>NW_027362764.1:605961668-607211668 GCF_046119375.1 Phyllobates terribilis
GGTATAATGCTAAAGCCCCTCACAGCTACTCTCAGTTTCCAACTGGCTAATGAGGACCCCACTGCTGGATGTACGTTGGTATGACTCCTCAATAGTACCTTGAAAGTCCACTTCTCTATATGTGCCAATATGGCGACCACAGCTTCCTTTCAATGTAGACAATTGTTCACTAGCTTCTGATTCAGTTCCCTCTGTGTTCAATCCCCTTTAAGTGGCCCCTCTGCTCCCCCCTGGACAAAATTTTGTACCATTTAAATGGCCTTCCTGGCCTGGGTTCCAATCTGTCAAATGCCTCTTCACGTTTCCTTGGTCCTTAGGACATATTATCTGATGTCTTCCCTATTCGGACACAACACCCTTTAGCATGTAAGTCTAAGTCTGCAAGCTATCAGACTTTAGGTCTTACACTTATGGGCTAGTCCCAACTATTAACTCTATCTATACCTAACTAAGTGTATGACAATTACTAAACACACAAAGTTTTTAACGCCTGCATCCCTGCATGGTTTTTCCCTCTTTCCCCGACAGGGACGTCGACATTCTCACTGCCATGACTGCTCAGGTTTTCCACCTTCTCCAGATTCCGCCACAGCTCTCAGGTCCCGGAGCCTGCAGGTCTCCCGGCAATGAGCTTAATGTGCACGTGAGCTTCCCACTTCTTAAAGGGGTAGTGCGCACTCCATAAGTGTCACCAGCCTACAGCAGGGAGGCATCATGTATTTAAGGCATCCTCCCCTGTAGGGATGTGTCTGAGCAACTTTAGTGTCTAGTTAGTCTTGCACTTGCTACTTAGTTGTTAGGTCCCTGTTCCTGAATTCGACCTTTCTGTACCTGAACCTGAAACCATCTTGTCTGTGCCTAAACCTGAATCTGCTTGAACCTGAACCCGCTCTGTCTAACCCAGCTGTCCTGTCTGAATCAGTACCTGTGATCCTGATAGTGAGGGAATGGTAGGGACTTTTTAATTAAAGTATATTAGAAAAAAAATTACATTATGACATTAAATAGACTGAGATTTAGGATTAAAGTAAATTTTAGTTTTGGACCCCCCCTTTAATATGTTTTGTGTAGAATGTAGATGACATACATTGCTAGCTATTCAATTTCTCTCCCTTACTATTTTTCACATGAATACATTTCGCCCCAATTTTTCTGCTCTTTTCTTGTTTTACAGCTGCTGCTCTTTTGGCTAAAAATGGGAAACAAGGGATCATGATTCTCTTTGAGCGCGGAAGTCATGAAAAGTTTGGATTTCCTGCACTGTTTATCGCTCTCGTATTCTACTTTACTATTTCCTGCTGGACTGCTGGAACTGCTGCTGCAACTGGGCTTGTTGTACCCATGCTGTAAGCATGTATATAATGTTATCTATGCTATTAACCTTTTAAAGTTGTATTTGTCAGTGTTAAAGGGAATCTGTCAACTGGTTTTTGCTATGTAATGTGAGGGCCGAGACACAGATTTCAATGTGAGTGTCACTTATTATGCTGTGTACTGTTGTTTCTATACAATGAATGTTTTATCAGCAGGACATTATCACAGCCAGATTAGCTCCCTCGTGCATCCTGGCCCAATCAGGCCCACACCACTGATTACAGCTTGTTGCCAATATACAATGTACACAGAAAGCTGTGGTGTGTATGGGGTCACCTTTATTTCAGAGCTCTGCTACATCTACTGTAAGAACTCTGATTGTATCACAATTGCTGCACCCAGTAATCTAAGTGATACACCGTTGGATTCAGCTTCTCTTTCCCTACATTATGCTGCTCTCAGATGAGGTAGTAAAAACCTGCTGACAGATTCCCTTTAATAGCAAAGTAAATCAGTGATACACATAGGCAGCACATCTGAGTATTAAGTAGATTACTGAAAACGAACATCAGCTTCAACTGAGCTTGTTGTACCCACGCCGTAAGCCTTCATATAATGTTATCTAGGCTATTAACCTTTTAAATTTATATTTGTTGGTGTTAATAACTGATGAAGCAGCGATAAACATATGCAACACATCTGAGTATTAATTAGATTACTGAAAACAAAACACAAAAGAAAATAAAACATTTGATATCTGTTATTTACTGCAGCTAATTGCAAATTAAAATATCTGATCTGTTTCAGCTTTGATAATTTTTAAACAAACTTCAGGCAATTTTCTGTTAAATGAAATGCTAAAACAACTAACTAAACAGCACATTCATATTTTTCATAACTAATGGTTTGTAAACTCTACAGCTGATTTACATGTACATCATTAGCTACAGGCCCAATGAAAAGCTGGCAAAACTAAATGAGATGTATGAAAGCCTTAGCAATTTTGCAAGATACATTAATGAGGACAACAATGACCGGGGCGGTGTGAGAAAATGCCATGTTGTATAATATAGGCACAGTGCTACAAAAAATATATGGACTCGGCTTGTTCTGTAGCTGTATTCTTAGTTTATGAAAACTGCAGCAAGAAGCCCAGTAAGGGCTTGTGCACATGACCGATTTTCTCATCCATGATTTTCACAGGTAGCACTCTTACCTTTGATATTCTATGGGGCTGTGCACATGTCTAATTTTGTATTCCCGAATCGATTGGTCCACGGAAAAAATCAGTGACATGTTCGATTTTGATCCGAGTGCCAGATCAAGGGAATGCAAGTCTATGGGTCAGTGAAAAAAAAAAAGACCACATTCGGATGACACCGAGTGCGGTCCAATTTTCACGGACTGACAGAATAGAGAAGGTGGAGAACTTTTTTTTCCTCCTCTCCATGTCCGAGAAAAACTGATGTCACTCATATCAAACTTTAATCAAAGTCTGATCAGAATAATTGGACCGTTTTTCTTGGATAAGGAGAAAACTGTTGTGCGATCTTACCCAAGGTTTTCTTAGGTAAAGTCGCTTTAGGAAAAAGCCGGTTGTCTTTTTTTCTGAAGCAGCTTCACTGACTGTTTTGTTGTCGTTTTTTGTGGTAGCTCCACCGCCAGCATCTTTTCTATGTGCTTTCAACTATAAAAAGAGGGCAGCTTCCAAACGAAGCCACCTGAAGAATGAGCATGTTACTTCTTTTAACCACTTGACAGTTTGAGAACTTTGAAGTGATTAAAAGAAGTAACAAAAGACTAAATGTGCACAGCAATGTCTTTTTACAATGCTAAGCACTATGTTTATTTTTTGCCATAGTTTAACAGCAGTTTTTCACGCGGCTTCTAGACGGAATCAGCCTTAAAAAGGTATTGTGTTCGCATACCCCAAGGTATGCACAGAACATCTTTTAAACTTGGGTGAAACCGCTGACTTTTGAAGCTGAATCCACGTCAGGAAGCGCTAGCATTTTTTTCGGCGTTCTTTATTTAGTTTGAAGCAGAAGAATGATTAGGTCACTTCTTTTAACAGCTTTGCTACTTTTGAAACCTGAAGCGGAAAGATGATCGAAAGGCTGAACGTATGAACAGCAAGTGGTTTTGACATAGAAATGCATATATTCAATTTTTGAGCATTTTTTTGGATGCTTTTCAGGCAGGTTTCAGAGTGGACCAGCCTGAAAAAAAACATTGTGTGCACATACCCAAAGTGATACGTCACTGGAAACAAGATCTGCTGCTCTCTGATTGGGCAGTGTAAACCTGGTGACATATTCACTTTGTGTTATTTTATTATTTTATGTATGTAATTAAGGTCTATGAGTGAAAATTACCCCAGAAGCTTTAGCTACGATTAGAGTATAGAATTGGTTTGTTAATAAGTAATAACCCTTCCTTTAAGATTAAGAAATTAAATGGTTAGGAACACAGTTGCCAACTTTATTTTTTGTTTTTTTCTGGACAGCTTCTCAAAAAAACCATGGACAGCCAACTTTTTATATTGATATATTAGAGAGCCATAATAAATCATTTAGATTTTAAATGATACATATTTATATCCTAGACATCCATACGCTCTCTGACTATACACTACCACTATCCTCCATATCTTCAGTCCACGATACAGACAATGCCACAGTTTTCTACAACTCCACACTCGCATCAGCTATTGACTCGGTCACCTCTCATGCATAGGAGACGGTGACGAATCAATAGACCACCCTTGTAACTACTTTATCCCACAAGCCCAAACAGCTATTTGACATCTTTAACTCCCTCCTCCACCCTCCACTACCCCCTCCAACCCTCCTAATTTCTGCAGAAGACTTTGCTGCACATTTCAAAAATAAGATTGATCAAACAAGTCAAATTTTTATTGCCCATCCACCACAACCCCCATGTATAACGGGCCACTGCGCCTCACCCATAACTTTCCTCCCCACCATCATTGAAGGAGAGCTTACTCATATCCTCTCAAAAGTGCACCTCACCACATGTGAACTCAACCCCATCCCATCTCCTCGCCAACCTCACCACCATGCTTATCGCCGGCCCTAGTCCACCTCTTCAACCTATTGCTAACTTCTGGTACCTTCCCTACTGCTTTCAAGCATGCCACGGTCACACCTATCCTAAAGAGGCCATCCCTCGACCCGACCTCTGTGTACATCTATCGCCCCATATCGCTGCTCCCATTCGCCTACAAACTCCTCGAACAGCATGTCCATACTGAACTTTCCTCCCATCTCTCATCTAACTCACTCTTTGATGACCTACAGTCTGACTTCCATCTCCACCATTCCACCGAAACTGCCAGGATCAAAAAAAGACTTACCACCAAATCTAACAGACATATTCTATACTCCTCCTTCTAGACCTGTCCTCTGCCTTTGACACAGTCAACCAGTCCCTCCTAATACAAATCCTCTCTTCTCTTGGCATCAAAGACCTTGCCCTCACCTGGACCTCCTCATACCTCTCCAACCGCACATTTAGCATCTCCCACCAACATACTACCTCCTCATCCCGCCCTCACTTTCTTGGTGTCCCTCAAGGCTCTGTCCTAGAACCCCTACTCTTCTTAATCTAAACCTTTGGCCTGGGCCAACTCATAAAATCCCATGGCTTCTAGTATCACCTATACGCTGATGATACTCAGATGTATCCCTCCCGTCCAGATGTCACCTCTCTGCTGTCCAGAATCCCAGAGTATCTATCAGCCATATCCTCCTTCTTCTCATCACACCTCCTAAAGCTCAATGTGGACAAAACTGAACTCCTCATCTCACCTAACCCCCCTACCTGATCTATCTATCACAATAAATGACATCACGCTTTCCCCTGTACTAGAAATCCGCTGCCTTGGAGTAACCCTCGACTCTGCCATGTCCTTCAAACAGCACATCCAAGCTCTCATCACCTCATGCTCAAAAATATTTCCAGAATCCAGAATCTGTCCTTTCCACAACCTTGAATCTACTACCATGTTCTGTGGCCTCCCAGCTAACACTCTCGCACTTCTCCAGTCCATCCTTAACTCTGCTGCCCGACTAATCCACCTCTCTCCACGCTACTCCTTCGCTTCTCCCCTCTGCAAATTCTTCATAGGCTCGCAATTCCCCAACGTATCCAGTTAAAAATACTAGCATTGACCTAGAAAGTCGTCCTTAATCCGTCTCCTCTGTATATCTCCGAATTAATATCTTCCAACACGTAGCCTCCGATCTTCTAAAGAATTCCTTCTCTTCTCGCCACATATACGCTTCTCACTAAATCGCCTCAAAGACTTCACCCAAGTATCCCCCATCCTCTTGAATTCTGTGCCCCAACACGTCCGATTATCCGTCACATTCGGAACTTTTAGATGGAAGTTGAAAACCCATCTCTTCAATGCAGCTTACAACCTGCAATGACAGTGCTGCCACCTCACCACCACCGGAACTGCTGCAAGCCCTCCCCAACCTACTGTTTCCTTCCCCATTATCCTGTAGAATGTAAGCCCGCAATGGCAGGGCTCTCTTTTCTGTACCAGTCTGTCATTGTAATTTATATGTGTATTATTTTTACATAACCCCTTCTCATGTACAGCACCATGAAAGCAATTGTGCTCTAAAAATAAATAATAATAATAATATTGACCCATAATTCTGATATAAAGTGTTACGGATCCGGGTGGTGGAACCTCTGTGCTGCGGTGCATGGAGGGACCAGAGGGGCGTGACTAAGTACCTACTCTGCCTGACCAAGGTCGCACGGCGGCTCAATCGACTCCGTGAACCAGGGAGGGACCGAGCAGGGGGACCAAGTGCCACTCTGGGACCGACTTTGTATGAGAGCAGGTGACTTCCACGGATCAGATGGCAGGAACTGACCGGTACAGGGGATGAGCATGGCAGGCAGGCTGATGGGTGGTCCGGGTAGACAAGCAGGCTGATTCGGCTGATAGCCAGATGGGTGTTCCGGCTAGGCAGGCTGGCGAGCACAACGGGTAACTGGCAGGTGCTTCCAGGTAAGCAGGCTGGCGGGCATGGCAGGTAACAGGCAGGTGCTTCCATGTAAGCAGGCGGGCAGAGTCCATAGACAGACTGGCGGACTGGACTGTAGACAGACTGTCGGGCTGGATAGTAGTCAGACTTGTGGGCTGGACTGAAGAACAGACTGGCAGACAGGACTGACTTGCAGAGGGACCTGAGGGCTGAAGCAACAGTAAGAATCACAGAGCAACAACCTTGCACGAGCACCTCCATATGGGAGGAGGTGCTTTAAATAGGGAAAGTCCTCTGGCCATTGGCCGGGGACTTTTTAGGACGGCGCGCGCGACCCCTTTCAGAGGGAGGGAGAGCGCGCGCGCGCCCTAAGCACAGGGCCTGGGAAGCTGCGTGCACTAGCAGCAGCAGCAGGGGCCTGCAAGAAATTCTCTAAGAAGAAGAGGGGCCTGGATGTTCTCCCTGGGTTCCCAAGACCTTTCCTCTGGGTCAAATCCCTTCCAATCCAGAAAAAAGGTTTTTGCTCTTACCCTTTTGGAGGCCAAAATGTTCTCTACCTCATAGACATCCTCAGCAGAGATTGGAGCTGGGGTGGTACCTGGATCGTCAGAAAAAGAATTAAGAACAACTGGTTTGAGGAGAGATACGTGGAAGGAGTTGGGAATCCATAAGGTGGCCGGGAGTTTTAGCTTGTAAGCCATGGAATTGATTTGGTTGAGAACCTCAAACGGACCGATGAACCGCGGACCCAACTTATACGATGGTATTTTGAGATGAACATGTTTGGAGGAGAGCCAGACCCTGTCTCCCGGACGGAATTGAGACGGATCCAGACGTCTCTTATCATCATGTTTCTTCATTCGCTAGGAGGACTGAAGAAATGCGGATCTAGTGTCTTTCCAAATAGTAGAAAATTCGCTGACCAGAGACTCCGCGGCAGGATTGTCCACTGAAGCGGAGACGGGAAACGCAATCTGGGGGTGTTGACCGTAGACCACAAAGAACAGGGATTTGGAAGAAGACTCGCTCTCATGGTTGATATAGGAGAACTCGGCCCATGGTAGGAGCTCAACCCAATTGTTATGGTGAGCGTGGACGAAGTGCCGGAGAAAGCTGGTAAGGACCTGGTTGATACGTTCCACTTGAACATTGGACTGAGGATGATAAGCAGAGGAGAAATCCAAGGAGACATCCAACAGCTTTCATGTAGCTCTCCAGAAGCGCGAAGTGAACTTGACCCTGCGATCTGACACAATGTGGAGGGGTAGGCCGTGGAGATGAAAGATGTGATGGATGAAGTCCTTAGCCAGCACAGATGCAGACAGGAGACTGGGCGGAGGGATGAAGTGGGCCATTTTAGAAAAGTGGTCAGCGACCACCCAAATGACAGTACAACCGGCAGAAACAGAGAGATCCATAATAAAGTCCATAGCAATGTGTTGCCACAGAGCGGAAGGTACGGGAAGAGGAAGGAGACGGCTGGCTGGAAGATGCCTGGGAACCTTGTTACGGGCACAGGAGGAACAAGCTGTGACGAAATCCGCAACATCGTTGCGTAGGGAAGGCCACCAGTAATGCCGGGCGATGAGTAGGAAGGTCTTCCTCTGGCCAGCATGGCCGGCTAGTTTGGATGAATGGCCACAGAGGAGAACCTTCTTACGATCCGGAACCGCTACAAAGGTCTTACCGGGTGCAACACAAGATAGGTCAAACGGAGCCACAGTCATTACTTTGGAGGGGTCGATGATATGCAGAGGCTCCTCCTCTTGGTCGGAAGACAGGAATGAGTGGGATAGAGCATCGGCTTTAATGTTCTTGTCCGCAGGGCGGTAATGTAGAGTAAAGCAGAATCGGGCAAAGAACAGAGACCACCGGGCCTGACGCGGATTGAGTCTCTGGGCGTTTTGTAAATAGGCCAGATTTTTGTGGTCAGTGTAGAAGACCACCGGGTGCAGAGCCCCTTCCAGCAAGTAGCGCCACTCCTCTGATGGCAAGCAGCTCACGATCTCCTATGGAGTAGTTGCGCTTGGACGAGGAGAAGAGCTTGGAGAAGAAGCCGCAGGTTACCATTCTCCCGGACTGGGATTTCTGGGTGAGCACCGCTCTGGCTCCGGAGGAGGAAGCATCAACCTCCAGGAAGAACTGCTTGTTACAATCCGGACGGTGCAGCACAGGGGCGGAGGAGAAGGCTTGTTTTAGGGAGACGAAGGCCTCCTCTGCTTCAGAAGTCCATTCCTTGGGATTTGCCCCCTTACGGGTGAGCGCGGAGATGGGAGCGGTCTGGGAGGAGAAATGAGGGATGAAGAGGCGGTAATAATTTGCGATGACCAGGAATCGCTGAATCGCCTTTAACCCCTCCGGTCGGGGCCACTTTAAGACGGCAGAAACCTTCTCGGGATCCATTCAAAGACCAGTCTCGGAGATTATATATCCCAGGAATGGTAGGGAAGTCTGCTTGAAGAGACATTTCTCAAATTTTGCGTAGAGGCGATTCTGCCGGAGCCTTAGCAGAACCTGACGAACATCCCTCCGGTGCGTGAGCAGATCCGGAGAGAAGACCAAGATATCGTCCAGGTACACCACCACGCAAGAATACAGGAGATCACGGAAGATGTCGTTAACTAGCTCCTGGAAGACGGCTGGGGCATTACAGAGACCAAAGGGTATCACGCGATATTCATAGTGGCCGTCCCGGGTGTTGAATGCCGTCTTCCACTCGTCTCCCTGGCGGATCCGGACCAAATTGTACGCCCCATGAAGATCAAGCTTGGTGAAGATCTAAGCGCCTTTAAGGCGGTCGAATAGCTCCGAGATGAGAGGCAGGGGGTACTTATTCTTGATGGTGATCTGGTTAAGACCCCTGTAGTTGATACATGGATGAAGCGAGCCGTATTTTTTCTTAACGTAACGAAGAAGAATCCTGCTCCAGCCGGGGAGGTAGATTTTTGGATGAATCCCCTAGCAAGATTCTTTTCTATGTACTCAGACATGGCCCGGGTCTCAGCCGGGCAATCATACGGACTATGAGGTGGTAGTGTCTCAGCTTCCTTTTTGTCGAAGACATCCGCATAGGACCAGTAGGGTGCTGGAAGACCTGGTAGATTAGCCGGAGTAGACTGGGGTCGAGCTAGACGAACCGGAACCAGACAGGACTCATGGCAATCCTACCCCCAACGGAGCACCTCACCAGATCGCCAATTCAGGACGGGTTCTTGTCTCTGTAACCAGGGTAGACCAAGCAAGAGGGAGTGAGAGAGACCGGACAGCACATGAAAGGAGATCCTCTCCGAGTGCAGCATTCCCACCGGAAGGGTTAAAGGCTCTGTGATGAGCAAGATGGTCTCCGGAAGAAGTCTCCCATCCATGGAAGCGACTGCCAATGGTTCAGCCAGACGTATGGTAGGAATCTGATGCCGCTCCATAAGGGCCTGAGAAATGAGATTCCCAGCGGCTCCGGAATCCAGGTGGGCGGTCTCAAAGAAGCGGGTCTCACCACTGGAAATAGAAACAGATAGAGTCAAGGACGGAGAGGATTTACTCTTGCCTAGGACGACCTCTCCGAGCGGTCCTAGACACTGGAGTTTCCCGGCTTCACAAGGCAGGAACGGATCAGATGCTCCTTACTGCCACTGCTCCTTCGGCTCGGCGCATCTCCTCGTGAGACTTCACCATCTTGGTTTGGTCAATTTGCATGGATTCAGGCGAGCGTGCCCGGGGAATTGCTGGTTGGGAGGCAGACTTTTGGAATACCGGAGCGAGACTCGGAAATATTCTCTCCCGGGTAGTCTCCTTAGCTCTTTCCAAAAAACGGATGTCAATCCGGGTAGCTAGTGACACCAGGTCATCCAGGGTGGAAGGGATGTCACGACCGGCTAGCTCATCCTTGATCCGTCCGGAAAGACTCTCCCAGAAGGTGGACACCAGGGCCTCATTGTTCCAGGCAAGCTCAGATGCGAGGGTATGAAACTGTATGGCATACTGGCCCACGGTGACACTCCCTTGGTGGAGACGGAGCAGTGAGGAGGCAGTAGAAGACTTTTGTCCGGGCTCATCAAAGACCCTCTGGAAGGCAGTGAGGAAAGCTGGAAGATTGGACACCATGGGATCCCCTCGCTCCCACAGAGGGTTTAGCCATGCCAATGCCTCCCCGGTGAGGTGAGACATGATGAACGCCACCTTGGCCCGGTCGGAGGGAAACTGATGTGCCAGAAGTTCAAAGTGCAGCGTGCACTGATTTAGAAAACCCCGACATAAGACGGGGTCACCACCAAAACATGGAGGCGCAGAGAGCCAGGGACCAGAGCAGGATGCCATGGCACTAGTAGGCTGAGGCGCCGCCGGAGCGGGTGCCGCTCGGCTCGAGATGGACACAGATGAGATGGGCAGCGTGTCCAGGCAGGAGTTGACAGACCGCAGGTTGGTCAGGATAGTTTCCTGTTGGGATCTCTGACGAGAAACCTCCTGGTACAGGTCAGAGAGCAAAGGAGCCTGGGGGCCACCGGGTTCCATGGCCCGTTCAAACTGTTATGGATCCGGGTGGTGGAACTTCTGTGCTGCGGTGCAAGGAGGGACCAGAGGGGCGTGACTAAGTACCTACTTGGCCTGACCAAGGTCACACGGCGGCTCAATCGACTCCGTGAACCAGGGAGGGACCGAGCAGGGGGACCAGGTGCCACTCTGGGACCGACCTTGTATGAGAGCAGGTGACTCCCATGCGTCAGATGGCAGGAACTGACCGGTACAGCGGATGACCACGGCAGGCAGGCTGATGGGTGGTCCGGGTAGACAAGCAGGCTGATTCGGCTGATAGCCAAACGGGTGTTCCGGGTAGGCAGGCTGGCGAGCACAACGGGTAACTGGCAGGTGCTTCCAGGTAAGCAGGCTGGCGGGCACGGCAGGTTACAGGCAGGTGCTTCCAGGTGAGCAGGCTGGCGGGCACGGCAGGTAACAGGCAGGTGCTTCCAGGTAAGCAGGCGGGCAGAGCCCATAGACAGACTGGAGGACTGGACTGTAGACAGACTGTCGGGCTGGATAGTAGTCAGACTGGCGGGCTGGACTGACTTGAAGAGTGACCTGAGGGCTGAAGTAACAGTAAGAATCACAGAGCAACAACCTTGCACGGGCACCTCCATATGGGAGGAGGTGCTTTAAATAGAGAAGTCCTCCGGCCATTGGCCGGGGACTTTTTAGGATGGCGCGTGTGGCCCCTTTAAGAGGGAGGGAGCACGCGCATGCCCTAAGCACAGTGCCTGGGAACCTGCGTGCACCAGCAGCAGCAGCAGTAGAGGGGCCTGAAGACGCCGGACCAGGAGCGCGGCGGTAAGGAGGACGGCGTCTCTGCCTGGCAGGGGGCAGAGACGCCGATGCTACAGTACCCCCCCCTTTACGCCCCCTCTTTTTTAGGCCTGCAAGAAATTCTTTAAGAAGAAGAGGGGCCTTGATGTTCTCCCTGGGTTCCCAAGACCTCTCCTCCGGGCCAAACCCCTTCCAATCCACCAGAGAAAAGGTTTTTCCTCTTACCCTTTGGTGGCCAAAATGTTCTCTACCTCATAGACGTCCTCAGCGGAGACTGGAGCTGGGGTGGTACCTGGATCGTCAGAAATAGAATTAAGAACAACTGGTTTGAGGAGAGATACGTGGAAGGAGTTGGGAATCCGTAAGGTGGCCGGGAGTTTTAGCTTGTAAGCCACGGGATTGATTTGGTTGAGAACCTCAAATGGACCGATGAACTGCGGACCCAACTTATACGATGGTATTTTGAGACGAACATGTTTGGAGGAGAGCCAGACCCTGTCTCCCGGATGGAATTGAGGCGGATCCAGACGTCTCTTATCAGCATGTTTCTTCATCCCCTCGGAGGACTGAAGAAATGCGGATCTAGTGTCTTTCGAAATAGTAAAAAATTCGCTGACCAGAGACTCCGTGGCAGGATTGTCCACTGAAGCAGAGACGGGAAACGGAATCCGGGGATGTTGACCGTAGACCACAAAGAACGGGGATTTGGAAGAAGACTCGCTCTCATGGTTGTTATAGGAGAACTCGACCCATGGTAGGAGCTCAACCCAATCGTTATGGTGAGCATCGACGAAGTGCCGGAGAAAGCTGGTAAGGACCTGGTTAATATGTTCCACTTGACCTTTGGACTGAGGATGATAAGCAGAGGAGAAATCCAAGGAGACATCCAGCAGCTTGTACGTAGCTCTCCAGAAGCGCGAAGTGAACTGGACCCCGCTATCAGACACAATGTGGAGGGGTAGGCCGCGGATATGAAAGATGTGATGGATGAATTCCTTAGCCAGCACAGATGCAGACGGGAGACCGGACAGAGGGATGAAGTGGGTCATTTTAGAAAAGCGGTCAGCGACCACCCAAATGACAGTACAACCGGCAGAAACAGAGAGATCCATAATAAAGTCCATAGCAATGTGTTGCCACAGAGCGGAAGGTACGGGAAGAGGAAGGAGACGGCCGGCTGGAAGATGCCTGGGAACCTTGTTACGGGCACAGGAGGAACAAGCTGTGATGAAATCCGCAACATCGTTGCGTAGGGAAGGCCACCAGTAATGCCGGGCGATGAGCAGGAAGGTCTTCCTCTGGCCGGCGAGTTTGGATGAATGACCCCAGAGAAGAACCTTCTGACGATCCGGAACCGCTACAAAGGTCTTACCTGGTGGAAGACGAGATAGGTCAAACGGAGCCACAGTCATTACTTTGGAGGGGTCGATGATATGCAGAGGCTCCTCCTCTTGGTCGGAAGACAGGAATGAGCGGGATAGAGCGTTGGCTTTAACGTTCGTGTCCGCAGGGCGGTAATGTAGAGTAAAGCAGAATCGGGCAAAGAACAGAGACCACAAAGACGCCGATGCTACATAAAGACATTAGCTGCATTCACTGTGAAGTGTAAAATGATGGTAAAATCATGGATGCATCAAATATTTTTTTATGAACAGGGGAAAAAAGTGCCCTATTTTTGTGGACTGTCCAGAAAATTCTGGTCAGTTAGAAATGAGACGAGAGAGAATGTTTCTCTTAGAAGGAATGCAGCCTTTGTATTGGTTTTGCCTAATTTGGGGCATGCAATTTACCCTCCTGCTTTAGTGGTCTTTGACAAAATTAGGTACTAATAGAATCTCTCACTGCTAAAAACTAGAGGCGACAACATCTGTAATTGCTGCTATGGGAACGTCTCTACTTTTCAGAGAACATTTCATATAATTACCACTCGGGCACAGTAATTAAATTACTTTAGTAAAATAAATAATTTATTTGTTAAACTATTGTTTATATCATTCACTATAAATGTTCTAAATAAGTTGCAATCCAACTTATATAGCCCCCTATTAGCAAAACCTACAAAAGTTCTGCTGTTTGCAATAAACAAATGAAACAAGAACAATTTAAGTAGCTCCACACAACTAATATAACACAAAATGCCACTTTTAATAGGGCAACATCAGTATTAGTCAACCCCTTCTCAACAAGCATCTTTAGTATTTAGTAGCATGCACTTTGGCTCTCATGACCAGCTGCAAGTGTGATACATAGCCAGACACCAGCTTCTGGCAGTGTTCCTGGGGAATCTGGGAATGTTCTTCATGGTCAATGGCCTTCAGATCACTAATATGCTACGGTTTGTGTGCTGCAATCTCCTTTTTTTTAAATCTCACCGATGTTTATTTATTCCTGTCAGACGGCCATTACAAAGTCTTCCAGGACATTTTCTGAAACTGAGGCATGCTTAGGATCATTGTCGTGTGGGGAAGTCCAATAACGCCAAAGCTTCAGTGAGCTTCCTCACAGAAGGCATGATGTTTTCTCCTGGGATTTCCTAATACTTGATTGAATCCATCTTGCCCTCCACCTGCTGCAAGTTTCCAGAGCAAGAGAAACTTCTAACACAAAAAAACCTTTTTTCCATAAAAGATAATCTTTAATAATCACAACTTGACACATACACCATAAATAAAGTGCCCATAAAAAACTGACTTAGTGCAGGTAATTATATAGATATTAACCCATCATGGTCATTACCCCCACACCTCCCCCCATCAGAGGCGATAGAAGGAATTTTTTTGCCACTGAATGTGTAGTATACAGGTGTGAGGTTAAACAAAGAAAAACCTTTTATGCAGCAAATCACTTGTCTTAACAGCAGGAAGATGTAGACGGGGCACATACACTCATGTCTAAAGCTCCCCAAACTACATCAATAAATAAATAAATGACACAAAACACATGTCAAGCGTGCAACCTGCAAGAGAAGCCTAAAATCATGACAACATGTCCTATTTTCGATAGTGTCCCTGTGGTTCTCAATACTGATAAATCCACAGTAAGATAACATGACATATACAGTTATATGAAAAAGTTTGGGCACCCCTATTAATATTAAGCTTAATGTTTTATAAAAATTGGTGTTTTTGCAACAGCTATTTCAGTTTGATATATGTAATAACTGTTGGACACAGTAATGTTTCTGCCTTGAAATTAGGTTTATTGTACTAACAGAAAATGTGCAATCTGCATTCAAACAAAATTTGACAGGTGCATAAGTATGGGCACCTCACCAGAAAAGTGACTAATATTTAGTAGATCCTCATTTTGCAAAAATAACAGCCTCTAGTCGCTTCCTGTAGCTTTTAATGAGTTCCTGGATCCTGGATGAAGGTATTTTTGACCATTCCTCTTTATAAAACAATTCCAGCTCAGTAAAGTTTGATGGTCGCCGAGCATGGACAACCCTCTTCAAATGATCCCACAGATGTTCAATGATATTCAGGTCTGGGGACTGGGATGGCCATTCCAGAACATTGTAATTGTTCCTCTGCATGAATGCTTGAGTAGATTTGGAGCGGTGTTTTGGATCATTGTCTTGCTGAAAGATCCATCCCCTGCGTAACTTCAACTTTATCACTGATTCTTGAACATTATTGTCAAGAATCTGCTGATACTGAGTGGAATCCATGCGTCCCTCAACTTTAACAAGATTCCCAGTGCCGGCTTTGGCCACACAGCCCCAAAGCAGGATGGAACCTCCACCAAATTTTACTGTGGGTAGCAAGTGTTTTTCTTGTAATGCTGTGTTTTTTTGCCACCATGCATAACGCCTTTTTGTATGACCAAACAACTCAATTTTGGTTTCATCTGTCCACAGGACCTTCTTCCAAAAAGAAATTGGCTTCTCCAAATGTGCTTTTGCATACCTCAGCCGACTCTGTTTGTGGCGTGCTTGCAGAAACGGCTTCTTTTGCATCACTCTCCCATACAGCTTCTCCTTGTGCAAAGTGCGTTGTATAGTTGACCGATGCACAGTGACACCATCTGCAGCAAGTTGATGCTGCAGCTCTCTGGAGGTTGTCTGAGGATTGTCCTTGACTGATCTCACCATTCTTCTTCTCTGCCTTTCTGATGTTTTTCTTGGCCTGCCACTTCTGGCCTTAACAAGAACTGTCCCTGTGTTCTTCCATTTCCTTACTATGTTCCTCACAGTGGAAACTGACAGGTTAAATCTCTGAGACAGCTTTTTGTATCCTTCCCCTGAACAACTATGTTGAATAATCTTTGTTTTCAGATCATTTGACAGTTGTTTTGAGGAGCCCATGATGCCACTCTTCAGAGGAGATTCAAACAGGAGAACAACTTGCAAGTGGCCACTTTAAGTAGCTTTTCTCATGATTGCATACACCTGGTTATGAAGTTCAAAGCTCAATGAGGTTACAAAACCAAAAAAAAGTGCTTTAGTAAGTCAGTAAAAAGTAGGTAGGAGTATTTAAAACAAGAAAATGGTAAGGGTGCCCATACTTATGCACCTGACAAATTTTGTTTGAATGCAGATTGCACATTTTATGTTAGTACAATAAACCTCATTTCAAGGCAGAAACATTACTGTGTCCAACAGTTATTACATATATCAAACTGAAATAGCTGTTGCAAAAACACCAATTTTTATATAACATTAAGCTTAAGATTAATAGGGGTGCCCAAACTTTTTCATATAACTGTAAAAGACCAAAGTAGGACTTATCTTGCAAAAGTATTAGGTTGCCCCAAATACTCCTCAACACGTTTCCCCGTTGATAAGTGGTTCATCAGGAGAAGAGCCAGTCATCCTGCAAAGAGCTGTATTACTTCATCATATCCTCTTCAATATAAAGGCTCACCATGCCATATCAAGATAGTATTACTTCCCTAAGAAAGGGTCAAATCTTATTTCTTAGCCAGTGTAGTCTTCTGTCTCTTATTCCCACTGCGCCTGTGTTAATCAGAACTCAGTCACTAGAGGTATCCCAGTGCCTACTGCGCATGTTTGCTCCTCCTGCCGGAGCCGGAGGTGGGAGATAACAGTCGGGTATCCATTAAGACTCTCTTCAAGGACCTATATATTGGATATAAGGAGAATTTCAAATCTTGGTGGGAAATTAAAGCCCTGGAGAACAATATTAAGAACAACATAGTACCGAATGGACTGAGGATTAATATTTTTCCCTCACCGAGGCTTGAAAACGCCCAGCTACTTGAGGTTTGGCAAAAGGAATCTATAGCCTCCTCGGGGAGATTTATGCATATTCTCCTTGAAGAGGAGAAAAGGAACTTTGAACACACGAGAGTCCACCAGAATGAACTTATAGATAGAACTTTAAAGGTAAAAGGGGACCCCGACTTTGGTAAAAGGAAAACGCTACTCCAGTCATCTGTAGAGAGCTTTCAAGCCATCATAAAGGAGAGGAAACATAATCAATTCCTCAGAGACTTGAATGAATTTAAGGATAACAGGGCGTATAATTTTGTATCAATCTCCTCTGTGAATAACACTGACATTTCATCTTCTGAGGCAGAGAGCTCAGATCGTGAGGGTACGGACCCTAGAAATAGGTGGAGATATAGAGGTGGAGAAAGAGGTTGACCCACAAGGAATAGATGGCGGGGATGAGGAGGAGGAAACATGCGACAGGGTCAGTACAGGGATATGGGGAAACAAATGAGTGTGACACCATTGGCATCTTTGAGACAGGCCATCCCAACAATGGATGCCACAGTAAACCCAGACCCGGCACCATCATCCTCCTCCACATCGGGGTCTTTTTTGGAACAAAGAACCCCGGGAGGATATCAATTGAGAAACAGGACCAACTAAATAGGAGTCAGATCATTAACCTGACTACCTATAGTTTGTCAAATGAGGAAACTAGGGTCCTACAGAAGGGCCTTAACTTTGTCCCCACCACCCCCTTCAATTCCTTGTATGGGTAAAAGATATGCATCTATTCAGATGCAAATTAAAGTGGCATAAGTACTTTGTGCAACAAAAAAGGGAACAATGTCATAAGTTGGGGATTTCAGAGAATGAGCTAGGAGCGGTGGAGACGTTGGCAGGTCTCTTGAAAGAAAATGAGCAAATACGGGGTATAGGACTGTTTACTGAGCTCAAGAATAAGAGCACTAGAAGACCACCTAAGGGGGATCTCGATACTGTTGATATCTTTTTAAGAGTGATAGAGGAGGAACTCTCTAAATTAAAAAAACCTCTGGACTATAAAGCCAACCCTGGACTATAAAGCTCTAAATAGATTGGAGACGAATGAGTATTTAATTATAAAGCCGTCTGATAAAGGGGGGAATCTAGTCATTCTTGACCACCTCCTTTATTTATCTATGTGCCAATCTATTTTAAAAGATATAGAGACCTATGAGATATTGGAATTCGATCCAACTACACGATATCTAGATACATTTAAATCCCTATTGATAGAGAATCTTGAAAATAGGATAATATCAAAAGATGAATTCGAATTTTTGTTGCCAAATCACCCTGTGGTATC
The DNA here is from genome assembly GCF_046119375.1 of Phyllobates terribilis. Lineage (NCBI taxonomy): Eukaryota > Metazoa > Chordata > Amphibia > Anura > Dendrobatidae > Phyllobates > Phyllobates terribilis. The sequence continues at coordinate 605,979,829 of NW_027362764.1, forward strand.
TACCTTTTATGCCCTACCCAATGTACATAAGGGGTTGACCCCCTTCAAGGATCGACCCATTGTATCGGGGGTGGGATCTATAGGACAGAATCTAGGGATTTATATAGATAAGATTTTAAATCCGTTTGTGACCTCTCTCCCCTCACATATAAAGGACACCTCTGACCTCTTGAAAAAACTTGAGGGCATAAATATTGATGACAGTGTTCTATTGGCGTCCATAGACATTGAGTCGCGCTACAGTAACATCCCCCATTGGGCAGGAATAAAAGGGGTGCAACACTCCCTGAGTGCAAGATCCACTCAGATGAAAACCCACAATGAATTTGTCTTTGATCTCCTGTCTTTCATTCTCACCCACAAATATTTTGTATTTAATGGGAGGACCTACCACCAGCTCAGGGGGACAGCGATGGGAAATCCCTGTGACCCATCATATGCTAACCTCTTCCTGGGCTGGTGGGAGGAAACTGTTGTGCTGCAGGAGGACAATTGGTGGTTTCCGTATATCCTCTTGTGGACACGTTTTATTGATGACGTGCTGATTTTTTGGTCTGGATCCATGGAGGAATTTGATGGTTTTATGAAATGCCTTAATGTTAACGAAATAGGCATGAAATTCACATCAGAGACATGAGATCACTGTTTTGGATATAACCATTGGTAGGAATCAGGAGGGGTTCATCACCACTCAGACCTTTAGGAAACCAACTGCTGCCAACAGTCTCCTCAGATGGGAAAGCCATCATCCAGACCCCCTTAAGCGAGGTATCCCCAAGGGGCAATTTCTACACATAAGACGCAATAGCTCAGATAACAAAGACTTTGTGATGCAGGCCCGGGACCTAAGAGCCAGATTTAAAGAGAGGGGCTACCCAGAGAAGGTACTGGATAGTGCCTTCTCATATGCAGAAAGTCAGAACAGACATGTTCTGTTAAACCCGAAGAATAGGGAGGATGAAAATGGGCCAATGAGAATTATAGGCGCATTTGACAACAAATCAAATGAAGTATATAACATCATAAAAAGACACTGGGGAATTCTAATGGCAGACCCAGATCTTAAGGGATATGTGCCCCCATACCCAAGAATTACATATAGAAAGGGACGTTCAATCAGTGACAGGCTCGTCCACAGTATGTACAAGCAACCAACCCATCAAGGAACATGGTTGGATCGAAAAATATGCGGTACCTACAAATGTGGCAATTGCAAGTTCTGTCTATGGATTAGAACTTGTAAAAGCTTTGTGGGAGCTTTGAGAAATAAAGTTTTCTATATGAGAGACTTTGCGAATTGCAAGTCTGAGGGGGGTAGTGTATATGGCCACCTGTTCGTGTCCCTGCAGCTACATTGGTAAGACCAAGAGAGAGTTGCGGAGATGAATAGGGGAACATCTGGGGGACATAAGACACAAGAGAGATACACCCCTAGCCTGACACACTAGGGAATATCATCTCAATGACCCTAAATCTCTGTCATTCTGTGTAGTAGAAGTGATAAGGAAAAATCCACGTGGGGGAGATTGGGATAGGCTACTCCTTCAGAAGGAGTGCCAATGGATATTCAGATTGGATACTCTTGCACCTATTGGAGTCAACGAGCAGCAGAATTTTTGCTGCTTTATCTGATTCTTTAACCCATAAATATCGACCTGTACTGGTTTAATGATTAATTTATGTTTATCAAATATCAGAAATTGGATATCAGACTATCTTTATACATAGGACACATAGGACATTCCCCAATAATTTGAGGCCATATTTTTTGTTCCCCTGACTAGGGACAAAATGATTCATGCATTAAAGGGTAACACTCCATTTAAACTGTCTCGTTATCAAATATACCAATAGATATTGGAAAAAGGTAGGCAGCAATATATTAAGAAGGTATTTTTATGTTACCGAGCTTCCCTATATATAAAAAGAAGGGAATATGCCGGATGTGGATAATAGAATCTCCCCCCTCTTGTTACTGTATGCGTTGTTGCTGGGGATATTGATATGTATTCTTTTATATCCTCTGGTATGAGTAGAGGGATGACCAATGGTTACTGTATATCTGAGAGGGTCCCTCTATTCAATAAACAAAATGATACATACATACAAGTGAGTGTTAGGAATGGATCTCAATACCTAGAGCTGCACGTGGGCAGTGATAAGTAAGACCTGCGCTGCTGATCAGGTTGAGCGCTGGATGTATGTGATGTCTGAGGAGTGTTCCGACGCATGCGCTATAGCGACGTGAGCACCACTGCGGGCAGCAGACCCTAGATCCCGGCAGAAGGGGCAGACATGCGTGATATACACCTTCAATGGTGAGAGCACAGACAACGCAGGCGCAGATTGTTTTAGAGGTGGGAGACTACGCCAGCCTTTTGTTTGATGGGAGGCAACAACTTTAGGGCTCCGGCAGGAGGAGCAAACATGCGCAGTAGGCACTGGGATACCTCTAGTGACTGAGTTCTGATTAACACAGGCGCAGTGGGAATAAGAGACAGAAGACTACACTGGCTAACAAATAAGATTTGACCCTAACTTAGGGAAGTAATACTATCTTGATATGGCATGGTGAGCCTTTATATTGAACGGGATATGATGAAGTAATACAGCTCTTTGCAGGATGACTGGCTCTTCTCCTATTGAACCACTTATCAACGGGGAAACGCGTTGAGGAGTACTTGGGGCAACCTAATACTTTTGCAAGATAAGTCCTACTTTGGTCTTTTATATGTTATGTTATCTTACTGTGGATTGATCAGTATTGAGAACCACAGGGACACTATATCGAAAATAGGACATGTTGTCATGATTTTAGGCTTCTCTTGCAGGTTGCACGCTTGACATGTGTTTTGTGTCATTTATTTATTTATTGATGTAGTTTGGGGAGCTTTAGACATGAGTGTATATGCCCTGTCTACATCTTCCTGCTGTTTTTAAGACAAGTGATTTGCTGCATAAAAGGTTTTTCTTTAACCTCACACCTGTATACTATACATTCAGTAGCAAAAAAATTCCTTCTATCGCCTCTGATGGGGGGAGGTGTGGGGGTAATGACCATGATTGGTCAATATCTATATAATTACCTGCGCTAAGTCACTTTTTTATGGGCACTTTATTCATGGTGTATGTGTCCAGTTGTGATTATTAAAGATTATCTTTTATGGAAAAAAGGTTTTTTTTGTGTTAGAAGTTAGATTATTTCCCTTTAATATTCAATCAAGACCGTGTGATCAGAGCAAGAGAAAGCAAAGAAGCCCCACAGCATCACCAAGCCACCGCCATGCTTTACTGTAGACAGGGTGTCCTTTTTAGCATATGGCTCATTCTTCCTGTTTGAGACATATCACTGATCTATGGATCCAAAAACTTCTAGTTTTGTTTCTTCGGTCCACATAACAGAATCTAAAAACTTCTGTGGCTTATTTATTTTATTTTGAGCACATTGGATTCAACTTTCCATGTGCCCCTGGATCAGTACAGGTGTAAATCTTGGAGTTCAGACATTAAGACCTTCATCATTTAGTATGTGCCTTAATGTGCAACCTGAAAGCTCCCATACCTGAAGCCAATGAATTTTGCTTTCTGTCTTGCAGTCACTCAAGGGATTGTACCACTTGTCTTCTCAGGAATCTGGTAGCAGCCGGTGTTATCTTCCTCTTTCTGTCACATTCAGGTGGTGTAGCCAGAGTTCCTGTAACTTTGATCTTGTAAACTCTGCTTCCAAATGTAGTTCTCCATGAACATTCAATGCCTCTGACAGCTTTTGGAACCTTTTCCTTGTTTTTGCAAGATAACAATCTCTTCGCTTAACTTTTTGGACCACTGTCTTAACAACACTGTGAACTTGACAACCCTAGTGAACTGACTTATGAGGAATGGCTCAGATTCCTCAGGAATGCTGCCAGAAGCTGGTGTTTGGCAATTCATTCTATTTGCTGCAGGTCATAACAGCCAAAGATGCTATAATAAGTAATAAGGATGCTTGTAATGAAGGGGTTGAATTATTGTGAGACTGCACTAATCATTAAAAGTGGCATTTTGTGTTCGATGTGAAGAAAGAACTTGTTATATTAGTTGTGCTGAGCTGTTTAAATTCTTTTTGTTTAATTGGTTTATAGAAAACAGCAGAGAGTAAGTAAATTCTGCTAAGAAATGTTATTAGGGGGTGGATAATTTATTTTGTAACTGTTTATTTGTGATGAGTGTATGTGTGTGTGTGATTTTTATCGTAGGTACAGTTCATTTTTACATAATTTTTACATAACCAATTTGCATTTTATTGCATGAAATAAGTATTTGATACAATAGAAAAACAGAACTTAATATTTGGTACATAAACCTTTGTTTGCAATTACTGAGGTCAGACATTTCCTGTAGTTCTTGACCAAGTTTGCACACACTGCAGCAGGGATTTTGCCCCACTCCTCCATACAGATCTTCTCCAGATCTTTCAGCCTTTCGGGGCTGACGCTGGGCGACATTAAGTTTCAGCTTCCTCCAAATATTTTCTATTCGGTTCAGGTCTGGAGACTGGCTAGGCCACTCCAGGACCTTGAAATGCTTCTTATAGAGCCACTCCTTAGTTGCCCTGACTGTGTGTTTTGGGTCATTGTCATGCTCCAAGACCCAGGCACGACCCATCTACAATTTTCTTACTGAGGGAAAGAGGTTGTTGGCCAAAATCTTGTGATACTACATAACCCCACCCATCCTCCCTTCAATACGGTGCAGTCATTCTGTAAAAAGCACCCCAAAGTATGATGCTTCCTCCACCATGCTTCACGGTTGGGATGGTGTTCTTGGGGTTGTACTCATCCTTCTTCTTCCTCCAAACACGGCAAGTGGAGTTGATACCAAAAAGTTATATTTTGGTGTCATCTGACCACATGATCTTCTCCCATGCCTCCTCTGGATCATCCAGATGGTCACTGGTGAACTTAAAACCGGCCTAGACATGTGCTTTTGTGAGCAGTGGGACCTGTTCAGGAATTGTTTTTCTAAGACACTGGCAGTGCATTGAGTTTGTAGGACACTATTTATTTTCACACCATTGTCTGCCATTGAATTGCTCAGGCATTGTTCAATGTCACACCTCCATGGACCACAGGTATTGTTCAATCTCACACCTTGCTCAGCCAATGTTTACACGGTCACACATAACTAATTTAATTAAATTGTCCTAATCCAAACACTGCCATCTCAGGTGACCAAGACAAGATGGTAAAATCACTAAAAAAAATAAGTTTCACATACAGCTGTACTTTTTTTTTTCACTAAAAATGCATGCAAAACCTGATAGCTATGTTCACACTAGGTGTTTTTTTCAGCGTTTTTTCACCACCCATTATTTTCAATGGGTGAAAAACACTGAAAAAATGCATAAAAAATGTTGAAATAAGTGACATGCTCTATTGTGCAAAACAACATGCAAAGCACAAAATAATGATCAAACAAAAGCCAAGGTGTATGCATGAGATTTCTGGATTCTCAGTCTTTACTTGTTCTGTAAAATGCAGCTGAAAATTTGCATAGAAAAGCGCATCAAAAACACGCTGAAAAAAAGCAATGTGTAAACATAGCCTTAAAATTACAGACCTCTCCATTCTTTGTAGATGGGAAAACTTGTAAAATCGGCAGTGTATCAAATACTTATTTTCCCCACTGTATATACAGTTGAAACCAGAAGTTTCTCAAAATAGTTTGTCAGAATTTGGGCCCATTCCTCCTGGCAAAACCGATGTAACTGATCCAGGTTTGTAGGTTGCCTTGCTCGCACCTGCCTTTTCAGCTTTGCCCAGAATTTTTCAATAGGGTTGAGATCAAGGCTTTGTGATGGCCACTCCAAAACGTTGACTTTGTTATCCTTAAGCCACTTAGTTACCATTTTGGCAGTATGCTTCGGGTCATTGTCCATTTGGAAGTCCCATTTCTGCCCAAGCTTTAACTTCCTGGCTGATGTCTTGAGAAGTTTCTTCAGTATTGCCACATAATCTTCTTTTCTCAAGATGCCATCTATTTTGTGAAGTGCATCAGTCCTTACTGCAGCATCACAAACCCACAACATAATGCTGCCACCTCCGTGTTTCACAGTTGGGATGGTGTTTTTAGGCTTCCAAGCTTCTCCCTTTTTCCTCCAAATGTAATGATGGTCATTATGCCCAAAAGTTCAATTTAGTTTCATCAGACCACAGGATATGTCTCCAAAAATTAAGGTCTTTGTTCCTGTGTGAATTTGCAAACATTAATGAGGCTTTTTTATGCTTCGTTTGGAGCAATGGCTTATTCCTGACAGAGTGGTCTTTCAGCACATGTTGATACTGTACTCATTTCACTATGGATATTGACACAATCTTACCAGCTTCCGCCATCATCTTCACAAGGTCTTTCGTTTTTGTCCTTGGGTTGATATGCATATATCGGACCAAAGCACATTCATCTCTGGGACACAGAACCCATCTACTTCCTGAGCGGTATGATGGCTGGACATTCCATCTTGTTTGTACTTGCATATAATTGTTTGTGCAGATGAACGAGGCACCTTCAGGTATCTTGAAATTGTACCCAAGGATGAGCCAGACTTGTGCAACTCCACAATTCTCTTCCTGATATCTTGGCTGATTTCTTTAGACTTTCCCATGATGCTACAAAAAGAAGCAGTGTGTTTCAGATGTGCATTAAAATACATCCACAGATGTGTCTCTAATTAACTCGGATGTTGCCAAAAAAAACTATCAGAAGCTTCCAAACACATGACATCATCATATGGGCAGTCCAGAATTGTTTAAAAGCATAGTAATCTTAGTGTATGTAAACTTTTGACTTTGCACTAAGTAATAAAAATGCATTAAAACATTCTCTCTCTCTCATTATTTTGGCATTTGGCAAATACTAAAAATTATGGTAATCCTAATTGACCTAAAACGGTTTATTCTGATTTCATGTCAGATATTGAGAAAAACATGTATATGTGTCTTTTTATATAGTGTATGTAAGTCTGGTTTCAAGTGTGTGTATGTATATATATATATATATATATATATAAAAATATATATATATATGCATGTATATATATATTTGCATATGTAGTACAAAGGTTTATCTATCCATTGATCCATATATTTAAATATATAATTGATGTGCTCGGTATCTCATGTCACAATTCCTCTTTTGCAGGTACACTGGGGCATTGGTCGGCAGGATTGTTGGGATAATTATGGTGTACTTGTTTGGAGTCCGAACTGATAAGTATGGGAGATGGATTGACCCTGGTTTGTTTGCGGCAATAGGTTCAGCTGCTTATTTCAGCGGTGTTTCCAGACTGACCATATCCCTAACTGTTATTATGGTAAGTGACAAATGGACTTTGCTAAATAAATTTATTATAAACTATATGATACTGTCAGGTAGTTGAAACTAAACACGTAATCTTTGTGAACATAAAATGTATTAATATAAAATATAAAATGAAGCCCTGATTTAAAGCTATATTAAAGAGTTATTCCCATCTTAGCCGTCTGTAGCTGACAGGAATAACCACCTTCAAGCATAGCAGAGTGAACTATGGTATTGCCAATACTCCCATACACTTTTATGGGAGTTACAAAAACCCCATAGCTTTACTACGCTTGGCTGTTTCTGCAGCCTTGCCTTCTGTGGCTGACACCTGGAGGCTGTAATTCCTGCTTCAGTCATAACATCGCATTAGCAGTAAATAATTTCATGCCTCCTATAGAGGCACTCCAATGAGTGGAAGTAGTATTGGATTTAATATTCATATAGCCATGATATACCTAGCACTAAAGTTGGCGGGAGTGTGAGAACTATCTGGCGGCATCCACAGCTCTTCTTTTGATCAGCAGCCTGGCATGACGTCATTGTTGCGGCTTAACACACATGTGATGTGACGCTAAGTTAGCGAATCAAAAGAAGAACCATGGATACAGCCAGAGGTGGTTCTTCCTCTCCCTTCCAGAGGCCATAGATGGTATGGATTATGCGAATAAATTTGCACCAACTCTACCTAGCACCATAATAAAATCAATAGAATCATGCTAAATGAACGCAAAATGATATCCTGAAATAAATGCACAGAATTTAAAGGGCCTGTCTGGGCATATGATTTTGATGACCTACACTTGGGATAGGTCATTAATGTGAGATTGATAGGAATCCATAACTCTTCACCTCCATTGATCAGTTGTTATCATCCCAAGCCGCTGGATGTAAACAATGAAAAGCCACTGCCAAGACCTTCAGACCTATAAAGAAATTGCTCTGTTTATATCTAAGGGTGCTTTCACATTGCGCTTTTCTCTAATTTTGTGGGTCCCATCATAGTTTGCATGTGAACCACCCTCCCCGCAAAACAGGATTCGGACGTATACGCCAGTGGGGTCATAGTTTATAATGGTGCCGGCAGAGTGAATGTGTGCTCTGGCGTGCATCATTTTTGGGCATATACACCTACTAGAGAGGGACACTCAGACACAGTGAAAGCACTCTAATAACAGTGGGGGTGTTGGGTTTCAATAATCTAGTTTAAGGATAGGTCATCAATATTATATGCCTGGACAACCTCTTTAAAGACCACCATACAAAGTCAATAACTGCCTGCCCTACATGGATGAGAACAGTACAGCAAACTATTAGCCTGTCATTGTGTAGCGCCCCGAGGGTTCGGCCGCTACAGGGGTATTGCACCTCTGCCAGAGGTGTGGTATTCCACTCCCAGGTAAGGATGGAGTATGGACCAGGGCTCAGTTAGCTGCATACAGCACACACACCCCATTTCCGAGGGACAGCTCAACGGTGCTCCCACTAGACAGAAGTGCATGCACGACCGACTATGTCCCTGTCTGGAGTGGGGAGGGGGGTGGAACACCCAGTGCTGTAGGGGCAGATAGGGGTTAGTTCCTGAGCGTAGGAAGGAGCCCATTGGTTGCTGGTCACCTGGGCTCATGGTCAGGCGTGACTCAGTGCTGGGGTCCCCGCGTGCTTTCCCAATGAATGGGGAGAGGCAGAGTGCGCAGTGGATGCCGGGAAATAACCCCGCCCACAGCCTGGCATCCACCTGGAACACGGAAGACAAAGACCCCCGGCTGCTGCCAGCACTTGTCGTGACATCAGCGGATGTCAGAGCCGGCTGCAGCCAGGGGTCACATGATTCCTGTGAGCGGCCAGTGATAGTGCCGCTCACGGGCAGTATGTGCAACGTAAGCTAATTGCAAAAATCCTTAGGGGCCCCGGGGGATACATTGGGGGGTAATCTAAAGTACTGGACAACCCCTTTAAGTATGGTAAGCTGATGATACTACCTGTCAGAGGAGGTGCTTGAAGCTGGATGCAACAGTGTGGCAGGAGTGATTGATACGAGAATACTGAATGGAGGTATTGTTGGTGTACTGTCTCAATGTGTTCTCTGTGGAAAAGCTTTGCCTGTCATTATACCAGTAATGGGGGCTCTGTATGTCGCTACTGTGAGTGGGCGGGAGCTGGATGTGGCACGCGACTCTCCCTTACACATAAATGTGGCTAGCGACCCTCACTCAAAGCTGAATGTGGCTCTCAAGGTCAGAAAAGTTGGGGACCTCTGCCTACAGCCAGGGGTGGATTAAGAGTAGCAAGGGCCCTGGGCAGTTTAGAAGGCATGCCCCCCCCCCCACACACACACACCTGATGTATCACATGTCACATGATCCCCTGTGATAGATCATGTGATAGTTCATGTGAAATTAATTTGGCACAATATTAATTATAATATTTTTTTTTTAGGCTGTGTGCCCACTATGCGTTTTTTAAGCATTTCCGCAGCAGCAATTCCGCTGCAGAAACACTTAAAAAACGCTTAGTAGAAGGTCTGCCATGTTCCCCAATGATAATCCGCATGTGCTGTGCACATGCTGCGGAAATTTCCGCTGCAGATTATCATTGCGGAAAAATCCGCAGCATTACCAATTATTTTGTGGAAGCGCGGCGTTTTGGCCGCCATTGACTTGCATTGGAACTCATGGATTACGCATCACTGCATCTGTACATGCAGAATCTATGCGTTTCAATGTGCGAATGGTACCCGGGTGTGGAGAACAGGAGACTCTCCCGGGTACCATAGAACCTGTAAAAAAAGAATAAAATAAAAAATAAATATTATACTTACCTTCTGATGGCCCCCGGTGTCTTTATCCGATGTGTCCTGGCTTGCCGGCAGCTCGCGATGGTCTGAAAAGGACCTGCCGTGACGTCATTTAGTCATGTGACGGGTCACGCGACAGCCGACGTCGGCAGGCCATCAGAAGGTAAGTATATATTTTTTTATTTTTTACCATTCTTTTACGGTCACACTATATAAATCCATGCTGTTTGCATGGATTTATATAGTGTGACCAAGTCGTCAAGCACTTTCCAAGTGATGCTAAAATAGCTTGGTAAGCGCTTGTCAACCCGCATGCAGAAATGCAAGTGAAGAACACTTCACATCCGCATGTCCCTGGCAGGAAAAACACATGTACAATCCGCATGTACAATCCGCATGCGTTTTTTCTGCCAGGGAGATGCAGAAACGCTCAAAAAAAAATCCGGAGCATTTCTGCATCATGGGCACATAGCCTTACATTAATTGTATGAATCAATATGGAGCACATGTAGCCATCTATACACAGCAGGAGGCCGCACGTAGCCATCTATACACGGCGGGAGGCCGCACAGCGCCATCTATACACAGTGGGAGGCCGCACGTAGCCATCTATACAGAGCGGGAGGCCGCACGTAGCCATCTATACACAGCGGGAGGCCGCATATAGCCATCTATACACAACAGGAGGCCGCATATAGCCAGCTATACACAGCAGGAGGCCGCATCTAGCCAGCTATACACAGCACTAGGCCGCACGGTGCCATCTATACACAGCAGGAAGCCGCACGTAGCCATCTATGCACAGCAGGAGGCCGCACGGTGCCTTCTATACACAGTGGGAGGCCGCACGTAGCCATCTATATACAGAGGGAGGCCTCCTGTAGCCATCTATACACAGCGGGAGGTCGCACGGCGCGATCTACACACAGCAGGAGGCCACATGTAGCCATCTATACACAGAGGGAGGCCGCACGTAGCCATCTATACACAGCGAGAGGCCGCACGGCGCCATCTATACACAGCAGGAGGCCGCACGGCGCCATCTATACACAGCAGGAGGCCACACGGCGCCATCTATGCACAGCAGGAGGCCGCACGGCGCCATCTATACACAGCGGGAGGCCGCATGGCGCCATCTATACACAGCGGGAGGCCACACGGCGCCATCTATACACAGCGGGAGGCCACACGGCGCCATCTATACACAGCGGGAGGCCGCACGCAGTCACGCACACACAAACATATACAGACATATACATACACGCATAAACACATTTGAAACACAAAAATACATATAAACAGACATCACACAATGATATCTGCCTGCACACACACACACACACACACACACACACACACACACACACACACACACACACACACACTCAATCACACATACACACACTCACTCTCACACATACACACTCTCTCACATACACACTCTCTCACATACACACTCTCTCACACACACTCTCTCACACAGACACACACAGACACACACAGACACACACAGACACACACAGACTCACCATCCCCCGGCTCGGCTCCAGTCTTCCTGCTCCTTTCCAGTGCAGCACTGCAGGCCGGGCGCGCACTGCGTGACGTCACAGTTAGGAGACACGGCCGCGCACAGGGCCGTGTCTCCTAGCAGTGACGCGGCCGGGCCAGCACAGGGAAGTTAACAGCTGCAGTGCTGGCCCAGCCGGAGAAGAAGCAGCGTCCGTGCGCCGCTGCTGGGGGAGCGGTCCGGTGCCCCCCCCGCCACTGTCTGCCAGTATGTGCCGCGGCGCTGCACATATAATGAGGGCAAACTGGCCATAGACACCCCAGAGCCCCCTGGAGACCCGAGGCCCTGGGCGGTAGCCCAGATTGCCCTCATTATAATCCGCCTATGCATACAGCATAGAAATACTGTGTATTACAAGATCAGAACTACAGCACAAATGCCTACTACATGAAATGTGATCCTGCCCTGATCTTGAGAAGCAGGCATCCTTTCCAGCGTTTCTACTGATACATACCATCAGTGGCGTAATTTGAATCTCATGAGCCCCTATCTATCATGGGTTTGTAGTAATATTGGTCTTCTAATATGGGCCAAAGGGACAGTTTGGGTCCCTTGAGCTCCTGGACCCAGGTGTGATTGCAACCCTGCACCTAGTATAGTTATGCCCCTGCACACAAGCTTTAGTGACTATTATCACCCTGAGCTAAAGGCAGATTGCGATTTATGTCATGCCCCGTCAACAGAGCAGAGTGAAAGAGAAGCCGCTAGTTTAGTGTCGTGACGTCAGCGGAAGTCACTAAATCACCAGTAGGAGCAGTCTGTGACCACTTTGTGCTGGCAGAGAATCGGCGCTGGGCATAACAGGCAGATAGTTAGCAACTATCTGGTTTGTACTTAGGCCCATAGTCAACTTATATAGTCCTAGATAGCCCCTTTAATTCGTGTACTTGTTATGTCTATATAAAGATCAGGTTATATGTTTTAAAACATTGATACTTGCAGTAAACTGTTTCAAAGAATCAGGACGTTGTGCAGGCCCAGTCGGGTTGAAAACTAAAAACGCAGCTTCAGGTAGATACATTACTGGATGCATTACCCGGTTTAATTCCTAGTAGTCAGATTATTACTTGCATTTTGCCATTCACGCTATTGCTCAGTTCCAACTCCATAATAAATGACAGCCCCAGAGAAAACATGTGTTACTTTTTGGCTGGAATTTAGAAGATTGTGTTATGGGACATTGGATTTAAATGTGGCAAACATCTCTTAAAAGGATGTCTAGTGCATACATATTATCCATATTTGCTAACTGGGTCCAAAAATGTAGTTATTCTTGGCTTTTAATTTATAATCTTTCATTTGGAAAGAAGCAATGTAAACAATGTGAAAGGCATAGTGTGAAACAAAATAGTAGGCTATTTATTACATTTGATAGATGCAGTTTGTATGTGGTGTTGAAGGACCATTTTCCAAATCATACAGAACTATATCAAAACACAATTATTCATGGTATTTGATTATAGTACAACACGAGTAAGTGCAATGTGAACACAGTACATACACATGTGCAGGAATATAGGAGCTAATTCACAGTCCACTGGAGGTGAGAACAAATAGGTGCAACTCAAAATAAGATCTTTTGACACTGAAAGCTGTTCTGGGCAAATCTATCTACCCTACCATGTCTCCCATAGTTAGTCTCAGTTAACTATACGAATGTAGGCAGCAGAGCCTCCATAATAGTACTAGTTTACGTTGTCCGTTTTAGGACATGATCAGATATTAAAATCAAACATCAGAATGATGTTAGTTTGGGGCTAAATACCCTGTCTGACAAGTGATCCTGACAAGTGATTTTTACAACTGTAATAATAATAAAAAAAAGTCACTGTTTGCTGATGGGACTTGAACCATCAGTGTCCAGAAGCCAGTGTACTAACCACTGAGCTAAACTCAGTTGATGAAACCTAGGAGTTCTATTTGGCTTTTTGCTTTTGAGTGCAAACCTATCTGAAACTTATTGGGACTTATGCACAGACTGCAAGCAAGCCAAATTCAAATGATGTTTGATTATGATGTGTGAGTCTGATGTGTGACTTTCTTCAAACATCAGAACCAGAATCACAATGACTTTTAGTCACCCTGAGTATTTTCATGGTTGATCTCATAAGACAAGAAAAGTTGGCAGTTACTATCACTTGACTGGGTAGCTGAATGGTAAGGCATCAGTCTCTGAAACTACAGTGTCAGGGTTCAAATCCCAATAGGAATATTATTTTCTTTAATTATGCCTATTTAGCACACAAACTACAGTGGTGTTTTACTTTTAATATCCGACATTCTGATTGTGACCCTGACATGTTAAGAGTTTCAGACACGCTGTCTATTTGCATGGTAAATTACATAGCCAAAGTAAATTGGGAGCCACTAATTTACTACATATATATTTCCAAGTGACTGTACATTTGCATAATTTCTTAAAGGGGTCTAATGATAAAATTTCTTTATTGTAAATTTTTCTTTCCATCCACCCAATAACTGGCTGCAAACTCACAATTTACTTTTGCTATGTAATTATTATTATATATCACTACGTAAATGATCAAATAATGAACCTATAGTTTAATGGTAAGGCATCTGTGTCACATAGTTTTGGTTTGAAAGGATAATAATAATAGTAATAATAATAATAAGACATTATTAGTAATAATAATAATAAAAAGTGGATGGATTACACAGCACAGGGTGCAGCAGATGGATAGATGGGATCACACAGACCTCTGCAGGGGGAGTCAACAATCTTCCCCCTCCGCCCAAGATGGGACACCCCACATATCATTAACTCCGCATGTGCTACAGTAATGGCTGCAGTTTATACAGTTATACACAGTCTTTGTGGAACAGGACCCTGTTATACCGGGCTTCGAATCCTGTTCATGACGCCAAGTTGACGCGCCCCCTGGGCCGTGGGGTACTCGGTAGCCGGGCCGGTCGGTGCTGGGGATGTCACAGTGGCAGTGACCCGGTCCGTGACCCAGGGCGGTCAATAAAAGGGGAATAAAGTAATGGGGGAATTAAGCTTTTATAGATAATGTTCGTGATGCCACCTGTGGTATGCAGCTATATGGAGCCGCCGCTGCGGTTCAGATCCTCTGGAGCTGATGGTGATGCAGTAGAGTTGGTTCAGCTCTCCACAGGCAGAGCTAAGCTCCAGGGCAGGAAAGAGTGATGTTATGAGGAAGATGTTGCTGGTGCTGAGTAGTGCAGGGCTGGTGATGGCGCAGCAATAATTCTAGGACACAGTGGTGTGCAGTCTTGAAGGTTTACTCACAGTTGTTCAGACTCCAGGTTACCAGCGCCTGTGTAACCTCCCACGTCATCCTGCGTTCACCAAGAAAGGGGTTCAGCAATCTCTCAAGTATCTCAGGAATACTAAAACGGGACCCCGTTCTATGTGCCTTCCTCTGTCGTCTTCCTGCGCTGGCTCTCACCCTCCTGCCCTGCGCCTCACAATCAGTGTCCCAAGCCAGTAGCCTCAGATCTTGTCGGGCGACATGCAGTCCTCTGAATGCTATGCGGCCACCTTTTCGGTGATGTAATTGCGTTAAGTGGGCAGCTGCACCTTGAAAGTACAGTAGCCTCCGGTTATCTAGCTGAGCCCGATTCTTCTCCACTAGTTTAGGGGCCGGTCCCCTCTGCGGCCTGATCCCTCCACGTCTGTGTAGATTTGAGCGCACGGGTGGCTTCCTGCACTCCCCTTGCCCCTGGGATCCCCTCTGTCTCTCTGGAGCCTTCCCTCTTCTCCCATCCTCTCTGTCTTCCTGGGCCTTTCAGACTAGGCCCGACTCCTTTCTCCACTCCTCCTGAGCAGAGCTCCTCCAGAGCTCCTGCTCCCAACTCTCTCTCCTTTGACTGATCACTTCCAGAACCTTCCACCCTTTCTTTTATACTGCTATCCTCTGTGCTCCACTGAACTTTTTCCTCCACCCACCTCATCTACCTAGTTCCAGCTAGGGACCAGGGACTGTACTCTCCCTTAGGAGCAATCTCGCCCTTCCCTACTGAAGTGGAGTGTATTGGATGTGAGTGTTTGGGTCCCGGGTAGTACTCCATCCTTACCTGAGAGTGGGGTACCACACCTCTGAGTGAGATGCAGTACCTCTGTGGCGACTGAACCCACAGGGGTGCCACAATAGCCTATCCTTAGGATAGGCAATCAATGTCTGATCGGTGGGGGTACGACACCCTGCTCCTCCACCGATCAGCTGCTCCCAGTGTCGGCGACGGCCAGAACTGCTCAGTGGCGGGGCTGCACAGCATCGCTCCTTCGAGTGTATAGTGGCCGGGGTCGGGTAATGCAAATCTGACAACCATTCAAATCAATAAGGGGTCAATGTGCAGTACCCAGGCGCGGCAAATATTCTGTTGATGATGCTGTGCTGTACAGCTCTGCAACTAAGCAGATCCAGCTGCCGCCGATACTGGGAACAGCTGAGTGATGGGGGGCACTAAGTATCATGCCCCCACCAATCAGATATTGATTGCCTATCCTAAAGACAGGCAATCATTGTTAACGTCCCTGACAACCCCTTTAATCACAGAATCCATATACCTGTGCCTGTAGCTCACCTTACTCAGAAGAGCCAAGCCAATACCATGCCATTGATTGTGGTACTTAGTGCTGATATTATATATGTTGCTCACATGTAACTTCTTGCCCCTGTACCGGAACCCCTATGGTAAATGCAAGAAAAAGAGCTGAGCTGCCCAAAAGTGATTGCATTGTCTTCTCCCTGTCATCAGGATACTTCTGTCTTTTGGCATCTATTTTGTATGAACTGAAAATGACCATGCTGAAAGGGAATTGGGTTAACTCCTTCCAGGCAGCATAAGCAGCGATTCTCATAGCTGGCTGCTTCTTCTACCTTCCCATTGTTACCTAATGGGGAATGAACCAAAGGGTCATGGAGAAGGGCAAATAATCACCTCTTGTCTTGTATGATTAGTGGTGTAGTTCCGTGTTAGCACTTCAACAATGATTCTTTTTTAAAGTATCAGAGATGAGCAACTCGAGTTGATGCAAATCGAATTTGTGTCTATTTTTTTAGGAATTCGCTGAATCCAGTGAATTCATAGAATCTGGGATTTGCTTCACATGAACTGCCTAAAATGGACATGGCTATTTTACACATTGTGGAAGATTATATCATCCAGAGAATGATCACACAATCAATTGCGCAGCTTGGCGAGTTTCCGCACAATTCTTTGCAGTTATCAGATCACATTAACTAGCACAGGAGGAACTATCATAGACTGTACAGAAGCAGAATCAGGAAATGTAGCAGCCATTTTTGCTGAATCTGGATTGTGAGTGAACATCACAGCTCTCATCTTAGTAAATTTGATAAAGAGAGAAAACACTGAAGAAACTTTACATATAGTGTGTGACAGCACAACAGTGAAGAATATTAGTGCATGGGAAAAAGAGAATAAGACATATTTAGTTGATAGGTCATGATAAATAGTAGAGTCACTATTTCTATGGGGCAGGGCCAGGTATGGACACTGTTGCCTTCTTGAACAGTGTGCTGCTGCAATTTGATCACACATATCTTTCCAGTCCAGTTGGAGGCTGTGGAAAGCTTCATTCAATTTGATTCAGTTCTCTACAAATGAAACTTTCTGCCAAAATTCAGCGCAGCTGGCAAATTTAGATTTGAAAACATTTGCTCATCTCTAGAGGCGACCTAGTCATATTTGGATGCCATTCAAAAATTTACATTTAAATTCTGTAATTTAGCTAAGGCTCACATTCAGACAGAATATGGGGTCAATTCGTCAAAGTGTTTACGACAGATAACTGGGGTAAAACACTTGTAAAAGCAGCTACATTTTTCTGCAATGTGGAGTTGCACTCAAATTTTGTGACTTTTGGCGTTTTCACACCAGTTTAAGGCAGCTCTGACAAAATGGGCTGGAGCTGTGGAGGAGCCATGGTGGAACAGGGCATGGATACACCTGCCTGTCAAAGTCATGAAAAGTTACTGACTGTAGTAACATTTCTGGCGAGGCGCACAGCACTGAGAACATACTCCATATTCATTAAGTGAATTCATCGGTGGGCTCTTCTTTATCAATTCAGATCATTTTATTTCTGCACGCTCTTCATTAAGACTGGAGTACAAAACACCGGTCATAGTAATTTGGGACTTTTGAGTTCAAATAGTTTAGAGTTTTTAATCTATATAGACACTTAAATGAGAGAAACAAAATGATTATGTACGCAGCCTGTACATAAACTCACTGCATGCTGCGATAATGTTCTTTCTAATCAGTTGGGGACATAATTGGTATGAAGTTTGACTTTCAAAGTTGCAGAGCTTCCATTCGGAGACAAATCAATGTGATTTACAGTTTTGGATAACACATTTTTAACAGTGCCATATAATAAAATATGTCAACTATATACACATAAAAAATTGGGTCAATCATTGTTCTGCTGTTCCAGACAAATGGAGGATGTTCACTGTGATTGATCTGTGTCATCGCACATTTCTCATTGGAGTAACACTAATTGCCTCACTGTCTTATAAAACAATAAGACAAAGAGGCCGGGTGGCCAGAATAATTTAGAATTTATTAACCAGTAAATCAAGTGTAAAAGCCAACAAGATCTTTGTGGCGCCTGAAAAGACATTCATGTATTGATATCAACAGCAACTTAAAAATTCTTAGTCACATAGGTAACCTGGCATCTGTCCTTCAATGTCAATATATTTTTTGAGAAAGAATGAGAAACTTTTTATCTGCCATTGTTTAGTTCTACTGTATTAACTCAATGGATATTCTGATGAAAAACATATTCATAGTAATATTTTTTTGGAATGTTAGGCAGGGCCTGAATGAGTTTCAGATGTTCTTCTCTCAGGACTATAACAATAAAGGGTTCAAAGTTTACAGTTGCACCCAAACTCTAATGTGTTATGTTCACCAACCCCTTCTGCCACATCAGAGGACACCATTGCTATAAATACTGTGTAACATATGGAAAACCCTGTGGCATATTTTGTAGTGGGGAGCTATAGGTTATGACTCTGTGCCTAATGATATACAGGAGGGCTCACATTAGATCTGTATGCATGTACACAAAGATTGCTTCTGTTAGGACTGATCATGCTATAAGCACTATCAGGAGAGGTGAACAATTAGGATGATGGGAGAGACAAGGTCTTCCTCTCAAAGAGGTTATTAAACAATGCTAAATGACTATTATGACAATGGATAAATAATTGCTAAAGACAAGCTCCTTGCCTAGTGCCCTGCCTATAGCTCACTGACTTTCACTGCTGTGTCCATGCAGATTAAAAAGGGGCCTTTCTCCACAGTGCAGACCTTGGCATTATGGCTTATCTCAGCTTGTAGAATAGAGCAAAAAGTTTTCTGTTGCCTGGTCTGGAGTCCAGTCTGGTCCTCCATGGCAGCTGTACAGGACATACTTCACTTCTTCAACCGGCATCATACTGGGTGCCTCTGGTGTTTACTAGACCAATCAACATCATGATGTTGCATAAGGCCCTAGTCAATAAGCTCTTGTGATGTCACGACGTGAGTTGCACTACGATATCATGACTTTGCGGGGCCTAATAAACAACAGAGGATGCTGGGGAAGGATGCCAAAAGCAGAAGTGAAAGACTAACTTGATACAACTGCCACAGAGAACTGTCTTACTGACGGATTAGGGCAGCACAAATTTATTTGTTCAACTATTGGTTATTCATTTGTCCTGGCTTGGTTGCTTCCTCTTTGGCTGTCTCTCTTGGTGATAGTCCATGCAAAGTTATTGTGGTAACTAGTGATGAGCGAGCGTGCTCGCCACTACTCGGTACTCGCCGGAGCATCACGGTGCTCAACAAAATCGGCGAGTATTTCCGGATTGCTCGGGCGGGAACTTGGGTCCCCACCCTTCATGTTTGGCGCTCTTTAGAGAGCCAATGAATATGCAGAGATTGCTTGCCATGCACTGTAATGCTGTAGCCATGTTGGTTGTGGGCATTACAGCGATTGGCTGGCCGCACAGCATCATCAGGTCTATTTAAGACCCGGTGACGCTAGGCACGTCACAGTCTACCCCAGAATCAGGCAGAGTAGGGAGAGCTGCTGCTGAGTCAAGGAGAGATTTACTTGTTTATAGGTAGTATAGGTATTCCACAACATATATATATATCCATCTGAACTAACAGTCCTTCTGAGGACTAATCCTGCTGCATATATTCAGTGGTGATAGCAGGAGTTAGGCAGGGAGGCAGGGTATGTGGCCGACTGCATTGCATACAGCACAAGAGGGTCCATAGCATGTTCTGTCTGCTGCTGCTGTGACAGATATTTGTAGACATAGCCCCAGATATCAGGGGTCAGGGCTAATTGTTTTTTTTCAGAGTACACCATTTTTCTGCTCCATTTGCTTGTTAGCACTGCAGAATACAGCCAGATCTTTTCCATATTGCAGTGACAAAAATCCAGAAATTTGAACTGAACGTGGAAAATATTGGCCTCCATTTCCATTTTGTTGCAGTGTGTCGGTGAAGCTATTCCCACAAGGTCGCTTTGAAGAATAGCATTAGTAAACTACAGGCCTCTATTTAAAACTATGGTTCACTGTCAGACGTATCACATATAACTGCATTCCAAAATCAGACTTTTTTTGGCTTCCATTTTGTTGCATTGTGTCGGTGAAGCTATTCACATGATGTCCCTGTGAAGAATAGTATTAGTAAACTACAGGCCAGCTTTTTAATACCATGGTTCTCCATCAGACGTATCACATACAACTGCGGTTCAAATCCAACCATTTGTAGTGAATGTGGAAAATATTGTCCTCCATTTAAAATGGACAAGGTGCATGGCAAGGAACGGGGAAGTGGACGTGATGGTGATGGTGCATGCAGAGGCCGAGGCTGTGGCCATGGGCAAGCTGAAATTGTGCCACAACAAACACCCACATCTTGTCGCTCGACCTTCTGGTCCCAATTACTAGGGCACCGCAGAACACCACTATTGAACATACAGCAGTGTCTAAAGGTTGTTGGTTGGATAGCAGATAATGCTTCTAGTCACTTTGCCACCACCACCACCACACTGTCTTCGACACGGAAGAGTCCCAGTAGCCGTGAGTCTGGACCGCATATTCCTCACCGTGATTCTCCTTCCTCCCACCATGCCGAGTGCCCGGAGACAACTCATCCCACACTTGGACACTCAGAAAAGCTGTTCACTTTTCCATTTATAGATTTGGGCCTCTTGCCGGGCCAGCTTCAAGCGGGTGAAGAGAAGAACACGTGGATCGATGCCTAAATATTTGAGCAGCCACAGTCACATGAAGGCGATGGTCGGAAAGTGCAATTACTGGTGGATGATGATGAGACACAATTGCCAGAAAGTCAGGAGGAGGACCAGGGTGCGGAAGTGGAAGACGAGGTGGTGGATGATATAGTAACTGACCCAACCTGGCAGGGGGGCATGCAGAGCGAGGACAGCAGCACATAGGGGGAGGGAGGCGTAGCACCACAAAGGGCAGAAAGAAGTAGTGTGGTGGCCGCAGACACAAGGCAGGAAAGCGTTCCCTGTAACGCGAACGGAAGTTGCCAATACAACTGTTAGGTCTTCGCGAGCCTGGTTGTTTTTTAAAGACTCTGCAGATAACTCCAAAAAGGCCATTTGGACCACCTGCCAGGCCAGCATCACCAGGGGTAGCAAAACTAGCAGCCTGACCACCACCTGATCAGGCACATGGCAGCAAAGCTCCCGACTTTGTGGGCTGAACTCCAGGGTCCAGAAACAATGTCTGCGGGTGACACCAGTGCTTCTTCCGCTGTTGTGCGTGCACGCTAATCCCCTGTCCATGGTGCATACGAAGATGCCTCCCGCCCTGTACCTGTCGTTGCACACTATCAACTAGCACCATCAGCAAGCACGTCCACGTCCTTGTCCCAGTGCAGCGTTCAGTTGTCACTACCCCAGTCCTTGGAATGCAAGCGCAAATATGCAGCCAATGCCCCACAGGCCACACTACTAAATTCCCACCTTTTGCGAATGTTTGCACTCTATATGTTGCCTTTTAGGCTTGTGGAGATGGAAGCTTTCTGCAACCTGATGGCGGCGGCCATCCCTTGGTACTCGGTCCCCAGCCACCACTATTTCTCCCGATGTGCCATCCCCACAATACACAAGCACATGTCCCACAACATTAGCCGTGCCCTCAACAACGCAGTTACCGGGAAGGTCCACCTAACCACGGACACGTGGACAAGTGCTTGTGGGCAGAGATGGTACATCTCGCTGATGGCACACTGGGTTAATATAGTGGAAGCCGGGACCCAGTCGGACCTTGGGACGGAACACGTCCTCCCAATGCCAAGGATTGCGGGCCCTAGGTCAATCAGGGTTGCCCCCACGGTCTACAGCTCCTGCTCCTCCTCCTCCGCCTCTTCAGCCTGCATATCCGAAATGACCACATCAGTCACGAGCTGGAAGCACTGCAGCACTGCCTCGCCCAAGCGGCAACAGGCTGTGCTGAAGCTAATATGCTTAGTTGACAAACCGCACAATGCTGGAGAGTTGTGGACAGGTCTGAAAGAGCAGGCAGATCTGTGTCTGACACCGCTGACCCTACAGCCAGGCATGGTTGTGTGTGACAATGGCCGGAACCTGGTGGTGGCTCTGAAGCGAGGCGAGCTCACACACATACCATGCCTGGCCCATGTGCTTAACCTCGTGGTTCAGCGGTTTCTCAACTCCTACCCAGATCTGCTGGATCTGCTTGTCAAAGTATGCCGTGTATGTGCCCATTTTAGATAGTCAGTTACAGCTTCCGCCGCCCTTGCCATGCTTTAGCAGCGTTTGCAGCTTCCAGCTCACCGACTTGTGCACGATGTCCCCATGCGTTGGAACTCTACATTGCAGATGTTTGTAAGGATATGTGAGCAGAAGAGGGCAGTAGTTGACTACCAGCATCCACAAGGCCATCGGTATTCAGGTCAGACTCCACACATAAGACCTCAGGAGTGGGCATGGATGTCAGACATCTGTACCATACTCCAAAACTTTGTGGACTCCACCAAGATGGTGAGCGGCGATGACGCCATAATTAATGTCACCATCCCACCTCTCTGTCTTCTGAAATGCTGTCTGCTCACAATTAAAGAGGATGCATTACAGGCATAGCATGATGAGATGAAGCAAGGAACCATAAAGGGTGATTCCACACAGCCCAGCCTCATCTCATCCCAATGTGGATTGGGTGACAATGAGGAAGAGGAGGAGGAAGAACAGGAGCTAGTTTCCTGCGCTATAGACCATATTACCTACACAACTGTCATACCGTCTGTTCAGTGTGGATGGCCTGAGGACAGGGAGGAGGAGGATGAGGAGGAGCATGGTCAGTTGTCCTCTTGATGAGGACACGGAAGTCTTGCCTGTTACCAGTCTGGCCCACATGGCTGAGTTTATGTTACACTGCCTTTCCAGTGACCCTCGCGTTGTCCAAATTTTGGGTGACAGTCATTACTGGTTGGTAACACTTCTAGACCCACGCTACAAGGAGAACTTTCTGTCTCTTATTCTGGTGCTGGATAGGCGTAATAAAATGGGGCAGTACCAGAACGCCCTTGTTGCAAAATTATTAAAAAAATTCCCATCTGAAAATGCTGGTGGCAGATGTCACAGTTCGTTGGACAACCAAGGAGTACAAGCAAAAGAGACAAAAATGCAATCCAGCAGAGGCAGGGGAACACTGTCAAAGTTCTGGGACAGTTTTCTCAGACCCTCCCATCGCACAGGCCTTGAGGTGCGGGGTACTGTCACAAGGAGATAAAAGTTTGGGAAGATGCTGAGGGAGTACCTTGCCGACCATACCAACGTCCTCTGTGATTCCTATGTGCCTTATAATTATTGGGTATCCAAGCTGGACACTTGGCATGAAGCAGATTTTTATAGTGGAATTATAACCGATAGGCGCATCCGCTGTCAACTGAAAATGCTGACAGACTGACTCTTATAAAAATGAACAAGAGCTGGATTGGGCCAGACTTCTCAATACCACCGAATGATAGCAGTGTAACATAAACTCAAATACAGTGTCTCTTTTTTGGGAGGTCTAACTCTATTCCCATGCACCTCTGTCTCCACACCCAGACATGGGTATATGCTTCCTGATTTTGTCTATTTGCTCTTGTCCTCCTTCTCCTCATCCTCCTCCATCATTTCACCACTATATCTACCATTTCACCATATCTGCGTCTCTTGCAAGGGGAATTGGCATTCCTCCAAATTTTTGGCAGCCGTTGCATTCTCTGCATAGGCAAACAGTATAGGAGACCCACTTCCTAATAATGGGAACATTGTTTTCAGGAGGCCCTCCGACCTCTATGTCACTTGCAAGGGGCATTGGAGTTGCTCCAAATTTTGGCAGCCGTTGCATTCACCGCATAGGCAAACAATATGGGAGACCCACTTCCTAATAATGAGAACATTGTTTTCAGGAGGCCCTCCAACCACTACGTCTCTTGCAAGGGGCATTGGAGTTCCTCCACATTTTTGGCAGCCGTTGTACTCACTGCATACCCTATAACCAGATAGCAGAACCGCTCTTTTCTAGGAACATGTCGTTACTGAGGCCCACCTCTATGTGTCTTTAAATTGTTATTGGGGTTTTTCCTACATTTTGGCAGCCCTTGTACTCACTGCATACCCTATAACTGGATAGCAGACCTCTCCTTTCTAATGGGAACATGTCGTTACTATGGCCCACCTCTATGTGTCTTTGAATTGTTATTGGAGATTTCCTAAATTTTGGCAGCTCTTGTCCTCACTGCATATCCTATAACTGGATAGCAGACCCGCTCCTTTCTAATGGGAACATGTCATTACTGTGGCCCACCTCTATGTGTCTTTAAATTGTTATTGGGTTTTTTCCAAAATTTTGGCAGCCCTTGCAGTCACTGAATGGACATTACCACTATAGGAGACCCACTCCTTTATAATGGGAGAATTTTTTTTTACTGAGGCCCTCCTCTATGTCTCTTCAAAGGGGTATTGGGGTGTGTCAAAATTTTTGCCAGCCGTAGCAGTCACTGCATACACAATAACAGTATAGGAGACCCACTCTTTAGTAATGGGAACAACAAAGCATAGCCGGCCGATGGCCCTCTAACAACAGTGAGGGCCAACTGCTGGCCCTTTCAGAATAGTAAGGGCTGCCTGATAGCCATATAAAAATAGTCTTTGTGACTCTCAGAGTCCCTCCTTCATAAATGAAACAGGATGTGTCTGATGTCTCACACACCACATGGCCAGATAAGATTGTAAAATGTTAAAATTACATTTACCAGTGAATGTATTTTTCACCGTTGAAAGCAATGCAAAAGTGCAAAAATGCATCAAAAATGCTACGTCTGGACATAGCCCAAGGTGTGGAGGAGCATTTTTGTTTTTGCATATTTGCCTTATATACAAGACATTACCCTGGAAAGGATGCTCCTTAACATTTTTTCCCAGGAAAATCCATTTTGGTTTAGTTATTGTATGTTTTACTGTGAGTCCGTAAAGTGGTGTAAAACTCTGACAACATTGTTGACAGTAGTGACCTGGGAGTCAGAGATGCTTCCATGGTTCTTCCCAATGCTGTTCCCTTGTCATTTGAGCACTGTTCCCATCGATTTGGGCAATTTTTAGGCCCTCTGCAGACCGCCGGGGGGGGGGGGGGGTGCCGCCGGAAAAATGCTTGAGTTTCCCATAGACTTACATTGGACTCGTTACTTGGACCGAGCACTCGAGCATTCCAATTTGCTCGACCCGAGCAATGAGTACCCGAGCATTTTAGTGCTCGCTCATCACTAGTGGTAACCTGGCAAACACATCGGACATCATCATTGAAAGCTTTCTCAGGCAGCATTGCTGTCTGAGTATTGAGAGAGCACATGAGTGATTTATTCACCTTCCACTTAGTTGATTCCCTAGCTAGGTGCCTAATTATCTCCTGATACTCCTGACTTTCATTCAACTATCAGCATTTATTTCCAAACTTAGTCCAGTTTACCTAGTTGTAGTATACATCCATCTAGATTACCAACTTCTTATAATTGTTCTTGGCACTGTTCACACCTCTGTCTCTGCATTCAAGGTAACGCATCACTGAAAGCTAGTTTCCAGTTTGCCAATATATGCAAGCAAGTTTGCCCATACTTCACTGCTATCATATGATTAACCATTTCCTTGCTACAAGTTCCTATCTGCATACATTTGAGCTATACACTATAGCTCTGCAAGTCAGTAACCAAATTGGCTATTCATCTATTACTATTTTGTCTACCCACATCTCTACAAGCAAGAGTCAGTTGCCATTACATCATTGCTATCCTGCGAAACACCTACTGTTCCTGTGTGTATCCTCATATCTGACTTTGCTTTATTTGATGCAATCTGGTAAGGCCTGCTCTACTTCTCTATCACCTTTGGTCCGAGCTGCTCACACTACTCCAAAAATCTAACTCTACCATTGTTTCTGATGACACCCATAGTATTTTTCTTAATAATAGATTTCCCATGCTGTCAGATGGTATGGTTGATCATCATCAACCCCAAGTGCTACATGACTTTGGTTTGATCAAAACATATGTAAATGTTTTAAACATCATAGATGGTGACAATTCCCTTTAGATTATGTATACTGTATACTATCATATCTGATTTAGCAAATCTAAATTAATTCACCTAATCAAGCTCTAATGTGCATAGCCTGAAGACCAGTAGATGCAAATCTTCCTCCATCCAACTCCTATGCAGGATTATTAGAAAATGTTAATGAATCCCATCACTTCGTCCTTTTCAGTTATGCTTAAGGCAGCTACCGGTCGCATAGTTGATGTGAGGTATGTATCATAGAGATGGTTGTTATCCGTAATGTAATCCTGAAGTTTTACTCTAGTGTGTATAACACTGAGAGGATTCTTTGGTGCATCTGAGCCAGGTTTTACAGGCAGCCTGAGAGAAGGGCAGGTCTGGCTGCTAACATACCTCACCTCTGGGTGTGGTTAACCTGTTAAAATGGAGTCCCTTGTTTGACACAAGGTCTGTGTATGGAGGGAGAAGGCCTCCGGTGTGGTTTATCCAGACTAAGCCAGGGTACTGGATGCTATCCTGCCTGTGTGACCAGGACTGGCTAAACAGAGACTTTGTCCAAAGGACAGTTTTCTTTGTTTTGCCTGCACTGAAGGCTGTTTATTTTCCTTTTGGTTATGGATGGTTTATGAAGCAGCAATAAACCGACATAGACGTTTAAATGGAAACGCTTCCTGCTTTGCCTCCCAACGCACCCAAGTGAGTAGCATTCCCTACAATTGGTGTTAGAAGTGCGTGCAGCATTCCCAACGAACACGTGTGGCTGCTACAAGAGGTACTGCATGTCCTGCTTGAAGGTGGCCACAAGCCAACAAGTGACATCAGGTAAAATGGAGGACCTGATTAAACATCTGGTACAATCACAGCAGCAACAGCAACAGCAACTGTTACAGCAGCAACAGCTGGTGCAACAGGAAACAAATAAGCAGCTTATGTGGTAGCTCCAGCAACAGCAGCAGCGGCAACAGGACCAGCACTGACAACAGCAGAAGATCGATTTGCTCACTAAGGCGGTTCATGGTACAACGATAGCTCCAACTCCAAGATGGAAAGGAGAGTCCTGCAGAAAATGACCCCAGGGGACGACATAGAGGCCATTTTGGCAGTGTTTGGAAGAGTCGCTGAGAGAGAGAAACTTCCGCCAGAGCAATGGGCAGAGGTGCTGGCGCCAAACTTAACGGGGGAGCCCAAGAAGGCCTATTATGACTTGGCCTTGCAAGACGTCAAGGAATATAGCAAGCTAAAAACTGAAATTTTGCCGCGCTCGGTGTGCCCTAACGATGACTGTCAGGGCACACCCGGTCCACTGCTGGGCGTATCACCATGACAAACCCCTTTACTCCCAAATGTTTGACTTACTTCACCTGGTCCAAAAATGGTTGCACCCAGAGTCCTTTACCCCTGCGCAGATGGTAGAGCGAGTGGTGATGGACCGGTTTGTGCATGCTGGAAATGTCACGACCCAGGCCATATAACCACCCATTGCCCTCTGACATCAGAGCAAATTGACTGTAGACTGGGATGCCGCTGTTCATGCTATCATATCCAGTCTGCAGTGTGAGCGGTCTACCCAGGGAGGGGCCGCAAGCTTGTTCCATAAAAGTAAATTGTAATGCACACGCCCGGGCTGAGCGGCGTGTGCGTGTGATTGTAGTGATTCCACTGGACCGTGCCGGAGAGTGAATGCCTGGAGGGGCGTAACTAGGTATTCACCCGATCCGACCAGGGTCGCACGACGGCATACGACGCCAGTGCACCAAGGAGGAACCGAGCAGAGGGACCAGGTGCTACTCCAGGACAGACCCCGGACACGGCTGTTGACCCACACAGGGGAATACAGGAACAGACTGGTAGGCTGGCACACAGACTGGTGGGTATAGGCAGGCATGACTGGTATGCAGGCAGGCGGGTAAGCAGGCAGGGGGGTACAGGCAAGCACAGCTAGAGTGCAGACAGGGAAGCACTAGCAGGTAGGAACACTGGCGGGATAGGACCCAGTACACACTGGGACTCAGGAACAGAACCACAGATGTGGCGGACAAACACAGCAGAGTGAGGCCGCCCAGAGAGGTGAGCGAGAACAGGGCAGGACAAGGCCGCCTGGAGCGGTGAGCAAGAGTAGAGCAGGACAAGGCCGCCAGGAGCGGTGAACAAAGGGTCAGAGCTGAGCGAGACTGCCGGAGCAGTGAGCAAGAGTAAAGCAGGACGAGGCCGCCTGGAGCGGTGAGCAAGAGTGGAGCAAGACTGCCGGAGCAGTGAGCAAAAGGATAAGAGCGGAGCGAGACTGCCGGAGCAGCGAGCAAAAGGTTTCCGAGCGGAGCAAGGCTGCCGGAGCAGCGAGCAAAGGAGTCAGAGCAGGCTAGAACCGCCGGAGCGGTGAACAAAGGAGAAGGAGCAGGCTAGAACCGCCGGAGCGGTGAGCAAAGGAGAAGGAGCAGGCTAGAACCGCCGGAGCGGTGAGCAAAGGAGTCAGAGCAGGGGGGACATGGCTCTGTTCACACGGAACAGACAGGAAGAGAAAGGCAGAGCCAGATACCCACAGGATACTTGCAGTGAAGTAGCGAGTGGACCACAAACTCACAAACGGGAGTACAGAGACAACAAGCAGGAGTTAGGTACGAGTTCAGACTCTGCAGAAAAAGGAAGGGAACGGACATAGAGGCAAAACAGGTAAAGGATAGGAAAGAGTTCAGACTGGAACGGAGTGTACGGAGGAGACCGACACTGCAGCGGGAGACAGGAGCGGGTCTGGGAATACGGCCCCCAGAGAGGCGGGACAAACAGGCAAGGAGCGTGTTCAGACAGGACAGACAAGATACAGGAACAGGTCTAGGTAATCGGCCCCTAGAAGGCGGGAGGAACAGGCTAGGAGCGTGTTCAGACAGGACAGACAAGATACAGGAACGGGTCTAGGTAATCGGCCCCTAGAAGGCGGGAGGAACAGGCTAGGAGCGTGTTCAGACAGGCCTGGAAATACAGCCTCCAGGATAGGCAGACAAGAGAACACAGACAGGACTCAGTTCAGACACGGGAACTGATACCGTAAGGCAGGAGATATAGACAGGACTCAGTTCAGACACGGGAACTGATACCGCAAGGCAGGAGACATAGACAGGACTCAGTTCAGACACGGGAACTGATACCGCAAGGCAGGAGACAAAGACAGGACTCAGCTCAGACACGGGAACTGATACCGCAAGGCAGGAGACATAGACAGGACTCAGTTCAGACGCGGGAACTGATACCGCAAGGCAGGAGACAAAGAACGGGACCTGGCACCTTCAGAGTGCAAGCACACACTGAATGAAACACTATGCTCAGGCAGGGATAGATGGGAGCAGCTGAGCTATATACCAGGTGACAGACAGCAATAGGCTGAGGACGCACAAGGGGTGTGACCCACAGCAGGTACAAAAAGCAGGAAGTGATCGGGCGCCGCCCTTAAGCAGCAGAAACAGACACAAACAGACAGCATGGAGGGAGGGAAGCCAGAGAGACATTCTGGACTGGAGATCAAGTGCGCGCTCTTGCACAGTGGGAGATGGACCACCATGCAAGGACGCCGCCAGGTATGTTACAGTACCCCCCCCTTACGCCCCCTCTTCTTCAGGCCTGCCAGAATCTTCCGCAGGGAATTTGAGGACCAGTCGTTCACTTCAAGGAGATCACTTCCACTGTCCACAGGAAAAACTGATCTCATCTGGTTAGCTAGGATGCTACCTCCTATCCAGCCATCCTCAGCAACAGACGAAACGGGTGGAGTACCAGGAACAGCACACAAGGAAGTCTCTCTCCACATATTTTCAGGTGGCACCCCAGAGGGTACAGGAGACAACTGGAAGTCCTTCACCGGGTTGGAGGGGGACAGAGACTTGAGGGTAATCTCTGCTTCGAGGTACATCTTGTCAAGCTGACAGGAAGAAATAGACGGGTTATCAGGTACATAATGAGGAAAAGTCACTGTCTCTTTGTTATCTGGTGGTACCCCGGAGGATTCAGGAAACAACTGGAGGTCCCCCGCCGGGTCAGAAGAGTGCAGAGGCTCAGAGAAAACATCTGCTTCAGAGTACACTAGGTCGGACTCACTGGACGAAGCAGGCGAGGTATCGGGTACCGAGTATAGGAAAGTCTCTGTCCATTCACCACCAGGTGGCACCCCGAAGGGTTCTGGAGACAACTGGCGGTCCTCCGCCTGGTCAGAGGGGTGTAGAGACTCACGAGTAACCTCTGCTTCAGAGTACACTAGGTCGGACTCACTGGACGAAGCAAGCGAGGTATCAGATCCAGGATATAAGAAAGTCTCTGTCCATTCACCACCAGGTGGCACCCAGAAGGGTTCTGGAGACAACTGGAGGTCCTCCGCCTGGTCGGAGGGGTGTAGAGACTCGGGAGTAACCACTGCTTCGGAGTACACTAGGTTGGACTCAGTGGACGAAGCGAGCGAGGTATCAGGTACAGAGTATAGGAGAGTCTCTGTCCTTTCGCTACCAGGTAGCACCCCGAAGGGTTCTGGAGACAACTGGAGGTCCTCCTCCTGGTCGGAGGGGTGTAGAGACTCGGGAGTAACCTCTGCTTCGGAGTACACTCTGTTGGACTCACTGGACGAAGCGAGCGAGGTATCAGGTACAGAGTATAGGAGAGTCTCTGTCCTTTCGCTACCAGGTAGCACCCCGAAGGGTTCAGGAGATAACAGGGGGTCCTCCACCAGGTAGTAGAGGTGCACAGACTCTGAGGTAACCACAGCTTTGGAGCATCCTTGGACATGCACACCGGTAAAAGTGGGTGAAGCATCTGATGCCGGGTGCAGGAAGTTCTCCTGTGTGGAGTCTGGATGGGCAGAAGTCTCTTCGGGCAGGAGAACTGGTGCACTACCCACGCACATTACCCGTTGGGGCTTCTCCAGGATACAGGGAGATGAAGCTTCAGTAGGGACTTCAAGGTTGGGGTCAGGAGGTCTCAGGGAAGACAGACCCTGGCGTGACGGCTTGCCTCTACGTCTAGCACGTCTGGACTGCCTCGTGAGGTTGGGAGAAGTATTCCAGAAAGCGTAGTCACCCTGTGAGGATTCTGGGTGGGCAGTAGTCTCATTGGGCTGGAGGACTATTGCGCTACCCACACACATTACCCGTCGGGGCTGCTCCGGGATATTGGGAAGCGAAGCTTCAGCAGGGGCTTCAGGGTTAGGGTCCTCGAAGACCATACGAAAGGCCACCAGGAAGGCCTGCAGGTCAAGGACGACAGGATCCCATGCTTCCCATAGGGGGGTGACCCATTTCAAGGCATCACCCGCTAGGTAGTCAATCATAAAGGCCACTTTAGCCCAATCGGAAGGAAAATAGAGAGGGTAGGCCTTAAAGTGTAGCATGCATTGCTCAACAAATGCACGACACTGTCTTGGATCCCCATAGTAACGTGGCGGATCCGCAGGAACGAGAGCTGATAGATCCATCTGGACAGTGCGTAATTCGCCTGGAACTCAGCTAAGGAAAAAAATTTTTATTTATTTATTTTAATGCATGTATTCGCTGGAAAACTTCTCAGAGAGCGAAGGCCGTGGGGCTCAACGGGAACCATGGCCTGAGCATGCTGTAATGCACACGCCCGGGCTGAGCGGCGTGTGCGTGTGATTGTAGTGATTCCACTGGACCGTGCCGGAGAGTGAATGCCTGGAGGGGCGTAACTAGGTATTCACCCGATCCAACCAGGGTCGCACGACGGCATACGACGCCAGTGCACCAAGGAGGAACCGAGCAGAGGGACCAGGTGCTACTCCAGGACAGACCCCGGACACGGCTGTTGACCCACACAGGGGAATACAGGAACAGACTGGTAGGCTGGCACACAGACTGGTGGGTATAGGCAGGCACGACTGGTATGCAGGCAGGCGGGTAAGCAGGCAGGGGGGTACAGGCAAGCACAGCTAGAATGCAGACAGGGAAGCACTAGCAGGTAGGAACACTGGCGGGATAGGACCCAGTACACACTGGGACTCAGGAACAGAACCACAGATGTGGCGGACAAACACAGCAGAGTGAGGCCGCCCAGAGAGGTGAGCGAGAACAGGGCAGGACAAGGCCGCCTGGAGCGGTGAGCAAGAGTAGAGCAGGACAAGGCCGCCAGGAGCGGTGAACAAAGGGTCAGAGCTGAGCGAGACTGCCGGAGCAGTGAGCAAGAGTAAAGCAGGACGAGGCCGCCTGGAGCGGTGAGCAAGAGTGGAGCAAGACTGCCGGAGCAGTGAGCAAAAGGATAAGAGCGGAGCGAGACTGCCGGAGCAGCGAGCAAAAGGTTTCCGAGCGGAGCAAGGCTGCCGGAGCAGCGAGCAAAGGAGTCAGAGCAGGCTAGAACCGCCGGAGCGGTGAACAAAGGAGAAGGAGCA
This sequence comes from Phyllobates terribilis, assembly GCF_046119375.1. Lineage (NCBI taxonomy): Eukaryota > Metazoa > Chordata > Amphibia > Anura > Dendrobatidae > Phyllobates > Phyllobates terribilis. Next base: position 606,012,518 of record NW_027362764.1, read on the forward strand.
GGCTAGAACCGCCGGAGCGGTGAGCAAAGGAGAAGGAGCAGGCTAGAACCGCCGGAGCGGTGAGCAAAGGAGTCAGAGCAGGGGGGACAGGGCTCTGTTCACACGGAACAGACAGGAAGAGAAAAGCAGAGCCAGAAACCCACAGGATACTTGCAGTGAAGTAGCGAGTGGACCACAAACTCACAAACGGGAGTACAGAGACAACAAGCAGGAGTTAGGTACGAGTTCAGACTCTGCAGAAAAAGGAAGGGAACGGACATAGAGGCAAAACAGGTAAAGGATAGGAAAGAGTTCAGACTGGAACGGAGTGTACGGAGGAGACCGACACTGCAGCGGGAGACAGGAGTGGGTCTGGGAATACGGCCCCCAGAGAGGCGGGACAAACAGGCAAGGAGCGTGTTCAGACAGGACAGACAAGATACAGGAACAGGTCTAGGTAATCGGCCCCTAGAAGGCGGGAGGAACAGGCTAGGAGCGTGTTCAGACAGGACAGACAAGATACAGGAACGGGTCTAGGTAATCGGCCCCTAGAAGGCGGGAGGAACAGGCTAGGAGCGTGTTCAGACAGGCCTGGAAATACAGCCTCCAGGATAGGCAGACAAGAGAACACAGACAGGACTCAGTTCAGACACGGGAACTGATACCGTAAGGCAGGAGATATAGACAGGACTCAGTTCAGACACGGGAACTGATACCGCAAGGCAGGAGACATAGACAGGACTCAGCTCAGACACGGGAACTGATACCGCAAGGCAGGAGACAAAGAACGGGACCTGGCACCTTCAGAGTGCAAGCACACACTGAATGAAACACTATGCTCAGGCAGGGATAGATGGGAGCAGCTGAGCTATATACCAGGTGACAGACAGCAATAGGCTGAGGACGCACAAGGGGTGTGACCCACAGCAGGTACAAAAAGCAGGAAGTGATCGGGCGCCGCCCTTAAGCAGCAGAAACAGACACAAACAGACAGCATGGAGGGAAGCCAGAGAGACATTCTGGACTGGAGATCAAGTGCGCGCTCTTGCACAGTGGGAGATGGACCACCATGCAAGGACGCCGCCAGGTATGTTACATAAATGATTGGCAAGTAACTGGACTGCTAGACTCAGGGAGTTTGGTGGCCCTTGTGATGGCCACTCTTCCTCTCCAACTGATCCCTGGGAAGAAGGCTGGCATCCGCTGCATTCATGGCAATGCTAAAGACTATCCAGTGGCTAGAGTGGACATTGAAACGGACCAAGGAATGCAGTCCCATGAGGTTTGCGTTGTCCAGGACTTATTGTACCCCATCATCATAGCTCATGACTGTTGTTTGTTTTGGGACCTGTGGGGGAAGGGGACAGGACTCAGTTGCTCGGATATGAAACTGGGTAGCCCTAAAAAGTATCAGCACACCCAGAGCCGGATGGGTTTCCCTTCTGTGTTCTTGTGCAGGATGAGGAGGTAGTGTCCCCTGAGGCTGATTCCTGAGCTAGGTGTGACCAGCAAAAATTTTGGGTCTGCCTAACATAGGGATCTAACTCTAAGGAAAGCATTTAACAATGTAACCATCATAACTTGTATAGCACAGGAGCCAGGAGCTGACACCAGGTTTCCCTATTTTATGTTGAGTGGGGAGTTATTATACCGGGTTTACGAAAGAGAGGGAGGAGCTAGCAGAACAGTTATTGGTACCAAGACCCTATAGACGGAGGGTGTAGGACATGGCCCATTCATCTGTCTTTTGTGGCCATCTAAGGGTGGAGAAAACTCAGGAACGGATCATGCTGAGGTTCTATTGGCTCGGATGTCACCAGGAAATCTTAATGTATTGCAGGTTCTGTCCCACATGCCAGCTAACTGTACCCACCTCCCACTTTCGAAGTCCCTTAGAACCATTACCCATCATAGAAGTACCGTTTGAGAGAATTGTCATGGACTTGGTCGGTCCCCTGGTTAAGTATGCTCGAGGGCATCAATATATATTGGTCATCCTGGACTGTTCTATGCAGTACCCTGAAGCAGTTCCCCTGAGGAACTCCTCAGCGAAAAGTATAGCCTTTGAGTTGGTTCATGTTTTTTTCGGACAGGATTACTGAGGGAGATCCTGACAGACCAAGGAACGCCCTTTATAAGTAAGGTGATGAGGGAAATGTGTAAGGCCCTGCAAATTACACAACTGAAGACATCAGTATACCTGACATTTGGCCCTGTGGAAAAGTTCAATAAAACCCTCAAGAGTATGCTTAGGAAGGCCATAGATAAGGATGGTAGAGACTGGGACTGTCTGCTACCGTATCTGCTGTTCTCTATCCAGGAGGTTCCACAAGCCTCTACTGGGTTCTCTCGATTCGAGCTTCTGTATGGTCAATATCCGTGGGGTCTCCTCGATATAGCGAAGGAAACCTGGGAAGCTGAAGTCACGCCCCACCGGAGCGTCATTGAGCATGTTGTTCAGATGCAGTAGAGGATTGCAAAGGTGATGCCCATTGTAAAAGAACATCTCTAGGCACAAGAAGCTCAAGCTAAGGTCTACAATCAGTCTGCCAGAGTGAGGCAATTTAACCCTTGGGACCAAGTTCCTGTACTAATTCTCACCATGGAGAGTAAATTTCTGGCCAAGTGGCAGGGGTTTATGAGGTGGTGGAAAAGCTTGGTGAAGTGAATTACAAGATTCATCCGCCGGGAAGACGTAAGCCCTACCAGGTCTACCACGTCAATCTCATCAAACCGTGGCAAGATAGAGTCAGTTGAAACTCTGTGTTTGCTGGTCAGCGATGATGCTGTCGAAGTCCCAAAAACAGCAGTGTCAGGAATTGCTGCAGCAGAACAAGGACCTGTTCTCAAAATTACCGAGGTGTACAAAGATCAAAGACCACAAGGTTCTGACGGAACCCAAGGTGCGGGTGAACTTGAAGCCCTATCGAATTCCTGAGGCCTGACGAGAGCTGATCTCCAAGAAAATAAGACATATGTTGAAACTTGTAGTCCAAGAGCGGATGGTCTAACCTGATTCTCCTGGTTTCAAAACCTGATGGCGAGTGGAGATTCTGCAATGACTACAGGAAGCTCAATGAGGTCTCGAAGTTCAACATCTACTCAATGCCCAGGGTATATGAATTGATTGATAGACTAGGGCCAGCCAGGTACATTACCACCCTCGACCTCAAGAAAGTGTATTGGCAAATCCCCATGTCCCAAGATGCTAAGGAAAAAATGGCCTTCTCGACGCCAGATGGATGTTATCTGTACGTCAGGATGCCATTTGGATTGCAGGGCGTTTTGGCCCCTTTCCAGAGGGCCATGGACCGGATCTTAGAACCCCATAAAATGTATGCAGTGGCCTACTTAGATGACATTGTTATATTCAGCCAGGACTGGGGAAGTCATCTTAGCAAAGTTCAGGCAATACTTTATGCCCTAAGGGAGGCAGACTTTACCATCAACCCTAAGAATTGTGCAATGGGGATGGAGGAAGCCAAGTATCTGGGCTATGTAGTGGGAAGAGATTAAATAAAACCTTAAATAAATAAGGTGGAGGCAATACAGAGCTAGCCGAAGCCCCTTTAGAAGAAGCCAGTTAAGGTATTTCTAGGCATCGTGGGCTACTACCAAAGATTTGTACCTAACTTTGACCCGATAGCAGCCCCGCTGATGGATCTTCTGAAAGGGATGAAGTCGACTATAGCCAAGTGGTCCCCGAAAGATGATGCGGTTTTCCAGGAACTGAAACTGGCCCTCTGTAAACATCCAGTGTTGGTGCCGCCCAACTTCTCCAAAGACTTTGTGGTCCAGACAGACCCATCGGATGTCAGGCTGGGAGTTGTCTTGTTTCGGGAGGTTAACTGAGAGGAACATCCTGTGATGTACCTCAGTCGGACTCTATCCACGTGTGAGAAGAACTACTCCATAGTGGAAAAAGAATGCTTGGCCATGAAGTGGGCGGTGGACACATTATGTTTCTATCTGTTAGGGCGGAAATTTAAATTGGCATCGGACCATGCCCACTCAGGTGGATGAGAGAGAAAAAGAGGAAAAATGCTAGGGTCACCCGCTGGTTTCTAGACCTACAGGATTTCAGCTTCAATGTGTAACAGAGAGCTGGGAAGTTACATGGTAATGCCGATGCCCTCTCGAAACTTCCCTGTCTCATAGTAGAAGGTGCCAAGCCCCACGGCTTTAGGCAGAGGGTGGAGGTATGTAAGGCAGCTACTGGTCGCATAGTTGATGGGAGGTATGTATCATAGAGATGGTTGATTTACGTAATGTAATCCTAAATTTTTGCAATAGTGCGTATAGCACTAAGAGGATTGTTTGGTGCATCTGGGCCAGGTTTTATGGGCAACCAGATAGATGGGTGGGTCTGGCTGCCCACATACCTCACCTCTGAGTGTGGTTAACCTGTTAAAATGGAGTCCGTTGTTTGACACATGGTCTGTGTATGGAGGGAGAAGGCGTCCGGTGTGGTTTATCCAGATTAAGCCAGGGTACTGGATGTTATTCAGCCTGTGTAACCAGGACAGGCTAACAAGAGATTTTGTCCAAAGGACTGTATATATGTATACACACGTGGTCAAAATTGTTGATACCCCTCGTTTAATGGTTTAATGAAAGAAAAACCCACAATGGTCACAGAAATAACTTGAATCTGACAAAAGTAATAATAAATTAAAAATCTATGAAAATGAACAAATGAAAGTCAGACATTATTTTTTTTTTAAATTCTGTGAAAGCAGGGTTGAAAAGCAAACTCATGAAATAGGGCTGGACAGAAATGATGGTACCCCTGAAAATAATGTGACAAAAGGGACATGTTTAATCAAGTTGTGTCCACTAATTAACATCACAGGTGTCTACAATCTTGTAATCAGTCAGTGGGCCTGTACAGTGGTGGCCAAAAGTATTGGCACCCCTGCAATTCTGTCAGATAATACTCAGTTTCTTCCTGAAAATGATTGCAATCACAACTTCTTTGGTCTTATTATCTTCATTTAATTAGCTTGCAAGGAAAAAACACAAAAGAGAATGAAGCAAAAATCAAATCATTGATCATTTCACACAAAACTCCAAAGATGGGCCAGACAAAAGTATTGGCACCCTCAGCCTAATACTTGGTTGCACAACCTTTAGCCAAAATAACTGCGAACAACCGCTTCCGGTAACCATCAATGAGTTTCTTACAATGCTCTGCTGGAATTGTAGACCATTCTTCTTTGGCAAACTACTCCAGGTCTCTGATATTTGAAGGGTGCCTTCTCCAAGCTGCCACTTTGAGATCTCTCCACAGGTGTTCTATGGGATTCAGGTCTGGACTCATTGCTGGCCACCTTAGAAGTCTCCAGTGCTTTCTCTCAAACCATTTTATAGTGCTTTTGGAAGTGTGTTTTGGGTCATTGTCCTGCTGGAAGACCCATGACCTCTGAGGGAGACCCAGCTTTCTCACACTGGGCCCTACATTATGCTGCAAAATTTGTTGGTAGTCTTCAGACTTCATAATGCCATGCACACGGTCAAGCAGTCCAGTGCCAGAGGCAGCAAAGCAACCCCAAAACATCAGGGAACCTCTGCCATGTTTGACTGTAGGGACCGTGTTCTTTTCTTTGAATGCCTCTTTTTTTTTCCTGTACACTCTATGTTGATTCTTTTTCCCAAAAGCTCTACTTTTGTCTCATCTGACCAGAGAACATTCTTCCAAAATGTTTTAGGCTTTCTCAGGTAAGTTTTGGCAAACTCCAGCCAGGCTTTTTTATGTCTCGGGGTAAGAAGTGGGGTCTTCCTGGGTATCCTACCATACAGTCCCTTTTCATTCAGACGCCGACGGATAGTACGGGTTGACACTGTTGTACCCTCGGACTGCAGGGCAGCTTGAACTTGTTTGGATGTTAGTCGAGGTTCTTTATCCACCATCCGCACAATCTTGCATTGAAATCTCTCATCAATTTTTCTTTTCCGTCCACATCTAGGGAGGTTAGCCACAGTGCCATGGGCTTTAAACTTCTTGATGACACTGCGCACGGAAGACACAGGAACATTCAGGTCTTTGGAGATGGACTTGTAGCCTTGAGATTGCTCATGCTTTCTCACAATTTGGTTTCTCAAGTCCTCAGACAGTTCTTTGGTCTTCTTTCTTTTCTCCATGCTCAATGTGGTACACAGGACAGAGTTTGAGTTAACTGTAATCCATGTTAACTGGCTGCAAGTGTGATTTAGTTATTGCCAACACCTGTTTGGTGCCACAGGTAAGTTACAGGTGCTGTTAATTACTCGAATTAGAGAAGCATCACATGATTTTTCAAACAGTGCCAATACTTTTGTCCACCCCCTTTTTTAGGTTTGGTGTGGAATTATATCCAATTTGGCTTTAGGACAATTATTTTTGTGTTTTTTCATTGAAGACAAATTAAATGAAGATAATAATACCAAAGAATTTGTGTTTGCAATCATTTTCAGGAAGAAACTGAGTATTTTCTGACAGAATTGCAGGGGTGCCAATACTTTTGGCCACCACTGTATATAGGGATACAGATACTCACTGTGCTGTTTGGTGACATGGTGTGTACCACACTTGACATGGACCAGAGGAAGCAAAGGAAAGACTTGTCTCAGGAGATTAGAAAGAAAATTATAGACAAGAATGTTAAAGGTAAAGGTTATAAGACCATCTCCAATCAGCTTGATGTTCCTGTGACTACAGTTGCACATATTATTCAGAAATGTAAAATCCATGGGACTGTAGCCAACCTCCCTGGACGTGGCCGCAGGAGGAAAATTGATGACAAATGAAAGAGTCGGATAATACGAATGGTAACAAAAGAGCCCAGGATAACTTCTAAAGAGATTAAAGGTGAACTTCTAGCTTAAGGAACATCAGTGTCAGATCGCACCATCTGTTGTTGTTTGATCGAAAGTGGACTTCATGGGAGACGACCAAGGAGAACACCATTGTTGAAAAAAAAATCATAAAAAGCCAGACTGGAATTTGCCAAACTACATGTTGACAAGCCACAAAGCTTCTGGGAGAATGTCCTATGCACAGATGAGACAAGAATGGAAGTTTTTGGCAAGGCACATCAGCTCTATGTTCACAGATGGAAAAATGAAGCATATTAAGAAAAGAACACTGTCCCTACTGTGAAACATGGAGGAGGCTCTGTTATGTTCTGGGGCTGCTTTGCTGCATCTGGCACAGGGTGTCTTGAATATATGCAGGGTACAATGAAATCTCAAGACTATCAAAGGATTCTAGAGAGAAATGTGCTGCCCAGTGTCAGAAAGCTTGGTCTCAGTCGCAGGTCATGGGTCTTGCAACAGGATAATGACTCAAAACACACAGCTAAAAACACGCAAGAATGGCTAAGAGGAAAACATTGGACTATTCTGAAGTGGCCTTCTATGAGCCCTGACTTAAATCCTATTGAGCATCTTTGGAAAGAGCTTAAACATGCCTTCTGGAAAAGGCAACCTTCAAACACAAGACAACTTGAGCAGTTTGCTCATGAGGAGTGGGCCAAAATACCTGTCGAGAGGTGCAGAAGTCTCATTGACAGTTACAGGAATCGTTTGATTGCAGTGATTGCCTCAAAAGGTTGTTCAACAAAATATTAAGTTAAGAGTACCATCATTTCTGTCTGGGCCTATTTCATGAGTTATATTTTTTTTAAAAATCTGTGGAAGCAGGGTTGAAAAGCAATGCCTGACTTTTATTTGCTCATTTTCATAGATTTTTAATTTATTATTACTTTTGTCAGATTCAAGTTATTTCTGTGACCATTGTGGGTTTTTCTTTCATTAAACAAGGGGTACCAACAATTTTGATCACGTGTGTGTTTGTATATCTATCTATCTATCTATCTATCTATCTATCTATCTATCTATCTATCTATCTATCTATCTATCTATATATATCTATCTATATCTCTCTCTATATATATATGTTTTGTTTTTTGTTAAAATTAACATACCAATGGCAGCAGGTGCAATATGGACTACTCTTGTGGGGCATATGCCCTTCATTACTAAGTAAAATGCAAATTGATGCTTACAGAACTATGAGCTAGAAATGTTACAAATATTAAAGTTCCTATATGTATGAAAACAAATCCTAGTACTGAATACAATGTTTCATTCATTTGTTTTTTTATGTGTTACATATTGGAACAGTGTTGAAGTTTTAAATGTAGTTTTTAATCATTTGAGTTTATGTTAATCTATTTTATAATTGGTTCAATCATTTCATGAAGTGGCTTGAAGACACATTTTGGAGGATGGGAGCAGATGGCACTGTGAAAATACCCATAATCTGTAAAAGGGCAATAAACAAGTTCCCCAAGTGCCCAATTGAAATGGAAACTATTTAATTCTCAAATGAAAAGAGCAAAGTATGAATTGGATTTTTCTTATAAACGTAACTGCGCCCATAGATCTGTTCTTAATTAAATGGACCCATCAAGCATATAAACAATTCTAATAAGACAGCAACGACAAATAAATATAAAGTTAATGGTATACTGGTGCTTAAAAAGATCTCAAAGCAATCTTAGTCACTAAAGGAACCTGCAAAGGCAGCAGTGGAAGCAAACATACTGGTTAAATTAAACAGAATATGTAATTGCTCTATCTTACGGCATGCTAAGAATTCTACGCTCTTGGAGGAAAGAAATCTTTGCATTCTGATGGAAGGTGAATGCTTGTCTACTTAAGTTGTGTTTAGATCTGAGAATTCCCTATAAACAAGATACAAGTAAACAAGTGAAGCTTTCCTCATATCCGCAGACATAAAAAATAGTTCCAAGAAATCATATATTTTACAGAGTGTTACAAAATAAGTATGCAAATATCCTCCTCAGAGAAAAAAAAGGCAGGAAATCTAGTGCCTGGTAGCAATTCTAAAAGTCAATATTGACCCTCTAACAAGTTTTGCCACATGATTTAGGATAAAAAGCCAAACCAGACACTCCAATGGCAGACATGTATTTTGGGCTGTATTCCCCATAATAGTGCAAAGAAGAAGGTCTGATGTGGTTAAGTGAGAGGCCTCTGACAGGTGGTCTAAAGAGGGAACATTTCAAGTGAGCATAAGGAGACTTATAGGCTATGCAATGCTTCTCTTGGAAATTAAAGGGAATCTCTCAGCAGGTTTTTTCTATGTAATCTGAAGACTGCAGGAGATAGAGGCTGAAACACAGAATTCAGGGATGTGTCACTTATCAAAGTGCGTTCTGTTGTTTACTAACTATGAAGGATTAATCACTAAGAGATTGACATTGCCAGACTAGTCTGCCAACGCCCCCTCCTGTGATAAGCAGCTCGCTGTTTATGGACTTTGTATATTGAGAGTCTGGTGTTGGCGAGGTTAGCTTTCACTGTTTTGCTTCATTCTAAATCTAAAATATCTGTGTCACTCAGAATGGCTGCACCCAGTAAACTAAGTGATACATCGTCGGATTCAGCTTCCCTATATCTACATTACGCTGATCTCAGATGAGGTAGAAAAAATGTGACAGATTCCCTTTAAATATGCCATTGCATGGCCTAGAAGTCTCCTTATGCTGGATTGGCACTCTCCAGTATGTCAGACAGTGTTTATGCCTTTTAAATCTACAGCCATTAATTTACGTAGACTATTCCTAAATATACCAGTGTCTCAGGAGGATCCGAGAAATAAGGCTATTTTTTCTCAGTGCTAAAACACATGGAGGGAAGTGAAAATTTGCTAGCTCTTCTGAAATCCCATAAATTTAAGGGTTGCTCAACACGACTCCCTATTTTATTTCCTATAGATAAAATTTGGTGGACTTGTAAAAATCTGTCAGGAATGAAGACCTGCTCTAAATACACCGCTATTTGGGACAATCCCTGTCTAAAGTAGCTTCAACATTTGGAGAGATTTGGGAATTGGGGAAGGCAGAGGCTAAAATATCTGTTCCAATTATGTGTAATGGACATTTCTGTTCATTTGATCATTTGAAACAAGAGTTCAATCTGAGCAAGTCAGAGTTTTTTAAATACCTACAATTAAGACACGCTATTAAAACTCAGGAAAATATCTCAGACCTTACCATCTCATATAATGGGGTAGTAGACATTGAGGCATGTGCTAAAGCAACTAGGAAAATTCTGGGAGACGCCATGGCCTTGGTTAAAGCTAGATGGGAGAGAGATGTGGGAAACATTTCTATGGAGGCATGGGAGGACATCCTTGAATTGACAAGAAAGATCTCGATTAATACAGCTCAGAGAAGATCTGTTATCTACCAAGTCAGGAAGTCTATAGCTAAGGATTGGTTGGCAAAGGATCCCCCATCAATGTGCTAAATAACCCGATGTTTGAATCTCACAATAGTAATGGAAAAAAATTATATTTTGAAAGGGGGTCATCAGCTATCTTTTAACCCTTTCGCAACCTTGGGTTTTGTCGTTTTTGCATTTTCGTTTTTTGCTCCCCTTGTGTCCAGAGCCATAGCGTTTTTATTTTTTGGTCAATATGGCCATCTGAGGGCTTATTTTTTGCAGGATGAGTTATACTTTTCAACGCCATTACTAGTTTTACTATATCATGTACGAGAAAACGGGAAAAAAATTCCAAGTGCGGTGAAATTGCAAAAAAAGTGCAATACCACAGTTGTTTTTTATTTATTTTTTTTACCACGTTCACTGAATGCTAAAACTGACCTGCCATTCTTATTCTCCAGGTCATTACGAGTTCATAGACATGAAACATGTATAGGTTCTTTTTTGTTTAAGTGGTGAAAAAATTCCAAAATTTGGTAAAAAAAAATAAATAAAAAAAATAGCACCATTTTCTAAGACCTGTAGCGTCTCCATTTTTCAGGATCTGGGGCTGGGTGGGGGCTTATTTTTTGTGTGCCAGGTTGAAATTTTTATTAATACCATTTTGGGGTAGATCCGATGTTTTGATCGCCCGTTATTGCATTTTATTGCAATTTTGCGGCGACCAAAAAACATAATTCTGGCGTTTACAATTTTTTTCTTGTTACGCCGTTTGCCGTTCGGATTAATTATTTTTTTATATTGATAGATCGGGCAATTCTGAACGCGGCAATACCAAATATGTCTATGTAGGTTTTTTAAAAATATATTTTATTTTGACTGGGGCGAAAGGGGGGTGATTTAAACTTTTATATTTTTTATTTTTTTTTAATATTTTTAAAAACTTTTTTTTTCACTTTTTGCATGCTTCTATAGTCTCCATAGGAGACTAGAAGCAGCAACTGTCCGATCGCCTCTGCTACATACAGGGGAATGCAGCAGAAATGGTCCTGTGCTATGAGCGCCGACCACTAGGTGGCGCTCATAGCGACCAGCTCATGACAACCGCAGGCGTCTGCTGCAGACCCTGGGTTGTCATGCCCACTCATCGGTGACCCGTGATCACGTGACGGGGGTTGCCTATGGGCGGAGCTTAGGACGCGCTTCCCGGAAGCGCGTGTTAAATGCCGCTGTCGGAGATTGACAGCGGCATTTAACATGTTAACAGCCACGGGTGGATCGCGATTCCACCCGCGGCTGTTGCGGGCACATGTCACCTGTAATAATCAGCTGACATGTGCTCGGTTCAGTGTGGGCTCACCGCCGGAGCCCTCACTGAACCGGGGGATTACAGCCTGTGTGTACTAATACGTCACAGGCTGTAAAGGGGTTTTTAAGCAATGGGGCAACTGGATTAGATGCCCTGTGGTGTTACTTGAGGAGTTAGCGAGGGATCTAATTTTCAATTTACTAATACTTTAATATTAATCGATTACATGTTTCGATGTTTACCAGAAAGGGAGGAAAAGTTTGTTGGATCTGTGGGAGGGGTGGAGGAAGGCGGGTGAATGGGTTAAACTTGTGCTTTATGAGAAAATGCAAATGCATGTGCGAATTATACACTGCTCAAAAAAATAAAGGGAACACTTAAACAACAGAATATGACTCCAAGTAAATCAAACTTCAGTGAAATCAAACTGTCCACTTAGTAAGCAACATTGATTGACAATCAATTTCACATGCTGTTGTGCAAATGGAATAGACAATAGGTGGAAATTATTGGCAATTATCAAGACACCCTCAATAAAGGAGTGGTTCTGCAGGTGGGGACCACAGACCACATCTCAGTACCAATGCTTTCTGGCTGATGTTTTGGTCACTTTTGAATGTTGGTTGTGCTTTCACACTTGTGGTAGCATGAGATGGACTCTACAACCCACAGAAGTTGCTCAGGTATTGCAGCTCATCCAGGATGGTACATCAATGCGAGCTGTGGCAAGAAGGTTTGCTGTGTCTGACAGTGTAGTGTCCAGAGGCTGGAGGCGCGGCCAGGAGACAGGCCAGTACACCAGGAGATGTGGAGAGGGCGGTAGAAGGGCAACCACCCAGCAGCAGGACCGCTATCTCCGCCTTTGTGCAAGGAGGAACAGGAAGAGCACTGCCAGAGCCCTGCAAAATGATCTCCAGCAGGCCACAAATGTGCATATGTCTGAACAAACGGTTAGAAATTGACTCCATGAGGGTGGTATGAGGGCCTGTCGTCCACAGATGGGGTTTGTGCTCACAGCCCAACACCGTGCAGGACGCTTGGCATTTGCCACAGAACACCAGGATTGGCAAAGTCGCCACTGGCGCCCTGTGCTCTTCACAGATGAAAGCAGGTACACACTGAGCACAAGTGACAGACTTGACAGAGTCTTGGTACGCCGTGGAGAGCGATCTGCTGCCTGAAACATCCTTCAGCATGACCGGTTTGGCAGTGGGTCAGTAATGGTGTGGGGTGGCATTTCTTTGGAGGGCTGCACAGCCCTCCATGTGCTCGCCAGTGGTAGCCTGACTGCCATTAGGTACCGAGATGAGATCCTCAGACCCCTTGTGAGACCATATGCTGGTGCGATTGGCCCTGGGTTCCTCCTAATGCAGGACAATGCCAGACCTCATGTGGCTGGAGTGTGTCAGCAGTTCCTGCAAGATGAAGGCATTGAAGCTATGGACTGGCCCGCCCGTTCCCCAGACCTGAATCCGATTAAGCACATCTGGGACATCATGTCTCGCTCTATCCACCAACGTCACGTTGCACCACAGACTGTCCAGGAGTTGGCGGATGCTTTAGTCCAGGTCTGGGAGGAGATCCCACAGGAGACCATCCGCAACCTCATCAGGAGCATGCCCAGATGTTGTAGGGAGGTCATGCAGGCACGTGGAGGCCACACACAATGCTGAGCCTCATTTTGACTTGTTTTAAGGACATTACTTCAAAGTTGGATCAGCCTGTAGTGTGTTTTTCCACTTTAATTTTGGGGGTGACTCCCAATCCAGGCCTCCATTGGTTAATAAATTTGATTTCCATTGATGATTTTTGTGTGATTTTGTTGTCTGCACATTCAGCTTTGTACAGAAAAAAGTATTCAATGAGAATATTTCATTCATTCAGATCTAGGATGTGTTATTTGAGTGTTCCCTTTATTTTTTTGAGCAGTGTATATACAGTATATGAGATGTGTAATGGTCATATTTTCTCCAAGTGCTTGTTGTTACTCTTAATGAATGTTTAAGGCTATGTGCCCACGATGCAGAAATGAAGCAGAAAATTTCTGCAGCATTTCTGCATCTCCCTGGCAGAAAAAACGCATGCAGATTGTGTATGCATTTTTCCTGCAGAATACATGCGGAATACATGCGGATTCACATGCGTACCCACATGCGTTAACGCATGTGTTTCCGCATGCGGACTGACAAGCACTTTCCAAGCGATAGCATCACTTGGAAAGTGCTTGACAACTAGGTCACACTATATAAATTCATGCAAAAGGCATGGATTTATATAGTGTGACCGTAAAAATAAAAAAATAAAGCTATACTTACCCCCGATCCCCCGCCGCGTGTGCTGTCGCGCTCTTCCTGGCTTCTTCCGGGTTGCCGGCATCCCGCGAGAAAGCCTGCGGTCACATGACCGCGACGTCATCTCAGGTCCTGGAAGGTAAGCGCTGCAGGGGCCACCGTCCAGGTGAATATAAACTTTATTTATTATTTTATTCTTTTTTTTACAGGTACAATGGTACCCAGGTCTGGATGAGAGTCTTCTCTCCTCCAGAACTGGGTACCATCCGCACATAGAGACGAATAAAATCCGCTTGTACAAATGTACAGACACGGATTCTATGCGTCTCAATGCAAGTCAATGGCGGCGCTTCCGCTGCGCTTCCGCAAAATTAATGACCATGCTGCGGATTTATTTGCGCTGCAGAAACGCTGCGGAAAAATCCGCAGCATGTGCATTGACATTGCGGAATGCCATTGGGGACCATGGGGTGCGGATTACCATGCGTTTTTGATGCGTTTTCGCTGCGGAAATTCCGCAGCATAAACGCATGAAAAATGCATCGTGTGCACGCAGCCTAAATAAATGTTTCTTGATTAAAAAAAACAATTAATTTGGAGCGAACAACTTTTTTAAACTCAGAAGTTTTAGCGTCTACCCAGGTTTGCCTGGTACTTGTACCAGTCATGACTTTGAATGTATTTTGTCAGCTTGTTACATCAGTCCTTAAACTCTCACCATTTCAAGAATACAGACATATATTTTGACACCTAGGGGGGGACTCTAAGAAGGACCCTAAAAAATGCCTATTAATATCAGACCGCAGCTGTCTGCTTAGCCTTTGCTGGTTATTAAAAATAGGGATGGCCCCACATCAGTTTTTTGGGGTTTCCCCGTTTTAATAACCAGTAAAAGCTAAGCATACAGCTGTGAGCTGATATTAATATATATATATATATATATATATATATATATATATACAGACCAAAAGTTTGGACACACCTCATTTAAAGATTTTTCTGTATTTTCATGACATTGAAAATTGTACATTCACACTGAAGGCATCAAAACTATGGATTAACACATGTGGAATTATATACTTTACAAAAAAGTGTGAAACAACTGAAAATATGTCTTATATTCTAGGTTCTTCAAAGTAGCCACCTTTTGCTTTGATGACTGCTTTGCACACTCTTGGCATTCTCTTGATGAGCTTCAAGAGGTTGTCACCGGACATGGTTTTCACTTCACAGGTGTGCCCTGTCAGGTTTAATAAGTGGAATTTCTTGCCTTATAAATGGGGTTGGGACCATCAGTTGTGTTGTGCAGAAGTCTGGTAGATACACAGCTGATAGTCCTTCTGAATAGACTGTTAGAATTTGTATTATGGCAATAAAAAAGCAGCTAAGTAAAGAAAAATGAGTGGCCATCATTACTTTAAGTAATGAAGGTCAGTCAGTCCAAAAAATTGGGCAAACTTTGAAAGTGTCCCCAAGTGCAGTTGCAAAAACCATCAAGCGCTACAAAGAAACTGGTTCACATGAGGACCGCCCCAGGAAAGGAAGACCAAGAGTCACCTCTGCTTCTAAGGATAAGTATATCTGAGTCACCAGCCTCAGAAATCACAGGTTAACAGCAGCTCAGATTAGAGACCAGGTCAATGCCACACAGAGTTCTAGCAGCAGACACATCTCTACAACAACTGTTAAGAGGAGACTTTGTGCAGCATGCCTTCATGGTAAAATAGCTGCTAGGAAACCACTGCTAAGGACAGGCAACAAGCAGAAGAGACTTGTTTGGGCTAAAGAACACAAGGAATGGACATTAGACCAGTGGAAATCTGTGCTTTGGTCTGATGAGTCCAAATTTGAGATCTTTGGTTCCAACCACCGTGTCTTTGTGCGATGCAGAAAAGGTGAACGGATGGACTCTAAATGCCGGGTTCCCACCGTGAAGCATGGAGGAGGAGGTGTGATGTGTGGGGGTGCTTTGCTGGTGACACTGTTGGGAATTTTTCAAAATTAAAGTCATACTGAACCAGCATGGCTACCACAGCATCTTGCAGCGGGATGCTATTCCATCCGGTTTGCGTTTAGTCAGACCATCATTTATTTTTCAACAGGACAATGTCCCCAAACACACCTCCAGGCTGTGTAAGGGCTATTTGACCAAGAGTAAGAGTGATGGGGTGCTACGCCAGATGACTTGGCCTTCACAGTGACCAGACCTGAACCCAATCGAGATGGTTTGGGATGAGCTGGACCGCAGAGTGAAGGCAAAAGGGCCAAGTGCTAAGCATCTCTGGGAACTCCTTCAAGATTGTTGGAAGACCATTTCCGGTGACTACCTCTTGAAGCTCATCAAGAGAATGCCAAGAGTGTGCAAAGCAGTCATCAAAGCAAAAGGTGGCTACTTTGAAGAACCTAGAATATAAGACATATTTTCAGTTGTTTCACACTTTTTTGTTAAGTATATAATTCCACATGTGTTAATTCATAGTTTTGATGCCTTCAGTGTGAATGTACAATTTTCATAGTCATGAAAATACAGAAAAATCTTTAAATGAGAAGGTGTGTCCAAACTTTTGGTCTGTACTGTATATATATTCTATCTATTCTATTCTGACGGTTTGGGCTGATGAAATGTCAGGTTTCCTTTGAGATGTGTACGTAAAAATCGGACAGCACACGCATGATCCATGTGCCATGCGATTTTTTTCTCGCAACCACTGATTTGCATTGGCAAGTGGATCCGATTCTTGCAATCGCAGCATGCTGAGATTTTTTTCTGTCTGATCCGAGCTGAGAAGAAACTCGCAGATGAGCACTGACTCATTTACTAAAATTGGTCAGAGTGCAATATGATGTTTTCCCGCATTGCAATCGTTCAATTTTTACGGCAGTGTGAGTGAGCCCTAACTGTAAGGCTATGTGCACACTGTGCGTTTTTGGTGCATTTTCGCAACGTTTTTTCCCTTGGAAATGTGCCATAAACGCTATGGAATCATTGTGCCAGCTAATGCAATGCAATCCTGAAGTGCTGTGCACATGATCAGGATTTTTCCTGTCAGGATTGTCATTGGGTTTAAATCTGCAGCGTTTCAATTCTTTGTGCTTTTTTTGCAGTGTTTTTCACCCATTGACTTCAATTGATGGTCAGCTGAGAGCTCCGGTGACCTAACTTACGGCACCGGTGCTACGTGAGAGTTTCCTCATGCAACACTGGTGTAGTAAGTGAGGTCACTGGAGCTCTCAGCTGATCAAACTCCAGTGACTTCCTTCCTGGCAGCTCAGCGCTATACACTAACAGGAGTGATTACACTCCTGTCAGTGTATAGAGTGCTGTCCTCTAGAACAGTCACACCAGTGATTGCTGTTGTGAATTCACTAGAAGTGACCCAGATTGTCGTGGGTTATGTCAGTTATTGTACACTGGATTTTGTCATCACGGTGGACAGGTGAGGGATATGGTTGTTTTATATTTTTGTTTTTTAAGAAGTGACAATGGTTTCAGCGGAATGGGTGTTAGGTGAGTATACAGGCTTTTTTATTTTTAAATAAATGATTAAAACCATGTGGAATTGTATTTAAAATAAACAACTTTATTCTGTTCGTGTCTTTATTTTAAAAAATTTACTACGGCGTTAGTAATGGGGGCGTCTTATAGATGCCTATCCATTACTAACATGGGCTTCATGTCAGCTGCCAATAAAAGGCTGACATGAACCGTAACCCAATTACCCTACTTGCCACCACATCAGGGCAAGTGGGAAAGAGTGGAGCCTATGTGCCAGATTTGGCTCATCTTATGGATGCGCCATTTCTGGGGCAGCTGAAAGCTGATATTATTAGCCTTGGAGGGGGCTAGTATCCATGGCCCCTTCCCTGGCTATTAATATAAGCCCACAGCTGTCTGCCTAGCCTTTGCTAGTTAAATTTTAAAGGGGGACCTTACATAAATTTTTTTCTGGGGTCCCCCTGTAATCTAGTCAGTAAAGGCTAAGCGAACAGCTAATGTCCCCTTCCCCGTCTAGTAATATCAGCCCCCAGGGGTTGGCTTTCCCTCTGCTGGTTATGAAAATGACGCTGGAGCCAACAATATTTTTTTAATTTAAGGGTATGTGCCCACGATCCGGACGTAGCAGCGCTTTGGACACAGCATATTTTTGCTGTGCCCAAAATGCTGCGTTCTATTGAATGAAGGTTAATCTGCATGTGTTCACTGAACCATGTGGATTTACCACATTCAATACATTCTAGTGGTCAAATTTCTGTTGTGGAGACTAGCGACTCCGTAAGAGAAATTGACATGTTGTGGTCCTGAAAACCGTGCCGCATGTCAGTGTCCGCGGGTGATCCACAGCCTCAGATGCATGTATAGTGGACATGGGATTTGTAGAAATCGCATACACTATGCTGTAACATCTGGCCGTTGCAGGTTTGACGCTGCATAAATATGCAGCATCAAACCCGCAGCATTTCCTGATCATGGGCACATACCCAAACTCACCCACAGCATGTCAATTTCTGTAGCGAAGACGCTAGTCTCCCCTGCAGATTTTGACTGATTGAAATGTCATTACATGCAGTGGATTTGCATGTTCTGACAACACAAGTGTGACATTAGGATTAATGGGATTAGGTGTCGCTAACACCTAACCCTAGCTTTAGTAATGAAGAGGTGTCAGACAGACATTCTAATTACTAAGTAAAGAGTTAAATAAACACACGCTGAGAATAAAACACTTTATTTGAAACAAAATGGACACATTCTTTAATAATTTAAATTAACCAACATACTCACCACTGGTCCGACGGTAATCCAAGGGTTAAAGCAATGTCCAACGTTTCTTTTTTCAAATATCATTATTTAGCTCCAAAAAGCATTTATTGCTGTACAAAAACACATAAAAAACGCAGCAAAATTGCGGCAAAACATGCGTTTTTGCTGCAACGTTTTTGCTGCCAAGAGATTCAGAAACCTTGCAGTAATTTCTGTAATGAAATATTGAACGTGCACACATAGCCTAAGACTGCGCCTTGTTTCCTGAGCAGGATTATATTAGGAGATCAAAAAAAAAAGCTGGGTCCATATTAGAGTTCTTTGAGTTTTGAAATTTACCATTTCTGGAAAAAATCATACAGTAATGGAAACGTTGATGAATCCAGGGTCGGACTGAGGCACCGGGACACCGGAGACTTTTCCGGTGGGCCCGGGTCCTCGGCGGGACCCCAAGCAGGATGCACGAGGGCCCGCTGGTTAACATGGCCACCAGTGCACATGCACCGGAGCCCGGAGGTGGATGCGGGCCCTTGAAGTGAAGCTGATAATGAGGGCAATCTAACCTGCTTCTCGTGCCCCGTTTTCCAGGAAGCCCATTGCCAGATTGCCCTCATCGTGTGCGGTGGGCAGTGAGCGATCCCTCCAGCTGCACTGCTGACAGGAGTAAAATGTCAGCGGAGCTGAGGGATCCGTCCTCTGCTTCCTGCCCTGCGCTTTTTCCCTGACACAGGCTCACGTGGCTTCATGACATCATCATGAAGCGAGGGCCTGTGTCAGGGAGAACGTTGCCGGCAACTAGGATGCCGCGAGGGAATGAGCAGAGAGGTAAGTGTTTTTTGTTTTTTTCTAACTAATACACTGGGGATGAGGGAGAGCAATAATGATGGAGGTGGTCGGGGGAGATATGGCAATGATGATGGAGGAGGTGAGGGGAGATATGACAATGATGATGGAGGAGGTGGGGGGAGATATGACAATGATGATGGAGGAGGTGGGGGGAGATATGACAATGATGATGGAGGAGGTGGGGAGATATGGCAATGATGAAGGAGGTGGGGGATATATGGCAATGATGATGGAGGAGGTGGGGGGAGATATGACAATGATGATGGAGGAGGTGGGGGGAGATATGACAATGATGATGGAGGAGGTGGGGAGATATGGCAATGATGAAGGAGGTGGGGGATATATGGCAATGATGATGGAGGAGGTGGGGGGCGATATGACAATGATGATGGAGGAGGTGGGGGGAGATATGACAATGATGATGGAGGAGGTGGGGGGAGATATGACAATGATGATGGAGGAGGTGGGGAGATATGGCAATGATGAAGGAGGTGGGGGATATATGGCAATGATGATGGAGGAGGTGGGGGGCGATATGACAATGATGATGGAGGAGGTGGGGGGAGATATGACAATGATGATGGAGGAGGTGGGGAGATATGGCAATGATGAAGGAGGTGGGGGATATATGGCAATGATGATGGAGGAGGTGGGGGGAGATATGGCAATGATGGAGGAGGTGGGGGAGATATGGCAATGATGATGGAGGAAGTGGGGGAGATATGGCAATGATGATGGAGGAGATGGGGGAGATATGGCAATGATGATGGAGGAGATGAGGGAGATATGGCAATGATGGAGGAGGTGAAGGGAGATATGGCAATGATGGAGGAGGTGGGGGAGATATGGCTATGATGGAGGAGGTGGGGGAGATATGGCAATGATGATGGAGGAGGTGGGGGGAGATATGTCAATGATGATGGAGGAGGTGGGGGGAGATATGGCAATGATGATGGAGGAGGTGGGGGGAGATATGGCAATGATGATGGAGGAGGTGGGGGGAGATATGGCAATGATGATGAATGAGGTGGGGGAGATATGGCAATGATGGAGGAGGTGGGGGGAGATATGGCAATGATGATGGAGGAGGTGGGGGGAGATATGGCAATGATGATGGAGGAGGTGGGGGGAGATATGGCAATGATGATGGAGGAGGTGGGGGAGATATGGCAATGATGATGGAGGAGGTGGGGGGAGATATGGCAATGATGATGGAGGAGGTGGGGGGAGATATCGCAATGATGATGGAGGAGGTGGGGGAGATATGGAAATGATGATGAATGAGGTGGGGGAGATATGGCAATGATGATGGAGGAGGTGGGGAGAGATATGGAACGATGATGGAGGAGGTGGGGGGAGATATGGCAATGATGATGGAGGAGGTAGGGGGAGATATGGCAATGATGATGGAGGAGGTGGGAGAGATATGGCAATGATGATGGAGGAAGTGGGAGAGATATGGCAATGATGATGGAGGAGGTGGGAGAGATATAACAAGGATGATGGATTAGGTGGGGGAGATATGGCATTGATGATGGAGGAGGTGGAGGGAGATATGGCAATGATGGAGAAGTTGGGGTAGATATGGCAATGATGGAGGAGGTGGGGTGAGATATGGCAATGATGGAGAAGGCAGGGAAATATGGCAATGATGAAAGAGGTGAGTGGAGATATGGCAATGATGATGGAGGAGGTGGGTGGAGATATGGCAATGATGATGGAGGAGGTGAGGGTAGATATGGCAATGATGATGAGGGGGTGGGGGAGATATGGCAATGATGATGGAGGAGGTGGGGAGATATGACAATAATGGAGGAGGTGGGGGGAGATATGGGAATGATGGAGGAGGTGGGGAGATATGGCAATGATGGAGGAGGTGGGGGAGATATGGCAATGATAGAGGAGGTGGGGGAGATATGGTAATGATGATTGAGGAGGTGGGGGAGATATGGCAATGATGGAGGAGGTGGGGGAGATATTGCAATGATGGAGGAGGTGGGGGAGATATAGCAATGATGGAGGATGTGTGGGAGATATGGCAATGATGATGGAGGAGGTGGAGGGAGATATGGCAATGATGATGAAGGAGGTGGGAGAGATATGGCAATGATGATGGAGGAGGTGGGAGAGATATGGCAATGATGATGGAGGAGGTGGGAGAGATATAACAATGATGATGGATTAGGTGGGGGAGATATGGCAATGATGATGGAGGAGGTGGAGGGAGATATGGCAATGATGGAGAAGTTGGGGTAGATATGGCAATGATGGAGGAGGTGGGGTGAGATATGGCAATGATGGAGAAGGTAGGGAAATATGGCAATGATGAAGGAGGTGAGTGGAGATATGGCAATGATGATGGAGGAGGTGGGTGGAGATATGGCAATGATGATGGAGGAGGTGAGGGTAGATATGGCAATGATGATGAGCAGGTGGGGGAGATATGGCAATGATGATGGAGGAGGTGGGGAGATATGACAATGATGGAGGAGGTGGGGGGAGATATGGCAATGATGGAGGAGGTGGGGAGATATGGCAATGATGGAGGAGGTGGGGGAGATATGGCAATGATAGAGGAGGTGGGGGAGATATGGTAATGATGATTGAGGAGGTGGGGGAAATAGGGCAATGATGGAGGAGGTGGGGGGAGATATTGCAATGATGGAGGAGGTGGGGGAGATATAGCAATGATGGAGGAGGTGTGGGAGATATGGCAATGATGATGGAGGAGGTGGAGGGAGATATGGCAATGATGATGAAGGAGGTGGGGGAGATATGGCAATGATGATGGAGGAGGTGGGGGGAGATATGACAATGATGATGGAGGAGGTGGGGAGATATGACAATGATGATGGAGGAGGTAGGGAGATATAGCAATGATGAAGGAGGTGGGGGATATATGGCAATGATGATGGAGGAGGTGGGTGAGATATGGCAAGGATGATGGAGGAGGTGAGGGGAGATATGGCAATGATGGAGGAGGTGGGGGAGATATGGCAATGATGATGGAGGAGGTGGGGAGATATGGCAATGATGATGGAGGAGGTAGGGGGAGATATGGCAATGATGATGGAGGAGGTGGGTGAGATATGGCAATGATGATGGAGGAGGTGGGGGAGATATGGCAATGATGGAGATGGGGGAGAGCAATGATGGATGTGGGGGAGAGCAATGATGGGGAATTATTTGAACGCTATATGCTGTTAATATCTGGTCTGGTCACGGTGTGGTGGTATTTCTCCCTTGTATGTAGTATTATTCATTCACTACGTGGTGGTAATATGTGGTCTGGTCATAGTGTGGTGGTATTTCTCTCTTGTATGTGGTATTATTCGGTCACTATGTGATGGTAATATGTGGTCTGGACACGGGTGTCACCGTATATCTCCCTTGTATGTTGTATTATTCGGTCACTATGTGGTGGTAATATGTGGTTTGGTCATGGTGTGGCAGTATTTCTCCCCTGTATGTGGTACTATTGGTGTTGGTATAGTGGATTGTGTTGTGTATGGTGGTCATTTGTTCTCTCTGATATTAATTAGGAGAAGATTATTTATTTCCATTGGTGATTAAATACTTGGAACATGATGCACTTACATGAGTTCTCCCTCAAAAACAAGTAATCACCTCTCCACAGGATAAGTGCTAAATTATTGATTAGTGGGGGTCTGACTGCTGGAACCTGCACCTATTGGTAGTATGTGGAGCTTTTATCCCCATTAAACTGGAGCTCTTGTGCGACTTGACCACTGATCCATACATTCCCTCAGTGGTTGTTCATTTTTTCTGGAAGCTCCAAAGAGAATGAATGAGGCTGCGGTCAGACGTCCCACTTGCCGCTGCATTTTAAAATGGGAATAAGTCTCCTAACAGGGATAAAACTTCACCATTCTTCCGATAGATGCGTTTTCCAATGTTCGGACCCAAACAATCAATACGTTATCACCTATTTTGTGGAGCGCATGGATCGGTGATAACTTGTTTTAACCAAAGAACCCCTTTAATGCAAACTACCGTAATTGAACATCCCAGTTATATTATATGCACAGTAGAAGTGCAGGAGCCGCCTGTGATTTACAGCCGACGCTCCACTTTAACAGGGATAACCGCTAACAGGTATTTGCATATAGCTGTTGGGTGGACCCCTAGGATTAATTCCTCCTGTGGGCCCCAGACATCCCAGTCCGACACTGAATGAATCCATTTTATACACAAATGTTAAAAATGTCTTTGGGTTCTGGAAATACAACGGTGTAAGATTGCAGATTGCTATCAATGTGTGTGTTTTGTGTATATAGTTTAAACCATTTAAAACCATATAAAAAGCAAAATACTTACAGTATGTGAACCCTAATGTATTTTGCAAAGAAGGTCTCCAATGGGGAGCTTTACCTTCACCATTAAGTAATGATAATACTTATTTGTGTGCTAATAGCTGTTGTCTGAAGACTTGGCCCTTGCTGTAGTTCTGTACCTTCCTCCCCACCTGGCTGTGCTACAGCACACAGCATAGCAGCATTTCATGCATCTTAACAAGGCAGTGTTAGCTGGAGAAGAACAAAGACAACAAACGGCAGCCATCCTACAGTAAAAGGAACTTCAATCATTGAAGGTTCAGTGATTGAACTGATACAAATGTGTTTTCTTTTCCTTGACATCTAGTGAAATGTAATGGAGTATATGACCCACTGAGCTTCTTTTTTAACACATACTGCAGTGAGAGTCTCATGAATAGATGCCTTGATTTACTGCATAACCAGCACTGTGTCATTGACAGCAAAGGGGAATGTGAGAAATGGCTGAACAGAATAGCGCAGCGGTGCTGAATGCACTTTATGAAAATCAAGTCATTTAAACAATGTAACCAATAACAGGAGAGCCGATACAGCTGAACCGTGCAGTCACAATGCTTTGCCTGAATACTTTACAGAGCTTCATGTTGGTAAGGAAGTATAGGGCCTATCAATATTCCTTTAAGTTATCAGCTACAAATGTCAGGCATAGAGATAGGCACTTTTATACTTTCAAAATGCTTTGTGCCTTGTCACATTAATGTGCAGATGAACTGAAGGTGTCAAAAAAGTCTGATCGGTGTTAGAAAATGGAGAGAAGTCATAAACATATATAATATGTAATCTAAACCACAAATGTGCAAAACTGCTGACAAAAATACAATCAAAACTTTGTCCCATATATAAGCATATTCTTATAGCAAGAATCAAAAGTTTCTAGGCATAGTTAATGTTACAGATAGTAGTATGCAGCTACTGTATGTGATGTGACAAATAAATAATCTAATAAATTACAATGTAAAAAAAAACTACAGATACATACTTTGCTGTGTATTCCCGTGCATCCCTCCGTGCCAACATGCATTTCGCACTTCATTAGGAGAATGAAGGACTATGATAGATCAGAAGCCTCTGTCACTCCAGCTCTATATATCGCCCAGCACCGCCTCCCTTGCTATTTTGCCTGACGTCACACAGCATAGAGGCTGTCAGTCAAGCAGAAGGCGGCAACTCTAGGCAGGGGATAGAGCTGGAGTGACAGAGGCTTCGGATCCTCAGCCTCATTTGTATATAAATTCCAATGCTGATTTCTCAGTAATAGAGAAATGGACTGGGCATGTAATGGTATTGTTGAACTTGTCCTTGAAAAAGCCACATGAACATATATATAGTTTGGGAAGTAAAATCCTGCTGACAGATTCCCTTTATTGTATCTATTGTATGTTTGTGTCCTCCCATCCTAAATAATAACGTACATTCAATTATCAGGGTGGCTCTGTGATTTCATAGGGAGATCCTATTTGGCAGTATGATTTCAGTAGCAGGTGACAAGCTGGTTGGAAAAGTGATCTTTTTATCATATTTCTGGACCTTGCTTGTCACAGTGATATGTATTTCTAAAGTTAGACTTTCTGTATCAGACTCACCTTCGTGGGACATCAATGAGCTAAATATGTTTAAAAGTTTTTCTCATCACAGACAATAATATAAATCAATTTGTTGCACAATATAAGTCCAATTGGTGGGAGTCTGACCACTGGGAGATATTGAGTTGTTCCCTCATCATCCATTAACTTTTGTTAGGACTGATTTGTGTGTGTATACTTACAGTGCCTTGAAAAATTATTCATACCCTGTGAACTTTTCCACATTTTTACTCATTAGACCTACAAACTTAAATGTTTTTTATTTGGATTTTATGTGATGCCAACACAAATTAGCAAGTATTTGTGAATTGTTAAGGAAACGATACATGGTTTTCTATATATTTTTAAATATATATATATAAAAATGTTGCATTTGTATTCAGCCCCTACTAGTCAATACTTTTGTAGCACCAGCTTTCACTGCAATTACTGCTGCAAGTCTTTTTTATGTACATTATGTGACTACCAGCTTTGCACATCTAAAGGCTGAAATGTATGCCTATTCTTCTTTGCAAACTAGCTCTAGCTTAGTCAGATTGGTTGGAGAGCGTCTGTTAACAGCAATTTTCAAGTCTTGCCACAGATTCTCAATGGGATTTAGGTCTGGACTGTGACTGGACCAAACACATGAATATGATTTGATCTAAACCATTCCATTGTAGCTCTGGCAGTATGTTTGAAGCCTCTAATAGATTTTCCTCCTTGATTGCCCTGTATCTAGCTCCATCCCTCTTCCCATCAACTCTAACCAGCTGTCCCTGCTGAAGAAAAGCATCCCCACAGCATGATGCTGCCACCACCATGTTTGACGGTGGGGATGGTGTTTTCAGGGTGATGTTCAGTGTTAGTTTTCTGCCAAATATTGTCTTTTGTATTTAGCTCAAAAAGTTCTACTGTGGTCTCATCTGACCAGACCACATTCTTCCACATGCTGGCAGTGTCCCCTACATGCCTTTTTGCAAACTGAAAACTGGAATTTTTATGGCTTGCTTTCAAAAATGGCTTTCTTCTTGCTACTCTTCCAGATTTGTGGACTAATAGTTGTCCTGTGGACAGGTTCTCCCACCTGAGCCGTGAATCTCCAGCATGTCCATGGGCCTCTTGGCTGCTTCTTTAATTAGTGCTCTCCTTGCTTGGATTGTCAGTTTAGGTGGTTGACATGTCTTGGTAGGTTTACAGTTGTGCCATACTCCTTCCATTTTTGGATGATGAATTAAACAGTGCTCCATGAGATGTTCAGCTCTTGGGTTATTTTTTTTAGAACCTAATTTTTCTCTACTCTTCTCCACAACTTTATCCCTGACCTAAACGGGTTGAAAGGTACCAATATGCACAAAAACATAGGAGGGTAGGTATAGAGAGAGATGAGAGATAGTACTATAAATATGGGCATATGCCTGAATCATTATAGCCAAGAGAATAATCGGTGAGTGTAAATACAAACAAAACAAACAAAAAAAAGATATAAAGTCAGTGAGGCATTGTGTAAGTATAAAATTAAATATTTTTATTAATATACAAATATGAAAACTGTGGGGGGACACAAAAACAAAAAGAAAAAAGGAGGCATGCTGCATAGGTAATCACAAAAATACATGTACATAATGACATCAGAATGAAGTATGTCAATGTAGCAGACTGAAGGTAATACAGATATAATCCACAGAGGGAAAAAATGTAATAAATAATAATAAAAAATAATATATAGATATCTATATCTATATATAGCTAGCCAGCTCTGAAAGTGAGGCATAGATAGGCATAGAAGTTACAGGTAAGTACATAGTAATGTATATTGGGTACGTTTACATATATAAGTCTGTATATAAATCTAGTTATATATGTGTATATATACAGTCATGGCCGAAAGTGTTGGCACCCTTGAAATTGTTCCAGAAAACAAAGTATTTCTCCCAAAAAATTATTGCAAATACACGTTTTGTTATACACATGTTTATTTTGTTTGTGTGTTTTGGAACAACACAAAAAACAGGAAAAAAAGCAAATTGGACATAATTTCACACAAAGCTCCAAAAATGGACTGGACAAAATTGTTGGCAGTGCGCCGTTCCAAAATTGTGGGTAAAGTGCTTGACAACTTGGTCATACTATATAAATCCATGCCGTTTGCATGGATTTATATAGTGTGACCAAGTTGTCAAGCACTTTCCAAGTGATGCTAAAATCGCTTGGAAAGCGCTTGACAACCCGCATGGGGAAATGCATGCAAAAACGCTTGACAAACGCTTCTACCTGGCAGGAAAAACGCATGTAAAATCCGCATACGTTTTTCCTGCCAGGGAGAAGCGGAAAAAATATGCAGCATTTCTGCTTCGTGGGCACTTAGCCTAAATTGGATGGGACTCGGCCATTCAAGTATATGGATGCGTAAAAAAAAATCGGATGCCACAGTCTAGCAACTGATTTTTATAGATACATTGCAATTCTGTAACATAGGAAATTGTAAATGCTGCTGTAACTGATTAATAGCCGCTGCTGTAAAAAAACGGTTTGTATACGGTTGACAAGTAAGAAAAGAATCGTCCCACTTTTCTGGATGAAACTTGAACAATTTTTTTATTTATGTTTTTTTATTTATTTTTATTTTTTATTCCGCTTATTCCTGGCAGGAAAAACGCATGTACAATCCGCATGTGTTTTTTCTGCCAGGGAGATGCAGAAACGCTCAGGAAAAATCCGGAGCATTTCTGCATCATGGACACATAGCCCAACAGTGCTATTTTTGTGACTTTTTTCACACTTTTGGCTTTTTTATTTAGCTTAGGTTTCTCAAAAACAAAGCATAAAAAATGTATGGGGGTATAAAATAAAGCAGTGCACTAATGCTTTTAAAATGCATAAATATTAAGTTATTTACAAAGCAAAAAAAATCCACAGGAAAACCTGTGTGTGAAGAAAACCTTAGGCGTTATTCAGACCTCCATTTTCCTTGTACATGTTTTTTTCACGACTAGAACATGTACCCATTATAGTCTATGGGCCTGTTGTATCTGCAAATAAAAGTAAAAATGGAGACAAACTGTTTTTGATGAGAATGATGAGTTAAACTTATTACTGCAAGTTAAATGGGTCCTTGAAAAAAAACAAACAGCACACAGATACCATTTGTATTTTACCCATGTGCGCTTCCTTTTTTACTGTTTAATGGGTAGGGGAAGCGTGACTTTTTACTTTTGAGTACAATAAAAATAATGCCACACTGATGGTAGAAATGGACAAATGGACAAAAAATGGATGAAAATCTTATACAGCACACCAATGGAAAAAACTATTTTTTTTTTCAAAACCAATCGGCATGAGTCCTTATACTCTTGGTATAATATTTCAACAGTTTTATCTGCAGCATCTAACCTCCTACTCAGTGCTTCCTTGATGGGGAAGCACTAAAGAACAGTTCTTGGAGAGATCTAGAGAGGTGCATGTGTAGAACGATTCCAATGAAGTTTGAGAATCCCGCCAACAGTAACTCTGGGATCTTTGGAGATGTAAGATTTCCTTGGTGTAAAAGGCACTATACATACAGTACAGACCAAAAGTTTGGACACACCTTCTCATTTAAAGATTTTTCTGTATTTTCATGACTATGAAAATTGTACATTCACACTGAAGGCATCAAAACTATGAATTACCACATGTGGAATTATATAGTTAACAAAAAAATGTGAAACAACTGAAAATATGACTTATAATCTAGGCTCTTCAAAGTAGCCACCTTTTGCTTTGATGACTGCTTTGCACACTCTTGGCATTCTCTTGATGAGCTTCAAGAGGTAGTCACCGGAAATGGTCTTCCAACAATCTTGAAGGAGTTCCCAGAGATGCTTAGCACTTGTTGGCCCTTTTGCCTTCACTCTGAGGTCCAGCTCACCCCAAACCATCTCAATTGGGTTCAGGTCTGGTGACTGTGGAGGCCAGGTCATCTGGCGTAGCACCCCATCACTCTCCCTCTTGGTCAAATAGCCCTTACACAGCCTGGAGGTGTGTTTGGGGTCATTGTCCTGTTTAAAAATAAATGATGGTCCAACTAAATGCAAACCGGATGGAATAGCATGCCGCTGCAAGATGCTGTGGTAGCCATGCTGGTTCAGTATGCCTTCAATTTTGAATAAATCCCCAACAGTGTCACCAGCAAAGCACCCCCACACCATCACACCTGCTCCTCCATGCTTCACGGTGGAAACCAGGCATGTAGAGTCCATCCATTCACCTTTTCTGCGTCGCACAAAGTCATGGTGGTTGAAACCAAAGATCTCAAATTTGGACTCATCAGACCAAAGCACAGATTTCCACTGGTCTAATGTCCATTCCTTGTGTTCTTTAGCCCAAACAAGTCTCTTCTGCTTGTTGCCTGTCCTTAGCAGTGGTTTCCTAGCTGCTATTTTACCATGAAGGCCTGCTGCACAAAGTCTCCTCTTAACAGTTGTTGAAGAGATGTGTCTGCTGCTAGAACTCTGTGTGACATTGACCTGGTCTCTAATCTGAGCTGCTGTTAACATGCGATTTCTGAGGCTGGTGACATGGATAAACTTATCCTCAGAAGCAGAGGTGACTCTTGGTCTTCCTTTCCTGGGGCTGTCCTCATGTGAGCCAGTTTCTTTGTAGCTCTTGATGGTTTTTGCAACTGCACTTGGGGACACTTTCAAAGTTTGCCCAATTTTTCGGACTGACTGACCTTCATTTCTTAAAGTAATGATGGCCACTCGTTTTTCTTTACTTAGCTGCTTTTTTCTTGCCATAATACAAATTCTAACAGTCTATTCAGTAGGACTATCAGCTGTGCATCCACCAGACTTCTGCACAACACAACTGATGGTCCCAACCCCATTTATAAGGCAAGAAATCCCACTTATTAAACCTGACAAGGCACACCTGTGAAGTGAAAACCATTTCCGGTGACTACCTCTTGAAGCTCATCAAGAAAATGCCAAGAGTGTGCAAAGCAGTCATCAAAGCAAAAGGTGGCTACTTTGAAGAACCAAGAATATAACACATATTTTCAGTTGTTTCACACTTTTTTGTTAAGTATATAATTCCACATGTGTTAATTCATAGTTTTGATGCCTTCAGTGTGAATGTACAATTTTCAAAGTCATGAAAATACAGAAAAATCTTTAAATGAGAAGGTGTGTCCAAACTTTTGGTCTGTACTGTATATGAATGGCACTGCCTCTTCATTCTGCTGACCAGTGGAGTTTCTCACAGACCATTGACCTGGATTCCTTGGTACAACATGTGGGGTTGGGTCTGAAAAAGTGGAGGGGGTTTCAGTTTTGCTGCATATATCGTTCAACAACATCTCTCTTGGTTGATACTATGACAATACAAGTTCTCAATATTTTTTACATGCTTTTTCTATATCTTTAGAATTCTTGTCCTATCTTGATTTGTCAGTTATATCTGATGGACCTCACCGCACGTTCTCATTGATCCAGCAAGGGGTATTTTCTGGAGAACTTTTAAACAAAGGGTCTTCTTGATTGCTTAAGCTTTCATATTGAAACAACCCTCACACAAAGCCATAATTTATTTTCCCACTTTCCAATTTAGTCCTGAAATATTGCCTCTCCATGTACTGATCCCAGCCTGCTTGATCCAAGAGAAAAGTTGAGAACTTTCTTTCTTTCAGGGTTCTAAATGAAACTGTACAAAACACCATCGAGGGAGATTTACTGAAGCAACGACTTTTTGGCATTTTGAAAACCCACAATATTACTTTTTTATGGAGCTGATTTTGCACTGGCATTTACCCAGCTGAATGTAAAAGAATATTTATGTTGTTAAATCAAGCTGTCTTTAGCTAAGAAGTAAAGCTGGAGAACGTCTTTGATTAATTCCCCTAAACCTCCCCCAAAAGAAGAAGCCGTTAATTTAATTCATCTAACAGATGCTATAGAGCTTTTTTCATTCATACGGCAGTTTATATGACTTTCAGCCTCTTAGATGGTAGTTTTTACATTTATAGTGGCCACAAATATGTGGTTAATGTATATCTGCATAGTAAATTGTCACTATAAAATTCAGATACTGTTCAACTCTTGCATGTATAAGTACCAAGCTTTCGCATCTCTGACTTTCAAACTCTTGTCGGAGTTGTCAATGCCTTTCTATTTCTGGCACTATTGATAAACTATGTAATCCAGACATATTTCTCATACCTCCCTGCATCACTGAAATGTAATATAGTAAGTGAAATATATACAAGGTGAATAAAAATCAGTAGCCACCCCTATATCTAAAAGAAACATCAATTCAGGATTGATATAATCATTTCCATTTTTGTTAGAACTTGAAATGTAGGGAAACATGATCATGTACATTTGATATGCTGAGGACACTGCTAAAAGTTGTTTTTTTGGGAGGATACTCCAGTTTCATAATATTACCTGGCAAAAGGTTGTGATTGTGTGTACCACATCAGCTAATAGTACTGATTGCTATATGCAAACGCTCTGTATGATTTGGCAATCAGCATTTTGTTAAAAGAAGGATGTAGCTTTCGTACATATGAGTAGAAGCTTGGAGGAGAACAGCCATGTGGCCAACCAATGGAATCTAGTAGCCACCTACTGTGAGGTCTACTGGCCCCGACTGTATGAGACAAGTAGCTGTAGTTCTCCCATCAAGTAGTTGCTACTTTTATTATTGAATTTCAATTTTATTCTGAAAGGGGTTTTTCCAAAGTCGAAAGTTATCCCCTATCTATAGATGGAGGATACCTTGCTGATCACTGTACGTCCAACTGCTGGGACCCAGTCAGAGTTGCCAATTAACCATACATTTCTGGAGAGTTTGTAAAAGTAAATAGTTTTATCTTGTCAATAATAAAAAATGGACATGTTCGTTATATTTCTTGAAGCTGGAGAAAGTTATACAGATTATTATGACTGTAAGTGTGCAGATAGATGGCCATAATACTCCTGCGAGGATCGCATTGCAATCCTTGGACTGGCCATCAGCTCTCCTGACCTGAGTGTGACCGTTCCATCGAAATACATGCTGTCACACTCAGGTCAGGTAAAACGACGGCCAGTCCTAGGATTGCGATGTGATCCTCGCACAAGTAATACGGCTGTCTGACTGCAACATAATTGTTCGAATTTTATAGTTCACTGTTAATACAGCTAAGGTCTTCATCTCAGAATTCTGGACTGTAGGCAGAAAGTGTTGGCACCCTTGAAATTGTTCCAGAAAATGAAGTATTTCTCCCAGAAAATTATTGCAATTACACATGTTTTGTTTCCTTTGTGTGAATTGGAACAACAGAAAAAAACAAAAAAAAACAGGCAAATTGGACATCATTTCACATAAAACCCCCAAAATGGGCCTGGCAAAATTGTTGGCACCTTTCCAATATTGTGGGCAAACAACTTTGTTTCAAGCATGCAATGCTCGTTCAAACTCACCCGTGGCAAGTAACAGGTGTGGGCAATATGAAAATCACACCTGAAACCAGATAAAATGGTGAGAAGTTGGCTGAATCTTTGCATTGTGTGTCTGTGTGTGCCACACTAAGCATGGAGAACATAAAGAGAAGAGAACTGTCTGAAGATTTGAGGACCAAAATTGTTGAAAACTATC
The DNA here is from genome assembly GCF_046119375.1 of Phyllobates terribilis. NCBI lineage: Eukaryota > Metazoa > Chordata > Amphibia > Anura > Dendrobatidae > Phyllobates > Phyllobates terribilis. Next base: position 606,045,475 of record NW_027362764.1, read on the forward strand.
AACAATCTCAAGATTACAAGTGCATCTTCAGAGATCTTGTTCCTTTCTCAACGGTGCACAACATAATAAAGAAGTTTACAACGCATGGCCCTGTAGCTACTCTCCCTGGACGTGAACGGCAGAGAAAAATTGATGAAAGGTTGCAATGCAGGATAGTCCGGATGGTAGATAAGCAGCCCTAATCAAGTTACAAATAAATTCAAGTTGTCCTGCAGGCTCAGGGTGTATCAGTGTCAGCGTGGACTATCCGTCGACTATCCGTCGACATTTGAATGAAATTAAATGCTATAGCAGGAGACCCAAGAGGACCCCACTGCTGACACAGAGGCGTAAAACAGCTAGACTGCAGTTTGCCAAAATGTACGTGAGTAAGCCAAAATCCTTCTGGGAAAGTGTATTGTGGACAGAGAAGACCAAGATAGAGCTTTTTGGTAAATCACATAATTTTACTGTTTACTGAAAACGGAATGAAGCATACAAAGAAAAGAACACAGTACCTGCAGTAAAATATAGTGGAGGTTCATGTTTAGGTGTTGTTTTGAGCAATGAGTCTGGATCTAAATCCCATTGAACACCTGTGGAGAGATCTTAAAATTGCTGTTGGGAGAAGACACCCTTCAAATATACGAGACCTGGAACAGTTTGCAAAAGAAGAGTGGTCCAAAATTCCAGATGAGAAGTGAAAGAAGCTTGCTGATGGTTATAGGAAATGATTGATTGCAGTTATTTATTCCAAAGGGCGTGCAACCAAATATTAAATTGAGGGTGCCAACAATTTTGTCCATCCCATTTTTGGGGTTTTGTGTGAAATTCTGTCCAATTTTCCTTTTTTCCCTCAGTTTTTTTGTGCTGTTTCAATACACACAAAGGAAATAAACATGTATAACAAAACATGTAATTGCAATACTTTTCTGGGAGAAATACTTCATTTTCTAGAACAATTTCAAGGATGCCAACACTTTCTGCCTTGACTGTATATGACTTAAAATCATCATCATTTATTATGGTTTTACAATGTATCCATAAAAAATGTTTGCTGGCCTTAATTTTATTTTTATAAATTATCTGGAAACAAATAAATAATCAGGTTGGCAACCTTGCCTCCAGGGAATCCAAAAATGGGGCTCCAGAACCCTGAGAACGAGTCTCTATTGAGCCCTGATTAGAATAGAGTGTTGGTGCACATGCTCGGTCTCTGCTCCATTAATTCTCCGTGGAACTGCTGAAAACAGAAGATTGTTGTACTCCGCTTTCTCTGGCAGCACAATAAACAATGAATGGACCAGAGGCTGAGCATGCGCACCTTCAGATAATTTTTTTTAACAGGGCAAGCTTAGATATCCTTTTTATTATCGTAACATATGGAAATCAAATCAAACATACAAGTGAACACTTATTTATTTTTGCCTTTAGTTTTATATCCCTGTTTGAAACGAGTCACAAGAATATTGTCAGTGTGTACTTTATGTATGCTCATAGGACAGGCGGCTGTGCATGTGCAGATTTTATATTTCAGGCCATAAGTAGCTGCCATGCTCATTTTATTTCTGAAATAAAGATCAGAAAAATGCCATAAACATCATAGAAAAGATAGAGGAGCTTTACTTGTCTGTATAAAAAATTCATAGACCAAGAGAAGCTGTGCACTGTGTGTGGCAGCAGCTAATACTATTTACCCCAATGAGATGAATGCTTTCACACTTCATCCAAAGCCACGCTTAGGTTAAATGTTAACTACAACTCTTTACGTGTGCGTCTGGTCAGTGCAAAGCTGATTCACATCAGTTTTTTCCTCGGCAAAGCAAAGCCAAAAAAGCACTTACTGTGAAAGAGGGCAGATGTTTCTGTTTCATAAAATTTGCAGTAAATGTTTGGATCAAATCCCCATTTCGCTTTCCCAACAGAAAATGGCAAAAAAATACATTCTTCACCATTGTAGTTTACAAAAGTATTATTGAAGTAAATGAGCCGAACCTTTAAGAAACATAAATAGAAATCGAAGCTTTAGGGTTTTCCTGAATTTCTTGCTGGGCTGTATCTCAAGACAGTGACGTGGAAGAAAATAAAAATTTGAAAAATTGACCTTTTTTTTAAACTATGGTGAAGCACCCAAAAAAGATATCCTAGGGGTTTATAGTTCAAGATGGCATGGTGTAGTGGAGCAAATAGCACTTATATGACACGTGTCATGTCCAAAAGTGCTATTTATAGGGTTAATCAGCAGGTAAATAACGGTAACATCCTGCCTGCATTACTGGAAATGGTACAGGGAACTTACTGTGTATCCTCCCTGTAGCTGCTTGCTTCTAGTCACTGGGGTGGTGCAAGGAGCTGTTACAATCACGGCTGTAATTATTCCCTGGCACTTTAACAACCAGTTTTGCAGAACTTGTGTGCAGAGCAGGCTCTCAATCAAAGTTTTGAGGAGTGATTACAGCCGCTCTCACAGTATTAAGTGCAGTGACTTTAACCGCTTTTTGCACTGTCCCTATGATTGGAAGCGAGTGGTTACTGGGAGGATATCGATTCATTTTCTCCCTGTAGCCATGCTTCACTTATGGTCAATCCTAATAATAAACTTCCATTGTTATTTATCTGTATATTTATTATGATACAATTTTTAGACCTTCCTAAACTTAAAAAAACAACCTGTTAACCACAGATGTACCTGTCAGGGTGGAAGGCAAAACACTTATGCCGGAGCTTTAAGGTGCAGTCAGTGAATTTTGTTATTAAAAGCTAAAGAGGATTGTGGAACAATGAATGTAGATCAGAGCTGGGCAAACTGCAGCATGTGTGCTGAGGCTATGTGGGGGCTCATACTGCATATAAGAGGCTATATGGGGGCTCACACTGAATAAAGAGAAGCTTTATGGGGGTTCACACTGTATTTAGGGGGATGTGTGGGGCTCATTCTGTATTTCGGAGGCTGTGGAGGCTCACAATATATATAGGGGCTACGTAGGGGCTCAAACTGTACATAGGGGGTTATGTGGGGGTGCATACTGTATTTCAGAGGCTATGCAGGGGCTCATATTGTATATAGCGGTCTATGTGGGTGCTGATAATGTATATAGGAGGGTTTGTGGGAACTCATACTGTAGTTAAGGAGCTATGTGAGGATTTATATTGTATATAGATTATTACCTATCTAATACATCAAAATACTTGCAGCAACACTGCATTAAAACACATAGATGATGGCTTACCAACTATGCTTAGAGCAGGCTGTTTGCAAGGAACACAAGACACAACAACAAGGGATGTCGTTTCTCTTTAGGAAAACACAGGAAATGGCTGCTGCTTCTTTCACAGTGTCATAACAAGACCTTAATGCAACAGGAACCTCCCACAATACATTGCAAACTGAAACTAGAATGCATACATTAAATCACCAGCAGATGGTGCTGTTACCAAACAATATAATAATAGACAGGATTCAAATTACATAGAAAGTATGACTATTGAACTTGTAATAAACACAAAATATGACTTTCAGAAAACCAATTTACTGTCAGGACAGAACACATACTGCATATAGGTGGGTGCTCATACTGTACATAGGGGGCTGTGTGCGGGCTCATACTCTGTATAGGAGACTATGTGGGGGTTCATACTGTATATAGGAGGCTATGTGGGGGTTCATATTGTATATAGGGGGCTATGTGGGGGCTCATACTGTATATAGGAGGCTATGTGGGGGTTCATACTGTATATAGGAGGCTATGTGGGGCTCATACTGTATATAGGAGGCTATGTGGGGGTTCATACTGTATGTAGGGGGCTATGTGGGGGCTCATACTGTATATAGAGGGACTATGTGGGAGCTCATACTGTATCTCAGGGGCTGTGTGTGGATTATTACGATATAGTGGCTGTGTGTTGGCTTAAACAGCATATAGGGGGCTGTATGCAAGCTCATGCGGTATATAGGGGGATGTCAGCATACTTAATTCTGCTCAATATTAAATATTACATTTAATATTAATATAAAATAATTATAATTAATATGTCAATATTAATATTGAGCAGAATTTATTTCAACCTAATGGTTCAGCCCTCCACAACAGTTACAGTCTCTAATATGGCCCCTCGTAAAAATTAATTTCCCACCCCTGATGTAGACCATTGGGAGATTTAGTGGTCAATGTACTTTCAGGCGACTTGATCTGATTTGATAGGTAATGTGATAAGTAGACAATCTGGAAATTACTTTATTTAAAAATTATGTTGTCTTACCCCTAGAATATCCCTCCAAAATGTCGACCAACAGGTATCTCCCTTCTAACTTGCTGTTCCTGCCTGTTGTCAAATGTAATCTGCTTCTAGCAGCAGAGATACCAAGATGGATTACAGGAAGCTGGCATGAGTCTCCATCTTTCTGTACCTGCTCTCTTATCTGTCAAATGCTTTTCCAATACTGAGAAATGATAGATTGTTATTATCTATGACTTCTTGTAAAATTACATTTTATCAGCTCATTTTAGCAAAATTTGTAACAAAAAAAGGAAGATGCATTTTTTTTTAGGTAGATATTCTACTCTAACCTTCAATCGTTTTCTTACATCTTTGATCAGATTCCAAACATACTGTTGAACATCTCAATATAGTTAAATGTGTATTTTTTAACACAGAGGAATTCCTCGATTGAAGGATTAAAGAATTTCAGGCTCAAAAAGCCAAAACTTGCACATGGATGTACATTTTTTCTAAATTTGATGAAAGATAAAAGGAGAATATCTAAAACTATGGACCTGAATGAAAACCATGCAGTTGGACTAATCTAGAGATAAGATTTATTTAAAGTGGGAAACCAGTGCTAATAAAAAAAAACATAGGATCTATCTTATTCAGTGTATATTTAAAGTGGTATGGGTATCTGACCTATATCTTAGGTGCTTTTTCCCCAGTTTGTAATGTCTGCTGTTTTTTACAGACATTGTAATATTAAATATCTGGGTACTACCCTGCAAGGCCCTTCTTCCTAACTGAAATCACAGTACTACATTTAAAAAGGAACTGTTCTTTTAACACATTTTGCATACATCAATAGTATGGGCAATTATAAGATACTTTGTAATGTATCTTTCTAGAAAAATAAGCTTCTTTTCCCACTTATCAAACACTTCATCCCCTTCTCCTTGCTTGATGAACTTGTCATCCACTGTAAAAATAAACCAACTTAAGCCCGTCTTGCTCTGAGGAGATGGACTGCAGGTGTCTTGTGATATGGTCCATTATCCTCTATGGAGAGGGGAGGAGGAAAGAGGAGGGAGGAGCAAGGAAGGATACAGGGAGAGAGAGAGACATAAAAACATTGTACAGAGCTCTGCAACAAGTGTTTTACCTCACATTAGAGCTTGATTCGGATCAAGACAGCTCAGCTCTGCTTGATAATGTCCTCTTTGCATCTGCATCTTGACTCTGAGCTAAAAAGTGGGTGAAGAGCAGGAATTCCCCTCTCTGTACTGTGCTATCTATGGGATAAATCACTGCAGCTTACCACCCCCTAGCAAACAGCAGATTTCAAGTTACATATAGAGCATGGAGAGGGGAAAAAGTTGAAAATACAGGATATAAGCCACATATTGGCCAGAAATGGTGTTATTCTGCATGTATCCATACAGGACATCTTATTCTGAAAAGTTGCTTGAAAGCACAGTTACCCTTTAACTTGTTGGTTTTGGGTGCAACTATTCCTGCTTTTGGATATGTCTTTTCTTTTTGACATTCTGTGCAAATGTCTCACTACCCAACAGGAAGCAGATGGGACTTGACAATGGTGGGCACTTGTGCAAATTGACACAAACATGAAAAGAAAGTGGAGGATGTAATCATGCATACTTGTAATTTGAGAATGAAAGACCAAAAGTCCACAATCCAGTCCCACTAACTTCTTGATTTTGGACAATTAGACATTGACAGGTGTCTCACATACTTATTACATTAGTGGATTCTAGAGTGATGTAAAAATGTTCCTGCAGACTCTTGCAAGCAGCATATGTAGCGCCCCGAGGGCTTGGTTGCTACAGAGGTATTGCACCTCTGCCAGAGGTGTGATATTCCACTCCCGGGTAAGGATGGAGTATGGGCCAGGGCTCAGGTAGCTGCATGCATCACACACACCCCATTTCCGGGGGACAGCTCAGCGGTGCTCCCATTAGACAGTAATGCAGGCACGACAGAACCTGTCCCTGGCTGGAGTGGGGAGGGGGGAGGAAAACCCGGTGATGTAGGAGCAGGAGGGGACGGTTCCTGAGCATAGGTAGGAGCCCATTGGTTGCTGGTCACCTGGGCTCATGTTCTAGAGGGAGGTATATAAGGTGGGCACCATCTTAGTTCTGGGTGAGTTCAGTTAGCAAAGTACAGAGAGAAGAGAAGACAGGGAGCAGAGGCTCTGTAGGAGCTCTGCTCAGAGGCAGGCCTAGAGAAAAGGCCGGGGCCTGAGAGGAGAAGGAACAGAGGAGAAGAGAAGGAACAGGAAAGGGAAAGAAGTGGCCAAGAAACAGAAGGGCTCAGGAACAAGAAGGTGGAAGGGACCCTAAGGACCAACGTGAATCGGGTGACGGGTCAGGCAAGAAGAGGGTACCGGATCCCAATTTGGTGGAAGCTAATAATCTTCAGCCAAGAACCGGAGGTCGCGACCATCACTTGGTGCGACCCCTTGCTAAACCTTGCTAGGAAGGCATACCATATAGGGTAGCGGGAAACGGGGCCCACGTTTGCCCGCATAGACCCACGGGAGCTGGACAAAAGCTTGGTCACTGGCGGGGCATGAGCCGAAGGAAGGATAGGAAGGAGCTCTGAACCATACTCCTGAAGTGCCTGGGGGTTGACCGAGTCCCTCACCTGGTGGACACGGCACGGCTTGGGTGGTCACTGCTGGCGCTGAAGTGACCCCGAGCATATGAACTGTGAGTAAAAGACAATGGACTGCAGTACGTTGTCTGTGTACTCCTTGCTCCTCCAGCACTAACGGCTCTGGGACTCTCTGCACCATCACCCCCACCATCCTCTACACTGCCCTGGGGCTGCACTCTTCCCATGGGGAGTAACATTACCTCAGCTGCGAACACCATCAGCCTCAGCGGTCTGCACTGCAGCAGCGGTTAGCCCTGACCGCAATCCACGGGTGGCGTAGTCGGACATTACCTAAAACACATCATAGCAGACTACCACTGGTCTGACCACCCTGAGCCACGGAACCGGGTCGCCACTACTACTCCCAGCATTGCCCTGAAGTCCGGTTCCGAGTGCCCCATGGCCCAGGGGGCGAGTCACATATAATATATAAGAAAAGATAATTCACAAGCAAAAATTAATACATCCTGTACGATTGCTTTTTTAATGTTATGCTGCTTTATGTTTCCTTCCATCTAGGTAGAACTAACAAATGATGTGCAGTCTATCCTGTTGATAATGGTGGCTGTGTTGACTGGAAAAACAGTAGGAGATTACTTCAACCATTCTCTCTTCAGCTCTTTATTACATCTTAAGTGTATCCCACATTTAGAGGCTGAGCCCTATGTTGTCCATGGAAAAAAGAAGTAAGTGTTTGCTGTGGTTCTTATTCATAGTATTTGTGGAGAACGATCAAAGCTGTATTAGTTCTATTAAATCTGGTGATCTGATTAATCAAGGAAGAAAAGGAGAAAAGTATTATAAACAGTTTATATGCATATCACAATGGACCTCAATTTACCATACAGGTCTTGCACAAGGTAAATAGCCAAGTGTGGTACTTCAAAATGTTCCCTCCCAACTTGATTGACAGAAGCTCCCCTTGCAGCCTTGCTTCTTGTCTTTTATTGTTTACATCCTGTACTTCCTGCCAGCTCGCCCTTTATGCTATACTTTTCAAGAGGCAGAGCTATACTTGTAAATAAGCCTCTCAATATCACCCTCAGTGTCTGCCTATTCCTCCAGCAAAAACCTTCTTGAGACTTGTATACAGTCTCAAGTTGGATAAATGACTGTACACAGTTTCCTATCTCACATTCCTCCACGTCAACCATTATGTGCTATTTTGAGACTCTCCTGCAGTCAAAAAATAGTTACAAGATCTGACACAAGCACCGCACAGGCTCAATATACTGCAGAGGAGCAGTGAGTCATATAATGTATTCATGATTCTTGTCCACTATTAAAGCCGAACACAGGAATAATGTTCTCAATTGTGGCCCCCATACAGTAATTATCTCCCCCATTGTGGATCCCATACAGTAATAATAATGTCTTCCATTCTGGTGCTACAAAAGATGCTGGTAGGAAAAATGGCTATGGAACCTCATTCTGACACTGCATAGACTTACATTCTAAAACCGACTTGTGGCTCACACACAAATCCCAGTGTGATTTCAGTCACATGAGTCAGAAGGGGACCGGAGCAGCGCTGGAAAAGATGGAGATCAATGAGTATATTGACACACTTACACTAAATTACAGACAGATTTAGGGAATAAAAAATTGCGTGCTTCTTTAATGACTGGATGATTTTTCGCTTTTTCCTCTCCTCTTTTTAGCAGCCATAACTTTATTATTTTTTTCACTGAAGTGGCTGTATGAGCCTTTGTCTTATGGGGGAAATTTGAATTTATATTTTTTTACTGTTCACTTTTTACCTAAATAATCTGTTGCATTAATTCTCTAGGATATGGTCATGTGGATAGCTAATACTATATGTATAGTCTTTATGTATTTTATATGTACATTTTATTCTTTTTTGTGATGGGGACTTTTTACTTTTTATAACTTTTTTGTTGTACATTTTTTGCAAATGTTTTATATGTGTATATATTTTTAGGCCCACGATGCAGAAATGAAGCAGAAAATTTCTGCAGCGTTTCTGCATGGTCTTGGCAGTCAAAAACGCTTGCGTATTTTACATGCGTTTTTGACGTGTTTTTACATGCGGATTTGACTTGCGTTTTTCAAGTCCATTGGGATCTCAAATCCGCATGCAGAAACGCACAAATAATGGACATGCTGCGGATTTTTCCGCAAGGAAAATCGACTGCGGAAAAATCCACAGCATGGGCACAGAAGATGCAGATTTTCATTGGGGATCATGGGGCACGGATTACCAAGCGTTTTTAAAGCGTTTCTGCTGCGGAAATTCCGTATCAAAAACGCTTGAAAAACGCATAGTGGGCACACAGCCTTATAGGATTTGTCTCCAAAATGAGCATCAAAGATCTTTGAGGAATGTTTTTTTATATTTAGTTTTCAACTATAACTAGAGCATCCAAAGGATCACTAGTTACAGGGGAAACAGCCCAGAACCAAACATGTTAAATTTATATCACTTGGTGATTTTGGAGTTAAAATGTTAATTTTTGTGCTTATAAAGAAGCACTCCCACCAAAGTTTTTATCCTCTTAATATAGTGTAATCATCACATTATATAGCACTGTGTACTTACAACTGATCATTTTGCCCTTCTACTCAGCTAATTCTTCTCTTTTCCATTAGGGCTATGACATCACATGATTAAAAACTGACTAGCCGCATCCTTCTAAGCTTTATGTAGAAACAGGAGGTCAATTTTTCCTGTGTGAGTCATAAGTCACTGGAAAAGTCTCTGGTATGGGGGGAGAAGTGGAGCAGCTGGATCAAGAGTTGAAGAGGGGAATGATTTCTGCAGGGACAAGAGACTTCCTGTTTATACATAGAGCAGAGAAAATAGAAGAATTAGCTGGGCAGAAGGGCAAAATGAGCAATTGTAAGTATTGCAAGTACACAGTGCTAGATAATATGATGCAATATATGAAGAGGATAAAAACTTTGAAGGGAGTGCTTCTTTAACTGGTAAAAGAAATATTTGCTGTTCATAGTTAGCTATTTATTGTTATAACAATGACCTTTTTGGTTTATACTTTTAGAGTAGACCTGGAACTCTTCACAGCTAAAGATGCCATGCAGCCTTGTACCATTGTCCACTTACGAGAAAGTATCTCTGTGTTGGCCGAGTTGCTTAATACCACCAGTCACAATGGCTTCCCAGTAGTCTACACCCCTGCTGCAGGACAGGATGAGGTATTTTTAGGAACAATTGCAAGGTATGCTGAAAGTGATTTCTTCAATGCATGATAAAAGTGTTATTCTTAAATATGTATTAAAATGAGAAAACAAATATTGGGTCTCCTGTATAATATAGTGTGAGTAAAAGCAAAGCATAACTTTGCTTACAATTTTATTTTATAATATTTGATATGCATACACAGTGGTGTGAAAAAGTGTTTGTCCCCTTCCTGATTTCTTATTCTTTTGCATGTTTGTCACACTTAAATGTTTCAGAACACAAAACAAATTTAAATATTAGACAAAGATAATACAAGTAAACACAAAATGCAATTTTTAAATGAAAGTCTTTGGATTTATATTGTGTGACCAACTTATAGGAAATTTCTACTTCAAATGCTGCATCTGAAGTAAAAAAAAGAATTAAAAAGTAAACAAAAAATAAAATACCTTATATTCACCTCTACGTTGGCCCCCGGCCTCCTCCCGGCAGCGTCCTCTCTCCTCGGCGTCCCGCGGTGTACTGGAAGGACCTGTGGTGACGTCATTTAGTCAGCTGATGGTCACGCGACCATCACCTGACCTCTGACGTCAGCGGTCGGCTCACCATCAGCTGACTAAATGATGTCACCGCAGGTCCTGCAAGTACACTGCAGGACGCCGAGGAAAGAGGACGCGGCCGGAAGGAGACTGGGGGCCGCCGAAGATGTGAGTATGAATAATTTTTTTTAATTTTTTTACTTTATAATTCTTTTTTAACTTGCAGCTACCATGGTACCCGGGTTGGGGGAGAGTCTCCTCTTCTCCAGACCTGGGTACCATTCGCGCATTGAACCGCATAACATCCGCATGTATACATGCGGATGTTATGCGGTTCAATGCAAGTCAATGGGCGCGATGGTTGTGCTGCGGATTTTTCCACAATGATAATCCGCAGCGGAAATTTCCTCAGTATGTGCACAGCAAATGTGCATTATCATTGGGATACATCCCAGACCTCTTACCAAGTGATTTAATGCGTTTCCGTGGTGGATATGCCACCGCGGAAACGGATTAAATCCGCATCGTGGGCACGCAGCCTTACAGTCCACCCCTGTGCTTTCCCAACTTTGTTTTGGTTAAGGGGTGACATTGTTATTTCACATTCAACCTCAGGCAGCAAAAAGGCAAAAAACAAAGGTGTTGATTACCACCATGAAAAGTCTTGCTTGCATTGTACAGACGAAAGTTTTAAAAATAATACTTATGTAGTGTTAATGTCTTCTTGATGGATCATTGCTTTAAGGTTTCCTGAAATGCTAAAATGTCTGTTGCATATGTAATGACATACAGAAAAAAGCAGTAGTCACCGTCTACTCCGCCACTGCTCCAGTGCCACCATTCTTTACCTTGCTAAAATGCTAAAGAACTAGCTGTTTGCTTTAACTATATATTTGGCTGTAACTTGTCTGAATGGGCCACTGCACTGAAAGAGGACTTGTCTCTTTCTATAAATGCGTATTTCTTTTGCCCAATGTAAATTCAACTGTCCTCCTAAATCTGCAATTGTTTTTCTTTCATTTCTGTGCCCCTATTCTATTCCTGAGATATGGCCCTCTTTTACCTGAATATAAATCTAGTCTTTTTAGGCATGGTCCTCAACCCTTCCTTATGGGAGTCTTCTTGAAGACCATGCCCAGTTGGCTAAAAAAGACTAGATGTACATACAGGAATAGAGAGGCGCAGTGTGTCATCAGTGTGTCAGTTTTTATCATCAGTGTTTCATCCATGTATCTGTTTTTACCATCAGTGCGTCATCAATGTGTCATCCGTGTGTTTGTTTTTACCATCAGTGTGTCATCCATGTGTCCGTTTTTACCGTCAGTGTGTCATCAGTGTGTCATCAGTGTGTCATCAGTGTGTCATCAGTGTGTCATCCGTGTGTCCGTTTTTATCATCAGTGTGTTTCCGGGATGGATAAAGAAATAATTAAATTTCAAAGCTTCTCCTATACTTTGCAATGTTAAACACATACAGCACATGAATTATACACTGATGCCATCCGTGTGCTGTACGTGTTTTCCACGGACCCATAGTCTTGTATTGGCCCTTGTCACCCACGCTGCCGGAAAAAACGGACATGTCTCTGTGTGGTTTACACAGACACATGGTCCATGTAAAAACACCAACATGTGAGCAGCCCCACAGGTTATAATGGCTATGTGTGGTATCTGTGAAAAAAAAACAGATACCACACATACTGGACACAAGGACATGTGAAGGAGGCCTAACTGAAATTCAATGGGATTAATCCATGGCTTTTCAGTTCAGGTTCTGTCCAAATAATTTATATGCCTTGAATTTTAAAATCGACAGCATGTTCATCATTCTGCACAGATTTTGTCGAACTTCACTTATATTAGCTGCAGAATGTCAGACGATTGTCAGGATTTACGCGCGGATTATTTTTGTGCATGAACATGTCCTAAATTAAGGCCTGCAGGTTAGATGATAGTTGTCCAAACCCGCCAATTTAGATACAACCGGCTGACCCTCTAGTGTGTATGGAGGTTTCCTGATTTTCCACTGACATGATGTGCAGATGGAATTTCAACCCCCGATCCCTTTGTTTTCAGGGGGATAAGACGCTGCCAGCGATTTCCAACCCTTTGGCTATTGAAAACACATGAATGCTTGGCCGTGCAAAACGCTCATGGTATGGAGAAGGTAATAGAGATAGCTGTCTACCAAATTAATAACTGGCCAAGAAAATCTTGGTGTATGGTCATATCAACATATCTCTTATAGGGATCAGTAGGAAAATACATTAATAATATCAGCTAAATGCTTCATCTTTTCCTAGAAGGTGAGACATGTAGATAAAGTATATTTGCAACATAAAGCTATACATTTCCAATAGAAATCATTCGAAAATTACCTTCCCAAACAATGTGATGTAGACACTTTGAGGGAATGTATCATCCCCTTGAATTAACTATAATGATCTCTAATGTACAAAATAACTATAACGTACATTGTAGATGAAATTTACAGCAGTTTATGCCTGGTGTAGATTTCACTTTCTGGTGCCATGGCTAGCCCAAAAGATGTTCCTAATAAAATAATTTACCGTATATACTGTAAATTCAGCAAGCTTTTAGGGTCAAGGCTGTCAAATAAAATGCCATTCTTGATAAAAATTCCCCCCTTTATCTTTTCCTAGAGCCTGCATTGCCATGTGCTGATGTGGCTCTGCTCCATCATTGTTCCCTGTGGATATTTGGAGCACTACATATCCTTTAAAAATCAATGAGAAATAGTTTTCAGAAAATGCGAGCTAGAAGGTTCATGTTTTCCTAGAATATAGAGTTGAGACCTCCCCATTATTATTGCTGTCCACCACCTTGTTATTACAGGTACCTGTTCCCAGTATATGATCTATGCTGTTGCTGGTTCTGCTCTTCATATCCCGCTGTAGAATTACTTGCCAGTGAGACTGCTGTGGTGTAAACCCAAAACAAATGATTATGAGACAACTATATACATTTGGTATTGCTGTAGTCATGCTGACATATTCACCCATACGGCGAAGACTGTCCAAATGATTCACAAAAAGAAAATACTTTTTTTTCAATTCACCCTCCATCCCCCAAAAGCCAAAAAATAATGACTTATTTGTGCATTGTACCTTTAAATGGTGCCATTAAAGAGGTTGTCCACTACTGTAACATTGATGACCCATCCTTCGGATATGTCCTCAATGCCTGATCGATGGGGGTACGACACCCTGTACCCACGCCGATCAACTGTTCTCTATGTCGGCAGCGGCCAGAACTGACCAGTTATGGAGCTGCACAGCTCCGTCTACTATATAGTGGCTGTTGCCTGGTATTGCACATCTGCCCTCTGTTGATTTGAATAGGAGGTGAATGTGCAGTACCAGCCGCGGCCACTATAAAGTAGACGGAGCTGAGCTGTGCAGCTCCGTAACTGAGCAGTTCCAGCCGCTACTGACACAGAGAACAGCTGATCGGCGGGGTTACTGGGTGTTGCACCCCCCACAGATCAGACATTGATCACCTATCCTAAGGATAGCCTATCAATGTTAAAGTAGTGGACAACCTCTTTAAAAAATACATCTTGTCCCGCAAGAAAAAGAAAAGCCCCATATGGTTGTTATACCAGTTATTGTTAGAGGAACATAGATGAAAAAAAAATAAAATCAACGCTGTGTCCTCAGAGCCAAAAATAGCCCCTTTTTGCAGAGGTTAATTGACGTCAATAGCATTATGTTGACACTTGAATACATGAACTATTGGAAATATCTTATCCTCTATTTAACTAGATCATGACTGGTGGAATGTAAAGTAATAATAACATGACCCCTCTTCTGTGCGCATGGATCATCATGTGGATTTACTAGGAAATGTTAAACATGGGCCGTAGTTAAATATTAGTATAAAGAAGCTATTCACTTGTGTAGTATGTTGTCTGTTTGCAGCTGCTGTCACTGTCATTTTCTGGCTATATTCCCTTACAGATAATTCTGCTGCCACAACACATATATGATGGATTCTCCCCGTACACAGTGCAGTAATAAACCCCATGTGTGAATCCATCTGTCATCCCACGATGGGAAAGTTATGTGATTTAGATTGTCACATATGATTCTGGGTGGTAGACTTCAAGACATTTGGCTGATGTTGCTATTATATTAGTTACTTAGTATATTAAAAGAAAGAAAAGTTGACTAATTTATTGTTCATTATTTCAATATACTCATATAATCCAGTGTATATGGTGGATCTGTCTAAGGTCAACACTTTATCAATCTAAAGTGACAACATCATTTATAGATCTTAGCTGGCATATTAAATTAATTTTGCGGAAATGTGGCGTAATTGCCGCCATTGACTTGCATTGAATCGAATAATATCCGCATGACTACATGGTCACATGCGGATATTAAGCCATTCAATTTAACTACAGGTACTATGGTACCCGGGTCTGGAGGAGAGTCTCCTCTTCTCCAGACCTGGGTACCATAGTACCTGTAGTTAAAAAAGAATAAAAATAAAAAAAAACATTATACTTACCTTCTGATGGCCCCCGGTCTCCTGTACGGTGCGTCTGACGCGCCCCCTGGACCGTGGGGTACTCGGTGCCGGGCCGGTTGTTGCGGTCAATCGAAAGGGGGATATTTACAGGGGATTTATAGTTTTATATACAGTTCGTGACACCACCTGTGGTATGCGGCTAAAGGGAGCCGCCCCTGCGGAGCAGGACCTCTGGAGCTGGTGTGAATGCAGCAGAGTTGGTTTAGCTCTCCACAGGTAGAGCTTAGCTCCAGGGCAGTGTAGTGGTTGCTGTTATGAAGTAGCACTCGTGGTGCAGTGTAGTGCAGGGATTGATGGCGCAGCAGCAATAACTGACAGAGACGGTGGGGTGCAGTCTTCAGGGTTTTACTCACGATTTTCAGACTCCAAGTTACCAGGGCCAGGGTAACGTCCCACGTCGTCCTGTGCTTACTCAGGGAGGGGTTCAGCCAACCCCCAGGTACCTCCGGAGTACATAGCGGAACCCCCTTCTGTGTGTTCCTTCTGGCCGTCTCCCTGCACCTCACACCTAGTGTCCCAATCGAGTGACCGCGGACCCTGTCGGGCGACGTCTTCTCTGTCCCCTGGGTCCTCTATGGCTACCTTCTTGGTGAGACAGATGTGGATTGTGGCTGCAGTACCTGAAATACTACAGCCTCCCGTTTCCTAGTTGAGACTTGAAGAACTCTGCTAGTTTAGGGACCGGTCCCCTCTGTGCGACCTGACCCCTCCACTGCCTGGCAGATTCGGGTGTACGGGTGGCCTCCAGCAATGCCCGTACCCCTGGGGTCCCTTCCACATTCCTGGAGCCTTTCTCCTGCACCTCTCCTCCTCTTCAGTCTGTCCTGGGCCTTTCTCTAGGCCCTCCTCCTGAGCAGAGCTCCTGCCGAGCTCCTGCTCCCTCTACTTCTCCTCTCAGACTGCTCTGTCCTTTCAAGATGGCTTCACGATTTATATCACTTCTTTCAATGCTCTCCTGATTTACTTCCTCCACCCACACCCACTACATGGTTCACCCTACTTTGGTTCCCCCCACTCCAGCAAGGGACAGGGCTCAGCATGAAGCGACGCATCTTGCCCCTCCTGCTGGTCTGGAGTAGTGTAGTGTTGGATGCAGGTGTTAGGGTTCCGGGCAGCACTCTATCCTTACCTGAGAGTGAGATACCACACCTCTGGGTGAGATGCAGTACCTCTATGGCGACTGAACACGCAGGGGCGCCACACGTCCGCTGACGTCGGCGGTCGCGTGACCTGTCACACGACTAAATGATGTCATGGAAGTTCCTTTTACACCACTGCGAGCCGCCGAAGACCCCGGATAAGGAGACTGGGGGCCATCGGAAGGTGCTATAATTTTTTTTTTCTTTTTCACCATTTTATTCTTTTTTTTTTTTTACTATTGATGCTGCATTTGCAGCATCGTAACTTGGTCACATTATATAAATCCATGCCGATTGCATGGATTTATATAGTGTGACCAAGTTGTCAAGCACTTTTCCAAGTGATGCAAAAATCACTTGGAAAAGCGCTTGATAACCCGCATGCGGAAATGCATGCAAAAACGCTTGACAAACGCTTCTACCTGGCAGGAAAAACGCATGTAAAATCCGCATGCGTATTCCTGCCAGGGAGATGCAGAAAAAAATCCGGAGCATTTCTGCTTTGTGGACATTTAGCCTAAAACGAATGGGACTCGGCCATTCAAGTATATGGATGCGTAAAAAAAATCGGATGCCACAGTCTACCAACTGATTTAAATGCTGTGTGCCCACGATGCTTTTTTTAAGCGTTTCCGCAGTGGCAAAAACGCTGCAGAAACGCTCAAAAAACGCATGGTAGAATGCCTGCAATGTCCCCCAATGATAATCCGCATGTGCTGTGCACATGCTGCGGAAATTTCCACTGCGGATTATCATTGTGGAAAAAAACGCAGCACTACCAATTATTTTGCGGAAGTGCTGCGTTTTCGCCGCCATTGACTTGCATTAGATCGCATGGATTCTGCATCACTTTATATGTAGTTGCGCATTCCATGCGTTCTAATGTGCGGATGGTACACGGGTCTAGAGGAGAGGAGACTCTCCTCCGGACCCGGGTACCATAGAAAACTGTAAAAAAAAAAAAGAATAAAATAAAAAATAAATATATACTTACCTTCTGGCGGCCCGCAGTGTGCTCCTCCTTTCATGCCGGCAGCTAGCGATGGACTGAAGGACCTGCGCTGACGTCATAGTCATGTGACGGGTCACGCGATGCTGATGTCGACAGGTCCTTCAGTGTACCGCTGCCGGCAAGGGAGAACGGATGAAGCAGGACACCGGGGGCCATCAGAAGGTAAGTATATATTTATTTTTTTATTTTTTGACATTCTCTCGGTCACACTATATAAATCCATGCCGTTTGCATGGATTTATATAGTGTGATCAAGTTGACAAGCACTTTCCAAGTGATGCTAAAATCGCTTGGAAAGCGCTTGACACCCGCATGCAGAAATGCATGTGAAGAACGCTTCACTTCCGCTTGTTCCTGGCAGGAAAAACGCATGTACAATCCGCATGTACAATCCGCATGCGTTTTTTTCTGCCTGGGAGATGCAGAAACGCTCAGGAAATAATCCTGAGCATTTCTGCATTGTGGGCACATAGCCTTATAGATACATTGCAATTCTGTAACATAGGAAATTGTAAATGCTGCTGTAACTGATTAATAGCTGCTGCAGTAAAAAACGGTTTGTATACGGTTGACAAGTAAGAAAAGAATCGTCCCACCTTTCTGGATGAAACTTGAACAATTTTTTATTTATGTTTGTGTGAACCTACCCTAATCTTGGAAAAGTAATTTATATTATTAGCATATATCACATTTCTTGTCTCGCTGCTGATTTGTATATTTGCATATCCAGTCTTCACAGGTGATTTGATTAAAAAGGAAATGTATTTAGATTCTAAGTTAGAATTAAAAACAATTAAAAAGGGATAGATAAAAATGAGAGGTAGCAGAAATACGTACACGGAGACCATATGGATAAAGGTCTGCCTTGCTGCACAAAGAGTACAGAATTAGGCTATGTTCACATGTTGCGTTTCAGCAGCCAAAACCTACTCTCTTGGCAGAAAAAACACTGCGTTCAAAACTCTGGTCTTTCAGCATTTTTGCAGTGTTGTTGCAGCAGTTTTTCTCACTTTTGTTGGTGTGGATTACTCGTGTGTTTCGTCTATAGTACAAGATTAATAAAGTTAGTTTTATTCTCCGAAAAACTATGTAAAAACGCACCCAAGTGTTTTTGCAGCGTTTTTGCACTCATTACTTTTCTCATTACTTTCTATGGATGAAAAAAAGCAGGAAAAACGCTAAAAGAATTGACATTCGGCAGATTTAAAAAATGCTGCAGTTCTCAAATTCAGTCAGGGGATAAAAAACAAGCGTGTGTATGGGATTTCTTAAATCTCACAGCTTTTGCTGGTACTGTAAAAAGCAGCTTTTAATTTGCATGAAAAAAAGCATTTAAGAAGAAAAAAAACGCAGCAACATGTGAACACAGCCTTAAGGTAAAAATTCAGGCATCAAAGAAGCTTTGCACATGCCAAACCAATATAATATTGCGAAGAGTCAGGTTTGTATTTTCAGGATTTCAAGGATTATTTCTTTGTCCAAAAGATCAACATACTGTTCTCATACTGATAACAAAATCAGTCTTGTCCTTCAGTTATAGACTAGACGTCTGAGCTCTATCATTGCTTTTCAAAACATTCCGCACAGTTAAACAGAGGAATGTGCTATGCAGCATAATAAATACTAATAAAAACATAATTATTAATTAAGCCAAACAATATTGGCAACTAATAGATTATATTAGCTATATTGATTATTTTCTTCATCAATTCACACACTTATTTAGCATGTGAATGGGTCAATGCTGCAATACCCAGAACAGACGCTTCTATAAGTCCACTCATACTGTGTGATGTGCAGCATTAAATGATCGACGGCCGGTAAATTGTTACTGATTGGCATTTGTTTAATAGCCTGTTTACACAGACCAAATCTGCTTCAGATGTGCACTGAACAATCAGTAATAGATTGTTAAGTGCACATAGACGGCCATTTGTTCTTGGCAGCGCAAGTCCTGTTCATACAGAATTATGCACTGCTGAGAATGCTAATTTAATTGAAAACAAGCTGTAAACTAGATAAGATTAAAGCTCTCATTGCAATTTGTCTTGTGGTATTAGTTGATGTTTTTTCGCCAAACTCTTCGAAATAATACACGTGGTTCATGAATTTTGTGCGAACTAAAAAATTGTCTTTATTTTTGTCTTGAATCTTTTTTTTGCGACGTTTTAAGTGCAGAAAGTCGCATGTTTTGCAAAATAAGGACAATATTGTGCCAACATTCTAGGCATACATAAAGTCACTTTAGGGAGGATTGGTGTACATTTACTTTAAGTTTACGAAAAGTCTCAAAAGGTGAATCCGGAGAAACCATCTGGAAATCCTAAACCCCGTCTCCACACTTGCAAACTAAAAAAGAAAACAAGTGAACACATATAAGATAAACTATGCACACATGGAAGGATGAATATGAGAAAAAAAGGCGCATAACTCTAAAAACGCTATAAAAACCAGGTGAAATGCAATAATGAATTGGTCCCTTATTCTTTATATATGCCAGACCAAAGTAGTGATCAGAAGCTGTCCATCATTAGCCGTATCAAGAAGGAATGTTTTAAAAAATATTTTGTTGACTTTTTTGCTGTTGACAAGTTGTTACAGTGCCTTGAAAAAGTATTCAATCCCCGTGAACTTTTCCACATTTTATCATGTTACAAACCTAAATGTATTTGACTGGGATTTTATGTGATATTCCAACACAAAGTAGCAAGTATTTGTGAAGTATAAAGGAAATGATGCATGGTTTTAGAATTATTTTAAAAATAAATCTGAAAATTGTGACATGCATTTATATACAGCTCCCTGTAGTCTGATACTCCTAAATAAACTATTGAGTGACTAATTGCCCCAAAATAACCAAGCTCTGAACATCTCACGGAGCACTGACATCCCAAGCAAGGAAAGCACTAATTAAGAAGCAGCCAAGAGGCCCATGGTCACTCTGGAGGAGCTGCAGAGATCCACAGCTCAGGTGGGAGAATCTATCCTCAGGACAACTATTGGTCATATACTCACCAAATATGACATTTATGGAAGAGTGGCAAGAAAAAAATCACATTTTTGAAAGCTTGCAATAAGAAGTCTTATTAGTTTGCAAAAAGCCATGTAGGGGACACAGCCAGCATGTTGAAGAAGGTGCTCTAGTCAGATTAGACCAAAGTAGAACTTTTGAGCTAAATACAAAATGCAATGTGTAGAAATATGTAGCAGAAAACTAACACTGAACATTTCTCTGAAAACACCATCCCCACCGTAAAACATAGTGGTGGCAGAATCATGCTGTGGGGATGCTTTTCTTCAGCAGGGAAAAGGAAGCTGGTCAGAGTTGCTGGGAAAATGGATGGCGCTAAATACAGCGCAATCCTGGAGGAAAACTTGTCAGAGGCTGCAAAGGTCTTGAGACTAGGGCGTAGGTTTACCTTCCAGCAGGACAACGTTCCTAAACATACTGCCAGAGCTACAATGGAATGGTTTACATCAAAACATATTCACACAAATTCGCACAAAGTCCAGACCTAAATCTCATTGAGAATCTGTGGCAAGACTTGAAAATTGTTGAGCTAGAGCAAATTTACAAAGAAGAATGGGCCTCTAGATGCACAAAGCTGGTAGAGACAGAGCCCAAAAAACTTGCATCAATAATTGCAGCAAAAGATGGTCCTACAAAGTATTGACTTAGGGGGGCTGAATACTAATGCACATCACAATTTTCAGATTTATATTTTTAAAATAATTAGAAAATCATGTATCATTTACTTTTGCACTTCACAAATACTTGCTACTTTGTGTTGGTTTATCACATAAAATCCCAATAAAATACATTTAAATTTGTGGGTGTAATGTAAATAAATGTGGAAAAGTTCATGGAGTATGAATAATTTTTCAAGGCAGTGTATATTATAATTTCTCTACATTGCTGTTGTGTGATAAATAATCTTTACATAGTGTACGTAAAATATTGGAAATAACGGCATAAATTTAGTAGAATTTTCTAGTGATAAGGATCAAACATCATTCATTTAGCAGTGATATACTTTATAGCTGGTAGAATAATAGCACATTCTTCTGATAGTAGTGACTTGCTGCTCTGAAGTTATAGAAAGACCAGTCAAGTGTAATTCTATAGAGTGTGACAGACCAGCCCAGCAAACAAAGGGTAAAGCTTTCAGGAACACCAGCCAGCTTTGAAATTGTCTGTTTCTTCTTCATTCGCTTGTGACCTTCTTCTTATTTCTGAAAACTCAAATTATATTGCTCCAGGGCTAGGCTACAAGTCACTGAGGCAATGTAAAGATGAATAAATCTTTCATCTTGATATATTTGTGAAAATATATATAGCGGAACAGCAATGAGTAAGGTGAGAGTTTGATATATCCAGTAGAGTGAGTCCTGAGAACCTCACCATTGCTTTCTGCTATGTTTAATATTCTGTATTCTATAACTACATGTTCCCCAATATTCTGCATGTTGAGCCTATTTATTTTCTGTTATTTAGTCTTATTTTTTTGTATTATGCTCACCTGGAAAGGAGCATCATGTGGACGGAGTTTATAAAATGTGTGGGAATTCTATATTAGGGTTAACATGATGTAAAGGCATAGTAAGTAGTTTCTTTTTGAAGAACCTAACTGACTAGGACTAGATCAATGGAATACCAGAAGTGCAATAATGGGCCTTAAAGGGGTGGTCTTATCTCATGTTATTAAATAGTTAAAATGACAAACTGTTATATCAGCTCAGTTTTGTCTGTGGCGCGTGGGGGGCAGAACTACAACATAACTTCACAGTAGAACAGTGGACCAGATGTTTCCAGCTAACCTACAATCATGGCAACTAGTGTTGAGCGAGTATGTTGTATTAACCTTTCGGCGAGTATGCTCGGGCGAGCACCGAGTAGTTACAGCTGCTCGGTGATATGGTTGAATCGCTCCCGTGTGCATGATTTGCAACTGTTTGACAGTTTTATTACATGTGAGGAATGTCTATTTCTTACACATTCCTCCCATGTAATAAAACTGTCAAACAGTTGCAAATCATGCACACGGGAGTGATTCAAACACATCACCGAGCAGCTGTAAATACTCGGTGGTCGGCCCGAGCATACTCGGACAGAACATACTCGCTCAACCCTAATGGCAACCAAAGCTCAGGAAACTAAATACAAAATCTTAACCAGGTGCAACTGACGCGCCCCCTGGGCCTGTGCTGCTGCTGCTGTGCAGGGGGAATACCCGGAGCCGGATCGCTGGGGGTTGTAGTTCTCCGTGGCGGTGACCCGGTCCGTGCCCAGGGTGGTCAAACCAGTGGCAGTCTAAATGTTGTAATAAGTGTCCGACTACGCCACCCGTGGATTGCGGTCAGTGGGGACCGCCGCTGCGCTGCCGACCGCTGAGGCTGATGTTGGTTGCGCAGCCGAGTATGGGATAACTCCCCAAGGGAGGAGTAATTGCCTCAGGGCAGCTAATGTGAGAGAGTATGGGAGTGATGGTGTGAGGGTCCCAGTGCTAATGGTGCAGGAGCGGCAAGGAATCACAGAGACGGGAGGTGCAGTTTAGGGTCTTTACTGATGGTACAAGGCAGACCCTCCCGGGAGTACTGGCTAGTATAAGGGGCCTGGTCAGTCTGCGAGCAAGCAGGAGTTCCCCTGGCCAGGTGGAGTTGTAGGCCTCCCCGTTTATCTGCACTCTTCCTGGCTACCTTGCTGTCAGCGGTTACAAGTAGCCCACGACCCTGAGTATACCGTGTGGTGCTCACCCGTATGGCTGGTGACTTGGGGCCTTCTGTTAGCCTCCGCTCCTGGATGGCGGTGCTGGTCCCTTCTTTGCGACTGAGCCTCCGGGCTTCTATGGCCAGAGGACCTGGAATCCCCTGCCGGCTGGTTTCTGCTGCTGGGTGTATATCAGTCCCCACAGCCTCGGACTCCTGTGTCCGGCTTTAGTATCTTCGTCCAGGGCGAACTCTGCTCAGCTCCAGCCCCTGGACTTCTGCTACTGCTCCTCCAGAGCTCCTGATCTTGCTTTCCCTGTGTCTGGAACTGAACTCCAGGCTCTGACTGCTCTAATCCCGCCCAGACCCAGTTTAAAAGGGCAGATTCCTCCCCTCCCAGGTCTGGGCGGACCGTGTTGCATGTTTAGGGATCCTGACCAGAGAAACCTCCCACTTGCTCTCAGACATAATATCTCTATTACTGCGGCAACCAGACCCCTGGGGTGTCGCATTCCCCCCTAGTAAATTTTAGTACTCCGGGACTAAACACATTTTTGAAGAAACATAAATACAAGGTATAACAATAACAAGACAACATATTTACAAGAAGCTTTAGTCTGTAGAGGTCACTGTTTAAAGCCTGCGCATCAGCTCCCACAGGCCCTGCAGACAAGGGCGCCGTCTCCTGGTGGTAAGTGATAGCAGGGTGCCTGTGGGTCACAGCGCTACCTGGTGCCGGTTCTCGGAGCACCCGGATGGCTCTGTCCTTGAACTGTGCAAAGTCCAGGTCAGGGTCCTGTAAGGCCATTGCCCGCAACTGGGTTCGGTGGGCATTGCACAGTAGACCCTCAATAAATTGTTCAGTCAACAGCTTATCTTCATTTCCCACGCTGTCAGGGTCTGCCTGCTTAATGGCTCTCAGGGCCTCTTGTAGGTTTAGAGCATAGTCTCTTATACTCTCATGTGCCCGCTGTTTACACCCGTAAAATCTGAGCTTTATTTCGGCTGAGGTGCGGGTATCAAATGTGTCTTTCAGCCGGGCTAGTATTTCTCTGACAGTCCTCTTCCTCCCAGGTGGCCAGGACTTTACCTCCCTTTGGGCTGCCCCGATTAATTGGGCCACCAGGATGCTCACTTTTTGCTCTTCTGTGAGGGGGTACACCTGGAAGAGGCTATCCAGTCTTTCTCTAAAGTCATTTAGGGTATGTGACTCCCCTGAGTACTGGGGTAGCCAGGCTGCCCCCGGGATATAGGGCATGGTGAATGGCATGACTGCTGCAGCGGTTGCGCTGGCGGTGGCTGTGGCAGTGGAGCTCCCCTCGGTATCCGGCATCCTCCTCCCCCCTAGTGGACCGTGGCCTACCTTGCGATGCTCTTCTTCCGTAGGCCGCGGCTCCGCAGTCGATCGCCGGGGTTGAGGACCTGGCGTCGCGCTCCGATGACGTCAGCGTCGCTCTTCCTCCCTTCCAGGACCTTGCGCAGCGTCAGAGCGTGGGGCGGAGCTTCGGATCTCGCGCGCTTTCGGCGTCCACGCCCCTCTTCTTCCCGTGCGGTGTCCCGAAGATGGCGTCCGAAGGCGGGAAGCAGCTGCGGATGGCGGGAAGAAGGCAGAAGACGGTGGGCAACGGTCCAAGATGGCGTCTGATGGCGGGAATCGGCTCCGGATGGCGGGAAACGACTCCGGACGGCGGGAAACTTCACCACAGGTAAGTATAAAAGTCTCTTTTTCAGGCACGCAGTACCCGGTGGTTGCGGGCACGAAATCCTGCCGACTACGCCAAAGTTGACGCGCCCCCTGGGCCTGTGCTGCTGCTGCTGTGCAGGGGGAATACCCGGAGCCGGATCGCTGGGGGTTGTAGTTCTCCGTGGCGGTGACCCGGTCCGTGCCCAGGGTGGTCAAACCAGTGGCAGTCTAAATGTTGTAATAAGTGTCCGACTACGCCACCCGTGGATTGCGGTCAGTGGGGACCGCCGCTGCGCTGCCGACCGCTGAGGCTGATGTTGGTTGCGCAGCCGAGTATGGGATAACTCCCCACGGGAGGAGTAATTGCCTCAGGGCAGCTAATGTGAGAGAGTATGGGAGTGATGGTGTGAGGGTCCCAGTGCTAATGGTGCAGGAGCGGCAAGGAATCACAGAGACGGGAGGTGCAGTTTAGGGTCTTTACTGATGGTACAAGGCAGACCCTCCCGGGAGTACTGGCTAGTATAAGGGGCCTGGTCAGTCTGCGAGCAAGCAGGAGTTCCCCTGGCCAGGTGGAGTTGTAGGCCTCCCCGTTTATCTGCACTCTTCCTGGCTACCTTGCTGTCAGCGGTTACAAGTAGCCCACGTCCCTGAGTATACCATGTGGTGCTCACCCGTATGGCTGGTGACTTGGGGCCTTCTGTTAGCCTCCGCTCCTGGATGGCGGTGCTGGTCCCTTCTTTGTGACTGAGCCTCCGGGCTTCTATGGCCAGAGGACCTGGAATCCCCTGCCGGCTGGTTTCTGCTGCTGGGTGTATATCAGTCCCCACAGCCTCGGACTCCTGTGTCCGGCTTTAGTATCTTCGTCCAGGGCGAACTCTGCTCAGCTCCAGCCCCTGGACTTCTGCTACTGCTCCTCCAGAGCTCCTGATCTTGCTTTCCCTGTGTCTGGAACTGAACTCCAGGCTCTGACTGCTCTAATCCCGCCCAGACCCAGTTTAAAAGGGCAGATTCCTCCCCTCCCAGGTCTGGGCGGACCGTGTTGCATGTTTAGGGATCCTGACCAGAGAAATCTCCCACTTGCTCTCAGACATAATATCTCTATTACTGCGGCAACCAGACCCCTGGGGTGTCGCACTACCAAGTTCCTGTTGCCGTACATAAATGGTACCCAGGTGTCTCGGACATATGCTGGCGGTGCGGGGAAGCAGAGAAGATGATGGCATATATATGCCCACACTTGTTGATTTTCTTGGTGATAGCGTCTTCCACTTCCGGTTCCTTATGCGTTTTAATGACAACGCAATCCCTCTGCTTTAGAGCCTGCAAGTGCTGCTCTGAAACTGTCTAGATCCTGCTAGTTTTCCTGAAAAAAAGATGAGAACACCCCTTTAAAAGGAATCTGTTGCCATGAACAATAGCCCTGCACCATTACATATCGATAGCTGAAGAGACACGGATTGCAATGAAGTCACTATAATCCCTGAATTAACTTTTACTGTAACACAGTAAGCCCACAAACGGTCTACGCTCTGAACACTAATAATGCCTCTAGCAGTCTGCTGTACTAGTTCCTTGGGAATCTGGAGTATGCATTACAATGTGAAGCATAGGCTGTATGCAGATTTACTACAGGAGAGTGAAAGTGAGTTAAGCGATAAACGTTATATAGTTTGAGTCGGTATTTTTTCAATTATCCACACAATATAGTAGTTTAGTTGTTTTTTTAAGAGAATTTATCAGCAGATTCTTTCCATGTAATCTGAGAGCATCATGATGTAGTGGTTGATGGCCTGATTCCAACAATATGTCACTTACTAGGCTGTGTGCTGTTGTTTCAATACAATCACTGTTTTATCAGCAGATTATCACTAGTGGACTAGTTATCTCGTGCCACATAGTCCACCTGTTTTATATTATCCCGTCCCAACCACTGATCAGCAATGTTCTGTCTATGCTTAGTGTACACAAAAAGCTGACAATCAGTGGCACGGCTGGGGTATACACAGCTCAAACTTCAGAGCATCACTACATCTGCAGCAGAAAAAGCTGTGATACATCACTGGAATCAGGGTCTCTGCCCCTATATCATGCTGCTCTCAGATGAGACAGCAAAAATCTGCTGACGGATTCCCTTTCATGGACACAGATTCCCATAAAAGACAATTTTATTTAAAGCAGCGTTTTAAGACAATCTCTAGCCGCTTGGGTCTTTTTATATAGATTTACATACTATAGTCCATTAGACTTTATTGATGATGTGTTCAGTATGAGGAAGGCAAACGGTGAAGAGTACAATAAAATAAAATCAAACTTGTGCATGTTCTGTAATGATAGAGGGAATCATTTGCTCTTGTGAACCCATGGATCTCCATTACTACACCAATGCTAGACATGAGTGGCCTCCTGTTTAGCAAATCAGTGGAGATTATGGAGGCCTAAAAGTAAAGGCCCCCATATACATTAGATAAGAGTTGGCAGAAATGGCCAATTTAGAATCTAACGACAAATGTTCGACTGTTTCAGTGAAACAAAATGATTATCTTTGTTTCAACCAATGCCCGACTGACAAGAACGTTTGTTATCAATCAAAACTCCCATTGGGCATGTTGTTTTTTTTTTCAGCCGATGGAAAGCACTGCCTGCATTATTGGCCTAAAAAATCCAACAAGACCAATGTGGTTTGAGATGTTTTTTTTTCCAACAAACAACGTTCATTCAACCACCAAGAGACAGTTTGTCAGACAGTTGTATATATGTGTATGTGCAATAAGAGTAGCTGTTGGTTTTCAGAACTTTTGTTTCCAATGTGAATGTGTACATAATTCTGTATTCTGTCAGCCTTGTTTTGCATGAATTTGTAAGAAAATGTTGTCACAAATTTGTGATCTTTTTTGAAACTGGCAATTTTGTCCATTTTAATTATTACACATTTCCTTAGGGCAGCTATTTGTGGACAGTTTTTTTTTTGCCCAAAGAAATGAGCCTCTGGCAGTATACAGTTTCCATATACTGTACATTTTTAGTAGGTTATCACTGTATAAATTTAATTCTTGTACAGTACCATATAAATACCTGTTCATGCAATGGTTCTCCTTGTTCTTATGGGAATGTGCATATTGTAGATTCAGACAAAAGAGAGAAAAAAACACCAGAGACATGCATGGAAACAAGGAGTAAAGAAACATGTGAAACAAACAAGAATATCTATGAAAACTTAGATTCCTCAATATACTTCCCTTCTACACTGATAACAACTTTACAACTTCTTGGCATTCTCTCAAGCAGCTGTAAAGTCATCATCCTTCAGAAAGTGTTTGTGACCTTCAGGTGTGTTTTGCAGGGGCAATGTTAGTTCACAGTTCCATACATTGCTGAGCCCCACGCCACAACTGTCCTAAACAAGAATATTGCAAGAATCACTCAACTAAGTTAAGAGAAATGACAGTCCATCATTACTTTAAAACATAAAGGTCAGACAGTCCACAAAATTGCTAGAAGTTTGAAGGTATCCTCCAGTACAGCCATGAAAACCATGCATTATTATGATTAAACTGGCTCTTATTGGGACAACCTTAGGAGATGAAGACCAAGAATTGTCTCTACTGCAGAGGATAAGTTTATCAGAGTTACCAGCCTCAGAAAACACAAATTGACACCTCAAATAACAGTCTACATAAATGATGCACAGCCATCAAATAGCAGACACTTATCAGCATCAACTGTCCAGAGGAGACTGCAAGACACAGGCTTTTATGGTCGAACTGCCAGTACTGAGGACTGTAAACAAGAACAGACTTGTTTGGACCAAAAAACACAAGGACTGGACATTAGATCAGAGGATATCTATACTGTGATCTGATAAGTCAAAATATGAGCTTTTTGGTAGCAACCGCCATGTCTTTGTGAGACACAAGATAAGGTGAGCGTATGGTTTCTACATGTGTGGTGGCCGCTGTGAAGCATGGAGGAGAAGCAAGGTGGTGTGAGGGTGCTTAGCTTTTGAAACGGTGTATGATTTATAAAAAAATCAAACCACACATGGC
This sequence comes from Phyllobates terribilis, assembly GCF_046119375.1. NCBI lineage: Eukaryota > Metazoa > Chordata > Amphibia > Anura > Dendrobatidae > Phyllobates > Phyllobates terribilis. The sequence goes on from NW_027362764.1 coordinate 606,074,175, forward strand.
AACCCCAGCATGGCTACCACAGCATTCTGCCATGACATGTTATCCTATCTAGTTTGCACTTAGTGGGATAATCATTTGCACTGCAACAGGACAATGACCCAAAACACATCTACAGGCTATATACGAGCCTGTGACCAAGAAGGAGAGGAATAGAGTGCTGCACCAGATGACATGGCCTCCACAATCACCTGACCTTAACGTAATTAAGATGGATGAAGGATGAGCCACAGAGTGAAGACAACACAGCCAACAAGTGCTCAGCACCCCTGGTAACTCTTTCGAGACTGTTGGAAAGTCATTCCAGATGACTACCTGATGGAGCTCTTTGAGAGAATGCCAAGGGAACATAAAGTTGTCATTAAAGTAAAAGGGGGGGCTTTAAGAAAACTAACTCATACCGTGGTTTATTTCATACGTGTTTCTTTACTCCTTATTTCCATATATGTACCTTCATAGTTTTGCTTTCTTCAATCTGAATCTACAATGTGCAAATTTCAATAACAAGGGAAACCATTGCATGAACAGACTGTGTTGACTGGTATTGAATATTATTACAATATTCTCTTGAAATATTTGTTTACTTCCCATGGATGACGTTTTATTAAGTGGATAGCAGGTAGCTACTTACGCATGCACTTTTCATGCCTCCATTTCAGCACGATTTTTTTTTAATCTGTTGTAATATTTTATGGCATCATTACATGTTCTTATCTGTACAAAGCGTTAGTGAGAACCACAGGAAAATACTACAATAAATCATTATAATGAGTTTAATTGAGTCCAACTAAAATGATTTGGTTTCTCATTTAAGTTAAAAGAAATTTGAATAAGATGTCAAATGCACTATTAAATATTGAAATATGAACAAATGCAATCTTACAAAGTCATTAAAATAATCCTAAAAGTCTTTTCATATTTTAATGAAACCAGATACAATTGTTTATGATGTAGTTAATTAAAAAAAACATTTAAGTTACTTCAAATCACTGATAATTGTGTAAAGCGTTTCTTACAGTGTATTTACTGAATTGAATTAGTAAGCATGGCATTGGTGTTCTGGGAAAGATCTCTGAAGTTTATAAACAGTATGGTGGTATGTTATTGTTAAAGGGAATCTGTCACCCCTGTGAGATATCAGACCTCTACTATGGGCATACAGGGTATAGAAAAGTAAATCTATACTTACCTGTATGGCCCATAGTAGAGGTCTGATTGCAGAGAAATGTGTTTTTATCAACTCGGTTTTGCAGAGGCTTGGCTTTCCCCCGGACGCCAAGAAATCCCTGCCTGTCTGTTTATTATTCCCCGAAATCCCCGCCTATATGCTTGGTTACCATAGTCCCCCCTCCCCTACAATGCATGACTACACATATTAAGCAGAACATGCTCTGTACAGCCACTGAACAAACATGGGTTGCTGAGTTTATACAGATGCATAACTGGGGGGGGGGGCAGGGGGACGCCATCACTGTCTCCCCGGCGGCTGCATTTTGCCGCCCTCTCTAGAGGAACTGACAGCCAGCTCAGAGAAGGTGCAGTGCGCCTGCTCCCAGTGATCAGATCTTTCAGGCGCGAGAACAATTGAAGCCCTGACCGCTGGCACTTGAGGGTCAGGGCGACGTCAGCAGCATGGTCAGGTCATGTGATCACATTGCTTACGTCACTCCTCGGTGCCGCATAGGCTGCAGAAGTTTGGTGTGGTAAGAGCTTCAATGGAGCTGAATACACCGAAGATGTATTGTAATTAGGGGAAGGGGTGAAGGAATTTGTGTACACAGTATGGGGAGAGAGGGTGAGGGAATGTATGCGGACACAGTATGGAAAGCGAGGGGGGAGAAATTTGAGGACACATTATGTGGAATGGGTGGGGGAGCGAAGCATCATATTCGTTTTCAGTACTATAAAATTTGTTAAGTTCAACTGTTTTCATCTCTGAACCAATTTGACTGTAGAACAGTGTTATGAAATGAAGCCCTGCAGCATGCCAATCATAACAGTGTGTAATATCCTCACAGTCAGGATTCAGCTCTGCTTGCTGGTTCCAGCAGTCTTCATATGACCACTTTACAACTAGCTTCTCTCAGTTTTTCACTGAATATTGAGAGAATAAGGAAGAGCAGCTAGTCGGCTTGTGACTGTAAGTGTGCAAATCGTATATGAATGATTGGTCATATGATGACTACTCAAACGCTTGAGGAGGGTGCCAAACTGAATTCTTGCCCCGGGTGCCAGAAAACCTAGATACACCTCTGGTTTATTAGAACAATGTGCTGTTATATATAGTATAGTACTGTATGTCATCTTCTAAGGGCTCATTCACATATCTGTGATTTTCTCGAGAAAATTGGTCTGAGTTTCATCAGTGATCTTGATCAGAGTTTCACCAGATTTTACTTAGAGTGTAATCAGAGGTTCATCAGGGTTATTAATATTGTTATTTATTATTATAGCACTATTTATTCCATGGCGCTTTACATGTGAGAGGGGTATACATAATAAAAAACAAGTACAATAGTCACGTACAATACAAGTACCGTATATTCCGGCGTATAAGACGACCTGGTGTATAAGACGACCCCCTACTTTCCTGTTAAAATATAGAGTTTAGGATATATTCACCGTATAAGACTACCCCTTTTCCAACGCATACCAAACACCGGTAAAAATTGAAAAAAAACAGATTTGAATTTAACATGGTCCTTTTTTAATTTAAATTCTTATGACATGCAGGTATATAGCAGGAAAACTGTCACTCATAAACATATTAAAATAGGGGGGACCCCACGTCATTTTTTGGGGGGGTCCCCCATTCTAATAGCTAGTAAAGGCTAGGTATTCAGCTGGGGGCTGATATTAGTAGCCTGGGAAGCTCCGTGGGTATTACCCCCTTCCCAGACTTCAAACATCTGCCCCAGCTGTCTGCTTAACCTCCGCTAGAGACTATAATGATGGTGGATCCCACGCCAATTTTCTTTTTAAAAAATCCTTTATTTTAACACTAAATGACAATTGAGGGGTTAATAAAGATGCAGTCCCTAAATTATTATTAATTTTGTAATTAATTTTTCCCAAAAATGTTGACGTGGGCTTCGCCATATTTTTGTGTCCAGCCAGGTACAGCAGGCAGGAACGGGCTGCCCCCAACCACCAGCTGCCTATTTGTACCTGGCCGGACACAACAATATAGGGAAGCCCTTTTTTTTAAATTATTTCATGAAATAATTAAAAAAAAAAGACGTGGGGCTTCGCCCTATTTTTGTGTCCAGCCAGGTACAACTAGGCAGCTGGGGGCTGGAATCTGCAGCGCAGGGAGACCCAAGCTTTCTGGGCCCCCCCCGCTGCAAATTGCAGTCCGCAGCCACCCCGGAAAATGGCGCGTTCATAGAAGCGCCATCTTCTGGCGCTGTACCCAACTCATCCAGGGCCCTGGTGCGGTGGCTCACTGGGTAATAAAGGGGTTAGGGCTAGCTTGGCATTATCAGCTGGCCCTAAGCCCGAAATTCATGGGGTCACGCCAATATTAGACATGACCACCATGAATTTCTAGTAAAGTAATTAAAAAAAACACAACACCCAGAATAAAGTCCTTTAATTGAAATAAAGACACAATTTTTTAATGTTCTAAATTAAACCATACTTACCATCACACCCATTCCAGCTGAAGCCAACGATCTCCTGCAATAAAAGTAAAATAATAAAGCAACCTCATCCTTACCTTCCCATGGATCCCAGGACCGGTCCAGCTCTGCTACATTCACATGACAGGCTGCACCGCAGCAGAACGCTGCCGTTCAGCTTGCCATGCGGCAGACACTGAGAAGCGCAGGCATGCTTGTGCTCCTCAGTGTCTGACTGTGACGGCATCCAGATGAGCCGAGATCATGTCCAATGAACTCGGCTCACCTCATGCACGTCACTGACAGCGTGGGAAAATTCTCCTGCTCCCCGCATGCGCAGTAGAAGTTTCCCACGCTGTCAGTGACGGACGTCCAGGAGGTGAGCTGAGTTCATTGTCGGCTCATCTGGATGCCGTCACAGCCAGACACTGCAGAGCGCAAGCATGCCTGCGCTTCTCAGTGTCTGCGGGATGACAGGCTGGATGGCGGCGTTCTGCTGCGGTCCAGCCTGTCATCTCGATGTAGCAGAGCTGAAGCTGTCGTGGGAACCATGGAAAGGTAAGGATGAGGTTGGTTTATTATTTTTCTTTTATTGCAGGAGATCGTTGGCTTCAGCTGGAATGGGCGTGATGGTAAGTATGGTTTAATTTAGAACAATAAAGAATTGTGTCTTTATTTCAATTAAAGGACTTTATTCTGGGTGTTTGTGTTTTTTTTAACTTTTACTATGGGGTTAGTAATGGGGGTGTCTTATAGACGCCTCTCCATTACTAACCTGGGCTTGATGTCAGCTGGCATTATAAGCTGACATCAACCCCAACCCTATTACCCCCTGCCACCGCACCAGGGCAGCGTGGAAGAGCGAGGCCAAGTGCCAGAATTGGCGCATCCTATGGATGCGCCATTTCTGGGGCGGCTGACGGCTGGTGTTTCTAGCCTGGGAGGGGGCCAATATTCATGGCTCCCTTCCTGGGCTATTAATATCAGCCCCCAGCTGTCTGCCTAGCCTTTGCTAGCTATTAAATTAGGGGGGACCCCACGTCATTTTTTTTGGGGGGTCCCCCATTTTAATAGCTAGTAAAGGCTAGGTATTCAGCTGGGGGCTGATATTAGTAGCCTGGGAAGCTCCGTGGGTATTACCCCCTTCCCAGGCTTCAAACATCTGCCCCAGCTGTCTGCTTAACCTCCGCTAGAGCCTAAAATTAAGGGGAACCCCACGCCAATTTTTTTTTAAATAAATCCTTTATTTTAACACTAGATGACAAGTACAGTAACCAACACTATCACTGTACTTCATATATATTTGACTGACATGTTTCTATCTATCTAATCTATGTGTGAAGCCCTATTCTGTCTGTTATAAATTGTCGGGTACCGCTGCTGAATTGCCGGCCGGCTTTTTTAAAGAGACGGTGCATGAAAACACTATTATTTGTTTTAATAAATCCTTTACACTAAATGACAAGTACAGTAAGCAACACTGTCACTGTACTTCATATATATGTGACTGACATGTTTCTATCTATCTAATCTATGTGTGAAGCTCTATTCTTTCTATTCTAAATTGTCGGGTGCCGGCTTATGCCGCTGCTGAATTGCCGGCTTTTCATATATTGTCACAGAAGCGATGCGAACTTCCCAGCTCCGGACACAGCGCAGCGCTTCTGTGACAAGTGAAAGCTGTCGGCACAGAAGCCCTGCGCTGTGTCCGGAGCTGGGAATAGGCAGCGATGTGTCAGTTTCAGCACAGAAGCGCTGACTGTCTGGACCTACCGCCGCCGTATTTTAACTCCCTCCACCTTATATTAACTCCGACATGGCAGGGATACGGCCACGGCAGCTTATTAACACCCCCAGAGTATCCCCGCATGTCAATTTCTGAAAGTTCAAAAGCATTACCGGCGTATAAGACGACCCCAGACTAGACAGAAGATTTTTCAGTCTTCAAAAGTCGTCTTATACGCCGGAATATACGGTATATGTAGCTTTGTACAATACAAGTCACCGACTGGTACAGGAGGAGAGAGGACCCTGCCTGCGAGGGCTCACAATCTACAAGGGATAGGTGAGGATACAGTAGGTGAGGGTACAGCTAGTCGTGCAGCGGTATACTGGAATGAGGGTTACTGCAGGTTGTAGGCTTGTCGGAAGAGGGGGGTCTTCAGGTTCCTTTTGAAGGTTTTCACCATAGGCGAGAGTCTGATATGTTGGTGTAGAGCGTTACAGAGTAGGGGGGATGCATGGGAAAAATCTTGTATGCGATTGTGGGAAGAGGAGATAAGAGGGGAGTAGAGCAGGAGATCTTGTGAGGATCGAAGGTTGCGTGCAGGTATGTACTGGGAGACTAGGTCACAGATGTATGGAGAAGACAGGTTGTGAATGGCTTTGTATGTCATCATTAGGGTTTTGAACTGGAGTCTCTGGGCAATGGAGAGCCAGTGAAGGGAATCAGGGCCGGGTCGAAGTTTTCGTGGGCCCTGGGTGACAGAGTCTCAGTGGGCCCCTTTAACAAATACCACGATTCATGATGCACAGACACCGCAGAGAAATATATATATAGTACAATGCCAAAGATCTAACATTACATGAGCAATATCTATAGTAAATCTATGGTAAATTCTACAATAGCTCAGAAACCGGCGAATCCTCGCAGCACACAGTGCAGACCGAACAGTATAGTCCGCCATACAGTATTATGGGCACCACATAGTCCTCCATACAAAATACTGGTCCCCATATAATGCTTCATACAGGATACTGGCCCTCATATAACGCTCCATACAGGATACTGGCCCCCACATAACGCTCCATACAGGATACTGGCCCCCTTATAACGCTCCATAAAGGATGCTGGCCCCCTTATAATGCTCCATACAGGATACTGGCCCCCTTATAATGCCCCATGCAGGCTGTGCCCCCCCACATAATACCCCATGCAGGCTGTCCCCCCCCACATAATGCCCCATGCAGGCTGTCCCCCCCCCACATAATGCCCCATGCAGGATGTCACTTCCCCGCATATAATGCCCCATGCATGATGTCACTTCACCCCGCATATAATGCCCCATGCAGGATGTCACTTCCCCCCATGCAGGATGTCACCCCCCCATATAATGCCCCATGCAGGATGTCACTTCCCCCCGATATAATGCCCCATGCAGGATGTCACTTCCCTCCCATATAATGCCCCATGCAGGATATCACCCCCCCATATAATGCCCCATGCAGGATGTCACTTCCCCACACACATAATGCCCTATGCAGGTTGTTTCTTCCTCCCCCTCATATAATGCCCCATGCAGGCTGTTACCCCCACATAATGCGCCATGCAGGATGTCACTTCCCCCCATATAATGCCCCATGCAGAATGTCACTTCCCCCCCATATAATGCCCCATGCAGGATGTCACTCCCCCCATATAATGCCCCATGCAGGATGTCACTCCCCCCCATATAGTGCCCCCTGCAGGATGTCACTCCCCCCCATATAATGCCCCATACAGGATGTCACTCCCCCCATATAATGCCCCATGCAGGATGTCACTCCCCCCCATATAATGCCCCATGCAGGATGTCACCTCTCCCCCCGTATAATGCCCCATGCAGGATGTCACTCCTCCCCCAATATAATGCCCCATGCAGGATTTCATTTCCCCCCCATATAATGCCCCATGCAAGATGTCACCTCTCCCCCTCATATAATGCCCCATGCAGGATGTCACTTCCACCCCGATATAATGCCCCATGCAGGATGTCACTTCCCCTCCATATAATGCCCCATGCCGGCTGTCCCCCCCACACACACATAATGCCCCATGCAGGATGTCACTCCCCCCCATATAATTCCCAGTGCAGGATGTCATTCCCCCCCATATAATGCCCCATGCAGGATGTCATTCCCCCCCCATATAATGTCCCATGCAGGATGTCATCACCCCCCCATATAATGCCCCATGCAGGATGTCATTTCTCCCCCCTATAATGCCCCATGCAGGATGTCATTACCTTCCCCCATATAATGCCCCATGCAGGATGTCATACCCCCCCATATAATGCCCTATGCAGGATGTCATTCCCCCCCTATAATGCCCCATGCAGGATGTCACTCCCCCCCCATATAATGCCCCATGCAGGATGTCATCACCCCCCTATATAATGCATCATGCAGGATGTCATTCTTCCCCCCCTATATAATTCCCCATGCGTCCATACATAAAGAAAAAAAAATCAAATACTCACCTCACTTCTCACCTGCTGCTGCTGCTCCGACAGGACTCCTCAGCGTCGCTGGCGTCTTCCCGCTCTGCGCTGCCTGTGATGGCTCAGCAGAGGACGCGGTGAAAAGACGTCACCGCGCCCTCTGACCGGAGACGTCAGTCAGAGGACGCGAAAGACACCGGAGCTGCTACGGAGGCACAGGGAGAGGTAAGTATTGTGCCGGCTGCCGGGTCCTGAGCAAGCAGGAAGGGGGGGGTGGCGGGCGCCTGGCACCGGCACCGCACTCCTCCGCTGACGGGTCCCATAGCGCGCAGGGGTGCCCGACAGCGAGTGGGCTCCCCCACCTGCTCAGGGCCCCGGCACTTTCACGGGTGCTGACGCCGGGCCTGAAGGGAATGGCAGAGAAGAGAGGCCATAGAATAGCAGGAGAACAGGTGGATCAGTCAGCCAGTGGAGTTTAGGATAGATTGGAGGGGTGTGACAGTGTTAGAAGGGAGGCCACAGAGTAGGAGGTTGCAGTAGTCAAGGTGAGAGATGATGAGGGCGTGCACTAGTGTTTTTGCAGATTCTTAGTTAAGGAATGTACGGATTCGGCAAATATTTTTGAGTTGGAGTCGGCAGGAGGTGGAAATGGCTTGGATATGTGGTTTGGTGGTTTGAAGAAGAGAGCAGAGTCAAGAGTTTGTTCAGTGTTTCATGGAGGAAGAAAATGCTTCTCCACCTTCTCCTATCAGTCCATGAAAAACGGACAGCAAACGGATGGCATCTGAGTGCTGTCTGTTTTTTTTCACAGACCAATAAACACTTCATAGACACTTGATGGTCCGACACTTGGATCAATATTGGACATGTCTCCGTGATTTTGAAGGGACCACTCAGTCCGCAAAATCAGACTCATATGAACAGCTCAATAAACTATCCTAAGTACAAGTGCTATCAGTGAAAAACACTGACGTGTGAATGAGCCGTGAACCTTATATAAAAAAGTGTATAGCTGTAGAAGCATTAATTATATTGTCACTGTCCAGCGGTTCTGATGACGTTCTACTTTACAAGAGTTTTCTGGTTACTTGGATGTTGCTTATATTTTATTTATTTTGTTGACCTGTTGACAAAACAAAACTTTTGCTGAAGCCACAATTTGAGGTATTACAGAGCATAAAACGTAATGCTTGTCACTAAACACAAGCGTGCAAGATGGTCCAGCAGCTGTTACTAGTAAAAGTAATGACATTGTTGCTGAAGCAAACATTTCCATAATGATCCATGAGAACTCTGGATCCAAACCACATTGTTTAAGTAATACATGCTTTCACTGCAGTAAAGAGGGATGTCACAAAGCAATAAGTAAATCTAAGTGCTCACAGTTTAGAAAATATGACACAGCTCGAGACCTTAAAGCTGGTTAATAATGTAACATAACACAATTTTAGCAACAATTGATATCCAGCATTGTATATATTATACGTTATGACAGCTTATTAGGTTGGTGCTTCTTCTGGTCATTGACACAAATACCATTCTTAAGGAGACGGAAAAACATTGTCTGGACTAAAATTTTACACAATTTTTTTTAAATTTTACACTATTAGGCCCCCTTTACACGTCCTGATTTTCCGGCACTGGAAAAAACAGTACTGGTGAGATCCGTCTCTATGTGCCATCCGTGTGTCATTGTGACACGATCCCTAGGGCATACGTATGTACGTGTGTCTGTGTGTACCATCCATGTGCCGTCCGTGTGCACCATCAGTGTGACAAGTACTGGAACAGAATGAAGAATTCAAATGACAGATGTTTATGTGATAGATGTGCAAAGATAGAGATAGATAAGTAGATAGATATAAATATGTCAGTGATATATATATTATCAGTGCTTTGCGTTTGTACTTTTCTGTACTGGTATTTATCTAATATTTAAATAAATGAAAAAAATGGCATGGAGTCACCTTTATTTTTAACAACCAGCTGAGGAAAAGCAGACAGCTGTAAGCTGGTGTTATTAGTTTGGGAAGAGGCCAATATCCATGCATCTTCCCAGCCTATTAATATAATCTCACAGCTCTCTGTTTAGCCTTAATTGGTTATTAAAAAGGAGGGACCCAAAAAATAATGATGTGGGGTCCCCCTATTTTTATTAACCAGCAAAGGCTGAACAGACAGCTGCGGGCTGATTTTAATAGGCTTGTATGGGGCCATGGATATTGGACCCCTCCCAGACTAATAACACCAGGCCACAGCCGCCACAGAAATGGCACGTCCATTAGATGAGCCAATTCTGGCATTTAGCCTTGGATCTTCGAGATTGCCCTGGTGCATTAGCAATCAGGGTAATGGTTTTAGGGTTGATATCAGCTGAGTAATGTCCGCTGACATCAAGCCCAGGAGAGGCGTCTGTCAGACACCCCCATTACTAACCCCGTAGTGAAAAGTAACAGCGAAAAGTCCTTTAATTGCAAAAATCACACCCGACAGTTTCCCTCACTTGCCCATTTATTACCATAAAAATAAAAGTAATCCACAGGGGTCTGCTGTAAATCCATAATAAGGAGGGACCAAGATGATCCCCGACTCTCCTACATCCAGATGCTGTGGTGAGCGGTAATATCAGTAACGTGACCACTCACCACGGCAGCCGGAACAAACTGAGAGTAGCGTTAGAATCTGGTTGTAGTGATGAGCGGTGACAGAATTAAGCTTACCGCAGTTTCACAGACCGGCTCACAGAAGTTACCGTGAGAAGCGCGCGCCTGTGACCTGCAGTAACAGGCTCTTCACTGCAGCCGGGTTCTCAGTTTGCTCCATCTGCAGTGGTGAGCGGTCATGTTACTGATGTCACCGCTCACCAGAGCATCCGGATGTAGCCGAGTCGGGGCTCGTTGTGGGACTTTCTTATTATGGATTTATGGCAGACAGGTGAGGATAACTTTTATTTTTATGGTAATAAATGGGTAAATGAGGGTAATTGTCAGGGAATGATTTTTACAATTAAAATACTTTTTTCTGTGTATTTATTTGTTTTCACTCTGTGGTTAGTAATGGAGGTGTCTGACTGACACCTCTCCATTACTAATCCCAGGGCTTGATGACAGCTGTGATTTTTTACAAATCACAGCTATCATCAAACCCATATATTACCCCAGTTGCCAAAGAACCAGAGCATCAGAATGAGCCGGATTAAGCGCCAGAATTGGCGCATCTAATGTGATGTGCCAATTCTGGGGCCGCTGCGGGCTTCTATTTTTTTGGCTCAGGATGGGCCACTAACCATGGACCGTTCCAGCCTGACAATAGAAGCCTGCAGCAGTCTGCTTTATCTGTGCTGATTTTAAAATATAGGGGGGACCCCACACCATTTTTTTCTTACTTTTGTCTGTGCAAAAACTAAAATCCTCAATCATCCGAACCTCCCATTCCCGTCTCCAAGGCTTCTCGCGTGCTGCGCCAATTCTTTGGAATGCATTAACGAGGACAATTCAATTAATTCCGGATACTCACAGTTTTAAGTATGGTCTAAAAACGCATTTCTTTAGACTGGCCTATCTCCTCCCCTCACTTACCTAACTATCCCCGTTTGGCCCGTACAAAATTTTTCCTCTAAATAATGATCCTCGTAGTATCTGTTCACACACCCTCACACATACTGCAGCATTATGTGCATACTCTCTTTAGTATATTATGGTTGTATCTTACATTATAATCACATTTTACCATTTATCTTTTGTGTCTCCCCTATTTCCTCACAGATTGTAAGCTTGTGAGCAGGACCCTCACTCCTTTTAGTATCTGAGTTATGCTTATTCTGTAATGTCTTTTTGTCTGTACAATTCCACCTAAAATTGTAAAGTGCTGGGGAATATGTTGGCGCTATAAAGATAAAAATTATTATTATTTATTTAGTTAATGTGCTGACTACAACTATCATCAGTGCCGCTTGGTCTTGCTGATCGCAGGGAGACCAGGCGAGGATGATGACAGTTGTAGTTAGCGCTATTCCCATGCGGCAGGTGCTGACTACAAGTGTTATTAGCGTTGCCTGGTCTTGCTGATCGTAGGGAGACCAGGTGAGGATAATGAGGGTTGTAGTCAGCATCTGGCGCCAGGAAAAAGCCCTAACTGTACTGCTTTTCCCAGCTTCATTCTGGTATGTGTCACACAGATGTTACACAGATGTCATCCGTGTGTCATCAGTGTGCACGTGTGCGTCACGCATTTCCTCCGTGTTGCCGGAAAAAAAAGGACATGTCTGCGGGCTTTTCGCATGGGCACACGATCTGTGTGAAAAACCTGACATGTGAGCACCACCATTGAATACAATGGGTGTGTGTGTGTCCGTATTTGCAGTCCTTAAAAAATGGACTGCATAAGGACAAAAAAAACGGATGTGTGAAGGAAGCCTTAGGAATTTTTTTAAAAGGATCCTGCCGCAGGAAAATGTTGAACAATGTCTAGACTTCTTTACTTTTAGTAACCTCCTTTAAAATACTTATTTTTCCTCCTTGCTTTACTAAACACAGATATCTTATAGGGCATATATATCATCAGTATTTTACTTCCTCATCTCAGAGCAGCATGATGGCAGAGACTCCAATTCCCGCGATGTTTCACTTACTGAGCTACTTGCTGTCATTTTGCTAAAATCACAGTTTTCTCAGCTGCAGATCTAGCAGTTCTCTAAATACTGAGCTCTGTATAACCCCGCCCACACGACTGATTGGAAGCTTTCTGCGTATACTGTGCATAGGCAGAAAGCTGCCAAACAGTGGTGGGGGAGGGTTTATACAGAGCTCATAAATATGGAGGATTACATGGTAGCAGTTTTATTAAACCTCTAATGATAATCTCCTGCTGATAATACAGTCATTTTTGTCAAAACTACAGTAAGCAGCCCAGTATGTGAACATTGCCGGAGTCAGGGTCTTTGTCTTTATACTATGCTGATCTTCGATTAGGTGGCAAAACCCCAGTAACAGATTCCCTTTAAGTGCTGCAATTAGGATTGTTTTACAGATTTGTGAGTCTCATATCTTTACAATCTAAGTTGATTGGAAGTCTGTAATACATTCCTAATAGAAATGTTTTTGAAATTCAGCCCCAATTTCCGTGGCCCCTATTGGGGGTCCCAGCTGCTCAACACCCACCAATCAAGATGAAACAAAAAGAGGCAAATTGACAACTCAATGTTGCAGCCAAACAAGATGTTATATAGATGGGAGGTTTGTTCTCAAAGCAGTCTTGGAAAGTATCAAATTCTGGAATGGTAATATATAAAGTTGGGCAGTCTCTTGAAAATTTTGTTTGGGTACAGGGGTTGGCCACTACTTTTTTATTGATGGTCTATCCTTAGGATAGGCCAACAATATCTGATCAGTGTGACACCTGGTACCTCCTACTGATCAGCGGTTATCAGCGCCGGCGGTTGCTAGAATTTCTCAGACGCTACTGAAACACAGAAGCTTCGTCATTTCTATAGTGACCGTGGCCGGGTACTGCAAATCCATGCACTATTTAAATGAATAGGAGGTGGATCGATCCGTAGTATCCGGCCATAGCCACTATAGTTTTGACAAAGCTGTTGTGTTCTGGCAGCATCTGAGATGTCCTATCCTAACGAGAAGCCATCAATAGAAAAGTAGTGGCTAAAAATCTTTAAGGTGCAGGGCTTCTAAACATAGGAACTAGTTATTGTAAAACACTGAGTCAATTTCTGGCTCCTAAGTAAACAGTCATCACAACTACTGTCTTCATTGCCTTACCATGTGGTGAAATCACTGCACAGAGGTTATATGATGGTGCAGATGTCCCATGTGGCTCAGCACTATTGTACTTCTGTCTCACAATGCTATGGTATTTTCCATATATATGGAACTGTAAATAGCTGTAAATAGTAAATATTTTTTTTTAGGGACAAAAATCTAAGTACATATCGCATGTGATGGAGAATATTATGATTTTTTTTGTCAGACTTGTATGGAATGGAACAGAGAAATACAGAATTGCTTGGAATAAATTCAGAGAAATACAGAGATACAGATAGTTGGTGATAATGATAACTTCTAGGAGTCTGACAGCTGACGCTAGAATAGGGGTCCAGTGTTCTGTTTAGATGAGAACGGCAGTCTTGCATACTGTATGTGTGTCCATTCCATTTAAAGGGGATGTCCGGGACTTTAAAAAAAAAAAAAAAAATCTTCCTAAGCACTAACAGGCAGGTAGTTGTTACCTACCTGCCTGTTGTGCCCAGCACCGTTCTCCGCCGGCACAGAGTGGTCACACACTTCCGCTGTTAGCAACTACCTGCCTGTCAGTGCTTAGGCACATTTTCTTTTTTAAAGTCCCGGATATATCATTTAACATTTATGTAATAGATGGAGATAGCCAAACACTGTACTTAGTTATTTCTCATGGACATGGCATATGGATGGCATAGAAGGCTGGCGATTAGAAGTCATGGCTTTAATAAATTGCAATGTACCCGGACCATCACAACAGAGCACATTTGTAAGTAACATATATTTAGTCATATTACACAATTTGTAATATTAGTTCTAAAGTGGCAGAGCCCTGTAATATTGGAGGTCTGTTCTCACTTTTTAAAGGACATATTTACCCAGGTGTGTAAGTTTGTTTGGTAGACAGGCTAAACAACATGAAACGTTTTACAAAAGGGCCCTGAAGGCTCATAGAGTTACATAGTGCTGCATATTATATGAATATAAGATTTTTAATAAGGAACGCACTGTAAAAGCAAATCTTTTAAATGCAATTTTATTCACTAAAGTTCTAACAGGGATAATTATTAAGTTATTCTCAGCAAAGAGACAAACTTATTAAATCTGCAAACAAAGGGTAGCAATGGCTGCATCTCTCGGATGTGAAGGATGTAGCACTATTTATTTTTATGACTTTACTTTCTTTCATTAACACAGGGAAATAGATTTGGAAATGGAGCTCTCGAAAGGTTGTGCTGTTTGAATTTCCTTGTAATGATCCTGGGGACGTCACATTGTCACTAATTGGGTTATTGCTCAATGCGACTATTATTTATAGCTAAATTTGTTTCTTCTACAAAGCATTAAATTGCTCTCTGTGGTGGTTTTGAATAAACTGTATATCTGTGATTCAATGTCATTGCAATGGTGACATTACCATGATGTAATTGATCATTTGCACTAAACCAATTTTAGCTGGAAATCAGAGAGCCATTGTGTCATCCAGGGACTATAAGTAGATTTGCTTTGTTTTTCTTTGCACTTCTGAAAAAAACTGATTGTACGGGGTAAAAGAAATGACTGAAACCCAGTTAGGGTTCATTCACTTTATAACTGTCTGTCTGGGTTTATATGGCCTATTTTATTTATGATGATTCTTATTGCCCTAATAGTTCCGGCTTGTATGATCTTGTTTGTGGCCATATACAAAGCGAATATGATCTTATCAGGTCAGTAGATGACAACAGCCGCCCACCCAGATCAAATTTATGGAATAGAAATAGGTAAGAATACAAAAATCAGAGCCAAAGTTAAAATGCTATAGTTTTCCACATTTCACCGGATCATACAGACCAGTCAGCTGGATGGAGATTGCTTTTCCAGCTAGTCTGTCAGCAGTATAATCCTCATATCATGATCGCTCATACTTGACTTAATTTTTTATGTGGCAGGTCTGATATTGGGCATAGTTGTGTATAAGAAGGTTGAAAATAACTGTTATGATCTGCAACATGTACTAAGGAAAGATAAGGGAAAACTGTCCCTACAGTAAAACTAAGCTGAATCCCTACAATGTAGCGGGCTGCCTGTTCCTAGCGAACAGACCCGCCTTAGTCCTCGGCTAAACTGAACGAAGACCTATAGAATAAGGGGAGGGGTCCCTAAAAGAACTAAGGACTGGGACAAAAATGGGACACCTCCTAAACAGAGAAGTTGTTGCAGAACACAAAAAGACAAAAAAAGTACTAGAGGTCCCAGAAGGACCAAACAAACTGACAGAGAAAGGCACAGATGCACCTGGCTAGAGAAACAGTCAAACACTGAAGTCCAGCACAGCCAAAAGGGTGGAGCTGGAATAGAAAGGCAGATGGTCACGTGACCGCAAAACACAAGATGGAAAAAACAAACAGGAGGGTTCTAACAAACTATCCTTATTAATATTAACTTTTACTAGTAGAGATTGCCCCTCCACCTTTGGGTAGTTGATCAGCACTTACATAGTTACATAGTTTACAAAAAAAACGACGGTCCATCAAGTTCAACCTTTCTCCACCAATTATACATTCTTTGTCACTAAATTATCTATAACCTGCAATACCATTTCTGCTGAGGAAATCATCCAGCCCTTATATAAAAGTGTCTGCCACCACTACCTCTTGTGGTAGAGCACTCCACAGTCTGACTACGCTAACTGTAAAGAATCCTTTCCTATTTAGCTGCCGGAATCACCTTTCATACGCCCGTAATGAGTGCCCCTTTGTCCTTTGTATGGTCTTTGGAAGGAATAAGTCATGTGCCAGTCCTTTGTATTAACCATTTGGTTTACATATGCTTAGATATCTGATTTACACTGTTCATGTGAGATTTATTGGATGGAATGCTCGATTGTCATATGTTTCTTTGTAATAACATCTTATTTTGCACTTTGTGATATGTAAATCGGTTTTTGGTGTGACTATGGTGCTGACAGAGAGCATGTGAGTTGGGAAAATGTAGAGAAATATCTACACTGCAGCAGCCCAGTTGGTAAGAAGTTACATTACGTAATGTAGGTTATCCAGAGCTCTGGTTTCCCTCGCTTGTGGTTAGTTACAGAGGACATGATAGTAGATAAAGTGGTTTTCCATTTCCAACCAACTGTTGTCCCCAGGAGCAGTTTAGTGTTAAGAAACAGACTTTCCTTAACTTACCCTTTTCGGGTCCAGAGCTGTGTCCCCTCCACTGCCTTGGACTTTTCTGTTTGTCTGCAGCAATGAAGTCACGTCAGCAGCACTGCAGCAATCAATAAGCTCAGCTACTCTGCCAAACTGCACCTGAGACAATAGTTTACTAAAATTGCAAAACCCTTGAACAGTTGTACAAGTGCCTGTGACCTCATGGAGAACTGGCGTACTTGCCATTGGTGCATTACCTTCGGTGTACAGGGAGAACTATTAGACTACGGCCCACTATCAGTATGTGGTCAGTTTTCTCAGGAGTGGGAGCCAAAACCAGGAGGGGAACAATCAGAGAAAAGGTATAATAGAAACAAGTCACCAATTCTGCATTTATCACCCACTCCTGGCTTTGGCTCCCACTCCTAAGAAAAAATACTGACCGAATACTGACCAAATACTGATAGTGGGGCCGTGGCCTTAGAATTAGAAACTGCCCCCGAAATGAGACAAGAGCTGGAGATGGTGAGAGGCTTGTCACAGAGTCAATGATATGGATATTGTTATTGAACCTGTGTTGCTTATTTCTCTGAATCACTCTTAGGGCAGGTGCAGATGACCATATTTTCAGTCCGAGTGCGATCCGACAAAACATCGTATCGCCCTTGGACCAATGTTAGTCTATGGAGCCATGCAGATATCTGATTTTTCCCTCAGAGTCTGTCCGAGGAAAAAAAATCACTGCATGCCCGAGTTTAATCCGATATTCAGTTTGCACTCGGCAATGCAAGTTAATGACTCTGCAGAAAACATTAGACTGCACTCGAATTACATCTGAATGCAGTCCGATTTCCACGGACTGACAGAATGGAAAAAAATTTTTCTTAATCTTCTCCTCGTCTGAGAGAATCGGATCACACTATGATCACACTCTGATGGAACGCTGATCAGAGTTGCATCAGAGTGTCATTTGCATAATCGGACTGATTCTCTCGGTTGTCTTCACCTGCCCTTAGAGGGAATCCCAAGCCATAACCCATTCTGTTAGACACATGAGGTTATAACCTGGCCCCATCCTTGGCGCACCTCTTACATGTTGTTATTTTTAAATTTTTATCCACTACATCAGAACATTGACTTATGATGGCCTGGCTTTGACAGTTCTGTTCTAATGAATTTATGTAATGTAATAAATTGATATTTAGGCTTTTCTGAAAAATGGTAACCTAGGATTACTGACAGTAACCCTATCTGTGAAGAAGCTATAACCTGAATACCATATAAATTACAAGTATATAATGAGAAGATCATTTCCCACAGCAGAACAAAGTGAAGGTTCTGCAGTGGCCATCTTAGTCTCCTGACCTCAATATCATTGAGCCACTCTGGGGAGATCTCAAGCACGCAGTTCATGCTAGACAGCCCAGGAATTTACAGGAACTGGAGGCTTTTTGCCAAGAAGAATGGGCAGCTTTACCATCTGAGAAAATAAAGAACCTCATCCACAACTACCACAAAAGACTTCAAGCTGTCATTGATGTTAGAGGGGGCAATACACGATATTAAGAACTGAGGTATGTGAACTTTTGATCAGGGTCATTTGGATGTTTTTGGTTGTCATTAAGATATAAAAAGAGAAAACACAGTAGTTTGACAATAAATGGCTTCACCCAACCAATAACCATGAGTGGAGAAAAAGTTTTTTTGTAATCATTCATATTCTCTGAAACAAGGCCAAGAAAGGAAATATTCTGCTGGGGTATGTAAACTTTTGACCACAACTGTACATGCTCACACACTGGTCAGCCACAGGCAGCAGCAGCCCTTAAGCAACAGGAAAAAGCTGCAAAATGGTTGGTGAGGAAGGGGCCCCTGCAGAGATGTTGAGAAAATGGGGCCCAGTGATGGAGGATACTATGTAATCTGTTACTGCTCTTTTATGTCACCTCAGCCAACATAGTATATAACCTGGGTAGTTAAAAGAATTAAGAGATGCTGCCTCTGATGATAGTACATCAAGTGTACTGTGCCCAGCACTTCTCATGTTAAGGAGTTAGGGGCCCACTCTTTCTTGGTGACCCATGGGGTATTTACCTGTTCCTCTGTCAGCCAGTTTGAGCCTAAGTTTTATGATTCTATAGGAAAACTGAATTGTGAGTGGTGGTGGTAGTGTTGAATTAAACGATTTGATTAATTGCCAGTTATTTTCTCGTCTGGTAGGATATACCATGACCTTGTGACCAGTGAGGTCTGATCGCTAGGACCACAATCACTCCCTAAAACAAGTGAATGGGGCTGTGCTTTCTGTAGAGCAGGTGGCTGGGAGAGCTGCAGCCCTTCATTCTGAGGATTGATTCATTCTGAGATCGGACCCATATTGATTATGAAGTGATGGTAATTTCTAGTGATACAATGACATTAGAGGGAAATGCTTTTAAGTATTCTATTCTTGTTTAAATCAAGGAAAAACACCATTTGTCCTTCCTACCTCTCCAAACCGTCTTAGAATATATAGAAAAATCCCTTAATGATTTGCTGATTACAGACTTTCCTGAGGCTGCGATCACCTCCTGTCTGTAACTATTACAGTGTCAGTGATTCATCTCTGAAATGATAAAAAATGGTTCCTTGGATTGTCAGGATGAGTGTTTGATCTAGGGGTTGAGGATCTATGGCAAGACGTGTATTCCTATTCTCTTCCTTGTTTACCTGGCACAATGATATACACATGGCAGCAGCTATATCTGGTATTGCAGCCTAGTCCCATTCACTTGGTGGGACTCAGCTGCAGTACCAATCACAGCCACCATCTACCTTTTAAACAATTAGGGGGCCTATTGCTCATCAGTGCACTGTGGCCTTTACAGTCATTTGATTAGTGATGGTGCCTAGCGAGTGATGTGCACCAATCTGATATTGATGAGCCATTATAAATATAATAAGCCATCAATATCAAAGTCCAGGAAAGCTCATTAGGACCGCAAGCAGCGCTTGTGCACATTCACCTCACGGCGGGCTTCAGTAAAAAAGCGCTGTAGCCAGCGCATGCGCAGATTGAGATCTTGACTCGTCACTGAGCTGAGATCTAAATTTGCACATGTACCAACACAGGTTCCATTTTCTTGAAGCGCAGCGCAAGGTCAGTATGCGCATGCGCCTCCCGCAGCACTGGCATGAAGTTTAAAACAGTAACAAGATACTGACACCAGAGGCAGCTGAGGTGCCGGAGCTGAGCCGAAGGCCCTACCCACAGTATCACCCCGATGCACGAACAACTTATTGCACACAAACTTCTAAAGATAATTAAATAATAACCAGGCTGTGGATTTGTACAGTGAAGGTACCTACCTACTAAACCAGTAGGACAGCACTTTTATGCCCATACATTTACTTTAACATGCCTGATCCTGATGACAGGTTCTCTTTAATAATGCCAGAACTGAAAAACATATAGATTTGGCAATATTCTCAGATGATCTTGTCACCTGTCACTAATGCAGAATACAAACTACACTGCAATATTACCTGAATTGCTCCCTCTTGTAGAAAATCTGGTAATAAATATATAATAGGGATAAAATGGTTCCAAAGTGGAGCTTTAATCAATTTTAAAGGAATGACACTCCATGTCTTTTTGTACTATTTGAGGCTTATGGGTGTCAATGAGTGGTCCAATGCTCAAAACTCCTTTCTGTCAGACAAAGAGAACTCGTCATGGCACATTCAATTTTTTATATATTCTAAATGGCCACTCCAATCAACTACATAGCCTCCATGTTATCATGCCGGTGACTAGCATAATTTGTAAGCGCCGGCTTCTTATTTTGAATATTTGCTGCCACCTCAACCTCAGGCTTTTTGACCACGTCTCTGTCTTTGCCCTTGGTGCCTTGTGTTCTGCCTTTGACCCATTGGTCAGCTGCTGCAGGTCCGGAGAGTGCCCTCAAGTGGCACCTGGTGACTACCCTAACGGTCCAAGCCCATCCTCACCATCAGAGGCTCTAGTGAAGACCACGTGGTCAATTAGTTACGCCCCTCCAGGGTAAGCCCTGCCAATGCTGCAGTCACACATGTAATACTACCAGCTGACTGCGGCTACCAGCTGACTGCGGCTACCAGCTGACTGCGGCTACCTGCTGACTGCGGCTACCAGCTGACTGCGGCTTCAACTGGAAAAACTAGCTGTGATTGAACAACCATGTAATGTTCTCAGAATAAAATAGATAGCATCTAAGCGATTTCAGACAACACATCAAAATTATTTGGAGCCTCCACAGATCTACACACAAGTCAGAACTTACTGTAATAATGGTTTATCTGTTGGTCATATGTAACTATAGACTAGATAATAGGTTATGTAATGGCGCTTATTACATTCAACTGAAATTCAGCTTATTATTTCTGTTCCATTACGTTTAATATTACTACTCCAAGTGTCATAAAACAGCAAATAGATGATTGTTGTAACAGTAAACCACAAGCCAGTGGTTATGTGAGTGAAATAGGACCTTGATTAAAAATATGCGGCCACACAGTACGGTTTCCTGCTAAGCTAACAATCATGAATGGAGCTTTAAGACATGCATTTCAAATTTGTTACAATTTCATAAAAAACAAGGATCAGGCTGATATTTGCTTGCTGTAAAAACTAACTAGGTGGCCCAGAACATTAGCATCTTGGTCAGTTAATATTACTGTAATTTCTGGAGCTGTTTATTGAGGCTCATACACAGGAAGAGCAGAGGCGCAAGACAGGTGCAGCAGCTAAATCTACTCACAGCTTACCATAACAAACGAGGGACATTAGTACGGTCAGTCATTATTAATAATTTTTGAGCATTAGCATAGCTATCGGGAGGGCAGAGGGTGCGGTCGTCCCGGGCCCCGGACTCACAGGGGCCCTCCTGGAGTTACCGCTACCCTTAATTACATTGGCGTGCACAGCACACCGATATAGTTAATCTGTGCAATATAGTTAATGTATGCGGTAGTGCACGGAAACACGATCCCCCTGCACCACTGCTCGCGGTTGTTGATACAGTGGAAGAGGCACGATGCACACGCAATACTACAGAGTCCTGGCGCAGTAACATCATCGAGCCGCACCAGGACTCTGACGTTCTGTGTATGCATTGACGCTATGACATCAGCGCATTGTTCTGCCTGAGCCTCGTCTATGGACTCATCAGGATCCTTGATTAGGTGAGTATATGATGTTTTTAATTTTTATTAAAATGTGTGGTAATACTGTATCATAAACAATGAGGGACCCTCATACAGTGTGGGGGACCCTGAAACAGTGCGTGTGGGGGCCATTACATAGCAAGGGAGTCAATGTGGGGGCGATTATATAGTTTGGAGGCTAATGCAGGGGCCATTATACAGTTTGGAGGCTAATGTGGGAGCCATTATACAGTTTGGAGCCTACTGTAGGAGCAATCATACAGTGTGGGGGCCCTCATACAAGGTGGGAGGCTCTCATATTGTGGGTGGGCCCCTCATACATTGTAGGTATGTAAAGTGCTGAAGAGTGGTAGTCATGACTGAACTGTTGTCCGGTTTCGCTCTGGCACTTTACAGACAAGGGTTGTCCCAGTGAGCTGTAGGGTGTGGGGTGGAACACACTCACTTTAGGTCGCAGGTCTCTGCTGCCTCCAGTCTTCCATCCTCAGGAGCCGCTGCACATGTGGCGCCCCTGTGGGTTCAGTCGCCACAGAGGTACTGCATCTCACCCAGAGGTGTGGTACCCCACTCTCAGGTAAGGAGGGAGTACTACCACACACCCGCATCCAACACACTCCACCCCAGTAGGGAAGGGTGAGATTGCTCCTAAGGGAGATCACAGTCCCTGGTCCCTAACTGGAGGGTGGAACCATGTAGTGGGTGCGGGTGGAGGAAGCAGTTCCGGGGAGCACCGTCAGGAAGAGTATAAGAGGGGGAACCATCTAGAAGCAGTGAGACAGTTGAGAGTGAGTACAGAGGAGAGACAGTAGGGAGTGGGAGCTCAGAAGGAGCTCCGCTCAGGAGAGAGGAGAGCGGGCCTGGTACGAGAGGCCCAGGAGTGAGAGGACGGGAGCAGAGGGAAGGCTCCGGAATTAGAGGGGATCCCAGGGGCACAGCGAGTGCGGAAGCCACCCGTGCACCCGAATCTACACAGACGTGGAGGGATCAGGCCGCAGAGGGGACTGGCCCCTAAGCTAGTGGAGAATAATCAGGCTCAGCTAGATAACCAGAGGCTGCTGTATTTGCAAGGTGCAGTAGCCAACCACCACGATTATATCGCCGAAAAGGTGGCCGCATAGGGTACAGGGGACTGCACGTCGCCCGACAAGACCTGAGCCTACCGGCTTGGGACACTGATCGTGAGGCGCAGGGCAGGAGGGCGAGAGCCAGCGCAGGGAAGACGACCGTGAAAGGAACATAGAACGGGGTCCCGTTTAAGTACTCCTGAGAGACTTGAGAGTTGCTGAACCCCTTCCCTGGTGAACACAGGACGACGTGGGAGGTTACATACTGGCCCTGGTAACCTGGAGTCTTGAACAACTGTGAGTAAACCTTGAAGACTGCACCCCACTGTGTCCTGGAATTATTGCTGCGCCATCACCAGCCCTGCACTACACAGCCCCAACAACATCTACCTCATAATACACCTATATCCTGCCCTGGAGCTAAGCTCTGCCTGTGGAGGGCTCAACCAACTCTGCTGCGTCACCATCAGCTCCAGAGGATCTGCACCGCAGCGGCGGCCCCATATAGCCGCATACCGCAGGTGGCGTCACGAACATTATCTATAAAAGCTTTATTCCCCTTTTAACTTTCCCTTTAATTGATCGCCCTGGGTCACGGACCGGGTCACTGCCGCCATGACATCCCCCAGCATCTACCGGCCCGGCTACTGAGTACTCTACGGCCCAGGGGGCGCGTCACACACAATGCATGGGACATAAAGTTCTTTGTAACAATCCAACTTTTACTGAGCAGTCCAAGTTCATCACGTGGGCACAGGTGGGATACGGCACAGAAATTCGCACTTCCTTCCTCAGTACAACTCCTCTTCCGTCCTGCCACTCATTCGTCCTGGACTACCCCCAAGCCCGCTGACTCCTTTAGCCTTAGAGATTCGCTGTCCACTACGGCAGTGTACCCGGGACCGGCCTTCTGCCCCCCACGTAATTCTGTGTTCACCAACCTCATGATGTTAGAAGACGAGGCCTGCTCCTT
The DNA here is from genome assembly GCF_046119375.1 of Phyllobates terribilis. Taxonomy (NCBI): domain Eukaryota; kingdom Metazoa; phylum Chordata; class Amphibia; order Anura; family Dendrobatidae; genus Phyllobates; species Phyllobates terribilis. Next base: position 606,098,096 of record NW_027362764.1, read on the forward strand.
GGTACCTGGCCTGAGCCCTAGGTTCCGGACGCTGCAGGAACATTCATCAGGGAACTTTATTCGGCCTCCCACTACCTCGAATGGTTGGCCCATGCTGCCCCTAGCAATCCACCACACCTGAACTTGGCCTTCACTATGCACTTCACTAGCTGGCTCTGAACTCCCTCTAACCACGAAGTCCCCCCCTTTTATCATCACTAGTGCCCACCCACTGGGAGAGTTCTATCCTCAACCATTTCCTATCCTACATGCTAAACCTATTATTCTTATTCTATATCCTAAGCTTATCCTATGCTATACTCACACTTTGCATTAACACTAAACATACTGTACATAACCATAATACTTTACATTGAACAGATTACTTTTACAGATAAAACCGCATGACAGTATTGACATGGCACCTTTATTTTCTTCAGGGGCAGGAACAGGGTAAGACAGTCCACATCCCTACAGGTACATCTGTGGGGGGGTTCTCATAAAGTGTGGGGGGGCCATTATATATCGTGGGAGGCAATTTGAGTGTCATTATATAGTTTGGGGCTCACCGTGGGGGCAATAATACAATATGGGGACTACTGTGGGGGCTATTATGCAGTGTGGGAGCTAATGCAGGGACCATTATACAGTTTGAGGGCTATTGTGGTGACCATCATAAAGTGCGGGGACTATTGTGGGGGGCATTATGCGGTGTGAGGGCTACTGTGGGGGTCATTATACTGTTTTGGAGAGCAGTGCCGACATCATACTGTATTTAGGGAGCTGTGGGGCCATTACACTGTGTATAGCGGAACTGTAGGCCATAATACTGTGTATAGGGGAGCTGTGTGCCCATCATACTATGTATAAGGGACATGTGGGCCCATCATACTGTGTATAGTGGAGCTGTAGGGGCATTATATTGTGTATAAGGGAGCTGTTGGCCCATTATACTGTGTGTGTGAGAGAGCTGTGGGCCCATCATACTGTGTATAGGAGAGCTGTGGGCCCATCATACTGTATATAGGGGAGCTGTGGGCTCATCATACTGTGTATAGATGCTGAACATTTAGGATCTCTTAAGAAGCATTATTGTTATAGGGCCACTCAGAGTATTGTGACTGGCAAAGGTGATCACGGAGCATTATTACTTTCTAGGGGCAAAATGTGGACACTATTTTCTAGGGGTCAATGGCAATTTAACAAAAGAGGACACATAAGAGGCATTATTGCTATGTAAGGGGCACGGGTTGTGGATATTACTATGTGGGGCAGTAAGACGAGCACGGTTATTATGCTAAACAGCAGGTGCAGTAATAGGGACACGTATGGCAGCAGTAGCTCAGCATTGAGTTGAGTAGTTTGTTCAGGTTGGATATAGATGAAGACAGTGCAAGAAATGTGAGAAGTCAAAGGTATCTGTTGAAATCTCTGCAGATGAGTCATGGCTGAAAGAAGTCGTTATGTTATTCTGAGCCAGATGGAAAAGACGGGAAAAGTGAACGACCCCATCAGAACGAACATCAGCTGTAAGTCACCATCTATAACTGTACTCAGATGTATTGCCCCTCCCTGAGCTGAACCCCTTGTTCTCCTCTGTGAGTATTTTGGTCACCATCTCTTTATTATTCTTACTAGCACTTACCTTTAATGGCATGCCATGTTCTCAGCTAATATACAAGTGCTTACATTACAGGAACGACATCCTCATAGATATAGTGGTTGTCATGTATTTATTTATGAGATCTAACAAAACAAAACTCTTCTGGGGAGACATATTGACCTCTGACCAGCTCTAGCAGGGAGATATATGAGCCACTCACCCGCTTTTGCAGTGAGACATGTATCAATGAGGTTATATCAGTAATGGAAGCGGGCACCTTGAATTAACGTACAGTAGGTGACTTCCTGATAACCATAGGGTTGAAGAAGTCCAAAATGACTTACCGTATTCACTGCAGGTAGGATTTTGATGTCCAAGCACAACTTATGTCCAAGGACTGTGTCTACTAGTGCAGCTCAGTGAAGTAAAACCTAACAAATTAGAGAAGACTATTTGATGAAATAAAAAAGATGAGATGTTCAATAGGTGTATTATGTATTGGACAACCCCTTCTCAAAAGTACAATAGGCATATAATGTACTGGACAACCCCTTCTCAATAGCTCCCGGCTAATGCAAAAAAACACACCAAAAAACTTCACTTACTTCCTAGTATTAATTCTAGAAAATTGACAAAATATATACATTATAATAGCTCCAGATGAAAACAATATAAACCTCAAAAAAATGATATATCTTAAAATATAATATAATTTTTATATATTCCAAAAATAACATAATTAAAAACATAAAAAAATTAGAGAAGTGAAGCAGAAAAATAAGAAAGTCCTGTAAGGCTATGTGCCCATGATGCAGAAATGCTTCGGATTTTTTCCTGCGCGTTTCTGCATCTCCCTGGCAGAAAAAACGCATGCGGATTGTACATGCGGATTGTACATGTGTTTTCCTGCCAGAGAAATGCGGATGTGAAGTGTTCTTCACATGCATTTCCGCATGCGGGTTGACAAGCTCTTTCCAAGCGATTTTAGCATCACTTGGAAAGTGCTTGACAACTTGGTCACACTATATAAATCCATGTAAACGGCATGGATTTATATAGTGTGATCCCAAAGAATGGTAAAAAATGAAAAAATAAATCTATACTTAACTTCTGATGGCCCCCGGAGTTTTGATTCCATGCATCTCGACTTGCTGGCAGCTCGCGGTGCACTGAAGGACCTGCCATCACATGACTAAATGACGTCAGCGCAGGTCCTTACAGGTTCTATGGTACCTGGGTCCGGAGGAAAGTCTCCTGTCCTCTAGACCAGGGTACCATCCGCACATTGAAACGCATGGAATTCGCATGTACAGATGCAGTGATGCGGAATCCATGCGTTCCAATGCAAGTCAAAGGCGGCGAAAACGCAGCGCTTTTGCAAAATAATTCGTAGTGTTGCGTTTTTTTCCGCAATGATAATCCGCAGCGGAAATTTCTGCAGCATGTGCACAGCACATGCGGATTATCATTGGGGTTCATGGCAGGCCTTCTACCCAGTGTTTTTTAAGCATTTCTGCAGCGGAATTGCCACTGCGGAAATGCTTAAAAAGCGCATAGTGGGCACACAGCCAAACACAACTGAATAATTACATGCAGCAGTAATGAAACATGGCAAGTGTAACCTTGCAAGTGCTTAGGGGATCTATTGCTGGGGATCATGAACAAACATACTTTTCAAGTTAAAGTATCCATATAGTATATAATATAATGTAAGTAACAAATTGGGAGCTAATGTACAAAAAAATACAGCCCGTGGAACTATATTGGTCAGTTTTGATGCTTATTATGGAAGACAAATACTCATTAAGTAGTAAAACATACAATGAAACAAAAGTGTCGAAAAAAGTTACCCTGAAATGGTAGCACAGGTTTGAAGAGGACACCCCTAATGCGTGTTTCGCGTCAGCTTCATTGGATACTTGCTTCCTGGCACAAGGTCACTCCACTAATATCCCCGCTTTGTTCCCTGGTGGTCATGTAACTTTGGTTCCTGCACCTATATGACATAACCATTAGTAGTCCTTGATCAGCTGCAGAGGTCACATGAAGATGTCACATGACATAACAACATGGAATCTGATAGATTTAAGAAGGCTGCCACCAATAGATAGCATATGATTGGCTGCAGTGGTCACATGACAATTTCACATGACCTCCAGTAGACACAGCTGGGAGATCGGACGAGTACACATATTCAGGAGATAAATATGCATTTTTTTTTATTTTGTGGAGCAGACTGGAGCTATTAAGAAGGGGTTGTTCAGTACTGGACAAATACTTTAAAGCAGTGGAAAATGGAGAGTGTTTCTAAGTTGGGATCTGAAAGCCAAATAGGAAGTACAGAGTCAAGGTATTAACATAGGAAACATTACTTAGGGCTTGTTCACATGTACTTTTTTCTGTGGCAAAACGCAGCATTTTACAGTACCAGCGAAGTAAATTAGACTTCTAAAATCTCTTGTACACGTTGCTTATTTTGTACTTGTGAATTTGAAACACCAAAGTTTTTTTTCACATCTACAGTAAATTCTTTCTGCATTTTTGCAACGTTTTTGACCTATTCAAATGAATTAGAAAAAAATGCATGTTTACATGCATAAAAAATGCATGCAAAAGTGCATCCAAAAACGTGTATTTTATGCAGTGTTTTTCCTGCCAAAGCTCTGTTTTTCTGCAGAAAAATCTGTTGCAAAGACTGTGTGCACACATTGCAGATTTGGTGCTAGCAAAACCTGAAGCAATCCTGATGCCAGCCAAGTGAATGAGAAACCTGAAGTGTCATGCACACATTGCCTATTTTTGTCTTGCAGATTTGGTGCAGGAAATAATTTGCAACATGTCAATTTTCTGTGCGTTTTTGCCAGCATTTTTCCCCATTGACTTCACTAAAATCAGTCAAAAATGCAGGGCGAAAACACGTGTTTTTACAGCTGCGTTTTTCCTGCCAATAGATGCGGAAATGGTGCAGAAATGGTACCCAAATGCTCAACGTGGGTGGGTACCCTTAGACATAATGCCTGGCTGTGTGAGAATCAGTTCTTCGTACGGCTGTCTTCTAGACTTTTTCAGCAGAATACATGGATATTTTTTAAGCCTTGTCACCATAGTGATTTAATTATTCTTTGTCTTATATCTTATAGCAGTGACATTTCATCTGCAAGTGATGATATCATTACACATCATGGAAATACATTAAAAGTAAAATTAGGCTATCCTTGAAAAATTGAAATATCAAAAAAGTCATTGCTGTATAGGGGCCTGTCTTATTCTTTAGCTCATTGCTGCAGACACTTCAGTCAGCAGTGTTGAGAAATGTTGGTGAGAAATCTGTGTGTAAACTCAGTATGAACCCCTTAGTGACCAGACCAATTTCAAATCTGACATGTGTCACTTTAGGTGGTAATAACTTTGGAAAGTTTCAATATATCCCAATGATTTTGAGACTGATTTTCGTGACACATTATATTTTCTAATGGTAAATTTAGGTCTGTATGTTTTTGTGTTTATTTATAAAAATATCAGAAGAAAAATTACAAAAAATTAGCAATTTCAAACTTTGAATGAAAATTCCTTTAATCCAGAGAATCACACCACACAAAATATTTAATAAATAACATTTACCCCAAGTTTGCTTTACATTTTGTTAGGATGTTAGAAGGTTTGTGACTCAACCGATTTGCTTGGATCAAGTGAGTGGTGCAGGCAATCAGTGGCCGTTGAGGTTGATCCCAGTAAACCAGTGGATGACGCGGTGCGGAGTAAGGAGCTTAAGTATCTATTTTTTTGCACCTCCCTGGACACTATAAAGATGTTTAAATTAGTAGACAACACCTTTAAAGGGTTTTCGCTCATAGATTTCTGACCAATCATGCTGGACTTATAGATGATTATGTTGGTCTGATCTGGCTGTTTATACCCAGATATTCTGCTACAAACTGAACCAATTCCTATCTTCAGCATGTGTTATGACTGTCCTAAGTAAAACCTATAAAACTGGAATGCGTGGCAAACCATGGTCACCACAGTGGCCGATCACTTCATGGTTTTGTCCGTGAATTATGGTTGGTGTGACTTGCAGCTGCAACATCTGCTTTCACCCTAGTGAAGTTTTCTTTCAGATGCTTTTTATACACTTTGATCATTGTGATTGATGTACGTCAGATCAGTTTTTTGACAGATGAGACAGATTTTAGGCCAACTGGACATTTACACATAACTATTTAGCTTGACATTGGTCTAACAAATTGGTCAGATATCTCTATGTGTTAGGCTGTGTGCCCACGATGCGTTTTTAAGCGTTTCCGCAGCGGCAAAAACCCTGCAGAAACACTTAAAAAACGCATGATAGAAGGCCTGCCATGTTCCCCAATGATAATCCGGATTATCATTGCGGAAAAAACGCAGCACTACCAATTATTTTGCGGAAGTGCTGCATTTTCGCCGCCATTGACTTGAATTAGAACGCGCCAATTCCGCAAGACTGCACCCGTACTTGAGTAATGGCACTTTCTAATGTGCGGATGGTACCCGGGTGTAGAGGAGAGGAGACTCTCATCCACATCCAGGTACCATTAAAAAAGCTGTAAAAAAAGAATAAAATAAAAAATAAATGTATGCTTACCTTCCGGCGGCCCGCGCTGCGCTCCTCCTTGCTTCCCGGCACTTCGCGATGGAATGAAGGACCTGCGCTGATGTCAGAGTCATGTGACGGGTCACGCGACGCTGACGTCGGCAGGTCCTTCAATCCACCGCTGCCGGTAGCCGGGACGGTGAAGCAAGACAGCGCTGGCCATCGGAGGGTAAGTATACATTTATTTTTTTATTTTTTGACATTCTCTCAGGTCACACTATATAAATCCATGCTGTTTGCATGGATTTATATAGTGTGACCAAGTTGTCAAGCACTTTCCAAGTGATGCTAAAATCGCTTGAAAAGCACTTGTCAACCCGCATGCGGAAATGCATGTGAAGAACGCTTCACATCCGCATGTCCCTGGCAGGAAAACGCATGTACAATCCGCATGCGTTCTTTCTGCCAGGGAGATGCAGAAACGCTCAGGAAAAAATCCTGAGCATTTCTGCATCGTGGGCACATAGCCTAAGACTTGCACAAATGTCAATGCTCATGGTAAAATAGCGCCTCCTAAAGTGAGAGCAGTCTCCAACCTACACTGCCCACTTTCCCAGATCACATTGTGTCTAAGTTGTTGTTTGGGAGTTAATCTGGTTTGTACAGTGGAGCACTCTGATGGCAACTGTATTTGTACTGTTAATGGGGTATTCCCATCTCCAAGATCTTATCCCAATATGTAGCAGGTGTCATAATAATAATATTAGCAAATACCTCCAATTAGAAATGTAGTATAGTTCTTCTGATTTGCTATGTCTTTTGTCATGTGCAGGCATTGCAGGACCTTAGGTATCCATGGTTACGACCACTGATATAGTTAGTTGGTTGATAGTTGTCGTAACCATGGATAACTAAGGTCCTGCAGTGACTGCACATGAGGAAAGAGACATAGTGAATCAGAAGAACTATACTACATTTCTAATTGGAGGTATTTGCTAATATTATTATTATTAATACACCTACTACATATTGGGGTAGGATCTTGGAGATGGGAATACCCCTTTAAGGGGGCACTCTAATGATATTGTGGTTAGGGCTGCCAGTTTTTTGTAATAGTGAATATCTATATTATTGCAGTAGATCTTCACATAGCCGATATAATCAAGCTCTGAGATGGGTCTCTTTAATCCTCAGATTTATTTTGGCATTGTATGTCCATGTAGATATTGAGTGATAGATGGCGCTATAGTAGCTAGGTTTGCTGTATATTCCTTTATTTTCACACCTGCATACAGTCTGATCATGCCGCTCATTATGAGGTTTTCTATTCAAGCAAAATCTTGATTTCAGATATAAATATATATTTTCTGTAGAAGTAGAAACATCCGACTTCCTCAATTAGTGTCTTAGGATAGAGCGAAATACATGTGCTAGTTAATTACTGTGTCACATGATAGATGGGCTCAGGAATAGTAATTATGTCATTATGTGCATTTTTGTGAATCTGGAACTACAGTGAACTTGTTTCCAAATCATCAGAGTAATGGAGCTCATGAGCGAAATGCCTTTCATCTTTACTAGACCAAAACAGAGGAAGCAAATGTCACCAGGGAGACCGTAATCCTAATCAATGACCCAGCATGAATATATCACAATCAAGTGTCACTCATAGATTATATGCCGGCTCGTGATGGGGTGAGCAGTGTTTTGATGATGTGAGAACACTACATGTGATTGTCAATGTAACAAAAGAAAGATATGAAATTCCTTGACATTGACCCAAATGGAACAGATCCTTCTTACTGTGGTGCTGCGTGACATTCTTATGTTTCTATCATAAATATTCAGTTTCCTTTTTATGTTTGCATATGCTTTTATGAGTAGCCAAAATGTGCTTGCGTTTCCTAAAACACTTTAGGTAATTCTCAGTGGAAGCCGCTTAGAGCACTGCACTTCATTACCAACCTGCAGAACTGCTGAAGCAAGGAACTGCTGTTTTCTACTATTTTCCAATAAGAAACGTTACATCTTTATAATGTGCTCAGGCTTCATAGGAGAAAAGTTTGTGAGGGCACAGAATACAAACTTTCCTTTTCTCAAGTCTTCCCATAAAAGGTGTCATATCCCATAAATGTCCCAAGTTTACGAGATGTTCTTGCATTTTCACTATATTACAGAGGGTTGAAATATCTGTCGCTCAAACTATAAAGGGCTTTAAGCCTGTGATACACTGCGCTGAAAAATGAGCATAGCGGTTTAATGTAAAGGAAATGTCAGTATTCGTTAATGTGTATTGTGCACAAAATGGGAGTTTATTGATAAATATCTCATTGGGAGATGTTAGTCTTATGCTTATATACATGATTCCCTGATTATATCTATGTATGAGAGGTCTCAGATCCAAGAGGATTACATGCAAATATATTAACTCAAACTTGAGATAAACTTGAAATGTGGAAGTTTATTTTTTATAATTATGTGAATGGCTTTGTAACGGGGGGCAGGGTGTTAGTCGGTGGCGAGTGGCATGTCAGTTTCAGTGTTCGGATCTTCACCCCGGCCCGTTACAGACAATGGGAACTCTGAGAATCCCTGGGTGTGTGTGTGCTGTGGTGACACTGTGGAGGGAGCCTCCATACTCACTTGTGACCCGCCGTCCCGGGTGTCGACTCTTTCAGCCTTCACAAGGAGGAGACCGGACAGTTTGATAAAAACCAAGTCCATTTTACTTGTCAATCAGCATACAAAGGACTGCAGGAATTACACTTATTCACTTCTGCACCAAACAGAGGCACGTTCTTGGCAGTTACTGGCGACGGCACAATACTTGTGTCAAACGTTACAATTCACAGTTTAGGCAGAGGACCTCCATCTTACTAATGCAGCGCCACCCAGGTCAATGTGTTTCGCCGTGGAACTGCATTCAGACCAATCTTTCCTCGGGAACAGAAGTAAGGGAGCTTCTCCCACTATCTTCTTCCTATTCGTGCCCAGACTATCTGACTGCGGCTTTCGGGCCTATCCAGCACTAGGGCCGTTCCCACCACCTCTCTTAGAAAGGTTCCCCAAACGTCTCTTCCTCACTGCAGGTCCCCCAACTTGCCTGTGTCCGGGAGAACACTATCGCACTGTAGTTTTGCTGAGAACACTTGCTTCCTTTTACACTGACTCTCACACACACCCTTCTGTTGTACTGGTTCCTGTGTCCTCTTGACACATCTCCACTCTTCACTGTCCCTGAACAACTAACAAAGATGGCCTAAACTAACCTCCCAGAGATCCCTCATTTCCCCCTTGTCACCGAGGCGGCCCATCCTAGGTTAACCCTCTATGTGCCCCTAACTACCATGAGGGTAAGATAATACAAGTATAAACCTCTGCTACTATCTAATGGCCATACCTGAAAACAATAGTTTTTTTCAGATGACTAAAACATACACAGTTATTAAAACAGTACAGTTCTATAGGGGAGTGGAGTAGACAATCTCCCCACACCCCTCACAGCTTCATACCTGTAACATGGGCAACCCCATAATGTACATTACAATGCTGAATTTTTGGGATGACCTGTCAAAAATTGGCATTCATAAAAAGAAACAGGTGACAATAGTTTTCTTCAATGCTTATAAGACATTTTAGATGTCCTATCTATTTGAACATATCCAAATGCAAAAATCTTTTTGAAAAACACTTCAACCATATTCACCCACAGTGCATTGGTCAGGAACACAGATATAGGTTGGATTTCCATATTGTAAATCTTCACATGCTGAGAAACCCTTCATGCAATTTATGGCCGGTGGTTGAAGGTTACATGTTATTGAAGCCATTTTGCTGCCAAAATGTAGGTCATACTAATATACTGTACTATTGTAAGTTAGACAATGTTGGATGATGTCTTGTTTATCTAGTAGGTCTTTGAATTGTTGGGATTGTTTGCCAAGAATTTCGTATTGAACCTTTTATATTATGTGTTGGGTTTTTACATACTTATCCGAGTGTAAGAATTGTAGAAGCCCCAAGTACATGAGACATTAGGGCATCCTTTCAATTCAGTTTGCAGTCTAGTTACAGAACTTTGGTACTTAGAATTGTGTTACATCCTAAGGCCAGCGAATATTCACCATTACTAATATCTCTAAAGGGTTAACTAATTTACTCATATATATAGGTCCTTTACTCACAATGTACAACTAATAAGCAGAATCTATTTCTTAGTGAACCCATTAGTGGTTATTAATGGGATGTTAATTACATAACCTAAAATATTTCATTTATTTATCATATAGTATATAGGTTTACTGTCACTTTAATTGGGCCCTGAGATGGTGGCCACCAGATCGGTGGTTTGCATGTGACACATCTAGTAATGCTCATTGTAAAACATTATACTCTATAGGAGGAGCATAGTATGTGCAAATGTAGCACCCTGAGGATTCGGCTGCTACAGGGGTATTGCACCTCAACCCAGAGGTGTGATATTCCACTCCCGGGTAAGGATGGAGTGTGGAACTGAGCTCGGTAGGCTGCATGCACTACATACATCCCATTTCCGAGGAGCAGGCCGACGGTACTCCCACTTAGAAATGTGCAGGTACGACCGAGTCTGTTCCTGGCTGGAGTGGGAGGGGGGTGGTACATCCCAAGTAGTGTAGGGGCAGATAGGGGGAGCAGCCTGGGTAAAGATAGGAGCTCATTGGGTGCTGGTCACCTGAGCTCACACATAGAGGGTGTATATAAGGTGGGCACCATCAAAGAACAGGGTCAGTCTGCTGTAGAGGAGGAGTGAGTCAGCCTTTTGCAAAGAGTCTGTTGGAGAGCAGAAGAGCAGAGCAGAGAAGCCCCAGAGAGAGAGAGAGGAGAAAGCAAGAAAGACCCAGAGGGGGAAACAGAAAAGGAACTCTGAGAACCCAAAGTCCATCAGCGGGTGAAGAGTTGGCATCAGGGTACCGGAACCCAAGCTGGTGGGGGCAAAAACACACCCCAGCCAGAGACCGGAGGCCGTGGGCAGCGTTTGCCACGGCCACCCACCACATCCACCACGAAGGCATACCACGTGGAGGGTCAGGGAACCCAAGGCCAAGGGTCTCCCAACAGAAGGCCCGAGGGAGCTGGACCTGGGTGGATCACTAGTGGGGACGGCCAGAGAAAGGACAGAAGGAGAGCTCAGGGTCACGCTCCGGACTTGCTTGGGGGTTGGCTGGATCCAGGACCTGGTGGATGCAGCACGGCTCGGGAGGTCACTCGAAGCTGGAGTGACCGGAACATCAGCAGTGAGTAAATACCCTTAACTGCATAACCCGACTCTGTCTTCATTACCATCTATGCTGCACCACCACAACCCCCATCCTCTGCACCTGACCCCCTGAGGCTATACCCCACCCGTTGGGGGTTATACCATAAAAAGCTGCACCTACACCATCAGCCTCAGCGGACCCTGCTGCAGCGGCGGCCATAGTGACCGCAATACAACGGGTGGCGTAGTCGACATTAAGAACTTATTAACATCTGTAGGACTGCCACATACAACTGAGTTTGACACCCTGGGCACGGACCGGGTCACAGCCACTCGGAAGACTACAACTCCCATCTGATCCGGCTCCGGATATTCCCCCTAAAGAATATGGCCCAGGGGGCGCGTCACATACAGTACAGACCAAAAGTTTGGACACACCTGCTCATTTTCTCTGTATTTTCATGACTTTGAAAATTGTACATTCACACTGAAGGCATCAAAACTATGAATTAACACATGTAGAATTATATACTTAACAAAAAAGTGTGAAACAACTGAAAATATGTCTAATATTCTAGGTTCTTCAAAGTAGCCACCCTTTGCTTTGATGACTGCTTTGCACACTCTTGGCATTCTCTTGATGAGCTTCAAGAGGTAGTCACTGGAAATGGTTTTCACTTCACAGGTGTGCCCTGTCAGGTTTAATAAGTGGGATTTCTTGCCTTATAAATGGGGTTGGGACCATCAGTTGTGTTGTGCAGAAGTCAGATGGATACACAGCTGATAGTCCTACTGAATAGACTGTTAGAACTTGTATTATGGCAAGAAAAAAGCAGCTAAGTAAAGAAAAACCAGTGGCCATCATACTTTAAGAAATGAAGGTCAGTCAGTGCAAAAAATTGGGCAAATTTTGAAAGTGTCCCCAAGTGCAGTTGCTAAAACCATCAAGCACTACAAAGAAACTGGCTCACATGAGGACAGCCCCAGGAAAGGAAGACAAAGAGTCACCTCTGCTTCTGAGGATAAGTTTCTCCGAGTCACCAGCCTCAGAAATCGCAGGTTAACAGCAGCTCAGATTAGAGACCAGGTCAATGCCACACAGAGTTCTAGCAGCAGACACATCTCTACAACAACTGTTAAGAGGAGCCTTTGTGCAGCAGGCCTTCATGGTAAAATAGCTGCTAGGAAACCACTGCTAAGGACAGGCAACAAGCAGAAGAGACTTGTTTGGGCTAAAGAACACAAGGAATGGACATTAGACCAGTGAAAATCTGTGCTTTGGTCTGATGAGTCCAAATTTGAGATCTTTGGATCCAACCACCGTGTCTTTGTGCGACACAGAAAAGGTGAACGGATGGACTCTACATGCCTGGTTCCCACCTTGAAGCATGGAGGAAGAGGTGTAATGGTGAGGGGGTGCTTTGCTGGTGACACTGTTGGGGATTTATTCAAAATTGAAGGCATACTGAACCAGCATGGCTACCACAGCATCTTGCAGCGGCATGCTATTCCATCCGGTTTGCGTTTAGTTGGACCATCATTTATTTTTCAACAGGACAATGACCCCAAACACACCTCCAGGCTGTGTAAGGGCTATTTGACCAAGAAGGAGAGTGATGGGGTGCTACGCCAGATGACCTGGCCTCCGCAGTCACCAGACCTGAACCCAATTGAGATGGTTTGGGATGAGCTGGACCGCAGAGTGAAGGCAAAAGGGCCAACAAGTGCTAAGCATCTCTGGGAACTCCTTCAAGATTGTTGGAAAACCATTTCCGGTGACTACCTCTTGAAGCTCATCAAGAGAATGCCAAGAGTGTGCAAAGCAGTCATCAAAGCAAAAGGTGGCTACTTTGAAGAACCTAGAATATAAGACATATTTTCAGTTGTTTCACACTTTTTTGTTAAGTATATAATTCCACATGTGTTAATTCATAGTTTTGATGCCTTCAGTGTGAATGTACAATTTTCATAGTCATGAAAATACAAAAAAATCTATAAATGAGCAGGCGTGTCCAAACTTTTGGTCTGTACTGTAGATACAAGACGTGGCAGCAAAAGGTGAGAGCTGTCAGAGTGATACATTTTGATGGAAGAATAAAGGGTTACTTTAAACAATATAGACATCTTTTGTGTGCAATTTGTTTTACTTAAGTGCATGAATTTTAGGCTAAAATGTATTTTTGCCATGGGTTTTTATTAGTGTTAACTAAGAATCTGTCAAACAGCACCAAAGATGAGCAAGGTAAATAAAACACAATAACTGGCAATTTCCAGCAGTATAAGTTTAAGTAGGGCGTGGTTCTGCCCCATTGGCCACAACAGGGATCTGATTACACCTGCTGAGCTTCTGAAAAGCACGCACAACTATTTCTGTTGGCTGGATGTCACCACAAGTCCCAGCCACATCATTATCTTTGCCTGGACAACGCCTGCAGTGTCCAGTAATAATGGCCATGACATCTCATCCATCACCAGTGCTGCCCTCAGAGTCAATAGGGTGGTGCGTGTTGAAAGAAGCTAATGACAATGGCGCACGTCCAGGCAGGGGGTAACATGCTCCTTGTAGTCACTTTTTGCTCTGACTACATACATATAGGTCTTTCTTTTTCTTAAAGTACACCTCCACTTTCAAAAGAAGAATTATAGTTCAGGACTTTGCAGTAGAATCGCCTTTCTAAATCATTCTATTAGAGATTTTGCTCTTGACTATTATGCGGTCCGTGCTAGAAAATTAGACAGTATAATGCTCATCCCTGTTAGCTACTGTCTTCAGTTTGGGAGCCAACACTGTAAGATGACATTCACTCACGCCTTAAAGATGATAGTCAAGCAGGAGAAGCAGGATGCAGCCTAGTTTAAAGCGGTCCGTACTGAGTGAATTAGAAAATAATAACACTGCTGAATTCAGCACTGTTATAGTTTTTATTTTGAAAGAGGAGTTATGCTTTAATAGATGGTATTAAAAAAATGGCTATCTCATCAGATAACTCTTTTATTTCCGGTGAATGTTCTGAGAAATTTACTCTTTCGTGATAAGGATTATATACGATTTAAATACACCAGGTTTAGTACTTTTGCATTTTCAGTTTTAAGCACAGTTTTATTTGGCTTTCTTTGGGCAGGATATTGAAATAATTGCTTGATTTATTTTTCCCGCTCGTTTACAATTGCCTTCAATTTAGTGGAATTACCATAACATAAGTTATTCATCAGTTCATTCCCGCCGGCTTATTCACTTGGGATTTTAGTAGAAAAGTAGAGCAATAAGTGTGCCCCCATTGAAAGCAGGTATGTTATCATTGCATTAAGATTCTACAGAACTCTCATGAACTGTTCAAAACTGAAGTGAAAGACAAAGAGAAATGTGGGTAATTCTTTTCCTCCAAATGTTTGGGGTTTAGGTAATAATTTAATGCAATTATATAAAACTGTTTGTTTTTGCTACACATTATCTTGCTTTCTGAGCAATCATATGGATCATAATGTATAATATGAAAAATATGGTTTATGTTCCATAACAGATGTACATATATCGAGGACATACACTAATTAGCCAATAATTGGTCTTCGTAATTTACAATGATCATGATAAATGAATATAATTTTTATAGAATGTGTGAAATTGGGATTTGTTGATGAAGGATTAGATGTGCATTGCTATAATTCATTCTCTGTGTCATTTTGATGTTAGCTAATGTTAGAAAATTACTTGTTGTACTTTGTGGGTCTATTGAAAATAAACACATAAAGAACTTGCTTACACCAAGAACAATAGTTAGCTCAACATTATGTGACTATTTAATTGTATTGTCAGAATGGTTCATGTAGTTTCATAAATTCCTGTATCTTTTCCTCTGTTCACAGGTTGGAATTGTACATGCTTCTTTCCAACAGTCAAGTATTCCAAAAACCAGAGGATAATAATCCGTGCACAGCTGTACTCCAGTATCAGGAGGTGAGTGAGGGAATTCTACCAAGCAAAGAAGCTTAGAAAGTTTTACTGCTCGCTGGCCTGTATTCCCACTACTAAGTGGCCATGCTCTTGTAAGATGCAGAATGATTGGCGACAATGACACTGAAGTTGGATTATAATTCAACAACCCTTTAGTTTGTTGAAATCAGGAAAATTGCAGTGTAATAGGCAATAAGGAAAATAGCAAGTGTAAGGTTAAAGTCTCTTAAACTGGATGGGTTCCGCATTGAGACAACAGGCCACAATGGCAATAATCAATCAGTCTCTGAATACTTGCAGTCACAGGTGAGGGATCCCGGGCTTCTGGATCTTGCTACTATGGCCTCTGGGGGTGCTGTCCTCTTGTCATGCTCTGCAGCTTGCACATGTGCTCTTTATGGGGCAGGCACTGGAGCCGGATTCCTCCTGTGCTGTACACAGTCTCTTTCTGTACCTGGTCACTCTGCCTGGCTGTCATCTTCTAGGAGCTATAAGTCTGTCCCCAGCTCTCTGACACTGCTGGGGTGGCCTGCTGTCTCCACCAGTTGCTGTGATTCCTCCAGCTCCTCTGTTTCTCTCTCTCTCTTCTCCAGGACAGACACTTTGACCTGCACACCTTACAAAAACTTCCCTGACAAAAAACAGAAAGAAAGTTCCTGTCTTCTTTACTGGGTACTACAGGGAGGTATTGGTTCCATCTACTGGTCACTGCAGGTACATCTATCTTGCCTGTTTTCCAGTAATCTCCAGATAGCGCCTTTACCATGTGTTACACATTCTTCACCCCCATTTTTGGGTTGCCGATGTAGTCGTCAAATCTGGAAAGTAATCTGCCAAAGTTGGAATGTTGGTAGTGACATATCTGGGAGGACTTCTCCATGCTTGGATGGGTGGTCTCTACTTCCCCTGTTGGAACAGCAACCTTATCTCTTCTTTCCAATGGTTCAACCATTGGACCATGTGATACCCACCATTCGTCGTCTTCCACCATCCTCTCTGTTTGTCGGAGGGTCAACTATTGCTGCTGGTGGAAGTCTGCTCACAAATGCATACTTCTGTGGACCATCCTCAGGGGCCCTGAAGAACCCTTGGGTTTGACCTCAAATACTGGTACTGCTGGATTAGGCTGTCTCACCACTTTATAGGGACTGGACTACCATCTATACTGTAACTTCCCGGCTCTTCGAGCTGTCTTGTTGTGCACAATGACAAGTTTTCCTACTTGTCGCTTGCACAGTTTCTTATTAATTGCTAGTGAGCATGGCCTGAGTCTCAGGGCCACCAAATTATACATTGCCTGTACCTTTCTGTGATGGCCTTCATTCTCCTGTAACGTCATGTTGAGAGGACGTCTCCTGTTCCTTTCAAACATCAATAGAAAAAGCGAGTAGCCAGTGGTGGAGTGTACTGTGTTGTTATATAACCATACGAGTTCAGCAACTTATTCAGGTCATCTGTCTTTTCTTTCTTCTTCAAGAGTTCTTAAAAGTTGCAATACAGTCCGATTCACTTGTTCACATGAGCCGTTACCCTAAGGATGGTAGGGAGTGGTCCGTATCTTGCGAATGTAAGGTGCCCCAGCGAGGTAGTCGTGGGCGAGCTGTAGCCCCCTCTCACTATGGCACCCTACAGACAATACGTGTCCTCCCTCTGAAGTGTGGCTGTGTATGTAGTGCTCTTCACTTACTTCAAGCCATCCGATCGCGGCTGTCTCCAGGCAATTTTCTTCTGGGACCAGGGCAGCAATAATTTCAGAGGACATGAGGTTCTTAACCAGAACTTGGACTTTACTTGGGGAAGAGGAATATATACAATATTTACAGTCAGATATAATGGATAAGGCCCGACAGGCAATCATCTCTCTCACAGGTGCTGTTAACTGCTTCAGCCCTGGTTCCCTCTTTAAGCGGAGCATCTCTGTGGCTATAATCCCTGGCCTAAGAGACTCCTCTGTATTGACAGTGACCTGGATCCGATATCTCTCCCCCACGTCTTAGCCTGGAGTCCTATTTAGCTTCCTCTGCTTCCTGCAGACTAGAAGTGCCCCATGTCCTACGCTTTGATGAGTTTCTCCGGCGGGCTGACAGGACTCGTGCTCTTGTGTGGGGAGACTTGCACACTGGGATCCCACTGTCTGAGGGTACGGAGCTCCCGTCTACCCTAGCAGCCACTATAATCAGGCTGTCTGAACAACTTGCAGTCACAACTCGTACTGAAGAATCACTTCCTGATCCTGGAAACTAAACAGAGACTTTCCTAATATGCCCACCCTCTGTGAGCTGTCATCACAGAACTTTAACCCATCACTGTCTATAACTTTGCTGGCAGACTCAACCTGACATCTGCACCCAGAACAGTGGCATCTTGTGGCTGTTTTCAGGTACTACAGCCCAGAAGGAATTATACCAGGAACAAGCTTTCTATCTCTCTAGGCTTGATAAGGGCACTAAGTTCCCCCTCTACTCTACTAACTGGACCACTACAGCTAACCCCCTTAGATTGGTCTACCACAGAGATGGAGGTCTGACCTCAGGGACACTTCCTTTAACTATCTCAGTACCAAGGGAAGGCTACGCCCTTCCCCACTATTACACGTATTCTGTATAACCGGCACAATTCTTCAATAAACTTACCTTTGAAGCAGGCCCCTTGATCTGAGTTTAGTTGAATAGGGCATCCGTAAGGAAGGATGAAGCTCTTCCATAGGGCTTGTGACACAGATTCTGCTGTGTGATCTCTCGTGGGAACTGCTACAGTAAACTTAGTGAAGTGATCCACCATGACCAGCAGGTACTTGAGGCCTTGTAAAGACTCTTTAACTGTAAGGTAATCCATTGACCCTATCTGTAGTGGGTATATATTTTGCACCGTCCCCACTGGGGCCTGTTGCTCCCCAGCTTTTGACAGATTACAGCTTCAACAGCTTTTGCAAACGTCCAAGGCCATGCCTTGTAGTAAAGGATTATAGTAAAACCTCTATAACCATGCAAATGTCTTTGCTGGATTGAAATGTCCTTTCTTTCTGTGCACCGATTCGAATACTCTTCTTACTTCACTGTTTGGGAGCACAATCTGCCAGGTGAGACCTAACTAGCTATCCTGGAGAACACACACTCTCCCTAACCACAGAGGCCTTATCAACAGGTGTCCCAACATTGGACTAGCTAAGTATAAAGCTTCTTTTTGCTCAAATTGAATTACTGACATCATCACTCCTAATGAACCTTGCTTAAAAGGGGAACCGCGTTGAGTCTTTGTTAATGAGCACTTTTCTATTACTGTCAACTTTACAATCTAGTTTATGGGGCTTGAAACTCTTTATATAAATTATGTTTTTTGGTAATGAGCATCTTATTTATGGCTAGATAAGTTATAACTAGTGATGAGTGAGCATGCTCGCCACTGCTCGGTACTCGCCCGAGCATCTCAGTACTCGAGATGCTCGGAGCTCGCCGAGTACTTTCAAGATGCTCGGGCGGGAGATCGGGTCCCCGTCCTGCATGTTTGGCGCTATTTAGAGCACCAATCATGCAGGGATTGTCTGCCACTCACTGTAATGTCACAGCCATGGTGGTTGTGCCACTACATTGATTGCCCAAATTGATGGGAACAGTGCTCACAGTGAAACATGAAAAGCCGGCAATTCAGCAGCGGCATACACCAGTACCCGACAATTTAGAACAGAAAGAATAGAGCATCACACATAGATTAGATAGATAGAAACATGTCAGTCACATATATAATAAGTACAGTGACAGTGTTGGTTACTGTACTTGTTATTTAGTGTTAAAATAAAGGATTTATTTAAAAAAAAAGACAGTGTTTTCATGCACCCGTCTCTTTAAAAAAGCCGGCCGGCAATTCATCAGCGGCATACATCGGTACCCGACAATTTAGAACAGAAAGAATAGAGCATCACACATAGATTAGATAGAAACATGTCAGTCACATATATAATAAGTACAGTGATAGTGTTGGTTACTGTACTTGTCATTTAGTGTTAAAATAAAGGATTTATTAAAAAAAAAATTGGCGTAGGGTTCTCCGTAATTTTAGTCCCTATCGGAGGTTAAGCAGACGGCTGGGGCAGATGTTTGAAGCCTGGGAAGGGGGTAATACCCACGGAGCTTCCCAGGTTACTAATATCAGCCCCCAGCTGAATACCTAGCCTTTACCAGCTATTAAAATGGGGGACCCCCCAAAAAATGACGTGGGGTCCCCCCTATTTTAATAGCTAGCAAAGGCTAGGCAGACAGCTGGGGGCTGATATTAATAGCCCAGAAAGGGTGCCATGAATATTGGCCCCCTCCCAGGCTAGAAACACCAGCCATCAGCCGCCCAAGAAATGGCGCATCAATAGGATGCGCCAATTCTGGCACTTCGCCTCGCTCTTCCCACTGCCCTGTAGTGGTGGCAGTGGGGTAATAGAACTGGGGTTGATGCGATTCAGCCTGTCATGTGAATGTAGCAGAGCTGGAGCCGTCCTGGGAACCATGGAAAGGTAAGGATGAGATTGGTTTATTATTTTATTTTTATTTCAGGAGATCGTTGGCTTCAGCTGGAATGGGCGTGATGGTAAGTATGGTTTAATTTAGAACATTAAAGAATTGTGTGTTTATTTCAATTAAAGGACTTTATTCTGGGTGTTTGTGTTTTTTTTTAACTTTGACTATGGGGTTAGTAATTGTGGTGTCTTATAGACGCCTCTCCATTACTAACCTGGGCTTGATATCAGCTGGCATTATAAGCTGACATCAACCCCAGCCCTATTACCCCACTGCCACCGCTACAGGGCAGTGGGAAGAGCGAGGCTAAGTGCCAGAATTGGCGCATCCTATGGATGCGCCATTTCTGGGGCGGCTGACGGCTTTTGTTTCTAGCCTGGAAGGGGGCCAATATTCATGGCACCCTTCCTGGGCTATTAATATCAGCCCCCAGCTGTCTGCCTAGCCTTTGCTAGCTATTAAAATAGGGGGAACCCCACATCATTTTTTTTGGGGTCACCCATTTTAATAGCTAGTAAAGGCTAGGTATTCAGCTGGGGGCTGATATTAGTAGCCTGGGAAGCTCCGTGGGTATTACCCCCTTCCCAGGCTTCAAACATCTGCCCCAGCCGTCTGCTTAACCTCCGCTAGAGACTAAAATTATGGGGAACCCCACGCCAATTTATTTTTAATAAATCCTTTATTTTAACGCTAAATGACAAGTACAGCAATCAACACTATCACTGTACTTCTTATATATGTGACTGACATGTTTCTATGTATCTAATCTATGTGTGATGCTCTATTCTTTCTGTTCTAAATTGTCTGGTACCGGTGTATGCCGCTGATGAATTGCCGGCCGGCTTTTTTAAAGAGACAAAAACACTATTATTTTTTTTTTTAAATCCTTTATTTTAACACTAAATGACAAGTACAGTAACCAACACTGTCACTCTACTTATTATATATGTGACTGACATGTTTCTATCTATCTAATCTATGTGTGATGCTCTATTCTTTCTGTTCTAAATTGTCGGGTACCGATGTATGCCGCTGATGAATTGCCGGCTTTTTTAAAGAGACGGGTGCATGAAAATCGGAGGGCACTAGTGTGTTCCAAGTGCCCTGCCATGTTTTTCATGCACCCTCCTATATACCCTGCCTGCCTGTCTGCCTATATATATTCTGCCTGCCTGACGTTTAATTGAAGACCGTTCCCATAGATTTGGTCAATTTTTGACCTTCTGCAGACCGCCGGGGGGGGGGGGGGGGGGACCGCCAGAAAAATGCTTGAGTTTCCCATAGACTTACATTGGGCTCGTTGCTTGGGTCGAGCACCCGAGTATTCCAATGTGCTCGACCCGAGCTTCGAGCACCCGAGCATTTTTGTGCTCGCTCATCACTAGTTATAACATGATTTGTGGGGAGGGAAACTCCTTATGTATATGCTATATCTTCATTTATTGATGGGAGTTCTAACTGTAAATGGCACTCAGCACTAGTGTTGAGCCACCCCCGTAGTATTCGAGTTCGGTTCGGTTCGTCGAACACCCGTGTGTTCGCCGAACTGTTCGTCGAACTGTTCGTCGAACACCTTCGAACACTGTTAAAACCAATGGCAGGCAAACAAAAACACATAGAAACACATAGAAAACACCTTCAAAGGTGTCCAAAAGCTGACAAACTGCTCAGAAGACATAACTAACACATGGAAAAGTGACAAGTACATATAGTCATGCGAAAATAAAAGAGGTGGAGGAGTAAAAGGAGGGGGAGACACAGATATAGGCATGTCATGCCCTTCTAAAATCCAAAAAGTGAGAAGCCGACACGGCCAGTCCGCTCCTGCCCGTGCCACCTCCGTGTCGCCGGGTTTGTGCCAGAGCCGCGGTGAACCCTGACGGCCAGCCCCCCTCTCCCAATACTGGTGCCTGTCCGCTGGTGGGTCGAGCGAGCCCCCCTGTGGTGGAGGCAGCTCTAAGCTTTTTAATTTAAATTGTCTCTCTAATTTGAATGAATACACTTTAAATCCATTTACAAGGATCTATTGGAGGGCAAGTCTCATGCCAGCAGCCGCGGTAATTCCAGCTCCAGTAGCGTCCACTAAAGCTGCTGCAGTTAAAAAGCTTTTATAAGGATCGAGCTCGGCTGTCCACCGCAAGGCATCCTACTGCCAGTCCCAGCCCCTATGCCTTGGGGTGCCTCCTGATGCTCTTCACTAAGTATCCCATGGTCCCGAAGCATTTCCTTTGAAAAAATTAAGTGTCTAAACTACAGGTGGTGCAGCTTGCTTAACAGCCGGGATAATCCGCTCACTAGCAGACACTGCTACTAGGCACAAAGTATTTCCTGGGCTAGATGCAGTTAAAAATTTGTAATTAGATACTCTCGTTGGATGCTGAGAAAGCATTCCATAGAGTCTCCTGGCACGCCATATATGATTCTCTTAAAAAGCTTGGGGTAGGGGTCTAGGGGACCCTTTTATAGCCAAAATCACGGCCCTGTATCGCAATACGTCACCTAGGCTGAAGATAAATGGAACTGTAGCACCCTGAGGGCTCGGTTGCTACAGACGTATTGCACCTCACCCAGAGGTGTGATATCTCACTCTCAGGTAAGGATGGAGTGTGGATCAGGACCCGACACCTGCATGCATTACACCACATTGCCGTGGGGCAGGGCGACCAATATGCCCCTGAGATGGGCACGACAGTCCCTGTCCCTGGCTGGAGTGGGGGGAGGGAACACTGAGGAAGGGGAACCCTGTAGTGCAGGAGCAGGGAGGAAGCAGTTCCTGGGTGCATTGAGAAGGGAGTATAAAAGGTGGGCACCATCTTAGTTCAGTGCAGAGAAGTCTGAGCAGAAGTGGCAGGGAGCAGGGGCTCTGCATGAGCTCTGCTCCGGAGGCGGGCCTAGTAACAGAGGCCCAGGCCTGGAAGAGGGAGAAGGAAGGAAGAGGAGCGGAGAAGGCTCCAGGAACGAGGAATGAAGGGATCCCAGGGGTGCGGACGGGCGAGTCGCCACCGCACGCCCGAATCCACCTGCGTGGAGGGGTCAGGCCAAAGGGGGAGACCGGTCCCCGAACTAGTGGAGGCAGGAAACGACCCTCAGCTAGAAACCGGAGGCTCTGACATTTTATGTGGCGCAGCCCCTCGCTACACCCGCTAGGAAGGCACCACATAGGGTCAGGGAAACTGGCGCCAAGTTTACCAAGAGGAGGCCCGAGGCAGCCGGACAGAAGTGTTGGTAAGAAAGGCCAGACAAAGGACACACAAAGGGGGTCCTGTGAAGTGCTCCAAAGTTATCTGGGAGTTGTCTGAGCCCCTCACCTGGTGAGCACAGTACGACGTGGGCAGCCGTTACCTGCAGACGTGGTCTGGATAATAAGAACTGTGAGTAAAGGCCCTGAACTGCATCACTGACTCCGTGTCGTTACTGCTGCTGCCCTGCACCATCACCCCCATCCTCCGCATACACTGCCCTGAGGCTATACTCCTCCCGTGGGGAGTTATGCTACGCTCTGCTGCACCCACAACACCAGCCTCAGTGGTCTGCCCTGTAGCGGCGGTTCACTCTGACCGCAATCCACGGGTGGCGTAGTCGGACATTTAAACATGAAAACCACATAAATAGTTCCGCCACTGGTTTGACCGCCCTGAGCCACGGAACTGGGTCGCCGCCACGAAGACTACAACCACCAGCATCCACCAAAAAGGGTCCGGCTCCGGGTGTCCCAAGGCCCAGGGGGTGCGTCAGAACATTTTCATCACCTTTCACAATCACCAATGGGACAAGGCAGTGATGTCCTCTGTCCCCTCTCTTATACATCCTAGTGACGGAGCACCTGCTCTCATCAATTCGCCATAACCCCAATATTAGGTGGATTGAGGTGGGAGGCACCGAGTACAAGTGCTCTCTATTTGCTGATGATGTCCTAGTATATATCACTCAATCACATATATCCATCCATGCTGTTATGGCTGAAATAGATCACTTTGTTACATGGTAAAATTTTAAAATCAATGCAGCGAAGTCTGAGGCCCTCGATGTCTCCCTCCCCAAATCCATATAGGATTCCATCCAGTCCAACTTTCCCTTTGCCTGGCCCTCACAGGGTATCAAATACTTAGGAATTCCTATTCATAGAGACCTCTCCCATCTATGTTATCTTAATTTTGGGCCCTTTATTGAACAACTCCATACAGACCACGGTTGGCAAGTTAGAACTGTAAGATTCACTACGTGAACCACTGGTGTTTTGTGGAAAAGCACATGTACACTGCGTTCCAAATTATTATACAAAAAGTGTTTAGGAGTGATAAGGGAAGAATTTGTTTGTTTGTCAGTTAAACTCATTGATGGTGATGTGTGTCAGGGCTCTTTATATCACTGTAAGCAATTGCAGACACCTGTGCTAATTAGTTTGGCAGGTGTGTCCAATGAAAGGCAAGACTACTTAAGAAGGCTGTCTCACATTATTAAGCAGCCTACATTTTCTGCCAAAATGGGAAAGAAAAAGGATGTGTCGGCTGCTGAGAAGCAACAAATTGTGGAGTGTTTAGGTCAAGGCATGACTACAATCAACATTGTGCGATGATCAGGATGAAGTGTCTTGGCAATCAAGAAGTATGTAGCTGATTCACAGTACACACGTGTGCGTGCTGATAAGGGCAAATTGAGGACTCTTTCCTACAGGCAATTACGTCAGGTTGAAAGAGCAGCGGCAAAAAAGCCTTGTCATAGCAGCAGACAAGTTTTTGAAGCTGCTTGTGCCTCCAACGTCCCCCGAACAACAAGATGCAGGGTCCTTCAGAGGTTTGCAGCTGTGCATGCGCCATCCTGTCGACCTCCTCTATCCACTTCACACAAGCAGAAACGGCTCCAGTGGGCCAAACATTACATGAAGACTGATTTCAAAACTGTTTTGTTCACGGATGAGTGCCGTGCAGCGCTCGATGGTCCAGATGGATGGAGTGGAGGATGGCTGGTTGATGGACACCCCACGCAAACACGGCTACAGCGCCAACAAGGAGGAGGTGGAGTAATGTTTTGGGCTGGAATCATGAGGAGAGAGATTGTCGGCCCCTTTAGGATCCCTGAAGGCGCTAAAGATGAACTCCATAATGTATGTGGATTTTCTCAAACAGCACTTCCTGCCATGGTTCAAGAAGAAGAACCGTGTATTTCACAGCAAGATCATTTTTCTGCATGATAATGCACCATCTCATGCTGCACATAAAACATCTGCATCTCTGGCTGATATGGGCATAAAAGGGGACAAACTTATGGTGTGACCCCCATGCTCCCCTGACCTCTACCCCATTCAGAACCTTTGGAGCATCATTAAAAGGAGTGTCTATGATGGCGGGAGGCAGTTCACATCTAAGCAACAGCTCTGGGAGGGTATTCTGTCCTCATGCAAAACAATTGAAGCAGAAACCATCCAAAACCTGACAAATTCAATGGACGAGAGAGTTCAGAAGCTCCTTTCGAACAAGGGGTCCTATGTGAAAATGTAACATCACCTAGAATAAAGTTTTGAGTTGAAAACTGTTTGATTTCAGTTTCTAACAACCTGCTA
Source organism: Phyllobates terribilis (assembly GCF_046119375.1). Classification (NCBI taxonomy): domain Eukaryota; kingdom Metazoa; phylum Chordata; class Amphibia; order Anura; family Dendrobatidae; genus Phyllobates; species Phyllobates terribilis. Next base: position 606,123,501 of record NW_027362764.1, read on the forward strand.
ATGCTTATAATTTCAAAAATGACCATTTTTTTGGTCTTTATTAAAATGAAAAGGTTGATCGAAAAGTTTGGGGGATCTAAGAGTGTGGCAACCCAGTAGTCATGATTACTTCGAATTCTGACAATATGAGGGTCATGCTGCAGGTAGTGCAGCAAGAAGGCACTTATGGGCCTTGCGCATCTCGGAGCCCCAAAATTATTTTCCGGGCTAGATGCAGCTAAAAATTATTTTTAATTTTAAATCTGGTGAAGCTTTAGTATAGATGGCCTAATAGGATCAGTGCTGCACACTGCTACAAAGCCCAAATTATTTTCCAGTCAAGATACAGATAAACATGATTAGTAATTTGAAAGCTTAAAACGGTTGGTAGGGTGATTTTAACCAATCATCAAGCTTTTACTCTCCCCAGGATGACACAGGGGTAGAAAAGTCGTTTCGGATCCATGATTTGTTCATCTTTATGAACGTGAGTCTGTCTACATTATCAGTGGAGAGCCGCGTGCGCTTATCTGTCAGCACACCACCAGCAGCGCTGAACACACGTTCAGACAGAACGCTGGCTGCGGGGCATGACAAGATCTCCAAGGCGTAAGTGGCTAGCTCCGGCCATTTATCCAGATTGGAAGCCCAAAAACAGCAAGGGTCCAGTGACACAGTCGTGGCTTCAATGTTTACTTGGAGATACTCCTGTACCATCGTCTCTAGGCGTTGACTATGTGTCAGACTTCTTGTCTCCTGTGGCCTTGCAAAGGATGGGCTAAAAAAGTGGTGAAATGATTCCGCAAAATTGATGTTACCAGCAGATACTGTGGTTCTGTTACGGTTTGAGTGCTGAACACTTGACGGTCCCACGGTTGGCAAGTTGGAACTGTGAGATTCACTACGTGCACCACTGGTATTTTGTGGAAAAGCACATGTAAGATTCTGCAACAGTCTCTGCTGATACTCCTGCATGCGTGCATCCCTTTCTATGGCAGGAATAATTTCTGCAAATTTACTTTTGTACCAGGGATCTAACAGTGTGGCAACCCAGTAGTCAGGATTATTTCTAATTCTCACAATTCGAGGGTCATGTTGCAGGTAGTGCAGCAAGAAGGCACTCGTGTGTTGCGCATCCAGGAGCACCAAGTCCCTGTTGTGTTGGTGGCGAGGTAACAATCATGCTTCCTTCCTCTGTCCTCTCCCCCCAACCTCGCACAACAGAAATGTGATCAAGGTCTCCCTCATCTGATGAGTCTTCCATCAGTTCGTCCTCCACTTCTTCCTGGGCTCCTGCACCTTCCTCACTAGTTTGGCTGCTACCATGCGCCCTGGTAAAACCATCTCCCCCACCCTCACATGCCTGCCGCCTTGGTGCTGCCGACCGTCTGGACCTTGCAGATGTTAGCCCTTCCGCATACAACTCCTCCTCCTCTACTTCCTCCACCTCCTCTTGTGCCACCACCTGACTCCGAATTCTGTTTAACATGTGCTCCAGCATGTAAATCACCGGAATAGTCATGCTGATAATGGCATTGTCAGCACTAAACATCTTCGTCGCCATTTCAAAACTGTGCAGAAGGGTGCATAGGTCCCTGATCTGAGACCACTCCTCCAGCGTGATTTGCCCCACCTCTGAATCTCGTTGGCCCAGGCTATACGTCAGAACGTATTGCACCAGGGCTTGTCGGTGCTGCCACAGTCGCTGCAACATGTGCAGAGTTGAATTCCACCGGGTAGGCACATCGCATTTTAGCCGGTGAAGTGGCAGGCCCAACGACTTCTGTAGAGATGTAAGTCGCTGAGCTGCGGGATGCGAACGGCGGAAGTGAGCACACAGCGACCGTGCCCTCTGCAGAAGGCCATCTAGTCTGGGATAGTGGGCTAAAAATTGCTGGACAACCAGGTTCAACACGTGAGCCATACAAGGCACGTGTGTGACATTGCCCCGGCGAAGGGCCGCACCCAGGTTTGCAGCATTGTCGCACACGGCCTTCCCTGGTTTCAGGTCCAGTGGAGACAACCATTCATGAAATTGGTTCTCCAGAGCTGACCACAACTCCTCAGCTGTGTGACTCACATTTCCCAGACATTTCAATGTAAAAACCGCCTGATGACGTTGAGCCCTACTGCCAGCATAGTAAGGAGGTGTGCAGGATCCCTTCTGCGCAGTTAGAAAGCTTGTGGCATGACCAGACAGGCTTTGGGTGCAGGTGGAAGACCGAGAGGAGGTTGAGGAGGCAGAAGCAGTGGAGGAACTTTGACATAAAGAGGATTGACGCACAACTCGTGGGGACGGCAAGACTTGGACAGCAGCCCCTTGTCCTGCTGTCACCATAGTTACCCAGTGCCCAGTCAGTGACATGTAACGCCCCTGTCCATGCCTACTCGTCCAAGTGTCTGTGGTGAAATGCACCCTGTCACACACAGAGTTTCTCAAAGAAGCGGTGATGTTGTGTGCGACATGCTGGTGTAGCGCAGGCACACCTTTCTTTGAGAAGTAGTGCCTACTGGGCATCTGGTACTGGGGCACTGCGACGGACATAAGGTCTCGAAAATCCTCTGTGTCCACCAGGCGGAAAGGCAGCATTTCTGTAGCCAAGAGCTTGCAGATGGTGAAATTCAACCTCTTAGCTTTCTCATGGCTAGGAGGAAATGGTCTTTTACTTGTCCACATCTGAGGGACCGAGGGCTGGCTATTGTGCTTAGACGGGGTTGATAAGGGTGTCCCTGGCAAACTGCCGGTCTGTGAGGAAGATGCAGGCGGACATGTTAGGTTGCCTTGATCCAAAGGTGGTGCTATCGATGTCGGACAGCGCTCAACACCAGCTGGTGTTACCACCTCCAAAGAAAATGATGACCTGCCAATCACGCTGGCTGTTGCGGGTAAAGAGGTGGCAGGTCTGCGCCCCAAAACAGGTGTGACTGCTGTCCCCCCAGTCACAGAGGATGAAGAGGCCGCGGATGCACAAGATATGGCAGACGGTGATTGGCCCGGCCGGCTAGGCCGCATTGTAGCACACTGAGCTTCCCACTGCAACTTATGCTTCATGTCCATGTGCCGGTTCATGCATGAAGTACTCAAACTATGTATTTTTTGGCCTCTACTTAGCTTTTGCTGACAAATGTTACAGATAACACGAGTTGGGTCATCTTTATCGATCTGAAAAAATGCCCAGGCTATGCAAGGCTTAGCACCCATGCGACCTGAAGAGCCACCACGACTTGTGGTGAGAGGCAGAGTTGTGTTTGAGGATGCAGTTGTTGACGTGCTTCCAGTACTACGTCTCTGTCCAGGAAGGCGCAACCTGACCTCGTCGTCACTAGCATCTTCCTCCACCTCCTCTGCTGACCTCATCTCTTGGCTGACTGTGGGTTGACAGTAAGTGGGATCTCCGACCTCATCATCATCACCCTATGCGTTATCACACCCGTCGTCCTCAGAGCCAACCTGTTCCTGCCCTGACAAAAAACTAAAGTTGTCGCTCCAATCAGGTATTTGAGTCTTATCATCGTCTTCCTCATTGTCTCCACCAACAGGAGTTACAGTTTGGGAATGAGGGTCTACATTATGGTCAGAACCTTCTGCGTCTGGTCCTGGATCCGACTCATAAAGGTTCTGGGCATCAGTGCAGATCATTTCCTCGTCTGGATTCACAGAAGCGCTGGAGTCGACCTCTGATTCCCAGGCTATAGTATGAGTAAACAGCTCTGCAGACTCAACCATCTGTTCTACCTCATACTCAGACGGGCAGCTGGAGATTTGGGAGCTGTGAGGAAGCAAGTGCGATTTGGGTGACACCTTTGAGGACTGGAGTATTTGTGATGTTGAAGTTGATGTGGAGGAGAGCCCACTTAAAGGAGCACTTGATATCCATTGAAGCACCTGCTGTTTTTGTGCCTCATCTGGAATTTGTAGCGATTGGCGTGGCCGTAAGAAAGGGATCTTATCACATTGTCCGCTAAAAGAAGTAGACATTTTAGTTTGGCTGGAAGATGGTCTTTCTTCTGCAGATGTTACTGTTGCTTTAACACCTACCCCACGGACACAACCTTTTTTCCCCTTCCCAACACGCCTATTCCCCTTTCCACCAGCAGCAGGCCTTTTTCCACTCATTTTGGTGGTTAACTAATTCACAACTCTGGAGTTGTTTGCACAAAAAAACAATGGATGGTAACCGAGCAGAGCTGAGTGGCCAAACTGTGGTATTAGGCCAAAACTACTGGCTGGGTTAGATGCAGAAAAAAATTATTTTGAATTTGCAACCTGATGGAGGTCAGTATAGATGGACTAATACAAATAGTCCCACACACTGCTAGAAGCCCAAATATTTTTTCAGAGGTACTGTAGATGCAGATAAAAATTATTTTTAATTTGCAACCTGATGGAGGTCAGTATAGATGGACTAATAGACCAAGTCCCACACACTGCTAGAAGCCCAAATATTTTTTCAGAGCTAGATGCAGAAAAAAATTATTTTTAATTTGCAACCTGATGGAGGTCAGTTTAGATGGACTAATAGACCAAGTCCCACACACCGCTAGAAGCCCAACTATTTTTTCAGAGCTAGATGCAGAAAAAAATTATATTCAATTTGCAACCTGCTGGAGGTCAGTATAGAAGGACTAATAGAACAAGTCCCACACACTGCTAGAAGCCCAAATATTTTTTCAGAGCTAAATGAAGAAAAAAATTATTTTTAATTTGCAACCTGATGGAGGTCAGTATAGATGGACTAATAGACCAAGTCCCACACACCGCTAGAAGCCCAACTATTTTTTCAGAGCTAGATGCAGAAAAAAATTATATTCAATTTGCAACCTGCTGGAGGTCAGTATAGAAGGACTAATAGAACAAGTCCCACACACTGCTAGAAGCCCAAATATTTTTTCAGAGCTAAATGAAGAAAAAAATTATTTTTAATTTGCAACCTGATGGAGGTCAGTATAGATGGACTAATAGACCAAGTCCCACACACTGCTAGAAGCCCAAATATTTTTTCAGAGCTAGATGCAGAAAAAAATTATTTTTAATTTGCAACCTGATGGAGGTCAGTAAAGATGGACTAATAGACCAAGTCCCACACACTGCTAGAAGCCCAACTATTTTTTCAGAGCTAGATGCAGAAAAAAATTATATTCAATTTGCAACCTGCTGGAGGTCAGTATAGAAGGACTAATAGAACAAGTCCCACACACTGCTAGATGCCCAAATATTTTTTCAGAGCTAAATGAAGAAAAAAATTATTTTTAATTTGCAACCTGATGGAGGTCAGTATAGATGGACTAATAGACCAAGTCCCACACACTGCTAGAAGCCCAAATATTTTTTCAGAGCTAGATGCAGAAAAACATTATATTCAGTTTGCAACCTGATGGAGGTCAGTATAGATGGACTAATAGAATGATGCTATGCCCAAAAGATTTTACTTCACTAGGTGCAGTAAAAAAATTGGTATTCTATACACAGGTGTTATATCTTGCAACACAGATAGGCTACTCCACTGACTAACACACTCTGCAATAGGCCAAAAAGGATTAGCTTTGCTAGATTCAGCCAAATGCTGTGAAAAAAACTTGCACAGCACTGGCACAGACCTGCCTGGCAAAAACTGATAGGAACTGATGTAACCTAGTCCTGAAAAGGACTCCAATTACAATTAGTCTTTACTCCCACAACCTATCTATTTAAGAGCACAGACCTCCCTGATAAAAGTCGTAGGAAATGCTGTAACCTAGTCCTTAAAAGGACTGCAATCACAACTATTCCCTACTCCCAAGCTATCTGTATATTTGTGCGAAAATTGGCTTGAAATTAACAAGGTATAGCGCACACAGCAACAGCGGTGCCGTCTAACACGCAGCTGCAGCAGTGAGAAAATGGTGGCGACGGGGAAAATGGCTTGGTCTTATAGGGCAAGGACATGTGACATACACTGCCAATGACACATGCCCTTGCTTGTGTGAAAAAAAAGCACTTCGCTCCGTGTGTGCGCTGCTGATAGGCTGACAGATTGCACCTCCCCACTGCAAATGCGGGAAAGAGAAAAAAAAATGGAGATCTTCATTGTTCCTGCAGAGATCCATCCCCTGCCCCTCCCCCCACCCCGCTGTACACTCAAACTGCGTATTAACATTAATTTTCATCATTACTGAGAAAAAATCCAGTTATGATTTTGGTGCACGAACAGTTATCGAACATAACCTCGAACAGCCGAATTTTTCTCAAATTGTTCGTGTTCGCCGAACGGCTCGAACACCGCCCAAAACAGCTCGAATTTGAGATTGGCGAACAGTTCGAGTCGAACAACGCTCATCTCTACTCAGCACTTTATCCAAGATAACAATATATACATATGGTGATGTGTTATACATATGCATTGAACATTGTGTCGATAATATGTCTGTTGAACTCTGATTGACAATTCATATGGTGTCTTCTCTTATAGAATGTTAATTTGAATTGCCATTCCTTCTAGCTAGTGGTTGCAAGTCTTTCTAATATGTGACCTCTACTCTAGATAGTGAATCAAATATTAAGACCCTTATTAGACTTGTGGTAGACATATATTTATTTTTGCTTTTCTCCTCTGAAATAATCTGACAGAGGAAAAACTTTTTCTCTTATTTTGATTTCTTGTGTACCGTATTCTTTGCCTTCTTCCCTCCCCTTTGCACCAATTTTATAATAACAAGTTAAATCTATTGAATTTTGGCAGATGGTTTAGCAGAGCTCCCACTGGTATTGGGTGGGTAGACATGGAGGGAGTCGCTGCTCCTTCTGTCGCCATACTTGAATCCATCCTGCTGACTACTACAAGCGTAAGATGTAGGTTGATTGGCGACAGTGACGCTGAGGCTGGATTATATTTCATTTTGTTAATATATGTTCAGTTTGTTAATTTTTGCCAAGAGGCATTAGATCAATGTATGATTTTTTGAAGGTGCAGTCAATGCTCTTTTTTGTGCATGGATTATATTTCAGCAACACTTTACTTTGTTGAAATCAGAAAAATTGCAATGTAAGGGTATGTGCACACAATCCGTACAGGCAGCGCTTTGAACGCAGCATACTTTATGCTGTGTCCAAAGCGCTGTGTTATATGAACGTAGGTGAATCTGTATGTGTTAATTGAACAATGCGGATTCACCGCATTTAATACATTGTAGTGATCTAATTTCTCTTGCATAGACTAGCGACTCCGCAAGAGAAATTGACATGCTGCGGGCTGGAAAGAAACGCCGCATGTCCGTGTCAGCGGGTTATCCACAGAGACGCATACTGGACATGGGATTTCTAGAAATCCCATCCACTATGCTGTAACAGCTGGCCGCTGCGGCTCCTGAATATGGGAACATACAGGTACACCTCACAAAGTTAGAATATCATCAAAAATTTAATTTATTTCAGTTCTTCAATACCAAAAGTGAAACTCATATATTATATAGAGTCATTACAAACAGAGTGATCTATTTCAAGTGTTTATTTCTGTTAATGTTGATGATTATGACTTACAGCCAATGAAAACACAAAAGTCATTATCTCAGTAAATTAGAATAGTTCATAACAACAGCTTGAAAAATGTTTTTAAAATCTGAAATGTTGGCCTACTGAAATGTATGTTCAGTAAATGCACTCAGTACTTGGTCGGGGATCCTTTTGCATCAATTACTGCATCAATGCAGCGTGGCATGGAGGCGATCAGCCTGTGGCACTACTGAGGTGTTATGGAAGCCCAGGTTGCTTTGATAGCAGCCTTCAGCTCGTCTGCATTGTTGGGTCTGGTGTCTCTCATGTTCCTCTTCACAATACCCCATAGATTCTCTGTGGAGTTAAGGTCAGGCGAGTTTGCTGGCTAATCAAGCACAGTGATACTGTTATATTTAAACCAGGTATTGGTATTTTTGGCAGTGTGGACAGGTGCCAAGTCCTGCTGGAGAATGAAATTTCCATCTCCAAAAAAGCTTGTTGGCAGAGGGAAGCATGAAGTGCTCTAAAATTTGATAGATGGCTGCGCTGACTTTGGTCTTGATAAAACACAGTGGACCTACAACAGCAGATGACATGGCTCCCCAAACCATCACTGATTGTGGAAACTTCACACTAGACCTCAAGCAGCTTGGATTGTGGCCTCTCCACTCTTCCTCCAGACTCTGGGACCTTGATTTCCAAATGAAAATTGGAACTCTGGGAACCTTGTGGAGTGTGTCAATGACTGCCTTCTGGACATCAGTCAAGTCAGCAGTCTTCCCTATGATTGTGGAGCCTACTGAAGGGACCTTTTTAAATGCTTAGGAAGCCTTTGTAGGTGTTTTTTGTTAATTATCCTAATTTACTGAGATAATGACTTTTGTGTTTTCATTGGATGTAAGCCACAATCATCAACATTAACAGAAATAAACACGTGAAATAGATCACTCTGTTTGTAATGACTCTATATAAGTTATGAGTTTCACTTTTTGTATTTAAGAACTGAAATAAATTAACTTTTTGATATTCTAATTTAGTGAGATGCACCTGTACTCTAATAGGCAATAAGGAAAATAGCAAGTCTAAGGTTAAAGTCTCTTAAACTGGATGAGTTCCACATAGGGGCAGATCAGAAACAATGTTCAATTTGACAGATCTCCTTTATAACGGTATATTATTTTTTGTTTCTGCCTGCAGTTTCCGCTGTGCGGAGCTCAGTGTTTATGGGTCTATACAAGTACTACTGTATTGAACTTAATGATTTCTCAATGCTGTATCTTCCCCTATAGGAAAAAGCTATGACTGTGTTGGAAATGAGGAAAAACTGTTTTTTACCCTGACCCCTGTATGTAGCAGTTGTTTGTAGTGGGTCATATGGTTGCAAATTTTGGAATTGCAGGTACTCCGCGTGCTGCGGCATGATGCCTCCACACTGCACTCTATTTTGGGAATGTTCTCCATAATAGAAAAACCTTTGTATTGTATGATTCCATGTAAAAGGCATATGGAGGCATAGTTTGGCCTTAACCATAGTTTTCTATAGAAATATAGACTGGAGTGCCGTATTATTGCAGCTTGGAGTTTGCATACAGCTTTTCCTTGGCCATGTGCATGTGGATGTAGGAGATATAAATGTGCCGTACATCTTTTTTTTGTGTCCTAGCACAGGCAAATCCCCTTAGAATGCTACACAATACTAAGTTGGATTACAAGGGAAACTAAAACAGGGAAAAGGCAGATACTCAGAAGGGTTTTTCCTTTGTCAGACCACAAAATGTAATTCTGCAGATGTCTGAGCTTTGAAATGGCACAGTCTATTTCATGCAATACACAGAAGATCGCAGTGTAAATGGTCATTCATCTTTTGTAGTTAATGCTTTGCTTTGAATGCATTGGCAAGAAGATCCTTCTTTTCTTTTTCTCAAACATATCTTATCTGGACTTTTCCAGGTAACGGTGGAAAAGCTGCCTGACGAGGCTTGGATGAACACATTGCTCAACAAATACTCTACAGACCCTCAGTATCAGCAGCTCTTCATCAATCTGGTAAGGACAGAGCCAAATACAAAAACAAACATTTCCTCTGTGAACAATGTGTTTGCTAGATTGAAATCATTTGTTTATAATGAGTGTGTCAGCAGCGCTGATTTACATAAACATCGCCAATCCTGAGACTTTACATTTTCAACAAAAGTAGCTGAGTACAAACAGCATTCCTGGGTTTTAATTCATACTGTATAAACATAACAGATGCTGATAAAATGAGCCAGCGAGAAAATACAACAGAGAAGGTTAGGAGAGGTCCGTGTCCATTAAATGCATTCCAGATTGACATTAGTGATACAAGATTTGTAGATCATTATATAATTTACATGTCATTTCTGTCTGTTTTGGTAACGCTCAGAAAATATGCAATGTACAGTCCTTTTTTTTTTCTTTTTGGCAAGTGGATGCTTGGTGGTGACCTTTTGAATCTCATCAATATCCAATACAGTATAGGTTAAAAATGTCTTGTCCCTAACATTGCACCATAATTCAGCTATCTTTATCTGTATAGCTCATAACAAATGGTCTCAATAAATCCAATAATTTCCGCTCAGCACAACATTATGAATGATGTTCTACATGGCGATATACTTTGATTTTAAAACGTAAATTGTTAGATGCACTGGCTCACATCTTCCTAGAAGCATACATTTTCTTAAAGGGGAGCATACCAAATGTGCTACCTTCATAGCTCCTGCCATTCAAAAAAATAAGGGTGGAGATACCAGGTGAAGGGCGCTCCCACGATAGCAGATGTAACCAAATGGAAGAATTATCAAAAAAAGTACCAGAAGAGTAAAATAAAAGAAAAAATTATTTAAAAAAAATGTATTTTCTTTTCTTCTTTGGGTACTTTTTTGGGTAATTTTTCCATTTCAATACATCTGCTATTGTGGAAACGCCCTTCACCTGGTATCTTCACCATCATTACACACTACCGGAACTCCCTTGGAAGAATTTCCATAAGCACAGCAGGTGTAACGCTAATTCCGGTATCCCCCCTCTCCCTCCTCCAGGCAGGGACGACGACATACTCACTGCCCTGGCCGCGCGGCGGTGTCCCCATTCCCTGCTGTGCTTCCTGCTGCTCTCCCGGCCACTGCGCCTAGTGCACACGTTCTCCCCAATTCTTAAAGGGGCATCGCACGCACTTAGGAAATGCCTCCAGTCAATAGCTGGGAGGCATCAAGTATTTAAGGCACGATCCCCTGTTCGGAGTGCATGAGCAACCCCTGTAGTTTCCCTACCTTGTGTGTGTGCAACTAGTATGTTGCCAGGTCCCTGTCCTTGAATTAGTTGGTGTATGAATCTCACATATTTACTGAGACCCGTTTTGTACCTCTACCTGAAATTGCATTGGCAGTACTTGAGCCTAAAATCACATCGGCAGTACATGAACCTGAAGCTACATTGGCAGTACCTGAACCTGAAGCTGTATCGGCGGTAACTGAACTTGAAGCTACTCCGGTGGTACCTGAACCTGAAGCCGCTCCGGCGGTACCTGAACCTGAAGCCACACTGGCGGTACCTGAGTCTGAAGCTTCTGCGGTGGTGCCTGAAGCCCCAACGGCGATACCTGAGCCTGCAGCTGCTCCGATGGTACCTGAGCCTGAAACCGCACTGGTGGTACCTGAACCTGAAGCTGTTCCGGCGGTACTTGAACCAGCACCAGTGTCTGTCCTGGTTAGCGTTCCAGAGTCTGTAGTGTCGGTGCCTATTCCAGTATCTGAATCCTGTCCTGCCAGTGAATCCGAGTCAGCATCCTTTCTGCCCGATGATTCATTACCCGTGTTGTCTGAACAGTGTCCGAATCCTGTCCTGCCAGTGACTGTGAGTCTGTGTCTGCGATCCTGACCACTGAGGTCAGCAGCTACAGTACTGGGGACTGCCTAGGAGTGGTACCTGGCGGCTACCTGCAGCTCAAGCCTAACTCCACCATCAGGAGCTCTAGCAAAAACCGGGTAGCCACTTAGCCATGCCCCTCCAAGGTAAGCCCGGCTCGTGGCACAGTGGGTCCATGATCCACTTATATTACACCAGTTTGGCTGCACCTATTGCATTCATCTCATGCTCTTTTGGGAGTTGTGTCCAAATATGCACAACTGAATCAGCAAATTCCCTGTTTTTGATTTTAATCTTTCCTTTTTAAACTTACTATGCTCAGAGAACGCCATCTTCTCTCCTTTTTCCCTTTAGGGAATTCCACTATTGGTATATAGCCATTCAAAAAAAGTCCACTGCTACATGAGATTGCATTAAAGAGACTAATGATTGCAATTCACAATTACTAGAGGAAAATTATGAGGCTGGGACCAACATGCTGCTTCCACTTCATAAAAGGTGCAGTGACTTCCCACATTACTAGAAGTTAGCCGCTTGCCAAATGTTATGTGGGACCAGCCTGAGAGTGAGACTCAGATTAGATTACCAATTGAAAACACAGGAGCTCAAATGCTGTTCTTTGCAGGAGCTCGGTGTTATCTGTGTCGTCCCCTTAATTTCTGGAAATAAAAGGGATAAGGTAACCTTGCATTAAAATATTTACCTGTATCCAGTATGAGTTTTTACAGCAATATTCACATGCACTATATTAGAATTACATAAAAAAAAATTGTGAGGCTATCAGGACGTGCTGGCAAGGAAATATCCTAATCTGTTGCAGATTACTGCCTTATTTTCACACCTACTACATATGCTGCCTCTTGTTCTTTCCAGCGTAACTAGGTTTGTAAGTCTACAAATGGATCTACTCCCTGGAGATCTGTGGAGTTTTCTAGATCCAGTTTATTAGGTCTTAGTACTCCATGCTCCATCTACGCAGTACTGCAGCAGATGCTACACTAGAGAAGAAGCTTTACCCTAGTGTGGAATCGAGTTTTACCATGCAAAGTAATACATACCCAGGCTTGGACTGGCACACAAGAACAAGTGAATTTAACGGTGAGTCCCTGTTCACACGTTAACCACACTCCACCCTACATGATCAAGTGCCCCCACTATACACTTGATCCACTATATACAGACAAAGGCAGCATTTCATCATGACCGTGTACGGCCAACCCGGGTTCCATAGTTCCGTAAGACCCCTCCCCATCTTACCGACCTCAAGTACCTTAACAAATAAAAACACTGCACCTGTAATTTCTTTGGATAAATTTGGCCACAGCGGCCACTTTATTAACAAACAACATTAACATATAAACATTATTATTCAAATAAATAAGAAGGGAGGGTTCTTGGAGTTAAAAATTAGATCTGGCATAACTAAACCGAAATCGAACCACCGTATTACCCTCAGCCGTCCATCACCAGCTCGAGGGCACCAAAAGCTCCCAGGGTAGAACCCCGTCAAGAGCCCCAAAAAACCAAATGCCAGATCACCCCGCTTAATCAAGCCACTGCCTGTAAATTTCCAATAACTTTCCCACCGACACTTCTGTGCCAACTCCAAGAACCCCACCCCCCGCCAAGCCACTGCGACATACCTTCTTACACGACTTTACATAACAATTTTAATATAACCCAGTAAAATGCACAACATCAAATACCCCATTAATTCTTTTACGATAAACAACCACCCTTTTACCATTAATCACAAAATATACCAATGGAAAACAAAAAAGAGGGTGGGTGGGTGGGAACTTCTCTCAATGACTTCTTCCCTGGACTGCCCGTTTTCCCGCACTTTTCCCTATTATACCTCCCCCCCCCCCTTTATCCTACCCCCATCCAAATGCCAGCCCCTCCAAGCCTATACCCCATCCCGACCATTGGGATTTAAAAATTGCACCCTCCTGGCCAATCCCGGTCATGTGGGGCTTCCATCTAGGTTCCCATGCCTCCAGCCCCCTTCTTGACCGTGTACGGCCAACCCGGGTTCCATAGTTCCGTAAGACCCCTCCCCATCTTACCGACCTCAAGTACCTTAACAAATAAAAACACTGCACCTGTAATTTCTTTGGATAAATTTGGCCACAGCGGCCACTTTATTAACAAACAACATTAACATATAAACATTATTATTCAAATAAATAAGAAGGGAGGGTTCTTGGAGTTAAAAATTAGATCTGGCATAACTAAACCGAAATCGAACCACCGTATTACCCTCAGCCGTCCATCACCAGCTCGAGGGCACCAAAAGCTCCCAGGGTAAAACCCCGTCCAGAGCCCCAAAAAAACAAATGCCAGATCACCCCACTTAATCAAGCCACTGCCTGTAAATTTCCAATAACTTTCCCACCGACACTTCTGTGCCAACTCCAAGAACCCCACCCCCCGCCACAAACGAACAGCCCTGACCACCTCAGGCTCGTGAGCGCCCCAACACTGCCAAAGCCCTCTCAATCCCCTCCTGTATAGATAATGCCCATAAATCAATCCCAATATCGTTCAGGTGCACACCATCCTTCGCCCAAAAATCACCAACCCCTGCCTCAAGATCAAGATGCCGAACACTTACACCCCCATTTCTACCAACAAAAGCTGCTATGGCTCTATTCAACTTTACTCGTGCCCTATTAATGCCCTTCACTGATCTGACCTCCCTCCAATTTTTTCTCGGCACAATGTCAGACCACACCGTCAACACCCCAGGAAAAGATGTCCATAACCTTAAAAAATCAATTCGAATATCCCTCATCAATTCCCTAACCGGCCGAACCCCCAAATCACCCCCCCCCATATGCACCACCAAAATGTCCGGCGCCCGGTCCAAACGAGCCGCCTTATGGAATTCAGGCAGCACCCTTCTCCATACCATCCCTCTAAAACCCAGCCACCGGACCACCACTTGCTCTCTGCTAAAACCCAATTGCCTACCGTTTGGCCTTACATCCGCCCGCAGCGCCCCCCAATGAACGAAAGAGTGTCCAAGAATCCAGACTAATAACGGGACGTCACCTGCAATAAGACAACCAAAAAGGGGGGTATTCACTTCTGGACAAAATAAAAACCACCATTCCGCATACCTAATGCCGTACATAGGACAGATAACGATCTGAACTCCACCTCCCGATGCGTTTTATCACATCCTTTCCTAAACCCAAACCGTCCGCTTCTGACGCCGCACCGATTCTGAAAGAATGCGACCCGTACACCTCAGGACTAAGGCCCAACTCCCGGATCCCTTTTTTAAATACTGCAATAAATTAAAAACTGGACAAAAACTCTCCGTTTTTATGACACAATAATGGGCTCTTACGTCCCGACCAAACCTGCCAGTAAGCCATTAAACATCTCCTAGGACAAATAAAAGATCCATTAACCTCCCCCAATACCACTCGCTTGCCTCTGCCCAATTGATCCGTCTTCCCCCTCCTAATCCAAAATTCGATGCCCCCTTTCCGACCGCTCACATCCTCAGCAAACAAACCCCCAACCTTATTCCTACTTGGTGCCACCAACTCACCTAATCTTAGTGCGCCAAAGAACGCCAATGAAAAAGCCAATCTAAACAGTGTGGCTTCAAAAACCGAACAACAGATCTTATCCAACACTAAACCCAACCGCTCTAAAATACTAAAAGTCACTGGTCTTCGTCTATCCAACACCTTACTGCCTCTCCTAAAGCCCCTAAGTGCTTGCTTAACTAAAAAGGACTTTGTAACATCTTTTATCCCCTGCAATTTAAAAGCGAATGCCAATCCTGCTACAAATTTACTAACTTTTGACACAGACCATCCAATCTCTGCTGCCCTTCCCACAAGAAACAACACCGCCATCTCTCTATCTCCTTCACTTTCCACCACACCCCACTCCAGAATCCAACTTTGCCATACTCGCCACGATGCCTCGTATGATGTCCAGGTCTGCCTCGTAATGGACTCCCTTATTAACCGTCCGGCTCCTCCATAACCAGTTGCCACAAATGCGAAGGGCATTCTTGACCCACGTCCCCTGCCTCTGGTGCTAGCGCCCGAAAACAGTCCCACTGAAAACGAGATAAGGCATCTGCTATGGAATTTTGTACACCTGGAACATGGACCGCTGTAATCCAAGCGTTCAAATTGAGACAACAAAGAACTAGTTCCCTGAGCAGCCTAATCACAGGCAGGGACGAGGCCGACAAGCTGTTGATGACAGACACCACTCCCATGTTATCACAATGAAACCGAATTCTCCTGTTGGCAAAACACTCCCCCCAAATAGTAACAGAAACAACAATAGGGAACAATTCCAAAAACGCCAGGTTCCTCGTAAGTCCCCTCTCCGTCCACCCAATCGGCCATGCCCCAACACTCCACCGCCCTTTCCAGTAGGCCCCATAACCAGCACTTCCTGCAGCATCTGTAAATATCTCACAATCAAAACTGCTTACAAACTCCTGCTGGATTAACGACCTGCCATTATAGCTTTCCAAAAACAACTTCCAAACCTTCAGGTCCTCCTTGTGTTCCTTATTTAGGCGGATAAAATGATGAGCCGCACGCACTCCTGCTGTGGCGCCTGACAACCTGCGACAAAAAATTCTGCCCATTGGCATAATCCTGCATGCAAAATTTAAGCGCCCCAACAGCGATTGTAGCTCCCTCAGGGTCACCTTGTGCAACCTCCCGACTCTATCGACCTCCTGCTTGAGCAGACACAATTTATCTTCAGGTAATCGACACTCCATCCTTTCCGTATCAATAACAATGCCCAAAAAACTTAGGATTGTGCAAGGGCCTTCCGTCTTTTCTTTTGCCAATGGTACGCCAAAATGCTCCGCTACCCACCCCATAGTACCTAACAAATTCCTACACAATAACGATTGCGGAGGGCCTATAAACAAAAAATCATCCAAATAATGAATGACTGAATTAACTGATGCCAGGTCCTTCACCACCCATTCCAAAAAGGTACTAAACGTTTCAAACAAAGAACACGAAATTGCACAACCCATTGGCAAACACCTATCCATGTAATATGCCCCATTCCAAAAACAACCTAACAACGGGATACTATCCGGATGAACTGGCAGCAACCGAAAAGCAGACTCGATATCCGTCTTGGCTAGCAACGATCCTGACCCATATCGCTGTACCCATCGCACCGCCGCATCAAATGATGTATATTCAACTGAACATAATTCCTGTGCAATGCCATCATTCACCGAGAGCCCCTTCGGGTACGACAAATGCTGAATCAAACGAAACTTATTCAGCTCTTTTTTGGGCACAACCCCCAATGGCGAAATAATCACCCTTCTGCTAGGTAATACCCGAAACGGTCCCGCCATCCTGCCCAATTCCACCTCCTTAGCCAACTTCACGCTAACCACATCCGGATGAAGGGAAGCCGACGTAAAATTTTTTACTGAAAAGGGGACCTCGTGCTCAGGAGGAGGGATTCTAAAACCTTCCAAAAACCCATCCGAAATGACCTTAGCCTTCAACTGATCCGGATACCTACTTAGAAAGGGGGCCATCGCGTGCACCCTCACCGGAGTCAGCCCTTTGACCGGTACCCACTGTCGGCTTTCCCTTACCCTTCTTAAAGCATTTTGATGCTCCGTGTGAGCTTCCATTACAATGGGAGCACACATGTTTAAATTTACAGGAGCTCCCGTACTTGCATTGGCCGTCATTAAATTGCCAGCAAGTTCCCACTTCCTTCTTAGTGCTTTGTGCCCCCTGGCAACTTCCCCCGTGTCCTGCTGATTGGTTACCACTACTGCTGCTCCCGTGAAAGGACTGCCCATACCTCACTGGGGCCATAACCTTCAGCCACAAACCAATGTCCTTTTGATCCCATCTGATCTCAGGGCGGACTGACTTCCTCTGCCGAAATTGCTCGTCATATCGTAACCACGGCTGACCCCCGTAAGTCCTATGAGCCTCCCCAATAGCATCAAGGTAGTAAAACAAACCCAAACAATTATCAGGAGCTTTTTCTCCAATAACGCTAGCCATTATTGCAAAAGCCTGTAACCAATTGACAAACGTCTGTGGAATCAACCTCCACCTACGCTTCTCCTCCTCCTCTTTTTTACTGTCTTCCTTTTTTCCCTTATCCAGGTTAAACTTTTCCAACGGAAGAAGGGAAAAAATTTCGACATACTCGTCCCGCCAAATTTTTTCTTTAACCTCTTTTTTTAAATACGCCCCCAACGGCCCCTCAAAGCACACATATATCTCCCCTTTCGCCCTATCATCCAGTTTTATAGTATCCGCATTTTCCTTTTCTGTCTGCACACAAACCGATACCCCAGAAGGTGTCCCAGCTGTACACCCCGCCGACCTGGCCGACTCGCTCCCCACCTGCAACAACGCCGGTTGACTAGGTAGCCAAGCCCCCGCCGGTGACAACCCCCTTTGAATGGCTCCCCCGCCGTCTATTCTCGCCAAAATGCGCGACATGCTAACCAACAAATCCCTAAACCTGCTTACATCTGACCCACTACCTCCCCTAACATTTTCCCTGCTGGGCCCAGACACCTGCCTATCGCCTACCCCATCCGCTACAGACCCCGCGGGCGACAAACCATACATAGACGCATACTCACGAAGCTGCGCAGGTGCTGTGTCCCCGCCAGCCGTACTCCCCGAGTCCTGATGAGTCCTTGGTTCGTCTTGTTCTTCTCCATAATCCAGTCCAACCAACCCCTGCCGCTCAAGGCCCGCGCCCCTGGCCTCCTCGTCACCAGGGGGGACCCGAGCCCGTGCCGACCTCCTCGCCGTTCGTCCTCCGCTCATCCCTGCTCCAGTCCTCACCGCCGACCGTGCACATCCGCGATTTTTAGACCCGGACTCACCAGCCCGATCCGTGTTGGTCCGTGGATAACTGCCAGGCAACTCCGTGCTGCTGCCCGCCGCTCCATCCCTCTGCCTGGAGAAACTTGAGCCAGGCAGCAGGTCCTGGAATTGTTGCTGCCTGCCCGTGTAGCTCCGCTGCTGTCTGCGCCCTCTGGTCTGTCTGGCAGGCACCCCGACAGGAACGTCACCAGGTGTGCCTGCCGCGCTGGTGGTCCCTCCGTTCCCCGCTGCAGGATTGCCGCCCTTTTTTCTTTTGAATAACCGGCGTCTTGAATCGCCGCTGGATCTTGGAGCAGGGGGCGTGTCCCTGCGCCCGCCGCTCATTGGCTGTGCGTCCCTTTCATCTGACTCCGGGGCCGGAAGTGACGTAGTCCCCATTTCCGGTGAGGCCCCGCCCCCCGGATGACGCGTCTGCGGCCCGGGCCTTGCTTCCGGCGCGGCCTGGGCTCTAGTACTGCGGCGCGCCGACGGGGGAGGCCGCACCACAACGGACCGGGGAACTTCAGTCGCGGACCGCGACCCGATGCAGGGGGAGCCCGCAGACCGGCTGGGCGGATTCCTGCCGCGGCGGGCACGCCGGCAGGGGATTCCGCTGGCATGCTCCCCGGACACAGGGTCCCCTGAGGGGCTCCGCAGCCTGCGCCTGCTGCCCGTACCGACCATCTCCAGGGAAAGCCTCTCGGGGGGCCGCGTCCTCCTGGCAATTCTTCCCAAACCCGACGGGGATTCTTCCTCTCCGGCATTCCCCAGAAGTCCGGCCAGCTGGGCCTCAAGCCACCCTCCTTGCCTGGATCTGGCAGTCTCCCTCAGCCTGGCGATAAGGGACTCCACGGACTCCATAATAGCGAGAAGAGTGTCCAAGCAATTAGAAAGGTAAAAATAATTTTTTTTTTTTTTTGATCAGTGCTCCAGAACTTCTCTCAATGACTTCTTCCCTGGACTGCCCGTTTTCCCGCACTTTTCCCTATTATACCTCCCCCCCCCCCTTTATCCCACCCCCTTCCAAATGCCAGCCCCTCCAAGCCTATACCCAATCCCGACCATTGGGATTTAAAAATTGCACCCTCCTGGCCAATCCCGGTCATGTGGGGCTTCCATCTAGGTTCCCATGCCTCCAGCCCCCTTCTTTCATTTAAAGGGAACCTGTAATGTGAAAAAAGCTAATAACCAGCAGATATGGGGTTAATCTGCAGGTAAATAGTTTTCTGAACCTATCTGGCGTTGGCACTTAAACCCCCGCTGCCGGAAAGAAATTAATTTTATTCTCTGGGCAGCATTCGAGTTTCAGTCATGGTATGGTGCCGGCACAGGTTCAGTTATCGCTGAAATACCCAACCCAAAATGGGGGAGCCATGCCACTTTTTTCAAAGTAGAAAAAACTAAAGTGAAACCAAAGAAATGAGTCGGAATATATTTTGGTATAAGTATAATGTAGGTGCACATTCACACTGTGGCTATTTAACAGACAAAACCTTTTTGGGCTGGGCACTTTGTTATAGCTTTCCATGGGCATGTGTGAAACAGTCAGGTCTGGGTCCTGATCTGCCCTCTTCTATTTTGACGCCTGCTGTCACATAGTGAGGTGAGCTACAAGAGTTAGGGACTGTCCTGTTGGGTGCACATTGTCGTGGTAGAATGGTTTTTATGCTTTTTTGATTAAAATAGTGTTAACTAAGTACCCTATTTAATTTATTACATGTACTTTTACTATCCATTCATTTATTACAGATTATTTGCTCGTTTTGTTCTTATCTTAGGTTTTGTCTGTTAAATGGCCACAGACAGTGTGAATGTGCACCTATCTTGCACTTATACCGATATATATTCCAGCTCATTTCTTTGGTTTCGCTGAATACAGCTCACTTCATCTGCAGCTTAAATGATGGAATTTTTGTCTGGGAAAAACTTTGTATTATTTACATGAATATATCAGTTCTGGCTGCTTACTAACACTAGGAATGTTTCTGTCTGGATATACTGTACATTGAACAGGTTCCTTAATTCTCACAGCCACCCACGTCCTTCAGCACAGTATACTTTACTATCAAGGAAATTAAATAGACTGTAAAGTGGCTTTAAATATATAATATAATATACTACTGCCATAGGGGAAAAAAAATCACATTGCTTGATTTAATTCTCAATTTTAATACTTGGATTCCTTCCAGTCACAATAGCTGACGGTAATCCTGTGGTAGAAGGTTTAACAAACCTTGCTTTCAGCACTTCATTTCACAGTTTGATTCACTGTGTAGAAGGTAAGGTTTCATCTATTCTCATGGGCAAATTTCACTTGGTCAAGTTGCAATGTGCATGGTGCAATGTATAAAACCATTTCATATTACTACTGACAAAGAGTTTACAGAATTACAGCGCAGCAACTTATAACATCGGGATCTTTATGATTTACACAATTTTACGATATTCAGGGTAATATAAGCAAGCATAATAATAAATAGTAGAAATATTTTATTAACCTCTACAAAGTTGACCACATTAATCCCCTTTATGAAAGTCTTACTGACAAAGAGTTCGGGTAGAATTTATAAAAGCTGGTGTTTCATATGCCAGTTTTAAAACTAAGGTGCGCAAAATTAATTAAGAGGCACACACTTATTAATAAATTTGACACATCTTTGGCATGTCCCTGCACCAATTTTGTTGTATAATTGATAATAAATTTGTTAAAATGGTAGACCATGGCCATTTTTTTAGGTCACACTTGCCATCCACTTACTACAACGGTTATGACTTTTTGACGCCAGTTTTCTGCCGTAGATGGGTTGATAAATTCCCTTATTAGGGCCTATGTATATAGGATAAATCATTACTCAGGTTTTCTTTTATTTTACTGATCTTTTGCATTGAATTTATAACTATATTTCAGGGACTCCTGCCTATAAAGGAGATTTTTTGTACCTTATTTAATGTAATGAACTTTCTTAGCTACTTTGGCTAAAACATTAATAAAATACATTTAGTCCTATTATGTACATAATGAACAATTTGAATTCAAAGCAAAATCCTCATTCTAGGTGTGGGTTTATGTAGCTTATGTTCAAAAGCTATTTTTTGCCTAAAATATATACAGGATCACCCCAACTTTCATTAATAAATGACTGTTGTTTTAATAAACGTAAGTTCATGTGATAGACACTGCAATGAATAATAAAACTGCAAAGTACTCTACGCAAAATTAAGTTTTCCATCGAAAATCACTCCAGTGCAAGCCACTAGGTGCCTCCCTCCTTTCTAACTTGATGTGCACTTACTGTTGCCATGTGCAATCCAGATTACAAGAAATGAGTGCAGGTTTTATCTGTTATATTGTATACAGGCAGTTTTTCCAATCAGGGGAAGGCTAATGCTAGTTGAGAAGTGGAGGAAAGGAAGTTCCAGCACCTATTGTGCTGGCATAATGTTGATTAAGAGGAACTATCAACTCAAATAATGCATGGCCAGTTACAGATAATGAGAAGTGGGGCAGTTCCTAGATATATTAACCCCTTTACAGCCCATGCCGTATTAGTACGCACATTTGCGTACCACCCGTTCAGTGAGGGCTGCTGCGCTGAGCCCTCACTGAACCGAGCACATGTCAGCTGATTCTTACAGCTGACATGTGCCCGCAACAGCCGCGGGTGGACTCGCGATCCACCCGCTGCTGTTAACATGTTAAATGCCGCTGTCAATCTCCGACAGCGGTATTTACCGCGCGCTTCCGGGTTGCGTGTCATAAGCCCCGCCCATCGGCGACCCCGTCACGTGATCGCGGGTCACCTATGGGTGGGCATGACAACCCAGGGTCTGCAGCAGACGCCTGTGGTTGTCATGATCTCGTCGCTATGAGCGCCACCTAGTGGACGGCGCTCATAGCACATGACCATTTCTGCTGCATGCAGGGGATCTGCTGGTCCCCTGTATGTAGCAGAGCCGATCAGAAAACTGCTGCTTCTAGTCTCCTATGGAGACTATAGAAGCATGCAGTAAGTGAAAAAAAAAAGTTTTTTAAAAAATAAAAAAAATATAAAAGTTTAAATCACCCCCCTTTCGTCCCATTCAAAATAAAATATATATAAAAAACCCTACATACACATATTTGGTATCGCCGCGTTCAGAATCGCCCAATCTATCAATATAAAAAAAGAATTAATCCGATCGGTAAATGGTGTAATGAGAAAAAAATTCTAAACGCCAGAATTACGTTTTTTGGTCGCTGCCAAATTGCAATAAAATGCAATAACGGGCGATGAAAACATCGGATCTACCCCAATATGTCATCAATAAAAACGTCAGCCCGGCGCGCAAAAAATAAGCCCTCACCCAGCCCCAGATCACGAAAAATGGAGACGCTACAGGTCTCAGAAAATGGCGCTATTGTTTTTTAGTTTTTTTTACCAAATTTAAGAATTTTGTTTCACCACTTAAATATAAAATAACCTATACATGTTTGGTGTCTACGAACTTGTAATGACCTGGAGAATAAGAATGGCAGGTCAGTTTTAGCATTCAGTGAACGTGGTAAAAAAATAAAATAAAAAACAGCTGTGGTATTGCACTTTTTTTGCAATTTTACCGCACTTGGAATTTTTTTCCCGTTTTCCCGTACATGATATGGTAAAACTAGTAATGGCGTTAAAAAGTACAACTTGTCCCGCAAAAAATAAGCCCTCACACGGCCATATTGTCCAAAAAATAAAAACGCTATGGCTCTGGGAACAAGGGGAGCAAAAAACGAAAAAGCAAAAATGACAAAACCCATGGTTGCGAAAGGGTTAAACCAGTATGTGCACTAAAAGCTGTTTTGACTTGTGAGGGTGAGGGCAACAAGACCATGCTATTTATTTTAGCTTTCAAATTATAGGCACTCTTGAAATCACAACTAACGTAATGCCTTATATTTCATACATGGCCATCTCCATAGCACCTAGCAGTAGTACATGGGGATAAGCGACTTGAAGATACTAGTGGATGTGAATAAGCTAGAAAATAATAATATAGATATGCAGAAACAATAAGCAAATGAAGGATTATGTGAAGTTGGGGGTAAATACGGTACACTGCAAAAGTTTTAGGCAGGTGTGGAAAAAGTGCTGCAAAATAAGAATGGCTTTAAAAATAGAAGTATTAATAGGTCATTTTTATGATTTAACAAGATGCAAAGTGAATGAAAGAGAAATCTTAGTCAAAGCTGTACTTTTTTGTGACCTCCCCTAACCTTCAAAACATCATCGATTCTACTTAGTACACTTTCACACAGAATTTGAAGTAACTCAGCAGGAAATTTGTTCCAAACATCTTGGAGAACTAACCACAGGTCTTCTATGAATGTAAGGCTTGTGCAAATCCATCCATCTCTTCTTGATGATGTTCAGATCAGGGCTCTATGGGGCCAGATTATCACTTCCAGGATTTCTTGTTCTTTATACTGAAGATAGTTCTTCATGAAATTGACTGTATGTGTAGCATCGGCGTCTCTGCCTTCTTCCAAGCAGAGACGCCGTCCCTCTCACCTCCTTGCTCCCCGCTCTCCTTCCCAGCCTGCTGTCGGCGCGCGCAGCCCTGTAGCTTCGGCGTCTCTGCCTCCTGCCGGGCAGAGACGCCGTCCCTCTCACCACGCTCCCCGCTCTCCTTTTCAGCCTGCTGTCTGCGCACGCAGTCCCCCGGGCACTGTGCTTAGGGCTCGCGCGCTCCCCCCCTCTTAAAGGGGCCGTGCGCGCCGTCCTAAGGAGTCCCCGGCCAATAGCCGAGGGTCCTCCCATATATAGGGCACCTCCTCCAAAATGGAGGTGCCCGAGCAAAGTTGTTGCACAGTTTCTGATCTCTGCTTCAGCCCTCAGGTCCCGCTGCTAGCCTGACTCCTCGTCCTGCCTGCCAGCCTGTTATCTGCCCGTTACCTGCCGAGCCTGCCAGCCTGCTCACCTGGAGCGCTCACCTGTTACCTGTCTGTTACGTGCCCTGTCTGCCAGTCCGCTCACCTGTGAGCATCCGCCTGTTACCTGCCCTGTCTGCTCACCTGGCAGCATCCGTCTGTTACCTGCAGAGTCCATCAGCCCGCTCACCTGGGAGCGCTCACCTGTTACCTGCTGTGTCTGTCATACCGCTCACCTGGGAGCGCCCACCTGTTACCTGCCTGTTACCTGCCTTGTCGGTCTGCCCGCTCACCTGGGAGCGCCCGCCTGTTTCCTGCCAGCCTGCCTGGAGGCTCTGCCGTCACTTGCTGTGACCACCTGCCTGGTAAACCTAGAGACTACTACCTTCTCTGCTGTCACATACCGTGACCACCTGTCAGCTACCAGAGACTTCTGCCTGCTTGCCGTGTCCATCCGTCATACCGGTCAGTCCCAGCCATCTGACCCGTGGGAGCCACTGGCTCTCCTACAAGGTCGTCCCCAGAGTAGCACCTGGTCCCTCAGCCCGGATCCTCCCTGGTCACGGTGTCGTTTGCTGCCGTCCGGCCGGGGTCGGTTCGGGTTGATACTCAGTCACGCCCCTCTGGGTCCCTCCTTGCACCTCGGCACAGAGGTTCCACCACCCGGACCCGTAACAGTATGTCAAAGGTATGTTTTTTTGGCCACATTTCTTCCATGAAGACATCTTCTTAAAGGTATTTTACGAATAGTAAATAGGTGTAGCTGGGTCCCATTAATTGCTAACAAATTTGCTTCCAAATTTGAATTAAGCACGATGTGTCTTTTCTCTGCTTTACTAAGTTTCCTTGGCTGACCACAGCGTCTATAATCCTCAACATTGCCTATTTCCTGGTGTCCTTAACACTGAGAAATAGAAGCAGATATTTATCCATCATGCAATACCAAAAGGGAGGCGTCTAATTGGCTCCATATTTATTCTGCATCAGGGCAATAACAGCAAACAAACAGCCAATACCATAAGAACTGTCTCCAGCGTACAAAAGAACAAGGAGTCCTGGGAGTGATGATATGGCCCCCACAGAGTCCTGATCCCAACATCATCAAGTCTGTCTCGGATTACATGAACAGACATAAGGGTTTGAACAAACCTACATCCACAGAAATCGATGGTTAGTTCTCCAAAATGTTTTGAACCTCCTCCCTGCCGAGTTCCTTCAAAAACTGTGTTCAAGTGTACCTCGAAGAATTGATGCTTTGATGCTGTTTTGAAGGCGAAAATGTGTCTCTTATTTATTCACTTTGTATTTTGTTAATTGGTAAAAATAAACTATTCTATTTTTAAAGCATTCTTGCTATGTAGCATTTTCTTTCTTTTTTTCTGCCCAAAACTTTTGCACATTAAAACAACTTCTTCTGTTTTGTTCAGTATAGCTCTTTAACCCCTTTACCACCTTGGGTTTTTCCATTTTTGCATTTCCTTTTTTGCTCCCCTTCTTCCCAGAGCCATACCTTTTTCTGTCAATATGGCCGTGTGAGGTCTTGTTTTTTGCGGGACGAGTTGTACTTTCGATCGACATCACTGGTTTTACCATATTTTGTACTGGAAAATGGGAAAAAATTCAAAGTGCGCTGAAATTGCAAAAAAAATGCAATTTCACAATTTTTTTTTTTTTACCATATTCACTAAATGCTAAAACTGACCTGCCATTATGATTCTCCTGGTCATTATGAGTTCATAGATAGCAAACATGTATAGATTCTTTTTTATTTAAGTAGTAAAAAAAAATCCAAAGTTTGCAAAACAAAATTGCCATTTTCCGAGATCCGTAGCCTCTACATTTTTCAGGATCTGGGGCCGGGTCAGGTCTTATTTTTTGTGCGCTTTTGCTGATATTTTTATTGATACCGTTTTGGGGTAGATATGATCTTTTGATCGTCTGTCATTGCATTTTATTGCAATGTTGCGGCGACCAAAAAAATGTAATACTGGCATTTTTATTTTTTTTTCTCGCTACGCAGTTTACAGATCGGATTAATTCTTTTTATATATTGATAGATCGGGCGATTAATTCTTTTTATATATTGATAGATGGGGAGATTCTGAACGCGGCGATAACAAATATGGGTATATGTGATTTTTCTTATTGTTTTATTTTTAATGGGGCAAAAGGCGGGTGATTTTAAATTTTATATTTTTTAAATTTTTTAACCCCTTTACCCCCAAGGGTGGTTTGCACGTTAATGACTGGGCCAATTTTTACAAATCTGACCACTGTCACTTTATGAGGTAATTACTCTGGAACGCTTCAACTGATCCCACTGATTCTGAGACTGTTTTTTGTGACATATTGTACTTCATGACAGTGGTAAAATTTCTTTGATATCACTTGCATTTATTTGTGAAAAAAATCGGAAATTTGGCGAAAAGTTTGCAATTTTCAAAATTTGAATTTTTATGCCCTTAAATCAGAGAGATCCGTCACACAAAATAGCTAATAAATAACATTTCCCACATGTTTACTTTACATTAGCACAATTTTGGAAACAACATTTTTTTTTATTAGGGGGCTATAAGGGTTAAAAATTGATCAGCGATTTCTCATTTTTACAACAAAATTTGCAAAACCATTTTTTTAGGGACCACATCACATTTGAAGTGACTTTGAGGGGCCTTTTTAACAGAAAATACCCAAAACCATTCTAAAAACTGCACCCTTCAAGGTGCTCAAAACAGCATTCAAGTTTATTAACCTTTCACGTGCTTCACAGGAATTTTTGGAATGGGGAAGAAAAAAATGAACATTTAACTTTTTTCACAAAAATGTTACTTTAGACCCCAATTTTTTTTATTTTTGCAGGGGTAACAGGAACCCCAAAATTTCTTGTGCAAATTCTCCTGAGCATGCAGATACCCCATACGTGGAGAGAAAACACTGTTTGGGCGCACGGCAGGGCTCAGAAGGGAAGGAGCGCCATTTGACTTTTTGAATGTAAAATTTGCTTCAATAATTAGCTGATGCCATGTTGCGTTTAGAGAGCCCCTGATGTGCCTAAACAGTGGAAACCCCCCATAAGTGACACCATTTTGGAAACTAGACCCCTCAGTGAACTTAGCTAGATGTGTGGTGAGCACCTTGACCCTCCAGATGCTTCACAGAAGTTTATAACATGAAGACGTGAAAATAAAATTTTCACATTTTTCCCACAAAAATGTTTTTCAGCCCCCAGTTTTGCATTTTCATAAGGGTAACAGGAGAAATTGCACCATGAAACTTGTGCATTCTCTCCTGAGTAAGCCGATACCCCATATGTGGGGGAAAACCACTGCTTGGGCACACAGCAGGGTTCGGAAGGGAAGGAGCGCCATTTGACTTTTTGAATGTAAAATTTGCTTGAATAATTAGCGGATGCCATGTTGCGTTTACAGAGCCCCTGATGTGCCTAAACAGTGGAAATCCCCCACAAGTGACACCATTTTGAAAACTCGACCCCTTAGGGAACTTATCTAGATTTGTGGTGATCACCTTGAACCCCCAGGTGCTTCACAGAACTTTAGAAGTGAACATGAAGCCTTGAAAATAAAAAATCTAACTTTTTCCACAAAAATAATCTTTTAGCCTCAAGTTTTTTAGTTTCACAAGGGTAAGAGGAGAAAATGGAACCTAAAACTGTTGTGCAATTTCTCCTGAGTACGCCAATACCTCATATGTGGGGAAAATACACCATTTGGGCGCTTCCTTCAGAAGGGAAGGAGTACTGTGTGACTTTTTGAACGCAAAAATGTCTGGAATCAAGAACGGACGCCATGTCGCATTTCGGGAGCCCCTTATGTGCCTTAATAGTGGAAACCCCCCCACAATTTACTCCATTTTGGAAACTAGACCCCTCAAAGATTTTATCAAGGGGTATAGTGTACATTTTGAACCCAGAGGTACGACAGAATTTGATAACATTAGATCATATTGAATAAGTTGTCATTAGTCTTGAGTGCAAGTGCTCGCTACTTGAGTTTGCATCGAGTACTCGGTATGCACCATGTATCATGGGTGCTCGAGTCACATGCTCGAGTCCCTGCCCCGCATGTTTCATGCGGGGATTGCTCGTGCATGGCAGGTGATCCCAGCAACATTTTTTTGGCCGCAAAGCATTTGCGCTCAACACTGGTCGTAATCATTTTTTTTTCTTTTCTTTTGAAAAAATCCCAACCCTAACCCCAACTCTAACCCTAGCCCAACCCTAACCCTAGCCCAACCCTAACCCCATCCCCAATCCTATCCCCAACCCTAACCCTAGCCCAACCCTAACCCTAGCCCAACCCTAACTCTAGCCCAACCCTAACTCTAGCACAACCCTAACACAACCCTAACCCTAGAACAACCCTAACCCCCACCCTAATCCAACCTAACACAACTCCTCACCCCAACCCTAATACAACCCCAACCCTAATACAACCCTAACCCTAGCCCAACCCTAACCCTAGTCCAACCCTAACCCTAGCCCAACCCAAACCCTAGCCCCACCCTAACCACAACCCTAACCCTAGCCCAACCCTAACCCTAGCCCAACCCTAACCCTAACACAACCCTAACCCTAGCACAACCCTAACCCCAACCCTAACCCTAAAGTTTATTTTTTTACACCGTTCCTCGTGTAGTATAAGTGATTAGACAACTTTATTCTTCAGGTCGGTGTGATTACAGCGATGCCAGATTCATATCAGGTTTTTATGATTGACAGCTGTCACACACTAAAAGGCACTTTTTTTTTGCAAAGACTAGTTTTTGCATCACCATATTTTGAGAGCTATAATTTTTCCATATTTTGGCCGACAGAGTCAGTTGACGTTTTTATTGGTACCATTTTCGGGCATGTGATATTTTTTGATCTCTTTCTATTCTGATTTTTGGGAGTCAGAATAAACAAAAAACAGCAATTCCGGAATTGTTTTTATGTTTTTTTTTTTTTATGCCGCTCCACGTGTTTCGGCGCTTTTACACAATAAAAACTCTTTTCTAGAAAAAAATAATTTTTTTGTATTGCATTATTCTGAGAGCTATAACTTTTTTATTTTTTGGATGATGGAGCTGTATGGCAGCTTGTTTTTTTGTGGGACAAGATGACATTTTCAGCGGTACCATTCTTATTTACATTCGTCTTTTTGACTGCTTGTTATTCCATTTTTTGTTTGGCGGTATGATGATAAAGCATTGTTTTTTGCTTTGTTTTTTATTTCTTTTTTTTTACCGTGTTCACTAAAGGGGTTAACTAGTGGGACAGTTTTATAGGTCAGGTCGTTCCGGATGCGGCGATGCCAAGTATGTGTACTTTTATTGGTTTATTTTTTATTTTTTCATAATAAATAAATATTATGGGTTCAATATATTTTCATTTTTGGGGGATTATTTTTTTCAATTATTTTTATTTTTATTTTATTTTTTTTTCCACTTTTCTACTTTTTTTTACTCTTACACATTGTCCCACTATGGGACTTTTACTTTTTGCAGCCTAATCGGCTGCATAGCATAGAGAGCAGCAGCTTCCTTTGTCATGCAGCCCGTCAGCGCTGCACACAGGGAGACATTACTTTGGTCATGCACTGCGCATGACCAAAGTAACGTCCTGCCTCCTGGTGACCCGGATGTTGTCATGACGACATCGGGTCGTCATGGCAACATCCGGAAAGCCACAGCAGACATCGCTGGAGGCCGGCAGGAGAGGTGAGTATAGCGATCACCTCCCCTTGCCCCCGCAATGCTGCGGGGGTTAATGTGCAGGGAGCTATGCAGGACCGCTCCCTGCACATAGTACCGGGTGTCAGCTGTGACAATCAGCTGACACCCGGCGACGATCATCCCGCATCCCTTGTGTGCGGGCGCGATCGCTACTCGCGTAATAGTACGTAGCTGGTCCATAAGTCCCAGGGCACAGTTAAGTACTATTATTAACGTCGTCGGAAAGGGGTTAAAAACATTTTTTTTACTTTTCACTGGCATTAGTAGTCTTTATGGGTGGACTAAAAGCTGCGATTATTAGATCGCCTGTGCTACACACAGCAGGGCTTCAGCCCTCCTGTGTGTAGCAAAAATGCTCACTTGCTATGAGTGCCGACCGCTGGGCGGCGCTGATAACATCCCAGCAATGACAATCGCAGGGGTCTCCTGCAGACCCCAGGTTGTCATGCCAACCCATCGACGACCCGCGATCATGTGACACGAGCGCTGATGGGCGGGATTAGTGACGCGCTTTCGGTAAGCGTGAGTTAAATGCTGCTGTCAGAGATTCAAAGCAGCATGTAACTAGTTAACAACCGCGAGTGGATCACGATTTCACCTGCAGCTGTTAGGGGCACATGTCAGCTGTACAGATCAGCCCTAAAACATGCGGGTTCAGCGCCGGAGCCCGCATGGAGTGCAGGGATACGACCTTGGACGTACCCATGCGTCGTACAAGGTCTTAAAGGGGTTAAATGAACCCTGTCATCAGTATCAGGCATGATAAGCTAAAGTTATAGACATAAAAGCGCTGTTCTGCTGATTTAATAGGTACCTTCACTGTAGAAATCTGCAACCTGGTTATTCTGTAATCATTAGACGTTTTGGTGCAAAAAGCTGTTTATGCATCGGAGCAGCCCTGTGGGGTGAGACTGTGGGTAGGGTCTTCATCTCTACTTTGGTCCTTCAGCTGCCTCTGGTACAAGTATCTACATACTGTTTAAAATTCCACGCAGGTGCCGTCCTAGCCACGGATGGTGCTTGCGCAAATTGATCTGGTTACATGCTTCAGTAAAATGGTGGTGGTGTCAGCGCATGCGCACATTAACCTCCTGGCAGGCGTCAGGGAAATGGCACCAGTGGCGGCCCATTGCTCAGATTGAGATCTTGGCTAGTCATTGAGCTGAGTTCTAAATCTGTGCATGCGCCGCCAGCGGCGCCATTTTACTGAAGCCTACAACCAGATTGATCTGCACAAGCGCCGCCCGTAGGTAGGATGTTGCCAGCGCAGAATTTTAAACAGTATGTAGATACTTACACCAGAGGCATCCGAGGGGCTATGACAGAGCCGAAGACCCTACCCACAGTCCTGCCCCACAGGCCCGCCCTGATGAACCAACAGCTTATTGCACTAAAACTTCTAATGGTGCTCAAAGAATAACCAGGCTGCAGATTTCTACAGTGAAGGTATCTATTAAATCAGCAGAACAGCACCTTAATGCCCAAACATTTAGTTTATCATACCTGATCCTGATGACAAGTTTTCTTTAAGAATGTGTCCATAGTGCAATTTTTTTATATTTTAGTTTACTACTATTGGATTATATAAGAAAAGCTGATTAATGTGGCACAAATTCTACATTTCAAATATATTTATAAATGTTGTACAATACATTTCTAGATTACTGGACAATTACAGAAATACTGTATATAAAAAGGTATACAGCCTTAAAATGAATGTCCACTTTAACTCCATGTTTGTATGCAAATCATTCTGTGCTGATTAATGTATTGTCATAGTAGCAGAGCTCAGTTATAATTTTGATCTTTAAATCGCAAATGCTAAAATTCTGATTTCAGCTGCTACAGGGGGATATTGTTGCCTACTATTTTAATACGCAGGCTTCCCTTAGTGGTTGCTAGAAGCAGCCACAACTTTAATTGCACGGTTTTGCAGGAAATTTAAAACGGTTTTAGAAAAATGAAGCTCTGATTAGTATAAAAAGTATAGAAGGAAAATAAGTAGCATAGAATACTTTAGGTTAAAAAATAAAATTATATTTAAGATACATTTACCTGAATTATTTATGTACCAGAGTATTGACCCCCCCTATTACAGAATCAAGTTTGGTTGAATTTTTTCCATTCTTGGGTTGTCAAAATCCGAAAATCCTAACTATTTGTCCATCAATATGGTTGTGGTCGAGGGAGACTCCTGAAAAACAACCTCATAGCATTATCCCTCCTCCACAAACTTTACAGTTGGCACACTGCAGTTAGACAGGTAACGTTCATCTGGCATTTGCCAAACTGTGACTTGTCTATTAGATGCCAGATAGAGAAGTATGGGAGATAGAGAAGAACCTCAGCACTTGTCGACTTGTTTTATAACGTTATATGATCTGCATCTTCATGGCTGAATTGCTGGGATTCCTAAATGCTTCCACTTTTCAATAATACGACTCACAGTGGAAGATTTAGGAAGGAAGAAATTTCATAAACTGACTTGTTACAACAGTGACATTCCATTACAGTACCAAGCTCGAATTCTGTTAGTAAAGGCAGACTGCATGGATAGGGGCCGGATATTATACATCTGAGGCAGTGGGACTTCAATGATTAAGAGGTCCTTCTGAATACTTTGGTCCGTATAATGTATCTACTAAAGTTATTTTTACTTTTTTTTGCATGAATTTGAAAACAATTACAACAGCTCAGAAACTTTTGAACTTGTTATAACTTATTACAATATTGTAATGTTCTGAAAGGTTATTGATACAATGTTGATATCAGTGATGAGTTCTTATGGCATGTACAGCCCTTGGGCACTAGGCTTTAGTACGGGAACCTAAGTCACAGAACCCTACAGAAAATATCTGTAAATGATTTAAAGTGGATTACACCTCTAAGCAGACCATCAGTTCTACAACAAAACCTACCATGTATGATATAATGCTATAAAATATTAATAACCTATAATCTCTCTTTTCACAGGAGCCATATATCAATAAATCTGCCGTCGCAGTTCAAGCTCATTTCTCACTTCAACGGGCATACGTTGTGTTTCGAACACTGGGACTTCGCCATCTCACGGTTGTAGATCTTCACAACAGGGCGGTTGGAATGATTACCAGGAAAGATCTTATATCTCTGCGGCTGGAAAAGAAGTTGATTAAAATGGACTCTGGAAAGCTGGATTCAGACGAAGAACTGCTGCAATGAACATGAGTGTGAGGTTTTCTGAGGCCACAGTGAATGAAGCGTAAAGTATAGTGATATTGGCATCATTCGCCTGTAGTCTCAGCCACTGTAATTTCAGAAGAGGAGGTCAATGGAGTGGAAAGTGGCTAAAATATGATATAAGAATGAAATTACTTTTTTGTTACAAAAGCAAGGACACATCCTTAGACTATTTTCCTGATGAAAATCATAAGTGAAAAGTACAATATGAGACACATAAATACTTTGCTATCAATTTGCTTAGGTAAATTCTAACTGCTTTCACCAAATTAAAGGGGGTACACGAGGTTTTAAAAAAAATAAACTTTCAGCTGAAGGTAATAAGACATAAAGATTTTTTATGATATCTGCAAAACATGTTGTTCTTACTAAAATAGAAATACTTTCTGTATTAATGCTTTATGATTCTTAAGAATTCTGCTTGCTGTGATTTCATAGGAACCTATTTGTATACTTCTAGTGGAAAAAAAATTGTAATGGTCATATGATCAAAAGAATGTTGTATTGTGCAATTATTATACATTTTATAACTTTTTTATGCAAAAATTATCTTATTGTCAGAAACCGGAATACCGATTTAATACAAAAAGCCCATAGTGAACCTTCAAAGCTCCTGTCACTACATGGCCCGGTCAGTATTGGTTTATATTGCTGAAGCTTTGACATGCCATTCTGACTTATGACCAATTTAGTCAATAACTGGCATCAGCCATGCCATGCGATACATATTGACATCACCACCACTAGTGGAGGATTTAAAATGTGGGTATGGACTTTTCCCATTACAAATTGCCATGTGAAGCTGAAAGTTTTTTTTAAAGCTCAGAAACTCCCATTTTCTGATCATTTTAATATGTATTTCATTATATAACGGGAATGTTATCACAATTTATTTTTTATGATAAAAGGTTGCACTCTCTCATGCTTTTATTACAGAGTTTCTAATTACAGATTTCACACAGATAATGTATGCAGACTTACCTATGGACGTAACGTAATAAAGTAAAATACTAGGGCTGAAAAAACACATTTGCTCCAAGTTCAGACAATTCTTCTGCAATGTTGGTCCAGAAAAAGATACAACCCTCCAAAAGGCAAAAACATTTTTTTCTTGTGTTAGGAGAATAAATCAATATATAAAAAACCCATCTCTAGTAATCCTAGTACATTGAACTTGTTATATTATTACTTTAAAAAAGAAAATCCCAACAACTGTTAAAGAATGGCAGAGAATCAATGCAGAGATCTAATCTAGGTTTTCCTGCACGCGGGGCAAAAATTCAGTTTAGCGTCCTCTCCTATACACAGATTTAACGGTTTGAGTAGTCATCATGTGACCGCTCATATGTGATTTTCACACTTACAGTCGCATGCCGACAGTGGCGTAACTAAAGTCCCATGGGCCCTGGTGCAAAATTTAGACTTGTTCCCCCTCCTCCTGCATGTTGGTGAGATGTATGGGCCCTTGTAATGTTCTAAATCCTGTAAGGACATACATATTTCCGCCCCCCCCCCCCAAATTATGTAGTAATGTACCACTACCTTCCAGGTACATATGGCCCCTTGGCCCCTTCTAGATATATATGTCCCCCATATTGGACCCCTTTCAGGTATATATATCTCCCATCTGGGACCCCTTCCAGATATACAGTGCAGACCAAAAGTTTGGACACACCTTCTCATTTAAAGATTTTTCTGTATTTTCATGACTATGAAAATTGTACATTCACACTGAAGGCTTCAAAACTATGAATTAACACATGTGGAATTATATAGTTAACAAAAAAGTGTGAAACAACTGAAAATATGTCTTATATTCTAGGTTCTTCAAAGTAGCCACCTTTTGCTTTGATGACTGCTTTGCACACTCTTGGCATTCTCTTGATAAGCTTCAAGAGGTAGTCACCGGAAATGGTTTTCACTTCACAGGTGTGCCCCGTCAGGTTTAATAAGTGGGATTTCTTGCCTTATAAATGTTATAAATGGGGTTGGGACCATCAGTTGTGTTGTGCAGAAGTCTGGTGGATACAAAGCTGATAGTCCTACTGAATAGACTGTTAGAATTTGTATTATGGCAAGAAAAAAGCAGCTAAGTAAAGAAAAATGAGTGGCCATCATTACTTTAAGAAATGAAGGTCAGTCAGTGTGAAAAATTGGGAAAACTTTGAAAGTGTCCCCAAGTGCAGTTGCAAAAACCATCAAGCTCTACAAAGAAACTGGCTCACATGAGGACCGCCCCAGGAAAGGAAGACCAAGAGTCATCTCTGCTTCTGAGGATAAGTTTATCCGAGTCACCAGCCTCAGAAATCGCAGGTTAACAGCAGCTCAGATTAGAGACCAGGTCAATGCCACACAGAGTTCTAGCAGCAGACACATCTCTTCAACAACTGTTAAGAGGAGCCTTTGTGCAGCAGGCCTTCATGGTAAAATAACTGCTAGGAAACCACTGCTAAGGACAGGCAACAAGCAGAAGAGACTTGTTTGGGCTAAAGAACACAAGGAATGGACATTAGACCAGTCGAAATCTGTGCTTTGGTCTGATGAGTCCAAATTTGAGATCTTTGGTTCCAACCACCGTGTCTTTGTGTGATGCAGAAAAGGTGAACGGATGGACTCTACATGCCTGGTTCCCACCGTGAAGCATGGAGGAGGAGGTGTGATGGTGTGGGGGTGCTTTGCTGGTGACACATGGCTACCACAGCATCTTGCAGCGGCATGCTATTGCATCCGGTTTGCGTTTAGTTGGACCATCATCTATTTTTCAACAGGACAATGACCCCAAACACACCTCCAAGCTGTGTAAGGGCTATATGCCCAAGAAGGAGAGTGATGGGGTGCTACGCCAGATGACCTGGCCTCCACAGTCACCTGACCTGAACCCAATCGAGATGGTTTGGGGTGAGCTGGACCACAGAGTGAAGGCAAAAGGGCCAACAAGTGCTAAGCATCTCTGGGAACTCCTTCAAGATTGTTGGAAGACCATTTCCGGTGAATACCTCTTGAAGCTCATCAAGAGAATGCCAAGAGTGTGCAAAGCAGTCATCAAAGCAGAAGGTGGCTACTTTGAAGAACCTAGAATATAAGACATATTTTCAGTTATTTCACACTTTTTTGTTAACTATATAATTCCACATGTGTTAATTCATAGTTTTGAAGCCTTCAGTGCGAATGTACAATTTTCATAGTCATGAAAATACAGAAAAATCTTTAAATGAGAAGGTGTGTCCAAACCTTTGGCCTGTACTGTATATGCCTCCCATCCTGGGTTCCTTCCTATTTTATATGCCCCCCATCCTGGGTTCCTTCCTGGTATATATATATGTCCACCATCCTTGCATATATGCCCCCATCATGGGCTCCTTCCTGTTATATATGTTCCCTATTCAGGGTTCCTTTTTGGTATACACAGTGGTGTGAAAAAGTGTTTGCCCCCTTCCTGATTTCTTATTTTTTTGCATGTTGGTCACACTTAAATGTTTCAGATCACATAACAAATTTAAATATTAGACAAAGATAAAACAAGTAAACACAAAATGCATTTTTTAAATGAAGGTCTTTATTATTAAGGTAAAAAAAAATCCAAACCTACAGGGCCCGGTGTGAAAAAGTGATTGCCCCCTACCCCCTTAAAACATAAATTAACTGTGGTTTATCACATCTTTGGTAAGCTGAGTTCCATTTCCCTAGCCACACACAGGCCTGATTACTGCCACACATGTTCTCAATCAAGAAATCAATTAAATAGGACCTGCATGACAAAGTGAAGTAGACCAAATGATCCTCCAAAGCTAGACATCATTCCGCGATCCAAAGAAATTCAGGATCAAATGAGAAACAAAGTAATTGAGATCTAACAGTCTACAAAATATTATAAAGCCATTTCTAAAGCTTTGGGTCTCCAGCGAACCACAGTGAGACCCATTATCCACAAATAGAGAAAACATGGAACAGTTGTGAACCTTCCCAGAAGTGGCTAGCCGACCAAAATTACCCCAAGAGCGCAGTGGCGACTCGTCCAAGAGGTCTCAAAAGACCCCACAACAACATCCAAACAGTTGCAGGCCTCACTTGCCTCAATTAAGGTCAATGTTCATGACTCCACCATAAGAAAGAGATTGGGCAAAAATGGCATGCATGGCAGAGTTCCAAGATGAAAACCACTACAGAGCAAAAAGAACATAAAGGCTCATCTCAGTTTCGCCAAAAAACATCTTGATGATCACCAAGATTTCTGGGAGAATACTCTGTGAACTAACGAGACAAAAGTTGAACTTTTTGGAAAGTGTATGTCCCATTACATCTGGTGGAGAAGTAACACAGCATTTCAGAAAAAGAACATCCTACCAACAGTAAAATATGGAGGTGGTAGTGTGATGGTCTGGGGCTGTTTTGCTGCTTCAGGACTTGGAAGACTTTCTGTGGTAAATGGAACCATGAATTCTGCTGTCTACCAAAAAATCCTGAACGAGAATGTCCGGCCATCTGTTCATGACCTCAAGCTGAAGCACCCTTGGGTTATGCAGCAGGACAATGATCCAAAACACACCAGCAAGTCCACTTCTGAATGGCTTAAGAAAAACAAAATTAAGACTTTGGAGTGGCCTAGTCAAAGTCCTGACCTTAATCCGATTGGGATGCTAAGGCATGACCTTAAAAAGGCGGTTCATGCTCGGAAACCCTCCAATGTGGCTTAATTACAACAATTTTGCATAGATAAGTGGGCTGACATTCCTCTAGAGCTTTGTGAAAGACTCATTGCCAGTTATTGCAACACTTGATTGCAGTTGTTGCTGCTAAGGGTGGCCCAACCAGTTATTAGGTTTAAGGGGC
This sequence comes from Phyllobates terribilis, assembly GCF_046119375.1. Classification (NCBI taxonomy): domain Eukaryota; kingdom Metazoa; phylum Chordata; class Amphibia; order Anura; family Dendrobatidae; genus Phyllobates; species Phyllobates terribilis. The sequence continues at coordinate 606,161,383 of NW_027362764.1, forward strand.
AATCACTTTTTCACACAGGGTCCTGTAGGTTTGGATTTTTTTTCCCTTAATAATAAAGACCTTCATTTAAAAACTGCATTTTGTGTTTACTTGTGTTATCTTTGTCTAATATTTAAATTTGTTTTGTGATCTGAAACATTTAAGTGTGACAAACATGCAAAAGAATATGAAATCAGGAAGGGGGCAAACACCTTTTCACATCACTTTATGTCCACGTTTTGCTGTTGTTCTCTAATGCATAAAACCCCCAAAATATTCTACTCACCTTCCCCTGCTCCCGCGTCGCATGATGTCTTCAACTGTAGCAGGTGCAGAGGACGGCAGCTTACATCAGCGACCTCAACTACCGGCCTCTGATTGGCCGGCGGTGTGTATTGCAGTGCAGGGACCTGGCAAGTCTCTGCACCCCAATACATTTCAGCTGAATGTGCGTCCTTGGCATTGATGTATGGTATGTTGTCACCCCAAGAAAATAAGAAAAATCAAAAACTAGCTGATAGAGGTGAGTTGCTTAAATTCACCAACTTTGCCAAATTTTCCTAAGAAATTCAATTTGCGGCAACTAAATTTGTAGAAACGGGAATTTCCGGGGATTCAACTCAAGCTTAACTCTCTGCGGATCGATCTCCTCATCTCTACTAGGGTAATATTTATTGTAAATGAATTCATTTCTATGTTGTTGTAGAACATAGAAACCTTCACTCCTCTAGATGGACAGTAATTGATGTCTTCATGGGTATGAATCGCTTCCCTCATTATTAGTATTGTGGACAGGTGAACTATTCTGAAGTAAAAATGCAAAATGCAAAAATGACATAACACATAAACCCAGTGCAGAATCAGCATATTCATAGAATAATTTTGAGCACATGTACCTGCATGAATTGAGTCAGTCATAAGAAATTCTATGTCCTACGTCAGTAGTTCAGAACTTCTTTTTATGATGCGAGTACCAGTGGCAGAATATTTCCCTCAATAAAAATGGGGAAACTCTGCAATTACTCCATTCCTGCTGCGTCATCTCTTTCTTCTGTGTGTGAAACACCCAATCTGATTTCGAAAATCCTCAGAGGAATCACTGATATTTGGTAATGCTGACCTGGTACATATGATTAATGGACCTTCATTGTAAATAAACTAAAAGTATTTTGTGTATTATCTGAATAAAGGGTTTAATTTAAAACTATATAGACAAATTCTGTATCATAGCTTTCATTTTGCTTCTGAATAAAATGTTCTGCTGTTACTTCTAATCATAGTATTGGATTAAATATATTTAATATCTATAACAATAGGCCATAATGGACACTTCATATATTTTTCAATGATCCATAAAATATGTGTGCTGTATTCTGTGCTAGTAAAAGCATTGCAATGTTAGATATTGTTTTTGCAAATAATCATCTTTAAAGGGATATTCCCATCTTCAAGATCCTATCCCAATATGTAGTAGGTATAATAATAATAATATTAGCAAATACCAGCCAATTAGAAATGTAGTATAGTTCTTCTGATTTGGTATGTTGCTTACCCCATGTGCTGGGCATTGCAGTAGCTTAGGTATCCATGGTTATGACGACTAACAACTAACTAACTGTCATCATATGAGTGGTCGTAACCTTGGATACCTAAGCTACTGCAATGCCCTGCACATGGAGTAAGCAACATAGCGAATCAGATGAACTATACTACATTTCTAATTGGAGGTATTTGCTAACAGTTTTAATATTACACCTACTGCATTTTGGGATAGGACCTTGGAGATGGGAATACCCCTTTAAGCTCTTAAAACAAAATTGCGTACATGCATGTGATTGTGGGGGTGATCGTGTGTGGAGAGGGCTCAGGAGCTTAGCTCGCCCCACACATGGTACATGCCGGCTATATTACACAACCGCTGCCAAAGCTGTGCTCCTATCACTGCTGTTAAACATTTCAATTCCCTTGTCAATTTCTGACATTGGCTGTTTAAATGGAGTGTGCACCGGTGCTCACAAACACAAGCTCCCATCGTCCCCCGTGATGCGATCGTGAGACACTGACTGATTACCATGGCAGCCAGGGGCCTGCTGGAGCCCCCCATACTGCAATACTGTGACATTGCAGTATGTGTTATAAGTGATTAGATGATTGCAGAATACCTAAAGGCACTAAAAAATAAAGCATTTTTTTTAAAAAAAAGATAAAACCTAAAATGAAAATAAAGAAATTTAAAAAATACAAAAAATAAACACATTTGTCATCGCCACATCTATAAAAATCCAATCTAACAAAATATAAAATTAACCCATATGGTTAAAGCTATGCTGAGAAAAATAAATCAAATGGGCAGAATTGCGTTTTTTTGGTCACTCCTCTTCCCTAAAAAAAGCAATAAAATTTGATCAAAATGTCTTATGTACCCGAAATTGAAATCCAGTCCAATCATTTGCATGATCTGCGCTCAAAATGCCTCTGTCATGTGCAGAGAGCTTGGGGAGGCAGAGGTGTCGGCTCACTGCACATGACAGAATCCTTTGGAGTCTAGCTGGTAAGACCTGGCTGGAGCGATCTATCAAAGAGAGAGTGGATGTTTCTTCAAACCATGTCTTGGTGACCGGGCCAGTGTACCGTAACACCCTGATGACTCCAGGTAATGTTTTTTTATTCTTTGAGGAAAGTTTTTATTTGATAATTATTAGTGATGAGCGTGTGTGCTCACCACTGCTCGATACTCGATTGAGCATTGGGGTGCTCAGGTAAGCTCATTACTCCATCGAGTATTGCGGGTGCTCGAGCACCATGCTTGAGTCCCTGCCCCACGTGTTTTGTGGCTGTTAGACAGGCAATAAACATACAGGGATTGTCTGTCATGCACAGTAATGCCGTAGCCATGTTGGCTACTGGCATTATTGTGACTGGCCGTCCGCATCACGTCATTGGGTCTTATATAAGACCCGGAGACGCGATGCTATGCACACTCTCCTCTGGAAGCAGTTCAGGGTGAGATGATCTGGGAGGGAGAGCTTAGATTAGAGCAGGCATATAGGCAGTGTTTTCAGGGCTACATATTGTACTTTCTCTAAAACCGCTGCTACCTGCATTCAGTGTAGGGATAGCTGGTGGAGGAGGGATAGTTTTGGATTAAAGGCATATAGACAGGTTTTATTTCCCCTTTTACTATGTCATCTACTGTAGTCATAGGCGACGGGGAAATATGGTGAGAGATGGCCTGGCTATTAAGAGGTGGAGGAGAGGGTTTTTTTTAAACTCTTTTTAATTTTGCCTTATATATAAGTTATTATACGGGAAAGAATGTTTTCTAGCATTTTTTCCTGTAAAATCCATTTTATCTTCGGTTTTGTATGTTTCATTTATGTTGTTTATGATTACACAATCAATAAGAATTAGACAAGCTCATTATTATTTTTCTGACTACTATTTCAAGAAGAATGTAAGTAACGTTTAATAATGTTACATTTAAAATATACGTTAATCTGTAATATTTCCTATTTAACATTTATTTTAGTATTCATTTACACATTATTTGTGCTAAATAATGTACAATTGTACTTTATCAATCGTGTCACTACCAGTAGATTACTCTGGCAGATCCATTTCACTCTCATGATGCACAGATGACAAGTCATAACATTTGTCTTTTTAGTGCCTCTAAAACATACTTTGTAACTTTCTGCTTAAAGCTTCATTACCACTCAAATCTACATTATATTTTTCCCTCCGGCAAGAATGACGTTTTGCTGTAGTCGATGCTTTTAGATGCACATCATGTTATTATATCTTAGATTTTTACTGCCTGCTGTTTCTTTAGTGACAATTGTCTTTAATATAAATAGATAGAGCTCATCATCTGCTGTCCTGCTGTTGAAGTATCTCACATTTGATCTCGGAATCCATTTTTTGCTTGTCTTGCTGCTCTGTCACTTCCTTCGGATGTATGTGATTTGTCTGAAGATGAGAAGAGTGAAGCCAGCGCTGATTGGCCTCAGAGATTGCATAACATTACAATGTCACGTGATCCCTTGGAGAGCCAGTGCCGTCACTTCTGGAATGGCAATGGCACAGTATAAGTGTTATGTTCAACTCTGTCCTCCTCCCCTTGGACCTGTCATCTGCCTTCGACATAGTGGACCATTCCTTCTTACTACAGATTCTCTCCTCTCTTGGCATCACAGACTTGGCCCTATCTTGGATCTCTTCATACCTAACAGACTGGACATTCAGCATTTCCCACTCACATACAACCCCCTCATCTCGCCCTCTATCTGTGTCCCCCAAGGTTCAGTTCTAGGATCCCTGATCTTCTCCATCTACACCTTTGGCCAGCTCATAAAGTCCCACAGATTTCAGTATCATCCCTATACTGATGACAGACAGATCTTCATCTCTGAAACTGATATCACCTCCTTACTAACCAGAATTCCACAATGTCTGTCTGCTATTTCAGTCTTCTTCTCTGCTAGATTTGTAAAACTTAACATGGACAAAACAGAATTGGTCATCTTTCCCCATCTCATTCAACCTCCCCCCAACAGACCTATCCATCAAAGTCAATGGCTGCTTACTCTCCCCAGTCACTCAAGCTCCCTGCCTCGGGGTTAACCCTTGAACCTGATCTCTCCTTCAAGCCACATATCCAAACCTGTTCCACTTTCTGCCGACTCCAACTCAAAAAAATTTCCCGAATCCGTACATTCCTTAATCCAGAATCTACAAAAACACTAGTGCATGCCCTCATCATCTCCCACCTTGACTACTGCAACCTCCTGCTCTGTGGCCTCCCTTCTAACACTTTTGCACCACTCCAATCTATCCTAAACTCTGCTGCCTGACTAATTCACCTGTCCCCCCACAATTTCCCCACCTCCCCTCTCTGTCAATCCATTCACTGGCTCCCCATTGCCCAGAGACTACAGTTGAAAACCCTAACCATGGCATATAAAGCCATCCACAAGCTGTCTCCTCCAAACTTCTGTCTCCCGGTACTTACCTGCACGCAACATCCGATCCTCACAACATCTCCTTCTCTACTCTCCTCTTATCTCCTCTTCCACAATCGCATTCAAAGATTTTTCTCGTGAATCCACCCTACTTTGGAACTCTCTACCCCAACATATCAGTCTCTACCGTGGAAACCTTCAAAAGGAACCCGAAGACCTTCCTCTTCTGACAAGCCTACAACCTGCAGTAACCCTCGTTCTACCATACCGCTGCATGACCACCTCTACCCTCATCTACTGTATCCTCACCTATCCCTTGTAGACTGTGAGTCCTCGTGGGCAGGGACCTCTCTCCTCCTGTACCAGTCGGTGACTTGTCTTGTTCAATATTATTGTACTTCTTTTTATGTATACCTCTTTTTATATGTAAAGCTTCATGGAATAAATGGTGGTATAATAATAAATAATAATACTATTTTACAAGGGGAAAACATAGGGATTGAGAAAGGTTATCTGAGTTAGTGTACAATCCCTTAGTTGGCTGACTATGGAAATAGCGTTAGTGTTTGTGAAAGTGTGTCTAAGTAAAGATATTACTGTCTAGCACAGGTGGGTCTCAAACATTCTGAACCTCAATGTAAATTATGTAATAGAGTCCCACCTTCCATATATCCAAATACTAGTTTTACTTATGTAGCTGACAGGCGTACCTTCTCAGCCTCTAAGGCATGGAAGTGACTGCTACCTCTACAAAAAAAATCTGACCTATCGAGACATTGATTCAACAAGACCTTTGGAGGTGTCGTATGGTGTCTGGCATTAAGATATTAGCAGCAGATCATTTTTGTACTATAAGTTGAAGAGTAAAGCCACCATTAATCAGACATGTTTTTCCAGCTCATCACACAGATTGAGATCTAAAGAGTTTGGAGGCTCAGTCAATATCTTGAATTCTTTGCCATATTCCTCTAACCATTCCTAAATAAATTCTACAGTGGTTGATAGAATATTCTCCTGCGTCATATATTAATTTCTTTGGCCAAATACAGGCTACATTTCAAACATATTATTTTTTATGTTAGTTTCACCTTGTCATAACCTGATTCTAGATGTGATTGAAGCATTGCTGTCATTATCAAGACTAGTTCATGCAGAGCTTTGCAATCAATGTATTGAACTTCCCTTGAGTATGAAGACGTAAGAATTTTAGCTGTTATATAATATAGAAAAATAGAAAAGAAAAATAGAAAAATGAAACTTGACAGTTTAGATATTGTATATAATTGGTCTATTAATTTTTTAATATGTACCTACATTATAATGACACTCATCACTAGCATGCTACTTCCTCTGCAATCATTTCAGCTGTAAGCATAGGATCCCTATTCACAGCATGAGTTACTGATTTAGGGCAAATTTTTAGTTCTTTAAAGCCACTTAAAGGTGAAGTGAATGACATCTGTTATCTAGTTAGAAGGGCACCTGTCAATGGGGTGAGACAACAAGTTAACAGTTAGTTCTTAAAGTTGTTGTATTTAAAGCTGGAAAAATGGGCAAATATATGAATGTGACTCTAACATTACCAAATTGTGATGGATAAACTAGGTGAGAGCATCTCCCAAACAACAGTTCTAGTGGGTGTTTCTGGTATGTAATGGTTAGAGATGAGTGGATCAGCAGAAATTCGATTTGCAGAGAAGTTATTCTTCATGAGTTTATTGAATTTTTCCCATATTACCATATTTTTTTGCAAGTGATGCAGCACTCTGCACACCAAACAGGGCAAAAATGTCACTACATATCCCTGACGTGCGCCCTTCTGTTCTATACCTGTTAATATCTTTATTAAGTTTTTCTCCCCTTACAAGTACACTTCCCTGATGATTCCTCAACATTGAGGTAGAAAGTCGTCGGGAGGGATTTTTTCTTCTGGGACTACAAGGGCAAGTACCACATTTGAGTACTGTCCTTGTAAAGGCAGAAGCTACTGCATTGGGGACGACAGGATTAGTGAGAATTCCCTATTTATCTCATCTGCTGCTCACAGAGTTCCACGGACTACAAGGTCTTCTCATCTGAATTGGGTGATATAATAATATTTAGTTCTGGAACAGTTTATATATGGCACTTTATGTTCCAGTAGCTATGTGATATTGGTGCATATTCATACCATACTCTGTGTTTTGGTTTTAGGTTGTTGGTACCTGGTTCTTCTTAGGGTGTGTTGGGGATTATCCCTATGGTTTTAGAATTGCTCATTAAAAGTTATATTTTATTTATATTACAGTCTCTATGTAATGGTAAGCTCTAGAGATGAGCGGATCAGAAGACATTCGATTTGCAGAGAAATTATTCTCCATGAATTTAATGAATATAAGTTTGTTTTTTTTAACTTTTTTTGATGAATGCAGATTTTTGTAATATTTAAGTACAATTCAGTTCCACTCAAAACTATAAATTCTTGCCTAGTTATCAGTACCTTCCAAAAACAACTAATGAACTGAATTAATGGTCATGGACATTCTAAACTCTTTAATGCATGGGACGAGTAAAAGCTAGTCCATCGGATCTAATTCCGCAGAAAACATGGTGTAGCACAAATTACTGAAAAAGTTAATGCTGGATATGATATAAACCTGTCAGTACACGCTTTGACCAGTTTATAGCTATGCAGACCTATACAGAGTGCCCATGATGCTGTCCACTGTCAAAGCACCAACTCGGCAGTTTTGCTAAAATATTGTGAATTTTTGGTATATACTCCAGTCACAGCCAGCTATCCTAATATACAGTGGCATGTAAAAGTTTGGGCACCACTGATCAAAATTATTAAAGTTAAAGATGACACATTTCTTTTGTATTTTAGGCAAAAAATATATACATTTTCATCTTTCACATTTTAAAAATTACAAAAAGGAAAATAGGCCAATGCAAAGGTTTGGGCACCCGACATGGTTTTTACCTAGTAGCACCCCCTTTTGAAAGTATCACAGCTTGTAAATGCTTTTTATAGCCAGACAAGAGTCTTTCAATTCTTGTTTGAAGGATTTTCATCCATTTTTCCTTGGAAAATTCTCCAATTTTTGTGAGATTCCAGGGTCGTCTTGCATGCACTGCTATTCTGAGGTCTGGCCACAGATTTTCATTGATGTTCAGATCAGGGGACTGTGAGGGTCATTGTAAAACCTTCAGCTTGCGCCTTTTGATGTAGTCTGTTGTGGATTTTGATGTGCGTTTAGAATCATTATCCATTTGTAGAAGCCATCCTCTTTTCAATCTCAGCTGTTAAACAGATTGTGTTATGTTTGTGACGCGCCCCCAGGGTCGTGGGGTACTCGGCAGCCGGGCCTCCAGTTGCCGGGGGATATCACGGTGGCTGGCCCGGTCCGTGGCCCAGGGCGGTCACTCAAAAGGTGAAATATATATATATGGGAAATTGGGAAAGTTCGTGACGCCACCTGTGGTACCTGGTGAGGATCACCAGCGCTGCTACAGTCCTCTGAGGCAGATGTTAGGGCAGCTTGTGATGGGACGGCTCCCCACAGGTGGAGCAGGCCTCAGGGCAGTGTAGTAGAAGAGAGTGGGTCGCGCTGGGCGTTGTAGTGCAGGGGGGAACGATAGCGCCGATGAAGAATGGATAGAGGCAGTGCAGTGCAGTCATCCAAGATTTTACTCGCAGTTCTTTAGACACTTCACAGGTGCACTATACAGGTAAAGGCCTCCCGCGTCATGCTGCGTTCACCCGGCAGAGGTTCAATCCTTCCTCAGGCAACTTGGGAATACCTGGCAGAACCTCACGTCTAGAGATGAGCGTTGTTCTACTCGAACTGTTCGCCAATCTCAAATTCGAGCTGTTTTGGGCGGTGTTCGAGCCGTTCGGCGAACACGAACAATTTGAGAAAAATTCGGCTGTTCGAGGTTATGTTCGATAACTGTTCGTGCACCAAAATCATAACTGGATTTTTTCTCAGTAATGATGAAAATTAATGTTAATACGCAGTTTGAGTGTACAGCGGGGTGGGGGGAGGGGCAGGGGATGGATCTCTGCAGGAACAATGAAGATCTCCATTTTTTTTCCTCTTTCCCGCATTTACAGTGGGGAGGTGCAATCTGTCAGCCTATCAGCAGCGCACACACGGAGCGAAGTGCTTTTTTTCACACAAGCAAGGGCATGTGTCATTGGCAGTGTATGTCACATGTCCTTGCCCTATAAGACCAAGCCATTTTCCCCATCGCCACCATTTTCTCACTGCTGCAGCTGCGTGTTAGACGGCACCGCTGTTGCTGTGTGCGCTATACCTTGTTAATTTCAAGCCAATTTTCGCACAAATCTACAGATAGCTTGGGAGTAGGGAATAGTTGTGATTGCAGTCCTTTTAAGGACTAGGTTACAGCATTTCCTACGACTTTTATCAGGCAGGTCTGTGCTCTTAAATAGATAGATTGTGGGAGTAAAGACTAATTGTAATTGGAGTCCTTTTCAGGACTAGGTTACATCAGTTCCTATCAGTTTTTGCCAGGCAGGTCTGTGCCAGTGCTGTGCAAGTTTTTTTCACAGCATTTGGCTGAATCTAGCAAAGCTAATCCTTTTTGGCCTATTGCAGAGTGTGTTAGTCAGTGGAGTAGCCTATCTGTGTTGCAAGATATACCACCTGTGTATAGAATACCAATTTTTTTACTGCACCTAGTGAAGTAAAATCTTTTGGGCATAGCATCATTCTATTAGTCCATATATACTGACCTCCATCAGGTTGAATATAATTTTTTTCTGCATCTAGCTCTGAAAAAATATTGGGCTTCTAGCTGTGTGTGGGACTTGTTCTATTAATCCATCTATACAGACCTCCATCAGGTTGCAAACTGAATATATTTTTTTCTGCATCTACCTCTGAAAAAATATTGGGCTTCTAGCTGTGTGTGGGACTTGTTGTATTAGTCCATCTATACTGACCTCCATCAGGTTGCAAACTGAATATATTTTTTTCTGCATCTACCTCTGAAAAAATATTGGGCTTTTAGCTGTGTATGGGACTTGTTCTATTAATCCATCTATACAGACCTCCATCAGGTTGCAAACTGAATATATTTTTTTCTGCATCTAGCTCTGAAAAAATATTTGGCCTTCTAGCAGTGTGTGGGACTTTCTCTATTAGTCCATCTATACTGACCTCCATCAGGTTGCAAATTGAATATAATTTTTTTCTGCATCTAACCCAGCCAATAGTTTTGGCCTAATACCACAGTTTGGCCACTCAGCTCTGCTCGGTTCCCATCCATTGTTTTTTTGTGCAAACAACTCCAGAGTTGTTAATTAGTTAACCACCAAAATGAGTGGAAAAAGGCCTGCTGCTGGTGGAAAGGGGAATAGGCGTGTTGGGAAGGGGAAAAAAGGTTGTGTCCGTGGGGTAGGTGTTAAAGCAACAGTAACATCTGCAGAAGAAAGACCATCTTCCAGCCAAACTAAAATGTCTACTTCTTTTAGCGGACAATGTGATAAGATCCCTTTCTTACGGCCACGCCAATTGCTACAAATTCCAGATGAGGCACAAAAACAGCAGGTGCTTCAACGGATATCAAGTGCTCCTTTAAGTGGGCTCTCCTCCACATCAACTTCAACATCACAAATACTCCAGTCCTCAAAGGTGTCACCCCAATCGCACTTGCTTCCTCACAGCTCCCAAATCTCCAGCTGCCCGTCTGAGTATGAGGTAGAACAGATGGTTGAGTCTGCAGAGCTGTTTACTCATACTATAGCCTGGGAATCAGAGGTCGACTCCAGCGCTTCTGTGAATCCAGACGAGGAAATGATCTGCACTGATGCCCAGAATCTTTATGAGTCGGATCCAGGACCAGACGCAGAAGGTTCTGACCATAATGTAGACCCTCATTCCCAAACTGTAACTCCTGTTGGTGGAGACAATGAGGAAGACGATGATAAGACTCAAATACCTGATTGGAGCGACAACTTTAGTTTTTTGTCAGGGCAGGAACAGGTTGGCTCTGAGGACGACGGGTGTGATAACGCACAGGGTGATGATGATGAGGTTGGAGATCCCACTTACTGTCAACCCACAGTCAGCCAAGAGATGAGGTCAGCAGAGGAGGTGGAGGAAGATGCTAGTGACGACGAGGTCAGGTTGCGCCTTCCTGGACAGAGACGTAGTACTGGAAGCACGTCAACAACTGCATCCTCAAACACAACTCTGCCTCTCACCACAAGTCGTGGTGGCTCTTCAGGTCGCATGGGTGCTAAGCCTTGCATAGCCTGGGCATTTTTTCAGATCGATAAAGATGACCCAACTCGTGTTATCTGTAACATTTGTCAGCAAAAGCTAAGTAGAGGCCAAAAAATACATAGTTTGAGTACTTCATGCATGAACCGGCACATGGACATGAAGCATAAGTTGCAGTGGGAAGCTCAGTGTGCTACAATGCGGCCTAGCCGGCCGGGCCAACCACCGTCTGCCATATCTTGTGCATCCGCGGCCTCTTCATCCTCTGTGACTGGGGGGACAGCAGTCACACCTGTTTTGGGGCGCAGACCTGCCACCTCTTTACCCGCAACAGCCCGCGTGATTGGCAGGTCATCATTTTCTTTGGAGGTGGTAACACCAGCTGGTGTTGAGCGCTGTCCGACATCGATAGCACCACCTTTGGATCAAGGCAACTTAACATGTCCGCCTGCATCTTCCTCACAGACCGGCAGTTTGCCGGGGACACCCTTATCAACCCCGTCTAAGCACAATAGCCAGCCCTCGGTCCCTCAGATGTGGACAAGTAAAAGACCATTTCCTCCTAGCCATGAGAAAGCTAAGAGGTTGAATTTCACCATCTGCAAGTTCTTGGCTACAGAAATGCTGCCTTTCCGCTTGGTGGACACAGAGGATTTTCGAGACCTTATGTCCGTCGCAGTGCCCCAGTACCAGATGCCCAGTCGGCACTACTTCTCAAAGAAAGGTGTGCCTGCGCTCCACCAGCATGTCGCACACAACATCACCGCTTCTTTGAGAAACTCTGTGTGTGACAGGGTGCATTTCACCACAGACACTTGGACGAGTAGGCATGGACAGGGGCGTTACATGTCGCTGACTGGGCACTGGGTAACTATGGTGACAGCAGGACAAGGGGCTGCTGTCCAAGTCTTGCCGTCCCCACGAGTTGTGCGTCAATCCTCTTTATGTCAAAGTTCCTCCACTGCTTCTGCCTCCTCAACCTCCTCTCGGTCTTCCACCTGCACCCAAAGCCTGTCTGGTCATGCCACAAGCTTTCTAACTGCGCAGAAGGGATCCTGCACACCTCCTTACTATGCTGGCAGTAGGGCTCAACGTCATCAGGCGGTTTTTACATTGAAATGTCTGGGAAATGTGAGTCACACAGCTGAGGAGTTGTGGTCAGCTCTGGAGAACCAATTTCATGAATGGTTGTCTCCACTGGACCTGAAACCAGGGAAGGCCGTGTGCGACAATGCTGCAAACCTGGGTGCGGCCCTTCGCCGGGGCAATGTCACACACGTGCCTTGTATGGCTCACGTGTTGAACCTGGTTGTCCAGCAATTTTTAGCCCACTATCCCAGACTAGATGGCCTTCTGCAGAGGGCACGGTCGCTGTGTGCTCACTTTCGCCGTTCGCATCCCGCAGCTCAGCGACTTACATCTCTACAGAAGTCGTTGGGCCTGCCACTTCACCGGCTAAAATGCGATGTGCCTACCCGGTGGAATTCAACTCTGCACATGTTGCAGCGACTGTGGCAGCACCGACAAGCCCTGGTGCAATACATTCTGACGTATAGCCTGGGCCAACGAGATCCAGAGGTGGGGCAAATCACGCTGGAGGAGTGGTCTCAGATCAGGGACCTATGCACCCTTCTGCACAGTTTTGAAATGGCGACGAAGATGTTTAGTGCTGACGATGCCATTATCAGCATGACTATTCCGGTGATTTACATGCTGGAGCACATGTTAAACAGAATTCGGAGTCAGGTGGTGGCACAAGAGGAGGTGGAGGAAGTAGAGGAGGAGGAGTTGTATGCGGAAGGGCTAACATCTGCAAGGTCCAGACGGTCGGCAGCACCAAGGCGGCAGGCATGTGAGGGTGGGGGAGATGGTTTTACCAGGGCGCATGGTAGCAGCCAAACTAGTGAGGAAGGTGCAGGAGCCCAGGAAGAAGTGGAGGACGAACTGATGGAAGACTCATCAGATGAGGGAGACCTTGATCACATTTCTGTTGTGCGAGGTTGGGGGGAGAGGACAGAGGAAGGAAGCATGATTGTTACCTCGCCACCAACACAACAGGGACTTGGTGCTCCTGGATGCGCAACACACATGAGTGCCTTCTTGCTGCACTACCTGCAACATGACCCTCGAATTGTGAGAATTAGAAATAATCCTGACTACTGGGTTGCCACACTGTTAGATCCCCGGTACAAAAGTAAATTTGCAGAAATTATTCCTGCCATAGAAAGGGATGCACGCATGCAGGAGTATCAGCAGAGACTGTTGCAGAATCTTACATGTGCTTTTCCACAAAATACCAGTGGTGCACGTAGTGAATCTCACAGTTCCAACTTGCCAACCGTGGGACCGTCAAGTGCTCAGCACTCAAACCGTAACAGAACCACAGTATCTGCTGGTAACATCAATTTTGCGGAATCATTTCACCACTTTTTTAGCCCATCCTTTGCAAGGCCACAGGAGACAAGAAGTCTGACACATAGTCAACGCCTAGAGACGATGGTACAGGAGTATCTCCAAGTAAACATTGAAGCCACGATTGTGTCACTGGACCCTTGCTCTTTTTGGGCTTCCAATCTGGATAAATGGCCGGAGCTAGCCACTTACGCCCTGGAGATCTTGTCATGCCCCGCAGCCAGCGTTCTGTCTGAACGTGTGTTCAGCGCTGCTGGTGGTGTGCTGACAGATAAGCGCACGCGGCTCTCCACTGATAATGTAGACAGACTCACGTTCATAAAGATGAACAAATCATGGATCCGAAACGACTTTTCTACCCCTGTGTCATCCTGGGGAGAGTAAAAGCTTGATGATTGGTTAAAATCACCCTACCAACCGTTTTAAGCTTTCAAATTACTAATCATGTTTATCTGTATCTTGGCTGGAAAATAATTTGGGCTTTGTAGCAGTGTGCAGCACTGATTCTATTAGGCCATCTATAATAAGCTCCACCAGATTTAAAATTACTAATCATGTTTATCTGTATCTTGACTGGAAAATAATTTGGGCTTTGTAGCAGTGTGCAGCACTGATCCTATTAGGCCATCTATACTAAAGCTTCACCAGATTTAAAATTAATAATAATTTTTAGCTGCATCTAGCCCGGAAAATAATTTTGGGGCTCCGAGATGCGCAAGACACATAAGTGCCTTCTTGCTGCACTACCTGCAGCATGACCCTCATATTGTCAGAATTCGAAGTAATCATGACTACTAGGTTGCCACACTCTTAGATCCCCCAAACTTTTCGATCAACCTTTTCATTTTAATAAAGACCAAAAAAATGGTCATTTTTGAAATTATAAGCATTAGCAGGTTGTTAGAAACTGAAATCAAACAGTTTTCAACTCAAAACTTTATTCTAGGTGATGTTACATTTTCACATAGGACCCCTTGTTCGAAAGGAGCTTCTGAACTCTCTCGTCCATTGAATTTGTCAGGTTTTGGATGGTTTCTGCTTCAATTGTTTTGCATGAGGACAGAATACCCTCCCAGAGCTTTTGCTTAGATGTGAACTGCCTCCCGCCATCATAGACACTCCTTTTAATGATGCTCCAAAGGTTCTGAATGGGGTAGAGGTCAGGGGAGCATGGGGGTCACACCATAAGTTTGTCCCCTTTTATGCCCATATCAGCCAGAGATGCAGATGTTTTATGTGCAGCATGAGATGGTGCATTATCATGCAGAAAAATGATCTTGCTGTGAAATACACGGTTCTTCTTCTTGAACCATGGCAGGAAGTGCTGTTTGAGAAAATCCACATACATTATGGAGTTCATCTTTAGCGCCTTCAGGGATCCTAAAGGGGCCGACAATCTCTCTCCCCATGATTCCAGCCCAAAACATTACTCCACCTCCTCCTTGTTGGCGCTGTAGCCGTGTTTGCGTGGGGTGTCCATCAACCAGCCATCCTCCACTCCATCCATCTGGACCATCGAGCGCTGCACGGCACTCATCCGTGAACAAAACAGTTTTGAAATCAGTCTTCATGTAATGTTTGGCCCACTGGAGCCGTTTCTGCTTGTGTGAAGTGGATAGAGGAGGTCGACAGGATGGCGTATGCACAGCTGCAAACCTCTGAAGGACCCTGCATCTTGTTGTTCGGGGGACGTTGGAGGCACAAGCAGCTTCAAAAACTTGTCTGCTGCTATGACAAGGCTTTTTTGCCGCTGCTCTTTCAACCTGACGTAATTGCCTGTAGGAAAGAGTCCTCAATTTGCCCTTATCAGCACGCACACGTGTGTACTGTGAATCAGCTACATACTTCTTGATTGCCAAGACACTTCATCCTGATCATCGCACAATGTTGATTGTAGTCATGCCTTGACCTAAACACTCCACAATTTGTTGCTTCTCAGCAGCCGACACATCCTTTTCTTTCCCATTTTGGCAGAAAATGTAGGCTGCTTAATAATGTGAGAGAGCCTTCTTAAGTAGTCTTGCCTTTCATTGGACACACCTGCCAAACTAATTAGCACAGGTGTCTGCAATTGCTTACAGTGATATAAAGAGCCCTGACACACATCACCATCAATGAGTTTAACTGACAAACAAACAAATTCTTCCCTTATCACTCCTAAACACTTTTTGCATAATAATTTGGAACACAGTGTACATGTGCTTTTCCACAAAACACCAGTGGTTCACGTAGTGAATCTTACAGTTCTAACTTGCCAACCATGGTCTGTATGGAGTTGTTCAATAAAGGGCCCAAAATTAAGATAACATAGATGGGAGAGGTCTCTATGAATAGGAATTCCTAAGTATTTGATACCCTGTGAGGGCCAGGCAAAGGGAAAGTTGGACTGGATGGAATCCTATATGGATTTGGGGAGGGAGACATCGAGGGCCTCAGACTTCGCTGCATTGATTTTAAAATTTGACCATGTAACAAAGTGATCTATTTCAGCCATAACAGCATGGATGGATATATGTGATTGAGTGATATATACTAGGACATCATCAGCAAATAGAGAGCACTTGTACTCGGTGCCTCCCACCTCAATCCACCTAATATTGGGGTTATGGCGAATTGATGAGAGCAGGTGCTCCGTCACTAGGATGTATAAGAGAGGGGACAGAGAACATCCCTGCCTTGTCCCATTGGTGATTGTGAAAGGTGATGAAAATGTTCTGACGCGCCCCCTGGGCCTTGGGACACCCGGAGCCGGACCCTTTTTGGTGGATGCTGGTGGTTGTAGTCTCCGTGGCGGCGACCCGGTTCCGTGGCTCAGGGCGGTCAAACCAGTGGCGGAACTATTTATGTGGTTTTGATGTTTAAATGCCCGACTACGCCACCCGTGGATTGCGGTCAGAGTGAACCGCCGCTCCAGGGCAGACCGCTGAGGCTGGTGTTGTGGGTGCAGCAGAGCGTAGCATAACTCCCCACGGGAGGAGTATAGCCTCAGGGCAGTGTATGCGGAGGATGGGGGTGATGGTGCAGGGCAGCAGCAGTAATGACACGGAGTCAGTGATGCAGTCCAGGGCCTTTACTCACAGTTCTTATTATCCAGACCACGTCTGCAGGTAACGGCTGCCCACGTCGTACTGTGCTCACCAGGTGAGGGGCTCAGACAACTCCCAGATAACTTTGGAGTGCTTCACAGGACCCCCTTTGTGTGTCCTTTGTCTGGCCTTTCTTACCAACCCTTCTGTCCGGCTGCCTCGGGCCTCCTCTTGGTAAACTTGGCGCCAGTTTCCCTGACCCTATGTGGTGCCTTCCTAGCGGGTGTAGCGAGGGGCTGCGCCACATAAAATGTCACAGCCTCCTGTTTCTAGCTGAGGGTCGTTTCCTGCCTCCACTAGTTTCGGGGACCGGTCTCCCCCTTTGGCCTGACCCCTCCACGCAGGTGGATTCGGGCGTGCGGTGGCGACTCGCCCGTCCGCACCCCTGAGATCCCTTCGTTCCTCGTTCCTGGAGCCTTCTCCGCTCCTCTTCCTTCCTTCTCCCTCTTCCAGGCCTGGGCCTCTGTTACTAGGCCCGCCTCCGGAGCAGAGCTCATGCAGAGCCCCTGCTCCCTGCCACTTCTGCTCAGACTTCTCTGCACTGAACTAAGATGGTGCCCACCTTTTATGCTCCCTTCTCAATGCACCCAGGAACTGCTTCCTCCCTGTTCCTGCACTACATGGTTCCCCTTCCTCAGTGTTCCCTCCCCCCACTCCAGCCAGGGACAGGGACTGTCGTGCCCATCTCAGGGGCATATTGGTCGCCCTGCCCCACGCAATGTGGTGTAATGCATGCAGGTGTCGGGTCCTGATCCACACTACATCCTTACCTGAGAGTGATATATCACACCTCTGGGTGAGGTGCAATACCTCTGTAGCAACCGAGCCCTCAGGGTGCTACAGTTCCATTTATCTTCAGCCTAGGTAACGTATTGTGATACAGGGCCGTGATTTTGGCTATAAAAGGGTCCCCTAGACCCCTACCCCAAGCTTTTTAAGAGAATCATATATGGCGTGCCAGGAGACTCTATGGAATGCTTTCTCAGCATCCAACGAGAGTATCTAATTACAAATTTTTAACTGCATCTAGCCCAGGAAATACTTTGTGCCTAGTAGCAGTGTCTGCTAGTCAGCGGATTATCCCGGCTGTTAAGCAAGCTACACCACCTGTAGTTTGGACACTTCATTTTTTCAAAGGAAATGCTTCGGGACCACGGGATACTCAGTGAAGAGCATCAGGAGGCACCCCAAGGCATAGGGGCTCGGACTGGCAGTAGGATGCCTTGCGGTGGACAGCCGAGCTCGATCCTTATAAAAGCTTTTTAACTGCAGTAGCTTTAGTGGACGCTACTGGAGCTGGAATTACGCGGCTGCTGGCATGAGACTTGCCCTCCAATAGATCCTTGTAAATGGATTTAAAGTGTATTTATTCAAATTAGAGAGACAATTTAAATTAAAAAGCTTAGAGCTGCCTCCACCACAGGGGGGCTCGCTCGACCCACCAGCGGACAGGCACCAGTATTGGGAGAGGGGGGCTGGCCGTCAGGGTTCACCGCGGCTCTGGCACAAACCCGGCGACACGGAGGTGGCACGGGCAGGAGCGGACTGAACGTGTCGGCTTCTCACTTTTTGGATTTTAGAAGGGCATGACATGCCTATATCTGTGTCTCCCCTCCTTTTACTCCTCCACCTCTTTTCTTTTCGCATGACTATATGTACTTGTCACTTTTCCATGTGTTAGTTGTGTCTTCTGAGCAGTTTGTCAGCTTTTGGACACCTTTGAAGGTGTTTTCTATGTGTTTCTATGTGTTTTTGTTTGCCTGCCATTGGTTTTAACGGTGTTCGAAGGTGTTCGACGAACAGTTCGACGAACAGTTCGGCGAACACACGGGTGTTCGACGAACCGAACCGAACTCGAACACTACGGGGGTGGCTCAACACTACTCACGTCCTCGTGTTCCTATTTTGACCGTCTTTACTCTGGTCCTTCTCCCTCCTGCTCTGCACTGCCCACTCTCAGTCCTGTTCGGGTACTCTGAAGTCCCTCCTGTCCGTCGGAGTTACACAGACTTGCTTGACCCTCAGGGGACTAGAATGCGGCTGTGATCCCTCTGTCTTCTGACAGATGCGGAGCGTACGGGTGCTGTCCTGCACGCGCCGTACCCCCTAGGATGCTTTCTTAGAACGGAGCCTACTCCCTGCTCCCCTCCTGGGCCTCCTGACCTGGCCCTAATTGTGGAGCAGATCTCCTAATGAGACTCTGGCCCCGGACTGTTCTTCTGAACTGTCCCGAGCTGTTCTTCTGAACTGCTCCCTAGAACTCACTCAACTACTGACCTCTTCTCTTCAGACTTGGGCCTCACTGGCTAGGCCCGCCTCTGGAGCCGAGCTCCTGCAGAGCCTCTGCTCCTCTCACTCTCCCTCTCTGACTGATCTGTGTTACTAAGATGGCTTCCCTATTTTATACTCCTACCAAAGTGCTCCCTCTAACTACCTCCCCCACCCACACACACTACTGGTTCCCCCTACCTCTGGGTTCCCCCTATTGCAGCCAGGGTCAGCGCTCAGCAGCTGCGCTCTGCATGTTGCCCCTCCAGCCGGCCTGGAGCTGTGTAGTGTTGGATGCAGGTGTTTGGGGTTCCGTGCAGCACTCCCTCCTTACCTGAGAGAAGGGAGACACCACACCTCTAGATGAGGTGCAGTACCTCTGTGGCGACTAAACCCTCATTGAATCCAATCTTCCCTCTACCCATGAAATGTTCCCCATGCCATTGGCAGCAACACAACCCCAAAGCATGATTGATCCACCCCCTTGCTTAGGCTATGTGCACACTGTGAGTTTTTGATGCGTTTTCGTAGCGTTTCTTCCTCGCGGAAATGCACCAAAACGCTATGTAATCTGTTTATCAGCTGATGCAATGACAATCCTGATGTGCTGTACACATGATGCGGAATGTTCCGCTCACGATTGTCATTGCGGTAAAATACGCAGCATGTCCATTCTTTCTAGGGTTTCTGCAGCGTTTCCTGCCCAGTGACTTCAATTGAACCGCAGTAAATTCGCAGGTATAAATATATTTGAAAATACGCTGCAAAAACACACAAAGAATGGTACCTGGGCCGACTGGGGAAGATGACTACTCCCATCATCCGACCGCCGCTCCCGCTGATAACAGCGAAAGCGGCGCGGCTGAGGGGAGAAGTAGTCTCCTCAGCTAAGCCGGCGTCTGTGCTATGCACGGGGAGTGTAAAAAAAAAGTAAAAAATCTCTATTAAAATAAAAAAAAACACCTATTCTCACCAGTCTGGCGTCCCCCGGTGTCCTCCTGATGTCCCCCGGCATCCTGATCACCCAGCGGCCAGCGTACACTGAAGGGAGCGCACTTGCTCTCGGCAGTGTACATCTCTGCTGCCAGGACTGAGTTCACGTGAGGTCATCAGCTGAAAATCAGCTGACGAGCTCCGGGACCTCACCTTACGGCATCGGTGCTGCGTGAGAATATACCCAGGCCAGAACTCAGAATCTGTCCCTGTGGCCATCGTGTCAGCAAAGCCTGAACCTGTCCCAGTGGCCATCCTGTCTGCACAGTGTGAACCTGTCCCAGTAGCTGTCCTGTCCTATTGAGAATCTTAAGTAATGTTTCTGCCCTTTAGAGTCAACAGCTACTACTGGACGTCACCCTGAGGGGCACCTGGCAGCTACCTGCCGCACATGCCTGACCTCACCACTCCAGTGAACATCAAGGTAGCAGCTTAGTCACCTAGGAGCATAACAAAAGCCAAAGTGGCACAGCGCTTATATTCTGCCCCTTTGTTTTCATGGCCAATCAGACTCTCAGGGATCAGAACTTCTGATCATCAGAACTTCTAGTCATTATTAAGTCTTTTTCGAAGCCCTACTTTACCTTTATTTGATTTGCACATGTGTCAGTGGTTAGTTTACTGTAGTTAACACAGTTGTATAAGTTTTAGCATGCAAACTCCATTTGCTTTTTCATTTTCAGCCCCATGATATGAAATTTGCAGGTTGCTCTGAGTTTCTGGTTTTTCCCTTGTGGGAGCGTCTCTGCCTGTAATATAAACTGGATGTGAGGTCAGTGTGTATCTAGAGTTCGACTGTCTTCATTAATTCATACAGTAGCCCAACTTCTGTCCTGAACTTTTTTCCTCTTTATGTGCTTTCCTTAGCCTTCTTTCTTTGCCCTCCCTGAGATTC
Organism: Phyllobates terribilis; assembly: GCF_046119375.1. Lineage (NCBI taxonomy): Eukaryota > Metazoa > Chordata > Amphibia > Anura > Dendrobatidae > Phyllobates > Phyllobates terribilis. Next base: position 606,182,210 of record NW_027362764.1, read on the forward strand.
TTTCTTCCCTCTCCATGTTGAGGAGATCTGTGTACAACTAGTAACCTAAGAACCAGTAACAGAAGCTCTGATGGATTTGTATATTTTATTTGCAATAGAAATTAGCTATCTAAAAGACTTAGGCTATGTGCCCACGATGCAGAAATGCAGCATATTTTTTCCGCTTCTCCCTGGCAGGAAAAACGCATGCTGTTTTTACATGCATTTTTCCCGCCAGGTAGAAGCGTTTGTCAAGCGTTTTTGCATGCATTTCTGCATGCGGGTTATCAAGCGCTTTTCCAAGCGATTTTAGCATCACTTGGAAAAGTGCTTGACAACTTGGTCACACTATATAAATCCATGCAACCGGCATGGATTTATAGTAGTATGACCAAGTTAGTTAAAAAAAAAGAATAAGAATGGTAAAAAAAAAAAAAAAAAGATTATACTCACCTTCTGATGTCCTCCCGGTGTTTTCCCTGCTGTGTCCGGTGTCTTGGGCGGCTCGTGGTGGTGTGAAGGACCTGCGGTGACGACATTGAGTCATGTGACATGTCACATGACTCAATGACGTAATGGCAGGTCCTTCACAACACCGCGACCCATACAGCAGACCAGATGGAGGGGAGAAAACACCGGGAGGACATCGGAAGATAAGTATAATCTTTATTTTTTATTTTAAATTCTTTTTTTTTACAGTTTCTATGGTACCCAGGTCTGGATGAGAGTCACCTCTCCTCCAGACCCGGGTACCATCCGCACATTGAACTTTGTGATATCCGCTTGTGCAGATGCAGTGATGTGAATGTCATGCGGTACAATGCAAGTCAATGGCGGCGATTACGCTGCGTGTCCGCAAAATTAATGGACATGCTGCGGATTTTTGAGCGCAGCACAAATGCTGCAGAAAAATCCGCAGCATGGGCATTGATATTGCGGCTTGTCATTGTGGACCATGGGGGATGGATTACCAAGCGTTTCCCAAGCTTTTACGCTGCGTAAATTCCGCAGGTTAAACGCTTGGAAAATGCTTCGTGGGCACGCAGCCTTACAGATACTCTACAGAAGTAAAATGGTAGAACATTTGTTTTTATGAAGAATATTTAAAAAGTTGCTTAGGTTCACATTTAGGGAGCAAATGAACAATAAAAAAAATTATGTGAAGGTGTATATAGTCATTACATATCCCTTTCACTTAGTCCTTGACAGAACTAAGTGTGTACTCTTCTCTTGCTGTTTACCTTGCACTCTAAACATCTGACCATGGTTACTCTATGACCTCCTGCTGTGAACAGTTAATTGAAGTGGGTTATCTGCTGGAGAGCACACGCAAAGTCAGTACTCAGTGTATACAAGAGGCTGGGAGGTAACAAATTTATCGCCTGCGGAGATAATTAATTCTATGTTCAAAAACCACTACAAGCAGACTCTTTTGAGCCGGATTCCAGTTATGAATATTGTTTTTTTGTGACAAGAGTAGGTCCTATAGTTATGGGAGACATATTTTCGGCGTTGTGACGAAGTGGTAAACGTTAACACATTTACTTACATCGCTGTGTGGCCTGCTGATCTGCCCAGAATTAATATCAGCCAGATGGACAAAGTTGGATTTGCCATGTCGCCTGTCTATTGAAAGCTAAAATCATGATAGGAAATATGGCATTAATATCTTTCTCTTGAGACCTCCAAGTGGGCAGATATCCTGAAGATCAAGGATCCCATAAATTTTGGGACCTAGCCACATCCCATTTATCAGCTCCTATCTGAGTTCACCAAGGGGAAGTATGTGGGAATGACTTTTATGTATTAAAAGCAGATTCTGAATTATAATCATTGTATTGTTTTGTTCCCTTTTGTAATATTTTTTGTACATTTTGTACATTTTTATAAACACTGCCTTTTGGATTAAATATTTAAAATGTAATAGCTTCGTTCCTCTTGCTCTATAAACTGCATCCCTAAAGCCTCGTGAGGTCATGTTACCGGAAACGGGTGTCCAATCAGCCTGTATGAATGATTAGTGGTGGCAGTAAGCTTGTTTTGGGTTATTGCAGAGTTTGACAGTGACCCTACCAGAGTATATACAAATATTCCATCCATTGGAACCAGAAGTTTATATACTATATAGTTCATTTTTTTCTCATTAAAGTACACTCTGCACCCCATATTGACTGAAAAAAACAGAAATGTAGAAATTTTTGCAAATTTATTAAAAAAGAAAAACTGAAATATCACATGATCATAAGTATTCAGACCCTTTGCTCAGACACTCATATTTAAGTCACATGCTGTCCATTTCCTTGTGATCCTCCTTGAGATGGTTCTACTCCTTCATTGGAGTCCAGCTGTGTTTAATTAAACTGATAGGACTTGATTTGGAAAGGCACACACCTGTCTATTTAAAACCTCACAGCTCACAGTGCATGTCAGACCAAATGAGAATCATGAGCTCAAAGGAACTGCCCAAGGAGCTCAGAGACAGAATTGTGGCAAGGCACAGATCTGGCCAAGGTTACAAAAGAATTTCTGCATTACTCAAGGTTCCTAACTAAGAGCACAGTGGCCTCCATAATCCTTAAATGGAAGAAGTTTGGGACCACCAGAAGTCTTCCTAGACCTTGCTGTCCAGCCAAACTGAGCAATCGTGGGAGAAGAGCCTTGGTGAGAGAGGTAAAGATGAACCCCAAGATCACTGTGGTTGAGCTCCAGAGATGCATTAGGGAGATGGGAGAAAGTTCCACAAAGTCAACTATCACTTCAACCCTCCACCAGTCGGGTCTTTATGGCAGAGTGGCCCAACGGAAGCCTCTCCTCAGTGCAAGACATATGAAAGCCCGCATAGAGTTTGCTCAAAAACACATGAAGGACTCCCAGATTATGAGAAATAAGATTATCTGGTCTGATGAGATGAAGATAGAACTTTTTGGTGATAATTCTAAGTGGTATGTGTGGAGAAAACCAGGCACTGCTCATCACCAGCCCAATACAATCCCAACAGTGAAACATGGTGGTGGCAGCATCATGCTATGGGGGTGTTTTTCAGCTGCAGGGACAGGACGACTGGTTGCAATTGAAGGAAATATTAATGTGGCCAAGTACAGAGATATCCTGGATGAAAACCACTTCCAGAGTGCTCTGGACCTCAGACTTGGCTGAAGGTTAACCTTCCAACAAGACAATGACCCTAAGCACACAGCTAAAATAACAAAGGAGTGGCTTCAGAACAACTCTGTGACCATTCTTGACTGGCCCAGCCAGAGCCCTGACCTAAACCCAATTGAGCATCTCTGGAGAGGCCTGAAAATGGCTATCCACCAACATTCACCATCCAAATTGACGGAACTGGAGAGGATCTGCAAGGAAGAATGGCAGAGGATCCCGAAAACCAGGTGTGAAAAACTTGTTGCATCATTACCAAGAAGACTCATGGCTGTACTACCTCAAAAGGGTGCTTCTACTCAATACTGAGCAAAGGGTCTGAATACTTATGATCATGTGATATTTCACTGTTTCAGTTCTCATACTTTGCACTGACTAGGGCCAACAGCCCGAAACACCGTGTCTGCAAATTGAGATTCTGATTTGGCTTTTATCCTAAGTCATATTGCACGACTCGTTAAAGGGTTGATTGTGACTTGTAGGATTGCTACTTCCAATAGGTGGTGCTATAGAGTACAAGTCCTCTTTTTCTCTGAAGAGGCAATTTGCATAATAAATTTGCAAAAATTTCTACATTTCTGTTTTTTCAGTCAAGATGGGGTGCAGAGTGTACTTTAATGAAAAAAAAATGAACCTTTTAGAATTTACCAAATGGCTGCAATGAAACAAATAGTGAAAAATTTAAAGGGGTCTGAATACTTTCCGTACCCACTGTATATTCACTGGGAAGCGCACAATAACCTGCCTAGTACCGAAAGCACCCATGGCCTTGTTCATCAATCATCAGTCAATTGCGTAATTGTTCTGATGATTGGAGGCAGCGGAGTGCTGGTTTCTGACAAATTGGTGGCAGCGGTGGAATATATTTGAGATCCCCTGGTTGCTCCCTGATAACGTGGTAGCAGCAGTAGGATCTCTGCAAGATTTCCTGGCTGTTCCCTGGCTTGCTTTACACCTACATTTGACTTTAGTCTAAAATAACCTTTCTTTTGACTGCTGTTTTGGATTCTGGTTCTGCTCCCTGGTTTTTACCCAGGCTATCGATTTGACTACATTCCAGACTTCTAAGTTTATAATTTTTTCCATCCTTCTGGTTTTAACCTGGATTGGTATTATTCCCACTGCCAACTCGCTTCCTTGCCCAGCAACTACTCTGTGGATGCAACCCAGGGACCTTGGCAGGAAAGGCCAGATCCGCGTATAGAGGTGAAAGGTTGAATACCGAAGCGCTCCATGAGATCTGCTAAGTGTAGTGGCTAGTGGAAAGACTGTCCGTGGAAGGCTTGTTAAGAGTTCTTACAACTTACTGTACAGTACTAATTATAAATTGTTACTTTTTAAGTACGTCACTACTTAACAACTGAATTTTTAGACCAATTAAGTAGAACGTTTTTCCCACTTACATTCTTTATTTCCTTGTAAACTTTGGTACATGATGTGATGCGAACACAATATTGTTGCTTTTGGCAAGAACAATTATACTACATTAAAAGTTGCAGTGCTTTCTCCTTGCAGTCATTGTACATGTAATCCTATACTAACTAGATAGCAAATTCAATTTCATGTACAGATGTAGCAGAACTGAGTTTGTTATCTGAGCTTGCATTATCTGTGGTTTTATATTGAACTGCAAATAAACCTGCTACAAAACCAATGCAGGTGCGGGCCGAGATAAATTAAAATATAAAGGATTTTCCATTAAATATTAGTGAAAAACTAACATTTTTAAGTTGGATTTATTTTTATAAAATATATGTGGTTTCATTCTGATCATGATGCTTCCAGGTGTTATATTGATATGAGCCTATCTTAAATGCTTGGTCCCAGTGGACGCACATTAACCAGTCGCTCAGACCCATTGCTTTGTTCCTCTCATACACGAATGCTGCACAAAAATAACATCTCCACAAAGTGGCTTCTCATAAGCATTAAACACAGCTACATCTAAAGAATGGGGGCGCTATACTAAGTATGTAACTGCAATATCCAGACACATGAATATGCTGTAAAACTGATTGCATTTGAAAAAAAAGTTGTTCTGTGTGAACCAACAGAGCAAGTTAATATTTATAAAAGTACTCCCCCTCCCATCAAAGTTTTTATCCTCTTAATCTATTGCAATCATCATATTATATAATACTGTGTAGTTACAATTGCTCATTTTGCCCTTCCCCTCTTCTCTTTTCTCTGCTCTATGTAGAAACAGGAAGTCTCTTGTCCATGCATATATCATTTCCCTCTTCAACACCTGACCCACCTGCTGTCTGCTCCGCCCTGCCAGGGATTCTGCAGTGACTTATGACTCATACAGGAAAAATTGACCTCCCGTTTCTACACAGAGCTTAGAAGGATTCAGCCAGTCAGTTTTTAATCACGTGATGTCATAGACCCAATGGAAAAGAGAAGAATTAGCTGGGGAGAAGGGCAAAATGAGTAATTGTAAGTACACAGTGCTGTATAATATGATGATTTCAATATAGTAAAGGGAATCTGTCAGCAGGTTTTCGCTACCTCATCTGAGAGCAGCCTGATGCAGGCAAAGAGAAGCTGAATCCAGCTATGTATCACTTAGATTACTGGGTGCAGCCGTTCTGACACAATCAGAGTTTTAGATTTAGCAATGCAGCAGAGCTGAGAAAGCTAACCCCGCCCACACCAGGTTCTGTATGCGCAATGTCTATAGACAGTGAGCGGCTTATCACAGAAGGGGGAGGAGTCAGATTTGCACTCACAAGCTATTGAGTCCCAGTAATGATAAGTTCCTGATGCTAAAACAATCATTGCAAGTAAACAACAGGACAAAGCTTTGATGAGAGTGCTTCTTTAATAGTGGTACATCCCCATTAAGCTCTACTATATGCATGAATATATTTTGCAACTTTTGTGCTTTTGCTTTGACTTAGGATATATAAGACTACATTCACACATACGTTTTTTTAGCTCTATCTTAAACAAACTGTCTTCCATGTGTCATTTGTTTTTCATCTGTTTTGCATCCAGTTTTTCCTTATTTGTTTTTAAAAACTGAAAGAGTGAAATTGAACTTTTTTTTCTATTGACACTTAGCAAATGACTTGTTAAAAAACAAATGTAAAACTGATGTAAATTGGATGGCTTTCATTATTTTAAGCAATTTTTGATGGATCCCAATTGACTTGATTGACCAAGCCTTATCCAAAAAAATTTATGAGACTAGAACATAAACTCTGTTTAACCAAATGAACATAAGGATCCGTTACAAAATTAAGTGGGTGAGTGAATGGTTCCATTAAAGTGTGTTGTCCGGATGACAGCATTCGTCTGGGAAAAACAGATGTGTGAATGTAGCCCAGTAGTGTTATGATTTTTTTTTAGATTTTTTTAGATTTTTCTGTTATATTTAGATGCTTATTTGGCTGAAAAAAAACTAGATTTATATCCAGTGAAGAGTGAGCCATATTGCAGAAATCGGGAGGCACAGGAACAATAAGAAAAGCACCAACTACAGAAGAACAGCGGCATTTACATCAGATAAAACAAATAATAATACATATTCATGGCAGGTGACAGGTTCTCTTTAAAAGATTCCTCTGCCAAATAAGAAGACACCAGTACTATAAGTAGCACAATTAGGGGGCGCTGTTGCAGATTTATTTTACAGGTTTTCATTGAAGTTTTCTTTAAAGAAAACTTGTCACCATGTCAAAAGTGGTCAGTTTATGTTTTTATTTTATTTCTTCTGCTCCCTTGAGTTTTCAGATTTTATTTTTTTTTAAAAATTCACTATATGTTCCAGAGATATGGGCCTTTTTTATTTTTTGCTATTTTTTATGGTCTTTAACAAGGTTTTTTTTCGCTTACAGGGTAATAATGTAGAGCAGCCCAAAGACACACGTCCACAGAGAATCCTGTGAGCCACTTCCCTGATAAAGATGATAGAAAGTATCACAAAATAAATCTCTAGCATATATCTATGTATGGCGGATTTAAAGAAAACAAAAAATGTAAAACTCAAGGGAGCAGTGGGAATAAAATAGCAAAAGCTACCCACTTTTGACCTGGTCCTCTAAGTAATAAAGTTTATATAGATGTGTTAGGTAGAATCTATACCTCTGATATGGCAGATATGGATAACCTTGACTTTAGTTGAATGTAAACCTTGAGAAATGAGATCAATATGTTGAAGCAGTTTTGTATATTATTGCGGCAGGATTCTTACAAGAACACCAATCCGTTGCGCCACGCTGAGTTTCTGTGGTGCTGATTCCCTCTGCTGTCGGCTCCCATGTGTTTGATTCTCATTTTTCTTGCATTAGTGGCATTGTGTTATCTGGCGCTGGATGCCGGCGCTCACTTTCTCTCAGTACACTAGATGTCACTATTGTTTTGTGTTCTTGATAAGTCTGACAGAGAAAAAAACACAGAGCCTAGAACTAGGCAGTGAGCATGTCTCTTATGAACACACTCCATGGTGTTAAAGCTGTGTTGTGGTGTCATTTATCCACGTCAGTGATATCATACCTGTGAGTCCATGGATATGTGAGCCTAGACTACATTTCCTGATATGGTGCAAAAGCAGGCAAGGTCTTTTTTGGGGAGAATTTAGGCACAATTAGGCATTTATTTACCAAACACTTATTGGACAAGGCATGGAATCTATACTGCCCCCAATAAATTGTGACTTACCTATCCCTATTCCAACTAGGAGGTTAGTGTTGCCTCTATTCGCCCCCCATGCAGCAGTCAGGAGCCGCACTCTCACTTCCATGATGATCGCCCCAATAGGCTAAACCCTTAATTAATTCAGATGCTAGAATAAGCCCCAATACAGACCCAAGACAAGACTTCTAAATTTATTTATACCCCATATCAGACCCCTGAATAAATTCATATCCAAGATCAGACTCTAAAATAAATTCAGATTTCAGACATGACTCCTAAATTAACAATTCATTCCCTTCCATAAAGTCATGGCCGTAGCTCCCATGCATCAAACTAGGACATTTGAGAACGTGGCAATGCCTTCTCCTCTGCGGTGAGAAGTGACTTGTGTTTGGTGACACAGCAGTGAGCAGAGGCTTTAGATTGCTGCTCCATTTATCTGCACAGACATTAGCATAGTGGCGCTGCTCTGACTGCTGTGACAGTCTGAAGCCACAGTGTGTGATTGTCTACACCTAAGGGGACTTTTAATAACAGCAGCTGGGGCTCCTCACCCTGAAGTGCCTAGTGCTAAACGCTGCCCCGGTGGAGCTGCAGAATGCATATCCTTTTTCTCCTTAAATAAAAAAAAACAACCCTGTAAATATGGATGATGGTATTGTCCATTCTTGTAGCATTTTTAATTTTTGTATTCGATCAGTTATCTTGGGTAACAGATTCAGTCCATCGAGTTTTGAGAAGACGGACTCTTGAAGTGAGAGTTTTGTGCTCATGTTAAATCCACTACTACACAATCTGGTTGTCATGTATGGAACCATTGTTACGTTTTTTATTTTTAAAAACGAAAGTAGAAATAAAAACCTTGCCGATGACTCAAAAATGTGTGATAACAGGCCAGGAATGGGCAGTCTTGAGCTCAGGAACTTGCAGAAAAGCATTAAAAGGTGATTTAGGATTTAACAATTGATGATCAATATGAGATCAGTGGACATCTGACACCTGGCACCACCATCGAACAGCTGAAATCTGCTCCAGGAGCAGCGGGTTGTACGGTGTTAACACAATAGCCCCGTACATTGCTTAGTAGTCACTGCCAAGTAGTGCACTTTAGTTGGATACAACATGCAGTACTCGGCGCAGCATCAGCCACTAAACAATGCACAAGGCCACTATTTACCGCCTTGTATATCGCTGCTTTCTGGGTGTCAGACCTCTACCTGTCTCACCTATGACCTATCTCACCTATGACCTATCTTATGGACAAATCATCAAGTTTTAAATCCCAGACAACCCCTTTGAAGACTCAAGTTTGAAGACCACTGATGACCTTTAAAGATGATAATATTGGACATGAATGCCATATCATGTTAGAAGCTTAGGGTGCTTTGACATTGCTTTGGGTGTCCCCGTTGGTGCATGCATCCAAAATCCCTTACAAAACAGGGTCCAGGCGGATGCGCTGACGGGGCCTTAGACTGTAATGATGCAGACAGAGCGAACGTGTGCTCTGATGTGCATCATTTTCGGAAGTGTCTGCCTACTGGAGGTGGACACTCAGACATAGTAGACTGCATCTGGGTGTTTGCCTCCCGTAGGCGTACACTTCCTAAAATGAAGCACGTCAAAGCACAAGTTCGCTCTGTCTGCATCATTACAGTCTATGGCCCCTTCTGCACATATGTCCGAATCCCATTTTGCGGGGGATTTCGTACATATGCCCCGACGGGGACACAGAACACAATGTGAAATTACTGAAATTGAGTTAAATAACATGGAGTTTACTTTCATCATACATATTTAACTTTCTTTTCTGCCCACTGAATGTATCTTCTATTCTCTGGATACATCTGGTATCCTAATATTCATGTTGATAAGGTCAGTCACTTTTATGGAAAAATAAACTTAAATATTGTATTGCACAGCAATTTCCAGAGGGAAACTCTGGTGCGTCCCTGAGAACTTATTACACGTAGTAATATGACTCACACTATGCTTTTAATTCACCCACACATCCCAATGGTTTTGTCCTTGATAGAATTGTTATTTCCCTGACATTTTCAGAGGGGGTGGTTTCCTTGAACACTGGTTGCTAAGATGCTTTTGTTCTGGTTTATGTGGACCATTTGGAAGTGTTTAGATGCACAGAGATGAAAACTGATAAATGATCAAAAGAATGATCTACAGACTTTACAGCAAGTGCTTAGTTTCTGCCACAATCTAATGACTATTGTATGGTCTGTAGAAATGATCATATACACTGAACCCACGTCACATTCAAAGCTCAATTTACATAGAAGGTAAATTGTGTAATCTGCACTTACCATGCCTATCAGAGTATTCCCATTAGTTGCAAGAGGTTTTCTGTTCATTTTATTCATCTCAACACCTGCTCTCAACTAATAAGTGCACGTTCTCTTCATTTTATACATATATTCATCCAGACTGATGATGCTGGGAATTACAGTGTAAGTGTACCTGTTTCAGGTGAATAACGCATTTCAGGCCATTACCGTATATGACTTTCTATCCTACATTTTTCTCCGCTTTCTCCCTCTGCAGGCTCTATCTCTAGTTTTCAGTTGTCTCTTAGCTAGTGATATACACTAGCTTTTATCATGTCACCTATACACTGCACAAATAGTCATTAGGTATTTCTGCTAACCTGTCTCTATTCACTTATGTCTCTATGTATTTTCAGAAGCAACAGCAGCATAGGATGCCATTATAAAGCAGTACTGAACAGTATTGCTGTGAATCCAGCTCCTGAATAACAGAAAATGCTTACTAGTAAACAGCATCATCAGTCTGCATGCCTCTCTGCCTCCTAATGTAGCACCCTGAGGATTCGGCTGCTACAGGGGTATTGCACCTCAACCCAGAGGTGTGATATTCCACTCCCGGGTAAGGAAGGAGTGTGGAACTGAGCTCGGTAGGCTGCATGCACTACACACATCCCATTTCCGAGGAGCAGGCCGACGGTACTCCCACTTAGAAATGTGCAGGTACGACCGAGTCTGTTCCTGGCTGGAGTGGGAGGGGGGTGGTACATCCCAAGTAGTGTAGGGGCAGATAGGGGGAGCAGCCTGGGTAAAGTTAGGAGCTCATTGGGTGCTGGTCACCTGAGCTCACACATAGAGGGTGTATATAAGGTGGGCACCAACTAAGAACAGGGTCAGTTGTAGAGAGAAAGTCAGCGAGCGGAGGAGAAGAGAGACCCAGAGTGAGAGAGGAGAAAGAGAGACCCAGAGGGGGAAACAGAAGAAAAGGACTCCAAGAACCCAACTTAAATCCCCGGGTGAAGAGTCGGCACAGGGTACCGGAACCCAAGCTGGTGGGGGCAAAAACACACCCCAGCCAGAGACCGGGGACCGTGGGCAGCGTTTGCCACGGTCACCCACCACATCCACCACGAAGGCATACCACGTGGAGGGTCAGGGAACCCGAGGCCAAGGGTCTCCCAACAGAAGGCCCGAGGGAGCTGGACCTGGGTGGATCAATAGTGGGGACGGCCAGAGAAAGGACAGAAGGAGAGCTCAGGGTCACGCTCCGGACTTATTTGGGGGTTGGCTGGATCCAGAACCTGGTGGACGCAGCACGGCTCGGGAGGTCACTCGAAGCTGGAGTGACCAGAACATCAGCAGTGAGTAAACATCCTAAACTGCATAACCCGACTCTGTCTCTAATTGCCGTCTACACTGCATCACCACAACTCCCATCCTCTGCACCTGATCCCCCTGAGGCTATACCCCTCCCGTTGGGGGTTATCCTATCAAGCTGCACCAACACCACCAGCCTCAGCGGACCCTGCTGCAGCGGCGGCCACAGTGACCGCAACACAACGGGTGGCGTAGTCGACATTAAGAACTTGATAACATCTATAGGACTGCCACATACAACTGAGTTTGACACCCTGGGCACGGACCGGGTCACAGCCACTCGGAAGACTACAACTCCCATCTGATCCGGCTCCGGATATTCCCCCTAAAGAATATGGCCCAGGGGGTGCGTCAACTTTGGCGTAGTCGGCAGGATTACGTGCCCGCAACACCCGGGTACTGCGTGCCTGAAGAAAAGAACAAGTTTACCTCAAAAAGAAGTCTCCTGCCGGTTCCGGAGGGTCCCCGCCATCGGACCCCATCACCAGTCAATTCCAGCCGGTTGTCCGCCATTAACAACTTTTTCCCGCCATCTGCAGAGTTTCCCGCCACTGGGAAGCGATTCCCGCCATTACCAAAGGTTTCCCGCCTTGCCAGAGCGGACGCCATTATGGGCGTGCCAGAGGGTGGCGAGAGGCCACCTCCCATCGTGGGCCAGGACCGAAAATGGCGCCAAAAGTGGAAACCGCCCCCACCAACAGAGACTGTGATGCTAGAGGTGTCTGTCAGCGTGAAAGAACCGCCCCTGGAGCTGACAGTCACCAAGTGGCCCCGGGACCGCCCTCAAAGTGGAAGGAGACGAAAGAAAAGAACGAAGATGGGTGCCGCCTGGAGCAGTCTGGAGCGAGCGCACCCGGAGGCAAGAAGCCTGGAGAAGAGTAGCAGAGAAGCTCACCCGGAGATGGCGAGAGAGCAGAGCAGCACCGGCCCGCTGGCCAGGAGCCTGCTGGAAGAAGAGCAGAGCAGCACCGACCCGTTGGTCAGGAGCCTGCTGGAAACCACGACCCCACTAGGCCTAGTGGAGGTCCTCGCACAGCTCCCCCGAGACCGGGAGTGTGCACAGACTGCCCTGGAGGGCCTCGCACGGAGGATGGCCCGGGTACAGCGAGAGACATTGGCGGAGTGGAGCCGAGAGATGGCCCAGCAAACCAAGACCCGGAGCACGCCAGCCAAGATGAGGAGACAGACAGCCTCTGAGGATGGCGCGGGAGGACCCAAGGCCGGAGACGGCGCCGAGAAGGGAGCCGAATGCATGGAGGCAGGTAAAGGGGACGTCTATACCCCAAACCAGGACACCGCTTACCTGCCCCAGCTCCCCGTCGCAGAGCCCGAAAGTCCCCCTGCTGTGCCCGAAAACGCCATGTCACCGACGCAGACTAGGCCCCAACCGGAAGCCGCCGCCGCGACCCCTGTGACGCCATGCGCACCGACCCCGAGCGTGGCAAAACAGGAAGTAACACCAGCCTGGTCGCAGGGCCTAGAATTCCCGGGCGTCGCATCACCAACAGCGCCCCCTACCTCCGCGGAGCCTCCGGCCTGGCCGCAAGGCCAGGTAGCCCAGGGCGCCGCCGTCCTTACGGTGCCCTTTACCTTCCAGATACATGTTTAATGCTGCTAATTTATATAATGGTTTTATATGTTTTATATGTTTATGTTTATATAAAAATTTTTGTATGTTTTGTGATGTTTTTGTCTTACAGCCCGAGGACGTGCTGTGATTTACCAGGGGGGAATGTAGCACCCTGAGGATTCGGCTGCTACAGGGGTATTGCACCTCAACCCAGAGGTGTGATATTCCACTCCCGGGTAAGGAAGGAGTGTGGAACTGAGCTCGGTAGGCTGCATGCACTACACACATCCCATTTCCGAGGAGCAGGCCGACGGTACTCCCACTTAGAAATGTGCAGGTACGACCGAGTCTGTTCCTGGCTGGAGTGGGAGGGGGGTGGTACATCCCAAGTAGTGTAGGGGCAGATAGGGGGAGCAGCCTGGGTAAAGTTAGGAGCTCATTGGGTGCTGGTCACCTGAGCTCACACATAGAGGGTGTATATAAGGTGGGCACCAACTAAGAACAGGGTCAGTTGTAGAGAGAAAGTCAGCGAGCGGAGGAGAAGAGAGACCCAGAGTGAGAGAGGAGAAAGAGAGACCCAGAGGGGGAAACAGAAGAAAAGGACTCCAAGAACCCAACTTAAATCCCCGGGTGAAGAGTCGGCACAGGGTACCGGAACCCAAGCTGGTGGGGGCAAAAACACACCCCAGCCAGAGACCGGAGACCGTGGGCAGCGTTTGCCATGGTCACCCACCACATCCACCACGAAGGCATACCACGTGGAGGGTCAGGGAACCCGAGGCCAAGGGTCTCCCAACAGAAGGCCCGAGGGAGCTGGACCTGGGTGGATCAATAGTGGGGACGGCCAGAGAAAGGACAGAAGGAGAGCTCAGGGTCACGCTCCGGACTTATTTGGGGGTTGGCTGGATCCAGAACCTGGTGGACGCAGCACGGCTCGGGAGGTCACTCGAAGCTGGAGTGACCAGAACATCAGCAGTGAGTAAACATCCTAAACTGCATAACCCGACTCTGTCTCTAATTGCCGTCTACACTGCATCACCACAACTCCCATCCTCTGCACCTGATCCCCCTGAGGCTATACCCCTCCCGTTGGGGGTTATCCTATCAAGCTGCACCAACACCACCAGCCTCAGCGGACCCTGCTGCAGCGGCGGCCACAGTGACCGCAACACAACGGGTGGCGTAGTCGACATTAAGAACTTGATAACATCTATAGGACTGCCACATACAACTGAGTTTGACACCCTGGGCACGGACCGGGTCACAGCCACTCGGAAGACTACAACTCCCATCTGATCCGGCTCCGGATATTCCCCCTAAAGAATATGGCCCAGGGGGTGCGTCACTAACACTACTCCTTCCACGCCCTTTCCTCTTCATAAATGTCAAAAGGTAGTTGTAATCTGATCCATCAGGCTGTCCGTTTTAATGTGACATTTTAGCTGAATGCAGAATAAGTGATGATTACAGAAAGCAGGAAGGGGGAGAGAAGATGTGTCTCATTAGTGGAGAAAGAAACATATTTCTCTAATAAGATATATTACCAAGTTTCTTATATTCTCTTGTAATAATGATTTACAGTATGCAAAGTATATTGAAACAACAAGCTGATGTTATAAATCTACCCATTGTTGGAGGAAGAAGATAGGTTAGTCACCACTAACAGTTGGAGCACAAAGGTACTGGAAACAGGTAATGGGGCACTAAACATCTTGGTACTGTGAGGAACTGGCCTTGTTCTAAGACTATTGCACCAATTCACGTAGAGTGGAGTTCACAGCTCTAAGGGATGCAGACTTTTTCCAGCACGGAGCACCGGTTCCATCAATCTTATTATTGTGTTTTATTAGAGATTTGCTTGCTGTGTTTTATTAATGTTCTGCTTGTCCATCAGCTTATGTGCACTAATTTCACTTGTAAAGTGTTCAGCTTCAAGAATCAATGTTTCCATTCAGTGACAGTAAAGAGAGGAAGATATGCTGATTGGAACTTATGTATACATAAGGCCTGACAAGAGATTGGTAAAGGTAAATGTAAATTCCATTAATCTCATTAGTATCTCAGAAGCCTCAGGCCATTGTTCTAACAGCCACTAGTCCCAATGTGTGGAAGGGGATAGTAGACCCACTGGAGTCATACCAACAGGTGGTCTCACATGCAGTCACCAGTGATGGGCTTCTGAAAGACTTTTCATTCTTGCAGCTAAAAGTAAATGTCTAAGGGTGAGGATGTGAACACTTCTGTCCATCCAGGGGACTGATCCCAGGGAGGGAGGAAAAGAAGCAAGCTAGTCAGCGAGTTTGTGGAATGACATTGAAGGGATAGGATCTAGGCTGAGATCCTGGAGCCATGGATGGATGGAGGGCCTATGGAGTTTTGGAGATTAGTTACCGACTGAGCTGAATAAACGTACTACAGTTGTGGGATCTGTCATTTGGATTTAAACTTTCTTTAGGATTGTTGCTACTGGATACCTGTGCTTCTATTGTTTTATCTGTCGTCTGGAGGATCGTGGAAGGTGAATACAGACTATACTGGTTGGATATACGAAATCTGTGGGCCAACCAAAAGTTGGGAGACAGTGAGTATCACCTGGCACAAAGGCAGTTGAACTACCATCCCGGGGAGGGGATCTTGTTGACTGAGACAATTGTACTTTGGCCACTTACCTGGAGTTGTTGTAAAACCTTGATGTAAGCAATAAAATATTGTTGCATCGTTAACGTGCCTTACTTTTGAATTACATCATTCATTCTGTCACATAATGTACTGGAAAATGGGAAAAAAAATCCAACTGTGGTGAAATTGCAAAAAAAGTACAATTCCACAATGTTTTTTTTATTAACCATGTTATTTACCATATTCAATACATGGTAGACAGTTGCAGTTAAATGTCTAGATTTTGCAAAATTTTCTTTTGTTTTGTTTTTAGTACTTTTTTCAAACAATCATTTCCCTGTTTGCAAAAAGGCATACTCAATGTCTCCAACTGATTTTTTTTCTTCTGTAAAAATAATGTGCTGTCTTGCTGTTGCTTTCTAGCACATTAAGAATGAAGAAGCAACACATTATTGTGAATCAAATTCAGCATGATAGATGTCAGGTATACCATATCACTGATCAATCACACTGAGCCTTTCGCTGCAGCTCGCATCTGTGATATCACTCTCCTCCTATCAATTGAATCTCTGTATTATTTACAAACGACTAAACTTCATTTTCTTCACTGCTACAGTAGTTCAACACATTATTGACTGGAGTATTTGTCCAATGCTTTAAGGCTTTCTCTTCCCATCTCTATTGCTAAGTTGTGAGCTCTGGCATCCTCTCACTATTCTTAATCACCCAGATATAGCTGCTGCATTCCATGATTATGCTTTTATATAGGCTTTGAAAGTCCCTCATTTTTTACTGTGCTATACCATTTGATGTGATAGCTGCAAGGCATTATAAGGAAATGCTTGATCGTGCTTGAGGTCATGTCAGCCTACTATAATGTTTAAATGGTATGTGGGCAGTATTTTGGTGATTCACATGAATCAAATTGCAAATTGCTTGAATTCACTGGGACCTGCAAATCTCAGAAAATTCGAATAAATTTGCATCAAATTGATTTGAACACAAAACACATAAAGCAAAGGCACACTAAGAATTAAAATTCCCCCAAAAATTCAAGAAAAAACACAGCAAAAAAGGGCAGTGTTTACCTGCCCAAATCTTCAGAACTAAATGCCCTGCCAGGGTGCAGCACACCCACATAAAGATGGCGGCTACACAGGTGCAAAATACTGATGAGACAATCACTCACAACCTACCATTTCATGGAGGGGATGATTGCTTAGTATTTGAATTGCACACAAAAAGGCTTTTATAGGGTGCTATTCACACTCGGGTAGTGCACAGTATCCGGCTTACAGCCTATTAGTTGCGCCCATACTATTAGATAAGGCGGGCTGCCCGGTACTATCCAAGTGCACCCCATGGGAACAGACATCCCAGTTTACAATGACAGCCCTGATGGGCCCGACTGCACCCTGGAATAAAAAAAGTGCAAAAATACATATATATAATATATGAGGTATTAGTTGATATTTTGGCCAAAATACGTAAGCTCGTAACCCGCGACAAGGGTCCTCATGCTTACGAGCCCTACTCTAAATACAAAAAGCAAAGCCACAATAAGAAGAATTAAAATTCCCCAAAAAATTAAAGAAAAGTGGTAGGTTGGGAGTGATTGTCTCATTAGTATTTTGCACCTGTGTAGCCGCCATCTTTATGTGGGTTTGCTGCACCCTGGTAGTGCATTTAGTTCTGAAGATGTGGGCAGGTAAACACTGCTGCCCTTTTTTGCTGTGTTTTTTTTTTATCAAATTGATCTGCTCATCTCTAACAATTTACAATAGTATTGTCTTCTTGTGTTAGAGAGGACGTTTGGCACTTGGCCAAGGTGTGACTGCCACCATTGCACCACCTTTTTCTATAATCTTTGTTCCAAGTAGTAATGTAATACAGATAAGTATAACATAACATAATCGCAGTGAATTTATTGGATTATTATTACAGCTACTTCATAACGACTGACTCCATGAAAACATACTTTTTATTGAATTGATCAACAGGGAGAAGAAATCTGTGGAGAAGTGTGCTGCACGTGTTTTTTGCTGATTATATTCTTGAATCAGTAGTTAGTACC
This sequence comes from Phyllobates terribilis, assembly GCF_046119375.1. Classification (NCBI taxonomy): domain Eukaryota; kingdom Metazoa; phylum Chordata; class Amphibia; order Anura; family Dendrobatidae; genus Phyllobates; species Phyllobates terribilis. Next base: position 606,199,908 of record NW_027362764.1, read on the forward strand.
CAAGCAAATTTTCATTTCCACTTATGGATGAAGATCTACACAGGTTATTGGCAATGCTAGCTGCTAAATATCATGCTCTGAATGTCTGTACTGTGAAAAGGGAAAAGGTACAAAATGCTGTAATTATAAATATTTTTCAATTACCTTTCCTAAATCTTGATCAGCAGTATAGGAGAAAAAGTGTTTTCCTTCAACTTCATATAGAGATATGTCATGAAACCACAGGATGTCACTGTTTCCAACACATTCATAACAGGTTGTATTATGTTGCTGAGTCATATACTAGGCTGACGCCTTCAGAAACAGCTCAATATATGGGAAGCCTACACATTACACATACAGAAGCTTTTATGACATCCCATTCTAAATCCATAGGCATTAATGTGTAGTTTGGCCACTTGATAGTTAAAACAGCTGCTACATGGAAGAATATTGAAGGGTGTCTAGGAACTTTTACTCATTCATCCTGAAGAGCATTTGTGAGGTCAGACACAGATGTCCATCCTAGTTAATTTCAAAGATGTTTGTTGGGGTTTCAGTCAGGTCTCTGTGTGGGCCAGTCAAGTTCTTCCACACCAAACTTACCCAACCATGCCTTTATGGACCTTGCTTCATGCACTGTGGCACTGTTATACAGAACAGGACCTAATTGTTCCCACAAAGTTGGGAACATACAACTGTTCAAAATGTTTTGCTATGCTCAGTATCCAAGGGGTAACATTTCTCCTTGCGGAGAGTGACATGTTAAGCATGTCATGGTGAGAAGATTTTTAAAGCCGCAATGCTCCTCTGGGAAATATCTCTGAAGAGACAATTTGCTATGCTCAAGCATTAAGATATCCCTTCAGTGGAACTAAGGAGCCTAGATCAACTACTGAAAAACCACCCTACAGTATTTCTCCTGCTTCACCAAATTTTACAGGTAGCACAATAAAGTCGGGCAGCTAATGTTTTCCAGGTATTCACCAAACCCAGACTCATCCATCTGATTGCCTGATAGAAGAGTAGCGGGGATTATAGAGGCTACAATGTACAGCTGTAACTGGACACTTTTGCAGCTAAACAAGAAGGGAGGGGGCTGAGGGACAGTGAGTGACAAAACCCCCACCTTCTGCTGTCGAGCTGCCACATGAGGACCCCCCTGTGGACCCCAGCCATGCGGCATGTCCCTTTGTGTCAGACATGTATAATTCAACACAGTTATGGGAATACAATACATCCCAGTGATACACCAAATAGATTTTTGGAATCATACGAACATGAGGAATGTCACCCTGGCTTCCAGCACAGTCTAGGGATAGGTAAATGTACTGCACAGCCTTTGGAAAGCCCCTAGGGCCCCTGTGTTTGGTCTCCATTCATATCAGGGGCCCGGCTGGATCCGATGACACCAGAACCCGCTCCCTAGGACCGCCCAGTAAGGAAGTATGGCCCAATTTAGTTTTTGGAGTTTTTAGCTGAGAGAGGCCAGGGGTGGAGATTTAGGTCCAGCCAGGGGTTAGGAGGGAGGGTGACCCAGAGGGGTTAAGAGTTCCTGCAGCCCTAGCTCAGTGTCTCTGTCCTGGGGAAGTCGCGATGACACATCGTGTGGGAGAAGACCTGCAACAAAGGGGACCACAAGCCTCCCATGTGGCAGCCCCTCCCTTGCAAGCCAGGCCTTCCATCTGGTTGGAAACTTAATAACTTAATTCTTAATAACTGCTTATATATTTTGTGCCACTACTATTGTGTTTGCATCTCTGACCATTATGTATGTATAACCATTATTTATATAGTGTATTGTCTAGTGTGCCTTTAGGGCGATTAAATATATAATTTAACCTTGGGCTGCACTTTTATCTCGATCCACGAACTCTCATGTCCATTGTTCGGTCCAACGAACATGCTACCGGGCTGGTTTGTGGCCCGATATAATCCCCCAGTCCTAGCAGGAATTATATCTAATAGAAACTGGTGGCAGTTCTACCAGGCCGACAAGGTTGTGCTTCACTGGGGCCAGTGAAGGGGCCTCTCAGCCTATCAGGGAGCGAGTGTGGTGCCACGTCAGTGACTGTGTGGGCCACCTCTTCTCACTCCCGGTGCCTTCCTGTACCTGTGTGGACAGGGAGTGGCTATGTAGAACCGTACCAATCTGACCTTACGCATCCCTGAGGGGATGTGGAACATCACGTTGCTGCAAAGAGAAGATATGTATCACGTGATTCCGTCTGACGTAAATTGTGATGTCAGGCTGGTGGCGAGGTATGGATCCTTCACAAGTGGTGGCGGCGGTGGGATTCTGCGGGGTCTCTCTGGTGCCATTCATCACAAGTGGTGGCAGTGGTGGAATTGAGATAATAGTGTGTGGGAGTTTGGAACGCATACTCACAGACACTAAAGACGGCCAGTAGTAGCTTTTGCTGCTGGAGTCTTAAAATCAGCTCAGCACTAGACAGTCCGAGTGCAAATACTGTAAGGTGTGTGGGTGCATTAGGTTGCAGTTTGGTGTCAGTGACCATAGAGTGCAAGGATGGCCAGTGGCACCAGGGGCAGGACCAAGGAGATGGACAATGCTCTGGGTGGTGGGGCGGAGGTGGAAGAAGAAGGGGAGTCCTGCCTAGGCTCCCCAGGGAGAGAGTGGCCGGTGGTCGATTCCCCAGGTGGGCCACCCACCACCTGACCATCCCCCCAGCCGGGCAGGCTTGGATGCCCTTATGCAAGTTGCCCTGACGAGTCTCCATGCTGGGGCAAGACCACCTTCGAGACCCTTATGGCGGAACGACAGAGGGAGCGTGAGCACCAGGAAAATATGCTTCAGCTCCAGCTCTGGCTGCAGGCCCCAGCCAATCGCGAGTTCCCTGAGATGAGTCTCGAAGCTAGGAGGACTTCCCCCTGCTGGACAAAGGAGGGGACTTGGACACTTTTTTGTTGGCATTTGAAAAAATCTGCCATCAGTTCCATCTGCCTGAGGACCAGTGGGTCCAGTTCTTAACCCCTCGCCTTAGGGGTAAGGCCCTGGAAATCTTTGGGTACCTGCCCAGTGAGATCACCCTGAGCTGTGAGGACATCAAGCAGGCTCTGGTCCAGCAGTGCAACTTGACTCCTGAGTCATACTAGAAGAAGCTTTGGAGTTTGCAGCGGGGTCCTTCAGACAGCTGGGTCGATCACATGCGGGCCCTACTGAGAGCAGTTGATCAATGGACCACGGGACTGGAGCTCACCACCTTCCAGCAGCTGAAGGAGCTCATCGCGACTGAGCAGTTTCTGTGAAACTGCCCAGTGGACCTCCAACAGTACCTCCGTGACTGGAAGCCAAAGGGGGCCGCTGCAACAGCGACACTTGCTGACGAGTACTCCAACAACAGGGCTCCAGAGGCTAAGAAACTTGCCAGCTGGAGAGGGAGTAAGACGAACATGGTGCCTGCTGTCTCTGCCCCCAGGCCCAAGGGGGCACCTACCCATGCTTTCCTCTCCACGCCAGTAGGGGAACCACGACTGTGTCACCTTTGCAGACAGCCGACCACTTCAAAGGCTTGTGTCCCCAGCACCAGAAGGGCCCGTCCCCATACCAAAAGCTGTCCACTGTTTTGTGTGTGAGTGGGGGTGGTGGGAGTTCCCTTGACAACCTTCAGACCGTCGCCATAGGCCACGCCAGGGCCATGGGACTGTGAGACAATGGCGCTGAAATGACTCTTGTGCGGCCTGAACTTGTCTCGTCCCAGGATTTGATACCTGGGAAAACTCTCGTCGTCTCTGGGACTGGAGGCGTAGAGCCACCGCTGCCTGTTGCCAAGGTGTATTTGGACTAAGGCACCGGGAGGGGAGAGCGGGAGGTGGGGTTAACTCCGAAACATTCCCGCTAGTGTTTTGCTTGGGAGAGACTTGGGGTGGCTAGTGTCCCACTATGTGGCCACTGAACCCCCAAGGCCTGACCCTCCAGACAACATGATGTCCACCCCTGTTGATGCCAATGTTACTGACATGTCTACTGATGGGGATGTGAGGGTGGGTGATGTACTGTGTCCCTCTCCCCTCGGGGGGAGGAGATCAATCAAGTCAGCTGTGATAAGGCCCTAGAGCATGGCCAGCCTGCAGGCTGGAACAGCTTGTCACAGAGGGGACAGACGGGGGGCAGACAGCTGCGGAAGGGGAGCATGCCATGGAGGGCGGGGCAGTTCCAGGAGAGGTAGGGCTCCCAGGTAAGGCCGCATGACAGGGTTCCTCCACAATCGGGATGTCAGAGGGCCAGGGTAGTCCGTTTAGATCGGCGAGTTGGTCAGAAGCAGAGCATAAGCGGGTGCTACCCGTGGTCACAGTGGCCATGGCCGCTGTAACGCGCAGTGGTGGCACCCGGGCCCCAGGGGCCCCTTTGGAGTCCGATGGCTTCTCCCCTTCCGACTAAGTGGCTGCCGGGGCAGACGGAGGCCAGGAGACAGGTCCCGAGGAATTGACAAAAGACGTGGCAGTCTCAACTATTCTGGCCACGTCCATTCATGGGTTTCAGGCAGCGTTGGATACTGACGACATCCTGAAAGCTCTCAAGGAGCAGGCGGCACAGCCTCCCTTGGACTCAGATCTCAAGCGGGTGGTCTGGGACCAAGGACGGCTGTAGCGGGTAATGGTCCAGCGAGGTGCACTGAAGGTGTGGCCCAGGGCCCGACAGTTAGTGGTACCCTATCCGTTCAGGGCGGAGTTGTTGCAGATGGCACACAAGATTCCAATGGCTGGACATCTAGGGATCACTAAGACCAAGGCCAGGCTAGCCCAGGATTTCTACTGGCCAAGGATGGGGGCCGAGGTGACTGCCTACTGCCTGTCGTGTGACACCTGTCAGAGGGTGGGGAAGGTGGGGCGGTGCCCCAAAACCCTACTGGTATCTCTGCCCATCATTGAAGAGCCTTTTGGGAGGGTGGCTGTGGATTTGGTTGGCCCGATGGCCACTCCCAGCAGCTCCGGGAAAAGCTTCATACTAACGGTAGTAGACTATGCCACCTGGTACCCGGAAGCAGTAGCCTTGTCGTCCATTCGGGCTGACAAGGCGGCCACTGCCTTACTGGAGATTTTCTCCCAAGTGGGTTTCCCCCAGGTAATGCTCACAGACCAGGGGACCCAGTTCATGTCTCAGCTGATGGAGTCCCTCTGTAAGCAAACACAGGTGCAACATCTGGTGACCAGACCGTATCACCCTCAGACCAACGGCCTATGCAAACAATTCAATGGCACCCTGAAGCAGATGCTTAAGATGTTGGTCGACTCCCACGGGTGCGACTGGGAGCAGTAGCTCCCACACCGGAAATTTGCCTATCGGAAGGTTCCACAGGCCTCAACAGGGTTCTCCCCCTTCGAGCTCCTGTACGGCTGGCGTGCGCGGGGCCCTCCGGCTCTAGTGAAGGAGGTCTGGGCAGGGGACTTAGCCACCCCTGGAGTGTCAGTCATTGAATATGTCATGCGCTTCTGTGACAAAATGCAGACCTTGGCGCAGTTGGTGCATGATAATTGTTATGTTCTGCTACCAAAGCTAAGGAAAGAGAGGAGATCTGTCCCTACTATGAGACTCAGCTGAATCCCTACGATGTAACAGGGAACCTGATCCTGCGACCAGACCTGCTAAAGTCCTAATCTAGTCTGTACGAAGACCTATAGATGTGGGGAGGGAATCCCTACAAGTACTAAGGACTGGGAGGAATATGGGACACCTCCTAACAGAAATAGTAGCAGACAGACGAACAAACAAAATAGATAGAACATAGAGGTCCGTAGACCAAGCAAACTAACAGAGTTAGATACAGAGCACAGGCTAGCTAGAAAGTAGATATACAATGAAGTCCAGCAAAGCCAGAAGGGCGGAGCAGGACTAAATAGGCCAACAAGGTCATGTGACCAGCAAAGGAAAAAAAAACCTAACAGCAAGGTTCTAACAATAATATGACGCGAGCCCAGTCCAGCCAGAAGTGATGGAACGACCAGAATGCTTGTGAAAGGACCTACCAGGTGGGTGATAAGGTGTGGGTACTTTTCCACATACCACAGGACAAGTTTCAGATGGCCTGGGAAGGCCCATACTTCATGCACCAGCAGCTCAAAGCCATGACATACCTGGTCACCCTGGACCATGCCCGTGGAAGGCGGAAGGCCTTCCACATAAACATGATGAAGGCCCATCATGAGCAGGAGGCCTGCGCCCTCCCTGTATGCAACCAGAGGAGGGAGAGGCAGAGACCCTCCCGGACATGCTCGCCCAGGCTAGGGCGGGTGGGACCATCGAGGAGGTTTGCCACCAGCTGTTGTCGGACCAACGATCCCAGCTGTGGGCAACCCTACACCCCTTCCGGAATTTGTTCAGCGACAAGACCGGAAGGACAGAGTTGGCCGTCCATCACGTGAACACCAGGGATCACCCCCAAAACCGGCGTTCAGCATATCGGGTCTGCCTGGAGATACAGCAGCACATGCGCCAGGAGATTGATGAGATTCTGAAGCTGGGGGTCATCCAACCATCCAGAAGCTCTTGGGCCTCATCTGTGGTCCTCGTCCCAAAGAAGGACCAGACAACCCGATTCTGTGTGGACTATAGGGTGCTCAATGCTGTCACGGTCACCGATGCGTACCCAATACCGCGCATTGATGACCTGCTCGATTAGTTGGCCGGAGCCAAGTACCTGACCATCATGGATCTGAGTCGGGCATATTGGCAGATTGCCCTGACACGTAAGACATGGGAACGCTCTGCCTTTATCACCCCATTTGGACTGTACGAGTCCACGGTGATCTCATTCAGCATGAAGAATGTCCCTGCCACTTTTCAGTGGATGGTCAACGCACTGCTCAAGGGACTCAAAGGGTACACGGGCGTGTACATGGATGACACAGCCATCTGCAGTCCCACCTGGTAGGATCACCTGAAGCATCTGGCGCAGGTGCTCGGGCGGATCCAATGGGCAGACTTGAGCATTAAGCTGGAAAAGTGCCAGCTGGGTATGAGTAAGGTCCACTTCCTGGGACACCAGGTAGGTGGGGGAACTCTAAAGCCAGAGCCCAGGAAAGCCCACCCCCAGAACAAAGAAACAGGTGATGTCTTTCCTGGGCACAGCCGAGTACTATAGGAGGTTCGTCTTTCACTATAGTAGCCTGGCGAAGCCCTTGATGGACCTCACCAAGAAGAAGCTGCCCTCTGCAGTCGATTGGACAAACAAGTGTGAGATGGTTTTCACTAAGAAGAAGCTGCTCTCTGCAGTCGATTGGACAAACGAGTGTGAGATGGCTTTCCGGGAGCTGAACACCGCCCTTTCTAGCTCCTCAGTACTACAGGCAGCCGACTTTACACAGCCGTTTGTAGTGCAGACCTACGCCAGTGACTTTGGCCTCGGTGCTGTGCTCAGCCAGGTCGAAACTATGGGCCATGAACACCCTGTTTTATACCCGAGTCGGAAGCTCCTGCTAAGGGAGATGGCCTACTCCATGATGGGGAAGAGTGTCTGGCAATTGTGTGGGCCCTGCAGCATCTACAGCCATACTTGTACGGGTGCCATTTCACCATGGAGACAGACCACAACCCCCTCAGCTGGTTACACACCGTATCCTGGATGAATGGGAGGATGCTATGCTCCAGCAGTACCACTTTGCTATTTGCCACAAAAAGGGCCACGACCAGGGCAATGCCAACGACTTATCCCGACAAGGGGAAGTTGCGGACGGGTGCGTGGGGGAACACCGGGTGGTGCTGCCCAATAGCACCCTCTAAAGGGGGGAGGTGTGAAGAATATTCAAGAAATAATCCCACGTCAATCATTGTACCCTGTTTGGTGGGGGATTATAGAGGCTACAATGTACGGCTGTAACCAGACACTTTTGCAGCTAAACAAGAAGGGAGGGGGCTGAGGGACTGTGAGTGGCAAAACCCCCACCTTCTGCTGTGGAGCTGCCACAGGAAGACCCCCTATATTCCCATAGCACCGAGTTATGGGAATATAATACATCCCAGTGATACGCCAAATATATTTTTGGAATCATACGAACATGAGGAAAGTCACCCTGGCTTCCAGCACAGTCTAGCGCGTAGGGATAGGGAGATACATGGCACAGCCTTTTGGAAGCCCCTAGGTCCACTGTGTTTGGTCTCCATGCATAGCAGGGGCTCGGCTGAATCCGATGACACCAAAACTAGCTCCCTAGGACCATCCAGTAAGGAAGTATAGCCCATTTTAGTTTTTGGAGTTTTTAGCTGAGAAAGGCCAGGTAGAGATTTAGGTTCAGCCAGGGAGCAAGAGGGGGAGTGACCCAGAGGGGCTAAGAGCTCCAACGGCCTTAGCTCAGTGTCTCTGTCCTAGGGAGGTCGCAATGACACATCATGTGGGAGAAGTCCTGCAACAAAGGGGACCACAAGCCTCCCATGTGGCAGCTCCTCCCATGCAAGCCAGGCCTTCCATCTGACTGGTAACTGACTCTTAATAACTGCTTATATCTTTGTACCACTAATATTGTGTTTGCATCTCTGACCATTATGTATGTATAGCCCTTATGTATATGGTGTATTGTCTAGTGTGCCCTTAAGGAGATTAAATATATAATTTAACGTTGAGCTGCTCTTTTATCTTGATCCACCAACTCTCATGTACGTTGTTCGGTCCAACAAACACGCTACCAGGCAGGTTTGTGACCCGATATAATCCCTCGGTCTTAGCGGGAATTATATCTAATAAAAACTGGTGGCAGTTCTACCAGGCTGCAAAGGTTCCGCTTCATTGGGGCCAGTGAAAGGGCTTCTCAGCTTGTCAGGGGTGTGAGCAAGTGTGGTGCCACATCAGTGACTGAGTTGGCTACCTCTTCTCAATCCCGTGCCTTCCTGTACCTGTGTGGACAGGGGGTGCCTGTGTAGAACCGTACCAATCTGACCTTACGCGTCCCCGAGGGTAACGCAGTCACGTTGGTGCAAAGAGCAGATTCGTATCACGTGATCCATCTGACGTAATTGTGACGTCAGGCGGGTGGCGAGGTGTGGATCCTTCACAAGTGGTGGCAGCAGTGGGATTCTGCGGGGTCTCTCTGGCGCCATTCATCACAGAAGGGAAAGATGAAATTAAAAATAAACAAAACCACTTTATTTCACTCTGCAGCCATGTGTGGTGCAAGGTCCTCTTTAAAAACTTTCTTAAGGAAAATGTAATAACATACTTAACTCTTCTTAAAACTTTTCGGAATAATGAATATATATGTTTGCAGTAAAATGACCCATAATTACACAATATCATTTCAACATAATGTGTGAATGGTGTAAAAGCTGCTGATCTGAATTTTGGCAATATTCAATAAACTATGAATGCTTTTTATGGCAGTAAGTTTTTGTAACTTTATAATGAAAGCCTTAAGTAATGTCTGCCAAAACACCTACGTATTAAACCGAAAAAACTAAGTGTTTCCTTGAGATTGGCAATTATGCTGGTAAGATATAATCATGTTAGTGAAATATTCTTTGTAATTGGAAATTGCTAGAAAATACAGAAGAATAAATGGACAATTAAAATTTTATAAAGTATTCCATTGTTTCTTATAGGTCCGATTCTCGTTTTCCTGCCACCTAAGGTGAAAATTAAAGTGGCAACCCTCCCTGCCCTAGGAGGCAGCGATCATGCTATTATAGAATTTTGGATAACTAGAGGAGGAAGACATGTGAAGACTCAAACTTCAAGGTTAGATTTTAGAAAGGCAGATTTTAAGAGACTCAGAAAGAGAATAGGAGGGATCCAATGGCTGGATGTCCTTAAGGACAAAAATGTCCAGGAAGGATGGGAAATTTTTAAAAATGAGATTCTCAAAGCACAATCGTTAACAATCCCGAAAAGTAGGAAGAATGGGAAGCATTTAAGGAAACCAGGATGGATGAACACAGAACTTAAACACATGCTAAAAAGAAAGAAAGAAATGTTTATTAAATGGAAAGAGGGAGGCATATCTAAAGAAGATTATAATGCAGTCTGCAGATCCTGTAGGGCACGTATCAGGTTAGCTAAAGCTGACAATGAATTAAGGCTTGCAAGAGATGTCAAAAGCAATAAAAAAGGATTTTGGGGGTATGTCAAAAGTAAAAGAAAAGTCAAAGATGCTATAGGATTTTTACAGGATGAAAATGGAGAAATGGTAAGAGAGGATGTTGAGAAGGCCAAACTTTTTAATTCCTATTTTGCATCTGTTTTCTCTCAGAAAGAAAATGTAACATCAACTGATCTTCACTGTCCTTTTAAAGGAATAGAGGAATCCAAGTTATCTGTAAACAGAAAGATTGTGAGGGAATATTTAGCTAACATAAATGAGTTCAAGTCTCCAGGTCCAGATGAATTACACCCCAGAGTACTGAAGGAGATCGTAGAAGAAATTTTAGAACCACTCTCCATAATCTTTGAAAATTCTTGGAGAACAGGAGAAGTCCCAGAAGACTGGAGAAGAGCAAATGTTGTTCCTATCTTCAAAAAGGGGAAGAAGGTGGACCCAGAGAACTATAGGCCGGTGAGTCTGACTTCTATACCAGGAAAGATCTTTGAACAAATTATTAAACAACATGTATGTAAGTACATGGATAAGAATGAAGTGATTAACCAGAGTCAGCATGGGTTTGTAACTAACAAGTCATGTCAGACAAACTTAATTTCCTTCTATGACAGAATCACTGACTGGGTGGATCAGGGAAATGCTGTAGATATAGTATATCTTGACTTCAGCAAAGCATTTGACAAAGTATCTCACACCATCCTTATTGAAAAAATGACCAAGTATGCAATGGACCAGGCAACTGTTAGGTGGATTCATAACTGGCTTAGTGATCGGACTCAAAGGGTGGTTGTAAATGGCTTCACATCCAGCTGGATGAATGTCTCAAGTGGGGTACCACAGGGCTCCGTCCTGGGACCTGTATTGTTCACCATCTTTATCAATGATTTAGATGAAGGAATTGAGGGTAAACTGATTAAATTTGCTGATGACACAAAGCTAGGAGGGATAGCTAATACTAGAGAAGAGAGAGAGAGGATTCAAAAAGACCTAAATAAACTGGAGCAGTGGGCAGCAACCAACAGAATGATTTTTAACAGGGAAAAATGCAAAGTACTACATCTGGGCAATAAAAATGAAAAAAGCATATACAGAATGGGAGGAATAGAGCTAAGCAACAGTACATGTGAAAAAGACTTAGGTATACTAATAGATCATAGACTGAACATGAGTCAACAGTGTGATGCAGCAGCAAAAAAGGCAAATACAATTCTGGGATGTATTAACAGAAGCATACAGTCTAGATCACGTGAAGTCATTATCGGTCTTTACTCCTCTTTGGTCAGACCTCATCTGGAATACTGTGTACAGTTTTGGGCACCACATTTTAAAAAAGACATAGACAAACTGGAGCAAGTTCAGAGAAGAGCGACCAGAATGGTGACTGGTCTGCAAACCATGTCCTATGAGGAACTGTTGCAGGATTTGGGAATGTTTAGCTTGCAAAAAAGAAGACTGAGAGGAGACTTAATAGCTGTCTACAAATATGTCAAGGGCTGTCACATTGTAGAAGGATCATCTTTATTCTCATTTGCACAAGGAAAGACTAGAAGCAATGGGATGAAACTAAATGGCAGGAGACACAGATTAGATATTAGAAAAAACTTTTTGACAGTTAGGGTGATCAATGAGTGGAACAGGCTGCCACGAGAGGTGGTGAGTTCTCCTTCAATGGACGTCTTCAAACAGAGGCTGGACAGACATCTGTCTGAGATGATCTAGTGAATCCTGCTTTGAGCAGGGGGTTGGACCAGATGACCCAGGAGGTCCCTTCCAACTCTACCATTCTATGATTCTATGATTCAATTGAAACCTGTAGTGAACAAGCACATTTATTTTTCGGTATTCATTCATTATTATTTAGTCATCTTAGGGGACTTAAACCTGCGATTGCCTGATTGCTTATACTATATAGTGCAGTACCACAGATTTGCAGTATATAGAACAAATCAATATTTTCTATGAAGGAATACAGCACAAGAATCACTATCAGCACATGAATACAACACCAGAGCCACCATCAGTACATGAATACAGCACTAAGCCCAACATAAGTGCATGAACACAGCATCAAGCTTAGTACAGTGATCAATTGCAATGTCAGGTCAGTGGCCACAATATACAGTACATCAGTATCACATGAACCTTTAAATCCTAGTATGTTCATACATATAGTAAGGGGATACTAGGAGTTGTTGTTACCAGTTATCATCAGACTGTGGACAATACAGAAACTACAATACTGAAAAGACACAGGTAGTATCACAAATAAGAATTTACACTTAGGTACCTCATAGGTGATGTGAAATCATATCCATTTTACCTCCATCTGACCCATATGCCTTGAGGAATTTGGACACCCACAGCTAGTCTCTGCAAAGTCCTTAAAATAAGTTATGATAATGCTCTTCAAGAAAAATATCTGTCCAAGCTGTGACTCTGAATAATAATTTCCCCTTACTGTGCTCCTTGCACAAAATATTACTCCCACCCCATCCATCTTATGAGCTATAAGATACTATAGTTCCTTATGATCAACCGCCACACACTGCACCCTTATGATCTATAACTGTTGCACGAACATGCTCGGATAAGGGGTTATACGAACATACTCGAGTCCTAACCGAGTATCCTCAGCATGCTCAGCTCACCGCGGCTGCATGTCTCGCGGCTGTTAGACAGCTGCAACACATGCAGGGAGTGCTTGCTTGTCAGGCAATCCCAGCATGTCTCATGGCTGTCAAACAGCCGCGAATTATGCAGCCACGGCGACGCAAACATATTTTGCAAGCACGTCAAAGATACACGGTTAGGATTCGAGCGTGCTCGGATAAACCTCTATCTGAGCACATTCGCACAACACTAATAACCACCACACTTCCGTTATTATGAACTATAACCTCCACACCATTCGCCCTTATGAACAATAACCTACATGCTTTTTTTACAATAATACCCCTGTGCCTCCATCATAAAGATAATGATTCCTCATCACCCCTTATGATTTATAACCGCCACACCATCCACCTTTATGATCTATAACCACCACACTTCTGCTCTTATGAACTATAACCTCCACACTTTTGCCCTTATGAACTATAACCTCCATGCTTTTTTTACAATAATACCCCTGTGCTTCCATTATACCGATAATGATCCCCCATTGTGCCTCCTTATAATGATGTCCCACATCCTCCATATGCAGTATGATAAGCCCCACAGACCCATATACGGCATGATGGCCCCACAGCCTGACCATACACATTATCATGGTGACCATAGCCCCCTATACACAGTATGTTGGCTCCCATATATGAAATATTATGGTGACTATGCCCACCTTATTCACAGTATGATGTCCCATAGCCCCTTATACACAATAAAAGGTCACCACATCTCCTTATTTACATTGTGATGGCCTCCACAGCTCTCTATACACTGTATATTGGCCCATATCCCCCTATATGCAGTATGATGCCCCACAGCCTGATAGACACACTGTGATTCCCCATAGTCCCTTATATACACTATGATGGTGATCATATTGCTCCTATACACAGTATAATGACCCACAGCCATCCCAATAAAGAGCAGGAGACACCTACAGCTTCCCTATATACAGTATAATTCCCTAAAAGCTACTTATATACAGTATGATGGCCTCCACAGCTCCATATATAGTATAATGGCCCCATAGTTCCTTATATACATTATGATGGCCTACATAGCTCCTTCATATGTAGTGTGATGGCCACACAGCTCCCTGTATACATTTTGATGACCATCGCAGCTACCTTATATTCAGCATGATGGTCTCCACAGCTCTGCAATATACACTATTATGGCCCCCACAGCTCCCTATATGCAGATGATGGCATGCACAGCTACCTATATACAGTATGATGGAATGCACAACTCCCTTTATACTGTATGATGGCCCTCACAGCTCCCCTAAAAACATTATAACGACAATAATAGCTCAATATATACAGTATGTTAGCCCCTGCAGCACCACTCTATACAGTATGATGCCTCTACATCTTCCTGAATACAGTATGTTGCCCCTACAGGTCCCCTATGTATAGTATGATGGCCCTAAAAGCTCCCTATATTCAGTATAATGGCCCCACAGCTCCCCAATATACAGTATGATGGCACCCGCAGCTCCCCAATATACAGTATAATGGAAACCACAGCTCACTATATACAGTATGAGGTCCCTCACAGCTCTACCTTTTGCAGTATGATGGCCCCACAACTCCTTATAAACAGTATAATGGCACTCATAGAGCCCTATACACAGTATGATACCACCACAGCTCCCTATATACAGTATAATGGCCTCCACAGCTCCATATTTATAGTATGATGTCCCCCACACCTCCCCTATATATACAGTTAGGTCCATATATATTTGGACAGAGACAACATTTTTCTAATTTTGGTTCTAGACATTACCACAATGAATTTTAAACAAAACAATTCAGATGCAGTTGAAGTTCACACTTTCAGCTTTCATTTGAAGATATCCACATTAAAATTGGATGAAGGGTTTAGGAGTTTCAGCTCCTTAACATGTGCCACCCTGTTTTTAAAGGGACCAAAAGTAATTGGACAGATTAAATAAGTGTAAATAAAATGTTCATTTCTAGTACTTGGTTGAAAACCCTTTGTGGGCAATGACTGCCTGAAGTCTTGAACTCATGGACATCACCAGACGCTGTGTTTCCTCCTTTTTGATGCTCTGCCAGGCCTTCACTGCGGTGGTTTTCAGTTGCTGTTTGTTTGTGGGCCTTTCTGTTTGAAGTTTAGTCTTTAACAAGTGAAATGCATGCTCAATTGGGTTGAGATCAGGTGACTGACTTGGCCATTCAAGAATATTCCACTTCTTTGCTTTAATAAACTCCTGGGTTGCTTTGGCTTTATGTTTTGGGTCACTCATTGTCCATCTGTAGTATGAAACGACGATCAATCAGTTTGGCTGCATTTGGCTGGATCTGAGCACACAGTATGGCTCTGAATACATCAGAATTCATTCGGCTGCTTCTGTCCTGTGACACATCATCAATAAACACTAGTGACCCAGTGCCACTGGCAGCCATGCATGCCCAAGCCATCACACTGCCTCCGCCGTGTTTAACAGATGATGTGGTATGCTTTGGATCATGAGCTGTATCATGCCTTCGCCATACTTTTCTCTTTCCATCATTCTGGTAGAGGTTGATCTTGGTTTCATCTGTCCAAAGAATGTTCTTCCAGAATTGTGCTGGCTTTTTTAGATGTTTTTTTAAGCAAAGTCCAGTCTAGCCTTTTTATTCTTGATGCTTATGAGTGGCTTGCACCGTGCAGTGAACCCTCTGTATTTACTTTCATGAAGTCTTCTATTTATGGTAGATTTGGATATTGATACGCCTACCTCCTGGAGAGTGTTGTTCACTTGGTTGGCTGTTGTGAAGGGGTTTCTCTTCACCATGGAGATTATTCTGCGATCATCCACCACTGTTGTCTTCCGTGGGCGCTCAGGTCTTTTTGCATTGATGAGTTCACCAGTGCTTTCTTTCTTTCCCAGGATGCACCAAACTGTAGATTTTGCCACTCCTAATATTGTAGCAATTTCTCGGGTGGTTTTTTTCTGTTTTTGCAGCTTAAGGATGGCTTGTTTCACCTGCATGGAGAGCTCCTTTGACCGAATGTTTACTTCACAGCAAAACCTTCCAAATGCAAGCACCACACCTCAAATCAACTCCAGGCCTTTTATCTGCTTAATTGAGAATGACATAACGAAGGGATTGCCCACACCTGTCCATGAAATAGCCTCAGAGTCAATTGTCCAATTACTTTTGGTTCCTTTAAAAACAGGGTGGCACATGTTAAGGAGCTGAAACTTCTAAACCCTTCATCCAATTATAATGTGGATACCCTCAAATGAAAGCTGAAAGTGTGAACTTCAACTGCATCTGAATTGTTTTGTTTAAAATTCAATGTGGTAATGTCTAGAACCAAAATTAGAAAAATGTTGTCTCTGTCCAAATATATATGGACATATATATGGACCTAACTGTAGTATAATGGGTGAGTGAAAAAGCAAATATACAGCAGTTGGATTTTTTTACATGTTTCACTGGGTGGTATGAGACAACTTTATTCTTCGGGTCAGTGCAATTACAGCTATGGAAGATTGATTCAGCTTTTTAAGGTTTTGCTACTTTTGCAAGCTAATCATATTTTTTTTATAAAAATAAAAATGTTTTTGCATCACCATATTTTGAAAGCAAAGCTCTAACTTTTTTAATTGTCTGCCAATAGAACTGTATAAGGGCTTGTTTTTACCAGATGGGTTGAAATTTTTATAGGAATCAACTTATGGCTGCTAAAAATGAGTTTGCAAGACGGAAGAGTTCAGCTCTACTGTTCTGTGTTAGTTATTCCCCATTCATGTAAAATAATCTATGGAGGCTGATTTTCATTCAGATCTGTGTCCAGCCCATAGCCTGGAACAGCTCATTTACATATAAGAAAAATGTGGATATCTGTGGAGTAAGACATCGGATCGCAGATATCAAAGTATAATTTTATTCAGCTTTCTATGACCTACATGACCATATAGATGGCTTAGAAACATAGAAACATAGAATATTAGAGTTGGAAGGGACCTCTAGGGTCATCTGTCCAACCCCCTGCTCAAAGCAGGATTCACTAAACCATCTCAGACAGACATCTCTCCAGCCTCTGTTTGAAGACGTCCATTGAAGGAGAACTCACCACCTCTACTGGCAGCCTGTTCCACTCATTGATCACTCTCACTGTCAATTTTTTTTTCTAATATCTAATCTGTATGTATGGCTTAGGAGGGTTGATCCTACTGACAGATTCCCCTTAAGACTACTTGATACTTAATATAATACAATATGTTTACAGCCATAACAGATTTATATTTTTTATGTTTTGCTACTTATGCAAACTAAAAGCAATTTTTTACAAATATTATTTGCATTTGCATTGTCATATACGTAGAGATATAATTTTTTTTCTACTGACAGAGGCATATGAGGGCATGATTTTTGGGTGAGAGATGATGTTTTCAGTGATTCCATTTTTCTTTACTTATGACTTTTTGATTGCTTTTTATTTTATTTGTTTGTGTAGCAATATTGTCAGAAAGCAGCATTTTTTAACTGTTTTTCATAAATTTTTCTTGTGGTGGTCCTCATGCAGGGTATATAATGTGACAGTTTTATAGCTCACTAAATATATAAACATACTAGAAAATACATACTAATAATAATCAAGCTAAATTAATGGTTTCGGCTGTACCCTTTGGGTTTCTTCACGTATTAGGTGAGTGCATAGCTGCCCAAAATATTTGACACCTTGGATTTGCATTAAGAAGATGGTTGCTGTACTGCTGACATACCTCAGAGCAGTAAGTGCGAAGAGAGAGCACGTGCCCTTGCCATGAAGATTTGGTTCCGCCAAAAAAATAACATTATCACCACAAAAGTTATAAAATGTTTATTTCATCATAAAACACATTTAAATACTGAATGTACCCTTTTTCATGTCTCAGTAAACCCCTTTAACCTTGCTATATTAAAGCCTTTTTTTTTGCTGATTTAACTATGTATCTCCAAATATATTATATTTCTCAAAAATAAATATTATCTTATGTTGCAATTCTCTTGCAGATGGCAGCTGTTTTTCTTCATTGTTATATATAAATTGTTTTGGTTTTCTTTTTGTCTTGGTTTTGCCAAAGAACAAGGAGGAGAATGAAGCACAAGACACACAATATCGGTATCAATATTGCATATTCCCCTGATGATTAAACATTTTGGCTCCTATTCATAAAGACTGGTGTTGTTCACGCCAGTCTTGATCAGGGGGTGTGTTTGTGGCGCCCCTGAGGGTTCAGTCGCCACAGAGGTACTGCATCTCACCCAGAGATGTGGTGTCTCCTTCTCTCAGGTAAGGAGGGAGTGCAGCCCGGAACCCCAACACCTGCATCCAACACTACACTACTCCAGGCCGGCTGGAGGGGCAAGAAGTATGCACAGTGCTGAGCCCTGTCCCTGGCTGGAGTGGGGGGAATCCAAAGGTAGAGGGAACCAGTAGTGGGTGTGGGTGAAGGAAGCAGTTTAGGGGAGCACCATTGAAGGAGGTATATAAAGGGAAGCCATCTTAGGGTGGCAGAACAGAATGAGCAGTCAGTGAGAGGAGAGAGTGAAGACAGTCAAGGAGCAGAGTCTCTTTAGGAGCTCTGCTCCATAAGTAGGGCCCAGTCCTAGAGGCCCAGGAGGGAAGCAGAGAAGTAGGCTCCATTCTAGTAAAGGGATCCCAGTGGGTACGGTGAGTGCAGGACGGCACCCGTACGCCCCGAATCTGTCAGAAGACAGAGGGATCGTAGGCCGCAAGAAGGGGACCGGCCCCTGGACCAGCCGTGTTACTCTTGGTCTCGGCTGGAAAAACCGGAGGCTTCTGGCTTTTATAGCTCAGCTGCCAAAGCCTCATTCTAATCTCCGTGAGGGTCAAGCAAGTCCGGGAACTCCAGAAAGACAAGAGGGACTTCAGAGCACCCGAGCAGGACTGAGAGTGGGGAAGCGCAGGGCAGGAGGGAGAAGACCCAGCGTGAAGACGGTCTAGAGAGGAACATAAGAAAGCGGGGTTCCGTCAGGTGCTCCTAAATTACCTGAGGAAGAGCTGAACCCCCGTACTGGCGAATGCAGCGTGACGTGGGAGGCTGTAAGCTGGACAGTACAACCTGTGGAACTTTACAACTGTGAGTAAAGACTCGGATGACTGCTCCGCACTGCCTCCGTCCATTATTTCAGCTACGCCATCTTCCCCCTACATTGCAACGCCCAGCATTAACACCATCAAACTCCACACTGCCCCGGGGGCCCGCTCCACCTGTGGGGAGCAGAAACATCTCAGCTGCCATCCCATCACCCCCGGAGGTCTGCAGCAGCGCTGGTAATCCTTACCAGGTACCACAGGTGGCGTCACAAACTATTTATTTTACTTTTCCTATCCAAGTTACAAATCCCCCTTTTTGGTTGACCACCCTGGGCCACGGGCCGGGCCAGCCACCGTGATATCCCCCACCAGCATCCATAGGCCCGGCTGCCGAGTACCCCATTGCCCCGGGGGCGCGTCATGTTGGAGTCAGACTCGCCTGATTCATTAAGAGATGTATGCCTCTTAATGAATCATGAGCGTCTTAAAAATGGCAATGTAGCGGCAATGACTAATAAATGTGTCTGAAATGTGTCTTCTTTTTCATAGGTGTTCGATTTGGATTTTTGTCTTTTATACATTTTCGAATAAACATCTCTATTTTAAGTACTCATTTGCTGGATTTTTTGTTTCTTTCATTTGGGAATTGCAGTATTATAAGCATTTCATGTAATTGGTATCCTTATCCCTCAGGTGAGCTGACCTTCCTCTTCTCTTCTATGTGCGGTCTTAAAAGTGGCGTGCTCCTCTGTGCACCTCACAATTCTTTCTAAATTTGTCATAAAATTAAGATAATCCAGCTCAACGAACCGTAAATAAGCTTTTATTCACACAAAGTGCAATATCAACGCGTTTCGGGTGACAGCCAACCCTTGTCATGATGGGTCATGACTAATGGTAGGCTGTCACCTGAAACGTGTTGATATCGCATTTTACCTAGCTGTACTGCTGATCTTGTCTTTTGCTATGCACTTTGTGTGAATAAAAGCTTATTCACAGTTCGTTGAGCTGGATTATCTTCATTTTATGACTGCTCCAAGCCTTGACGTGGCATTTCCGGTCTTTGAACATCTCCAAGATTTTTCGTACGGTGAGCAGGAACTAACTTTGCAGTAAAATTTGTGGCATAAGGTACTCCACACGTCATGATGAATTAAAAAAGTGGGTGTTGCCTCTCCGTCCCACTTCGGATTTGGCTGAAACTGGCGTTAAAACACCAAATGTTGCAAAACTTTTCAATTTGTCTCATTCCAGATTTCTTACAAACTATAATGAATTGGGACCTCTGTGTGTATAAGCTCTGATCAAATTACTTCTCAAAAATTTTTACACTAACATCATAGCATTGTAAAGATATTATTCAGAAAAAAAGGGGATATGTTAGTGAAGCATACACTTTATTACAGGGATCAGGGGGGGTGCAGACCCTGACCCAACTCAATATTAATGGTATAGTACCCATATTCCAACAATATCTGTTAGACTATCCAGTAACAGAGATTTATATTAACATGATACATTGTTTGTTTAGAAATGATAACAAATACAAATCATTATACTGAGAATCCACAAATTTACAATGTTGAGCTTTTTTTTGCACCATTACTATTATTCTCTCATTTTGGTTGTTTTGTTATCAAATGATTCTTCCTTTTTTAATAGATAACCTTTAAATTACTTTATTTTTTGTATCTGTAAAGATAAGAAACACACCTACAATAATCTGTTCGGATGTTATGTTGTTATCAGTTGCTCCAAAGTCTTGAGCTGAATAACAAAGAAATATTTTTTATACACATTCTCGTAAGGCATTCCCTCTCTGATTTCAGATACAGGAAATCACTCAGAACAAATACATTAATGCACAGGGGAAGAATTAAAATGAACTTCTTATTAACAGGCTAAAGGCAATTACAAGTCCCTAAGGACCAGTAGTATATATGTCCAGGAATATTTCTCAGCACTCCTGCTTGGAGAACAAATTGTAAAAATTGTAAAACATTTACAATTGTTTAGTGCCAGCGTAAGTGTTCTGTATAGAACTTTGTGCTCTGACTTTGGCAACTTAACAATTTTTAATACTTGCACCTATTTTACTGTTTAAGCTTGATTTTTACTGGCAATTAGCATAAGTGTATTTTCAATATTTCAACAGCTAGGTAGACCAATGAAAATTGTTACACTGCCAAAAAGAGTGTCACATTAAACACCATTAACCCCTTTACCCAAAATGACATACATGTACATTGAGAGGATATAGTGTATTACCGCATTCCACTGTACATGTATGTGATTGAGTTAAACTGTCACAAAAAATCGCACAATGGCAGTTTAAGACAAACTGCTGTCTCCTAAACAGAAGACATGCAGCAAACAGGTCCTAATTTTTTATTTGCTGCTCTGTCATCTCAGGGGCTCTGCTACTGTGTCATGGCATCAGCAATATATTCCAGCCAATATTACTCTCCAAAAGTCAAATAGCGCTCCTTTCCATCCAAGATCTGTCGTAAAACCAAAAAGTGGTATCCAGCCACTTATGTGGGTATCACTGTGTTCAGGAGAAATTGCATAGCAAACTGTTTAGTCCATTTTCTCGTATTACCAATAGTGAGAATGAAAAATGTGAGGCTAAAGCAACATTTTAGTGGAAAAAACTAGTGATGAGCAAGCATGCTCGCTACTGCTCGGTGCTAGCCCAAGCATCTCACTACTTGAGATGCTCGACGCTCGCCGTGTATTTCTGGGTTGCTCTGGCGGGAACTCGGGTCCCCTCCCTGCATGTTTGGCGCTCTTTAGAGAGCCAATGAACCTGCAGGGATTGCCTGCCATGCACTGTAATGCCGTAGCCATGTTGGTTGTGGGCATTACAGTAATTGGCTGGTCGCACAGCGTCATCAGGTCTATATCAGACCTGGCGCCGCCATGCTCATCACAGTCACTCCGGATCAGACAGTGTAGGGAGAGCTGCTGCTGTGTCAGGGAGAGATTTTATCGTGTATTAGATAGTGTAGGGAGAAAAACCGTACATTACACATAGCCATCTTAACAAACAGTCCTTCTGAGGACTAATCCATCTGCAGAGATATCAGGCAGGGTGTATAGGCAGGCAGTGTATATAGTAGACTGCAGTGCATATAGCACAAGAGGCTTCATTCCAATTCTGCCTTCTGCAGCTATTAGATATTTCTATACAAAGGCCCAGGTCTCAGGGGCCAGGAATACTTTTCTTTGGATCTTAATCATCATTATTTGCTTAAAAAGCAATCCGGAGAACATAGTTTTTCTGCGCCATTTGCTTGTTTTGGGAGAGGTGCTGCTGCGTCAGGGACAAATTTGCTTGTGTATTAGGTAGTGTAGGGAGAAAAACCGTACATTACACATATCCATCTTAACAAGCAGTCCTTCTGAGGACTAATCCATCTGCAGAGATATCAGGCAGGCAGGGTGGATAGGCAGGCATTGTATATAGCAGACTGCAGTGCATATAGCACGAGAGGCTCCATTCCATTTCTACATTCTGCAGCTGTTAGATATTTCTATACAAAGGCCCATGTCTCAGGGGCCAGGAATACTTTTCTTTAGTTCTTAATCCTCATTATTTGCTTAAAAAGCAATCCAGAGAACACCATTTTTTCAGCATCATTTGCTTGTTGGCACTGCAGAATACAGACAGGTCCTTTCCATAATAGAGCGCTAGAAATCCAGCTATTTAAAATTGCGTTTTCCTCGTCAAACGGATCACATATACGTTGTCAGAAAATACTGCCATTTCTGGCCACCATTAAAAATTTCCTTTAGCGTGTCATTGAAGCAATTCACCACAGTTTGCTGTTCAAACTACTTAACTACAGGCCAGGTATTTAAAACTCTGTTTTCTCTATCACACGGATCACATATAAGTTCGCTCCAAACTCAGTCATTTGTAGTGAGCGTGGGAGATATTGTCCTCCATTTAAAATGGACAAGGCACGTGGCAAGGGACGAGGAACTGGACGTGATGGTAATGGTGCATGCAGAGGCCGAGAACATGGCCGCGGGAAAGCCGAAATTGTGCCACAACAAACACCCACATCTTCTCGCCTGACCTTCCTGTCCCAATTTCTAGGGGACCCACTATTGAACCCAAAGCAGTGTCAAAAGGTTGTTGGTTGGATAGCGGATAATGCTTCCAGTCACTTAGCCACCACCACCACCCTGTCTTCCACACGGTCAAGTCTCAGTAGCCGTGAGTCTGGACCGCATATTCCTCACCCTGATCCTCCTTCCTCCAACCATGCCGAGTACCCAGAGACAACTGATCCCACACTTGGACACTCTGAAGAGCTGTTCACTTTTCCATTTATAGATTCGGGCCTCTCGCCCGGTCCACTTGAAGCGGGTGAAGAGGAGATCGCGTGTAGCGATGCCCAAATATTTGAGCAGCCACGGTCACACGAAGGCGATGGTGGGAAAGTGTCACAAGAGGTGGACAATGATGAGACACAATTGCCAGAAAGTCAGGAGGAGGACCAGAGTGCGAAAGTGGAAGACGAGGTGGTGGATGATACAGTAACTGACCCAACCTGGCAGGAGGACATGCAGAGCGAGGACATCAGCACACAGGGGGAGGGAGGCAGAGCACTTCAACAGGCAGGAAGAAGCAGTGTGGTGGCCGCAGACAGAAGGCAGGAAACCGTTCCCCGTAACATCAACACGAAGGAAGTTGCCAGTACAACTGTTAGGTCTTCCCGAGTCTGGTTGTTTTTTAAAGACTCTGCCGATAACCCCAATAAGGCCATTTGCACCATCTGCCAGGCCAGCATCAGCAGGGGTGGCAAAATGACCAGCCTCACCACCACCACCATCCCTCGTTACTCGGTCCCCAGCCGCCACTATTTCTCCTGGTGTGACGTACACAAGCACGTGTCCCAAAACATTAGCCGTGCTCTCAACAACGCAGATACCAGTAAAGTCCACCTAACCATGGACACGTGGACAAGATCCTGTGGGCAGGGACCCAGTCGGACCTTGGGACGGAACACGTCCTCCCAACGCCAAGGATTGCGGGCCCTAGGTCAATCAGGGTTGCCCCCACGGTCTATAGCTCCAGCACCTCATCCTCCTCAGCCTCCTCCTCCTCTTCAGCCTCCATCTCCGAAATGACCACATCAGTCACAAGCTGGAAGCACTGCAGCACTGCCTCGGCCAAGCGGCAACAGACTGTGCTGAAGCTAATATGCTTAGGTGAAAAACTGCACAGTGCTGAAGAGTTGTGGACAGCTCTGAAAGAGCAGGCAGATCTGTGGCTCAAACCGCTGAACCTACAGCCAGGCATGGTCGTGTGTAACAATGGCCGGAACCTGGTGGCGGCTCTGAGGCGAGGCAAGCTCACACACATACCATGCCTGGCCCATGTGCTTAACCTCGTGGTTCAGCGGTTTCTCAAATCCTACCCAGAGCTGCCGGATCTGATTGTCAAAGTACGCCGCCTGTGTGCCCATTTTAGAAAGTCAGCTACAGCTTCCGCCGCCCTTGCACTGTTTCAGCAGCGTTTGCAGCTTCCAGCTCACAGACTGGTGTGTGATGTCCCCACGCGTTGGAACTCTACACAGCAGATGTTGGGAAGGATTTGTGAGCAGAAGAGGGCAGTTGTTGAGTACCAGCATCAACAAGGCCGTCGGTATTCAGTTCAGACTCCACACATAAGACTTCAGTAGTGGACATGGATGTCAGACATATGTACCATCCTCCAAAACTTTGAGGACTCCACCAAGATGGTGAGCGGTGATGACGCCATAATTAGCGCACCATCCCGCTTCTCTGTCTTCTGAAACACTCTCTGCTCACAATCAAAGAGGATGCATTGCAGGCGGCGCACGATGAGATGGAGCAAGGAACCATACAGGGTGATTACACACAGCCAAGCATCATCTCATCCCAACGTGGATTGGGTGACAATGAGGAAGAGGAGGAGAAGGAGGAAGGACAGGAGCTAGTTTCAAGCACTATAGTGGGTACTACCTGCACAGCTGTCATACCGTCTGTTCAGCGTGGATGGCCAGAGGACAGAGAGGAGGAGGAGGAGAGCATGGTCAGTCATCCTCTTGGTGAGGACACGGAAGTCTTGCCTGTTAGTAGTCTGGCACGCATGGCTGAGTTTATGTTACGCTGCCTTTCCCATGACACTCACGTTCTCAAAATTTTGGGTGACAGTCATTACTGGTTGGTGACACTTCTAGACCCTCGCTACAAGGAGAACTTTATATCTCTTATTCCTGAGGTGGACAGGTCTACAAAAATGGGGCAGTACCAGAAGGCCCTTGTTGCGGAACTATTAAAAAAATTCCCATCTGAAAACGCTGTCGACAGAGGGCTCACTTCGATGGACAACCAAGGAGTACAGGCAAGAGAGACACAACTTCAATTCAGCAGAGGCAGGGGAACACTGTCAAAGTTCTGGGAGAGATTTCTCAGACGCTCCCATCGCACAGGCCCTGAGGCGCGGGGTACTCTCGCAAGGAGTGCAAAGTTTGGGAAGATGCTGAGGTAGTACCTTGCCGACCGTAACAACGTCTTCCGTGATTCCTCTGTGCCTTATAATTATTGGGTATCCAAGCTGGATACGTGGAATGAACTGGCTCTCTATGCCTTGGAGGTCCTGGCCTGCCCTGCTGCCAGCGTTTTATCATAGCGGGTTTTTAGTGCCGCTGGTGGAATTATAACTGATAAGCGCATCCGCATGTCAACTGAAAATGCTGACAGGCTGACTCTTATAAAAATGAACAAGGGCTGGATTGGGCCAGACTTCTCAATACCACCGAATGATAGCAGCGTAACATAAACTCAAATCCAGTGTCTTTTCTTGGGAGGTGTATTCCCATGCACCTTTTCACACCCACACATGGGTATGCGCTTCCTGATTTTGTCTATTTGCTCTTGTCTTCCTCCTTCTCCTCATCCTCCACCACCATATCACCAGGGTGACCGTGGTCCGTGATGCAACACCCACATAATTTTTTTAAAGGGTGTTTATGATGGCCGTAAAAATTTTTTTTTTATACAGTATGTTCATGTATACCCCCCAGGGGTAAATGTTTGTCAGCCCATACACTTAGTGCATGGGTATTACAATTATAGGAGGCCCGCTCCATTCTAATGGGAATTTTTTTTTAAGAGGCCCTCCTCTATGTCTCTTCCAAGGGGCATTGAAGTGCCTCCAAATTTTCGGAAGCCCTTGCATTCACTGCATACGCCAACACTATGGGAGACTCTCTCCTTTCTAATGGGAATTTGTCGCTACTGTGGCCCTGCTCTGTGTGTCTTTAAATTCTTAGTGGTGTTTTTCCTAAAATTGGTCAGCCGTTGGACTCACTGAATACCCTATAACTGTATAGCAGACCCTCTCCTTTCTAATGGGAACATGTCGTACCTTGTTACTGTGGCCCTGCTCCATGTGTCTTTAAATTCTTAATGGGGTTTTTCCTAAAATTGGTCAGCCGTTGGACTCACTGCATACCCTATAACTGTATAGCAGACCCTCTCCTTTCTAATGGGAACATGTCGTACCTTGTTTCTGTGGCCCTGCTCTATGTGTCTTTAAATTCTTAGTGGGGTTTTTCCTAAAATTGGTCAGCCGTTGGACTCACTGCATACCCTATAACTGTATAGCAGACCCTCTCCTTTCTAATGGGAACATGTCGTACCTTGTTACTGTGGCCCTGCTCCGTGTGTATTTAAATTCTTAGTGGGGTTTTTCCTAAAATTGGTCAGCCGTTGGACTCACTGAATACCCTATAACTGTATAGCAGACCCTCTCCTTTCTAATGGGAACATGTCGTACCTTGTTACTGTGGCCCTGCTCCATGTGTCTTTAAATTCTTAATGGGGTTTTTCCTAAAATTGGTCAGCCGTTGGACTCACTGCATACCCTATAACTGTATAGCAGACCCTCTCCTTTCTAATGGGAACATGTCGTACCTTGTTTCTGTGGCCCTGCTCTATGTGTCTTTAAATTCTTAGTGGGGTTTTTCCTAAAATTGGTCAGCCGTTGGACTCACTGCATACCCTATAACTGTATAGCAGACCCTCTCCTTTCTAATGGGAACATGTCGTACCTTGTTACTGTGGCCCTGCTCCGTGTGTATTTAAATTCTTAGTGGGGTTTTTCCTAAAATTGGTCAGTCGTTGGACTCTCTGCATACCCTATAACTGTATAGCAGACCCTCTCCTTTCTAATGGGAACATGTTGTACCTTGTTACTGTGGCCCTGCTCTATGTGTCTTTAAATTCTTAGTGGGGTTTTTCCGAAATTTTGGCAGCCCTTGCAGTCACAGCATAGGCATTACCACTATAGGAGACCCGCTCCTTTATAATGGGAACATTTTTTTACTGATACCCTCCTCTTTGTCTCTTCAAAGGGGCAATGGGTTGTGTCTAAATTTTTGGCAGCCCTTGCAGTCACTGGATACGCAATACAGTATAGGAGACCCACTTGTTAATAATGGGAACAACAAAGCATAGCCGGCTGATGGCTCTCTAACAATAGCAAGGGCCAAATGCTGGCCTTTTAAGAATACTAAGGGCCGTCTAATGTCCCTATAAAAATAGGCTTTATGACTTTCAGAATCCCTCCATCATAAATAAAACAGGATGTGTCTGATGATGTGTCACATACCACAGATAAGGTTGTAAAATGTTAAAATGACATTTCCCGGTGAATGCATTTATCTTAAAAAATAACATAAAAAAACAAAACAATATGATCTTTCTTTAGTATAAAAAACAGCGTCACCAATTTAACCTCAATTTAATCACATTGTTCAGCTCCTGCACCTCCTCCTCCATCTCCAAAATGACCACATCAGTCACAAGCTGACAGCACTGCAGCACTGCCTTGGCCAAGCAGCAACAGGCTGTGCTGAAGATAACATGCTTGATGCTTAATTGACAAACCGCCCAGCGCTGCAGTGTTGTTGAAAGCTGTAACACAGCAGCCTGATCTGTGGCTCTCACCGCTGAACATACAGCCAGGCAGGGTCATATGTGACAATGTGCGGAACCTGATGACGGAGAAATGACAGCCAGAGTAGATACGGTTTCCCTCTATGCCAGTCCTTTCACCGAGCTAAATACAACTCTCAGCAAAAAAAGGTGTGGACTGGCTCCGTACGTCCCTGGCCACATTAACCTGTCCACGTGTTTGTGGGTAGGCGGTCCTTCCCAGTAAGTGCACTGGGGAGGGCACGGGTAATGTTGTGGGACCTGTGCTTGTGGAAGGCGGAGACGATACCGGGAAAAATAATGGCGGCTGGGGACCGAGTATGGATACACAGTCGCCGCCGCCATAAGATTGTTGAGAGCTTCCGCCTCAACGAGCCTAAAAGGACATATTTCAAGTGCAAGCAGCTGCCCAGAAATCTGGCAGTTTAGTGTTGCGGCCTGTGGGTGGGTGACTGGCTGCATACTTGCACTTGCATTTCAAGTAACAGAAAACTAAGCAGATGGTGGCCTCTATCATCATCATGGCCTCACCTCGGCACTATGAACTCTCCTGAAGGAGAAGCCAGGGCCCACCGTAGGAGTCTGCGGTTCTCTGGTGGGCCCGTCCAACCCTGCCGTGAAGCAGCCCTGGCTAAGAAAAGTGTGGGGGAAGGTTCCCGGACACTCTATGGCTGCTTTTTTAATGTGGATCGGACATGCTTATGCATGTTATTTCTTAAGTCGTATTGCAGATCAGGCCATGGTCCAACTCTGTATTCATGAAATTAAATGCACAAAGAAAGATGTGTGTGTGTCAAAGCACCACCGACAAGTGCGAGTTGATGTTGGACGGGTGGCCATTGCTTCTGCAACAAGCTGCATTAGAGGACTTCCTGGTAGAAATGACACCCAGGGTAGATACGGTTTTCCTCTATGTCAGTCCTTTCACCGAGTTAAATACAACTCTCAGCAAAAAAAGCTGTGGACTGGCTCCATACATACCGTCCCTGGCCACATTCACCTGTCCACGTGTTTGTGGTTAGGCGGTCCTTCCCAGTAAGTGCACTGGGGAGGCACGGGTAATGTTGTGGGATCCACTTGTTAATAATGGGAACAACAAAGCATAGCCGACGGATGGCTCTCTAACAATAGCTAGGGCCAACTGCTGGCCTTTTAAGAATAGTAAGGGCCGTCTGATGTCCCTGTAAAAATAGGCTTTATGACTTTCAGAGTCCCTCCATCATAAATAAAAAAGGATGTGTCTGATGATGTGTCACACACCACATTGCCAGATAATGTTTTAAAATGTTAAAATGACATTTCCCGTTGAATGCATTTGTCTTAAAAAATAGCGTAAAAAACCCAAAACAATAGGATCTTTCTTTAGTATAAAAAACAACGTCACCAATTTAACCTCAATGTAATCATTGTTCAGCTCATGCACCTCCTCCTCCATCTCCGAAATGACCACATCAGTCACAAGCTGACAGCACTGCAGCACTGCCTTGGCCAAGTGGCAACAGGCTGTGCTGAAGAAAACATGCTTAATGCTTAATTGACAAACCGCCCAGCGCTGCAGAGTTGTTGAAAGCTGTAACACAGCAGCCTGATCTGTGGCTCTCACCGCTGAACATAAAGCCGGGCATGGTCGTGTGTGACAATAGGCAGAACCTAGTGATGGAGAAATGACAGCCAGAGTAGATATGGTTTCCCTCTATGCCAGTCCTTTCACCGAGCTAAAGAATATTGCTGTGGTGAAATACAACGCACACTGAGAAGCTGTTTCAGATTGAAAAACATTGTGCCCACCAGAGGATTTGATTCTGAGGGCTAACCTTTCTCACCCGCTCAAGAGCCCCATAGCTGCTGCAAAGTTAGCGCTATCATGAACTCTCCTGAGGTAGAAGCCAAGGCACACCAGAGGATTCTCTGGTGGGACCGTCCAACCCTGCCGAGAAGCAGTCCTGGCTAAAAAAAAAGTGTGTGGGAAGGTTCCCGGACACTTTATGGCTGCTTTTTTACTGAGGAGGAAACACACCCAAACACGGGGAGAAAATACAAAGTCCTTGCAGATGTTGTACTTGCTGGGATTTGAACCAAGGATCCCACTGCTGCAAGGCTTCAGTGCTAACCACTGATCCAATGTGCTGCCGTTCACCCTCTAATATCTAACAGGCTGGAGAAACTTGCACCTACTGCCACTCTATCTTCAGCTCCTTTGTGAGAAAATATATTTGGGCAGCCACTCAGTCTACCAATTAAAATTCCTGAGAAGGAAATTGGGGATGGCTTCGTTACTGGTACTGGGGGCAGTGCTAATACCATGGCGTCGTACCATAGTTTGCTGTCAATATTCCAGGCTGGTAGGAGGCAAGCAAATTCAAACAGAAAAGTAACAGCAGTAATGTTCAGGCCACATTTCAAGTGCAAGCAGCTTTAGAGGACTTCCTGGGAGAAATGACAGGCAGGGTAGATACGTTTCCCTCTAAGCCAGTCCTTTCACCGATCTAAATACAACTCTTAGCAAAAAAAGTTGTGTACTGGCTCCGTACCATCCCTGGCCACATTCACCTGTCCACATGTTTGTGGTTAGGCGGTCCATCCCAGTAAGTGCACTGGGGAGGGTACGGGTAATGTTGTGGGACCCGTGCTTATGGAAGGCGGAGGCAATACAGGGAAATATAGTGGCGGCTGGGGACCGAGTATGGACACCCGGCCGCCCCCGGCATAAGGTTGTGAAAAGCTTCCGCCTCCACGAGCTTAAAAGGCCATATTTCAAGTGCAAAGAGCTGCCCAGAAATCTGTCAGTTTAGTATTGCGGCCTGTGGGTGGGTGGGTGGCTGGCTGCATACTTGCACTTGCATTCCAAGTAACAGAAAACTAAGCAGATGGTGGCCTCTATCATCATCATGGCCTCACCTCAGCACTATGATTTCTCCTGAATGAGAAGCCAGGGCCCGCCGGAGGAGTCTCCGGTTCTCTGGTGAGCCCGTCCAACCCTGCCAAAAAGCAGCCCTGGCTAAGAAAAGTGTGGGGGACGATTCCTGGACACTCTATGGCTGCTTTTTTAATGTGGATCGGCCATGCTTATGCATGTTATTTCTCAAAACGCATTACAGATCAGGTCATTGTCCAACTCTGTATTCAAGAAATTAAATGCGCAAAGAAAGATGTATGTGTGTCAAAGCACCACCGACAAGTGCGAGTTGATGTTGGACGGGCTGCCATTGCTTCTGCAACAAGCTCAATTACAGGACTTCCTGGGAGAAATGACACGCAGGGTAGATGCGGTTTCCCTCTATGCCAGTCCTTTCACCGAGCTAAATACAACTCTTAGGAAAAAAAGTTGTGGACTGGCTCCGTACCGTCCCTGGCCACATTTACCTGTCCACGTGTTTGTGGTTAGGTGGTCCTTCCCAGTAAGTGCACTGGGGAGGGCACGGGTAATGTTGTGGGACCCGTGCTTGTGGAAGGCGGAGGTGATACCGGGAAATATAGTGGTTGCTGGGAACCGAGTATGGACAACAGGCTGCCCCCGGCATGAGGTTGTGAAAAGCTTCTGCCTCCCTGAGCCTAAAAAGCCACATTTCAAGTGCAAGCAGCTGTCAAAAGTTTGGCAGTATAGTATTGCAGCCTGTGGGTGGGTGGGTGGGTGGCTGGCTGCATACTTGCACTTGCAATCCAAGGAATGTGGTAGGACGGTGATTGTTGCAAGTCTGCAACGACAGGTGCATGGCGGGAGGCATCTTTGCATGCGCCAAGGATCACTTATGATGGACACACTTTTAGGCAGTGACCTGGGAGTCAGAGATGCTTCCAGAGGCCTTCCCCATGCTGTTCCCATGTCTTTTCAGCAGTGTATGCATGTGTCTGATGATGTGTCACACACCACATGGCCAGATAAGGTTGTAAAATGTTAAAATGACATTTCCTGGTGAATGCATTTGTCTTGGTTGAAAGCAATTCAAAAGTGCGAAAACGCATCAAAAACGCTACGTGTGAACATAGCCCAAGTTGTGGAGGAGTATTTTTGTTTTTGGTTATTTATTTTGCCTTATATACAAGGTATTACTCTGGAAAGGATGTTCCTTAACATATTTCCCAGGAAAATCCATTTTGGTTTCGTTTTTGTATGTTTTATTGTGAGTCCGTAAAAGTGGCGTAATACTCTGACCACGTTGCTGACAGCAGTGATCTGGGAGTCAGAGATGCTTCCAGGGGTCTTCCCCATGCTGTTCCCATGTCATTTGAGCACTGTTCCCATCGATTTGGGCAATTTTTAGGCCATCTGAGTTTCCCATAGACTTACATTGGGCTCGTTGCTTGGGTCGAGCACCCGAGTATTCCAATTTGTTTGACCCGGGCAACGAGTACCCGAGCATTTTAGTGCTTGCTCATCACTAAAAAAAACACAATTTTTCATTTTCATGGCCCAATCTTATAAAATTCTGTGAAACACCAGTGGGTTAAAAATGCTCACCACACCCACATATGAATTTCTTTTAGGGTTTAATTTTCAAAATGGGGTCACTTGTCGGTGGGTTCTGCTGTTTTCACACCTCAGGGCCTCAGCAAATGTGAAATGGCATCCACAATCTGTTTCAGCCAAGTTTGCACTTCTTTCCTTCCAAGCCTTGCTGTGTGCCTAAACAGCAATTTTTCACCACATATGAGACATTTACCCATTTGGGAAAAATTGCTTCGCAAATTATGCTGACCATCTTCTCCTGCTAACTTTGTGAAACTGAAAAAAATTTGACTGAAGCAACATTTTTGTGGAAAAAAAGTCACTTCTTTTTTGCGTCCCAATGTTTTAAACTTTTGTGAAACACCTGTAGATGCGAAATGTCCATTACACCCCTAGATGAATTCCTTGAGGGGTATAGATTGCAAAATGGGGTCATTTGTGGATGGTTCATACTATTTTGGCACCTCGGGGGTCTCTGTAAATGCGATGCAGCATCCGCATTTTATTGCAGCCAAAATATCTCTCTAAAAATCAAATAGTCATGTCGTGTGCCAAAACGGTAGTTTTTCAATTTCCACCACATATGGGTTGTTGTTGCATTTAGGAGAAATTAAGTAATTAATTGTGTTTGTTTGTTTTCTCTTATTGCCCCTAGTGAAAATGAAAAATTTAGAGCTAAAGCAATATTTTAGTGGAAAAAATATAATTTTTAATTTTTTTTATTCCACTTTGCAATCATTTGTGTGAAGCACCTGAAGGTTTAACAAACTTCCTGACAGTAGGTTTAAATAGATTAAGGGTTTCAGTTTTTAAAATAGTACCAATTATTATTTTTTTTTTTACAATAAGTAGGCCCCTTAGGCTGCGTGCCCACGATGCGTTTTTCATGCAGCGGAAACGCATCAAAAATGCTTGGTAATCCGCACCACATGGTCCTCAATGGCATTCCGCAATGTCAATGCACATGCTGCGGATTTTTCCGCAGCGTTTCTGCGGCGCTCAAAAATCCGCAGCATGTTCATGAATTTTGCCACCATTGACTTGCATTGAGACGCATAGAATCCGTGTCTGTACATTTGTACAGGCGGATTATTTGAGTTTCAATGTGCGGATGGTACCCAGTTCTGGAGGAGAGAAGACTCTCATCCAGACCTGGGTACCATTGTACCTGTGAAAAAAAGAATAAAATAACAAATAAAGTTTATATTCACCTTTCCGACGGCTCTCTCTGCATGCCGGCAGCGCTGAAGGACCTTCAGTGACGTCACAGTCATGTGACCGCAGGCCATTCACCGCTGTGTCTCGCGATATGCCGGCAGACAGGAACCAGACAGGAACGAGCGCCGCAGCACATGCCGGGGCATCGGGGGTGAGTATAGCTTTATTTTAAGCATTGTTTTACGGTCACACTATATAAATCCATGCTGTTTGCATGGATTTATATAGTGTGACCTAGTTGTCACAAGCACTTTCCAAGTGATGCTAATCGCCTGGAAAGCGCTTGTCAATCTGCATGCGGAAATGCATGGGAATCCGCATGTGAATCCGCATGTATTCCGCATGTATTCTGCAGGAAAAACGCATGCACAATCTGCATGCGTTTTTTCTGCCAGGGAGATGCAGAAATGCTGCAGAAATTTAAGGCACATAGCCTTAAAGTAATTTCAAACCTGAATAGGTCTGTGAAAAAAAAAGATTTACAAGTTTTCTTGAAAAAAGTATGTTTGCTCATAAGTTTTTAACTCTTCTAACATCAACAAAGTGAAAGATCACTAGTAAAATGATGGTGACGTAAAGTACACATGAGGGAAATGTTATTTGTTAACCATTTTCATTGGTATGACTATGTGCTATGATGATAACATAATATGTCAAAGTTTGAAAATTGCAAATTTTTCTAAATTGTCCCCAAATTTGCAATAGTTTCATAAATATACTCACGTTCTATTATTAAAAATGTATTTAGACTAGATTTGTTAAAATACTGCATTATTAATAAAGGTGGGCCATTGTTTCTATGTTTAAAAGATTAAAAAAGAACAGAACTGAGTTACATTTACAGATTATTTTTTTAGCACCTTTGTAAATAATTAGCCAGTATAAATTTCCGCAATATTTGTAGTTAATGCTTTTGCAGAACACTACCGTTACTTGCCAGTTTAGGTGGTTTGAGAGCACCCACTCAGTGGCATTCCTGTGGTCAAAACCAACTTGTAAACGCAAAAGGTCAAAGGAAGATGACAAGAAATGTACAGAGAGAAAACCACAAGTAGTTAAATAACAGGACATTGCAGAAATTTTACACATACAAATAGTCATCCAAGCTGACATGGCTGGTCCTATTCTGTCCACTATTAAAGTGGAAAAAAAAACAAACAAAAACTAAAACAAAATAAAAAAACTAAGACAAATGGAAGATGAGGTCAACAATGCATGAGCGAAATTATAAAAATAAGGAAGATATTTCACAAGAACAATTTCTTCCACTTGATTTATGAGCAGTCAACATTTGTCCACAGAAGACATGGTGCCTAAGAAAATGCAGGACACGATTCAAATGCCTAGCTATATTGCTGGCTCTGTAATGACCATGTTGATGACAATGCTGATGGTGATAATAATTGTGTGGTGGACAACACCTGGGAACCACATTGGGGTGGTGAGAAAGAGATGTTATCAGAGAAAGGTGTTGCCCTTGGTGATAAGAGCCCACATGCAGCAGAGAAATCCATGAAGGAAATATCTGCTTCTTCTGAGGTCAGCTTGAGAGCAGTTGGAGGAGACTCAGCAGCGCCTGAAAGCTCTGGCCGTGATCGTGGTGGTGATGAGTCTTAGGTGCAGGCATCTGGGGTGCAGGAGACCTTTTCTACGTTGGAGTAAGACAAATCTTTGCCAGTCTGCTGGATCTGCAGCAGAAAAATAAGCTGTGGACATTCAGAGTCTTATATACTCAGAACTATGACTCTCCATCAGCATCCCCAACATCTTCTGCTCAGTTGGAAAAAGCAGGCTGGCCAGAAAACAGAGCAAGGTTCAAGTTGTCCTCTTACACCTTCTCCTCTCGTTGATCTTTCTGGTAGCTAAGCCACATCCTCAAGAAGTACTTGGTTGGTATCATCATCCCCATCATCCACAACTACTGCTAGTTATACTCCGACTACTGCTGCTCCTCCTTCTCCATTGCCAGGCATCCTTCACTGATTATCTGTAAAGGAAACAGGCATAATCTGACAGTCATCTGCTTGTGTGCTAACTAAATTCCCATCTGGTCAAGTTGCTGGTGTTTTAGTGACTGCCATACTATCTTGTAGAGATGGCTGCCTTCTGAGAAATTATGGCCTGAGCCTAGCCTCCCTGGAAGACACCTAGCCATTATAATTTCTCATAGAAGGGGTGTCTGCTGTGTGCCCTCACATGCAGAAGAACATGGACGGCTTTATTGACTTATCTTTGAGCTCCAAAGTTCACTCATTATAGACACTAGGAGCAACTATGAGCAAGGACAATACATGAGTTTCACAGCCCACTGGGTGGATGTTTTGAGTGGCAGCGGTCCACCATCGTAATCCACAGCTGAGAACTACGTCTGCTTCTACCGCCATGTGGTTATTTGTCTTTTCTTTCACCTCCTCTACATACACCTCAATAGACATGACTTTACCCCCAAGAGCAACAGGGCATCTACCCACTGCACTTATTCTTATAATTTCTGCAAGGCAAAGAGCTCTCAAACAGTTTTACAACTTGAGAGCCTGAGCAATGTAAACCAAACAGCAGATGAGTAGCTGTTGTGCATCAAACAGCAAATCTCATACAGAATGTCTCTTTGTCAACTTTAATGGGCAATATTCTGGATGCCTAATATTTGGTCAAAGTAACAATCACTCCCTGCAAGGCACACTCCTTGAATTTAATAGTATACAATTTCGTACTGAAATATACCCACTTAAAGAAGGTGCTAATCAGGACCATGAAAGTGTCAGATCATTTCAACTGTTCTTACGTGGTGAAACATGTCCTCTAGGATTTGCAAAAACAGATCAGAATGCCTGATCACTGCCCTAATTTTCAATGTCGCAACCCACTCAAATATGACGTGACATACACTTTGTGCACAATTATTAGGCAATTTGTATTTTTGATGATTCATTTTATCATCGATTAACTACGTTGATGTTGGTCATTTCAAAAGGTTAATAAGCCTGATTACTTAAGAAAGTGAAAGTAAGGTTTTGTCTTTCTTAAGAGAATTTATTGCTCTCTCCCAGTACCCCCATTATCGCTCTCTCCCAGCACCTCACCCCCATCATTGCTCTCTCCCAGCATCCACATCATTGCTCTCTCCCAGCACCTCGATCATTGCTCTCTCCCAGCATCGCACCCCCATCATTGCTCTTTCCCAGCAACCCCGGTCATTGGTCTCCCCAGCCCCATCATTGCTCTCCCCATCCCCACGATCCTCATCATTGCTCTCCCCATAGCCATCATTGCTCTCCCCATCCCCATGATCCTCATCATTGCTCTCCCCATCTCCACCTTCCTCATCATTGCTCTGCCCATCATTGCTCTTCCCATCATTATTCTGACCATCATTGCTCTGCCCATCATTGCTCTGCCCATCACTGCTCTGCCCATTTCTGATCTGCCCATCACTGATCTCCCCATCACTGCTCTGCTCATCACTGCTCTTCCCCATAACTGCTCTGCCCATCACTGATCTCCCCATCACTGCTCTGCCCATCACTGTTCTGCCCATCATTGCTCTGCCCATCACAGCTCTGCCCATAGTGACTCTGCCCATCATTGCTCTCCCCCACCTTCCCTCATTCTCCTGTTCCTCTCCCCAGTGTATCAGTAGAAAAAAAAAAAAACACAACTTACCTCTCAGCACGCTCCCGCAGCATCCTCATCATTGTTGGTAACTTTCTCCCTGACACAGGCCCATCATCAATCATCAAGCAGCGCGAGCCTGTGTCAGGGAGGAAGCGCCGGGCAGGAAGCAGAGGATGGATTTTCCTTCTGTCAGCAGTGGAGCTGCAGGGATCGCTCCCTGCCGGCCGCACATGAGAGGGCAATCTGGCCATGGAGTCCCCGAGCCTGGGGGTCCGAGAAGCAGGCAAGATTGCCCTCAATATTAGCAGCCCGGCAAGGGCCCCCCTGCGCGGCCAGGCCCTGGTGCAGCTGCACCAGCTGCACTGGCGATATGTCCGCCCCTGTGTACGACCTCATAGAGTTCTGACTCTGGATCAGTGGCAAGAACTGGCCCAGTCTTTCATGGGCATGCTGTCATGTCCAGCTTCCAATGTAATGTCAAAGAGTGTATTCAACGCGGCAGGTGGCTTTGAAGGTCCAAATGGACCATGTTGTCTTCCACAAGAGTGGAAAACTTTACATTTGTCAAAATGAATTAGGTACAAATCACTTCTGACTTCAATTCACTTACAGTTGATGCCAATAATTAGGTCAGACATAACATCAGCCTGCCTGTCCATTGTGTTCTGCACCATTCTGCTACAAACGGTGACAATGCCCCATGCCCAGCCAGGCATCTATGCACTGTTCATCATATTATCTATATTGTGTTCCTGCTGGGGTTGCCATTGCTGGCCCTACACTTCCAGTCACCCCCTTGCCTACTACATCATATTTCATACTGTGCAGTATCTGGCGCTACCACCTCTGATACCACTGCCGATAGACATCCACACACAGCTACTGCTTTTCCAGTGTGTTGTATAGCTATACTGTACAGCTGCTGGGAAGCATTCCCTGTTCTGGGTACACACACATATTTTCGTTCTAAAGAGATTAATTTTTCCATAGCTTGTGTAGAAGCCATTTCTTCATCACTTTCAAAGCAACAAAACTGTTCCCAATCCCAAAATTAAGGGATGATTTTTGGATGGGTTGGTAAACAGCCATTATTTCTTCATTTTACAAACAGCAAACTTATTGTTGTTCCTAAAAGTATAAGGATAATTTTTGCACAGCTTGTTTACAAGCCAATCATTTTCAAAACAGCAATCCTTTTCTAGCTCCCTAAACATGGGAACTGTTTTTGAACAGCTTTTGTTTCCATATTTGGCAAACAGCAAGCCTCTTGCTACTCCTCAAACAAGGATCATTTTTTTTACATCACTCTTTATGAAAAAGTTATCATTTTGCATCTTTTTTACATTTTGAAAAGTCTCAAAAGATAGTATGTACAGTATATTGTTAAAAAGACTGTTTGTTACTACCATTTACGATCTGCTTACCCATGGTCCACTTTGACATTTCTAAGGCTATGTTTTGTTAAAAAGCTTGAGAAGGGCTCATTCTTGTTCTAGAAGACCTTAGACTGTTATACATTATTTCTGAGAAATTAAAAGCTTAGCAATGCTTTTTACTCACTGCAACCAGATTTGCTGTGAATTGAATTTTTGCGAAAAATTTGTTAAAGCTGGAGAATTCGAACTTCAAAAGATTTGATCATCTCTACTAGTGAAATTTTACCCTTAGTCTCCTTTAATATTAATTGAACACAGGTCCTGAATAAAGGGTTGAAATATTTCAATGGTACCATTTATACCACAAAATATAAATATGGTGGCAAACACTTGAATAGTCTGCATGATCCATCACATGCCAAGTTGTTACTGAAAAGCAATGAATTGTGTTCTTCTACAAAAAGAAACCCCTTAATTTATGAAACGGGGCCTTACATGGGAGTAAGTGCCATTATTTATTTCAAGTCAAAGAGCATGAAACTTTGGCAAATAGTACAGCATTGCCAAAATTATTCATGTACAACATTTCTAAAATACTTGCTCACCTGTTGGCAAGATGGCAGATCATTTCCTCAATAAATTGAAAAGCAAATACCACTCAAAAATGAAACAGGATTACTTGGGTATATAGGTAATATATAAAAATGGCCAACATTATTAAACCTATAAAATTGCAATACATCAGTGAAGTAGACATGATATAAAAATAAGTTGTTTCTGTGTAACGGTACCTAATAATGTCATATATATAACCAGGTGTAATTGTATCTGACAGGTTACACTGTGTGTAGTCAGCTGAGGACAGATTGATATATTGTAACTCTTTAAATATGATCCCATTCTTGCTCATAATTTTAAATAAATTTTCATAAGGAACTAATTCCCCATAAAAATCCTAAAAAGATGGAGCTGCCTGTATTTTGTGAGAAGTTAAACCTTACAGAGGGAACATTTCTAGACTTTGTGTCTCTGCACTACGGGATTCGATGAATTACTGATGGATGTTTTTAATTATGCCACACGTATATGACTGAATACAAAAACGTGTTTAATTCAAGCGTGAGGCTGGTTTATATGAGCCCTGTGTTCAGTTTGAGAAATAGACTGGCTGGCACTTGTTTTGCTGTGGTCTTTCTATGGCACCATAACATTATCGGAGACTTTCCCACCCCCACCTCCATGTTAAGGATGGAAGGCATTGCTGACGGCTGGGAAAGGAAATAGCTAATAAAACCAAAATCTCTGCGGCTCTCTGGAGCCAGAGATGCTGAGATCTGGTTAATTGCACAGAAATCAAAGATTTGGGGTGCACTTGCCAAACCTTAAGTATAATATTGTGTTTCACCTTGTAAGCCTCCGTCTTCCCAATACTCTATTTTTTCTGCTGTATATTTTTACATAGCTGTAGCACAGGCTTTGAATTAAAAGAGAAGCTGATCGGTGCTTGATTGCTGCAAAGTGTCCATTTCTCACCCTGCCTGGACTATAAAACACAGCACATATTTTTTTTGATGTTTGATGTGCTTGCTTTGACATAGCTAAAATTAGACTCGACAAAATCCGCCACAATAAACTAAACAACCTGTAATGGTTTTGTTTTACACATTCCTTCCCATTTAAGATGGAAAAGATGATAAAGTCAGATCAGGTTAAGAAAAACCTTATATGGGGTAATCTCCATAAGCAGTTTTTCAGGAGACAGACTCAGTTTCTGAAAGCTGGTGACAGACCTGAGCCACATATATGGTGTAATAATAATACTAGTCTTGATTTATACAGCATTAACATATTCTATAGTGCTTTCAAATTGGGTAAGTAACAAACAAGTATTATAGCAACTAATATTATTTACACGAATATAATATTATTTACAAAAATTATAGCAAAGAAACAAGTATTATAGCAAATAAATACTCTCTCATCCTCTCCTGTACTCTATATATATATATACATATATGTGTACACATACACACACTCAATATCTAAAAAAAAATGCTTCATTTCGTAAACTGACATGTTGCACATGGATAAACTAACAACAGTTTTTCACTTTGATTCATTTGAGTGCTGCTTCTATTCTTACATTATCTATGTCTTGGAAATTATTTTGCAAAGTATCTGGGGAGGAATTACACCCTCCACTGTGGATTGTACTGCTACTCTTTGCTTTTATGCTTGTTTTCATATGATACCCTTTATATGATATCACATTTTTACCCAGGAAGCCAATGCTGCAAATTGTATAACCATGGATACCTAAGGTTCTGCAATGCCCTGTACATGAGGAAAGAGACATAGCGAATCAAAAAAACTATGCTACATTTCTAATTGGAAGTATTTGCTAATATTATTACACCTACTACATATTGGGAAAGGATCTTGGAGATGGGAATACCTCTTTAAGGTCTAGTGGCTAGGTCTGTCATGATATTGTGGACCTCGCAAACACCAGAATTGTCTTTGATAGCAGGCAAGAATGTTGGACATAAAAGAAGAATGCCCTGATCTATTTTTATTTATTTATTTTACTCACTTATATAGCACCATTAATTCCACAGTGCTTTACAGACATTATTGACACTGTCCCCATTGGGGCTCACAATCTAATTTCCCTATCAGTATGTCTTTGGGGTGTGGGAGGAAACTGGAGAACCTGGAGGAAACCCACACAAACACAGAGAGAACATACAAACTCCTTGCAGATGTTGTCCTTGGTGGGATTTGAACCCAGCATCTCAGTGCTGCAAAGCATCAGTGCTAACCACTGAGCCACCGTGCTGCTGGTCTATTTGTCAAGAAGGACGTGAATCAACTCTATCCAAAATCCAAAAAACTGATTTTTCATGTGAAAATAAAAGGGAAACTGTACTATATTTCTATTTAACTTTTTTTTTAACTAAAATGTCTTTAGTAACACATTTTGTTTAAATAAAGTTTTTTTTTATAAATGTATACCTCTATTATTGAGAAAAACAGCACTGAACAATTAGGCTCTGTATTAGGATTAGAGCCCCTCATAGTGCTGCTCCTGCTTGAGGAAATAATATTGCAGTGATGTCAATAGTCAATGCTGCAGATTGGGAACTTGCCCTTTCCACCTTCAAATGAAAACCGATAAAGGTATTTTTTTTGGTTGCTGATAATGTTGACCCATATATTTTTGAATAACATGAAATAAAACATGAAAAGTGAAAATCCCTTTTCATTTTCAAGAGATGGTGTGCCAAGAAAACAAGGCAAAATGTGTTGAAAGAAAAAGAAATGCCCCCTTAAAGGGAACCTGCCTTTTAAAAAAATGCTACTAACCTGCAGATCTGACGTTAATATGCACGTTAATAACGTTCTGAAGCTGTGCGGTGTCGCACTGAAGGCACTGCTGAAGGGAAGAAATTAACTTTAATCATCCCTGCAGCCTCAGGTTTTCAGTCATAGTGGCACGACCGATGCGACTTTAGTTACTGCTCAGTGCATAGTGAGTGGCGGCTGTAACCATGCCCTCGGCACTGACTGACAGCAGGCTCTACAGTGCATCAGTGCTAAGATGGCTGTCAGTCAGTACTGAGTGGTGACTGAAAACGAGCTAGCCATGCCTCTATGACTGAAAGCTCAAGGTTCTGGGAGGAATAAAGTTAATTTTCTCCCAGCAACCTAGCTTTCAGTGTGGCAGCCGCACTGCTACAAAACATTATTAACCTGCAGATTAACCCCATGTTTACAGGTTAATAGTCATTTTTCACATGACAGTTTCCCTTTAATATTTTTTACTTTATTGTACTGAATTACACACCAAGAGTTATTAATATTCAGCTGGTAAATGGAGAGCCCTTTTAGTCATTAGAAAGTTCACTAGTAATTGACTTGAATTAATGTGATTTGGCACCTTGGAGACTGTTTACCAGAAACTAAGCAAATGCTAAGCAAACAAAACCATCAGTCGGTTTGGAGAACCTTTCAACTTACATTAGCATTTTCATTTTATCCCACAGACAGATGTCAACACATGTGACCTTTCATTGAGTTATACAGGGTTGCTGCTTCCACTTGGTCAGGTTGGTCTTTTAGATGTCAATATCTTCTTTGTTTCCTCTCTACGGGATCTGTCTTTAAACATAAATCTATATTTCTCTTAAAAGTTTAAGGTCCAAGTAGGATATGACTGAGTGTAATAATTAGAGGAAATAAAGACTAGCTACTAAATAAATCAGATGTATAATTTAGTCCTATTAAATATTTGTATCAGGTATATCAAGTTTTATAACATGTTGCACATCCCACATATTCTTGGACAAATCCCACAGTTTAGGCTGAATGAATTAAAGAACTGAAACTATGAATTAATAATCGCTGATGATATTTCTAATCAACTGATTATGTTGGAGTTTATTATATATCCTAGTGTCCATTTCACATTTACTTTATTTTTTTGTTAAGTTCTAAATTCTATATTTTACCTAGCTGAGCTAAACCACAGGTATTCTGTCTCCATTGTTTCCTGTTGTCAAAGAGCCAACTGACATTATGTTATTCAGGCAACATGTTGATTCAGTTTTTTATGCACCTGATTGCTAACACATCTGAATCATTAAAGCAGAATGAATAGGATAGTAAAAAAAATAATGATGTCATTGTTAGAGGAACTCCTGTTGATAAAGGACTAAGATAGGAAATGTATTATTTCTCATATATTGACTTAGTAGCCTTTACAGTGTTCAAGAAAAACTGTGAGAAAAAAAGAAATGGAGATGAAGAAATGTATTGTATTTATATTTAACATGATAAAAAAGATGGTCATGTCTACCAAAATCACATGGCTGACTTGGTATCCTGATTGTATGTTCTTAGCACCATGGTTGTCACCTCTTGCTACTTCTAGTCTTTTGATATTAAAGTTGCAGAAGGATTGGAAGAAATGCTATTGATAGAAATATATAATATGAATAAAGTATGTCACTGCAAAGCAAGAAATACTTACAAGTGCCTATTAGTTAGCCAATCATGTCTGAGAATATTTAAGGAACAATATTATGGAATTTATAATGATGCAACTGGTTGACACTGACTAGGTGCAGAGTTTCATAAATCTTCTCATTCTTTCCCCTTCACATCTAGAAAGCATGTATTTGCAGGTTGCAACCTAGGAAAATTTACTGACAGAACGTGTAGGCAGGTAAGGATAGTCAAGGATCAATAGCAGTAAAGTGGGCATAGTTGGGCAGAAGTGCAGAGGAAGATGCAATGGTGTGTTCATTAAAAGGAACCTGCCACATGAAAAAAAAATGTTATTAACCTACAGATATGGGGCTATTCTGCAGGTTAATGGCTTTCTGAACCTGCCCGGCTCAGGCACTTAGTCCCCCACTTAACTTTATTCTTCCTCTCAGCGTTTGGCTTTCAGTCATGAAGGCGGCTTTAGGGCCGGCTGTCAGTCAGCACCGGGGGCATGGTTACAGCCACCACTCACTATTCACTGAGGGGTGGCTGAACCTGCACCGGCGCCGCCCCCCGTGACTGAAACCCGAAGGCTTCCAGAAGGAATAAAGTTAATTTCCTCCTGGCAGCGTGGGTCTAAGTGCTGGCA
The DNA here is from genome assembly GCF_046119375.1 of Phyllobates terribilis. Classification (NCBI taxonomy): domain Eukaryota; kingdom Metazoa; phylum Chordata; class Amphibia; order Anura; family Dendrobatidae; genus Phyllobates; species Phyllobates terribilis. Next base: position 606,243,934 of record NW_027362764.1, read on the forward strand.
CCAGCAAGGTTCAGAAAGATATTAACCTGCAGAATAACCCCATATCTGCAAGTTAATAGCGTTTTTTCACGTAACAAGATGCCTTTAAGGAGGGTAGTGAGTGTAAATGTGTGGCAGGATTAGAGAAGCACTCCCATGAAGAATATTTTTTTAGAAATCTGTGTATATGTCATTCGGTGTGAGTGTATTAATAAACTCACCTACTGCCGCTTTCTTGGGGATCCATCACCCTTCTTCTCATCTACTCAGTCATGTCACGGATCTTCAGCGTCTCTGGGTCACGCTGAGCTCCACATGAGCTAGAAGTCTCTTTTACAATATAAGTCTATTCTGACACTCCATAGGTTTTACATTGTAAAAGCCACTTCTGAATCACTCAGAGCTCATCGTGACCCAGAGAGTTTGAAGAGCGGTGACATGACTGAGAAGCGGAACTAAACAAGGGGAACAATGGGCACCACAGATAATCAAAATATATAAGAAGAGGTTCTTCAAACAATGTAGCAAAAGAATTATATACAGAAGAAAAGAGCCACATTAAATAGTCTGCGCACACCTAGAATGATCACAAATAATATTATTTTATTGACATGTATAGCGATAGAAATACATTTAAAAACACACCAGGAACTTACCCTCATAACATGATAATTATGGGGGAACCCCCTGCAGCCCACCCATATAATAATGAGAGCTATATTCCTCCTAGCCTGTATAGCATTATCACTATGCACTAAAGTAAATGTAAAAAGTGTATGCAAGAGTTGTAAATTAAAGTTTTTAAAAAAGCAAACATTATCACATGATAAATGGAAGATACTTAACCCCTTAGTGACCACCAATACGTCTTTTTACTGACCTGCCTTATAAGAGACTAGCATCCCCTGACGGGTGACAATTCTGTAGCTAGCTGTCAGCTGTACACTATAGCTGACAAATTGCTGCACCAGCCACGATCATGGCTGGTTAACTTCTTAAATGCTGCCGTCAATGGTAACTACGGCATCAAGATGGTTAACAAAGTGCTGGGGCTCCCTCTTTAACTCCATCAGCACCCTGAGATCTTGATTCTGTGGTCCTGATTAGTGATGAGCGAGTATGTTTTGCTAACCCTTTCGCCGAGTATACTCGGGCGAGCACCAAGTATTTATAGCGTGTTCGGTGATATGTTTGAATCACTCCCATGTAGTGATGAGCGAGCATGCTCGCTACTGCTCGGTGCTCGCCCGAGCATCTCACTACTCGAGATGCTCGGCGCTCGCCGTGTATTTCCGGGGTTGCTCGGCGGGAGCTTGGGTCCCATCCCTGCATGTTTGGCACTCTTTAGAGTGCCAATCAACATGCAGGGATTGCCTGCGCACTTATTGTAATGCCGCAGCCATGGTGGTTGTGGCATTACAATGATTGGCTGGCCGCACAGCATCATCAGGTCTATATTAGACCTGGCACCGCTGTGCTCGTCACAGTCACTCCGGAATCAGGCAGAGTAGGGAGAGGTGCTGCTGTGTCAGGGAGAGATTTGCTTGTGTATTAAGTAGTATAGGGAGGAAAACCATACATTACACATATCCATCTTAACAAACAGTCCTTTTGAGGACTAACTAATCCATCTGCAGAGATATCAGGCAGACAGTGTATATAGGCAGGTAGGCAGGGTATATAGCATACTGCAGTGCACATAGGACAAGAGGCTCCATTCCAATTCTGCCTTCTGCTGCTGTTAGATATTTCTATACAAAGGCCCAGGTCTCAGGGGCCAGGAATACTTTTTTGGATCTTAATCCTCATTATTTGCTTAAAAAGCAATCCAGAGAACACCGTTTTTCTGCGCCATTTGCTTGTTGGCACTGCAGAATTCAGCCAGGTCATTTCCATATTACAGCTCTAGAAATCCAGCTATTTAAAACTGTCAAACGGATCACATATATGTTTTCAGAAAATACTGCCATTTCTGGCCTCCACTAAAAATTTCCTTTAGTGTGTCAGTGAAGCAATTCACACCAGATTGCTGTTCAAACTACTTACCTACAGGCCAGGTATTTAAAACTCTGTTTTCTCCATCACACGGATCACATATACGTTGTCAGAAAATACTGCCATTTCTGGCCTCCATTAAAAATTTCTTTCAGCGTGTCAGGGAAGCAATTCACAGCAGTTTGCTGTTCAAACTACTTACCTACAGGCCAGGTATTGAAAACTCTGTTTTCTCCGTCACACGGATCACATATATGTTTTCAGAAAATACTGCCATTTCTGGCCTCCATTAAAAATTTCCTTTAGTGTGTCAGTGAAGCAATTCACAGCAGTTTGCTGTTCAAACTACTTACCTGCAGGCCAGGTATTTAAAACTCTGTTTTCTCCATCACATGGATCACATATACGTTGTCAGAAAATACTGCCATTTCTGGACTCCATTAAAAATTTCTTTCAGCGTGTCAGGGAAGCAATTCACAGCAGTCTGCTGTTCAAACTAGTTACCTACAGGCCAGGTATTTAAAATGCTGTTTTCTCAGTCACACAGATCACATATAAGTTCGCTCCAAACTCAGTCATTTGTAGTGAGCGTGGAAGATACTGTCCTCCATTTAAAATGGACAAGGAACGTGGCAAGGGACGGGGAACTGGACGTGATGGTGATGGTGCATGCAGAGGCCAAGGACAAGGCCGTGGGCAAGCTGAAATTGTGCCACAACAAACACCCACATCTTCTCGCCTAACCTTCCTGTCCCAATTCCTAGGGGACCGCAGCACACCACTATTGAACCCAGAGCAGTGTCAAAAGGTTGTTGGTTGGATAGCAGATAATGCTTCCAGTTACTTAGCCACCACCACCACCACCCTGTCTTCCACACGGTCAAGTCTCAGTAGCCGTGAGTCTGGACCGCATATTCCTCACCCTGATCCTCCTTCCTCCCACCATGCCGAGTGCCCGGAGACAAATGATCCCACACTTGGACACTCTGAGGAGCTGTTCACTTTTCCATTTATAGATTCGGGCCTCTCGCCTGGTCCACTTGAAGCGGGGCAAGAGGAGATCGCGTGTAGCGATGCCCAAATATTTAAGAAGCCACGGTCACACGAAGGCAACGGTGGGAAAGTGTCACAAGAGGTGGACGATGATGAGACACAATTGCCAGAAAGTCAGGAGGAGGACCACGGTGCGGAAGTGGAAGACGAGGTGGTGGATGATATAGTAACTGACCCAACCTGGCAGGAGGACATGCAGAGCGAGGACAGCAGCACACGGGGAGAGGGAGGCAGAGCACCCCAACAGGCAGGAAGAAGCAGTGCGGTGGCCGCAGACAGAAGGCAGGCAACCGTTCCCCGTAATACCAACACAAAGGAAGCTGCCAGTACAACCGTTAGGTCTTCCCGAGTCGGCTTGTTTTTTAAAGACTCTGCCGATAACCCCAAAAAGGCCATTTGCACCACCTGCCAGGCCAGCATCAGCAGGGGTGGCAAAATGACCAGCCTGACCACCACCAGCATGATCAGGCACATGACAGCAAAGCACCCGACTTTGTGGGCCGAACCCCAGGGTCCAGGAACAGTGTCTGCAGGTGGCACCATTGCTTCTTCTGCTGTTGTGCATGCAAGCCAATCCCCTGTCCATGGTGCATGCGAAGATGCCTCCTGCCCTGCACCTGTCATTGCGCACTCTCAAGTAACAGCATCAGGAAGCACGTCCATGTCCTTTTCCCAGCGCAGCGTTCAGTTGTCCATACCCCAGTCCTTGGAACGCAAGCGCAAATATGCAGCCAATGCATCACAGGCCACACTACTAAATTCACACATTTCACGACTGCTTGGGCTCGAAATGTTGCCTTTTAGGCTCGTGGAGATGGAAGCAACCTGATGGCGGCGGCCGTCCCTCGATACTCGGTACCGAGCCGCCACTATTTCTCCCGGTGTGCCGTCCCCGCATTACACAAGCACGTGTCTCAAAACATTAGCTGTGCCGTCAACAACACAGTTACTGGGAAAGTCCACCTAACCACGGACACGTGTACAAGTGCTTGTGGGCAGGGACGGTACATCTCGCTGACGGTACACTGGGTTTCTCCCAGTCGGACCTTGGGATGGACACGTCCTCCCGACGCCAAGGATTGCGGGCCCTAGGTCTACAGCTCCTGCACTTCCTCCTCCTCAGCCTCCTCCTCCTCTTCAGCCTCCATCTCCGAAATGACCACATCAGTCACAAGCTGGAAGCACTGCAGCACGGCCTCGGCCATATGGCAACAGGCTGTGCTGAAGCTAATATGCTTAGGTGACAAACCACACAATGCTGAAGAGCTGTGGACAGCTCTGAAAGAGCAGGCAGATCTGTGGCTCACACCGCTGAACCTACAGCCAGGCATGGTCATGTGTGACAATGGCCGGAACCTGGTGGCGGCTCTGAGGCGAGGCGAGCTCACACACGTACCATGCCTGGCCCATGTGCTTAACCTCATGGTTCAGCATTTTCTCAAATCCTACCTGGAGCTGCCAGATCTGCTTGTTAATGTACGCCGCCTGTGTGCCCATTTTAGAAAGTTAGCTACAGCTTCCGCTGCCCTTGCCGTGTTTCAACAGCGTTTGCAGCATCCGGCTCACAGACTGGTGTGTGATATCCCCACGTGTTGTAACTCTACATTGCAGATGTTGGGAAGGATTTGTGAGCAGAAGAGGGCAGTTGTTGAGAACCAGCATCAACAAGGCAGTCGGTATTCAGTTCAGACTCCACACATAAGACCTCAGGAGTGGATATGGATGTCAGACATATGTACAATCCTCCAAAACTTTGAGGACTCCACCAAGATGGTGAGCGGCGATGACGCCATAATTAGCGTCACCATCCCGCTTCTCTGTCTTCTGAAACACTCTCTGCTCACAATCAAAGAGAATGCATTGCAGGCGGAGCACGATGAGATGGAGCAAGGAACCCTACAGGGTGATTACACACAGCCAAGCCTCATCTCATCCCAACGTGGATTGGGTGACAATGAGGAAGAGGAGGAGGAGTAAGGACAGGAGCTAGTTTCATGCACTATAGACGGTACTGCACAGCTGTCATACCGTCTGTTCAGCGTGGATAGCCAGAGGACAGAGAGGAGGAGGAGGAGAGCATGGTCAGTCATCCTCTTGGTGAGGACACGGAAGTCTTGCCTGTTAGTAGTCTGGCACGCATGGCTGAGTTTATGTTATTTTGGGTGACAGTCATTACTGGTTGGTGACACTTCTAGACCCACGCTACAAGGAGAACTTTATATCTCTTATTCCTGAGGCGGGCAGGTCTACAAAAATGGGGCAGTACCAGAAGACCCTTGTTGTGGAACTATTAAAAAAATTCCCATCTGAAAATGCTGGGGCAGAGGGCACACTTTGTTGGACAACCAAGGAGTACAGTCGAGAGAGACACAACTTCAAACCAGCAGAAGCAGGGGAACACTGTCAAAGTTCTGGGAGAGTTTTCTCAGACCCTCCCATCCCACAGGCCCTGAGGCGTGGGGTACTCTCACAAGGAGTGCAAAGTTTGGGAAGATGCTGAGGGAGTACCTTGCCGACCGTACCAACGTCATCTGTGATTCCGCTGTGCCTTATAATTATTGGGTATCCAAGCTGGATACGTGGAATGAACTGGCTCTCTATGCCTTGGAGGTCCTGGCCTGTCCTGCCGCCAGCGTTTTATCAGAGCGGGTTTTTAGTGCCGCTGGTGGAATTATAACTGATAAGCGCATCCGCCTGTCAACTGAAAATGCTGACAGGCTGACTCTTATAAAAATGAACAAGTACTGGATTGGGCCAGACTTCTCAACACCACCGAATGATAGCAGCGTAACATAAACTCAAATCCAGTGTCTTTTCTTGGGAGGTGTATTCCCATGCACCTTTTCACACCCACACATGGGTAGACGCTTCCTGATTTTGTCTATTTATGTGTGTTTATGATGCCCGTAAAATTTTTTTTTATATAGTATGTTCATGTATACCCCCCAGGGGTAAATGTTTGTCAGACCATACATTTAGTGCATGGGCATTACAAGTATAGGAGGCCCACTCCTTTCTAATGGGAACATTTTTTTAAGAGGCCCTCCTCCACGTCTCTTCCAAGGGGCATTGAAGAGCCTCCAAATTTTTGGCAGCCCTTGCATTCACTGCATAGGCCAACACTATGGGAGACTCTCTCCTTTGTAAATGGAATTTGTCATTACTGTGGCCCTGCTCTATGTGTCTTTAAATTCTTAGTGGAATTTTTCCTAAAATTGGTCAGCCGTTGGACTCACTGCATACCCTATAACTGTATAGCAGACCCTCTCCTTTCTAATGGGAACATGTCGTACCTTGTTACTGTGGCCCAGATCTATGTGTCTTTAAATTTTTAGTGTTTTTTTTTCTAAAATTGGTCAGCCATTGGGCTCACTGCATACCCTATAACTGTATAGCAGACTCTCTCCTTTCTAATGGGAATATGTCGTACTTGTTACTGTGGCCCTGCTCTGTGTGTCTTTAATTTCTTAGTGGGGTTTTTCCTAAAATTGGTCAGCCGTTGGACTCACTGCATACCCTATAACTGTATCGCAGACCCTCTCCTTTCTAATGGGAACATGTCGTACTTGTTACTGTGGCCCTGCTCTGTGTGTCTTAAAATTCTTAGTGGTTTTTTTTCTAAAATTGGTCAGCCGTTGGACTCACTGCATACCCTATAAGTGTATAGCAGACTCTCTCCTTTCTAAATGGAATTTGTCGTTACTGTGGCCCTGCTCTATGTGTCTTTAAATTCTTAGTGGGGTTTTTCCTAAAATTGGTCTGCCATTGGACTCACAGCATACCCTATAACTGTATAGCAGACCCTCTCCTTTCTAATAGGAACATGTCGTACTTGTTACTGTGGCCCTGCTCTGTGTGTCTTTAAATTCTTAGTGGGATTTTTCCTAAAATTGGTCAGCCGTTGGACTCACTGCATACCCTATAACTGTGTTTCAGACTCTCTCCTTTCTAAATGGAATTTGTAGTTACTCTGGCCCTGCTCTATGTGTCTTTAAATTCTCAGTAGGGTTTTTTCCAAATTTTGGCAGCCCTTGCAGTCACAGCATGGGCATTACCACTATAGGAGACCCGCTCCTTTATAATGGGAACATTTTTTTACTGATACCCTCCTCTTTGTCTCTTCAAAGGGGTCATGGGTTGTGTTCAAATTTTTGGCAGCCGTTGCAGTCACTGGATACACAATAACAGTATAGGAGACCCACTTGTTAATAATGGGAACAACAAAGCATAGCCGGCTGATAGCTCTCTAACAGTAGCGACGGCCGAATGCTGGCCTTTTAACAATAGTAAGGGCCGTCTGATGTCCTAGGCTTTATGACCTTCAGAATCCCTCCATCATAAATAAAACAGGATGTGTCTGATGATGTGTCACACACCACAGATAAGGTTGTAAAATGTTAAATTGACATTTCCCGGTGAATGCATTTGTCTTAAAAAATAACGTAAAAAAAACAAAACAATAGGATCTTTCTTTAGTATAAAAACAGCGTCACCAATTTAACCTCAATGTAATCACATTGTTCAGCTCCTGCACCTCCTCCATCTCCGAAATGACCACATCAGTCACAAGCTGACAGCACTGCAGCACTGCATTGGCCAAGCGGCAACAGGCTGTGCTGAAGATAACATGTTTAATGCTTAATTGACAAACCGCCCAGTGCTGCAGTGTTGTTGAAAGTTGTAACACAGCAGCCTGATCTGTGGCTCTCACCGCTGAACATACAGCTAGGCATGGTCATGTGTGACAATGGGCGGAACCTGGTGACGGAGAAATGACAGCCAGAGTAGATACGGTTTCCCTCTATGCCAGTCCTTTCACCGAGCTAAATACAACTCTCAGCAAAAAAAGCTGTGGACTGGCTCTGTACGTCCCTGGCCACATTCACCTGTCCATGTGTTTGTGGGTAGGTGGTCCTTCCCCGTAATTGCACTGGGGAGGGCACGGGTAATGTTGTGGGACCCGTTCTTGTGGAAGGCGGAGACAATACCGGGAGGAATAATGGCGGCTGGGGACCGAGTATGGATACACGGTCGCCGCCGCCATAAGATTGTGGACAGCTTCCGCCTCCACGAGCCTAAAAGGACATATTTCAAATGCAAGCAGCTGCCCAGAAATCTGGCAGTTTAGTGTTGCGGCCTGTGGGTGGGTGGCTGGCAGCATACTTGCACTTGCATTTCAAGTAACAGAAAACTAAGCAGATGGTGGCCTCTATCATCATCATGGCCTCACCTCGACACTGTGAACTCTCCTGAAGGAGAAGCCAGGGCCCACCGGAGGAGTCTACGGTTCTCTGGGGGGCCCGTCCAACCCTGCCGTGAAGCAGCCCTGGCTAAGTAAAGTGTGGAGGAAGGTTCCCAGACACTCTATGGCTGCTTTTTTAATGTGGATTGGACATGCTTATGCATGTTATTTCTTAAGTCGTACTGAAGATCAGGCCATTGTCCAACTCTGTATTCATGAAATTAAATGCGCAAAGAAAGATGTGTGTGTCAAAGCACCACCGACAAGTGCGAGTTGATGTTGGACGGGCTGCCATTGCTTCTGCAACAAGCTGCATTAGAGGACTTCCTGGGAGAAATGACAGCCAGGGTAGATACGGTTTCCCTCTATGTCAGTTCTTTCACCGAGCTAAATACTGCTCTCGGCAAAAAAAGCTGTGGACTGGCTCCATACCGTCCCCGGCCACATTCACCTGTCTACGTGTTTGTGGTTAGGCGGTCCTTCCCAGTAAGTGCACTGGGGAGGGCATGGGTAATGTTGTGGGACCCGTGCTTGTGGAAGGCGGAGATGATACTGGGAGAAATAGTGGCGGCTGGGGACCGAGTATGGACACCCGGCTACCGCTGGCATGAGGTTGTGAAAAGCTTCCGCCTCCACAAGCTTAAAAGGCCATATTTCAAGTTCAAGCAGCTGCCCAGAAATCTGGCAGTTTAGTGTTGCGGCCTGTGGGTGGGTGGCTGGCTGGCTGCATACTTGTGCTGGCATTTCAAGTAACAGAAAAGTAAGCAGATGGTGGCCTCTATCATCATCATCATGGTCTCACCTCGGCACTATGAACTCTCCTGAAGGAGAAGCCAGGGCCCATCGGAGGAGTCTCCTGTTTTCTGGTGGGTCCGTCCAACCCTGCCGAGAAGCAGTCCTGGCTAAGAAAAGTGTGGGGGAAGGATCCCGGACACTCTATAGCTGTTTTCTAAATGTGGATCGGACATGCTTATGCATGTTACTTCTCAAACCGGATTGCATATCAGGCCATTGCCCAACTCTGTAGTCATGAAATTAAATGCGCAAAGAAAGATATTTGTGTGTTAAAGCACCACCGAGAAGTGCGAGTTGATGTTGGACGGGCTTGCCATTGCTTCTGCAAAAGCAGCTTTAGAGGACTTACTGGGAGAAATGACACCCAGAGTACATATGGTTTCCCTCTATGCCAGTCCTTTCACCGAGCTAAAGAATATGGCTGTGATGAAATACAACTCTCAGCAAAAAAAGCTGTGGACTGGCTCCATACCGTCCCTGGCCACATTTACCTGTCCACGTGTTTGTGGTTAGGCGGTCCTTCCCAGTAAGTGCCCTGGGAAGAGCACGGATAATGTTGTGGGACCCGTGCTTGTGGAAGTCGGAGACGACACCGGGAGAAACAGTGGCGGCTGGGGACTGAGTATGGACAACCGGCCGCCGCCAGAATGAGGTTATGAAAAGCTTCCGCCTCCACGAGCCTAAAAGGCCACATTTCAAGTGAAAGCAGCTTTAGAGGACTTCCTGGGAGAAATGACAGCTGAGTAGATATGGCTTCCCAAGTCCTTTCACCGAGCTAAAGAATATGGCTGTGGTGAAATACAACTCAGCAAAAAAAAGCTGTGGACTGGCTCCGTACTGTCCCTGGGCACATTCATTTGTCCACGTGTTTGTGGTTAGGCGGTCCTTCCCAGTAAGTGCACTGGGGAAGGCACAGGTAATGTTGTGGGACCCGTGCTTGTGGAAGGCGGAGACGACACCGGGAGAAACAGTGGCTGCTGGGGACTCAGTATGGACACCCGGCCGTTGCCTGCATGAGGTTATGAAAAGCTTCCGCCTCCACGAGCCTAAAAGGCCACATTTCAAGTGCAAACAGCTGTCAAAAATTTGGCAGTATAGTATTGCAGCCTGTGGGAGGGTGGGTGGCTGGCTGCATACTTGCGCTTGCATTCCAAGGAATGGGGTAGGGACAACTGAACGCTGCACTGGGACAAGGACGTGGACGGTGATTGTTGCAAGTCTGCAAAGACAGGTGCATGGCGGGAGGCATCTTCGCATGCGCCAAGGATCACTTATGATGGACACACTTTTAGGCAGTGACTTGGGAGTCAATGATGCTTCCAGAGGTCTTCCCCTTGCTGTTCCCATGTCTTTTCAGCACTGTATGCATGTGTCTGATGATGTGTCACACACCACATGGCCAGATAAGGTTGTAAAATGTTAAAATTCCTGTGAATGCATTTGTCTTGGTTGAAAGCAATGCAAAAACGCATCAAAAACGCTACGTGTGAACATAGCCCAAGGTGTGGAGGGGTATTTTTGTTTTGGTTTTTTATTTTGCCTTATATACTAGTCATTACCCTGGAAAGGATGTTCCGTAACATATTTCCCAGGAAAATCCATTTTGGTTTCATTTTTGTATGTTTCATTGTGAGTCCTTAAAAGTGGCGTAATACTCTGTCAATGTTGTTGACAGCAGTGATCTGGGAGGCAGAGATGCTTCCAGCGGTGTTCCCCATGCTGTTCCCATGTCATTTGAGCACTGTTCCCATTGATTTGGGCTATTTTTAGGCCCTCTGCAGACCGCTGGGGGGAGTCGCCTGAAAAATGCTCGAGTTTCCCATAGACTTACATTGGGCTCGATACTCAGGTCGAGCACCCGAGTATTCCAATGTGCTCGACCCGAGCAACGAGTACCCGAGCATTTTAGTGCTCGCTCATCACTAATATTGACCTGAAATTACCATTTTCATAAAGTATAATGTGTCACAAAAAAACAATCTCAAAATGAATGGTATATATTGAATCATTCCAGAGTTGGCCTGGTCACTAAGGGTTTAAGAGCAAGTGGAGGCAATCAGAGGGCTGCTGAGGAGGGAAGATCGAATATGTTATGCTTCCACTGAGTGCAACTTCATCAGGGCTATCTCTAAATGTAAAGGTTATACCTCTATATAATCCTTACTGTTAGAAAAAGAACCAATGACAAAAGAGATTTTATAAGAGAACCTGGGCAAAGCTCTGCCCACATGTGAAGACTCTCAGTAACCAGGAAATTATGCCATTAACAGGAAATAGTCATGTGGGAGCTCCTGATATCTAGGAAATAAAGTCAATGACAGGAAGTGGGCCTGTAGGAACACCTGGTAACCTGGAAATGATGTCAATGATATGAGGTAGGCATATGAGAGCTCCTGGCACCCATAAAGTGATGACAATGACAGCATCAGATCAGAAATGTCCACACTACGGAACATCCAAATCAAAGATGTCACCCGCACATGGGCAATTCAAACAATGAGCGAAAAATAGTGCTCCCCTGAGTAATCTGTTTCTTATCTTGAATCAGCTATAGGTTTCAGAGATAAGGACTTTTTCATGTAGTGCTCATTTTTATCATCTTTACCAAAGGGGCGGTGCTCACCAGGCAATAATACAGAACAGTCTAAGGACACGCCCCCAAATAATTTGGTGAGCCACACCCCCTTGTTAAAACCATAAAAACTAACACTCAATAAAGAGGCCCATGGCTCCAGAACCATATGGCAGATTTTAGAAAAACAAAAAACAAAATACAATAGAAGTTGCAAAAATAAAAGAATACCAACAACTGGCCTCTTTTCACCTGCTTGCATGTCTTCTTTCAACAGTGTGCTACATCTAAACATCGGGTCCTACAGTTAAAGGCCTCATGGTTTTCAGAAGGTAGAAGCAAATAATAATGTCACTGTTTAGATAAAATGCACATGATGATGTCACATTATAGGGATAATGCTTAAATGGCTGGGGTATAAAAAGTCAACCTAAAATAGAGCTCCATTCAATTTTGCAAGATGGTTTACATCAGGGATGTCAAACACAAATACACAGTGGACCAAAATTAAAAACTTGGACAAATTCACGGGCCATCCTTGATATTTATTAAAAACATGTCTACAATTGAGGACATTTTTCCTTATCATTCCTTACAGAATAATGGCCCCACCTAGTCCTCCATATAGAATAATGGATTCCACATAGTCCTCCATACAGAATAATGGCCCAACATATTGCTGCATACAGTATAATGGCCCCACATAGCTTTCCATACAGAATAATGGGCCCCACAAAGTCCTCCATACAGTATAATGGGCCCCAGATAGTGCTCCATACAGTATAATGGCCCCACATAGCTTTCCACACAGTATAATGGGTTCACATAGTCCTCCATACAGTATAATGGGTCCACATAGTCCTACATACAGAATAATAAGCCCCACATAGTCCTCCATACAGAATAATGGCCCCACATAGTGCTCCATACAAAATAATGGCCCCACATAGTCCTCCATACAGTATAATGGGCCTTACATAGTGCTCCATACAGTATAATGGCCCCACATTAAAAAAATAAAATAAAATACATCTACCCTGGTCCCCCGCTGCTCCAGTCAGGATGCCGATACAGTTGAAGGTTGCAATGCTGTGGAGGGCTGTGCCAGCGTTGCGGGCCAAATATTAACACCCTGCGGGCCAAATTTGGGCCGTGGGTCATAGTTTGACATGTGTGGTTTACATAATTTAAAGTCATTATTAGCAGTAACTTACATCTTAGTAATGTCGGTGTCAAAAGCAACAACGTGGATTAACAGTTAAACCTGGAATGGCACTCCATTCAATTTTGCAATACCCAGTACATTGTGGCTCATAGAGACTTGTAGTAGATGCTATGCTTCTTACCCTGATAGTTATGCCTGTATATAGTATTAAAAACAGGTACGTGTCCATAAAATGTCTTATGTATCTAATAATGGATCCAACACTTTGCAAAGTACAACGATAACTCATTATGCTAGCATGCCTCTATAGTCAGTACTAAATATAACAAAAAGAAATCCAAAATTTACACAAGGAGATCTGCAAAAAAAATAATCTCAGTTTGTAAAACTTGGAAACTCCTATGAATTTGTCTTAAAGTGCTTCTAAGTTTAGCTTCTCTCATGGAGTCAGTTACATTAATTGTATCTGGCAGCATTATGTGCTATGTAATTTATATATTTTAAAAGGGGGGAAAATCTACACATAAAAATGCACTTTTCTCATACAGCTAACAGCACAGATGCATGTGCAATTAGAGGATAAATGTAAGCCACAGTTGCATAAATTGTAAAAGGTTATTCGCACCTTAGATACTTTTGCCATATCTTTGTCTGTTTTCCCAGGGCCTGTGACCATACCATCCTGTTTTAGCTTGTATTGGTTAAAACGGTTGTCCACTACTGGGCAAGACAGAATAGAGAAGACTGCAGCCAATCAACAGTTGATGATTGGCTGCAGCCTTCTCTATTCCGTCAGAGTGGAATTCTGTTCTGAAGGAATACTGAAAGAATGCAGCTGATCTGTGGCCACTGATTGGCTGTAGTGGTCACATGACACAACAATGTCATGCTACTGCCAAGAGACCCAGCGCCGACATTGGAGGAGTGGCACCGGTCCGGGAGGTTACTATACTTCCTTTTATTTTGTTGTTCAGGCTGGGGCTATTAAGTAGGGTTTTTCCCGTAGTGAAAAACCCCTTTTTATGGGCCATGTTCAGTCTTTGCAGACATATTTACCACTGGCTGCTTCTATGATGAAGTAATCAATGATTGCCAGGTTAATTATTAGGTGCTTGAGTGTCACGTTTGTTCGGTCTTTTCCTTTAGCCATTAATATTACTGTTTTATTGTCTGTGTATGACCTGAATTTTGGATTTGTCTGCTATAATCTATGAGATCCATATCCAGATTTAGACCTTGGCCTAGTCTTGACCTCATTCCTGCCTTGCCGTTCAGATACTATGCAAGGAACTAGTAGTTCTACTGTACTGGCTCTGTCCCCTGGCTCTCCCTTTCCTGACTCAACTCCTGTTGTTGCTGAAGCAACTGGATGCCAACTGGGGGATTATTTAGGGGACTGCAACCTGTGACTGCAACATCTAGAGGAAAACCAGTTGCATCAAAACGGGCCATCAAGCAGCTGCAGCGAAGAGAAAGAGTATTTTTCGTCCATCATTTTCCCTGCCAAGGTTTCTTTAAAAAAAGAATTTGCTTCCCACGGGAGCTCATATACTCCCAGCCATTGACTGCCAGTTGTGGCCGCCCCTTAGTACAATTATGTAGTCAGCCTGTATATTTGACTATATTATACAGTAAGTGTATCTATCAATCAGCAGAATAACTAGAAACCTCATTATTATTAGTCACCTGGCACATACTCAGCCTGTTTCTCATTGTTGTACCCATTGGTGTGCCAAGTGACTTATAATACAAATGTGGCACCCCAGGGGTCAGGTTGCCACAGTGGCATTGCCTCCCTCACAAGGGGTGATGCCATGCCTGGAAGCAGGAGGGGTCCCCTAATCAGGTTTACCAGCATACAACACTTTCCTGGCTCCAGACCAAAAACAGGAGCTCCTCTTCTTAGCAACTGGAATCTGGAGGCGGGGTTAGTAAGGGTAGTTGAAAGGAGTTGGAGACAGGACAGCGACAAGGAAGGACCTTGGGAAGGGAGCTGTGTACAAGCTCGCCCCAGAGGAGAGAAGCGCAGAAGAACCGGACACTGGAGTCCGAGGTTGTGGGGCACTGAAGGCCCAGCAGCAGAATCCGGAGGGTAGGACACTGCAGGTCTCCTGGCCCCATCCGACGCCCGGCGACACAGCAGCACCATAGGGCCCAGCATCGCCACGTGGGAGTGACACTTGAGAAAGGCCCGAGCTGCCTGCCATATGGGTGAGGAAAAAGACGTTTTACTCAGTGACGAGGGCCGCAGCATAGCTTCAAGCAGCAGCGCCAAAGAGATTAGCGCAGAGGGAAGGCCTATAACTTCACCTGGCGAGGTGGATTCCCAACTTGCTTCCAGGCTGCCCGGACCTCCACTACCAGCTAGTACCCGTGCCCCAGTCTGCTTAACAACAGCAAGTAAAGATTAGAGGAAACCGCCATTAAGCTGTGGACTGGTCATTATCTGCGCCATCACCTGAACTACACCGAACCAACAACATCTACCTCATAGCATCACTATATCCTGCCCTGGAGCTAAGCTCTGCCTGTGGAGAGCTGAACCAACTCTGCTGCGTCACCATCAGCTCCAGAGGATCTGCACCGCAGAGGCGGCCCAATATAGCTGTGACGCGCCCCCTGGGCCAGTGCTGTAGGGGATACCCGGAGCCGGATCTCGATGGGGGTAGTAGTCCTTGTGGCGGTGACCCGGTCCGTGCCCAGGGTGTCAAACTAAGTGGCAGTCTATGGCAGTAGATGTTAACTTGATTGTCGACTACGCCACCCGTTGAGTGCGGCTTTGAAGCCGCCGCTGCAGAGCAGTCCACTGAGGCCGGTGGTATATGTGCAGCAGTGATGGTATAACCCCCAACGGGAGGGGTATGGCCTCAGGGCAGAAGGTGTAGATGATGGGGGTTGTGAAGATGCAGAAGGAAGACTCAGAGTCAGGAGATGCAGTTCAGGGCTTTTACTTACTGGTGTTCTTTCGGTCACTCTGGCCTTGAGTGACCACCCGAGCCGTGCTGCGTCCACCAGGTCCTGGACTCGGCCAACCCCCAGGCAATTCCGGAGCGTGGTCCTGAGCTCCTTTCTGACTCTCCCTTCCTCTGGCCGTTCCCACCAGGGATCCACTTTTGGCCGGCTCCCTCGGGTCTCTTGGTGGTCAAGCCTCCTTTGGGCTCCCTGGCCCTATGCTCGGTGTGCCTTTCTAGTGGATTTGGTGAGGGTCGTGGCAGATCCTGCCCACAACCTCCGGTTCCTGGTTAAGGTTCGTTTTGGCCTCTGCCAGCTTGGGTTCCGGTACCCTTGTTCGCCAACCCCTCACCCTTCTGTCCTTATTCTGGGATCTTGGGGTTCCTTCTTGTGTCCTCTCTGGGTCCTTCTCACTCCTCTCTCTCTCTCTCTGCAGGCCTTGCTCTGGAGCTGGGCCCAGCCGGAGCCACAGCTCCCTGTCAGCCCTCCTGGCTGAGCTCCTCTGCTCTGCTCCTCAGGCTAAAAAGACCCTGTCCTAAGATGGTGCCCACCATATATACTCCCTCTATGTGTGAGCCCAGGTGACTAGCACCCAATGAGCTCCTAGCTTTACCCAGACTACTCCCCCTATCTGCCCCTACACTACTGGGATGTTCCACCCCCCTCCCACTCCAGCCAGGGACAGACGCAGTCGTACCTGCACATATACTGGTGGGAGTACCGTCGTTCTGTCCCCCGGAAATGGGATGTATGTAGTGCATGCAGCCTACTAGCTCAGTTCCACACTCCATCCTTACCCGGGAGTGGAATACCACACCTCTGGCTTGAGGTGTAATACCCCTGTAGCAGCCGAGTCCTCAGGGTGCTACATTCCCCCCTGGTAAATCACAGCACGTCCTCGGGCTGTAAAAGAATAAAAACATCCACAAACATACAATTTTTTTTCAAAAACATCATAAACATATAAAACAATATATATATTATCAGCATAAAACTTTTTCATATAAACATTCTGGTTCCTCCGGCCACGGTGCAACTTGTGACCGGGTAAAGTGCAACAGTCTCTTGTAGTAAAAACAACAGTTTCCTATAAAACCGGTAGGGGGCGCCTTAGGAAGCGCAACTATATACAAGGGGAAGTATGGCCGCTCTCAGTCCTCGGCCAGTGGGGAAAAGGGATGGCTGCTCACAGTCCTCAGCCTGTGGGGAGATGGGACACACTGGAACAGTTCACTGGTCCCAACGGGGACTATATTTTAACTTAGCAGCATGGCATATACCCTACGGGTAACTATATACAGTTTCAGTTCACCTCTTAATGGTGACGATGCCCTCCTGCTCCTTCCTGAGGGTAGGCTTCAGACCCGTCCGGGTCCTCTTGACCTTCCTCACACCGCAACTCCTCTTCCGTCAGGCGATGTACATGAAGTGCATAGGGTCCTTTGGCACACTGGTGCCGGGTAAAGGTGACCTCATCACCTAGGTAAAGGTCACGACCTCTGTGTCCCTCCGGTAGGTGGGACTCGACATCTCTTCTGGTCACGAAGACGTCGCCGGGGGTGTGATGATCTCGAATGAAGCCCCAACCGTGCTGCAACTGGAATTTAATTACAGTCCCGGTGGCACGGGGACCGTGGGCTGCACGGGGGTTCCTCCTGGTCCGGCTCTTCTGTTCTGCACTTTTTATTTGCAGCCGCTGCTCGCGGACCCGCCTCTCTCTTCTTTCTCGGTCAAAGGCTTCCAATTGCTGGCGGCAGCACTCTGCACGCTCCGCTGCAGCCGCCCGGGTTTCTTGAGTGAACCCGATGAGGTCTCCTCCTGCGGGGTCCCACTCAAACTGCGCCTCCTCTAACGAGAGCGGGGTCATCTTGACGGGCGCCGGAGCCGGGATCAGGGGCTCATCCAGAGGTCTTTCTTTCCGGAGTCGGGGATGGTGGAACTCCGGTGGCCACACAAAGGGCTGCCCATCCGGGCATGTGTGCTGGGCAAATAGGTCTTCACCCAGGTGCGGCGCTGTGAACGTTGAGGGCGCGGTGGTGGTAGTGGCGCCCAGGTTTACCAGGCCTTGCGACCAGGCTTGGGGCACCCTGAATGTAAAGGGCACCGTGAAGACGACGGCGCCCGGGGGTACTCGGCCTTGCGACCAGGCCGGTGGCGTCTCCTGTTTGGTCGCACTCTGATTTGAGGCGCGTGACGTCACGGGGAGCGCGGTCGCGGCTCCTGCTTGGGGCCTAGTCTGGAGCGGTAGCGGTGCGGCAACGGGCACGATCAGTGGGACTTCGGGCTCTGCGACGGGGAGCGGGGGTAGGCTTACGGTGGCTGGGCTTGGGGTAGTGACGTCCCCTTTACTTGCCTCCGTCTCTTCAGCTCCCTCTGCGGCGTCGTCTCCGGCCTCCGTCCCTTCTGCATCCTCTTCAGGGGCAGGCGTGCTCCTCGTTGCAGGTGGTGTGCTCCGCTGGCGGGTTCCAGCCCGCCAGGCCATCCCCCCGCTCCATGCGGCCAGTACGTCCCGCTGCACTCGGGCCATCCTCTGAGCCAAGCCCTCCAGTGCGGTCTGTGCACGCTCCCGGTCTCTGGGGAGCTGCGCCAGGATCTCCACCAGGCCTTCTGGGGTTGTCGCTTGCAACAGGCTCCTGACCACTGGGTCGGTGCTGCCTGCCTCTCCCTCCATCTCCGGGTACGGCTCCTCCAGACTTCTCCAGGCTGCTCCCATCTTCTCTCTTTTGTTCTGTCTACGCCCATACTGAGGGCGGTCCTGGGGCAACTTGGTGATTGTCAGCTCCAGGGGCAGACCTCCCACGCTGATGGATATCCCAAGCATCACAGTCTCTGCTGGTGGGGGTGGTCTTCGTTTTTGGCGCCATTTTTGGTCCTGGCCCACGATGGGAGGTGGCCTCTTGCCACCCTCTGGCACGCCCATAATGGCGTCCGCTCTGCCAAGGCGGGAAATCTTCTGAAATGGCGGGAATCTTCTCCCAGTGGCGGGAAACTCTGTGGATGGCGGGAAAAGACTGCAGATGACGGGCAAATGGCGGGAACCGATCCGAGATGGCGTCTGATTGCGGGGACCCTCCGGAACCGGCGGGAGACTTCTTTTTGAGGTAAATGCGAACTTTTCTTCAGGCACACAGTACCCGATGGTTGCGGGCACGTGATCCTGCCGACTACGCCAAAAGTTGACGCGCCCCCTGGGCCAGTGCTGTAGGGGATACCCGGAGCCGGATCTCGATGGGGGTAGTAGTCCTTGTGGCGGTGACCCGGTCCGTGCCCAGGTTGTCAAACTAAGTGGCAGTCTATGGCAGTAGATGTTAACTTGATTGTCGACTACGCCACCCGTTGAGTGCGGCTTTGAAGCCGCCGCTGCAGAGCAGTCCACTGAGGCCGGTGGTATATGTGCAGCAGTGATGGTATAACCCCCAACGGGAGGGGTATGGCCTCAGGGCAGAAGGTGTAGATGATGGGGGTTGTGAAGATGCAGAAGGAAGACTCAGAGTCAGGAGATGCAGTTCAGGGCTTTTACTTACTGGTGTTCTTTCGGTCACTCTGGCCTTGAGTGACCACCCGAGCCGTGCTGCGTCCACCAGGTCCTGGACTCGGTCAACCCCCAGGCAATTCCGGAGCGTGGTCCTGAGCTCCTTTCTGACTCTCCCTTCCTCTGGCCGTTCCCACCAGGGATCCACTTTTGGCCGGCTCCCTCGGGTCTCTTGGTGGTCAAGCCTCCTTTGGGCTCCCTGACCCTATGCTTGGTGTGCCTTTCTAGTGGATTTAGTGAGGGTCGTGGCAGATCCTGCCCACAACCTCCGGTTCCTGGTTAAGGTTCGTTTTGGCCTCTGCCAGCTTGGGTTCCGGTACCCTTGTTCGCCAACCCCTCACCCTTCTGTCCTTATTCTGGGATCTTGGGGTTCCTTCTTGTGTCCTCTCTGGGTCCTTCTCACTCCTCTCTCTCTCTCTCTGCAGGCCTTGCTCTGGAGCTGGGCCCAGCCGGAGCCACAGCTCCCTGTCAGCCCTCCTGGCTGAGCTCCTCTGCTCTGCTCCTCAGGCTAAAAAGACCCTGTCCTAAGATGGTGCCCACCATATATACTCCCTCTATGTGTGAGCCCAGGTGACTAGCACCCAATGAGCTCCTAGCTTTACCCAGACTACTCCCCCTATCTGCCCCTACACTACTGGGATGTTCCACCCCCCTCCCACTCCAGCCAGGGACAGACGCAGTCGTACCTGCACATATACTGGTGGGAGTACCGTCGTTCTGTCCCCCGGAAATGGGATGTATGTAGTGCATGCAGCCTACTAGCTCAGTTCCACACTCCATCCTTACCCGGGAGTGGAATACCACACCTCTGGCTTGAGGTGTAATACCCCTGTAGCAGCCGAGTCCTCAGGGTGCTACAGCTGCATACCACAGGTGGTGTCAATAACATTATCTCTATAAAAACTTTATTCCCCTTTTACTTTTCAACTTTTATTGACTGCCCTGGGTCACGGACCGGGTCACTGCCACTGTGACATCCCCCAGCATCGACTGGCCCGGCTACCGAGTACCCCACGCCCGGGGGGCGCGTCAAAATTGGTGTCACGAACAGGATAAATGAAGCCTGGTATAACCGGTACTGTGTGCCATAGACTTTACTGAACTGTGTCATCACGTCATTTGCCATCAGCTGAGGGGAAGCAGGAGGCCCCGATCCGGAACCGCAGGCTAAGCGATCCCTCTCGCCGGCAAAGCAGCATACTGGTACGTCAGCAGAAACCCAGGACCTGGATGAGGTTCACTAGGAGGGGGGAAGATGCCCAACCTGGGAGAGGATTTAGCCGTCGGCGCGGCCGCCGCCGCAGTAATGCCGTTATCCATGCCGTATATACCGGGGCAGTGTGTTTGCCTCAGTACTCAAGGGAGTCGCACACCCTGAGCGACTTTGGGGAGAGACTGCGCAGTTTGTTCCAAGTGTTCCCCCAGTCTGAGGAGCAGAAAGTCAGCATCCTCATAGGCCAGCTAATCGGTGCAGCCCAGAGAGAGGTAAAGTCCTGGCCAGGCAGGGACAAAAGCACTGTTAAGGAAATACTGGCCTGGTTAAGGGATACCTTTGACACCCGCACAGCAGCAGAGATTAAAATGAAGTTCTACGGGTGCAAACAATAATAGTAATATGGTGTCGAGCAGCAATAGGTCTCAGGGGTCAAGATTATCAGGCCCTGGTAGAGCCCATGTACTCTGATAGTAGGCCCACCATCTTGACAGCCAGGGGTGTAGTCGATGTCTGCAAGGGGAGAGTACCGATGCACATCCTGAATTGTGGGGAGAAAGAGGTCCATTTACCCTGGTATGCCACCCTTGCTAAGCTGTTCACTGTCAGTAACAATGCAATAAAGGCAGTGGAACCCTTGCCTCCGTCCAAACCGGCGGAGGATAATAGCTCCAAGGTGCAGATGGAGGATTGGTGTCAGAAGCTACAAGTAGGCACTGACTCCACCCCTTTGCACCAAAAGCATGGGGTGTATCGGGTGGTCCAAGAATATGAGCGAGTCTTTAGCAAACACCCACTAGACTTTGGGCAGGTAAAAGGGGTCCAGCATCATATCCCCATAGGAGATCATCCGCCCATTAAAGAGAGGTAGCGGCCTGTACCCCCAGCTCACTATCAATGTGCCAAAGGAATGTTACGGGAGATGAAGGAGGCTGGGTTGATCAGAGATAGTTGTAGCCCCTGGGCAGCTCCATTAGTCCTTGTTAGAAAGAAAGATGGTACAATGAGGATGTGTGTTGATTACAGGCAGTTTAACCACATTACACATAAGGATGCCTACCCATTACCCAGAATTGAGGAATCATTAGCAGCACTGAGATCCACTAACTATTTCTCCACTTTGGATCTCACCAGTGGGTACTGGCAGGTTCCCGTGGCGGAGGCAGACAGAGAGAAGACAGTGTTTATAACACCCATGGGCCTCTGCGAGTTCAACTGCATGCCATTCGGGCTCTGCAACGCCCCAGGAACTTTCCAGCGGTTAATGGAGTGCTGCCTGGGACACAAAAACTTTGAAACCGTTCTGCTGTACCTAGACGACGTAATCGTCTCCTCAAAGACATACGAAGACCACCTGGAGCACCTGGCCGAGGTGTTCGAAGCCCTATCTGGTTATGGCCTGAAGGTAAAGCCGTCCAAGTGGCACCTGTTGAAGCCCAAGGTGCAGTACCTAGGTCATGTGGTAAGCGCGAAGGTGTAGCACCAGACCATGAGAAAGTCACCGTGATCAAGGACTGGCCAAGACCCTCCATTGTTAAGGAAGTGTGGCAGTTCCTCGGACTGGTAGGCTACTACAGGAGATTCATCAAGGGTTTCACCAAGATAGCGGCACCCATGCAGGACCTCATAGTGGGCCAGTCCAAGAGGGCCAAGAACGCGAATCCTCTGTTCAAATGGGGTAAACCAGAAGACGAATCCTTCACTCGACTGAGAGTAGCTCTTACGGGAGACGAAGTCCTGGCCTACCCCGACTATAGCCAACCCTTTATACTCCATACGGATGCCAGCAACGTAGGATTGGGAGCGGTGCTGTCCCAGGTACAGCAGGGCAGAGAGAGAGTGATTGCCTATGCCAGCAGGAAGCTCCATCCCACGGAAAGGAGCCCGACAACTATAGTTCCTTTAAGTTGGAGTTTTTAGCCATAGTCTGGACTGTAACAGAGCGCTTCAAACACTACCTCACCTCCTCCAGATTTACAGTCTTCACGAACAACAGCCCGCTGACACACCTGGAGACTGCGAGGCCTGGTGCCCTAGAACAACGATGTATGGCCCGGCTGTCCAACTACGAGTTTACAATCAAGTTATCGGGCGGGGCATAATAACGCTAATGCTGATGCGCTGTCCAGGATGCCCAACTTGCCAGATGGGGGAGAAGACCCGGAAGAGCTGGAGGAGATAGAGATACCCGCTTTCCATCGTCATTGGGTGACCCAGTGCTCCCACTGTGTGAGGAACAAGCGCTCCGCCATGGATGGGCAGAGACGCAGGATGGTGACCTGGCTGTCCACCTAGTCAAGGAGTTGCTGACACAAGCTGACTCACACCCTGATCCAGATGCTCCATCGGAGACCCAACAGTTGTGGAAGGAGAAGGGCAAGCTGTTCATCTACGAGGGAAAGCTGTGTCGGAGAAGCATCAACTCCCGGACACACAAACTGGTCTGGCAGGTGGTAGTCCCGAGGCAGGATGCGCCAATGGTCTTAGAAGCGTACCACGATGGAGCAGGACACTTCCGGTGGAAGAAGTTGGAAGCCCTGCTACGTGAGCGACTCTACTGGGCTGGCATGAGGAAAGCAATCGAGAGATGGTGTCGAGAATGTGGTCCATGCTACCTGAGACGGAAGGACCGTGACAGCTAGAGAGCTCCCCTGCAGCCCATAATCACCAAACAACCACTTGAACTGGTAGCCTTGGACCACGTGAAGCTAGCTCTAAGCCGGTCAGGCTATGTCTACGCTCTCACCATAGTAGACCACTACTCCCGATTCCTGGTAGCAGTACCAGTGAAAGATCAGACGGCTCAGACGGCAGCCAAAACGTTTCAACAACACTTTTGTCACCCGCACGGTTACCCTGAATGAGTGCTTAACGACCAAGGTCCAGCTTTTGAAGCAGAAGTGTTTCAAGGATTCTGTAACTTGTACGGCTGCAAGAAAATAAGGACGACGCCGTATCATCCCCAGACCAACGGGTTGTGTGAGAAAATGAACCAGGTAGTAATAGACCTGTTGAAGACGTTGCCCCTTGAAGAACGTAGCCTGTGGCCAGAGAAGTTACCAGATTTGGTGGACCCATATAACCACATCCCGGTGAACTCCACCAACTGTACACCCGCCTACCTGATGAGAGCAAGACCTGGCAAGTTACCCATTGACTTAGACATGGGAGTTTTAACACCTGAGACTACAGCACCAGACGCAGACTGGGATAAGGAACGGCAGCAACAATAATGCAAGGTGCAAGAATGTGTAGAGAGAAGTTTGTCCCAGGCGAGACAGAGGCAGGAGCGAACTTATAATCAGCAAGCACCTGCAGTTCCCTTATCACTAGGAGAACAGGTACTCAAAAGGAAGAGACGAGTTCCCAAATTAGATGATCATTTGAGACACAAAGAGGAAGACCAAAACAGCCCCCAGCATACAGAAAAGGTGGAAGAAACGGTTCAAACCATCCTTGGAGAATTTCCCCGGTCTTGGACGCAGGTGAACCAAGCAATCGTGGTACCTGTCCTGACCTTTCCCCAAGTAGCCTCACCGGAAGCCTCAGAGACTCTAGAACAGCAGAGAGACCAATCGGGCCCAGAAACAGATGCTTCATCAACAGCGGATCAGGAGAATCTACCCTCTGCTAGCGGTGAATCTGTCATACCCATGGTGAGTCAAAGAAGTCATAGAAGACTACCAAGCCTACCGGTATTACCTCAGACTAACCGTAGTGTAGTCCACACTGAGCCCACCACACCAGTGGTAGACACTAGAGACCAGGGTAGGTCATTGGCAACAAATGTAGTGCGTAGATCAACCCGTAGTACCACAGGTCAGCTCCCTGCCCGTTATAGGGACTAAAAAGTAGTAAAATATTAGTATGTGTTATATAGTTGCAACCGTTAAATATGAGAGCCTACAGAGACCTCCTGTAAGAACTTTTAATTAATCGTGAATGTATATAGTTATTATATTGATGGAAAAATGGACCATAGGACTAGGTGTGGTCAGGACAATGTTGAATAACGTTAATGGTTGGCCTTGAAAATAAACCGCAGGCGTGGCCGAAAACCAGGCCCACCAACAGAGTACCCTAAATGCACGCCCAGGGACAATACACAAAGTGGGTTGAGGTGGTTCCCACCAACCAAACTTCAGGTATCTGGAAAAAGACAATTCCCGGATTGGGCGTAAAGACGAAGCGCCGCAATGACTGCTCTCAATTCAAGTTTGGTTTTTGTGATTTTTGCTTTTTGAGACTTTGTATTGTTGGTAATGTGAATTGTTATTGTTGTTAATTGTTTAATTCTAAAAGGTATCCTCAGTCCGGGAGTACTGAATTTAACTAGGGGGGGAATGTGGCACCCCAGGGGTCCCGTTGCCACAGTGCCATTGCCTCCCTCACAAGGGGTGAAGCCATGCCTGGAAGCATGAGGGGTCCCCTAATCAGGTTTACCAGCATACAACTCTTTCCTGGCTCAAGACCAGAAAGGGGAGCTCTTCCCCTTAGCAACTGGAATCTGGAGGCGGGGTTAGTAAGGGTAGTTGAGAGGTGTTGGAGACAGGACAGCGACAAGGAAGGACCTGGGGAAGGGAGCTGTGTAAAGGTCGCCCAGAGGAAAGAAGCACAGAAGAACCGGACACCGGAGTCCGAGGTTGTGGGGCACTGAAGGCCCAGCAGCAGAATCCGGAGGGCAGGAGACTGCAGGTCTCCTGGCCCCATCCAACGCCCGGCGACACAGCAGCACCATAGGGCCCAGCATCAGCACGTGGGAGCGACACTTGAGGAAGGCCCGAGCTGCCTGTCATACGAGTGAGGAAAAAGTCTGTGTCCCTCAGCTTAAGTGTCCATGAGCTGAAGTGTCTGAAATTTGAATTAATCCTGAATTGAACCTGAAGTGAACTGAAGGTACCTGGATACTAAGTCACAGTAAACAATGTTTGTTTTTGTTTTCACTCTCACCCCCTTAATCCTTCACTTCTTTCAACCACCCCTAATCCCTACACCTGGAAAGGAACTCTTCATCTCTCCCTCCATTCTCCCCACCCATCTCACCTCTTCCTCAGAGCTATTCCACAACATACAATCCTTTGTCTCCAAACACAGACAGCCACCTCATGCCCTCTCCTGCTCCCACCTAATAACGCTTTCTCTGCTCCTCCTTACTGCCGACGACATCTCTCCAAATCCTGGCCCTCCTCACCACATCCCTACATTCACTTTCACCTCCTACCCCCGATCTATCCCAAACTCTCGTAACCCTTCTAACCTTACACCCATCCGCCCAGCCCCCGCTTCCCCAGTTCCACTAACAGGAGCTCTATGGAACGCTCGCTCTGTCTGCAATAAACTTTCCTACATTCACGATCTCTTCATCACTAACAAGCTTTCCTTCCTCGGAATCACTGAAACCTGGCTCACCCCCTCCGACACAACCTCTCCTGCTGCACTTTCGTATGGCGGATTCCACCTCTCCCATACCCCCTGCCCCAACGGCAAGCACGGTGGAGGAATAGGTTTCCTCCTCTCAGAAAACTGCTTCTTCACCCAGATCCCACTGCCGCCCGCAATTACTCTCCCGTCTTTTGAAGTGCACTGTGTGCGCATCTACTCCCCCTCCAACCTCCAACTGGCTGTCATCTACCGCCCCCCAGGATCAGCCACCACTTTCTTTGACCACTTCACCACCTGGCTACTTCATTTCCTCTCTGTTGACATCCCCACTATCCTCATGGGTGACTTTAACATCCCCATTGATACTTCCCTCTCAGCTGCCTCTAAGCTTCTATCCCTCACTTCCTCCTTTGGTCTTACCCAGTGGTCTTCCACACCCACCCACAAAGACGGCCACACGCTGGACCTCATCTTCACCCGCCTCTGTTCCCTATCTAACCTCTCTAACTCACCTCTCCCTCTCTCTGACCACAACCTACTCACATTCTCTTCTCTCTCCTCCCCGGGGCAACAATCCCCACTCCACAAACTTGAATACCCTCGTAGAAATCTCAAACACCTTGACCTACACTCTCTCTCTGAATCCCTCCTCCCTCTTACAGACATTAGTTCCTTACATGATGCAGATGCTGCTGCCACTTTATACAACACCACAACAGCTGCAGCTCTCGATTCGGTCGCCCCCCTCATGCATACCAAGACTCGCACAATCAACAGACAACCCTGGCACACCAGCCTAACTAAAGAACTGCGACGGGCCTCCAGGGCTGCTGAACGTAGATGGAAAAGGTCCCACTCCCATGAGCACTTCATCGCATTCAAACAGTCCCTCACTACCTTCAAGTCCACACTCACTGCAGCAAAACAAACATACTTCACATCTCTCATATCCTCCCTGTCCCACAACCCCAAACAACTATTCAACACCTTCAATTCTCTCCTCCGTCCCCCAGTGCCTCCTCCCTCTCCTCTTATTTCAGCCGAAGACTTTGCCTCATTCTTCAAGCAGAAGATTGACACCATCAGACAAAGCTTTTGCCTAAAGCCCCCACAGCCCCTCCCCACACCTACTCAACCCTCCTCCTCCAAAACTACATTCTCCACCATTTCTG
The DNA here is from genome assembly GCF_046119375.1 of Phyllobates terribilis. Classification (NCBI taxonomy): domain Eukaryota; kingdom Metazoa; phylum Chordata; class Amphibia; order Anura; family Dendrobatidae; genus Phyllobates; species Phyllobates terribilis. Next base: position 606,270,986 of record NW_027362764.1, read on the forward strand.
AAGATCAACTTTCCTCCTTACTCTCCAAATCACACCTCACCACCTGTAAACTTGACCCAATCCCGTCCCACCTCATCCCAAACCTTACCACTATCTTCATCCCAGCCCTAGCCCACCTCTTCAACCTGTCACTAACAACTGGTGTCTTCCCCTCATGTTTCAAACATGCCTCAATCACACCCATCCTCAAAAAGCCCTCCCTTGACCCATCCTCTGTGTCTAGCTATCGCCCCATATCACTTCTCCCCTATGCCTCAAAACTACTGGAACAACATGTCCATTCTGAACTGTCCTCCCACCTCTCCTCCTGCTCCCTCTTTGACCGCCTACAATCTGGTTTCCGACCGCACCATTCTACTGAAACTGCACTGACTAAAGTCACAAACGACCTACTAACCGCCAAATCTAAGCGACACTACTCTGTCCTCCTCCTCCTAGACCTGTCATCTGCCTTTGACACAGTGGACCATTCCCTCTTACTACAGACTCTCTCATCTCTCGGCATCACAGACTTGGCCCTATCCTGGATCTCCTCATACCTAACAGACCGGACATTCAGTGTCTCCCACTCACACACCACCTCTTCATCTCACCCCCTATCTGTCGGTGTCCCCCAAGGTTCAGTTCTAGGACCCCTGCTCTTCTCCATCTACACCTTAGGCCTGGGACAGCTCATAGAGTCTCATGGCTTTCATTATCACCTCTATGCTGATGACACACAGATCTACCTCTCTGGACCCGATATCACCTCCGTATTAACCAAAATCCCACAATGTCTGTCTGCTATTTCATCCTTCTTCTCTGCTAGATTTCTAAAACTTAACATGGACAAAACAGAATTCATCATCTTTCCGCCATCTCATTCAACCCTCCCAACTGACCTATCCATCATAGTCAATGGCTGCCCACTCTCCCCAGTCCCTCAAGCTCGCTGCCTCGGGGTAACCCTGGACTCGGAACTCTCCTTCAAACCACATATCCAAGCCCTTTCCACTTCCTGCCGACTCCAACTTAAAAATATCTCCCAGATCCGCACATTCCTAAACCATGAATCTGCAAAAACACTAGTGCACGCCCTCATCATCTCCCGCCTTGACTACTGCAACCTCCTGCTCTGTGGCCTCCCCTCTAACACTCTCGCACCCCTCCAATCTATCATAAACTCTGCTGCTCGACTAATCAACCTGTCCCCCCGCTATTCCCCAGCCTCTCCTCTCTGTCAATCTCTTCACTGGCTCCCCATTGCTCAGAGACTCCAGTTCAAAACCCTAACCATGACATACAAAGCCATTCACAACCTGTCTCCTCCATATATCTCCGACCTAGTCTCCCGTTACATACCTGCACGCAACCTCCGATCCTCACAAGATCTCCTGCTCTACTCCCCTCTTATCTCCTCCTCCCACAACCGTATACAAGATTTCTCCCGTGCTTCCGCCCTACTCTGGAACTCTCTACCCCAACGTATCAGACTCTCGCCTACCGTGGAAACCTTCAAAAGGAACCTGAAGACCCACCTCTTCCGACAAGCCTACAACCTGCAGTAACCACCGCTCCACCATACCGCTGCACGACAAGCTCTACCCTCACCTACTGTATCCTCACCCATCCCTCGTAGATTGTGAGCCCTCGCGGGCAGGGTCCTCGCTCCGCCTGTACCAGTCGCTGTCACATTGTGTTCAAGGTTATTGAAATTGTTCTTGTATTATACCCCCTTTTTCACATGTAAAGCGCCATGGAATAAATGGCGCTATAATAATAAATAATAATAATAATAATAACTCAGGGACGAGGGCCGCAGCATAGCTTCAAGCAGCAGCGCCAAAGAGATTAGCGCAGAGGGAAGGCCTACAACTTCACCTGGCGAGGTGGATCCCCAACTTGCTTCCAGGCCGCCCGGACCTCCACTACCAGCTAGTACCTGTGCCCCGGTCTTCTTAACAATCACAAGTAAAGATAAGAGGAAACCGCCATTAAGCTGTGGACTGGTCATTATCTGCGCCATCACCTGCACTACACCGCACCAACAACATCTACCTCATAGCATCACTATATCCTGCCCTGGAGCTAAGCTCTGCCTGTGGAGAGCTGAACCAACTCTGCTGCGTCACCATCAACTCCAGAGGATCTGCACCACAGCGGCGGCCCCTTATAGCCGCATACCACAGGTGGCATCACGAACATTATCTCTATGAAAACTTTATTCCCCTTTTACTTTTCCCCTTTTATTGATCGCCCTGGGTCACAAACCGGGTCACTGCCACTAGTGACATCCCCCAGCATCGACCGGCCCGGCTGCCAAGTACCCCACGGCCCAGGGGGCGCGTCAAACTAATACTCTTCAAACACACAGATTGACTACACGACTATATCCAAATGAACCCTTGTATAATTTCTTCCCTCCAACAGACTGTTGATGTTCTCTTGCTGGACTTCTACAGAAGTGTCTAGCAGTTGTAGTTCATATATTAACTTAGTCATTTTTTAGTATAAAAATAATGCATTTTCAGAGCCAAATGTAAGGTATTGTGCAAACATTTTAGGCATGTGTGGAAAAAAAGGCTGCAAAGTAAGAATTTGTTAAAACATAGAAGCTGCAATAGTTTATTTTTAGCAATTAACAAAATGCAAAGTGAATGAACAAAAGAGAAATGTAAATCACATCAATATTTGGTGTGACAGATGATTTTCCATAATGCAATACCATCAGTGAGGCAACTGATTAGATCCAAATTATTCTGTAGCAGGACAACAATCACCAACATACAACCAATGCCATTAAGAACTATCAGAGTAAAGAAAGGGACTACCATATGACTTCAAAATAGTGTAGGAGGGTGGTGGGCTGAGAAGACGCAGTGTCACAAAGGGGTTAAGCGTGTTGGAATTTTATGTTAAATGTGTGTTACTGATAAAAGCTTTTACTGTTTTTTTATCCCTATGGCCATTATTGTATGCCATCTCTCCTATAGGCTCTGCCTAAGGCTGTCCCTGGGATGCGGGAGGTCTGCCCAGAGGGGAACCATACAATAGGTAGGGATTTAGTTTACACTACACTACTCAGACATTAGATAGTTAAATTCAGGGGTTGCATGAGGTTGCATCATTAGCTAGGAGAGATTAGAACTGTTCTTATAGAAAACAATTTCCGGGTTACAGAGAGTAAGGAGAGAGAGTCAGAGAGAGTCAGGTAGTGAGTCTGCTAGGGTGTAGTCTGTGGCAAGACCACCCAAGTTCTGGATCTGCAGCGGCCGTAAGGGCCTAAGGTACTTGGTAGCCGGGCCAGCAGTCTTCCAGGTAGGTCACAGTGGCAGTGGCCCAGCTCTGTGGCCCTGGCCGAGCAGATGAAGGGAGTATTTACAGGGGATTTGTAGTCTTTATGTGATGCCACCTGTGGTGCCTGGTCAGAGATGACCAGCGCTGCTGTGTGGACCCTGGGGGATAGATGGTATAGCAGCTGGGATGAAACACTTCCAACGGGTGAAGCGGGCCCCCAGGGATTGAGAAAGCTTATATGAAGGATGGCAGCAGGGGAAACAGGGTGCAGAGAGCAGGGCGGCAGCAGTGATGATAGCCGCGGTGGTAGCACAGCTGCGGGGAGGCGCAGAAGAAGAAGACAGACACAAGGAATGCAGTCCGGTTACCTTTACTGCAGAGAAAGCTGTGGAGTCCAGGGCACTGGTCACTAGGTCCAGGAGGGTCCGGTCAGCCTGGATGCAATCAGAGTCCACCCCGTCAGGTGGGTTTGGAGGCCTACCTGCTGCGCTTCTCAATTGTGGGCCCCACTACCTGTGAGCTATCATGCGGTCCCTTTTCTTCACTCCTGCCCTAAGCTCCGTACTAGCAGGTGGTGCGAACCTATAATGGTACTGCCATCTTGGGTGCAGCTCCGGGTTCTAGTTATGCTGCTGTGCTGCCGGGCCTCTACTTGTGGCCAGAATACTTGCAGTCTCCTGTCCCCCAGATTCGGTAGCCAGGACGTGCAGTGCCCGTACAACCCAGGACTCTGACGTCCTCGGCTCCGCTGCCTGGGGTGAGCTCTTCACTTGCTCTGCTCCTCAGAACTTTCTCTTTCTCCCTCTGCTGCTTTCTCCCCCTCTCCCTTCACTCTCACACTCACTGACTAACTCCTCCCCCCAGCCGGAAAAGGCAGTTCCCCAAAATAGGGTGTAGAGCTCCCCCTTCAGGTCAGGGATCAGAACTCGTGTGTAAATGTGGGGTTTACCTGACGTGGGGAGCTCCTCCTGCTTCCAAGCGTAATATAACCTCCGGTGAAGGAGGCAACACTACTTTGTCAACCGGCCCATGGGGCGTCACAGATCCACGACCTCAACAGCACAGGACTGGTGCAGGTCCTGTTCCATACCAAAGAAAGTGGAGTGTTGGAGGAAGACTGAACAGACAGGGAGACAGATTCCAACAGCAGCTACAGCAGTGAAGAAAGTGTTTTAAATGTGCAAGTTGTCAGAACAGAATGAGGACACGTTTGATACTCAATCTGGACACTGGCACAGTCCTGGGCTTACAGCCTACCAGAGGTGCTCAGAAGGAGGCACTTATATCCCTCATGGGGAGATTCTCAGCTGGGTCGCAGAGGAAGTGGAAGATGTTGAATCTCAAGACAAGACTAGGATGAACACTGGAAAGGCACATAACCAAGGGTACTTCACTAACTAAAGACTATGTCTTAATCTGTATGCTGCAGCCATGTGTAGAAGAATTGCACAGTACAAGTGAGTCTGTTAACCCGGATCTAAGATGTCCTGTCTCGTTTGAAGTCGGTTCTGGTCCCATGGACGATGTAACAGTGAGAACAGCAAATCCTTCATCACACAATATACTCCACTCTCAGTCATTTATAGAAGAGAGGACACAGGGCGAAGAGAACTCAGTTCCGGCCCACAGCATGTTCTCAGCGGCCCTGTGCCTTCTCCCTTCAACAGCATCAAAGCATCAATTCTTGTGCACAATTCTGAATGGAACTTAACAGATAGGTTGTTCCAAACATCTCCGAAAACTAAACAAAGATCTTCTGTGGATTCAGGAGTGAGCAGATCCTCTTGTCTCTTCATGTAATCCCAGACAGACTCAATGATCTTGATATACAGTACAGACCAAAAGTTTGGACACACCTTCTCATTTAAAGATTTTTCTGTATTTTCATGACTTTGAAAATTGTACATTCACACTGAAGGCATCAAAAGTATAAATTAACACATGAGGAATTATATACTTAACAAAAAAGTGTGAAACAACTGAAAATATGTCTTATATTCTAGGTTCTTCAAAGTAGCCACCTTTTGCTTTGATGACTGCTTAGCACACTCTTGGCATTCTGTTGATGAGCTTCAAGAGGTAGTCACCGGAAATGGTTTTCACTTCACAGGTGTGCCCTGTCAGGTTTAATAAGTGGGATTTCTTGCCTTATAAATGAGGTTGGGAACATCAGTTGTGTTGTGCAGAAGTCAGGTGGATACACAGCTTATAGTCCTACTGAATAGACTGTTAGAATTTGTATTATGGCAAGAAAAAAGCAACTAAGTAATGAAAAACGAGTGGCCATCATTACTTTAAGAAATGAATGTCAGTCAGTCCGAAAAATTGGGAAAACTTTGAAAGTGTCCCCAAGTGCAGTTGCAAAAACCATCAAGTGCTACAAAGAAACTGGCTCACATGAGGACCGCCCCAGGAAAGGAAGACCAAGAGTCACCTCTACTTCTGAGGATAAGTTTATCCGAGTCACCAGCCTCAGAAATCGCAGGTTAACAGCAGCTCAGATTAGAGACCAGGTCAATGCCACACAGAGATCTAGCAGCAGACACATCTCTACAACAATTGTTAAGAAGAGACTTTTGCAGCAGGCCTTCATGGTAAAATAGCTGCTAGGAAACCACTGCTAAGGACAGGCAACAAGCAGAAGAGACTTGTTTGGGCTAAAGAACACAAGGAATGGACATTAGACCAATGGAAATATGTGCTTTGGTCTGATGAGTCCAAATTTGAGATCTTTGGTTCCAACCACCGTGTCTTTGTGCGACGCAGAAAAGGTGAACGAATGGACTCTACATGCCTGGTTCCCACCGTGAAGCATGCAGGAGGAGGTGTGATGGTGTGGGGGTGCTTTGCTGATGACACTGTTGGGGATTTATTCAAAATTGAAGGCATACTGAACCAGCATGGCTACCACAGCATCTTGCAGCGGCATGCTACTCCATCCGGTTTGCGTTTAGTTGGACCATCATTTATTTTTCAACAGGACAATGACCCCAAACACACCTCCAGGCTGTGTAAGGGCTATTTGACCAAGAACGAGAGTGATGGGGTGGTACGCCAGATGACCTGGCCTCCACAGTCACCAGACCTGAACCCAATCGAGATGGTTTGGGGTGAGCTGGAACGCAGAGTGAAGGCAAAAGGGCCAACAAGTGCTAAGCATCTCTGGGAACTCCTTCAAGATTGTTGGGAGACCATTTCTGGTGACTACCTCTTGAAGCTCATCAAGAGAATGCCAAGAGTGTGCAAAGCAGTCATCAAAGCAAAAGATGGCTACTTTGAATAACCTAGAATATAAGACATATTTTCAGTTGTTTCACACTTTTTTGTTAAGTATATAATTCCACATGTGTTAATTCATAGTTTTGATGCCTTCAGTGTGAATGTACAATTTTCATAGTCATCAAAATACAGAAAAATGTTTAAATGAGAAGGTGTCCAAACTTTTGGTCTGTACTGTATATCATCACTTTCAGGACTCTATCCTAATTTACGCTGGAGAAAGTTCTGACATGACATTGGCTGTATGTTTGGGACCAATCAGATGCCTCTCTGATGGTATTGCATGATGGATAAGTATTAGTGTTGAGCGAGCATGCTTGACACTGCTCGGTACTCGCCCGAGCATCTCACTACTCGGGATGTTCGGAGAACACCGAGCATTTCCGGGTTACTCGGGCGGGAGCTCGGGTCTCCGCTCTGCACGTTTGGCGCTCTTTACAGAGCCAATGAACATGCAGGGATTGCCAGCCAGTCACTGTAATGCTGCAGCCATGTTGTTTGTGGACATTACAGTGATTGGCTGGCCGCACAGCGTCACCTCGAGTATTTAAAACCGGGCGCCGCCATCTTGGACACAGTCGCTCCGGATCAGACAGTGTAGGGTCAGTGCTGCTGAAATAGGGAGAGATTTATCCTGCGAAATAGTTAGTGTAGGGTCTCTAAAGCCTGCCAAATCAAACAAACAGTCCTTCTCAGGACTAATATCCATCCCAGATATCAGGCAGGCAGGCTGTATAGGAGACGCAGTGGTCATACCAGCAAATGCTGCATTACAGTCCTGTGTGCTCCTGCTGGTCAACTTGCTAGACTTATTGCCCGGTCTCAGGGGGGAGGAAAAATCCTTTTTTTTTTCATCTAAATCCTGTATTTTTTTTCCTCAGTCAGACTGTCCAAATACACATCTTATTAACCTTTTGGTATCCCCCCCCCCCAAAAAAAAAAAAAAAATTGAGTATGTCTGTGACTGTTCAGACACCAATATATCTGTTTAAAAGAGTCTGGTGTAGGCCAGAAAAACATAACTGTGGTTTTGCAGTTCCACGGGTCAAATCTCTGTATTATCCTTTTTTTGGCATTTTTTGCTGTAAAAAAACTGTAATAATGTCTCCCTGACTGGTCAGACACAAATATATCTATTTAAAAAATTCTGGTGTAGGCCAGAAAAATATATCTGTGGTTTTGCAGTTCCACGGGTCAAATCTCTGTATTATCCTGTTTATGGCATTTTTTTGCAGTAAAAAAAACAGTAATAGTGTCTCCCTGATTGTTCAGACACAAATAAATCTGTTTAAAAGAGTCTGGTGTAGGCCAAAAAAATATAACTGTGGTTTTGCAGTTCCACGGGTCAAATCTCTGTATTATCCTTTTTTTGGAATTTTTTGCCGCAAAAAAACCTGTAATAGTGTCTCCCTGACTGTTCAGACACAAATAGATCTGTTTAAAAGAGTCTGGTATAGGCAAGAAAAATATAACTGTGGTTTTGCAGTTCCACGGGTCAAATCTCTGTATTATCCTTTTTTTTGCATTTTTTGCGGTAAAAAACTGTAATAGTGTCCCCCTGACTGGTCAGACACAAATATATCTGTTTAAAATAGTCTGGTGTAGGCCAGAAAAATATAACTGTGGTTTTGCAGTTCCACAGGTCAAATCTCTGTATTATTCTTTTTTTGGCATTTTTTGCCGTAAAAAAAACTGTAATAGTGTCTCCCTGACTGGTCAGACACAAATATATCTGCTTAAAAGAGTCTGGTGTAGGCCAGAAAAATATAACTGTGGTTTTGCAGTTCCAAGGGTCAAATCTCTGTATTATCCTGTTTTGGGCATTTTTTGCCGTAAAAAAAACTGTAATAGTGTCTCCCTGACTGGTCAGACACAAATATATCTGTTTAAAAGAGTCTGGTGTAGGCCAGAAAAGTATAACTGTGGTTTTGCAGTTCCACAGGTCAAATCTCTGCATTATCCTGTTTTTGGCATTTTTTGCCGTAAAAAAACAGTAATAGTGTCTCCCTGATTGTTCAGACACAAATATATCTTTTTGAAAGATTCTGGTGTAGGCCAGAAACGTATAACTGTGTTTTGCAGTTCCATGGGTCAAATCTCTGTATTATCCTTTTTTTGCCATAAAAAAAAACTGTAATAGTGTCTCCCTGACTGGTCAGACACAAATATATCTGTTTAAAAGAGTCTGGTGTAGGCCAGAAAAATATTACTGTGGTATTGCAGTCCCACGGGTCGAATATCTGTATTATCCTTTTTTTTGGCATTTTTTGCCGTAAAAAAAAACTGTAATAGTGTCTCCCTAACTGGTCAGACACAAATATATCTGTTTAAAAGAGTCTGGTGTAGGCCAGAAAAATATAACTGTGGTTTGCTGTTCCACGGGTCAAATCTCTGTATTATCCTGTTTTTGGCATTTTTTGCTGTAAAAAAACAGTAATAGTGCCTCCCTGATTGTTCAGACCCAAATATATCTGTTTAAAAGAGTTTGGTGTAGGCCACAAAAATATAACTGTGGTTTTGCAGTTCCACAGGTCAAATCTCTGTATTATCCTGTTTTGGGCATTTTTTGTCATAAAAAAAAACTGTAATAGTACCTCCCTGACTGGTCAAACAACAAATATATCTGTTTAAAAGAGTCTGGTGTAGGCCAGAAAAATATAACTGTGGTTATGCAGTTCCACAGGTCAAATCTCTGTATTATCCTTTTTTTTGGCATTTTTTGCCTTAAAAAAAATCTTTAATAGTGTCTCCCTGACTGGTCAGACACAAATATATCTGTTTAAAAGAGTCTGGTGTAGGCCAGAAAAATATAACTGTGGTTTTGCAGTTCCACGGGTCAAATCTCTGTATTATCCTGTTTTTGGCATTTTTTGCTGTAAAAAAAAACAGTAATAGTGCCTCCCTGATTGTTCAGACACAAATATGTCTGTTTAAAAGAGTCGGTGTAGGCCAGAAAAATATAACTGTGGTTTTTCCGTTCCACGGGTGACAGCTCTGCATTATCCTTTTTTTGGCATTTTTTGCCATTAAAAAAAGCTGTAATAGTGTCTCCCTGACTGGTCAGACACAAATATATCTGTTTAAAAGAGTGTAGTGAAGGCCAGAAAAATATAACTGTGGTTTTGCAGTTCCACGGGTCAAATCTCTGTATTATCCTGTTTTTGGCATTATTTGCTTTAAAAAAAACAATATTAGTGCCTCCCTGATTGTTCAGACACAAATATATCTGTTTAAAAGAGTCTGGTGTAGGCCGGAAAAATATAACTACGGTTTTGCAGTTCCACGGGTCAAATCTCTGTATTATCCTTTTTTTGGCATGTTTTGCCGTAAAAAATACCTTAATAGTGTCTCCCTGACTGGTCAGACACAAATATATCTGTTTAAAAGAGTCTGGTGTAGGCCAGAAAAATATAACTGTGGTTTTGCAGTTCCACGGGTCAAATCTCTGTATTATCCTGTTTTGGGCATTTTTTGCCGTAAAAAAAAACTGTAATAGTGCCTCCCTGATTGTTCAGACACAAATATATCTGTTTAAAAGAGTCTGGTGTAGGCCAGAAAAATATAACTGTGGTTTTGCAGTTCCAAGGGTCAAATCTCTGTATTATCCTTTTTGTGGCATTTTTTGGGATAAAAAAAACATGTAATAGTGTCTCCCTGACTGGTCAGACACAAATATATCTGTTTAAAAGAGTCTGGTGTAGGCCAGAAACATATAACTGTGGTTTTGCAGTTCCACGGGTCAAATCTCTGTATTATCCTTTTTTTGGCATTTTTTGCCGTAAAAAATACCTGTAATAGTGTCTCTCTGACTGGTCAGACACAAATATATCTGTTTAAAAGAGTCTGGTGTAGGCCAGAAAAATATAACTGTGGTTTGCTGTTCCACGGGTCAAATCTCTGTATTATCCTGTTTTTGGAATTTTTTGCTGTAAAAAAAACAGTAATAGTGAATCCATGATTGTTCAGACACAAATATATCTGTTTAAAAGAGTCTGGTGTAGGCCAGAAAAATATAACTGTGGTTTTGCAGTTCCACGGGTCACAGCTCTGTATTATCCTTTTTTTGGAATTTTTTGTCATAAAAAAAAATGTAACAGTGTCTCCCTGACTGGACAGACACAAATATATCTGTTTAAAAGAGTCTGGTGTAGGCCAGAAAAATATAACTGTGGTTTTGCAGTTACACGGGTCAAATCTCTGTATTATCCTTTTTTTTTGGCATTTTTTGCCGTAGAAAAAACCTGTAATAGTGTCTCTCTGACTGGTCAGACACAAATATATCTGTTTAAAAGAGTTTGGTGTAGGCCAGAAAAATATAACTGTGGTTTGCTGTTCCACGGGTCAAATCTCTGTATTATCCTGTTTTTGGCATTTTTTGCTGTAAAAAAAACAGTAATAGTGCCTCCATGATTGTTCAGACACAAATATATCTGTTTAAAAGAGTCTGGTGTAGGCCAGAAAAATATAACTGTGGTTTTGCAGTTCCACGGGTCACAGCTCTGTATTATCCTTTTTTTGGCATTTTTTGCCATAAAAAAACTGTAATAGTGTCTCCCTGACTGGTCAGACACAAATATATCTGTTTAAAAGAGTCTGGTGTAGGCCAGAAAAATATAACTGTGGTTTTGCAGTTCCACAGGTCAAATCTCTGTATTATCCTTTTTTTGGCATGTTTTGCTGTAAAAAAAACTGTAATAGTGTCTCCCTGACTGGTCAGACACAAATATATCTGTTTAAAAGAGTCTGGTGTAGGCCAGAAAAATATAACTGTGGTTTTGCAGTCCCACGGGTCAAATCTCTGTATTATCCTGTTTTGGGCATTTTTTGCCATAAAAAAAAACTGTAATAGTGCCTCCCTGATTGTTCAGACACAAATATATCTGTTTAAAAGAGTCTGGTGTAGGTCAGAAAAATATAACTGTAGTTTTGCAGTTCCACGGGTCAAATCTCTGTATTATCCTGTTTTGGGCATTTTTTGCCGTAAAAAAAACCTGTAATAGTGCCTCCCTGATTGTTCAGACACAAATATATCTGTTTAAAAGAGTCTGGTGTAGGCCAGAAAAATATAACTGTAGTTTTGCAGTTCCACGGGTCAAATCTCTGTATTATCCTTTTCTTGGCATTTTTTGCGATAAAAAAAATATGTAATAGTGTCTCCCTGACTGGCCAGACACAAATATATCTGTTTAAAAGAGTCTGGTGTAGGCCAGAAAAATATAACTGTGGTTTTGCAGTTCCACGGGTCAAATCGCTGTATTATCCTTTTTTTGGCATTTTTTGCCTTAAAAAAAACTTTAATAGTGTCTCCCTGACTGGTCAGACACAAATATATCTGTTTAAAAGAGTCTGGTGTAGGCCAGAAAAATATAACTGTGGTTTTGCAGTTGCACAGGTCAAATCTCTGTATTATCCTGTTTTGGGCATTTTTTGCCGTAAAAAAAAACTGTAATAGTGCCTCCCTGATTGTTCTGACACAAATATATCTGTTTAAAAGAGTCTGGTGTAGGCCAGAAACATATAACTGTGGTTTTGCAGTTCCACAGGTCAAATCTCTGTATTATCCTTTTTTTGGCATTTTTTGCCGTAAAAAAAAACAGTAATAGTGTCTCCCTGATTGTTCAGACACAAATATATCTGTTTGAACGATTCTGGTGTAGGCCAGAAAAGTATAACTGTGGTTTTGCCATTCCCCGGCTCAAATCTCTGTATTATCCTGTTTTGGGTATTTTTTGCCGTAAAAAAATACTGTAATAGTGCCTCCCTGATTGTTCAGGCACAAATATATCTGTTTAAAAGAGTATGGTGTTGGCCAGAAAAATATAACTGTGGTTTTGCAGTTCCATGGGTCAAATCTCTGTATTATCCTGTTTTTGGCATTTTTTGCTGTAAAAAAAACGGTAATAGTGCCTCCCTGATTGTTCACACACAAATATATCTGTTTAAAAGAGTCTGGTGTAGGCCAGAAAAATATAACTGTGGTTTTGCAGTTCCATGGGTCAAATCTCTGTATTATCCTTTTTTTGGCATGTTTTGCCGTAAAAAAACTTTAATAGTGTCTCCCTGACTGGTCAGACACAAATATATCTGTTTAAAACAGTCTGGTATAGGCCAGAAAAATATAGCTGTGGTTTTGCATTTCCAAGGGTCAAATCTCTGTATTATCCTGTTTTGGGCATTTTTTGCCATAAAAAAAACTGCAATAGTGCCTCCCTGATTGTTCTGACACAAATATATCTGTTTAAAAGAGTCTGGTGTAGGCCAGAAAAATATAACTGTGGTTTGCTGTTCAACGGGTCAAATCTATGTATTATCCTGGTTTTTGGCTTTTTTTGCTGTAAAAAAACTGTTATAGTGCCTCCCTGATTGTTCAGACCCAAATATATCTGTTTAAAAGAGTCTGGTGTAGGCCAGAAAAATATAATTGTGGTTTTGCAGTTCCACGGGTCAAGTCGCTGTATTATCCTTTTTTTGGCATATTTTGCCGTAAAAAAAAACTGTAATAGTGTCTCCCTGACTGGTCAGACACAAATATATCTGTTCAAAAGAGTCTGGTGTAGGCTAGAGAAATATAACTGTGGTTATGCAGTTCCACAGGTCAAATCTCTGTATTATCCTTTTTTGGCATTTTTTGCCTTAAAAAAAACTTTAATAGTGTCTCCCTGACTGGTGAGACACAAATATATCTGTTTAAAAGAGTCTGGTGTAGGCCAGAAAAAAATAACTGTGGTTTTGCAGTTCCACGGGTCAAATCTCTGTATTATCCTGTTTTGGGCATTTTTTGCCATTAAAAAAAAACTGTAATAGTACCTCCCTGACTGGTCAAACAACAAATATATCTGTTTAAAAGAGTCTGGTGTAGGCCAGAAAAATATAACTGTGGTTATGCAGTTCCACAGGTCAAATCTCTGTATTATCCTTTTTTTTGGCATTTTTTGCCTTAAAAAAAAACTTTAATAGTGTCTCCCTGACTGGTCAGACACAAATATATCTCTTTAAAAGAGTCTGGTGTAGGCCAGAAAAATATAACTGTGGTTTTGCAGTTCCACGGGTCAAATCTCTGTATTATCCTGTTTTTGGCATTTTTTGCTGTAAAAAAAAACAGTAATAGTGCCTCCCTGATTGTTCAGACACAAATATGTCTGTTTAAAAGAGTCTGGTGTAGGCCAGAAAAATATAACTGTGGTTTTTCCGTTTCACGGGTGACAGCTCTGCATTATCCTTTTTTTGGCATTTTTTGCCATTAAAAAAAACTGTAATAGTGTCTCCCTGACTGGTCAGACACAAATATATCTGTTTAAAAGAGTCTGGTGTAGGCCAGAAAAATATAACTGTGGTTTTGCAGTTCCACAGGTCAAATCTCTGTATTATCCTTTTTTTGGCATGTTTTGCTGTAAAAAAAACTGTAATAGTGTCTCCCTGACTGGTCAGACACAAATATATCTGTTTAAAAGAGTCTGGTGTAGGCCAGAAAAATATAACTGTGGTTTTGCAGTCCCACGGGTCAAATCTCTGTATTATCCTGTTTTGGGCATTTTTTGCCATAAAAAAAAACTGTAATAGTGCCTCCCTGATTGTTCAGACACAAATATATCTGTTTAAAAGAGTCTGGTGTAGGTCAGAAAAATATAACTGTAGTTTTGCAGTTCCACGGGTCAAATCTCTGTATTATCCTGTTTTGGGCATTTTTTGCCGTAAAAAAAACCTGTAATAGTGCCTCCCTGATTGTTCAGACACAAATATATCTGTTTAAAAGAGTCTGGTGTAGGCCAGAAAAATATAACTGTAGTTTTGCAGTTCCACGGGTCAAATCTCTGTATTATCCTTTTCTTGGCATTTTTTGCGATAAAAAAAATATGTAATAGTGTCTCCCTGACTGGCCAGACACAAATATATCTGTTTAAAAGAGTCTGGTGTAGGCCAGAAAAATATAACTGTGGTTTTGCAGTTCCACGGGTCAAATCGCTGTATTATCCTTTTTTTGGCATTTTTTGCCTTAAAAAAAACTTTAATAGTGTCTCCCTGACTGGTCAGACACAAATATATCTGTTTAAAAGAGTCTGGTGTAGGCCAGAAAAATATAACTGTGGTTTTGCAGTTGCACAGGTCAAATCTCTGTATTATCCTGTTTTGGGCATTTTTTGCCGTAAAAAAAAACTGTAATAGTGCCTCCCTGATTGTTCTGACACAAATATATCTGTTTAAAAGAGTCTGGTGTAGGCCAGAAACATATAACTGTGGTTTTGCAGTTCCACAGGTCAAATCTCTGTATTATCCTTTTTTTGGCATTTTTTGCCGTAAAAAAAAACAGTAATAGTGTCTCCCTGATTGTTCAGACACAAATATATCTGTTTGAACGATTCTGGTGTAGGCCAGAAAAGTATAACTGTGGTTTTGCCATTCCCCGGCTCAAATCTCTGTATTATCCTGTTTTGGGTATTTTTTGACGTAAAAAAATACTGTAATAGTGCCTCCCTGATTGTTCAGGCACAAATATATCTGTTTAAAAGAGTCTGGTGTTGGCCAGAAAAATATAACTGTGGTTTTGCAGTTCCATGGGTCAAATCTCTGTATTATCCTGTTTTTGGCATTTTTTGCTGTAAAAAAAACGGTAATAGTGCCTCCCTGATTGTTCACACACAAATATATCTGTTTAAAAGAGTCTGGTGTAGGCCAGAAAAATATAACTGTGGTTTTGCAGTTCCATGGGTCAAATCTCTGTATTATCCTTTTTTTGGCATGTTTTGCCGTAAAAAAACTTTAATAATGTCTCCCTGACTGGTCAGACACAAATATATCTGTTTAAAAGAGTCTGGTATAGGCCAGAAAAATATAGCTGTGGTTTTGCATTTCCAAGGGTCAAATCTCTGTATTATCCTGTTTTGGGCATTTTTTGCCATAAAAAAAACTGCAATAGTGCCTCCCTGATTGTTCTGACACAAATATATCTGTTTAAAAGAGTCTGGTGTAGGCCAGAAAAATATAACTGTGGTTTGCTGTTCAACGGGTCAAATCTATGTATTATCCTGGTTTTTGGCTTTTTTTGCTGTAAAAAAACTGTTATAGTGCCTCCCTGATTGTTCAGACCCAAATATATCTGTTTAAAAGAGTCTGGTGTAGGCCAGAAAAATATAATTGTGGTTTTGCAGTTCCACGGGTCAAGTCGCTGTATTATCCTTTTTTTGGCATATTTTGCTGTAAAAAAAAACTGTAATAGTGTCTCCCTGACTGGTCAGACACAAATATATCTGTTCAAAAGAGTCTGGTGTAGGCTAGAGAAATATAACTGTGGTTATGCAGTTCCACAGGTCAAATCTCTGTATTATCCTTTTTTGGCATTTTTTGCCTTAAAAAAAACTTTAATAGTGTCTCCCTGACTGGTGAGACACAAATATATCTGTTTAAAAGAGTCTGGTGTAGGCCAGAAAAAAATAACTGTGGTTTTGCAGTTCCACGGGTCAAATCTCTGTATTATCCTGTTTTGGGCATTTTTTGCCATAAAAAAAAACTGTAATAGTACCTCCCTGACTGGTCAAACAACAAATATATCTGTTTAAAAGAGTCTGGTGTAGGCCAGAAAAATATAACTGTGGTTATGCAGTTCCACAGGTCAAATCTCTGTATTATCCTTTTTTTTGGCATTTTTTGCCTTAAAAAAAAACTTTAATAGTGTCTCCCTGACTGGTCAGACACAAATATATCTGTTTAAAAGAGTCTGGTGTAGGCCAGAAAAATATAACTGTGGTTTTGCAGTTCCACGGGTCAAATCTCTGTATTATCCTGTTTTTGGCATTTTTTGCTGTAAAAAAAAACAGTAATAGTGCCTCCCTGATTGTTCAGACACAAATATGTCTGTTTAAAAGAGTCTGGTGTAGGCCAGAAAAATATAACTGTGGTTTTTCCGTTTCACGGGTGACAGCTCTGCATTATCCTTTTTTTGGCATTTTTTGCCATTAAAAAAAACTGTAATAGTGTCTCCCTGACTGGTCAGACACAAATATATCTGTTTAAAAGAGTCTAGTGAAGGCCAGAAAAATATAACTGTGGTTTTGCAGTTCCACGGGTCAAATCTCTGTATTATCCTGTTTTTGGCATTATTTGCTGTAAAAAAAACAATATTCATGCCTCCCTGATTGTTCAGACAAACATATATCTGTTTAAAAGAGTCTGGTGTAGGCCAGAGAAATATAACTATGGTTTTGCAGTTCCACGGGTCAAATCTCTGTATTATCCTTTTTTTGGCATGTTTTGCCGTAAAAAATACTTTAATAGTGTCTCCCTGACTGGTCAGACACAAATATATCTGTTTAAAAGAGTCTGGTGTAGGCCAGAAAAATATAACTGTGGTTTTGCAGTTCCACGGGTCACAGCTCTGTATTATCCTTTTTTTGGCATTTTTTGTCATAAAAAAAAATGTAACAGTGTCTCCCTGACTGGACAGACACAAATATCTGTTTAAAAGAGTCTGGTGTAGGCCAGAAAAATATAACTGTGGTTTTGCAGTTACACGGGTCAAATCTCTGTATTATCCTTTTTTTTTGGCATTTTTTGCCGTAAAAAAAACCTGTAATAGTGTCTCTCTGACTGGTCAGACACAAATATATCTGTTTAAAAGAGTTTGGTGTAGGCCAGAAAAATATAACTGTGGTTTGCTGTTCCACGGGTCAAATCTCTGTATTATCCTGTTTTTGGCATTTTTTGCTGTAAAAAAAACAGTAATAGTGCCTCCATGATTGTTCAGACACAAATATATCTGTTTAAAAGAGTCTGGTGTAGGCCAGAAAAATATAACTGTGGTTTTGCAGTTCCACGGGTCACAGCTCTGTATTATCCTTTTTTTGGCATTTTTTGCCATAAAAAAAACTGTAATAGTGTCTCCCTCACTGGTCAGACACAAATATATCTGTTTAAAAGAGTCTGGTGTAGGCCAGAAAAATATAACTGTGGTTTTGCAGTTCCACGGGTCAAATCTCTGTATTATCCTTTTTTTGGCATGTTTTGCTGTAAAAAAAACTGTAATAGTGTCTCCCTGACTGGTCAGACACAAATATATCTGTTTAAAAGAGTCTGGTGTAGGCCAGAAAAATATAACTGTGGTTTTGCAGTCCCACGGGTCAAATCTCTGTATTATCCTGTTTTGGGCATTTTTTGCCATAAAAAAAAACTGTAATAGTGCCTCCCTGATTGTTCAGACACAAATATATCTGTTTAAAAGAGTCTGGTGTAGGCCAGAAAAATATAACTGTAGTTTTGCAGTTCCACGGGTCAAATCTCTGTATTATCCTGTTTTGGGCATTTTTTGCCGTAAAAAAAACCTGTAATAGTGCCTCCCTGATTGTTCAGACACAAATATATCTGTTTAAAAGAGTCTGGTGTAGGCCAGAAAAATATAACTGTAGTTTTGCAGTTCCACGGGTCAAATCTCTGTATTATCCTTTTTTTGGCATTTTTTGCCATAAAAAAAACTGTAATAGTGTCTCCCTGACTGGTCAGACACAAATATATCTGTTCAAAAGAGTCTAGTGTAGGCCAGAAAAATATAACTGTGGTTTTGCAGTTCCACGGGTCAAATCTCTGTATTATCCTGTTTTTGCCATTATTTGCTGTAAAAAAAACAGTATTAGTGCCTCCCTAATTGTTCAGACACAAATATATCTGTTTAAAAGAGTCTGGTGTAGGCCAGAAAAATATAACTGTGGTTTTGCAGTTCCACGGGTCAAATCTCTGTATTATCCTTTTTTTGGCATGTTTTGCCGTAAAAAAAACTTTAATAGTGTCTCCCTGACTGGTCAGATACAAATATATCTGTTTAAAAGAGTCTGGTGTAGGCCAGAAAAATATAACTGTGGTTTTGCAGTTCCACGGGTCAAATCTCTGTATTATCCTTTTCTTGGCATTTTTTGCGATAAAAAAAATATGTAATAGTGTCTCCCTGACTGGTCAGACACAAATATATCTGTTTAAAAGAGTCTGGTGTAGGCCACAAAAATATAACTGTGGTTTTGCAGTTCCACGGGTCAAATCGCTGTATTATCCTTTTTTGGGCATTTTTTGCCTTATAAAAAACTTTAATAGTGTCTCCCTGACTGGTCAGACACAAATATATCTGTTTAAAAGAGTCTTGTGTAGGCCAGAAAAATATAACTGTGGTTTTGCAGTTGCACAGGTCAAATCTCTGTATTATCCTGTTTTGGGCATTTTTTGCCGTAAAAAAAAACTGTAATAGTGCCTCCCTGATTGTTCTGACACAAATATATCTGTTTAAAAGAGTCTGGTGTAGGCCAGAAACATATAACTGTGGTTTTGCAGTTCCACAGGTCAAATCTCTGTATTATCCTTTTTTTGGCACTTTTTGCCGTAAAAAAAAACAGTAATAGTGTCTCCCTGATTGTTCAGACACAAATATATCTGTTTGAACGATTCTGGTGTAGGCCAGAAAAGTATAACTGTGGTTTTGCCATTCCACGGCTCAAATCTCTGTATTATCCTTTTTTTGGCATTTTTTGCAGTAAAAAAAACCTGTAATAGTGCCTCCCTGATTGTTCAGACACAAATATATCTGTTTAAAAGAGTCTGTTGTAGGCCAGAAAAATATAACTGTGGTTTTGCAGTTACACGGGTCAAATCTCTGTATTATCCTGTTTTTGGCATTTTTTGCTGTAAAAAAAACGGTAATAGTGCCTCCGTGATTGTTCAGACACAAATATATCTGTTTAAAAGAGTCTGGTGTAGGCCAGAAAAATATAACTGTGGTATTGCAGTTCCACGGGTCACAGCTCTGTATTGTCCTTTTTTTGGCATTTTTTGCCATAAAAAAAACCTGTAATAGTGCCTCCCTGATTGTTCAGACACAAATATATCTGTTTAAAAGAGTCTGGTGTAGGCCAGAAAAATATAACTGTGGTTTTGCAGTTACACGGGTCAAATCTCTGTATTATCCTTTTTTTTTGGCATTTTTTGCCTTAAAAAAAACCTGTAGTAGTGTCTCCCTGACTGGTCAGACACAAATATATCTGTTTAAAAGAGTCTGGTGTAGGCCAGAAAAATATAACTGTGGATTGCTGTTCCACGGGTCAAATCTCTGTATTATCCTGTTTTGGGCATTTTTTGCTGTAAAAAAAATGTTAATAGTGCCTCCATGATTGTTCAGACACAAATATATCTGTTTAAAAGAGCCTGGTGTAGGCCCGAAAAATATAACTGTGTTATTGCAGTTCCACTGGTCACAGCTCTGTATTATCCTTTTTTTGGCATTTTTTGCCATAAAAAAAACTGTAAAAGTGTCTCCCGGACTGGTCAGACACAAATATATCTGTTTAAAAGAGTCTGGTGTAGGCCAGAAAAATATAACTGTGGTTTTGCAGTTCCACGGGTCAAATCTCTGTATTATCCTTTTTTGGCATGTTTTGCCGTAAAAAAAACTTTAATAGTGTCTCCCTGACTGGTCAGACACAAATATATCTGTTTAAAAGAGTCTGGTGTAGGCCAGAAAAATATAACTGTAGTTTTGCAGTTCCACGGGTCACAGCTCTGTATTATCCTTTTTTTGGCATTTTTTGCCATACAAAAAAACTGTAATAGTGTCTCCCTGACTGGTGAGACACAAATATATCTGTTTAAAAGAGTCTGGTGTAGGCCAGAAAAATATAACTGTGGTTTTGCAGTTCCACGGGTCAAATCTCTGTATTATCCTTTTTTTGGCATGTTTTGCTGTAAAAAAACTGTAATAGTGTCTCCCTGACTGGTCAGACACAAATATATCTGTTTAAAAGAGTCTGGTGTAGGCCAGAAAAATATAACTGTGGTTTTGCAGTCCCACGGGTCAAATCTCTGTATTATCCTGTTTTGGGCATTTTTTGCCGTAAAAAAAAACTGTAATAGTGCCTCCCTGATTCTTCAGACACAAATATATCTGTTTAAAAGAGTCTGGTGTAGGCCAGAAAAATATAACTGTAGTTTTGCAGTTCCACGGGTCAAATGTCTGTATTATCCTTTTTTTGGAATTTTTTGCCATAAAAAAAACTGTAATAGTGTCCCCCTGACTGGTCAGACACAAATATATCTGTTTAAAAGAGTCTGGTGTAGCCAAGAAAAATATAACTGTGATTATGCAGTTCCACAGGTCAAATCATCTCTGTATTATCCTGTTTTTGGCATTTTTTGCCTTAAAAAAAAACTTTAATAGTGTCTCCCTGACTGGTCAGACACAAATATGTCTGTTTAAAAGAGTCTAGTGTAGGCCAGAAAAATATAACTGTGGTTTTGCAGTTCCACAGGTCAAATCTCTGTATTATTCTTTTTTTGGCATTTTTTGCGATAAAAAAAACATGTAATAGTGTCTCCCTGACTGGTCAGACACAAATATATCTGTTTAAAAGAGTCTGGTGTAGGCCAGAAACATATAACTGTGGTTTTGCAGTTCCACGGGTCAAATCTATGTATTATCCTTTTTTTTGGCATTTTTTGCCGTAAAAAAAAACAGTAATAGTGTCTCCCTGATTGTTCAGACACAAATATATCTGTTTGAAAGATTCTGGTGTAGGCCAGAAAAGTATAACTGTGGTTTTGCCATTCCATGGCTCAAATCTCTGTATTATCCTTTTTTTGGCATTTTTTGCAGTAAAAAAAACTATAGTAGTGTCTCCCTGACTAGTCAGACACAAATATATCTGTTTAAAAGAGTCTGGTGTAGGCCAGAAAAATATAACTGTGGTTTTGCAGTTCCACGGGTCAAGTCTCTGTATTATCCTGTTTTGGGCATTTTTTGCCATAAAAAAAAACTGTAATAGTGCCTCCCTGATTGTTCAGACACAAATATATCTGTTTAAAAGAGTCTGGTATAGGCCAGAAAAATATAACTGTGGTTTTGCAGTTACACGGGTCAAATCTCTGTATTATCCTTTTTTTTTGGCATTTTTTGCCGTAAAAAAAACCTGTAGTAGTGTCTCCCTGACTGGTCAGACACAAATATATCTGTTTAAAAGAGTCTGGTGTAGGCCAGAAAAATATAACTGTGGTTTGCTGTTCCACGGGTCAAATCTCTGTATTATCCTGTTTTTGGCATTTTTTGCTGTAAAAAAAACGGTAATAGTGCCTCCATGATTATTCAGACACAAATATATCTGTTTAAAAGAGTCTGGTGTAGGCCAGAAAAATATAACTGTGGTTTTGCAGCTCCACAGGTCACAGCTCTGTATTATCCTTTTTTTGGCATTTTTTGCCATAAAAAAAACCTGTGATAGTGTCTCCCTGACTGGTCAGACACAAATATATCTGTTTAAAAGAGTCTAGTGTAGGCCAGAAAAATATAACTGTGGTTTTGCAGTTCCACGGGTCAAATCTCTGTATTATCCTTTTTTGGCATGTTTTGCCGTAAAAAAAACTTTAATAGTGTCTCCCTGACTGGTCAGACACAAATATATCTGTTTAAAAGAGTCTGGTGTAGGCCAGAAAAATATAACTGTAGTTTTGCAGTTCCACGGGTCAAATCTCTGTATTATCCTTTTTTTGGCATTTTTTGCCATAAAAAAAAGCTGTAATAGTGTCTCCCTGACTGGTCAGACATAAATATATCTGTTTAAAAGAGTCTGGTGTAGGCCAGAAAAATATAACTGTGGTTATGCAATTCCACAGGTCAAATCTCTGTATTATCCTGTTTTTGGCATTTTTTGCCTTAAAAAAAAACTTTAATAGTGTCTCCCTGACTGGTCAGACAAAAATATATCTGTTTAAAAGAGTCTGGTGTAGGCCAGAAAAATATAACTGTAGTTTTGCAGTTCCACGGGTCAAATCTCTGTATTATCCTGTTTTTGGCATTATTTGCTGTAAAAAAAAAGTATTAGTGCCTCCCTGATTGTTCAGACACAAATATATCTGTTTAAAAGAGTCTGGTGTAAGCCAGAAAAATATAACTGTGGTTTTGCAGTTCCACGGGTCAAATCTCTGTATTATCCTTTTTTTGGCATGTTTTGCCGTAAAAAAAACTTTAATAGTGTCTACCTGACTGGTCAGACACAAATATATCTGTTTAAAGGAGTCTGGTGTAGGCCAGAAAAATATAACTGTGGTTTTGCAGTTCCACGGGTCAAATCTCTGTATTATCCTGTTTTGGGCATTTTTTGCTGTAAAAAAAAACTGTAATAGTGCCTCCCTGATTGTTCAGACACAAATATATCTGTTTAAATGAGTCTGGTGTAGGCCAGAAAAATATAACTGTGGTTTTGCAGTTCCACGGGTCAAATCTCTGTATTATTCTTTTTTTGGCATTTTTTGCGATAAAAAAAACATGTAATAGTATCTCCCTGACTGGTCAGACACAAATATATCTGTTTAAAAGAGTCTGGTGTAGGCCAGAAAAATATAACTGTGGTTTTGCAGTTCCACGGGTCAAATCTCTGTATTACCCTTTTTTTGGCATGGTTTGCCGTAAAAAAAACTGTAATAGTGTCTCCCGGACTGGTCAGACACAATTATATCTGTTTAAAAGAGTCTGGTGTAGGCGAGAAAAATATAACGGTGGTTTTGCAGTTCCAAGGGTCAAATCGCTATATTATCCTTTTTTTGGAATTTTTTGCCTTAAAAAAACTTTAATAGTGTCTCCCTGACTGGTCAGACACAAATATATCTGTTTAAAAGAGTCTGGTGTAGGCCAGAAAAATATAACGGTGGTTTTGCAGTTCCACGGGTCAAATCTCTGTATTATCCTGTTTTGGGCATTTTTTGCCGTAAAAAAAAACTGTAATAGTGCCTCCCTGATTGTTCAGACATAAATATATCTGTTTAAAAGAGTCTGGTGTAGGCCAGAAACATATAACTGTGGTTTTGCATTTCCATGGGTCAAATCTCTGTATTATCCTTTTTTTGGCATTTTTTGCCGTAAAAAAACAGTAATAGTGTCTCCCTGATTGTTCAGACACAAATATATCTGTTTGAAAGATTCTGGTGTAGGCCAGAAAAGTATAACTGTGGTTTTGCCATTCCACGGCTCAAATCTCTGTATTATCCTTTTTTTGGCATTTTTTGCAGTAAAAAAACTATAATAGTGTCTCCCTGACTAGTCAGACACAAATATATCTGTTTAAAAGAGTCTGGTGTAGGCCAGAAAAATATAACTGTGGTTTTGCAGTTCCACGGGTCAAATCTCTGTATTATCCTGTTTTGGGCATTTTTTGCCGTAAAAAAACCCTGAAATAGTGCCTCCCTGATTGTTCAGACACAAATATATCTGTTTAAAAGAGTCTGGTGTAGGCCAGAAAAATATAACTGTGGTTTTTCAGTTACACGGGTCAAATCTCTGTATTATCCTTTTTTTTTGGCATTTTTTGCCGTAAAAAAACCTTAATAGTGTCTCCCTGACTGGTCAGACACAAATATATCTGTTTAAAAGAGTCTGGTGTAGGCCAGAAAAATATAACTGTGGTTTGCTGTTCCACGGGTCAAATCTCTGTATTATCCTGTTTTTGGCATTTTCTGCTGTAAAAAAAATGGTAATAGTGCCTACATGATTGTTCAGACACAAATATATCTGTTTAAAAGAGTCTGGTGTAGGCCAGAAAAATATAACTGTGGTTTTGCAGTTCCACGGGTCAAATCTCTGTATTATCCTTTTTTGGCATGTTTTGCCGTAAAAAAAACTTTAACAGTGTCTCCCTGACTGGTCAGACACAAATATATCTGTTTAAAAGAGTCTGGTGTAGGCCAGAAAAATATAACTGTAGTTTTGCAGTTCCACGGGTCAAATCTTTGTATTATCCTTTTTTTGGCATTTTTTGCCATAAAAAAAAATTGTAATAGTGTCTCCCTGACTGGTCAGACACAAATATATCTGTTTAAAAGAGTCTGGTGTAGGCCAGAAAAATATAACTGTGGTTATGCAGTTCCACAGGTCAAATCTCTGTATTATCCTGTTTTTGGCATTTTTTGCCTTAAAAAAAAAACTTTAATAGTGTCTCCCTGACTGGTCAGATACAAATATATCTGTTTAAAACAGTCTAGTGTAGGCCAGTAAAATATAACTGTGGTTTTGCAGTTCCACGGGTCAAATCTCTGTATTATCCTGTTTTTGGCATTTTTTGATGTAAAAAAAACAGTAATAGTGCCTCCCTGATTGTTCAGACACAAATATATCTGTTTAAAAGAGTCTGGTGTAGGCCAGAAAAACATAACTGTGGTTTTGCAGCTCCACGGGTCAAATCTCTGTATTATCCTTTTTTTGGCATTTTTTGCCGTAAAAAAAACTGTAATAATGTCTCCCTGACTGGTGTGACACAAATATATCTATTTAAAAAATTCTGGTGTAGGCCAGAAAAATATATCTGTGGTTTTGCAGTTCCACGTGTCAAATCTCTGTATTATCCTGTTTTGGGCATTTTTTGCCGTAAAAAAAAACTGTAATAGTGCCTCCCTGATTGTTTTGACACAAATACAGTACAGACCAAAAGTTTGGACACACCTTCTCATTTAAAGATTTTTCTGTATTTTCATGACTATGAAAATTGTACATTTACACTGAAGGCATCAAAACTACGAATTAACACATGTGGAATTATATACTTAACAAAAAAGTGTGAAACAACTGAAAATATGTCTTATATTCTAGGTTCTTCAAAGTAGCCACCTTTTGCTTTTATGACTGTTTTGCACATTCTTGGCATTCTCTTGATGAGCTTCAAGAGGTAGTCACCGGAAATGGTTTTCACTTCACTGGTGTGCCCTGTCAGGTTTAATAAGTGGGATTTCTTGCCTTATAAATGGGGTTGGGACCATCAGTTGTGTTGTGCAGAAGTCTGGTGGATACACAGCTGATAGTCCTACTGAATAGAATGTTAGAATTTGTATTATGGCAAGAAAAAAGCAGCTAAGTAAAGAAAAACGAGTGGCCATCATTACTTTAAGAGATGAAGGTCAGTCAGTGCGAAAAATTGGGAAAACTTTGAAAGTGTCACCAAGTGCATTTGCAAAAACCATCAAGCGCTACAAAGAAACTGGCTCACATGAGGACCGCCCCAGGAAAGGAAGACCAAGAGTCACCTCTGCTTCTAAGGATAAGTGTATCCGAGTCACCAGCCTCAGAAATCGCAGGTTAACAGCAGCTCAGATTAGAGACCAGGTCAATGCCACACAGAGTTCTAGCAGCAGACACATCTCTACAACAACTGTTAAGAGGAGACTTTGTGCAGCAGGCCTTCATGGTAAAATAGCTG
This sequence comes from Phyllobates terribilis, assembly GCF_046119375.1. NCBI lineage: Eukaryota > Metazoa > Chordata > Amphibia > Anura > Dendrobatidae > Phyllobates > Phyllobates terribilis. The sequence goes on from NW_027362764.1 coordinate 606,296,740, forward strand.
CTAGGAAACCACTGCTAAGGACAGGCAACAAGCAGAAAAGACTTGTTTGGGCTAAAGAACACAAGGAATGGACATTAGACCAGTGGAAATCTGTGCTTTGGTTTGATGAGTCCGAATTTGAGATCTTTGGTTCCAACCACCGTGTCTTTGTGCGACGCAGAAAAGGTGAACGGATGGACTCTACATGCCTGGTTCCCACCGTGAAGCATGCAGGAGGAGGTGTGATGGTGTGGGGGTGCTTTGCTGATGACACTGTTGGGGATTTATTCAAAATTGAAGGCATACTGAACCAGCATGGCTACCACAGCATCTTGCAGCGGCATGCTACTCCATCCGGTTTGCGTTTAGTTGGACCATCATTTATTTTTCAACAGGACAATGACCCCAAACACACCTCCAGGCTGTGTAAGGGCTATTTGACCAAGTGGAAGAGTGATGGGGTGCTACGCCAGATGACCTGGCCTCCACAGTCACCAGACCTGAACCCAATCGAGATGGTTTGGGGTGAGCTGGACCGCAGAGTGAAAGCAAAAGGGCCAACAAGTGCTAATCATCTCTGGGAACTCCTTCAAGATTGTTGGAAGACCATTTCCGGTGACTACCTCTTGAAGCTCAGCAAGAGAATGCCAAGAGTGTGCAAAGCAGTCATCAAACCAAAAGGTGGCTACTTTGAAGAACCTACAATATAAGACATATTTTCAGTTGTTTAACACTTTTTTGTTAAGTATATAATTCCACATGTGTTAATTCATAGTTTTGATGCCTTTTGTGTGAATGCACAATTTTCATAGTCATGAAAATACAGAAAAATCTTTAAATGAGAAGGTGTGTCCAAACTTTTGGTCTGTACTCTATATCTGTTTAAAAGAGTCTGGTGTAGGCCAGAAACATATAACTGTGGTTTTGCAGTTCCACGGGTCAAATCTCTGTATTATCCTTTTTTTGGCATTTTTTGTCGTAAAAAAAAACAGTAATAGTGTCTCCCTGATTGTTCAGACACAAATACATCTGTTTGAAATATTCTGGTGTAGGCCAGAAAAGTATAACTGTGGTTTTGCCATTCCACGGGTCAAATCTCTGTATTATCCTTTTTTGGCATTTTTTGCAGTAAAAAAAACTATAATAGTGCCTCCCTGACTAGTCAGACACAAATATATCTGTTTAAAAGAGTCTGGTGTAGGCCAGAAAAATATAACTGTGGTTTTGCAGTTCCACGGGTCAAATCTCTGTATTATCCTGTTTTGGGCATTTTTTGCCGTAAAAAAAACCTGTAATAGTGCCTCCCTGATTGTTCAGACACAAATATATCTGTTTAAAAGAGTCTGGTGTAGGCCAGAAAAATATAACCGTGGTTTTGCAGTTATACGGGTCAAATCTCTGTATTATCCTTTTTTTTGGCATTTTTTGCCGTAAAAAAAACCTGTAATAGTGTCTCCCTGACTGGTCAGACACAAATATATCTGTTTAAAAGAGTCTGGTGTAGGCCAGAAAAATATAACTGTGGTTTCCTGTTCCACGGGTCAAATCTCTGTATTATCCTGGTTTTTGGCAATTTTTGCTGTAAAAAAAAAACTGTTATAGAGCCTCCCTGATTGTTCAGACTCAAATATATCTGTTTAAAAGAGTCTGGTGTAGGCGAGAAAAATATAACTGTGGTTTTGCAGTTCCACGGGTTAAATCGCAGTATTATCCTTTTTTTGGCATATTTTGCTGTAAAAAAAATTTGTAATAGTGTCTCCCTGACTGGTCAGATACAAATATATCTGTTCAAAAGAGTCTGGTGTAGGCTAGAAAAATATAACTGTGGTTATGCAGTTCCACAGGTCAAATCTCTGAATTATCCTTTTTTGGCATTTTATGCCTTAAAAAAAAACTTTAATAGTGTCTCCCTGACTGGTCAGACTCAAATATATCTGTTTAAAAGAGTCTGGTGTAGGCCAGAAAAATATAACGGTGGTTCTGCAGTTCCACGGGTCAAATCTCTGTATTATCCTGTTTTGGGCATTTTTTGCCGTAAAAAAAAACTGTAATAGTGCCTCCCTGATTGTTCAGACACAAATATATCTGTTTAAAAGAGTCTGGTGTAGGCCAGAAACATATAACTGTGGTTTTGCATTTCCATGGGTCAAATCTCTGTATTATCCTTTTTTTGGCATTTTTTGCCGTAAAAAAACAGTAATAGTGTCTCCCTGATTGTTCAGACACAAATATATCTGTTTGAAAGATTCTGGTGTAGGCCAGAAAAGTATAACTGTGGTTTTGCCATTCCACGGCTCAAATCTCTGTATTATCCTTTTTTTGGCATTTTTTGCAGTAAAAAAAACTATAATAGTGTCTCCCTGACTAGTCAGACACAAATATATCTGTTTAAAAGAGTCTGGTGTAGGCCAGAAAAATATAACTGTGGTTTTGCAGTTCCACGGGTCAAATCTCTGTATTATCCTGTTTTGGGCATTTTTTGCCGTAAAAAAAACCTGAAATAGTGCCTCCCTGATTGTTCAGACACAAATATATCTGTTTAAAAGAGTCTGGTGTAGGCCAGAAAAATATAACTGTGGTTTTTCAGTTACACGGGTCAAATCTCTGTATTATCCTTTTTTTTTGGCATTTTTTGCCGTAAAAAAACCTTAATAGTGTCTCCCTGACTGGTCAGACACAAATATATCTGTTTAAAAGAGTCTGGTGTAGGCCAGAAAAATATAACTGTGGTTTGCTGTTCCACGGGTCAAATCTCTGTATTATCCTGTTTTTGGCATTTTCTGCTGTAAAAAAAATGGTAATAGTGCCTACATGATTGTTCAGACACAAATATATCTGTTTAAAAGAGTCTGGTGTAGGCCAGAAAAATATAACTGTGGTTTTGCAGTTCCACGGGTCAAATCTCTGTATTATCCTTTTTTGGCATGTTTTGCCGTAAAAAAAACTTTAACAGTGTCTCCCTGACTGGTCAGACACAAATATATCTGTTTAAAAGAGTCTGGTGTAGGCCAGAAAAATATAACTGTAGTTTTGCAGTTCCACGGGTCAAATCTTTGTATTATCCTTTTTTTGGCATTTTTTGCCATAAAAAAAAATTGTAATAGTGTCTCCCTGACTGGTCAGACACAAATATATCTGTTTAAAAGAGTCTGGTGTAGGCCAGAAAAATATAACTGTGGTTATGCAGTTCCACAGGTCAAATCTCTGTATTATCCTGTTTTTGGCATTTTTTGCCTTAAAAAAAAAACTTTAATAGTGTCTCCCTGACTGGTCAGATACAAATATATCTGTTTAAAACAGTCTGGTGTAGGCCAGTAAAATATAACTGTGGTTTTGCAGTTCCACGGGTCAAATCTCTGTATTATCCTGTTTTTGGCATTTTTTGATGTAAAAAAAACAGTAATAGTGCCTCCCTGATTGTTCAGACACAAATATATCTGTTTAAAAGAGTCTGGTGTAGGCCAGAAAAACATAACTGTGGTTTTGCAGCTCCACGGGTCAAATCTCTGTATTATCCTTTTTTTGGCATTTTTTGCCGTAAAAAAAACTGTAATAATGTCTCCCTGACTGGTGTGACACAAATATATCTATTTAAAAAATTCTGGTGTAGGCCAGAAAAATATATCTGTGGTTTTGCAGTTCCACGTGTCAAATCTCTGTATTATCCTGTTTTGGGCATTTTTTGCCGTAAAAAAAAACTGTAATAGTGCCTCCCTGATTGTTTTGACACAAATACAGTACAGACCAAAAGTTTGGACACACCTTCTCATTTAAAGATTTTTCTGTATTTTCATGACTATGAAAATTGTACATTTACACTGAAGGCATCAAAACTACGAATTAACACATGTGGAATTATATACTTAACAAAAAAGTGTGAAACAACTGAAAATATGTCTTATATTCTAGGTTCTTCAAAGTAGCCACCTTTTGCTTTTATGACTGTTTTGCACATTCTTGGCATTCTCTTGATGAGCTTCAAGAGGTAGTCACCGGAAATGGTTTTCACTTCACTGGTGTGCCCTGTCAGGTTTAATAAGTGGGATTTCTTGCCTTATAAATGGGGTTGGGACCATCAGTTGTGTTGTGCAGAAGTCTGGTGGATACACAGCTGATAGTCCTACTGAATAGAATGTTAGAATTTGTATTATGGCAAGAAAAAAGCAGCTAAGTAAAGAAAAACGAGTGGCCATCATTACTTTAAGAGATGAAGGTCAGTCAGTGCGAAAAATTGGGAAAACTTTGAAAGTGTCACCAAGTGCATTTGCAAAAACCATCAAGCGCTACAAAGAAACTGGCTCACATGAGGACCGCCCCAGGAAAGGAAGACCAAGAGTCACCTCTGCTTCTAAGGATAAGTGTATCCGAGTCACCAGCCTCAGAAATCGCAGGTTAACAGCAGCTCAGATTAGAGACCAGGTCAATGCCACACAGAGTTCTAGCAGCAGACACATCTCTACAACAACTGTTAAGAGGAGACTTTGTGCAGCAGGCCTTCATGGTAAAATAGCTGCTAGGAAACCACTGCTAAGGACAGGCAACAAGCAGAAAAGACTTGTTTGGGCTAAAGAACACAAGGAATGGACATTAGACCAGTGGAAATCTGTGCTTTGGTTTGATGAGTCCGAATTTGAGATCTTTGGTTCCAACCACCGTGTCTTTGTGCGACGCAGAAAAGGTGAACGGATGGACTCTACATGCCTGGTTCCCACCGTGAAGCATGCAGGAGGAGGTGTGATGGTGTGGGGGTGCTTTGCTGATGACACTGTTGGGGATTTATTCAAAATTGAAGGCATACTGAACCAGCATGGCTACCACAGCATCTTGCAGCGGCATGCTACTCCATCCGGTTTGCGTTTAGTTGGACCATCATTTATTTTTCAACAGGACAATGACCCCAAACACACCTCCAGGCTGTGTAAGGGCTATTTGACCAAGTGGAAGAGTGATGGGGTGCTACGCCAGATGACCTGGCCTCCACAGTCACCAGACCTGAACCCAATCGAGATGGTTTGGGGTGAGCTGGACCGCAGAGTGAAAGCAAAAGGGCCAACAAGTGCTAATCATCTCTGGGAACTCCTTCAAGATTGTTGGAAGACCATTTCCGGTGACTACCTCTTGAAGCTCAGCAAGAGAATGCCAAGAGTGTGCAAAGCAGTCATCAAACCAAAAGGTGGCTACTTTGAAGAACCTACAATATAAGACATATTTTCAGTTGTTTAACACTTTTTTGTTAAGTATATAATTCCACATGTGTTAATTCATAGTTTTGATGCCTTTTGTGTGAATGCACAATTTTCATAGTCATGAAAATACAGAAAAATCTTTAAATGAGAAGGTGTGTCCAAACTTTTGGTCTGTACTCTATATCTGTTTAAAAGAGTCTGGTGTAGGCCAGAAACATATAACTGTGGTTTTGCAGTTCCACGGGTCAAATCTCTGTATTATCCTTTTTTTGGCATTTTTTGTCGTAAAAAAAAACAGTAATAGTGTCTCCCTGATTGTTCAGACACAAATACATCTGTTTGAAATATTCTGGTGTAGGCCAGAAAAGTATAACTGTGGTTTTGACATTCCACGGGTCAAATCTCTGTATTATCCTTTTTTGGCATTTTTTGCAGTAAAAAAAACTATAATAGTGCCTCCCTGACTAGTCAGACACAAATATATCTGTTTAAAAGAGTCTGGTGTAGGCCAGAAAAATATAACTGTGGTTTTGCAGTTCCACGGGTCAAATCTCTGTATTATCCTGTTTTGGGCATTTTTTGCCGTAAAAAAAACCTGTAATAGTGCCTCCCTGATTGTTCAGACACAAATATATCTGTTTAAAAGAGTCTGGTGTAGGCCAGAAAAATATAACTGTGGTTTTGCAGTTATACGGGTCAAATCTCTGTATTATCCTTTTTTTTGGCATTTTTTGCCGTAAAAAAAACCTGTAATAGTGTCTCCCTGACTGGTCAGACACAAATATATCTGTTTAAAAGAGTCTGGTGTAGGCCAGAAAAATATAACTGTGGTTTCCTGTTCCACGGGTCAAATCTCTGTATTATCCTGGTTTTTGGCAATTTTTGCTGTAAAAAAAAAACTGTTATAGAGCCTCCCTGATTGTTCAGACTCAAATATATCTGTTTAAAAGAGTCTGGTGTAGGCGAGAAAAATATAACTGTGGTTTTGCAGTTCCACGGGTCAAATCGCAGTATTATCCTTTTTTTGGCATATTTTGCTGTAAAAAAAATTTGTAATAGTGTCTCCCTGACTGGTCAGATACAAATATATCTGTTCAAAAGAGTCTGGTGTAGGCTAGAAAAATATAACTGTGGTTATGCAGTTCCACAGGTCAAATCTCTGAATTATCCTTTTTTGGCATTTTATGCCTTAAAAAAAAACTTTAATAGTGTCTCCCTGACTGGTCAGACTCAAATATATCTGTTTAAAAGAGTCTGGTGTAGGCCAGAAAAATATAACAGTGGTTTTGCAGTTCCATGGGTCAAATCTCTGTATTATCCTGTTTTTGGCATTTTTTGCTGTAAAAAAAACGTAATAGTGCCTCCCTGATTGTTCAGACACAAATATATCTGTTTAAAAGAGTCTGGTGTAGGCCAGAAAAATATAACTGTGGTTTTGCAGTTCCACGGGTCACAGCTCTGTATTATCCTTTTTTTGGCATTTTTTGCCATAAAAAAAACCTGTAATAGTGTCTCCCTGACTGGTCAGACACAAATATATCTGTTTAAAAGAGTGTGGTGTAGGCCAGAAAAATATAACTGTGGTTTTGCAGTTTCACGGGTCAAATCTCTGTATTATCCTTTTTTTGGCATGTTTTGCCGTAAAAAAAACTTTAATAGTGTCTCCCTGACTGGTCAGACACAAATATATCTGTTTAAAATAGTCTGGTCTAGGCCAGAAAAATATAACTGTGGTTTTGCAGTCCCACGGGTCAAATCTCTGTATTATCCTGTTTTGGGCATTTTTTCCGTAAAAAAAAACTGTAATAGTGCCTCCCTGATTGTTCAGACACAAATATATCTGTTTAAAAAAGTCTGGTGTAGGCCAGAAAAATATAACTGTAGTTTTGCAGTTCCACGGGTCAAATCTCTGTATTATCCTTTTTTTGACATTTTTTGCCATAAAAAAACATGTAATAGTGTCTCCCTGACTGGTCAGACACAAATATATCTGTTTAAAAGAGTCTGGTGTAGGACAGAAAAATATAACTGTGGTTTTGCAGTTCTACGGGTCAAATCTCTGTATTATCCTGTTTTTGGCATTTTTTGCTGTAAAAAAAACAGTAATAGTGCCTCCCTGATTGTTCAGACACAAATATATCTGTTTAAAAGAGTCTGGTGTAGGCCAGAAAAATATAACTGTGGTTTTGCAGTTCCACGGGTCAAATCGCAGTATTATCCTTTTTTTGGCATATTTTGCTGTAAAAAAAATTTGTAATAGTGTCTCCCTGACTGGTCAGATACAAATATATCTGTTCAAAAGAGTCTGGTGTAGGCTAGAAAAATATAACTGTGGTTATGCAGTTCCACAGGTCAAATCTCTGAATTATCCTTTTTTGGCATTTTATGCCTTAAAAAAAAACTTTAATAGTGTCTCCCTGACTGGTCAGACTCAAATATATCTGTTTAAAAGAGTCTGGTGTAGGCCAGAAAAATATAACAGTGGTTTTGCAGTTCCATGGGTCAAATCTCTGTATTATCCTGTTTTTGGCATTTTTTGCTGTAAAAAAACCGTAATAGTGCCTCCCTGATTGTTCAGACACAAATATATCTGTTTAAAAGAGTCTGGTGTAGGCCAGAAAAATATAACTGTGGTTTTGCAGTTCCACGGGTCACAGCTCTGTATTATCCTTTTTTTGGCATTTTTTGCCATAAAAAAAACCTGTAATAGTGTCTCCCTGACTGGTCAGACACAAATATATCTGTTTAAAAGAGTGTGGTGTAGGCCAGAAAAATATAACTGTGGTTTTGCAGTTCCACGGGTCAAATCTCTGTATTATCCTTTTTTTGGCATGTTTTGCCGTAAAAAAAACTTTAATAGTGTCTCCCTGACTGGTCAGACACAAATATATCTGTTTAAAATAGTCTGGTGTAGGCCAGAAAAATATAACTGTGGTTTTGCAGTCCCACGGGTCGAATCTCTGTATTATCCTGTTTTGGGCATTTTTTCCGTAAAAAAAAACTGTAATAGTGCCTCCCTGATTGTTCAGACACAAATATATCTGTTTAAAAAAGTCTGGTGTAGGCCAGAAAAATATAACTGTAGTTTTGCAGTTCCACGGGTCAAATCTCTGTATTATCCTTTTTTTGACATTTTTTGCCATAAAAAACATGTAATAGTGTCTCCCTGACTGGTCAGACACAAATATATCTGTTTAAAAGAGTCTGGTGTAGGACAGAAAAATATAACTGTGGTTTTGCAGTTCTACGGGTCAAATCTCTGTATTATCCTGTTTTTGGCATTTTTTGCTGTAAAAAAAACAGTAATAGTGCCTCCCTGATTGTTCAGACACAAATATATCTGTTTAAAAGAGTCTGGTGTAGGCCAGAAAAATATAACTGTGGTTTTGTCGTTCCACAGGTCAAATCGCTGTATTATCCTTTTATTGACATGTTTTGCCATAAAAAAAAACTGTAATAGTGTCTCCCTGACTGGTCAGTCACAAATATATCTGTTTAAAAGAGTCTGGTGTAGGCCAGAAAAATATAACTGTGGTTCTGCAGTTCCACAGGTCAAATCTCTGTATTATCCTGTTTTTGGCATTTTTTGACTTAAAAAAAAACTTTAATAGTGTCTCCCTGACTGGTCAGACACAAATATATCTGTTTAAAAGAGTCTGGTGTAGGCCAGAAAAATATAACTGTGGTTTTGCAGTTCCAGGGGTCAAATCTCTGTATTATCCTGTTTTTGGCATTTTTTGCTGTAAAAAAAACAGTAATAGTGCCTCCCTGATTGTTCAGACACAAATATATCTGTTTAAAAGAGTCTGGTGTAGGCCAGAAAAACATAACTGTGGTTTTGCAGTTCCACGGGTCAAATTTCTGTATTATCCTTTTTTTGGCATTTTTTGCCGTAAAAAAACTGTAATAATGTCTCCCTGACTGGTCAGACACAAATATATCTATTTAAAAAATTCTGGTGTAGGCCAGAAAAATATATCTGTGGTTTTGCAGTTCCACGGGTCAAATCTCTGTATTATCCTGTTTTTGGCATTTTTTGCCGTAAAAAAAAACTGTAATAGTGTCTCCCTGATTGTTCAGTCACAAATATATCTGTCTGAAAGATTCTGGTGTAGGCCAGAAAAGTATAACTGTGGTTTTGCAGTTCCATGGGTCAAATCTCTGTATTATCCTGTTTTTGGCATTTTTTTGCAGTAAAAAAAACAGTAATAGCGTCTCCCTGATTGTTCAGACACAAATAAATCTGCTTAAAAGAGTCTGGTGTAGGCCAGAAAAATATAACTGTGGTTATGCAGTTGCACGGGTCAAATCTCTGTATTATACTTTTTTTTGGCATTTTTTGCTGTAAAAAAAACTGTAATAGTGTCTCCCTGACTGTTCAGACACAAATAGATCTGTTTAAAAGAGTCTGGTGTAGGCCAGAAAAATATAACTGTGGTTTTGCAGTTCCACGGGTCAAATCTCTGTATTATCCTGTTTTGGGCATTTTTTGCCATAAAAAAACTGTAATAGTGTCTCCCTGACTGGTCACACACAAATATATCTGTTTAAAAGAGTCTGGTGTAGGCCAGAAAAGTATGACTGTGGTTTTGCAGTTCCACAGGTCAAATCTCTGCATTATCCTGTTTTTGGCATTTTTTGTCGTATAAAAACAGTAATAGTGTCTCCCTGACTGTTCAGACACAAATATATCTGTTTGAAAGATTCTGGTGTAGGCCAGAAACGTATAACTGTGGTTTTGCAGTTCCACGAGTCAAATCTCTGTATTATCCTTTCTTTGCCGTAAAAAAAAACTGTAATAGTGTCTCCCTGACTGGTCAGACACAAATATATCTGTTTAAAAGAGTCTGGTGTAGGCCAGAAAAGTATCACTGTGGTTTTGCTGTTCCAAAGGTCAAATCTCTGTATTATCCTGTTTTTGGCATTTTTTGCAGAAAAAAAAACTGTAATAGTGTCTCCCTGACTGGTCAGACACAAATATATCTGTTTAAAAGAGTGTGGTGTAGGCCAGAAAAATATAACTGTGGTTTTGCAGTTCCACGGGTCAAATCTCTGTATTATCCTTTTTTTGGCATTTTTTTGCCGTAAAAAAACCTGTAATAGTGTCTCCCTGACTGGTCAGACACAAATATATCTGTTTAAAAGAGTCTGGTGTAGGCCAGAAAAATATAACTGTGGTTATGCAGTTCCACGGGTCAAATCTCTGCATTATCCTGTTTTTGGCATTTTTTGCTGTAAAAAAACAGTAATAGTGCCTCCCTGATTGTTCAGACACAAATATATCTGTTTAAAAGAGTCTGGTGTAGGCCAGAAAAATATAACTGTGGTTTTGCAGTTCCATGGGTCAAATCTCTGTATTATCCTTTTTTTGGCATTTTTTGCCATAAAAAAAACTGTAATAGTGTCTCCCTGACTAGTCAGACACAAATATATCTGTTTAAAAGAGTCTGGTGTAGGCCAGAGAAATGTAACTGTGGTTATAAAGTTCCACAGGTCAAATCTCTGTATTATCCTTTTTTTGGCATTGTTTGCCATAAAAAAACTTTAATAGTGTCTCCCTGACTGGTCAGACACAAATATATCTGTTTAAAAGAGTGTGGTGTAGGCCAGAAAAATATAACTGTGGTTTTGCAGTTGCACGGGTCAAATCTCTGTATTATCCTGTTTTGGGCATTTTTTGCTGTAAAAAAATACTGTAATAGTGCCTCCCTGATTGTTAAGACACAAATATATCTGTTTAAAAGAGTCTGGTGTAGGCCAGAAAAATATAACTGTGGTTTTGCAGTTCCACGGGTCAAATCTCTGTATTATCCTGTTTTTGGCATTTTTTGCTGTAAAAAAAACAGTAATAGTGCCTCCCTGATTGTTCAGACACAAATATATCTGTTTAAAAGAGTCTGGTGTAGGCCAGAAAAATATAACTGTGATTTTGCAGTTCCACCAGTCACAGCTCTGTATTATCCCTTTTTTGGCATTTTTTGCCATAAAAAAAAACTGTAATAGTGTCTCCCTGACTGGTCAGACAGAAATATATCTGTTTAAAAGAGTCTGGTGTAGGCCAGAAAAATATAACTGTGGTTTTGCAGTTCCACTGGTCAAATCTCTGTATTATCCTGTTTTGGGCGTTTTTTCACGTAAAAAAAAGCTTTAATAGTGCCTCCCTGATTGTTCAGACACAAATATATCTGTTTAAAAGAGTCTGGTGTAGGCCAGAAAAATATAATTGTGGTTTGCTGTTCCACGGGTCAAATCTCTGTATTATCCTGGTTTTTGGCATTTTTTGCTGTAAAAAAAACAGTTATAGTGCCTCCCTGATTGTTCAGACCCAAATATATCTGTTTAAAAGAGTCTGGTGTAGGCCACAAAAATATAACTGTGGCTTTGCAGTTCCACCGGTCAAATCGCTGTATTATCCTTTTTTTTGCATATTTTGCCTTTAAAAAAAACTGTAATAGTGTCTCCCTGACTGGTCAGACACAAATATATCTGTTCAAAAGAGTCTGGTGTAGGCTAGAAAAATTTAACTGTGGTTATGCAGTTCCACAGGTCAAATCTCTGTATTATCTTTTTTTGGCATGTTTTGCCGTAAAAAAAACTTTAATAGTGTCTCCCTGACTGGTCAGACACAAATATATCTGTTTAAAAGAGTGTGGTGTAGGCCAGAATAATATAACTGTGGTTTTGCAGTTCCACGGGTCAAATCTCTGTATTATCCTTTTTTTGGCATTTTCTTGCCATAAAAAAACGTGTAATAATGTCTCCCTGACTGGTCAGACACAAATATATCTGTTTAAAAGAGTGTGGTGTAGGCCAGAATAATATAACTGTGGTTATGCAGTTCCACGGGTCAAATCTCTGTATTATCCTGTTTTTGGCATTTTTTGCTGTAAAAAACAGTGATAGTGCCTCCCTGATTGTTCAGACACAAATATATCTGTTTAAAAGAGTCTGGTGTAGGCCAGAAAAATATAACTGTGGTTCTGCAGTTCCACGGGTCAAATCTCTGTATTATCCTTTTTTTGGCATGTTTTGCCGTAAAAAAAACTTTAATAGTGTCTCCCTGACAGGTCAGACACAAATATATCTGTTTAAAAGAGTGTGGTGTAGGCCAGAAAAATATAACTGTGGTTTTGCAGTTGCACGGGTCAAATCTCTTTATTATCCTGTTTTGGGCATTTTTTGCTGTAAAAAATACTGTAATAGTGCCTCCCTGATTGTTCAGACACAAATATATCTGTTTATAAGAGTCTGGTGTAGGCCAGAAAAATATAACTGTGGTTTTGCAGTTCCACGGGTCAAATCTCTCTATTATCCTGTTTTTGGCATTTTTTGCTGTAAAAAAAATAGTAATAGTGCCTCCCTGATTGTTCACACACAAATATATCTGTTTAAAAGAGTCTGGTGTAGGCCAGAAAAATATAACTGTGGTTTTGCAGTTCCACGGGTCAAATCTCTGTATTATCCTTTTTTTGGCATTTTTTTGCCGTAAAAAAACCTGTAATAGTGTCTCCCTGACTGGTCAGACACAAATATATCTGTTTAAAAGAGTCTGGTGTAGGCCAGAAAAATATAACTGTGGTTATGCAGTTCCACGGGTCAAATCTCTGTATTATCCTGTTTTTGGCATTTTTTGCTGTAAAAAACAGTAATAGTGCCTCCCTGATTGTTCAGACACAAATATATCTGTTTAAAAGAGTCTGGTGTAGGCCAGAAAAACATAACTGTGGTTTTGCAGTTCCACGGGTCAAATCTCTGTATTATCCTTTTTTTGGCATGTTTTGCTGTAAAAAAAACTTTAATAGTGTCTCCCTGACAGGTCAGACACAAATATATTTGTTTAAAAGAGTGTGGTGTAGGCCAGAAAAATATAACTGTGGTTTTGCAGTTGCATGGGTCAAATCTCTGTATTATCCTGTTTTGGGCATTTTTTGCTGTAAAAAAATACTGTAATAGTGCCTCCCTGATTGTTCAGACACAAATATATCTGTTTAAAAGAATCTGGTGTAGGCCAGAAAAATATAACTGTGGTTTTGCAGTTCCACGGGTCAAATCTCCGTATTATCCTGTTTTTGGCATTTTTTGCTGTAAAAAAAACAGTAATAGTGCCTCCCTGATTGTTCACACACAAATATATCTGTTTAAAAGAGTCTGGTGTAGGCCAGAAAAATATAACTGTGGATTTGCAGTTCCACGGGTCAAATCTCTGTATTATCCTTTTTTTGGCATGTTTTGCCGTAAAAAAAAACTTTAATAGTGTCTCCCTGACTGGTCAGACACAAATATATCTGTTTAAAAGAGTCTGGTATAGGCCAGAAAAATATAACTGTGGTTTTGCAGTTCCACGGGTCAAATCTCTGTATTATCCTGTTTCGGGCATTTTTTGCCATAAAAAAAACTGTAATAGTGCCTCCCTGATTGTTCTGACACAAATATATCTGTTTAAAAGGGTCTGGTGTAGGCCAGAAACATATGACTGTGGTTTTGCAGTTCCACGGGTCAAATCTCTGTATTATTCTGTTTTTGGCATTTTTTACCGTAAAAAAACTTTAATAGTGTCTCCCTGAATGTTCAGACACAAATATATCTGTTTGAAAGATTCTGGTGTAGGCCAGAAAAGTATAACTGTGGTTTTGCCATTGCACATGTCAAATCTCTGTATTATCCTTTTTTTGGCATTTTTTGCAGTAAAAAAAACTATAATAGTGTCTCCCTGACTGGTCAGACACAAATATATCTGTTTAAAAGAGTCTGGTGTAGGCCAGAAAAATATAACTGTGGTTATGCAGTTCCACGGGTCAAATTTCTGTATGATCCTGTTTTGGGCATTTTTTCGCGTAAAAAAAAACTTTAATAGTGCCTCCCTGATTGTTCAGACACAAATATATCTGTTTAAAAGAGTCTGGTGTAGGCCAGAAAAATATAATTGTGGTTTGCTGTTCCACGGGTCAAATCTCTGTATTATCCTGGTTTTTGCATATTTTGCCGTTAAAAAAAACTGTAATAGTGTCTCCCTGACTGGTCAGACACAAATATATCTGTTCAAAAGAGTCTGGTGTAGGCTAGGAAAATTTAACTGTGGTTATGCCGTTCCACAGGTCAAATCTCTGTATTATCTTTTTTTGGCTTGTTTTGCCATAAAAAAAACTTTAATAGTGTCTCCCTGAATGGTCAGACACAAATATATCTGTTTAAAAGAGTGTGGTTTAGGCCAGAATAATATAACTGTGGTTTTGCAGTTCCACGGGTCAAATCTCTGTATTATCCTGTTTTTGGCATTTTTTGCTGTAAAAAACAGTAATAGTGCCTCCCTGATTGTTCAGACACAAATATATCTGTTTAAAAGAGTCTGGTGTAGGCCAGAAAAATATAACTGTGGTTTTGCAGTTCCACGGGTCAAATCTCTGTATTATCCTTTTTTTGGCATGTTTTGCCGTAAAAAAAACTTTAATGGTGTCTCCCTGACAGGTCAGACACAAATATATCTGTTTAAAAGAGTGTGTGTAGGCCAGAAAAATATAACTGTGGTTTTGCTATTGCACGGGTCAAATCTCTTTATTATCCTGTTTTGGGCATTTTTTGCTGTAAAAAAATACTGTAATAGTGCCTCCCTGATTGTTCAGACACAAATATATCTGTTTAAAAGAGTCTGGTGTAGGCCAGAAAAATATAACTGTGGTTTTGCAGTTCCACGGGTCAAATCTCTCTATTATCCTGTTTTTGGCATTTTTTGCTGTAAAAAAAACTGTAATAGTGCCTCCCTGATTGTTCACACACAAATATATCTGTTTAAAAGAGTCTGGTGTAGGCCAGAAACATATAACTGTGGTTTTGCAGTTCCACGGGTCAAATCTCTGTATTATCCTTTTTTTGGCATTTTTTGCCTTAAAAAAAACAGTAATAGTGTCTCCCTGATTGTTCAGACACAAATATATCTGTTTAAAAGGGTCTGGTGTAGGCCAGAAACATATGACTGTGGTTTTGCAGTTCCACGGGTCAAATCTCTGTATTATTCTGTTCTTGGCATTTTTTACCGTAAAAAAACTTTAATAGTGTCTCCCTGAATGTTCAGACACAAATATATCTGTTTGAAAGATTCTGGTGTAGGCCAGAAAAGTATAACTGTGGTTTTGCCATTCCACATGTCAAATCTCTGTATTATCCTTTTTTTGGCATTTTTTGCAGTAAAAAAAACTATAATAGTGTCTCCCTGACTGGTCAGACACAAATATATCTGTTTAAAAGAGTCTGGTGTAGGCCAGAAAAATATAACTGTGGTTTTGCAGTTCCACGGGTCAAATTTCTGTATTATCCTGTTTTGGGCATTTTTTCGCGTAAAAAAAAACTTTAATAGTGCCTCCCTGATTGTTCAGACACAAATATATCTGTTTAAAAGAGTCTGGTGTAGGCCAGAAAAATATAATTGTGGTTTGCTGTTCCACGGGTCAAATCTCTGTATTATCCTGGTTTTTGCATATTTTGCCGTTAAAAAAAACTGTAATAGTGTCTCCCTGACTGGTCAGACACAAATATATCTGTTCAAAAGAGTCTGGTGTAGGCTAGGAAAATTTAACTGTGGTTATGCCGTTCCACAGGTCAAATCTCTGTATTATCTTTTTTTGGCTTGTTTTGCCATAAAAAAAACTTTAATAGTGTCTCCCTGAATGGTCAGACACAAATATATCTGTTTAAAAGAGTGTGGTTTAGGCCAGAATAATATAACTGTGGTTTTGCAGTTCCACGGGTCAAATCTCTGTATTATCCTGTTTTTGTCATTTTTTGCTGTAAAAAACAGTAATAGTGCCTCCCTGATTGTTCAGACACAAATATATCTGTTTAAAAGAGTCTGGTGTAGGCCAGAAAAATATAACTGTGGTTTTGCAGTTCCACGGGTCAAATCTCTGTATTATCCTTTTTTTGGCATGTTTTGCCGTAAAAAAAACTTTAATGGTGTCTCCCTGACAGGTCAGACACAAATATATCTGTTTAAAAGAGTGTGTGTAGGCCAGAAAAATATAACTGTGGTTTTGCTATTGCACGGGTCAAATCTCTTTATTATCCTGTTTTGGGCATTTTTTGCTGTAAAAAAATACTGTAATAGTGCCTCCCTGATTGTTCAGACACAAATATATCTGTTTAAAAGAGTCTGGTGTAGGCCAGAAAAATATAACTGTGGTTTTGCAGTTCCACGGGTCAAATCTCTCTATTATCCTGTTTTTGGCATTTTTTGCTGTAAAAAAAACTGGAATAGTGCCTCCCTGATTGTTCACACACAAATATATCTGTTTAAAAGAGTCTGGTGTAGGCCAGAAACATATAACTGTGGTTTTGCAGTTCCACGGGTCAAATCTCTGTATTTTCCTTTTTTTGGCATTTTTTGCCTTAAAAAAAACAGTAATAGTGTCTCCCTGATTGTTCAGACACAAATATATCTGTTTGAAAGATTCTGGTGTAGGCCAGAAAAGTATAACTGTGGTTTTGCCATTCCACGGCTCAAATCTCTGTATTATCCTTTTTTGGCATTTTTTGCAGTAAAAAAACTATAATAGTGTCTCCCTGACTTGTCAGAAACAAATATATCTGTTAAAAGAGTCTGGTGTAGGCCAGAAAAATATAACTGTGGTTTTGCAGTTCCACGGGTAAAATCTCTGTATTTTCCTGTTTTGGGCATTTTTTGCTGTAAAAAAAACCTGTAATAGTGCCTCCCTGATTGTTCAGACACAAATATATCTGTTTAAAAGAGTCTGGTGTAGGCCAGAAAAATATAACTGTGGTTTTGCAGTTACACGGGTCAAATCTCTGTATTATCCTTTTTTTTTGGCATTTTTTGCCGTAAAAAAAACCTGTAATAGTGTCTCTCTGACTGGTCAGACACAAATATATCTGTTTAAAAGAGTCTGGTGTAGGCCAGAAAAATATAACTGTGGTTTGCAGTTCCACGGGTCAAATCTCTGTATTATCCTGTTTTTGGCATTTTTTGCTGTAAAAAAAACAGTAATAGTGCCTCCATGATTGTTCAGACACAAATATATCTGTTTAAAAGAGTCTGGTGTAGGCCAGAAAAATATAACTGTGGTTTTGCAGTTCCAAGGGTCACAGCTCTGTATTATCCTTTTTTTGGCATGTTTTGCCATAAAAAAAAACTGTAATAGTGTCACCCTGACTGGTCAGACACAAATATATCTGTTTAAAAGAGTCTGGTGTAGGCCAGAAAAATATAACTGTGGTTTTGCAGTTACACGGGTCAAATCTCTGTATTATCCTTTTTTTTTGGCATTTTTTGCCGTAAAAAAACCTGTAATAGTGTCTCTCTGACTGGTCAGACACAAATATATCTGTTTAAAAGAGTCTGGTGTAGGCCAGAAAAATATAACTGTGGTTTGCTGTTCAACGGGTCAAATCTCTGTATTATTCTGTTTTTGGCATTTTTTGCTGTAAAAAAACAGTAATAGTGCCTCCATGATTGTTCAGACACAAATATATCTGTTTAAAAGAGTCTGGTGTAGGCCAGAGAAATATAACTGTGGTTTTGCAGTTCCACGGGTCACAGCTCTGTATTATCCTTTTTTTGGCATTTTTTGCCATAAAAAAAAACTGTAATAGTGTCTCCCTGACTGGTCAGACACAAATATATCTGTTTAAAAGAGTCTGATGTATGCCAGAAAAATATAACTGTGGTTTTGCAGTTCCACGGGTCAAATCTCTGTATTATCCTTTTTTGGCATGTTTTGCTGTAAAAAAAAACTGTAATAGTGTCTCCCTGACTGGTCAGACACAAATATATCTGTTTAAAAGAGTCTGGTGTAGGCCAGAAAAATATAACTGTGGTTTTGCAGTCCCACGGGTCAAATCTCTGTATTATCCTGTTTTGGGCATTTTTTGCCGTAAAAAAAACCTGTAATAGTGCCTCCCTGATTGTTCAGAAACAAATATATCTGTTTAAAAGAGTCTGGTGTAGGCCAGAAAAATATAACTGTAGTTTTGCAGTTCCACGGGTCAAATCTCTGTATTATCCTTTTTTTGGCATTTTTTGCCTTAAAAAAAACAGTAATAGTGTCTCCCTGATTGTTCAGACACAAATATATCTGTTTGAAAGATTCTGGTGTAGGCCAGAAAAGTATAACTGTGGTTTTGCCATTCCACGGCTCAAATCTCTGTATTATCCTTTTTTTGGCATTTTTTGCAGTAAAAAAACTATAATAGTGTCTCCCTGACTTGTCAGAAACAAATATATCTGTTTAAAAGAGTCTGGTGTAGGTCAGAAAAATATAACTGTGGTTTTGCAGTTCCACGGGTAAAATCTCTGTATTTTCCTGTTTTGGGCATTTTTTGCCGTAAAAAAAACCTGTAATAGTGCCTCCCTGATTGTTCAGACACAAATATATCTGTTTAAAAGAGTCTGGTGTAGGCCAGAAAAATATGACTGTGGTTTTGCAGTTACACGGGTCAAATCTCTGTATTATCCTTTTTTTTTGGCCTTTTTTTGCCGTAAAAAAAACCTGTAATAATGTCTCTCTGACTGGTCAGACACAAATATATCTGTTTAAAAGAGTCTGGTGTAGGCCAGAAAAATATAACTGTGGTTTGCTGTTCCACGGGTCAAATCTCTGTATTATCCTGTTTTTGGCATTTTTTGCTGTAAAAAAAACAGTAATAGTGCCTCCATGATTGTTCAGACACAAATATATCTGTTTAAAAGAGTCTGGTGTAGGCCAGAAAAATATAACTGTGGTTTTGCAGTTCCAAGGGTCACAGCTCTGTATTATCCTTTTTTTGGCATGTTTTGCCATAAAAAAAAACTGTAATAGTGTCTCCCTGACTGGTCAGACACAAATATATCTGTTTAAAAGAGTCTGGTGTAGGCCAGAAAAATATAACTGTGGTTTTGCAGTTACACGGGTCAAATCTCTGTATTATCCTTTTTTTTTGGCATTTTTTGCCGTATAAAAACCTGTAATAGTGTCTCTCTGACTGGTCAGACACAAATATATCTGTTTAAAAGAGTCTGGTGTAGGCCAGAAAAATATAACTGTGGTTTGCTGTTCCACGGGTCAAATCTCTGTATTATCCTGTTTTTGGCATTTTTTGCTGTAAAAAAAACAGTAATAGTGCCTCCATGATTGTTCAGACACAAATATATCTGTTTAAAAGAGTCTGGTGTAGGCCAGAGAAATATAACTGTGGTTTTGCAGTTCCACGGGTCACAGCTCTGTATTATCCTTTTTTTGGCATTTTTTGCCATAAAAAAAAACTGTAATAGTGTCTCCCTGACTGGTCAGACACAAATATATCTGTTTAAAAGAGTCTGGTGTATGCCAGAAAAATATAACTGTAGTTTTGCAGTTCCACGGGTCAAATCTCTGTATTATCCTGTTTTGGGCATTTTTTGCCGTAAAAAAAACTGGAATAGTGCCTCCCTGATTGTTCAGACACACATATATCTGTTTAAAAGAGTCTGGTGTAGGCCAGAAAAATATATCTGTGGTTTTGCAGTTCCACGGGTCAAATCTCTGTATTATCCTGTTTTTGGCATTTTTTGCCATAAAAAAAATTGTAATAGTGTCTCCCTGACTGGTCAGACACAAATATATCGGTTTAAAAGAGTCTGGTGTAGGCCAGAAAAATATAACTGTGGTTATGCAGTTCCACAGGTCAAATCTCTGTATTATCCTGTTTTTGGCATTTTTTGCCTTAAAAAAAAACTTTAATAGTGTCTCCCTGACTGGTCAGACACAAATATATCTGTTTAAAAGAGTCTGGTGTAGGCCAGAAAAATATAACTGTGGTTTTGCAGTTCCACGGGTCAAATCTCTGTATTATCCTTTTCTTGGCATTTTTTGCCTTAAAAAAAACTTTAATAGTGTGTCCCTGACTGGTCAGACACAAATATATCTGTTTAAAAGAGTCTGGTGTAGGCCAAAAAAATATAACTGTGGTTTTGCAGTTGCACGGGTCAAATCTCTGTATTATCCTGTTTTGGGTATTTTTTGCTGTAAAAAAAAACTGAAATAGTGCCTCCCTGATTGTTCTGACACAAATATATCTGTTTAAAAGAGTCTGGTGTAGGCCAGAAACATATAACTGTGGTTTTGCAGTTCCACGGGTCAAATCTCTGTAATATCCTTTTTTTGGCATTTTTTGCCGTAAAAAAACAGTAATAGTGTCTCCATGATTGTTCAGACACAAATATATCTGTTTGAAAGATTCTGGTGTAGGCCAGAAAAGTATAACTGTGGTTTTGCCATTCCACGGCTCAAATCTCTGTATTATCCTTTTTTTGGCATTTTTTGCAGTAAAAAAACAATAATAGTGTCTCCCTGACTAGTCAGACACAAATATATCTGGTTAAAAGAGTCTGGTGTAGGCCAGAAAAATATAACTGTGGTTTTGCAGTTCCACGGGTCAAATCTCTGTATTATCCTGTTTTGGGCATTTTTTGCCGTAAAAAAAACCTGTAATAGTGCCTCCCTGATTGTTCAGACACAAATATATCTGTTTAAAAGAGTCTGTTGTAGGCCAGAAAAATATAACTGTGGTTTTGCAGTTACACGGGTCAAATCTTTGTATTATCCTTTTTTTTGGAATTTTTTGCCTTAAAAAAACCTGTAATAGTGTCTCCCTGAATGGTCAGACACAAATATATCTGTTTAAAAGAGTCTGGTGTAGGCCAGAAAATATGACTGTGGTTTTGCTGTTCCACGGGTCAAATCTCTGTATTATCCTGTTTTTGGCAATTTTTGCTGTAAAAAAAACGGTAATAGTGCCTCCATGATTGTTCAGACACAAATATATCTGTTTAAAAGAGTCTGGTGTAGGCCAGAAAAATATAACTGTGGTATTGCAGTTCCACGGGTCACAGCTCTGTATTATCCTTTTTTGGCATTTTTTTGGCATAAAAAAAAACTGTAATAGTGTCTCCCTGACTGGTCAGACACAAAGATATCTGTTTAAAAGAGTCTGGTGTAGGCCATAAAAATATAACTGTGGTTTTCCAGTTGCACGGGTCAAATCTCTGTATTATCCTGTTTTGGGCATTTTTTGCCGTAAAAAAAATCTGTAATAGTGCATCCCTGATTGTTCTGACACAAATATATCTGTTTAAAAGAGTCTGGTGTAGGCCAGAAACATATAACTGTGGTTTTGCAGTTCCACGGGTCAAATCTCTGTATTATCCTTTTTTTGGCATTTTTTGCCGTAAAAAAAAACAGTAATAGTGTCTCCCTGATTGTTCATACGCAAATATATCTGTTTGAAAGATTCTGGTGTAGGCCAGAAAAATATAACTGTGGTTTTGCAGTTACACGGGTCAAATCTCTGTATTATCCTTTTTTTTTGGCATTTTTTGCAGTAAAAAAAAAATGTAATAGTGTCTCCCTGACTGGACAGACACAAATATATCTGTTTAACAGAGTCTGGTGTAGGCCAGAAAAATATAACTGTGGTTATGCAGTTCCACAGGTCAAATCTCTGTATTATCCTGTTTTTGGCATTTTTTGCCTTAAAAAAAAAACTTTAATAGTGTCTCCCTGACTGGTCCGACACAAATATATCTGTTTAAAAGAGTCTAGTGTAGGCCAGAAAAATATAACTGTGGTTTTGCAGTTCCACTGGTCAAATCTCTGTATTATCCTGTTTTTGGCATTATTTGCTGTAAAAAAAACAGTATTAGTGCCTCCCTGATTGTTCAGAAACAAATATATCTGTTTAAAGGAGTCTGGTGTAGGCCAGAAAAATATAACTGTGGTTTTGCAGTTCCACGGGTCAAATCTCTGTATTATCCTTTGTTTGGCATGTTTTGCCGTAAAAAAAACTTTAATAGTGTCTCCCTGACTGGTCAGACACAAATATATCTGTTTAAAAGAGTCTGTTGTAGGCCAGAAAGTTATAACTGTGGTTGTGCAGTTCCACGGGTCAAATCTCTGTATTATCCTTTTTTTGGCACTTTTTGCGATAAAAAAACCATGTAATAGTGTCTCCCTGACTGGTCAGACACAAATATATCTGTTTAAAAGAGTCTGTTGTAGGCCAGAAAAATATAACTGTGGTTTTGCAGTTCTACAGGTCAAATCTCTGTATTACCCTTTTTTTGGCATGATTTGCCATAAAAAAACAGTAATAGTGTCTCCCGGACTGGTCAGACACAAATATATCTGTTTAAAAGAGTCTGGTGTAGGCTAGAAAAATATAACTGTGGTTTTTCAGTTCCACGGTTCGAATCGCTGTATTATCCTTTTTTTGGCATTTTTTGCCTTAAAAAAAACTTTAATATTGTCTCCCTGACTGGTCAGACACAAATATATCTGTTCAAAAGAGTCTGGTGTAGGCCAAAAAAATATAACTGTGGTTTTGCAGTTGCACGGGTCAAATCTCTGTATTATCCTGTTTTGGGCATTTTTTGCCATAAAAAAACTGTAATAGTGCCTCCCTGATTGTTCTGACACAAATATATCTGTTTAAAAGAGTCTGGTGTAGGCCAGAAACATATAACTGTGGTTTTGCAGATCCACGGGTCAAATCTCTGTATTATCCTGTTTTTAGCATTATTTGCTGTAAAAAAAA
This sequence comes from Phyllobates terribilis, assembly GCF_046119375.1. Taxonomy (NCBI): domain Eukaryota; kingdom Metazoa; phylum Chordata; class Amphibia; order Anura; family Dendrobatidae; genus Phyllobates; species Phyllobates terribilis. Next base: position 606,319,461 of record NW_027362764.1, read on the forward strand.
CAGTATTAGTGCCTCCCTGATTGCTCAGACACAAATATATCTGTTTAAAAGAGTCTGGTGTAGGCCAGAAAAATATAACTGTGGTTTTGCAGTTCCACGGGTCAAATCTCTGTATTATCCTTTTTTTTTGGCCTTTTTTTGCCGTAAAAAAAACCTGTAATAGTGTCTCTCTGACTGGTCAGACACAAATATATCTGTTTAAAAGAGTCTGGTGTAGGCCAGAAAAATATAACTGTGGTTTGCTGTTCCACGGGTCAAATCTCTGTATTATCCTGTTTTTGGCATTTTTTGCTGTAAAAAAAACAGTAATAGTGCCTCCATGATTGTTCAGACACAAATATATCTGTTTAAAAGAGTCTGGTGTAGGCCAGAAAAATATAACTGTGGTTTTCCAGTTCCAAGGGTCACAGCTCTGTATTATCCTTTTTTTGGCATGTTTTGCCATAAAAAAAAACTGTAATAGTGTCTCCCTGACTGGTCAGACACAAATATATCTGTTTAAAAGAGTCTGGTGTAGGCCAGAAAAATATAACTGTGGTTTTGCAGTTACACGGGTCAAATCTCTGTATTATCCTTTTTTTTTGGCATTTTTTGCCGTAAAAAAACCTGTAATAGTGTCTCTCTGACTGGTCAGACACAAATATATCTGTTTAAAAGAGTCTGGTGTAGGCCAGAAAAATATAACTGTGGTTTGCTGTTCCACGGGTCAAATCTCTGTATTATCCTGTTTTTGGCATTTTTTGCTGTAAAAAAAACAGTAATAGTGCCTCCATGATTGTTCAGACACAAATATATCTGTTTAAAAGAGTCTGGTGTAGGCCAGAGAAATATAACTGTGGTTTTGCAGTTCCACGGGTCACAGCTCTGTATTATCCTTTTTTTGGCATTTTTTGCCATAAAAAAAAACTGTAATAGTGTCTCCCTGACTGGTCAGACACAAATATATCTGTTTAAAAGAGTCTGGTGTATGCCAGAAAAATATAACTGTGGTTTTGCAGTTCCACGGGTCAAATCTCTGTATTATCCTTTTTTGGCATGTTTTGCTGTAAAAAAAAACTGTAATAGTGTCTCCCTGACTGGTCAGACACAAATATATCTGTTTAAAAGAGTCTGGTGTAGGCCAGAAAAATATAACTGTGGTTTTGCAGTCCCACGGGTCAAATCTCTGTATTATCCTATTTTGGGCATTTTTTGCCGTAAAAAAAAACTGTAATAGTGCCTCCCTGATTGTTCAGAAACAAATATATCTGTTTGAAAGAGTCTAGTGTAGGCCAGAAAAATATAACTGTAGTTTTGCAGTTCCACGGGTCAAATCTCTGTATTATCCTGTTTTGGGCATTTTTTGCCGTAAAAAAAACTGTAATAGTGCCTCCCTGATTGTTCAGACACAAATATATCTGTTTAAAAGAGTCTGGTGTAGGCCAGAAAAATATATCTGTGGTTTTGCAGTTCCACGGGTCAAATCTCTGTATTATCCTTTTTTTGGCATTTTTTGCCATAAAAAAAATTGTAATAGTGTCTCCCTGACTGGTCAGACACAAATATATCTGTTTAAAAGAGTCTGGTGTAGGCCAGAAAAATATAACTGTGGTTATGCAGTTCCACAGGTCAAATCTCTGTATTATCCTGTTTTTGGCATTTTTTGCCTTAAAAAAAAACTTTAATAGTGTCTCCCTGACTGGTCAGACACAAATATATCTGTTTAAAAGAGTCTGGTGTAGGCCAGAAAAATATAACTGTGGTTTTGCAGTTCCACGGGTCAAATCTCTGTATTATCCTTTTCTTGGCGTTTTTTGCCTTAAAAAAAACTTTAATAGTGTGTCCCTGACTGGTCAGACACAAATATATCTGTTTAAAAGAGTCTGGTGTAGGCCAAAAAAATATAACTGTGGTTTTGCAGTTGCACGGGTCAAATCTCTGTATTATCCTGTTTTGGGTATTTTTTGCTGTAAAAAAAAACTGAAATAGTGCCTCCCTGATTGTTCTGACACAAATATATCTGTTTAAAAGAGTCTGGTGTAGGCCAGAAACATATAACTGTGGTTTTGCAGTTCCACGGGTCAAATCTCTGTAATATCCTTTTTTTGGCATTTTTTGCCGTAAAAAAAAACAGTAATAGTGTCTCCATGATTGTTCAGACACAAATATATCTGTTTGAAAGATTCTGGTGTAGGCCAGAAAAGTATAACTGTGGTTTTGCCATTCCACGGCTCAAATCTCTGTATTATCCTTTTTTTGGCATTTTTTGCAGTAAAAAAACAATAATAGTGTCTCCCTGACTAGTCAGACACAAATATATCTGGTTAAAAGAGTCTGGTGTAGGCCAGAAAAATATAAGTGTGGTTTTGCAGTTCCTCGGGTCAAATCTCTGAATTATCCTGTTTTGGGCATTTTTTGCCGTAAAAAAAACCTGTAATAGTGCCTCCCTGATTGTTCAGACACAAATATATCTGTTTAAAAGAGTCTGTTGTAGGCCAGAAAAATATAACTGTGGTTTTGCAGTTACACGGGTCAAATCTCTGTATTATCCTTTTTTTTTGGAATTTTTTGCCTTAAAAAAACCTGTAATAGTGTCTCCCTGAATGGTCAGACACAAGTATATCTGTTTAAAAGAGTCTGGTGTAGGCCAGAAAATATAACTGTGGTTTTGCTGTTCCATGGGTCAAATCTCTGTATTATCCTGTTTTTGGCAATTTTTGCTGTAAAAAAAACGGTAATAGTGCCTCCATGATTGTTCAGACACAAATATATCTGTTTAAAAGTGTCTGGTGGAGGCCAGAAAAATATAACTGTGGTATTGCAGTTCCACGGGTCACAGCTCTGTATTATCCTTTTTTTGGCATTTTTTTGCCATAAAAAAAAACTGTAATAGTGTCTCCCTGACTGGTCAGACACAAAGATATCTGTTTAAAAGAGTCTGGTGTAGGCCAGAAAAATATAACTGTGGTTTTGCAGTTCCACAGGTCAAATCGCTGTATTATCCTTTTTTTGGCATTTTTTGCCTTAAAAAAAAACTTTAATAGTGTCTCCCTGACTGGTCAGACACAAATATATCTGTTTAAAAGAGTCTGGTGTAGGCCAGAAAAATATAACTGTGGTTTTCCAGTTGCACGGGTCAAATCTCTGTATTATCCTGTTTTGGGCATTTTTTGCCGTAAAAAAAATCTGTAATAGAGCATCCCTGATTGTTCTGACACAAATATATCTGTTTAAAAGAGTCTGGTGTAGGCCAGAAACATATAACTGTGGTTTTGCAGTTCCACGGGTCAAATCTCTGTATTATCCTTTTTTTGGCATTTTTTGCCGTAAAAAAAACAGTAATAGTGTCTCCCTGATTGTTCAGACGCAAATATATCTGTTTGAAAGATTCTGGTGTAGGCCAGAAAAATATAACTGTGGTTTTGCAGTTACACGGGTCAAATCTCTGTATTATCCTTTTTTTTTGGCAGTTTTTGCAGTAAAAAAAAAATGTAATAGTGTCTCCCTGACTGGACAGACACAAATATATCTGTTTAACAGAGTCTGGTGTAGGCCAGAAAAATATAACTGTGGTTATGCAGTTCCACAGGTCAAATCTCTGTATTATCCTGTTTTTGGCATTTTTTGCCTTAAAAAAAAAACTTTAATAGTGTCTCCCTGACTGGTCCGACACAAATATATCTGTTTAAAAGAGTCTAGTGTAGGCCAGAAAAATATAACTGTGGTTTTGCAGTTCCACGGGTCAAATCTCTGTATTATCCTTTTTTTGGCATTTTTTGCCGTAAAAAAAACTAATAGTGTCTCCCTGATTGTTCAGACACAAATATATCTGTTTGAAAGATTCTGGTGTAGGCCAGAAAAGTATAACTGTGGTTTTGCCATTCCTCGGCTCAAATCTCTGTATTATCCTTTTTTTGGCATTTTTTGCAGTAAAAAAAACTATAATAGTGTCTCCCTGACTAGTCAGACACAAATATTTCTGTTTAAAAGAGTTTGGTGTAGGCCAGAAAAATATAACTGTGGTTTTGCAGTTCCACGGGTCAAATCTCTATATTATCCTGTTTTGGGCATTTTTTGCCGTAAAAAAAAACTGTAATAGTGCCTCCCTGATTGTTCAGACACAAATATATCTGTTTAAAAGAGTCTGGTGTAGGCCAGAAAAATATAACTGTGGTTTTGCAGTTACACGGGTCAAATCTCTGTATTATCCTTTTTTTTTGGCATTTTTTGAAGCAAAAAAAACCTGTAATAGTGTTTCCCTGACTGGTCAGACACAAATATATCTGTTTAAAAGAGTCTGGTTTAGGCCAGAAAAATATAACTGTGGTTTAGCAGTTCCTCAGGTCAAATCTCTGTATTATCCTGTTTTTTGCATTTTTTGCCTTAAGAAAAAACTTTAATAGTGTCTCCCTGACTGGTTTTGCAGCATTATTCGCTGTAAAAAAAACAGTATTAGTGCCTCCCTGATTGTTCAGACACAAATATATCTGTCTGAACATACATCTGTCTGAGATGATCTAGTGAATCCTGCTTTGAGCAGGGGGTTGGACCAGATGACCCAGGAGGTCCCTTCCAACTCTACCATTCTATGATTCTATGATCTGTTTAAAAGAGTCTGGTGTAGGCCAGAAAAATATAACTGTGGTTTTGCAGTTCCAAGGGTCAAATCTCTGTATTATCCTGTTTTGGGCATTTTTTACCGTAAAAAAAACAGTATTAGTGCCTCCCTGATTGTTCAGAAACAAATATATCTGTTTAAAGGAGTCTGGTGTAGGCCAGAAAAATATAACTGTGGTTTTGCAGTTCCACGGGTCAAATCTCTGTATTATCCTTTGTTTGGCATGTTTTGCCGTAAAAAAAACTTTAATAGTGTCTCCCTGATTGGACAGACACAAATATATCTGTTTAAAAGAGTCTGTTGTAGGCCAGAAAAATATAACTGCGGTTTTGCAGTTCCACGGGTCAAATCTCTGTATTATCCTTTTTTTGGCACTTTTTGCGATAAAAAAACCATGTAATAGTGTCTCCCTGACTGGTCAGACACAAATATATCTGTTTAAAAGAGTCTGGTGTAGGCCAGAAAAATATAACTGTGGTTTTGCAGTTCCACAGGTCAAATCTCTGTATTACCCTTTTTTTGGCATGATTTGCCGTAAAAAAACTGTAATAGTGTCTCCCGGACTGGTCAGACACAAATATATCTGTTTAAAAGAGTCTGGTGTAGGCTAGAAAAATATAACTGTGGTTTTGCAGTTCCACGGTTCAAATCGCTGTATTATCCTTTTTTTGGCATTTTTTGCCTTAAAAAAAACTTTAATAGTGTCTCCCTGACTGGTCAGACACAAATATATCTGTTTAAAAGAGTCTGGTGTAGGCCAGAAAAATATAACTGTGGTTTTGCAGTTGCACGGGTCAAATCTCTGTATTATCCTGTTTTGGGCATTTTTTGCCATAAAAAAAACTGTAATAGTGCCTCCCTGATTGTTCTGACACAAATATATCTGTTTAAAAGAGTCTGGTGTAGGCCAGAAACATATAACTGTGGTTTTGCAGATCCACGGGTCAAATCTCTGTATTATCCTGTTTTTAGCATTATTTGCTGTAAAAAAAACAGTATTAGTGCCTCCCTGATTGTTCAGACACAAATATATCTGTTTAAAAGAGTCTGGTGTAGGCCAGAAAAATATAACTGTGGTTTTGCAGTTACACGGGTCAAATCTCTGTATTATCCTTTTTTGGCATGTTTTGCCGTAAAAAAAAACTTTAATAGTGTCTCCCTGACTGGTCAGACACAAATATATCTGTTTAAAAGAGTCTGGTGTAGGCCAGAAAAATATAACTGTGGTTTTGCAGTTCCACGGGTCAAATCTCTGTATTATCCTGTTTTGGGCATTTTTTGCCGTAAAAAAAAACTGTAATAGTGTCTCCCTGACTGGTCAGACACAAATATATCTGTTTAAAAGAGTCTGGTGTAGGCCAGAAAAATATAACTGTGGTTTTGCAGTTCCACGGGTCAAATCTCTGTATTATCCTTTTTTTGGCATTTTTTGCGATAAAAAAAACATGTAATAGTGTCTCCCTGACTGGTCAGACACAAATATATCTGTTTAAAAGAGTCTGGTGTAGGCCAGAAAAATATAACTGTGGTTTTGTAGTTCCACGGGTCAAATCTCTGTATTATCCTTTTTTTGGCACTTTTTGCGATAAAAAAAACATATAATAGTGTCTCCCTGACTGTTCAGACACAAATATATCTGTTTAAAAGAGTCTGGTGTAGGCCAGAAAAATATAACTGTGGTTTTGCAGTTCCACGGGTCAAATCTCTGTATTACCCTTTTTTTGGCATGATTTGCCGTAAAAAAACTGTAATAGTGTCTCCCGGACTGGTCAGACACAAATATATCTGTTTAAAAGAGTCTGGTGTAGGCTAGAAAAATATAACTGTGGTTTTGCAGTTCCACGGTTCAAATCGCTGTATTATCCTTTTTTTGGCATTTTTTGCCTTAAAAAAAACTTTAATAGTGTCTCCCTGACTGGTCAGACACAAATATATCTGTTCAAAAGAGTCTGGTGTAGGCCAGAAAAATATAACTGTGGTTTTGCAGTTGTACGGGTCAAATCTCTGTATTATCCTGTTTTGGGCATTTTTTGCCATAAAAAAAACTTTAATAGTGTCTCCCTGACTGGTCAGACACAAATATATCTGTTTAAAAGAGTCTAGTGTAGGCCAGAAAAATATAACTGTGGTTTTGCAGTTCCACGGGTCAAACCTCTGTATTATCCTGTTTTTGGCATTATTTGCTGTAAAAAAAACAGTATTAGTGCCTCCCTGATTGTTCAGAAACAAATATATCTGTTTAAAGGAGTCTGGTGTAGGCCAGAAAAATATAACTGTGGTTTTGCAGTTCCACGGGTCAAATCTCTGTATTATCCTTTGTTTGGCATGTTTTGCCGTAAAAAAAACTTTAATAGTGTCTCCCTGACTGGTCAGACACAAATATATCTGTTTAAAAGAGTCTGTTGTAGGCCAGAAAAATATAACTGTGGTTTTGCAGTTCCACAGGTCAAATCTCTGTATTATCCTTTTTTTGGCACTTTTTGCGATAAAAAAACCATGTAATAGTGTCTCCCTGACTGGTCAGACGCAAATATATCTGTTTAAAAGAGTCTGGTGTAGGCCAGAAAAATATAACTGTGGTTTTGCAGTTCCACGGGTCAAATCTCTGTATTACCCTTTTTTTGGCATGATTTGCCGTAAAAAAACTGTAATAGTGTCTCCCGGACTGGTCAGACACAAATATATCTGTTTAAAAGAGTCTGGTGTAGGCTAGAAAAATATAACTGTGGTTTTGCAGTTCCACGGTTCAAATCGCTGTATTATCCTTTTTTTGGCATTTTTTGCCTTAAAAAAAACTTTAATAGTGTCTCCCTGACTGGTCAGACACAAATATATCTGTTCAAAAGAGTCTGGTGTAGGCCAGAAAAATATAAGTGTGGTTTTGCAGTTGCACGGGTCAAATCTCTGTATTATTCTGTTTTGGGCATTTTTTGCCATAAATAAAAACTGTAATAGTGCCTCCCTGATTGTTCTGACACAAATATATCTGTTTTAAAGAGTCTGATGTAGGCCAGAAACATATAACTGTGGTTTTGCAGATCCACGGGTCAAATCTCTGTATTATCCTGTTTTTAGTATTATTTGCTGTAAAAAAAACAGTATTAGTGCCTCCCTGATTGTTCAGACACAAATATATCTGTTTAAAAGAGTCTGGTGTAGGCCAGAAAAATATAACTGTGGTTTTGCAGTTCCACGGGTCAAATCTCTGTATTATCCTTTTTTTGGCATGTTTTGCCATAAAAAAAACTTTAATAGTGTCTACCTGACTGGTCAGACACAATTATATCTGTTTAAAAGAGTCTGGTGTAGGCCAGAAAAATATAACTGTGGTTTTGCAGTTCCACGTGTCAAATCTCTGTATTATCCTGTTTTGGGCATTTTTTGCCGTAAAAAAAAAACTGTAATAGTGCCTCCCTGATTGTTGAGACACAAATATATCTGTTTAAAAGAGTCTGGTGTAGACCAGAAAAATATAACTGTAGTTTTGCAGTTCCACGGGTCAAATCTCTGTATTATCCTGTTTTTGGCATTTTTTGCCATAAAAAAAACTGCAATAGTGTCTCCCTGACTGGTCAGACACAAATATATCTGTTTAAAAGAGTCTGGTGTAGGCCAGAAAAATATAACTGTAGTTTTGCAGTTCCACGGGTCAAGTGTCTGTATTATCCTTTTTTTGGCATTTTTTGCCATAAAAAAAACTGCAATAGTGTCTCCCTGACTGGTCAGACACAAATATATCTGTTTAAAAGAGTCTGGTGTAGGTCAGAAAAATATAACTGTGATTATGCAGTTCCTCAGGTCAAATCTCTGTATTATCCTGTTTTTTGCATTTTTTGCCTTAAGAAAAAACTTTAATAGTGTCTCCCTGACTGGTCAGACACAAATATATCTGTTTAAAAGAGTCTAGTGTAGGCCAGAAAAATATAACTGTGGTTTTGCAGATCCACGGGTTAAATCTCTGTATTATCCTGTTTTTAGCATTATTCGCTGTAAAAAAAACAGTATTAGTGCCTCCCTGATTGTTCAGACACAAATATATCTGTTTAAAAGAGTCTGGTGTAGGCCAGAAAAATATAACTGTGGTTTTGCAGTTCCACGGGTCAAATCTCTGTATTATCTTGTTTTGGGCATTTTTTGCCGTAAAAAAACAAACTGTAATAGTGCCTCCCTGATTGTTCAGACACAAATATATCTGTTTAAAAGAGTCTGGTGTAGGCCAGAAAAATATAACTGTGGTTTTGCAGTTCCACGGGTCAAATCTCTGTATTATCCTTTTTTTGGCATGTTTTGCCGTAAAAAAAACTTTAATAGTGTCTCCCTGACTGGTCAGACACAAATATATCTGTTTAAAAGAGTCTGGTGTAGGCCAGAAAAATATAACTGTGGTTTTGCAGTTCCAAGGGTCAAATCTCTGTATTATCCTGTTTTGGGCATTTTTTGCCGTAAAAAAAAAAACTGTAATAGTGTCTCCCTGACTGGTCAGACACAAATATATCTGTTTAAAAGAGTCTGGTGTAGGCCAGAAAAATATAACTGTGGTTTTGCAGTTCCACGGGTCAAATCTCTGTATTATCCTGTTTTGGGCATTTTTTTCCGTAAAAAAAAACTGTAATAGTGCCTCCCTGATTGTTCAGACACAAATATATCTGTTTAAAAGAGTCTGGTGTAGGCCAGAAAAATATTACTGTGGTTATGCAGTTCCACAGGTCAAATCTCTGTATTATCCTGTTTTTGGCATTTTTTGCCTTAAAAAAAAAACTTTAATAGTGTCTCCCTGACTGGTCAGACACAAATATATCTGTTTAAAAGAGTCTAGTGTAGGCCAGAAAAATATAACTGTGGTTTTGCAGTTCCACGGGTCAAATCTCTGTATTATCCTGTTTTTGGCATTATTTGCTGTAAAAAAAACAGTATTAGTGCCTCCCTGATTGTTCAGACACAAATATATCTGTTTAAAAGAGTCTGGTGTAAGCCAGAAAAATATAACTGTGGTTTTGCAGTTCCACGGGTCATATCTCTGTATTATCCTTTTTTTGGCATTTTTTTGCGATAAAAAAACATGTAATAGTGTTTCCCTGACTGGTCAGACACAAATATATCTGTTTAAAAGAGTCTGGTGTAGGCCAGAAAAATATAACTGTGGTTTTGTAGTTCCACGGGTCAAATCTCTGTATTACCCTTTTTTGGCATGGTTTGCCGTAAAAAAAACTGTAATAGTGTCTCCCGGACTGGTCAGACACAAATATATCTGTTTAAAAGAGTCTGGTGTAGGTCAGAAAAGTATAACTGTGGTTTTGCAGTTCCATGGGTCAAATCGCTGTATTATCCTTTTTTTGTCATTTTTTGCCTTAAAAAAACTTTAATAGTGTCTCCCTGACTGGTCAGACACAAATATATCTGTTTAAAAGAGTCTGGTGTAGGCCAGAAAAATATAACTGTGGTTTTGCAGTTCCACGGGTCACAGCTCTGTATTATCCTTTTTTCTGGCATTTTTTGCCATAAAAAAAAACTGTAACAGTGTCTCCCTGACTGGTCAGACGCAAATATATCTGTTTAAAAGAGTCTGGTGTAGGCCAGAAAAATATAACTGTGGTTATGCAGTTCCACAGGTCAAATCTCTGTATTATCCTGTTTTTAGCATTTTTTGCCTTAAAAAAAAACTTTAATAGTGTCTCCCTGACTGGTCAGACACAAATATATCTGTTTAAAAGAGTCTAGTGTAGGCCAGAAAAATATAACTGTGGTTTTGCAGTTCCACGGGTCAAATCTCTGTATTATCCTGTTTTTGGCATTATTTGCTGTAAAAAAAACAGTATTAGTGCCTCCCTGATTGTTCAGACACAAATATATCTGTTTAAAAGAGTTTGGTGTAAGCCAGAAAAATATAACTGTGGTTTTGCAGTTGCACGGGTCAAATCTCTGTATTATCCTGTTTTGGGCATTTTTTGCCGTAAAAAAAAACTGTAATAGTGCCTCCCTGATTGTTCTGACACAAATATATCTGTTTAAAAGAGTCTGGTGTAGTCCAGAAACATATCACTGTGGTTTTGCAGTTCCACGGGTCACAGCTCTGTATTATCCTTTTTTCTGGCATTTTTTGCCATAAAAAAAAACTGTAACAGTGTCTCCCTGACTGGTCAGACGCAAATATATCTGTTTAAAAGAGTCTAGTGTAGGCCAGAAAAATATAACTGTGGTTTTGCAGTTCCACGGGTCAAATCTCTGTATTATCCTTTTTTGGCATGTTTTGCCGTAAAAAAAACTTTAATAGTGTCTCCCTGACTAGTCAGACACAAATATATCTGTTTAAAAGAGTCAGGGGTAGGCCAGAAAAATATAACTGTAGTTTTGCAGTTCCACGGGTCAAATCTCTGTATTATCCTTTTTTTGGCATTTTTTGCCATAAAAAAAAACTGTAATAGTGTCTCCCTGACTGGTCAGACGCAAATATATCTGTTTAAAAGAGTCTGGTGTAGGCCAGAAAAATATAACTGTGGTTATGCAGTTCCACAGGTCAAATCTCTGTATTATCCTGTTTTTAGCATTTTTTGCCTTAAAAAAAAACTTTAATAGTGTCTCCCTGACTGGTCAGACACAAATATATCTGTTTAAAAGAGTCTAGTGTAGGCCAGAAAAATATAACTGTGGTTTTGCAGTTCCACGGGTCAAATCTCTGTATTATCCTGTTTTTGGCATTATTTGCTGTAAAAAAAACAGTATTAGTGCCTCCCTGATTGTTCAGACACAAATATATCTGTTTAAAAGAGTCTGGTGTAAGCCAGAAAAATATAACTGTGGTTTTGCAGTTCCACGGGTCAAATCTCTGTATTATCCTTTTTTTGGCATGTTTTGCCGTAAAAAAAACTTTAATAGTGTCTCCCTGACTGGTCAGACACAAATATATCTGTTTAAAAGAGTCTGGTGTAGGCCAGAAAAATATAACTGTGGTTTTGCAGTTCCACGGGTCAAATCTCTGTATTATCCTGTTTTGGGCATTTTTTTCCGTAAAAAAAAACTGTAATAGTGCCTCCCTGATTGTTCAGACACAAATATATCTGTTTAAAAGAGTCTGGTGTAGGCCAGAAAAATATAACTGTGGTTTTGCAGTTCCACGGGTCAAATCTCTGTATTATTCTTTTTTTGGCATTTTTTTGCGATAAAAAAACATGTAATAGTGTCTCCCTGACTGGTCAGACACAAATATATCTGTTTAAAAGAGTCTGGTGTAGGCCAGAAAAATATAACTGTAGTTTTGCAGTTCCACGGGTCAAATCTCTGTATTATCCTGTTTTGGGCATTTTTTGCCGTAAAAAAAACCTGTAATAGTGCCTCCCTGATTGTTCAGACACAAATATATCTGTTTAAAAGAGTCTGGTGTAGGCCAGAAAAATATAACTGTGGTTTTGCAGTTCCACGGGTCAAATGTCTGTATTATCCTTTTTTTGGCATTTTTTGCCATAAAAAACTGTAATAGTGTCTCCCTGACTGGTCAGACACAAATAAATCTGTTTAAAAGAGTCTGGTGTAGGTCAGAAAAATATAACTGTGATTATGCAGTTCCACAGGTCAAATCTCTGTATTGTCCTGTTTTTGGCATTTTTTGCCTTAAAAAAAACTTTAATAGTGTCTCCCTGACTGGTCAGACACAAATATATCTGTTTAAAAGAGTCTAGTGTAGGCCAGAAAAATATAACTGTGGTTTTGCAGATCCACGGGTCAAATCTCTGTATTATCCTGTTTTTAGCATTATTTCCTGTAAAAAAAACAGTATTAGTGCCTCCCTGATTGTTCAGACACAAATATATCTGTTTAAAAGAGTCTGGTGTAGGCCAGAAAAATATAACTGTGGTTTTGCAGTTCCACGGGTCAAATCTCTGTATTATCCTTTTTTTGGCATGTTTTGCCGTAAAAAAAACTTTAATAGTGTCTCCCTGACTGGTCAGACACAAATATATCTGTTTAAAAGAGTCTGGTGTAGGCCAGAAAAATATAACTGTGGTTTTGCAGTTCCACGGGTCAAATCTCTGTATTATCCTGTTTTGGGCATTTTTTGCCGTAAAAAAAAAAACTGTAACAGTGCCTCCCTGATTGTTCAGACACAAATATATCTGTTTAAAAGAGTCTGGTGTAGGCGAGAAAAATATAACTGTAGTTTTGCAGTTCCACGGGTCAAATCTCTGTATTATCCTGTTTTGGGCATTTTTTGCCGTAAAAAAAACTGTAATAGTGCCTCCCTGATTGTTCAGACAAAAATATATCTGTTTAAAAGAGTCTGGTGTAGGCCAGAAAAATATAACTGTAGTTTTGCAGTTCCACGGGTCAAATGTCTGTATTATCCTTTTTTTGGCATTTTTTGCCATAAAAAAAACTGTAATAGTGTCTCCCTGACTGGTCAGACACAAATATATCTGTTTAAAAGAGTCTGGTGTAGGCCAGAAAAATATAACTGTAGTTTTGCAGTTCCACGGGTCAAATGTCTGTATTATCCTTTTTTTGGCATTTTTTGCCATAAAAAAAACTGTAATAGTGTCTCCCTGACTGGTCAGACACAAATATATCTGTTTAAAAGAGTCTGGTGTAGGTCAGAAAAATATAACTGTGATTATGCAGTTCCACAGGTCAAATCTCTGTATTATCCTGTTTTTGGCATTTTTTGCCTTAAAAAAAAACTTTAATAGTGTCTCCCTGACTGGTCAGACACAAATATATCTGTTTAAAAGAGTCTAGTGTAGGCCAGAAAAATATAACTGTGGTTTTGCAGATCCACGGGTCAAATCTCTGTATTATCCTTTTTTTGGCATGTTTTGCCATAAAAAAAACTTTAATAGTGTCTCCCTGACTGGTCAGACACAAATATATCTGTTTAAGAGTCTGGTGTAGGCCAGAAAAATATAACTGTGGTTTTGCAGTTCCACGGGTCAAATCTCTGTATTATCCTGTTTTGGGCATTTTTTGCCGTAAAAAAAAACTGTAATAGTGCCTCCCTGATTGTTCAGACACAAATATATCTGTTTAAAAGAGTCTGGTGTAGGCCAGAAAAATATAACTGTGGTTTTGCAGTTACACGGGTCAAATCTCTGTATTATCCTTTTTTTTTGGCATTTTTTGCCGTAAAAAAAACCTGTAATAGTGATTCCCTGACTGGTCAGACACAAATATATCTGTTTAAAAGAGTCTGGTGTAGGCCAGAAAAATATAACTTTGGTTTGCTGTTCCACGGGTCAAACCTCTGTATTATCCGGTTTTTGGCATTTTTTGCTGTAAAAAAACGGTAATAGTGCCTCCATGATTGTTCAGACACAAATATATCTGTTTAAAAGAGTCTGGTGTAGGCCAGAAAAATATAACTGTAGTTTTGCAGTTCCACGGGTCAAATCTCTGTATTATCCTGTTTTGGGCATTTCTTGCCGTAAAAAAAAACTGTATTAGTGCCTCCCTGATTGTTCAGACACAAATATATCTGTTTAAAAGAGTCTGGTGTAGGCCAGAAAAATATAACTGTAGTTTTGCAGTTCCACGGATCAAATGTCTGTATTATCCTTTTTTTGGCATTTTTTGCCATAAAAAAAACTGTAATAGTGTCTCCCTGACTGGTCAGACACAAATATATCTGTTTAAAAGAGTCTGGTGTAGGTCAGAAAAATATAACTGTGATTATGCAGTTCCACAGGTCAAATCTCTGTATTATCCTGTTTTTGGCATTTTTTGCCTTAAAAAAAACTTTAATAGTGTCTCCCTGACTGGTCAGACACAAATATATCTGTTTAAAAGAGTCTAGTGTAGGCCAGAAAAATATAACTGTGGTTTTGCAGATCCACGGGTCAAATCTCTGTATTATCCTGTTTTTAGCATTATTTGCTGTAAAAAAAACAGTATTAGTGCCTCCCTGATTGTTCAGACACAAATATATCTGTTTAAAAGAGTCTGGTGTAGGCCAGAAAAATATAACTGTGGTTTTGCAGTTCCACGGGTCAAATCTCTGTATTATCCTTTTTTTGGCATGTATTGCCGTAAAAAAAACTTTAATAGTGTCTCCCTGACTGGTCAGACACAAATATATCTGTTTAAAAGAATCTGGTGTAGGCCAGAAAAATATAACTGTGGTTTTGCAGTTCCACGGGTCAAATCTCTGTATTATCCTGTTTTGGGCATTTTTTGCCGTAAAAAAAAAAACTGTAATAGTGTCTCCCTGATTGTTCAGACACAAATATATCTGTTTAAAAGAGTCTGGTGTAGGCCAGAAAAATATAACTGTAGTTTTGCAGTTCCACGGGTCAAATCTCTGTATTATCCTGTTTTGGGCATTTTTTGCCGTAAAAAAAAACTGTAATAGTGCCTCCCTGATTGTTCAGACACAAATATATCTGTTTAAAAGATTCTGGTGTAGGCCAGAAAAATATAACTGTAGTTTTGCAGTTCCACAGGTCAAATGTCTGTATTATCCTTTTTTTGGCATTTTTTGCCATAAAAAAAACTGTAATAGTGTCTCCCTGACTGGTCAGACACAAATATATCTGTTTAAAAGAGTCTAGTGTAGGCCAGAAAAATATAACTGTGGTTTTGCAGATCCACGGGTCAAATCTCTGTATTATCCTGATTTTAGCATTATTTGCTGTAAAAAAACAGTATTAGTGCCTCCCTGATTGTTCAGACACAAATATATCTGTTTAAAAGAGTCTGGTGTAGGCCAGAAAAATATAACTGTGGTTTTGCAGTTCCACGGGTCAAATCTCTGTATTATCCTTTTTTTGGCATGTTTTGCCGTAAAAAAAACTTTAATAGTGTCTCCCTGACTGGTCAGACACAAATATATCTGTTTAAAAGAGTCTGGTGTAGGCCAGAAAAATATAACTGTGGTTTTGCAGTTCCACGGGTCAAATCTCTGTATTATCCTGTTTTGGGCATTTTTTGCCGTAAAAAAAAAACTGTAATAGTGTCTCCCTGACTGGTCAGACACAAATATATCTGTTTAAAAGAGTCTGGTGTAGGCCAGAAAAATATAACTGTGGTTTTGCAGTTCCACGGGTCAAATCTCTGTATTATCCTTTTTTTGGCAATTTTTGCGATAAAAAAAACATGTAATAGTGTCTCCCTGACTGGTCAGACACAAATATATCTGTTTAAAAGAGTCTGGTGTAGGTCAGAAAAATATAACTGTGGTTTTGTAGTTCCACGGGTCAAATCTCTGTATTACCCTTTTTTGGCATGGTTTGCCGTAAAATAAACTGTAATAGTGTCTCCCGGACTGGTCAGACACAAATATATCTGTTTAAAAGAGTCTGGTGTAGGTCAGAAAAATATAACTGTGGTTTTGCAGTTCCATGGGTCAAATCGCTGTATTATGCTTTTTTTGTCATTTTTTGCCTTAAAAAAAACTTTAATAGTGTCTCCCTGACTGGTCAGACACAAATATATCTGTTTAAAAGAGTCTGGTGTAGGCCAGAAAAATATAACTGTGGTTTTGCAGTTGCACGGGTCAAATCTCTGTATTATCCTGTATTGGGCATTTTTTGCCATAAAAAAAAACTGTAATAGTGCTTCCCTGATTGTTCTGACACAAATATATCTGTTTAAAAGAGTCTGGTGTAGGCCAGAAACATATAACTGTGGTTTTGCAGTTCCACGGGTCAAATCTCTGTATTATCCTTTTTTTGGCATTTTTTGCCGTAAAAAAAACAGTAATAGTGTCTCCCTGATTGTTCAGACACAAATATATCTGTTTGAAAGATTCTGGTGTAGGCCAGAAAAGTATAACTGTGGTTTTGCCATTCCACGGCTCAAATCTCTGTATTATCCTTTTTTTGGCATTTTTTGCAGTAAAAAAAACTATAATAGTGTCTCCCTGACTAGTCAGACACAAATATATCTGTTTAAAAGAGTCTGGTGTAGGCCAGAAAAATATAACTGTGGTTTTGCAGTTCCACGGGTCAAATCTCTGTATTATCCTTTTTTTGGCATGTTTTGCCGTAAAAAAAACTTTAATAGTGTCTCCCTGACTGGTCAGACACAAATATATCTGTTTAAAAGAGTCTGGTGTAGGCCAGAAAAATATAACTGTGGTTTTGCAGTTCCACGGGTCAAATCTCTGTATTATCCTGTTTTGGGCATTTTTTGCCGTAAAAAAAAAAACTGTAACAGTGCCTCCCTGATTGTTCAGACACAAATATATCTGTTTAAAAGAGTCTGGTGTAGGCGAGAAAAATATAACTGTAGTTTTGCAGTTCCACGGGTCAAATCTCTGTATTATCCTGTTTTGGGCATTTTTTGCCGTAAAAAAAACTGTAATAGTGCCTCCCTGATTGTTCAGACAAAAATATATCTGTTTAAAAGAGTCTGGTGTAGGCCAGAAAAATATAACTGTAGTTTTGCAGTTCCACGGGTCAAATGTCTGTATTATCCTTTTTTTGGCATTTTTTGCCATAAAAAAAACTGTAATAGTGTCTCCCTGACTGGTCAGACACAAATATATCTGTTTAAAAGAGTCTGGTGTAGGCCAGAAAAATATAACTGTAGTTTTGCAGTTCCACGGGTCAAATGTCTGTATTATCCTTTTTTTGGCATTTTTTGCCATAAAAAAAACTGTAATAGTGTCTCCCTGACTGGTCAGACACAAATATATCTGTTTAAAAGAGTCTGGTGTAGGTCAGAAAAATATAACTGTGATTATGCAGTTCCACAGGTCAAATCTCTGTATTATCCTGTTTTTGGCATTTTTTGCCTTAAAAAAAAACTTTAATAGTGTCTCCCTGACTGGTCAGACACAAATATATCTGTTTAAAAGAGTCTAGTGTAGGCCAGAAAAATATAACTGTGGTTTTGCAGATCCACGGGTCAAATCTCTGTATTATCCTTTTTTTGGCATGTTTTGCCATAAAAAAAACTTTAATAGTGTCTCCCTGATTGGTCAGACACAAATATATCTGTTTAAGAGTCTGGTGTAGGCCAGAAAAATATAACTGTGGTTTTGCAGTTCCACGGGTCAAATCTCTGTATTATCCTGTTTTGGGCATTTTTTGCCGTAAAAAAAAACTGTAATAGTGCCTCCCTGATTGTTCAGACACAAATATATCTGTTTAAAAGAGTCTGGTGTAGGCCAGAAAAATATAACTGTGGTTTTGCAGTTCCACGGGTCAAATCTCTGTATTATCCTTTTTTTTTGGCATTTTTTGCCGTAAAAAAAACCTGTAATAGTGATTCCCTGACTGGTCAGACACAAATATATCTGTTTAAAAGAGTCTGGTGTAGGCCAGAAAAATATAACTTTGGTTTGCTGTTCCACGGGTCAAACCTCTGTATTATCCGGTTTTTGGCATTTTTTGCTGTAAAAAAACGGTAATAGTGCCTCCATGATTGTTCAGACACAAATATATCTGTTTAAAAGAGTCTGGTGTAGGCCAGAAAAATATAACTGTAGTTTTGCAGTTCCACGGGTCAAATCTCTGTATTATCCTGTTTTGGGCATTTCTTGCCGTAAAAAAAAACTGTATTAGTGCCTCCCTGATTGTTCAGACACAAATATATCTGTTTAAAAGAGTCTGGTGTAGGCCAGAAAAATATAACTGTAGTTTTGCAGTTCCACGGATCAAATGTCTGTATTATCCTTTTTTTGGCATTTTTTGCCATAAAAAAAACTGTAATAGTGTCTCCCTGACTGGTCAGACACAAATATATCTGTTTAAAAGAGTCTGGTGTAGGTCAGAAAAATATAACTGTGATTATGCAGTTCCACAGGTCAAATCTCTGTATTATCCTGTTTTTGGCATTTTTTGCCTTAAAACAAACTTTAATAGTGTCTCCCTGACTGGTCAGACACAAATATATCTGTTTAAAAGAGTCTAGTGTAGGCCAGAAAAATATAACTGTGGTTTTGCAGATCCACGGGTCAAATCTCTGTATTATCCTGTTTTTAGCATTATTTGCTGTAAAAAAAACAGTATTAGTGCCTCCCTGATTGTTCAGACACAAATATATCTGTTTAAAAGAGTCTGGTGTAGGCCAGAAAAATATAACTGTGGTTTTGCAGTTCCACGGGTCAAATCTCTGTATTATCCTTTTTTTGGCATGTATTGCCGTAAAAAAAACTTTAATAGTGTCTCCCTGACTGGTCAGACACAAATATATCTGTTTAAAAGAATCTGGTGTAGGCCAGAAAAATATAACTGTGGTTTTGCAGTTCCACGGGTCAAATCTCTGTATTATCCTGTTTTGGGCATTTTTTGCCGTAAAAAAAAAAACTGTAATAGTGTCTCCCTGATTGTTCAGACACAAATATATCTGTTTAAAAGAGTCTGGTGTAGGCCAGAAAAATATAACTGTAGTTTTGCAGTTCCACGGGTCAAATCTCTGTATTATCCTGTTTTGGGCATTTTTTGCCGTAAAAAAAAACTGTAATAGTGCCTCCCTGATTGTTCAGACACAAATATATCTGTTTAAAAGATTCTGGTGTAGGCCAGAAAAATATAACTGTAGTTTTGCAGTTCCACAGGTCAAATGTCTGTATTATCCTTTTTTTGGCATTTTTTGCCATAAAAAAAACTGTAATAGTGTCTCCCTGACTGGTCAGACACAAATATATCTGTTTAAAAGAGTCTAGTGTAGGCCAGAAAAATATAACTGTGGTTTTGCAGATCCACGGGTCAAATCTCTGTATTATCCTGATTTTAGCATTATTTGCTGTAAAAAAACAGTATTAGTGCCTCCCTGATTGTTCAGACACAAATATATCTGTTTAAAAGAGTCTGGTGTAGGCCAGAAAAATATAACTGTGGTTTTGCAGTTCCACGGGTCAAATCTCTGTATTATCCTTTTTTTGGCATGTTTTGCCGTAAAAAAAACTTTAATAGTGTCTCCCTGACTGGTCAGACACAAATATATCTGTTTAAAAGAGTCTGGTGTAGGCCAGAAAAATATAACTGTGGTTTTGCAGTTCCACGGGTCAAATCTCTGTATTATCCTGTTTTGGGCATTTTTTGCCGTAAAAAAAAAACTGTAATAGTGTCTCCCTGACTGGTCAGACACAAATATATCTGTTTAAAAGAGTCTGGTGTAGGCCAGAAAAATATAACTGTGGTTTTGCAGTTCCACGGGTCAAATCTCTGTATTATCCTTTTTTTGGCAATTTTTGCGATAAAAAAAACATGTAATAGTGTCTCCCTGACTGGTCAGACACAAATATATCTGTTTAAAAGAGTCTGGTGTAGGTCAGAAAAATATAACTGTGGTTTTGTAGTTCCACGGGTCAAATCTCTGTATTACCCTTTTTTGGCATGGTTTGCCGTAAAATAAACTGTAATAGTGTCTCCCGGACTGGTCAGACACAAATATATCTGTTTAAAAGAGTCTGGTGTAGGTCAGAAAAATATAACTGTGGTTTTGCAGTTCCATGGGTCAAATCGCTGTATTATGCTTTTTTTGTCATTTTTTGCCTTAAAAAAAACTTTAATAGTGTCTCCCTGACTGGTCAGACACAAATATATCTGTTTAAAAGAGTCTGGTGTAGGCCAGAAAAATATAACTGTGGTTTTGCAGTTGCACGGGTCAAATCTCTGTATTATCCTGTATTGGGCATTTTTTGCCATAAAAAAAAACTGTAATAGTGCTTCCCTGATTGTTCTGACACAAATATATCTGTTTAAAAGAGTCTGGTGTAGGCCAGAAACATATAACTGTGGTTTTGCAGTTCCACGGGTCAAATCTCTGTATTATCCTTTTTTTGGCATTTTTTGCCGTAAAAAAAACAGTAATAGTGTCTCCCTGATTGTTCAGACACAAATATATCTGTTTGAAAGATTCTGGTGTAGGCCAGAAAAGTATAACTGTGGTTTTGCCATTCCACGGCTCAAATCTCTGTATTATCCTTTTTTTGGCATTTTTTGCAGTAAAAAAAACTATAATAGTGTCTCCCTGACTAGTCAGACACAAATATATATGTTTAAAAGAGTCTGGTGTAGGCCAGAAAAATATAACTGTGGTTTTGCAGTTCCACGGGTCAAATCTCTGTATTATCCTTTTTTTGGCATGTTTTGCCGTAAAAAAAACTTTAATAGTGTCTCCCTGACTGGTCAGACACAAATATATCTGTTTAAAAGAGTCTGGTGTAGGCCAGAAAAATATAACTGTGGTTTTGCAGTTCCACGGGTCAAATCTCTGTATTATCCTGTTTTGGGCATTTTTTGCCGTAAAAAAAAAAACTGTAACAGTGCCTCCCTGATTGTTCAGACACAAATATATCTGTTTAAAAGAGTCTGGTGTAGGCGAGAAAAATATAACTGTAGTTTTGCAGTTCCACGGGTCAAATCTCTGTATTATCCTGTTTTGGGCATTTTTTGCCGTAAAAAAAACTGTAATAGTGCCTCCCTGATTGTTCAGACAAAAGTATATCTGTTTAAAAGAGTCTGGTGTAGGCCAGAAAAATATAACTGTAGTTTTGCAGTTCCACGGGTCAAATGTCTGTATTATCCTTTTTTTGGCATTTTTTGCCATAAAAAAAACTGTAATAGTGTCTCCCTGACTGGTCAGACACAAATATATCTGTTTAAAAGAGTCTGGTGTAGGCCAGAAAAATATAACTGTAGTTTTGCAGTTCCACGGGTCAAATGTCTGTATTATCCTTTTTTTGGCATTTTTTGCCATAAAAAAAACTGTAATAGTGTCTCCCTGACTGGTCAGACACAAATATATCTGTTTAAAAGAGTCTGGTGTAGGTCAGAAAAATATAACTGTGATTATGCAGTTCCACAGGTCAAATCTCTGTATTATCCTGTTTTTGGCATTTTTTGCCTTAAAAAAAAAACTTTAATAGTGTCTCCCTGACTGGTCAGACACAAATATATCTGTTTAAAAGAGTCTAGTGTAGGCCAGAAAAATATAACTGTGGTTTTGCAGATCCACGGGTCAAATCTCTGTATTATCCTTTTTTTGGCATGTTTTGCCATAAAAAAAACTTTAATAGTGTCTCCCTGACTGGTCAGACACAAATATATCTGTTTAAGAGTCTGGTGTAGGCCAGAAAAATATAACTGTGGTTTTGCAGTTCCACGGGTCAAATCTCTGTATTATCCTGTTTTGGGCATTTTTTGCCGTAAAAAAAAACTGTAATAGTGCCTCCCTGATTGTTCAGACACAAATATATCTGTTTAAAAGAGTCTGGTGTAGGCCAGAAAAATATAACTGTGGTTTTGCAGTTACACGGGTCAAATCTCTGTATTATCCTTTTTTTTTGGCATTTTTTGCCGTAAAAAAAACCTGTAATAGTGATTCCCTGACTGGTCAGACACAAATAAATCTGTTTAAAAGAGTCTGGTGTAGGCCAGAAAAATATAACTTTGGTTTGCTGTTCCACGGGTCAAACCTCTGTATTATCCGGTTTTTGGCATTTTTTGCTGTAAAAAAACGGTAATAGTGCCTCCATGATTGTTCAGACACAAATATATCTGTTTAAAAGAGTCTGGTGTAGGCCAGAAAAATATAACTGTAGTTTTGCAGTTCCACGGGTCAAATCTCTGTATTATCCTGTTTTGGGCATTTCTTGCCGTAAAAAAAAACTGTATTAGTGCCTCCCTGATTGTTCAGACACAAATATATCTGTTTAAAAGAGTCTGGTGTAGGCCAGAAAAATATAACTGTAGTTTTGCAGTTCCACGGATCAAATGTCTGTATTATCCTTTTTTTGGCATTTTTTGCCATAAAAAAAACTGTAATAGTGTCTCCCTGACTGGTCAGACACAAATATATCTGTTTAAAAGAGTCTGGTGTAGGTCAGAAAAATATAACTGTGATTATGCAGTTCCACAGGTCAAATCTCTGTATTATCCTGTTTTTGGCATTTTTTGCCTTAAAAAAAACTTTAATAGTGTCTCCCTGACTGGTCAGACACAAATATATCTGTTTAAAAGAGTCTAGTGTAGGCCAGAAAAATATAACTGTGGTTTTGCAGATCCACGGGTCAAATCTCTGTATTATCCTGTTTTTAGCATTATTTGCTGTAAAAAAAACAGTATTAGTGCCTCCCTGATTGTTCAGACACAAATATATCTGTTTAAAAGAGTCTGGTGTAGGCCAGAAAAATATAACTGTGGTTTTGCAGTTCCACGGGTCAAATCTCTGTATTATCCTTTTTTTGGCATGTATTGCCGTAAAAAAAACTTTAATAGTGTCTCCCTGACTGGTCAGACACAAATATATCTGTTTAAAAGAATCTGGTGTAGGCCAGAAAAATATAACTGTGGTTTTGCAGTTCCACGGGTCAAATCTCTGTATTATCCTGTTTTGGGCATTTTTTGCCGTAAAAAAAAAAACTGTAATAGTGTCTCCCTGATTGTTCAGACACAAAGATATCTGTTTAAAAGAGTCTGGTGTAGGCCAGAAAAATATAACTGTAGTTTTGCAGTTCCACGGGTCAAATCTCTGTATTATCCTGTTTTGGGCATTTTTTGCCGTAAAAAAAAACTGTAATAGTGCCTCCCTGATTGTTCAGACACAAATATATCTGTTTAAAAGATTCTGGTGTAGGCCAGAAAAATATAACTGTAGTTTTGCAGTTCCACAGGTCAAATGTCTGTATTATCCTTTTTTTGGCATTTTTTGCCATAAAAAAAACTGTAATAGTGTCTCCCTGACTGGTCAGACACAAATATATCTGTTTAAAAGAGTCTAGTGTAGGCCAGAAAAATATAACTGTGGTTTTGCAGATCCACGGGTCAAATCTCTGTATTATCCTGATTTTAGCATTATTTGCTGTAAAAAAACAGTATTAGTGCCTCGCTGATTGTTCAGACACAAATATATCTGTTTAAAAGAGTCTGGTGTAGGCCAGAAAAATATAACTGTGGTTTTGCAGTTCCACGGGTCAAATCTCTGTATTATCCTTTTTTTGGCATGTTTTGCCGTAAAAAAAACTTTAATAGTGTCTCCCTGACTGGTCAGACACAAATATATCTGTTTAAAAGAGTCTGGTGTAGGCCAGAAAAATATAACTGTGGTTTTGCAGTTCCACGGGTCAAATCTCTGTATTATCCTGTTTTGGGCATTTTTTGCCGTAAAAAAAAAACTGTAATAGTGTCTCCCTGACTGGTCAGACACAAATATATCTGTTTAAAAGAGTCTGGTGTAGGCCAGAAAAATATAACTGTGGTTTTGCAGTTCCACGGGTCAAATCTCTGTATTATCCTTTTTTTGGCATTTTTTGCGATAAAAAAAACATGTAATAGTGTCTCCCTGACTGGTCAGACACAAATATATCTGTTTAAAAGAGTCTGGTGTAGGTCAGAAAAATATAACTGTGGTTTTGTAGTTCCACGGGTCAAATCTCTGTATTACCCTTTTTTGGCATGGTTTGCCGTAAAATAAACTGTAATAGTGTCTCCCGGACTGGTCAGACACAAATATATCTGTTTAAAAGAGTCTGGTGTAGGTCAGAAAAATATAACTGTGGTTTTGCAGTTCCATGGGTCAAATCGCTGTATTATGCTTTTTTTGTCATTTTTTGCCTTAAAAAAAACTTTAATAGTGTCTCCCTGACTGGTCAGACACAAATATATCTGTTTAAAAGAGTCTGGTGTAGGCCAGAAAAATATAACTGTGGTTTTGCAGTTGCACGGGTCAAATCTCTGTATTATCCTGTATTGGGCATTTTTTGCCATAAAAAAAAACTGTAATAGTGCTTCCCTGATTGTTCTGACACAAATATATCTGTTTAAAAGAGTATGGTGTAGGCCAGAAACATATAACTGTGGTTTTGCAGTTCCACGGGTCAAATCTCTGTATTATCCTTTTTTTGGCATTTTTTGCCGTAAAAAAAACAGTAATAGTGTCTCCCTGATTGTTCAGACACAAATATATCTGTTTGAAAGATTCTGGTGTAGGCCAGAAAAGTATAACTGTGGTTTTGCCATTCCACGGCTCAAATCTCTGTATTATCCTTTTTTTGGCATTTTTTGCAGTAAAAAAAACTATAATAGTGTCTCCCTGACTAGTCAGACACAAATATATCTGTTTAAAAGAGTCTGGTGTAGGCCAGAAAAATATAACTGTGGTTTTGCAGTTCCACGGGTCAAATCTCTGTATTATCCTGTTTTGGGCATTTTTTGCCGTAAAAAAAAACTGTAATAGTGCCTCCCTTATTGTTCAGACACAAATAGATCTGTTTAAAAGAGTGTGGTGTAGGCCAGAAAAATATAACTGTGGTTTTGCAGTTACACGGGTCAAATCTCTTTATTATCCTTTTTTTTTGGCATTTTTTGCCGTAAAAAAAACCTGTAATAGTGTTTCCCTGACTTGTCAGACACAAATATATCTGTTTAAAAGAGTCTGGTGTAGGCCAGAAAAATATAACTGTGGTTTGCTGTTCCACGGGTCAAATCTCTGTATTATCCTGTTTTTGGCATTTTTTGCTGTAAAAAAAAATGGTAATAGTGCCTCCATGATTGTTCAGACACAAATATATCTGTTTAAAAGAGTCTGGTGTAGGCCAGAAAAATATAACTGTAGTTTTGCAGTTCCACGGGTCAAATCTCTATATTATCCTTTTTTTGGCATTTTTTGCCATAAAAAAAAACTGTAATAGTGTCTCCCTGACTGGTCAGACACAAATATATCTGTTTAAAAGAGTCTGGTGTAGGCCAGAAAAATATAACTGTGGTTATGCAGTTCCACAGGTCAAATCTCTGTATTATCCTGTTTTTGGCATTTTTTGCCTTAAAAAAAAACTTTAATAGTGTCTCCCTGACTGGTCAGACACAAATATATCTGTTTAAAAGAGTCTAGTCTAGGCCAGAAAAATATAACTGTAGTTTTGCAGTTCCACGGGTCAAATCTCTGTATTATCCTGTTTTTGGCATTATTTGCTTTAAAAAAAACAGTATTAGTGCCTCCCTGATTGTTCAGACACAAATATATCTGTTTAAAAGAGTCTGGTGTAAGCCAGAAAAATATAACAGTGGTTTTGCAGTTCCACGGGTCAAATCTCTGTATTATCCTTTTTTTGGCATGTTTTGCCGTAAAAAAAACTTTAATAGTGTCTCCCTGACTGGTCAGACACAAATATATCTGTTTAAAAGAGTCTGGTGTAGGCCAGAAAAATATAACTGTGGTTTTGCAGTTCCACGGGTCAAATCTCTGTATTATCCTGTTTTGGGAATTTTTTTCCGTAAAAAAAACTGTAATAGTGCCTGCCTGATTGTTCAGACACAAATATATCTGTTTAAAAGAGTCTGGTGTAGGCCAGAAAAATATAACTGTGGTTTTGCAGTTCCACGGGTCAAATCTCTGTATTATTCTTTTTTGGCATTTTTTGCGGTAAAAAAAACATGTAATAGTGTCTCCCTGACTGGTCAGACACAAATATATCTGTTTAAAAGAGTCTGGTGTAGGCCAGAAAAATATAACTGTAGTTTTGCAGTTCCACGGGTCAAATGTCTGTATTATCCTTTTTTTGGCATTTTTTGCCATAAAAAAACTGTAATAGTGTCTCCCTGACTGGTCAGACACAAATATATCTGTTTAAAAGAGTCTGGTGTAGGTCAGAAAAATATAACTGTGATTATGCAGTTCCACAGGTCAAATCTCTGTATTATCCTGTTTTTGGCATGTTTTGCCTTAAAAAAAAACTTTAATAGTGTCTCCCTGACTGGTCAGACACAAATATATCTGTTTAAAAGAGTCTAGTGTAGGCCAGAATAATATAACTGTGGTTTTGCAGATCCACGGGTCAAATCTCTGTATTATCCTGTTTTTAGCATTATTTGCTATAAAAAAAACAGTATTAGTGCCTCCCTGATTGTTCAGACACAAATATATCTGTTTAAAAGAGTCTGGTGTAGGCCAGAAAAATATAACTGTGGTTTTGCAGTTCCACAGGTCAAATCTCTGTATTATCCTTTTTTTGGCATGTTTTGCCGTAAAAAAAACTTTAATAGTGTCTCCCTGACTGGTCAGACACAAATATATCTGTTTAAAAGAGTCTGGTGTAGGCCAGAAAAATATAACTGTGGTTTTGCAGTTCCACGGGTCAAATCTCTGTATTATCCTGTTTTGGGCATTTTTTGCCGTAAAAAAAAAACTGTAATAGTGCCTCCCTGATTGTTCAGACACAAATATATCTGTTTAAAAGAGTCTGGTGTAGGCCAGAAAAATATAACTGTAGTTTTGCAGTTCCACGGGTCAAATGTCTGTAT
The DNA here is from genome assembly GCF_046119375.1 of Phyllobates terribilis. Classification (NCBI taxonomy): domain Eukaryota; kingdom Metazoa; phylum Chordata; class Amphibia; order Anura; family Dendrobatidae; genus Phyllobates; species Phyllobates terribilis. The sequence continues at coordinate 606,346,230 of NW_027362764.1, forward strand.
TATCCTTTTTTTGGCATTTTTTGCCATAAAAAAAACTGTAATAGTGTCTCCCTTACTGGTCAGACACAAATATATCTGTTTAAAAGAGTCTGGTGTAGGACAGAAAAATATAACTGTGATTATGCAGTTCCACAGGTCAAATCTCTGTATTATCCTGTTTTTGGCATTTTTTGCCTTAAAAAAAAAACTTTAATAGTGTCTCCCTGACTGGTCAGACACAAATATATCTGTTTAAAAGAGTCTAGTGTAGGCCAGAAAAATATAACTGTGGTTTTGTAGATCCACGGGTCAAATCTCTGTATTATCCTTTTTTAGCATTATTTGCTGTAAAAAAAACAGTATTAGTGCCTCCCTGATTGTTCAGACACAAATATATCTGTTTAAAAGAGTCTGGTGTAGGCCAGAAAAATATAACTGTGGTTTTGCAGTTCCACGGGTCAAATCTCTGTATTATCCTTTTTTTGGCATGTTTTGCCGTAAAAAAAACTTTAATAGTGTCTCCCTGACTGGTCAGACACAAATATATCTGTTTAAAAGAGTCTGGTGTAGGCCAGAAAAATATAACTGTGGTTTTGCAGTTCCACGGGTCAAATCTCTGTATTATCCTGTTTTGGGCATTTTTTGCCGTAAAAAAAAAAACTGTAATAGTGTCTCCCTGACTGGTCAGACACAAATATATCTGTTTAAAAGAGTCTGGTGTAGGTCAGAAAAATATAACTGTGGTTTTGCAGTTCCACGGGTCAAATCTCTGTATTATCCTTTTTTTGGCATTTTTTGCGATAAAAAAAACATGTAATAGTGTCTCCCTGACTGGTCAGACACAAATATATCTGTTTAAAAGAGTCTGGTGTAGGTCAGAAAAATATAACTGTGGTTTTGTAGTTCCACGGGTCAAATCTCTGTATTACCCTTTTTTGGCATGGTTTGCCGTAAAAAAAACTGTAATAGTGTCTCCCGGACTGGTCAGACACAAATATATCTGTTTAAAAGAGTCTGGTGTAGGTCAGAAAAATATAACTGTGGTTTTGCAGTTCCATGGGTCAAATCGCTGTATTATCCTTTTTTTGTCATTTTTTGCCTTAAAAAAAACTTTAATAGTGTCTCCCTGACTGGTCAGACACAAATATATCTGTTTAAAAGAGTCTGGTGTAGGCCAGAAAAATATAACTGTGGTTTTGCAGTTGCACGGGTCAAATCACTGTATTATCCTGTATTGGGCATTTTTTGCCATAAAAAAAAACTGTAATAGTGCCTCCCTGATTGTTCTGACACAAATATATCTGTTTAAAAGAGTCTGGTGTAGGCCAGAAACATATAACTGTGGTTTTGCAGTTCCACGGGTCAAATCTCTATATTATCCTTTTTTTGGCATTTTTTGCCACAAAAAAAACAGTAATAGTGTCTCCCTGATTGTTCAGACACAAATATATCTGTTTGAAAGATTCTGGTGTAGGCCAGAAAAGTATAACTGTGGTTTTGCCATTCCACGGCTCAAATCTCTGTATTATCCTTTTTTTGGCATTTTTTGCCGTAAAAAAAACTATAATAGTGTCTCCCTGACTAGTCAGACACAAATATATCTGTTTAAAAGAGTCTGGTGTAGGCCAGAAAAATATAACTGTGGTTTTGCAGTTCCACGGGTCAAATCTCTGTATTATCCTGTTTTGGGCATTTTTTGCCGTAAAAAAAAACTGTAATAGTGCCTCCCTTATTGTTCAGACACAAATATATCTGTTTAAAAGAGTGTGGTGTAGGCCAGAAAAATATAACTGTGGTTTTGCAGTTACACGGGTCAAATCTCTTTATTATCCTTTTTTTTTGGCATTTTTTGCCGTAAAAAAAACCTGTAATAGTGTCTCCCTGACTGGTCAGACACAAATATATCTGTTTAAAAGAGTCTGGTGTAGGCCAGAAAAATATAACTGTAGTTTTGCAGTTCCACGGGTCAAATGTCTGTATTATCCTTTTTTTGGCATTTTTTGCCATAAAAAAACTGTAATAGTGTCTCCCTGACTGGTCAGACACAAATATATCTGTTTAAAAGAGTCTGGTGTAGGTCAGAAAAATATAACTGTGATTATGCAGTTCCACAGGTCAAATCTCTGTATTATCCTGTTTTTGACATGTTTTGCCTTAAAAAAAAACTTTAATAGTGTCTCCCTGACTGGTCAGACACAAATATATCTGTTTAAAAGAGTCTAGTTTAGGCCAGAATAATATAACTGTGGTTTTGCAGATCCACGGGTCAAATCTCTGTATTATCCTGTTTTTAGCATTATTTGCTGTAAAAAAAAACAGTATTAGTGCCTCCCTGATTGTTCAGACACAAATATATCTGTTTAAAAGAGTCTGGTGTAGGCCAGAAAAATATAACTGTGGTTTTGCAGTTCCACGGGTCAAATCTCTGTATTATCCTTTTTTTGGCATGTTTTGCCGTAAAAAAAACTTTAATAGTGTCTCCCTGACTGGTCAGACACAAATATATCTGTTTAAAAGAGTCTGGTGTAGGCCAGAAAAATATAACTGTGGTTTTGCAGTTCCACGGGTCAAATCTCTGTATTATCCTGTTTTGGGCATTTTTTGCCGTAAAAAAAAAACTGTAATAGTGCCTCCCTGATTGTTCAGACACAAATATATCTGTTTAAAAGAGTCTGGTGTAGGCCAGAAAAATATAACTGTAGTTTTGCAGTTCCACGGGTCAAATCTCTGTATTATCCTTTTTTTGGCATTTTTTGCCATAAAAAAAACTGTAATAGTGTCTCCCTTACTGGTCAGACACAAATATATCTGTTTAAAAGAGTCTGGTGTAGGACAGAAAAATATAACTGTGATTATGCAGTTCCACAGGTCAAATCTCTGTATTATCCTGTTTTTGGCATTTTTTGCCTTAAAAAAAAAACTTTAATAGTGTCTCCCTGACTGGTCAGACACAAATATATCTGTTTAAAAGAGTCTAGTGTAGGCCAGAAAAATATAACTGTGGTTTTGTAGATCCACGGGTCAAATCTCTGTATTATCCTTTTTTAGCATTATTTGCTGTAAAAAAAACAGTATTAGTGCCTCCCTGATTGTTCAGACACAAATATATCTGTTTAAAAGAGTCTGGTGTAGGCCAGAAAAATATAACTGTGGTTTTGCAGTTCCACGGGTCAAATCTCTGTATTATCCTTTTTTTGGCATGTTTTGCCGTAAAAAAAACTTTAATAGTGTCTCCCTGACTGGTCAGACACAAATATATCTGTTTAAAAGAGTCTGGTGTAGGCCAGAAAAATATAACTGTGGTTTTGCAGTTCCACGGGTCAAATCTCTGTATTATCCTGTTTTGGGCATTTTTTGCCGTAAAAAAAAAAACTGTAATAGTGTCTCCCTGACTGGTCAGACAAAAATATATCTGTTTAAAAGAGTCTGGTGTAGGCCAGAAAAATATAACTGTGGTTTTGCAGTTCCACGGGTCAAATCTCTGTATTATCCTTTTTTTGGCATTTTTTGCGATAAAAAAAACATGTAATAGTGTCTCCCTGACTGGTCAGACACAAATATATCTGTTTAAAAGAGTCTGGTGTAGGTCAGAAAAATATAACTGTGGTTTTGTAGTTCCACGGGTCAAATCTCTGTATTACCCATTTTTGGCATGGTTTGCCGTAAAAAAAACTGTAATAGTGTCTCCCGGACTGGTCAGACACAAATATATCTGTTTAAAAGAGTCTGGTGTAGGTCAGAAAAATATAACTGTGGTTTTGCAGTTCCATGGGTCAAATCGCTGTATTATCCTTTTTTTGTCATTTTTTGCCTTAAAAAAAACTTTAATAGTGTCTCCCTGACTGGTCAGACACAAATATATCTGTTTAAAAGAGTCTGGTGTAGGCCAGAAAAATATAACTGTGGTTTTGCAGTTGCACGGGTCAAATCACTGTATTATCCTGTATTGGGCATTTTTTGCCATAAAAAAAACTGTAATAGTGCCTCCCTGATTGTTCTGACACAAATATATCTGTTTAAAAGAGTCTGGTGTAGGCCAGAAACATATAACTGTGGTTTTGCAGTTCCACGGGTCAAATCTCTATATTATCCTTTTTTTGGCATTTTTTGCCACAAAAAAAACAGTAATAGTGTCTCCCTGATTGTTCAGACACAAATATATCTGTCTGAAAGATTCTGGTGTAGGCCAGAAAAGTATAACTGTGGTTTTGCCATTCCACGGCTCAAATCTCTGTATTATCCTTTTTTTGGCATTTTTTGCCGTAAAAAAAACTATAATAGTGTCTCCCTGACTAGTCAGACACAAATATATCTGTTTAAAAGAGTCTGGTGTAGGCCAGAAAAATATAACTGTGGTTTTGCAGTTCCACGGGTCAAATCTCTGTATTATCCTGTTTTGGGCATTTTTTGCCGTAAAAAAAAACTGTAATAGTGCCTCCCTTATTGTTCAGACACAAATATATCTGTTTAAAAGAGTCTAGTGTAGGCCAGAAAAATATAACTGTGGTTTTGCAGTTCCACGGGTCAAATCTATGTATTATCCTTTTTTGGCATGTTTTGCCGTAAAAAAAACTTTAATAGTGTCTCCCTGACTAGTCAGACACAAATATATCTGTTTAAAAGAGTCTGGTGTAGGCCAGAAAAATATAACTGTAGTTTTGCAGTTCCACGGGTCAAATCTCTTTATCATCCTTTTTTTTTGGCATTTTTTGCCGTAAAAAAAACCTGTAATAGTGTTTCCCTGACTTGTCAGACACAAATATATCTGTTTAAAAGAGTCTGGTGTAGGCCAGAAAAATATAACTGTGGTTTGCTGTTCCACGGGTCAAATCTCTGTATTATCCTGTTTTTGGCATTTTTTGCTGTAAAAAAAAATGGTAATAGTGCCTCCATGATTGTTCAGACACAAATATATCTGTTTAAAAGAGTCTAGTGTAGGCCAGAAAAATATAACTGTGGTTTTGCAGTTCCACGGGTCAAATCTATGTATTATCCTTTTTTGGCATGTTTTGCCGTAAAAAAAACTTTAATAGTGTCTCCCTGACTAGTCAGACACAAATATATCTGTTTAAAAGAGTCTGGTGTAGGCCAGAAAAATATAACTGTAGTTTTGCAGTTCCACGGGTCAAATCTCTATATTATCCTTTTTTTGGCATTTTTTGCCATAAAAAAAAACTGTAATAGTGTCTCCCTGACTGGTCAGACACAAATATATCTGTTTAAAAGAGTCTGGTGTAGGCCAGAAAAATATAACTGTGGTTATGCAGTTCCACAGGTCAAATCTCTGTATTATCCTGTTTTTGGCATTTTTTGCCTTAAAAAAAAACTTTAATAGTGTCTCCCTGACTGGTCAGACACAAATATATCTGTTTAAAAGAGTCTAGTCTAGGCCAGAAAAATATAACTGTGGTTTTGCAGTTCCACGGGTCAAATCTCTGTATTATCCTGTTTTTGGCATTATTTGCTTTAAAAAAAACAGTATTAGTGCCTCCCTGATTGTTCAGACACAAATATATCTGTTTAAAAGAGTCTGGTGTAAGCCAGAAAAATATAACTGTGGTTTTGCAGTTCCACGGGTCAAATCTCTGTATTATCCTTTTTTTGGCATGTTTTGCCGTAAAAAAAACTTTAATAGTGTCTCCCTGACTGGTCAGACACAAATATATCTGTTTAAAAGAGTCTGGTGTAGGCCAGAAAAATATAACTGTGGTTTTGCTGTTCCACGGGTCAAATCTCTGTATTATCCTGTTTTGGGAATTTTTTTCCGTAAAAAAAACTGTAATAGTGCCTGCCTGATTGTTCAGACACAAATATATCTGTTTAAAAGAGTCTGGTGTAGGCCAGAAAAATATAACTGTGGTTTTGCAGTTGCACGGGTCAAATCTCTGTATTATCCTGTTTTGGGCATTTTTTGATGTAAAAAAAAACTGTAATAGTGCCTCCCTGATTGTTCTGACACAAATATATCTGTTTAAAAGAGTCTGGTGTAGGCCAGAAACATATAACTGTGGTTTTGCAGTTCCATGGGTCAAATCTCTGTATTATCCTTTTTTGGCATTTTTTGCCGTAAAAAAAACAGTAATAGTGTCTCCCTGATTGTTCAGACACAAATATATCTGTTTGAAAGATTCTGGTGTAGGCCAGAAAAGTATAACTGTGGTTTTGCCATTCCACGGCTGAAATCTCTGTATTATCCTTTTTTTGACATATTTGCAGTAAAAAAAACTATAATAGTGTCTCCCTGACTAGTCAGACACAAATATATCTGTTTAAAAGAGTCTGGTGTAGGCCAGAAAAATATAACTGTGGTTTTGCAGTTCCACGGGTCAAATCTCTGTATTATCCTGTTTTGGGCATTTTTTGCTGTAAAAAAAAACCTGTAATAGTGCCTCCCTGATTGTTCAGACACAAATATATCTGTTTAAAAGAGTGTGGTGTAGGCCAGAAAAATATAACTGTGGTTTTTCATTTACACGGGTCAAATCTCTGTATTATCCTTTTTTTTTGGCATTTTTTGCCGTAAAAAAAACCTGTAATAGTGTTTCCCTGACTTGTCAGACACAAATATATCTGTTTAAAAGAGTCTGGTGTAGGCCAGAAAAATATAACTGTGGTTTGCTGTTCCACGGGTCAAATCTCTGTATTATCCTGTTTTTGGCATTTTTTGCTGTAAAAAAAAATGGTAATAGTGCCTCCATGATTGTTCAGACACAAATATATCTGTTTAAAAGAGTCTGGTGTAGGCCAGAAAAATATAACTGTGGTTTTGCAGTTCCACGGGTCACAGCTGTGTATTATCCTTTTTTTTGGCATTTTTTGCCATAAAAAAAACTGTAACAGTGTCTCCCTGACTGGTCAGACGCAAATATATCTGTTTAAAAGAGTCTAGTGTAGGCCAGAAAAATATAACTGTGGTTTTGCAGTTCCACGGGTCAAATCTCTGTATTATCCTTTTTTGGCATGTTTTGCCGTAAAAAAAACTTTAATAGTGTCTCCCTGACTAGTCAGACACAAATATATCTGTTTAAAAGAGTCTGGTGTAGGCCAGAAAAATATAACTGTAGTTTTGCAGTTCCACGGGTCAAATCTCTATATTATCCTTTTTTTGGCATTTTTTGCCATAAAAAAAAACTGTAATAGTGTCTCCCTGACTGGTCAGACACAAATATATCTGTTTAAAAGAGTCTGGTGTAGGCCAGAAAAATATAACTGTGGTTATGCAGTTCCACAGGTCAAATCTCTGTATTATCCTGTTTTTGGCATTTTTTGCCTTAAAAAAAAACTTTAATAGTGTCTCCCTGACTGGTCAGACACAAATATATCTGTTTAAAAGAGTCTAGTCTAGGCCAGAAAAATATAACTGTGGTTTTGCAGTTCCACGGGTCAAATCTCTGTATTATCCTGTTTTTGGCATTATTTGCTTTAAAAAAAACAGTATTAGTGCCTCCCTGATTGTTCAGACACAAATATATCTGTTTAAAAGAGTCTGGTGTAAGCCAGAAACATATAACTGTGGTTTTGCAGTTCCACGGGTCAAATCTCTGTATTATCCTTTTTTTGGCATGTTTTGCCGTAAAAAAAACTTTAATAGTGTCTCCCTGACTGGTCAGACACAAATATATCTGTTTAAAAGAGTCTGGTGTAGGCCAGAAAAATATAACTGTGGTTTTGCTGTTCCACGGGTCAAATCTCTGTATTATCCTGTTTTGGGAATTTTTTTCCGTAAAAAAAACTGTAATAGTGCCTGCCTGATTGTTCAGACACAAATATATCTGTTTAAAAGAGTCTGGTGTAGGCCAGAAAAATATAACTGTGGTTTTGCAGTTGCACGGGTCAAATCTCTGTATTATCCTGTTTTGGGCATTTTTTGACGTAAAAAAAAACTGTAATAGTGCCTCCCTGATTGTTCTGACACAAATATATCTGTTTAAAAGAGTCTGGTGTAGGCCAGAAACATATAACTGTGGTTTTGCAGTTCCATGGGTCAAATCTCTGTATTATCCTTTTTTGGCATTTTTTGCCGTAAAAAAAACAGTAATAGTGTCTCCCTGATTGTTCAGACACAAATATATCTGTTTGAAAGATTCTGGTGTAGGCCAGAAAAGTATAACTGTGGTTTTGCCATTCCACGGCTGAAATCTCTGTATTATCCTTTTTTTGACATATTTGCAGTAAAAAAAACTATAATAGTGTCTCCCTGACTAGTCAGACACAAATATATCTGTTTAAAAGAGTCTGGTGTAGGCCAGAAAAATATAACTGTGGTTTTGCAGTTCCACGGGTCAAATCTCTGTATTATCCTGTTTTGGGCATTTTTTGCTGTAAAAAAAAACCTGTAATAGTGCCTCCCTGATTGTTCAGACACAAATATATCTGTTTAAAAGAGTCTGGTGTAGGCCAGAAAAATATAACTGTGGTTTTTCATTTACACGGGTCAAATCTCTGTATTATCCTTTTTTTTTGGCATTTTTTGCCGTAAAAAAAACCTGTAATAGTATCTCCCTGACTGGTCAGACACAAATATATCTGTTTAAAAGAGTCTGGTGTAGGCCAGAAAAATATAACTGTGGTTTGCTGTTCCACGGGTCAAATCTCTGTATTATCATGTTTTTGGCATTTTTTGCTGTAAAAAACACGGTAATAGTGCCTCCATGATTGTTCAGACACAAATATATCTGTTTAAAAGAGTCTGGTGTAGGCCAGAAAAATATAACTGTGGTTTTGCAGTTCCACGGGTCAAATCTCTGTATTATCCTTTTTTGGCATGTTTTGCCATAAAAAAAACTTTAATAGTGTCTCCCTGACTGGTCAGACACAAATATATCTGTTTAAAAGAGTCTGGTGTAGGCCAGAGAAATATAACTGTAGTTTTGCAGTTCCACGGGTCAAATCTCTGTATTATCCTTTTTTTGGCATTTTTTTGCCATAAAAAAAAACTGTAATAGTGTCTCCCTGACTGGTCAGACACAAATATATCTGTTTAAAAGAGTCTGGTGTAGGCCAGAAAAATATAACTGTGGTTATGCAGTTCCACAGGTCAAATCTCTGTATTATCCTGTTTTTGGCATTTTTTGCTTTAAAAAAAAAACTTTAATAGTGTCTCCCTGACTGGTCAGACACAAATATATCTGTTTAAAAGAGTCTGGTGTAGGCCAGAAAAATATAACTGTGGTTTTGCAGTTCCACGGGTCAAATCTCTGTATTATCCTGTTTTTGGCATTTTTTGATGTAAAAAAAACAGTAATAGTGCCTCCCTGATTGTTCAGACACAAATATATCTGTTTAAAAGAGTCTGGTGTAGGCCAGAAAAATATAACTGTGGTTTTGCAGTTGCACGGGTCAAATCTCTGTATTACCCTTTTTTGTCATGGTTTGCCGTAAAAAAAACTGTAATAGTGTCTCCCGGACTGGTCAGACACAAATATATCTGTTTAAAAGAGTCTGGTGTAGGCCAGAAAAATATAACTGTGGTTTTGCAGTTCCACGGGTCAAATCGCTGTATTATCCTTTTTTTGGCATTTTTTGCCTTAAAAATAACTTTAATAGTGTCTGCCTGACTGGTCAGACACAAATATATCTGTTTAAAAGAGTCTGGTGTAGGCCAGAAACATATAACTGTGGTTTTGCAGTTCCACGGGTCAAATCTCTGTATTATCCTTTTTTTTGGCATTTTTTGCTGTAAAAAAAAACAGTAATAGTGTCTCCCTGATTGTTCAGACACAAATATATCTGTTTGAAAGATTCTGGTGTAGGCCAGAAAAGTATAACTGTGGTTTTGCCATTCCACGGCTCAAATCTCTATACTATCCTTTTTTTGGCATTTTTTGCAGTAAAAAAAACTATAATAGTGTCTCCCTGACTAGTCAGACCCAAATATATCTGTTTAAAAGAGTCTGGTGTAGGCCAGAAAAATATAACTGTGGTTTTGAAGTTTCACGGGTCAAATCTCTGTATTATCCTGTTTTGGGCATTTTTTGCCGTAAAAAAAAACTGTAATAGTGCCTCCCTGATTGTTCAGACACAAATATATCTGTTTAAAAGAGTCTGGTGTAGGCCAGAAAAATATAACTGTGGTTTTGCAGTTCCACGGGTCAAATCTCTGTATTATCCTGTTTTTGGCATTTTTTGATGTAAAAAAAACAGTAATAGTGCCTCCCTGATTGTTCAGACACAAATATATCTGTTTAAAAGAGTCTGGTGTAGGCCAGAAAAATATAACTGTGGTTTTGCAGTTGCACGGGTCAAATCTCTGTATTACCCTTTTTTGTCATGGTTTGCCGTAAAAAAAACTGTAATAGTGTCTCCCGGACTGGTCAGACACAAATATATCTGTTTAAAAGAGTCTGGTGTAGGCCAGAAAAATATAACTGTGGTTTTGCAGTTCCACGGGTCAAATCGCTGTATTATCCTTTTTTTGGCATTTTTTGCCTTAAAAATAACTTTAATAGTGTCTGCCTGACTGGTCAGACACAAATATATCTGTTTAAAAGAGTCTGGTGTAGGCCAGAAACATATAACTGTGGTTTTGCAGTTCCACGGGTCAAATCTCTGTATTATCCTTTTTTTGGCATTTTTTGCTGTAAAAAAAAACAGTAATAGTGTCTCCCTGATTGTTCAGACACAAATATATCTGTTTGAAAGATTCTGGTGTAGGCCAGAAAAGTATAACTGTGGTTTTGCCATTCCACGGCTCAAATCTCTATACTATCCTTTTTTTGGCATTTTTTGCAGTAAAAAAAACTATAATAGTGTCTCCCTGACTAGTCAGACCCAAATATATCTGTTTAAAAGAGTCTGGTGTAGGCCAGAAAAATATAACTGTGGTTTTGAAGTTCCACGGGTCAAATCTCTGTATTATCCTGTTTTGGGCATTTTTTGCCGTAAAAAAAAACTGTAATAGTGCCTCCCTGATTGTTCAGACACAAATATATCTGTTTAAAAGAGTCTGGTGTAGGCCAGAAAAATATAACTGTGGTTTTGCAGTTACATGGGTCAAATCTCTGTATTATCCTTTTTTTTTGGCATTTTTTGCCGTAAAAAAACCTGTAATAGTGTCTCCCTGACTTGTCAGACACAAATATATCTGGTTAAAAGAGTCTGGTGTAGGCCAGAAAAATATAACTGTGGTTTGCTGTTCCACGGGTCAAATCTCTGTATTATCCTGTTTTTGTCATTTTTTGCTGTAAAAAAAACGGTAATAGTGTCTCCCTGATTGTTCAGACACAAATATATCTGTTTGAAAGATTCTGGTGTAGGCCAGAAAAGTATAACTGTGGTTTTGCCATTCCACGGCTCAAATCTCTGTATTATCCTTTTTTTGGCATTTTTTGCAGTAAAAAAAACTATAATAGTGTCTCCCTGACTAGTCAGACACAAATATATCTGTTTAAAAGAGTCTGGTGTGGGCCAGAAAAATATAACTGTGGTTTTGCAGTTCCACGGGTCAAATCTCTGTATTATCCTGTTTTGGGTATTTTTTGCCGTAAAAAAAAACTGTAATAGTGCCTCCCTGATTGTTCAGACACAAATATATCTGTTTAAAAGAGTCTGGTGTAGGCCAGAAAAATATAACTGTTTTTTTGCAGTTACACGGGTCAAATCTCTGTATTATCCTTTTTTTTGGGCATTTTTTGCCGTTAAAAAAAACCTGTAATAGTGTCTCCCTGTCTGGTCAGACACAAATATATCTGTATAAAAGAGCCTGGTGTAGGCCAGAAAAATATAACTGTGGTTATGCAGTTCCACAGGTCAAATCTCTGTATTATCCTGTTTTTGGCATTTTTTGCCTTAAAAAAAAACTTTAATAGTGTCTCCCTGACTGGTCAGACAGAAATATATCTGTTTAAAAGAGTCTAATGTAGGCCAGAAAAATATAACTGTGGTTTTGCAGTTCCACGGGTCAAATCTCTGTATTATCCTGTTTTTGGCATTATTTGCTGTAAAAAAAAAGTATTAGTGCCTCCCTGATTGTTCAGACACAAATATATCTGTTTAAAAGAGTCTGGTGTAAGCCAGAAAAATATAACTGTGGTTTTGCAGTTCCACGGGTCAAATCTCTGTATTATCCTTTTTTTGGCTTGTTTTGCCATAAAAAAAACTTTAATAGTGTCTCCCTGACTGGCCAGACACAAATATATCTGTTTAAAAGAGTCTGGTGTAGGCCAGAAAAATATAACTGTGGTTTTGCAGTTCCACGGGTCAAATCTCTGTATTATCCTGTTTTGGGCATTTTTTGCCGTAAAAAAAAACTGTAATAGTGCCTCCCTGATTGTTCAGACACAAATATATCTGTTTAAAAGAGTCTGGTGTAGGCCAGAAAAATATAACTGTGGTTTTGCAGTTCCACGGGTCAAATCTCTGTATTATTCTTTTTTTGGCATTTTTTGCGATAAAAAAAAAATGTAATAGTGTCTCCCTGACTGGTCAGACACAAATATATCTGTTTAAAAGAGTCTGGTGTAGGCCAGAAAAATATAACTGTGGTTTTGCAGTTCCACGGGTCAAATCGCTGTATTATCCTTTTTTTGGCATTTTTTGCCTTAAAAAAAACTTTAATAGTGTCTCCCTGACTGGTCAGACACAAATATATCTGTTTAAAAGAGTCTGGTGTAAGCCAGAAAAATATAACTGTGGTTTTGCAGTTACACGGGTCAAATCTCTGTATTATCCTGTTTTGGGCATTTTTTGACGTAAAAAAAAACTGTAATAGTGCCTCCCTGATTGTTCTGACACAAATATATCTGTTTAAAAGAGTCTGGTGTAGGCCAGAAACATATAACTGTGGTTCTGCAGTTCCATGGGTCAAATCTCTGTATTATCCTTTTTTGGCATTTTTTGCCGTAAAAAAAACAGTAATAGTGTCTCCCTGATTGTTCAGACACAAATATATCTGTTTGAAAGATTCTGGTGTAGGCCAGAAAAGTATAACTGTGGTTTTGCCATTCCACGGCTCAAATCTCTGTATTATCCTTTTTTTCACATTTTTTGCAGTAAAAAAAACTATAATAGTGTCTCCCTGACTAGTGAGACACAAATATATCTGTTTAAAAGAGTCTGGTGTAGGCCAGAAAAATATAACTGTGGTTTTGCAGTTCCACGGGTCAAATCTCTGTATTATCCTGTTTTGGGCATTTTTTGCTGTAAAAAAAACCTGTAATAGTGCCTCCCTGATTGTTCAGACACAAATATATCTGTTTAAAAGAGTCTGGTGTAGGCCAGAAAAATATAACTGTGGTTTTTCATTTACACGGGTCAAATCTCTGTATTATCCTTTTTTTTTGGCATTTTTTGCCGTAAAAAAAACCTGTAATAGTATCTCCCTGACTGGTCAGACACAAATATATCTGTTTAAAAGAGTCTGGTGTAGGCCAGAAAAATATAACTGTGGTTTTGCAGTTCCACGGGTCAAATCTCTGTATTATCCTTTTTTTGGCATTTTTTGCCGTAAAAAAAAACAGTAATAGTTTCTCCCTGATTGTTCAGACCCAAATATATCTGTTTGAAATATTCTGGTATAGGCCAGAAAAGTATAACTGTGGTTTTGCCATTCCACGGGTCAAATCTCTGTATTATCCTTTTTTGGCATTTTTTGCAGTAAAAAAAACTGTAATAGTGCCTCCCTGATTGTTCAGACACAAATATATCTGTTTAAAAGAGTCTGGTGTAGGCCAGAAAAATATAACTGTGGTTTTGCAGTTCCACGGGTCAAATCTCTCTATTATTCTTTTTTTGGCATTTTTTGCGATAAAAAAAACATGTAATAGTGTCTCCCTGACTGGTCAGACACAAATATATCTGTTTAAAAGAGTCTGGTGTAGGCCAGAAAAATATAACTGTGGTTTTGCAGTTCCACGGGTCAAATCTCTGTATTACCCTTTTTTTGGCATGGTTTGCCGTAAAAAAAACTGTAATAGTGTCTCCCGGACTGGTCAGACACAAATATATCTGTATAAAAGAGCCTGGTGTAGGCCAGAAAAATATAACTGTGGTTATGCAGTTCCACAGGTCAAATCTCTGTATTATCCTGTTTTTGGCATTTTTTGCCTTAAAAAAAAACTTTAATAGTGTCTCCCTGACTGGTCAGACAGAAATATATCTGTTTAAAAGAGTCTAATGTAGGCCAGAAAAATATAACTGTGGTTTTGCAGTTCCACGGGTCAAATCTCTGTATTATCCTGTTTTTGGCATTATTTGCTGTAAAAAAAAAGTATTAGTGCCTCCCTGATTGTTCAGACACAAATATATCTGTTTAAAAGAGTCTGGTGTAAGCCAGAAAAATATAACTGTGGTTTTGCAGTTCCACGGGTCAAATCTCTGTATTATCCTTTTTTTGGCTTGTTTTGCCATAAAAAAAACTTTAATAGTGTCTCCCTGACTGGTCAGACACAAATATATCTGTTTAAAAGAGTCTGGTGTAGGCCAGAAAAATATAACTGTGGTTTTGCAGTTCCACGGGTCAAATCTCTGTATTATCCTGTTTTGGGCATTTTTTGCCGTAAAAAAAAACTGTAATAGTGCCTCCCTGATTGTTCAGACACAAATATATCTGTTTAAAAGAGTCTGGTGTAGGCCAGAAAAATATAACTGTGGTTTTGCAGTTCCACGGGTCAAATCTCTGTATTATTCTTTTTTTGGCATTTTTTGCGATAAAAAAAAAATGTAATAGTGTCTCCCTGACTGGTCAGACACAAATATATCTGTTTAAAAGAGTCTGGTGTAGGCCAGAAAAATATAACTGTGGTTTTGCAGTTCCACGGGTCAAATCGCTGTATTATCCTTTTTTTGGCATTTTTTGCCTTAAAAAAAACTTTAATAGTGTCTCCCTGACTGGTCAGACACAAATATATCTGTTTAAAAGAGTCTGGTGTAAGCCAGAAAAATATAACTGTGGTTTTGCAGTTGCACGGGTCAAATCTCTGTATTATCCTGTTTTGGGCATTTTTTGACGTAAAAAAAAACTGTAATAGTGCCTCCCTGATTGTTCTGACACAAATATATCTGTTTAAAAGAGTCTGGTGTAGGCCAGAAACATATAACTATGGTTCTGCAGTTCCATGGGTCAAATCTCTGTATTATCCTTTTTTGGCATTTTTTGCCGTAAAAAAAACAGTAATAGTGTCTCCCTGATTGTTCAGACACAAATATATCTGTTTGAAAGATTCTGGTGTAGGCCAGAAAAGTATAACTGTGGTTTTGCCATTCCACGGCTCAAATCTCTGTATTATCCTTTTTTTGACATTTTTTGCAGTAAAAAAAACTATAATAGTGTCTCCCTGACTAGTGAGACACAAATATATCTGTTTAAAAGAGTCTGGTGTAGGCCAGAAAAATATAACTGTGGTTTTGCAGTTCCACGGGTCAAATCTCTGTATTATCCTGTTTTGGGCATTTTTTGCTGTAAAAAAAACCTGTAATAGTGCCTCCCTGATTGTTCAGACACAAATATATCTGTTTAAAAGAGTCTGGTGTAGGCCAGAAAAATATAACTGTGGTTTTTCATTTACACGGGTCAAATCTCTGTATTATCCTTTTTTTTTGGCATTTTTTGCCGTAAAAAAAACCTGTAATAGTATCTCCCTGACTGGTCAGACACAAATATATCTGTTTAAAAGAGTCTGGTGTAGGCCAGAAAAATATAACTGTGGTTTTGCAGTTCCACGGGTCAAATCTCTGTATTATCCTTTTTTTGGCATTTTTTGCCGTAAAAAAAAACAGTAATAGTTTCTCCCTGATTGTTCAGACCCAAATATATCTGTTTGAAATATTCTGGTATAGGCCAGAAAAGTATAACTGTGGTTTTGCCATTCCACGGGTCAAATCTCTGTATTATCCTTTTTTGGCATTTTTTGCAGTAAAAAAAACTGTAATAGTGCCTCCCTGATTGTTCAGACACAAATATATCTGTTTAAAAGAGTCTGGTGTAGGCCAGAAAAATATAACTGTGGTTTTGCAGTTCCACGGGTCAAATCTCTCTATTATTCTTTTTTTGGCATTTTTTGCGATAAAAAAAACATGTAATAGTGTCTCCCTGACTGGTCAGACACAAATATATCTGTTTAAAAGAGTCTGGTGTAGGCCAGAAAAATATAACTGTGGTTTTGCAGTTCCACGGGTCAAATCTCTGTATTACCCTTTTTTTGGCATGGTTTGCCGTAAAAAAAACTGTAATAGTGTCTCCCGGTCTGGTCAGACACAAATATATCTGTTTAAAAGAGTCTGGTGTAGGCCAGAAAAATATAACTGTGGTTTTGCAGTTCCACGGGTCAAATCGCTGTATTATCCTTTTTTTGGCATTTTTTGCCTTAAAAAAAACTTTAATAGTGTCTCCCTGACTGGTCAGACACAAATATATCTGTTAAAAGAGTCTGGTGTAAGCCAGAAAAATATAACTGTGGTTTTGCAGTTGCACGGGTCAAATCTCTGTATTATCCTGTTTTGGGCATTTTTTGACGTAAAAAAAACCTGTAATAGTGCCTCCCTGATTGTTCTGACACAAATATATCTGTTTAAAAGAGTCTGGTGTAGGCCAGAAACATATAACTGTGGTTTTGCAGTTCCTTGGGTCAAATCTCTGTATTATCCATTTTTTGGCATTTTTTGCCGTAAAAAAAACAGTAATAGTGTCTCCCTGATTGTTCAGACACAAATATATCTGTTTGAAAGATTCTGGTGTAGGCCAGAAAAGTATAACTGTGGTTTTGCCATTCCACGGCTCAAATCTCTGTATTATCCTTTTTTTGACATTTTTTGCAGTAAAAAAAACTATATTAGTGTCTCCCTGACTAGTCAGACACAAATATATCTGTTTAAAAGAGTCTGGTGTAGGCCAGAAAAATATAACTGTGGTTTTGCAGTTCCACGGGTCAAATCTCTGTATTATCCTGTTTTGGGCATTTTTTGCCGTAAAAAAAACCTGTAATAGTGCCTCCCTGATTGTTCAGACACAAATATATCTGTTTAAAAGAGTCTGGTGTAGGCCAGAAAAATATAACTGTGGTTTTTCAGTTACACGGGTCAAATCTTTGTATTATCCTTTTTTTTTGGCATTTTTTGCTGTTAAAAAAAACCTGTAATAGTATCTCCCTGACTGGTCAGACACAAATATATCTGTTTAAAAGAGTCTGGTGTAGGCCAGAAAAATATAACTGTGGTTTGCTGTTCCACGGGTCATATCTCTGTATTATCCTGTTTTTGGCATTTTTTGCTGCAAAAAAACACGGCAATAGTGCCTCCATGATTGTTCAGACACAAATATATCTGTTTAAAAGAGTCTGGTGTAGGCCAGAAAAATATAACTGTGGTTTTGCAGTTCCACGGGTCAAATCTCTGTATTATCCTTTTTTGGCATGTTTTGCCATAAAAAAAACTTTAATAGTGTCTCCCTGACTGGTCAGACACCAATATATCTGTTTAAAAGAGTCTGGTGTAGGCCAGAGAAATATAACTGTAGTTTTGCAGTTCCACGGGTCAAATCTCTGTATTATCCTTTTTTTGGCATTTTTTGCCATAAAAAAAAAACTGTAATAGTGTCTTCCTGACTGGTCAGACACAAATATATCTGTTTAAAAGAGTCTGGTGTAGGCCAGAAAAATATAACTGTGGTTATGCAGTTCCACAGGTCAAATCTCTGTATTATCCTGTTTTTGGCATTTTTTGCCTTAAAAAAAAAACTTTAATAGTGTCTCCCTGACTGGTCAGACACAAATATATCTGTTTAAAAGAGTCTGGTGTAGGCCAGAAAAATATAACTGTGGTTTTGCAGTTCCACGGGTCAAATCTCTGTATTATCCTGTTTTTGGCATTTTTTGATGTAAAAAAACAGTAATAGTGCCTCCCTGATTGTTCAGACACAAATATATCTGTTTAAAAGAGTCTGGTGTAGGCCAGAAAAACATATCTGTGGTTTTGCAGCTCCACGGGTCAAATCTCTGTATTATCCTTTTTTTGGCATTTTTTGCCGTAAAAAAACCTGTAATAATGTCTCCCTGACTGGTCAGACACAAATATATCTATTTAAAAAATTCTGGTGTAGGCCAGAAAAATATATCTGTGGTTTTGCAGTACCACAGGTCAAATCTCTGTATTATCCTGTTTTTGGCATTTTTTGCCGTAAAAAAAAACTGTAGTAGTGTCTCCCTGATTGTTCAGACACAAATATATCTGTTTGAAAGATTCTGGTGTAGGCCAGAAAAGTATAACTGTGGTTTTGCAGTTCCATGGGTCAAATCTCTGTATTATCCTGTTTTTGGCATTTTTTTGCAGTAAAAAATACAGTAATAGTGTCCCCCTGACTGGTCAGACACAAATATATCTGTTTAAAATAGTCTGGTGTAGGCCAGAAAAATATAACTGTGGTTTTGCAGTTCCACAGGTCAAATCTCTGTATTATCCTTTTTTTGGCATGTTTTGCCGTAAAAAAAAACTTTAATAGTGTCTCCCTGACTGGTCAGACACAAATATATCTGTTTAAAAGAGTCTGGTATAGGCCAGAAAAATATAACTGTGGTTTTGCAGTTCCACGTGTCAAATCTCTGTATTATCCTGTTTTGGGCATTTTTTGCCGTAAAAAAAAACTGTAATAGTGCCTCCCTGATTGTTTTGACACAAATACAGTACAGACCAAAAGTTTGGACACACCTTCTCATTTAAAGATTTTTCTGTATTTTCATGACTATGAAAATTGTACATTCACACTGAAGGCATCAAAACTACGAATTAACACATGTGGAATTATATACTTAACAAAAAAGTGTGAAGCAACTGAAAATATGTCTTATATTCTAGGTTCTTCAAAGTAGCCACCTTTTGCTTTTATGACTGTTTTGCACATTCTTGGCATTCTCTTGATGAGCTTCAAGAGGTAGTCACCGGAAATGGTTTTCCCTTCACTGGTGTGCCCTGTCAGGTTTAATAAGTGGGATTTCTTGCCTTATAAATGGGGTTGGGACCATCAGTTGTGTTGTGCAGAAGTCTGGTGGATACACAGCTGATAGTCCTACTGAATAGACTGTTAGAATTTGTATTATGGCAAGAAATAAGCAGCTAAGTAAAGAAAAACGAGTGGCCATCATTACTTTAAGAAATGAAGGTCAGTCAGTGCGAAAAATTGGGAAAACTTTGAAAGTGTCACCAAGTGCATTTGCAAAAACCATCAAGCGCTACAAAGAAACTGGCTCACATGAGGACCGCCCCAGGAAAGGAAGACCAAGAGTCACCTCTGCTTCTAAGGATAAGTGTATCCGAGTCACCAGCCTCAGAAATCGCAGGTTAACAGCAGCTCAGATTAGAGACCAGGTCAATGCCACACAGAGTTCTAGCAGCAGACACATCTCTACAACAACTGTTAAGAGGAGACTTTGTGCAGCAGGCCTTCATGGTAAAATAGCTGCTAGGAAACCACTGCTAAGGATAGGCAACAAGCAGAAGAGACTTGTTTGGGCTAAAGAACACAAGGAATGGACATTAGACCAGTGGAAATCTGTGCTTTGGTCTGATGAGTCCAAATTTGAGATCTTTGGTTCCAACCACCGTGTCTTTGTGCGACGCAGAAAAGGTGAACGGATGGACTCTACATGCCTGGTTCCCACCGAGAAGCATGCAGGAGGAGGTGTGATGGTGTGGGGGTGCTTTGCTGATGACACTGTTTGGGATTTATTCAAAATTGAAGGCATACTGAACCAGCATGGCTACCACAGCATCTTGCAGCGGCATGCTACTCCATCCGGTTTGCGTTTAGTTGGACCATCATTTATTTTTCAACAGGACAATGACCCCAAACACACCTCCAGGCTGTGTAAGGGCTATTTGACCAAGTGGAAGAGTGATGGGGTGCTACGCCAGATGACCTGGCCTCCACAGTCACCAGACCTGAACCCAATCGAGATGGTTTGGGGTGAGCTGGACCGCAGAGTGAAGGCAAAAGGGCTAATCATCTCTGGGAACTCCTTCAAGATTGTTGGAAGACCATTTCCGGTGACTACCTCTTGAAGCTCATCAAGAGAATGCCAAGAGTGTGCAAAGCAGTCATCAAACCAAAAGGTGGCTACTTTGAATAACCTACAATATAAGACATATTTTCAGTTGTTTCACACTTTTTTGTTAAGTATATAATTCCACATGTGTTAATTCATAGTTTTGATGCCTTTTGTGTGAATGTACAATTTTCATAGTCATGAAAATACAGAAAAATCTTTAAATGAGAAGGTGTCCAAACTTTTGGTCTGTACTGTATATCTGTTTAAAAGAGTCTGGTGTAGGCCAGAAACATATAACTGTGGTTTTGCAGTTCCACGGGTCAAATCTCTGTATTATCCTTTTTTTGGCATTTTTTGCCGTAAAAAAAAACAGTAATAGTGTCTCCCTGATTGTTCAGACCCAAATATATCTGTTTGAAATATTCTGGTGTAGGCCAGAAAAGTATAACTGTGGTTTTGCCATTCCACGGGTCAAATCTCTGTATTATCCTTTTTTGGCATTTTTTGCAGTAAAAAAAACTGTAATAGTGCCTCCCTGATTGTTCAGACACAAATATATCTGTTTAAAAGAGTCTGGTGTAGGCCAGAAAAATATAACTGTGGTTTTGCAGTTCCACGGGTCAAATCTCTCTATTATTCTTTTTTTGGCATTTTTTGCGATAAAAAAAACATGTAATAGTGTCTCCCTGACTGGTCAGACACAAATATATCTGTTTAAAAGAGTCTGGTGTAGGCCAGAAAAATATAACTGTGGTTTTGCAGTTCCACGGGTCAAATCTCTGTATTACCCTTTTTTTGGCATGGTTTGCCGTAAAAAAAACTGTAATAGTGTCTCCCGGACTGGTCAGACACAAATATATCTGTTTAAAAGAGTCTGGTGTAGGCCAGAAAAATATAACTGTGGTTTTGCAGTTCCACGGGTCAAATCGCTGTATTATCCTTTTTTTGGCATTTTTTGCCTTAAAAAAAACTTTAATAGTGTCTCCCTGACTGGTCAGACACAAATATATCTGTTTAAAAGAGTCTGGTGTAAGCCAGAAAAATATAACTGTGGTTTTGCAGTTGCACGGGTCAAATCTCTGTATTATCCTGTTTTGGGCATTTTTTGACGTAAAAAAAAACTGTAATAGTGCCTCCCTGATTGTTCTGACACAAATATATCTGTTTAAAA
Source organism: Phyllobates terribilis (assembly GCF_046119375.1). Lineage (NCBI taxonomy): Eukaryota > Metazoa > Chordata > Amphibia > Anura > Dendrobatidae > Phyllobates > Phyllobates terribilis. The sequence goes on from NW_027362764.1 coordinate 606,367,353, forward strand.
GAGTCTGGTGTAGGCCAGAAACATATAACTGTGGTTTTGCAGTTCCTTGGGTCAAATCTCTGTATTATCCATTTTTTGGCATTTTTTGCCGTAAAAAAAACAGTAATAGTGTCTCCCTGATTGTTCAGACACAAATATATCTGTTTGAAAGATTCTGGTGTAGGCCAGAAAAGTATAACTGTGGTTTTGCCATTCCACGGCTCAAATCTCTGTATTATCCTTTTTTTTGACATTTTTTGCAGTAAAAAAAACTATATTAGTGTCTCCCTGACTAGTCAGACACAAATATATCTGTTTAAAAGAGTCTGGTGTAGGCCAGAAAAATATAACTGTGGTTTTGCAGTTCCACGGGTCAAATCTCTGTATTATCCTGTTTTGGGCATTTTTTGCCGTAAAAAAAACCTGTAATAGTGCCTCCCTGATTGTTCAGACACAAATATATCTGTTTAAAAGAGTCTGGTGTAGGCCAGAAAAATATAACTGTGGTTTTTCAGTTACACGGGTCAAATCTTTGTATTATCCTTTTTTTTTGGCATTTTTTGCCGTTAAAAAAAACCTGTAATAGTATCTCCCTGACTGGTCAGACACAAATATATCTGTTTAAAAGAGTCTGGTGTAGGCCAGAAAAATATAACTGTGGTTTGCTGTTCCACGGGTCATATCTCTGTATTATCCTGTTTTTGGCATTTTTTGCTGTAAAAAACACGGTAATAGTGCCTCCATGATTGTTCAGACACAAATATATCTGTTTAAAAGAGTCTGGTGTAGGCCAGAAAAATATAACTGTGGTTTTGCAGTTCCACGGGTCAAATCTCTGTATTATCCTTTTTTGGCATGTTTTGCCATAAAAAAAACTTTAATAGTGTCTTCCTGACTGGTCAGACACAAATATATCTGTTTAAAAGAGTCTGGTGTAGGCCAGAAAAATATAACTGTGGTTATGCAGTTCCACAGGTCAAATCTCTGTATTATCCTGTTTTTGGCATTTTTTGCCTTAAAAAAAAAACTTTAATAGTGTCTCCCTGACTGGTCAGACACAAATATATCTGTTTAAAAGAGTCTGGTGTAGGCCAGAAAAATATAACTGTGGTTTTGCAGTTCCACGGGTCAAATCTCTGTATTATCCTGTTTTTGGCATTTTTTGATGTAAAAAAAACAGTAATAGTGCCTCCCTGATTGTTCAGACACAAATATATCTGTTTAAAAGAGTCTGGTGTAGGCCAGAAAAACATATCTGTGGTTTTGCAGCTCCACGGGTCAAATCTCTGTATTATCCTTTTTTTGGCATTTTTTGCCGTAAAAAAACTGTAATAATGTCTCCCTGACTGGTCAGACACAAATATATCTATTTAAAAAATTCTGGTGTAGGCCAGAAAAATATATCTGTGGTTTTGCAGTACCACAGGTCAAATCTCTGTATTATCCTGTTTTTGGCATTTTTTGCCGTAAAAAAAAACTGTAGTAGTGTCTCCCTGATTGTTCAGACACAAATATATCTGTTTGAAAGATTCTGGTGTAGGCCAGAAAAGTATAACTGTGGTTTTGCAGTTCCATGGGTCAAATCTCTGTATTATCCTGTTTTTGGCATTTTTTTGCAGTAAAAAATACAGTAATAGTGTCCCCCTGACTGGTCAGACACAAATATATCTGTTTAAAATAGTCTGGTGTAGGCCAGAAAAATATAACTGTGGTTTTGCAGTTCCACAGGTCAAATCTCTGTATTATCCTTTTTTTGGCATGTTTTGCCTTAAAAAAAACTTTAATAGTGTCTCCCTGACTGGTCAGACACAAATATATCTGTTAAAAGAGTCTGGTGTAAGCCAGAAAAATATAACTGTGGTTTTGCAGTTGCACGGGTCAAATCTCTGTATTATCCTGTTTTGGGCATTTTTTGACGTAAAAAAAACCTGTAATAGTGCCTCCCTGATTGTTCTGACACAAATATATCTGTTTAAAAGAGTCTGGTGTAGGCCAGAAACATATAACTGTGGTTTTGCAGTTCCTTGGGTCAAATCTCTGTATTATCCATTTTTTGGCATTTTTTGCCGTAAAAAAAACAGTAATAGTGTCTCCCTGATTGTTCAGACACAAATATATCTGTTTGAAAGATTCTGGTGTAGGCCAGAAAAGTATAACTGTGGTTTTGCCATTCCACGGCTCAAATCTCTGTATTATCCTTTTTTTGACATTTTTTGCAGTAAAAAAAACTATATTAGTGTCTCCCTGACTAGTCAGACACAAATATATCTGTTTAAAAGAGTCTGGTGTAGGCCAGAAAAATATAACTGTGGTTTTGCAGTTCCACGGGTCAAATCTCTGTATTATCCTGTTTTGGGCATTTTTTGCCGTAAAAAAAACCTGTAATAGTGCCTCCCTGATTGTTCAGACACAAATATATCTGTTTAAAAGAGTCTGGTGTAGGCCAGAAAAATATAACTGTGGTTTTTCAGTTACACGGGTCAAATCTTTGTATTATCCTTTTTTTTTGGCATTTTTTGCTGTTAAAAAAAACCTGTAATAGTATCTCCCTGACTGGTCAGACACAAATATATCTGTTTAAAAGAGTCTGGTGTAGGCCAGAAAAATATAACTGTGGTTTGCTGTTCCACGGGTCATATCTCTGTATTATCCTGTTTTTGGCATTTTTTGCTGTAAAAAACACGGCAATAGTGCCTCCATGATTGTTCAGACACAAATATATCTGTTTAAAAGAGTCTGGTGTAGGCCAGAAAAATATAACTGTGGTTTTGCAGTTCCACGGGTCAAATCTCTGTATTATCCTTTTTTGGCATGTTTTGCCATAAAAAAAACTTTAATAGTGTCTCCCTGACTGGTCAGACACCAATATATCTGTTTAAAAGAGTCTGGTGTAGGCCAGAGAAATATAACTGTAGTTTTGCAGTTCCACCGGTCAAATCTCTGTATTATCCTTTTTTTGGCATTTTTTGCCATAAAAAAAAAACTGTAATAGTGTCTTCCTGACTGGTCAGACACAAATATATCTGTTTAAAAGAGTCTGGTGTAGGCCAGAAAAATATAACTGTGGTTATGCAGTTCCACAGGTCAAATCTCTGTATTATCCTGTTTTTGGCATTTTTTGCCTTAAAAAAAAAACTTTAATAGTGTCTCCCTGACTGGTCAGACACAAATATATCTGTTTAAAAGAGTCTGGTGTAGGCCAGAAAAATATAACTGTGGTTTTGCAGTTCCACGGGTCAAATCTCTGTATTATCCTGTTTTTGGCATTTTTTGATGTAAAAAAACAGTAATAGTGCCTCCCTGATTGTTCAGACACAAATATATCTGTTTAAAAGAGTCTGGTGTAGGCCAGAAAAACATATCTGTGGTTTTGCAGCTCCACGGGTCAAATCTCTGTATTATCCTTTTTTTGGCATTTTTTGCCGTAAAAAAACCTGTAATAATGTCTCCCTGACTGGTCAGACACAAATATATCTATTTAAAAAATTCTGGTGTAGGCCAGAAAAATATATCTGTGGTTTTGCAGTACCACAGGTCAAATCTCTGTATTATCCTGTTTTTGGCATTTTTTGCCGTAAAAAAAAACTGTAGTAGTGTCTCCCTGATTGTTCAGACACAAATATATCTGTTTGAAAGATTCTGGTGTAGGCCAGAAAAGTATAACTGTGGTTTTGCAGTTCCATGGGTCAAATCTCTGTATTATCCTGTTTTTGGCATTTTTTTGCAGTAAAAAATACTGTAATAGTGTCCCCCTGACTGGTCAGACACAAATATATCTGTTTAAAATAGTCTGGTGTAGGCCAGAAAAATATAACTGTGGTTTTGCAGTTCCACAGGTCAAATCTCTGTATTATCCTTTTTTTGGCATGTTTTGCCGTAAAAAAAAAACTTTAATAGTGTCTCCCTGACTGGTCAGACACAAATATATCTGTTTAAAAGAGTCTGGTATAGGCCAGAAAAATATAACTGTGGTTTTGCAGTTCCACGTGTCAAATCTCTGTATTATCCTGTTTTGGGCATTTTTTGCCGTAAAAAAAAACTGTAATAGTGCCTCCCTGATTGTTTTGACACAAATACAGTACAGACCAAAAGTTTGGACACACCTTCTCATTTAAAGATTTTTCTGTATTTTCATGACTATGAAAATTGTACATTCACACTGAAGGCATCAAAACTACGAATTAACACATGTGGAATTATATACTTAACAAAAAAGTGTGAAGCAACTGAAAATATGTCTTATATTCTAGGTTCTTCAAAGTAGCCACCTTTTGCTTTTATGACTGTTTTGCACATTCTTGGCATTCTCTTGATGAGCTTCAAGAGGTAGTCACCGGAAATGGTTTTCCCTTCACTGGTGTGCCCTGTCAGGTTTAATAAGTGGGATTTCTTGCCTTATAAATGGGGTTGGGACCATCAGTTGTGTTGTGCAGAAGTCTGGTGGATACACAGCTGATAGTCCTACTGAATAGACTGTTAGAATTTGTATTATGGCAAGAAAAAAGCAGCTAAGTAAAGAAAAACGAGTGGCCATCATTACTTTAAGAAATGAAGGTCAGTCAGTGCGAAAAATTGGGAAAACTTTGAAAGTGTCACCAAGTGCATTTGCAAAAACCATCAAGCGCTACAAAGAAACTGGCTCACATGAGGACCGCCCCAGGAAAGGAAGACCAAGAGTCACCTCTGCTTCTAAGGATAAGTGTATCCGAGTCACCAGCCTCAGAAATCGCAGGTTAACAGCAGCTCAGATTAGAGACCAGGTCAATGCCACACAGAGTTCTAGCAGCAGACACATCTCTACAACAACTGTTAAGAGGAGACTTTGTGCAGCAGGCCTTCATGGTAAAATAGCTGCTAGGAAACCACTGCTAAGGATAGGCAACAAGCAGAAGAGACTTGTTTGGGCTAAAGAACACAAGGAATGGACATTAGACCAGTGGAAATCTGTGCTTTGGTCTGATGAGTCCAAATTTGAGATCTTTGGTTCCAACCACCGTGTCTTTGTGCGACGCAGAAAAGGTGAACGGATGGACTCTACATGCCTGGTTCCCACCGAGAAGCATGCAGGAGGAGGTGTGATGGTGTGGGGGTGCTTTGCTGATGACACTGTTTGGGATTTATTCAAAATTGAAGGCATACTGAACCAGCATGGCTACCACAGCATCTTGCAGCGGCATGCTACTCCATCCGGTTTGCGTTTAGTTGGACCATCATTTATTTTTCAACAGGACAATGACCCCAAACACACCTCCAGGCTGTGTAAGGGCTATTTGACCAAGTGGAAGAGTGATGGGGTGCTACGCCAGATGACCTGGCCTCCACAGTCACCAGACCTGAACCCAATCGAGATGGTTTGGGGTGAGCTGGACCGCAGAGTGAAGGCAAAAGGGCTAATCATCTCTGGGAACTCCTTCAAGATTGTTGGAAGACCATTTCCGGTGACTACCTCTTGAAGCTCATCAAGAGAATGCCAAGAGTGTGCAAAGCAGTCATCAAACCAAAAGGTGGCTACTTTGAATAACCTACAATATAAGACATATTTTCAGTTGTTTCACACTTTTTTGTTAAGTATATAATTCCACATGTGTTAATTCATAGTTTTGATGCCTTTTGTGTGAATGTACAATTTTCATAGTCATGAAAATACAGAAAAATCTTTAAATGAGAAGGTGTCCAAACTTTTGGTCTGTACTGTATATCTGTTTAAAAGAGTCTGGTGTAGGCCAGAAACATATAACTGTGGTTTTGCAGTTCCACGGGTCAAATCTCTGTATTATCCTTTTTTGGCATTTTTTGCCGTAAAAAAAAACAGTAATAGTGTCTCCCTGATTGTTCAGACCCAAATATATCTGTTTGAAATATTCTGGTGTAGGCCAGAAAAGTATAACTGTGGTTTTGCCATTCCACGGGTCAAATCTCTGTATTATCCTTTTTTGGCATTTTTTGCAGTAAAAAAAACTGTAATAGTGCCTCCCTGATTGTTCAGACACAAATATATCTGTTTAAAAGAGTCTGGTGTAGGCCAGAAAAATATAACTGTGGTTTTGCAGTTCCACGGGTCAAATCTCTCTATTATTCTTTTTTTGGCATTTTTTGCGATAAAAAAAACATGTAATAGTGTCTCCCTGACTGGTCAGACACAAATATATCTGTTTAAAAGAGTCTGGTGTAGGCCAGAAAAATATAACTGTGGTTTTGCAGTTCCACGGGTCAAATCTCTGTATTACCCTTTTTTTGGCATGGTTTGCCGTAAAAAAAACTGTAATAGTGTCTCCCGGACTGGTCAGACACAAATATATCTGTTTAAAAGAGTCTGGTGTAGGCCAGAAAAATATAACTGTGGTTTTGCAGTTCCACGGGTCAAATCGCTGTATTATCCTTTTTTTGGCATTTTTTGCCTTAAAAAAAACTTTAATAGTGTCTCCCTGACTGGTCAGACACAAATATATCTGTTTAAAAGAGTCTGGTGTAAGCCAGAAAAATATAACTGTGGTTTTGCAGTTGCACGGGTCAAATCTCTGTATTATCCTGTTTTGGGCATTTTTTGACGTAAAAAAAAACTGTAATAGTGCCTCCCTGATTGTTCTGACACAAATATATCTGTTTAAAAGAGTCTGGTGTAGGCCAGAAACATATAACTGTGGTTTTGCAGTTCCTTGGGTCAAATCTCTGTATTATCCATTTTTTGGCATTTTTTGCCGTAAAAAAAACAGTAATAGTGTCTCCCTGATTGTTCAGACACAAATATATCTGTTTGAAAGATTCTGGTGTAGGCCAGAAAAGTATAACTGTGGTTTTGCCATTCCACGGCTCAAATCTCTGTATTATCCTTTTTTTGACATTTTTTGCAGTAAAAAAAACTATATTAGTGTCTCCCTGACTAGTCAGACACAAATATATCTGTTTAAAAGAGTCTGGTGTAGGCCAGAAAAATATAACTGTGGTTTTGCAGTTCCACGGGTCAAATCTCTGTATTATCCTGTTTTGGGCATTTTTTGCCGTAAAAAAAACCTGTAATAGTGCCTCCCTGATTGTTCAGACACAAATATATCTGTTTAAAAGAGTCTGGTGTAGGCCAGAAAAATATAACTGTGGTTTTTCAGTTACACGGGTCAAATCTTTGTATTATCCTTTTTTTTTGGCATTTTTTGCCGTTAAAAAAAACCTGTAATAGTATCTCCCTGACTGGTCAGACACAAATATATCTGTTTAAAAGAGTCTGGTGTAGGCCAGAAAAATATAACTGTGGTTTGCTGTTCCACGGGTCATATCTCTGTATTATCCTGTTTTTGGCATTTTTTGCTGTAAAAAACACGGTAATAGTGCCTCCATGATTGTTCAGACACAAATATATCTGTTTAAAAGAGTCTGGTGTAGGCCAGAAAAATATAACTGTGGTTTTGCAGTTCCACGGGTCAAATCTCTGTATTATCCTTTTTTGGCATGTTTTGCCATAAAAAAAACTTTAATAGTGTCTTCCTGACTGGTCAGACACAAATATATCTGTTTAAAAGAGTCTGGTGTAGGCCAGAAAAATATAACTGTGGTTATGCAGTTCCACAGGTCAAATCTCTGTATTATCCTGTTTTTGGCATTTTTTGCCTTAAAAAAAAAACTTTAATAGTGTCTCCCTGACTGGTCAGACACAAATATATCTGTTTAAAAGAGTCTGGTGTAGGCCAGAAAAATATAACTGTGGTTTTGCAGTTCCACGGGTCAAATCTCTGTATTATCCTGTTTTTGGCATTTTTTGATGTAAAAAAAACAGTAATAGTGCCTCCCTGATTGTTCAGACACAAATATATCTGTTTAAAAGAGTCTGGTGTAGGCCAGAAAAACATATCTGTGGTTTTGCAGCTCCACGGGTCAAATCTCTGTATTATCCTTTTTTTGGCATTTTTTGCCGTAAAAAAACTGTAATAATGTCTCCCTGACTGGTCAGACACAAATATATCTATTTAAAAAATTCTGGTGTAGGCCAGAAAAATATATCTGTGGTTTTGCAGTACCACAGGTCAAATCTCTGTATTATCCTGTTTTTGGCATTTTTTGCCGTAAAAAAAAACTGTAGTAGTGTCTCCCTGATTGTTCAGACACAAATATATCTGTTTGAAAGATTCTGGTGTAGGCCAGAAAAGTATAACTGTGGTTTTGCAGTTCCATGGGTCAAATCTCTGTATTATCCTGTTTTTGGCATTTTTTTGCAGTAAAAAATACAGTAATAGTGTCCCCCTGACTGGTCAGACACAAATATATCTGTTTAAAATAGTCTGGTGTAGGCCAGAAAAATATAACTGTGGTTTTGCAGTTCCACAGGTCAAATCTCTGTATTATCCTTTTTTTGGCATGTTTTGCCGTAAAAAAAAACTTTAATAGTGTCTCCCTGACTGGTCAGACACAAATATATCTGTTTAAAAGAGTCTGGTATAGGCCAGAAAAATATAACTGTGGTTTTGCAGTTCCACGTGTCAAATCTCTGTATTATCCTGTTTTGGGCATTTTTTGCCGTAAAAAAAAACTGTAATAGTGCCTCCCTGATTGTTTTGACACAAATACAGTACAGACCAAAAGTTTGGACACACCTTCTCATTTAAAGATTTTTCTGTATTTTCATGACTATGAAAATTGTACATTCACACTGAAGGCATCAAAACTACGAATTAACACATGTGGAATTATATACTTAACAAAAAAGTGTGAAGCAACTGAAAATATGTCTTATATTCTAGGTTCTTCAAAGTAGCCACCTTTTGCTTTTATGACTGTTTTGCACATTCTTGGCATTCTCTTGATGAGCTTCAAGAGGTAGTCACCGGAAATGGTTTTCCCTTCACTGGTGTGCCCTGTCAGGTTTAATAAGTGGGATTTCTTGCCTTATAAATGGGGTTGGGACCATCAGTTGTGTTGTGCAGAAGTCTGGTGGATACACAGCTGATAGTCCTACTGAATAGACTGTTAGAATTTGTATTATGGCAAGAAAAAAGCAGCTAAGTAAAGAAAAACGAGTGGCCATCATTACTTTAAGAAATGAAGGTCAGTCAGTGCGAAAAATTGGGAAAACTTTGAAAGTGTCACCAAGTGCATTTGCAAAAACCATCAAGCGCTACAAAGAAACTGGCTCACATGAGGACCGCCTCAGGAAAGGAAGACCAAGAGTCACCTCTGCTTCTAAGGATAAGTGTATCCGAGTCACCAGCCTCAGAAATCGCAGGTTAACAGCAGCTCAGATTAGAGACCAGGTCAATGCCACACAGAGTTCTAGCAGCAGACACATCTCTACAACAACTGTTAAGAGGAGACTTTGTGCAGCAGGCCTTCATGGTAAAATAGCTGCTAGGAAACCACTGCTAAGGATAGGCAACAAGCAGAAGAGACTTGTTTGGGCTAAAGAACACAAGGAATGGACATTAGACCAGTGGAAATCTGTGCTTTGGTCTGATGAGTCCAAATTTGAGATCTTTGGTTCCAACCACCGTGTCTTTGTGCGACGCAGAAAAGGTGAACGGATGGACTCTACATGCCTGGTTCCCACCGAGAAGCATGCAGGAGGAGGTGTGATGGTGTGGGGGTGCTTTGCTGATGACACTGTTTGGGATTTATTCAAAATTGAAGGCATACTGAACCAGCATGGCTACCACAGCATCTTGCAGCGGCATGCTACTCCATCCGGTTTGCGTTTAGTTGGACCATCATTTATTTTTCAACAGGACAATGACCCCAAACACACCTCCAGGCTGTGTAAGGGCTATTTGACCAAGTGGAAGAGTGATGGGGTGCTACGCCAGATGACCTGGCCTCCACAGTCACCAGACCTGAACCCAATCGAGATGGTTTGGGGTGAGCTGGACCGCAGAGTGAAGGCAAAAGGGCTAATCATCTCTGGGAACTCCTTCAAGATTGTTGGAAGACCATTTCCGGTGACTACCTCTTGAAGCTCATCAAGAGAATGCCAAGAGTGTGCAAAGCAGTCATCAAACCAAAAGGTGGCTACTTTGAATAACCTACAATATAAGACATATTTTCAGTTGTTTCACACTTTTTTGTTAAGTATATAATTCCACATGTGTTAATTCATAGTTTGGATGCCTTTTGTGTGAATGTACAATTTTCATAGTCATGAAAATACAGAAAAATCTTTAAATGAGAAGGTGTCCAAACTTTTGGTCTGTACTGTATATCTGTTTAAAAGAGTCTGGTGTAGGCCAGAAACATATAACTGTGGTTTTGCAGTTCCACGGGTCAAATCTCTGTATTATCCTTTTTTTGGCATTTTTTGCCGTAAAAAAAAACAGTAATAGTGTCTCCCTGATTGTTCAGACCCAAATATATCTGTTTGAAATATTCTGGTGTAGGCCAGAAAAGTATAACTGTGGTTTTGCCATTCCACGGGTCAAATCTCTGTATTATCCTTTTTTGGCATTTTTTGCAGTAAAAAAAACTATAATAGTGCCTCCCTGACTAGTCAGACACAAATATATCTGTTTAAAAGAGTCTGGTGTAGGCCAGAAAAATATAACTGTGGTTTTGCAGTTCCACGGGTCAAATCTCTGTATTATCCTGTTTTGGGCATTTTTTGCCGTAAAAAAACCCTGTAATAGTGCCTCCCTGATTGTTCAGACACAAATATATCTGTTTAAAAGAGTCTGGTGTAGGCCAGAAAAATATAACTGTGGTTTTGCAGTTACACGGGTCAAATCTCTGTATTATCCTTTTTTTTGGCATTTTTTGCCGTAAAAAAAAACCTGTAATAGTGTCTCCCTGACTGGTCAGACACAAATATATCTGTTAAAAAGAGTCTGGTGTAGGCCAGAAAAATAAAACAGTGTTTTGCTGTTCCACGGGTCAAATCTCTGTATTATCCTGGTTTTTGGCATTTTTTGCTGTAAAAAAAAAACAGTTATAGTGCCTCCCTGATTGTTCAGACTCAAATATATCTGTTTAAAAGAGTCTGGTGTAGGCCAGAAAAATATAACTGTGGTTTTGCAGTTCCACGGGTCAAATCGCAGTATTATTCTTTTTTTTTGGCATATTTTGCCGTAAAAAAAATTTGGAATAGTGTCTCCCTGACTGGACAGACACAAATATATCTGTTCAAAAGAGTCTGGTGTAGGCTAGAAAAATATAACTGTGGTTATGCAGTTCCATAGGTCAAATCTCTGTATTATCCTTTTTTGGCATTTTATGCCTTAAAAAAAAACTTTAATAGTGTCTCCCTGACTGGTCAGACTCAAATATATCTGTTTAAAAGAGTCTGGTGTAGGCCAGAAAAATATAACTGTGGTTTTGCAGTTCCACGGGTCAAATCTCTGTATTATCCTGTTTTTGGCATTTTTTGCTGTAAAAAAACAGTAATAGTGCCTCCCTGATTGTTCAGACACAAATATATCTGTTTAAAAGAGTCTGGTGTAGGCCAGAAAAATATAACTGTGGTTTTGCAGTTCCACGGGTCACAGCTCTATATTATCCTTTTTTTGGCATTTTTTGCCATAAAAAAAAACTGTAATAGTGTCTCCCTGACTGGTCAGACACAAATATATCTGTTTAAAAGAGTGTGGTGTAGGCCAGAAAAATATAACTGTGGTTTTGCAGTTCCACGGGTCAAATCTCTGTATTATTCTTTTTTTGGCATGGTTTGCCGTAAAAAAAACTTTAATAGTGTCTCCCTGACTGGTCAGACACAAATATATCTGTTTAAAAGAGTGTGGTGCAGGCCAGAAAAATATAACTGTGGTTTTGCAGTCCCACGGGTCAAATCTCTGTATTATCCTGTTTTGGGCATTTTTTGCCGTAAAAAAAACCTGTAATAGTGCCTCCCTGATTGATCAGACACAAATATATCTGTTTAAAAGAGTCTGGTGTAGGCCAGAAAAATATAACTGTGGTTTTGTCGTTCCACAGGTCAAATCGCTGTATTATCCTTTTTTTGGCATGTTTTGCCATAAAAAAAAAAAACTGTAATAGTGTCTCCCTGACTGGTCAGACACAAATATATCTGTTTAAAAGAGTCTGGTGTAGGCCAGAAAAATATAACTGTGGTTCTGCAGTTCCACAGGTCAAATCTCTGTATTATCCTGTTTTTGGCATTTTTTGACTTAAAAAAAAGCTTTAATAGTGTCTCCCTGACTGGTCAGACACAAATATATCTGTTTAAAAGAGTCTGGTGTAGGCCAGAAAAATATAACTGTGGTTTTGCAGTTCCATGGGTCAAATCTCTGTATTATCCTGTTTTTGGCATTTTTTGCTGTAAAAAAAACAGTAATAGTGCCTCCCTGATTGTTCAGACACAAATATATCTGTTTAAAAGAGTCTGGTGTAGGCCAGAAAAACATAACTGTGGTTTTGCAGTTCCACGGGTCAAATCTCTGTATTATCCTTTTTTTGGCATTTTTTGCCATAAAAAAAACTGTAATAATGTCTCCCTGACTGGTCAGACACAAATATATCTATTTAAAAAATTCTGGTGTATGCCAGAAAAATATATCTGTGGTTTTGCAGTTCCACAGGTCAAATCTCTGTATTATCCTGTTTTTGGCATTTTTTGCCGTAAAAAAAAACTGTAATAGTGTCTCCCTGATTGTTCAGACACAAATATATCTGTTTAAAGGATTCTGGTGTAGGCCAGAAAAGTATAACTGTGGTTTTGCAGTTTCATGGGTCAAATCTCTGTATTATCCTGTTTTTGGCAATTTTTTGCAGTAAAAAAAACAGTAATATTGTCTCCCTGATTGTTCAGACACAAATAAATCTGCTTAAAAGAGTCTAGTGTAGGCCAGAAAAATATTACTGTGGTTATGCAGTTGCATGGGTCAAATCTCTGTATTATACTTTTTTTTGCATTTTTTGCGGTAAAAAAACTGTAATAGTGTCCCCCTGACTGGTCAGACACAAATATATCTGTTTAAAATAGTCTGGTGTAGGCCAGAAAAATATAACTATGGTTTTACAGTTCCACAGGTCAAATCTCTGTATTATTCCTTTTTTGGCATTTTTTGCCGTAAAAAAACCAGTAATAGTGTCTCCCTGACTGGTCAGACACAAATATATCTGCTTAAAAGAGTCTGGTGTAGGCCAGGAAAATATAACTGTGGTTTTGCAGTTCCAAGGGTCAAATCTCTGTATTATCCTGTTTTGGGCATTTTTTGCCGTAAAAAAAACTGTAATAGTGTCTCCCTGACTGATCACACACAAATATATCTGTTTAAAAGAGTCTGGTGTAGGCCAGAAAAGTATGACTGTGATTTTGCAGTTCCACAGGTCAAATCTCTGCATTATCCTTTTTTTGGCATTTTTTGTCGTAAAAAAACAGTAATAGTGTCTCCCTGATTGTTCAGACACAAATATATCTGTTTGAAAGATTCTGGTGTAGGCCAGAAACGTATAACTGTGGTTTTGCAGTTCCAAGAGTCAAATCTCTGTATTATCCTTTCTTTGCCTTAAAAAAAAACTGTAATAGTGTCTCCCTTACTGGTCAGACACAAATATATCTGTTTAAAAGAGTCTGGTGTAGGCCAGAAAAGTATAACTGTGGTTTTGCTGTTCCAAAGGTCAAATCTCTGTAACATCCTGTTTTTGGCATTTTTTGCAGAAAAAAAAACTGTAATAGTGTCTCCCTGACTGGTCAGACACAAATATATCTGTTTAAAAGAGTGTGGTGTAGGCCAGAAAAATATAACTGTGGTTTTGCAGTTCCACAGGTCAAATCTCTGTATTATCCTTTTTTTGGCATTTTTTTTGCCGTAAAAAAACCTGTATTAGTGTCTCCCTGACTGGTCAGACACAAATATATCTGTTTAAAAGAGTCTAGTGTAGGCCAGAAAAATATAACTGTGGTTATGCAGTTCCACGGGTCAAATCTCTTTATTATCCTGTTTATGGCATTATTTGCTGTAAATAAACAGTAATAGTGCCTCCCTGATTGTTCAGACACAAATATATCTGTTTAAAAGAGTCTGGTGTAGGCCAGAAAAGTATAACTGTGGTTTTGCTGTTCCAAAGGTCAAATCTCTGTAATATCCTGTTTTTGGCATTTTTTGCAGAAAAAAAAACTGTAATAGTGTCTCCCTGACTGGTCAGACACAAATATATCTGTTTAAAAGAGTGTGGTGTAGGCCAGAAAAATATAACTGTGGTTTTGCAGTTCCATGGGTCAAATCTCTATATTATCCTTTTTTTGGCATTTTTTGCCATAAATAAAACTGTAATAGTGTCTCCCTGACTGGTCAGACACAAATATATCTGTTTAAAAGAGTGTGGGGTAGGCCAGAAAAATATAACTGTGGTTTTGCAGTTGCACGGGTCAAATCTCTGTATTATCCTGTTTTGGGCATTTTTTGCTGTAAAAAAATACTGTAATAGTGCCTCCCTCATTGTTCAGACACAAATATATCTGTTTAAAAGAGTCTGGTGTAGGCCAGAAAAATATAACTGTGGTTTTGCAGTTCCATGGGTCAAATCTCTGTATTATCCTGTTTTTGCCATTTTTTGCTGTAAAAAAAAACAGTAATAGTGCCTCCCTGATTGTTCAGACACAAATATATCTGTTTAAAAGAGCCTGGTGTAGGCCAGAAAAATATAACTGTGGTTTTGCAGTTCCACCAGTCACAGCTCTGTATTATCCTTTTTTTGGCATTTTTTGCCATGAAAAAAAACTGTAATAGTGTCTCCCTGACTGGTCAGACAGAAATATATCTGTTTAAAAGAGTCTGGTGTAGGCCAGAAAAATATAACTGTGGTTTTGCAGTTCCACGGGTCAAATCTCTGTATTATCCTGTTTTTGGCATTATTTGATGTAAAAAAAACAGTATTAGTGCCTCCCTGATTGTTCAGACACAAAAATATCTGTTTAAAAGAGTCTGGTGTAGGCCAGAAAAATATAACTGTGGTTTTGCAGTTCCACTGGTCAAATCTCTGTATTATCCTTTTTTTGGCATGTTTTGCCGTAAAAAAAACTTTAATAGTGTCTTCCTGACTGGTCAGACACAAATATATCTGTTTAAAAGAGTGTGGTGTAGGCCAGAAAAATATAACTGTGGTTTTGCAGTTCCACGGGTCAAATCTCTGTATTATCCTTTTTTTGGCATTTTTTTGCCGTAAAAAAACCTGTAATAGTGTCTCCCTGACTGGTCAGACACAAATATATCTGTTTAAAAGAGTCTGGTGTAGGCCAGAAAAATATAACTGTGGTTATGCAGTTCCACGGGTCAAATCTCTGTATTATCGTGCTTTTGGCATTTTTTGCTGTAAAAAACAGTAATAGTGCCTCCCTGATTGTTCAGACACAAATATATCTGTTTAAAAGAGTCTGGTGTAGGCCAGAAAAATATAACTGTGGTTTTGCAGTTACACGGGTCAAATCTCTGTATTATCCTGTTTTTGGCATTTTTTGCTGTAAAAAAAAACAGTAATAGTGCCTCCCTGATTGTTCACACACAAATATATCTGTTTAAAAGAGTCTGGTGTAGGCCAGAAAAATATAACTGTGGATTTGCAGTTCCACAGGTCAAATCTCTGTATTATCCTTTTTTTGGCATGTTTTGCCGTAAAAAAAAAAAACTTTAATAGTGTCTCCCTGACTGGTCAGACACAAATATATCTGTTTAAAAGAGTCTGGTATAGGCCAGAAAAATATAACTGTGGTTTTGCAGTTCCACGGGTCAAATTTCTGTATTATCCTGTTTTTGGGCATTTTTTGCCATAAAAAAAAACTGTAATAGTGCCTCCATGATTGTTCTGACACAAATATATCTGTTTAAAAGAGTCTGGTGTAGGCCAGAAACATATGACTGTGGTTTTGCAGTTCCACGGGTCAAATCTCTGTATTATTCTGTTTTTGGCATTTTTTACCGTAAAAAAACTTTAATAGTGTCTCCCTGAATGTTCAGACACAAATATATCTGTTTGAAAGATTCTGGTGTAGGCCAGAAAAGTATAACTGTGGTTTTGCCATTCCACAGGTCAAATCTCTGTATTATCCTTTTTTTGGCATTTTTTGCAGTAAAAAAAACTATAATAGTGTCTCCCTGACTGGTCAGACACAAATATATCTGTTTAAAAGAGTCTGGTGTAGGCCAGAAAAATATAACTGTGGTTTTGCAGTTCCACGGGTCAAATCTCTGTATTATCCTGTTTTGGGCATTTTTTGGCGTAAAAAAAAACTTTAATAGTGCCTCCCTGTTTGTTCAGACACAAATATATCTGTTTTAAAGAGTCTGGTGTAGGCCAGAAAAATATAATTGTGGTTTGCTGTTCCACGGGTCAAATCTCTGTATTATCCTGGTTTTTGGCATTTTTTGCCGCAAAAAAAACCTGTAATAGTGCCTCCTTGATTGTTCAGACCCAAATATATCTGTTTAAAAGAGTCTGGTGTAGGCCAGAAAAATATAACTGTGGTTTTGCAGTTCCACTGGTCAAATCTCTGTATTATCCTTTTTTTGGCATGTTTTGCCGTAAAAAAAACTTTAATAGTGTCTCCCTGACTGGTCAGACACAAATATATCTGTTTAAAAGAGTGTGGTGTAGGCCAGAAAAATATAACTGTGGTTTTGCAGTTCCACGGGTCAAATCTCTGTATTATCCTTTTTTTGGCATTTTTTTGCCGTAAAAAAACCTGTAATAGTGTCTCCCTGACTGATCATACACAAATATATCTGTTTAAAAGATTCTGGTGTAGGCCAGAAAAATATAACTGTGGTTATGCAGTTCCACGGGTCAAATCTCTGTATTATCCTGTTTTTGGCATTTTTTGCTGTAAAAAACAGTAATAGTGCCTCCCTGATTTTTCAGACACAAATATATCTGTTTAAAAGAGTCTGGTGTAGGCCAGAAAAATATAACTGTGGTTTTGCAGTTCCACGGGTCAAGTCTCTGTATTATCCTTTTTTTGGCATGTTTTGCCGTAAAAAAAACATTAATAGTGTCTCCCTGACAGGTCAGACACAAATATATCTGTTTAAAAGAGTGTTGTGTAGGTCAGAAAAATATAACTGTGGTTTTGCAGTTGCACAGGTCAAATCTCTGTATTAACCTGTTTTGGGCATTTTTTGCTGTAAAAAAATACTGTAATAGTGCCTCCCTGATTGTTCAGACACAAATATATGTGTTTAAAAGAGTCTGGTGTAGGCCAGAAAAATATAACTGTGGTTTTGCAGCTCCACGGGTCAAATCTCTGTATTATCCTGTTTTTGGCCTTTTTTGCTGTAAAAAAAACAGTAATAGTGCCTCCCTGATTGTTCACACACAAATATATCTGTTTAAAAGAGTCTGGTGTAGGCCAGAAAAATATAACTGTGGATTTGCAGTTCCACGGGTCAAATCTCTGTATTATTCTTTTTTTGGCACGTTTTGCCGTAAAAAAAAAAACTTTAATAGTGTCTCCCTGACTGGTCAGACACAAATATATCTGTTTAAAAGAGTCTGGTATAGGCCAGAAAAATATAACTGTGGTTTTGCAGTTCCATGGGTCAAATCTCTGTATTATCCTGTTTTGGGCATTTTTTGCCATAAAAAAAAACTGTAGTAGTGCCTCCCTGTTTGTTCTGACACAAATATATCTGTTTAAAAGAGTCTGGTGTAGGCCAGAAACATATGACTGTGGTTTTGCAGTTCCACGGGTCAAATCTCTGTATTATCCTGTTTTTGGCATTTTTTACCGTAAAAAAACTTTAATAGTGTCTCCCTGAATGTTCAGACACAAATATATCTGTTTGAAAGATTCTGGTGTAGGCCAGAAAAGTATAACTGTGGTTTTGCCATTCCACAGGTCAAATCTCTGTATTATCCTTTTTTTGGCATTTTTTGCAGTAAAAAAAACTATAATACTGTCTCCCTGACTGGTCAGACACAAATATATCTGTTTAAAAGAGTCTGGTGTAGGCCAGAAAAATATAACTGTGGTTTTGCAGTTCCACGGGTCAAATCTCTGTATTATCCTGTTTTGGGCATTTTTTGGCGTAAAAAAAAACTGTAATAGTGCCTCCCTGATTGTTCAGACACAAATATATCTGTTTAAAAGAGTCTGGTGTAGGCCAGAAAAATATAATTGTGGTTTGCTGTTCCACGGGTCAAATCTCTGTATTGTCCTTGTTTTTGGCATTTTTTGCTGTAAAAAAAACAGTTATAGTGCCTCCCTGATTGTTCAGACCCAAATATATCTGTTTAAAAGAGTCTAGTGTAGGCCAGAAAAATATAACTGTGGTTTTGCAGTTCCACGGGTCAAATTGCTGTATTATCCTTTTTTTTGCATATTTTGCCGTTAAAAAAAACTGTAATAGTGTCTCCCTGACTGGTCAGATACAAATATATCTGTTCAAAAGAGTCTGTTGTAGGCTAGAAAAATTTAACTGTGGTTATGCAGTTCCACAGGTCAAATCTCTGTATTATCTTTTTTTGGCATGTTTTGCCATAAAAAAAACTTTAATAGTGTCTCCCTGACTGGTCAGACACAAATATATCTGTTTAAAAGAGTGTGGTGTAGGCCAGAATAATATGACTGTGGTTTTGCAGCTCCACGGGTCAACTCTCTGTATTATCCTTTTTTTGGCATTTTTTTGCCATAAAAAAACCTGTAATAGTGTCTCCCTGACTGGTCAGACACAAATATATCTGTTTAAAAGAGTCTGGTGTAGGCCAGAAAAATATAACTGTGGTTATGCAGTTACACGGGTCAAATCTCTGTATTATCCTGTTTTTGGCATTTTTTGCTGTAAAAAACAGTAATAGTGCCTCCCTGATTGTTCAGACACAAATATATCTGTTTAAAAGAGTCTGGTGTAGGCCAGAAAAATATAACTGTGGTTTTGCAGTTCCACGGGTCAAATCTCTGTATTATCCTTTTTTTGGCATGTTTTGCCGTAAAAAAAAACTTTAATAGTGTCTCTCTGACTGGTCAGACACAAATATATCTGTTTAAAAGAGTCTGGTATAGGCCAGAAAAATATAACTGTGGTTTTGCAGTTCCACGGGTCAAATCTCTGTATTATCCTGTTTTGGGCATTTTTTGCCATAAAAAAACTGTAATAGTGCATCCCTGATTGTTCTGACACAAATATATCTGTTTAAAAGAGTCTGGTGTAGGCCAGAAAAATATAATTGTGGTTTGCTGTTCCACGGGTCAAATCTGTGTATTATCCTGGTTTTTGGCATTTTTTGCTGTAAAAAAAACAGTTATAGTGCCTCCCTGATTGTTCAGACCCAAATATATCTGTTTAAAAGAGTCTGGTGTAGGCCAGAAAAATATAACTGTGGTTTTGCAGTTCCACGAGTCAAGACGCTGTATTATCCTTTTTTTTGCATATTTTGCCGTTAAAAAAAACTGTAATAGTGTCTCCCTGACTGGTCAGACACAAATATAACTGTACAAAAGAGTCTGGTGTAGGCTAGAAAAATTTAACTGTGGTTATGCAGTTCCACAGGTCAAATCTCTGTATTATCTTTTTTTGGCATTTTTTGCCTTAAAAAAAAACTTTAATAGTGTCTCCCTGACTGGTCAGACACAAATATATCTGTTTAAAGAGTCTGGTGTAGGCCAGAAAAATATAACTGTGGTTTTGCAGTTCCACTGGTCAAATCTCTGTATTATCCTGTTTTGGGCATTTTTTGCTGTAAAAAAAACAGTAATAGTGCCTCCCTGATTGTTCAGACACAAATATATCTGTTTAAAAGAGTCTGGTGTAGGCCAGAAAAATATAACTGTGGTTTTGCAGTTCCACCAGTCACAGCTCTGTATTATCCTTTTTTGGCATTTTTTGCCATAAATAGAAACTGTAATAGTGTCTCCCTGACTGGTCAGACAGAAATATATCTGTTTAAAAGAGTCTGGTGTAGGCCAGAAAAATATAACTGTGGTTTTGCAGTTCCACGGGTCAAATCTCTGTATTATCCTGTTTTTGGCATTTTTTGCTGTAAAAAAACAGTAATAGTGCCTCCCTGATTGTTCAGACACAAATATATCTGTTTAAAAGAGTCTGGTGTAGGCCAGAAAAATATAACTGTAGTTTTGCAGTTCCACGGGTCAAATCTCTGTATTATCCTTTTTTTGGCATGTTTTGCAGTAAAAAAAACTTTAATAGTGTCTCCCTGACTGGTCAGACACAAATATATCTGTTTAAAAGAGTGTGGTGTAGGCCAGAAAAATATAACTGTGGTTTTGCAGTTGCATGGGTCAAATCTCTGTACTATCCTGTTTTGGGCATTTTTTGCTGTAAAAAAATACTGTAATAGTGCCTCCCTGATTGTTCAGACACAAATATATCTGTTTCAAAGAGTCTGGTGTAGGCCAGAAAAATATAACTGTGGTTTTGCAGTTCCACGGGTCAAATCTCTGTATTATCCTGTTTTGGCATTTTTTGCTGTAAAAAACAGTAATAGTGCCTCCCTGATTGTTCAGACACAAATATATCTGTTTAAAAGAGTCTGGTGTAGGCCAGAAAAATATAACTGTGGTTTTGCAGTTCCACGGGTCAAATCTCTGTATTATCCTTTTTTTGGCATGTTTTGCCGTAAAAAAAAACTTTAATAGTGTCTCTCTGACTGGTCAGACACAAATATATCTGTTTAAAAGAGTCTGGTATAGGCCAGAAAAATATAACTGTGGTTTTGCAGTTCCACGGGTCAAATCTCTGTATTATCCTGTTTTGGGCATTTTTTGCCATAAAAAAACTGTAATAGTGCATCCCTGATTGTTCTGACACAAATATATCTGTTTAAAAGATTCTGGTGTAGGCCAGAAAAATATAATTGTGGTTTGCTGTTCCACGGGTCAAATCTGTGTATTATCCTGGTTTTTGGCATTTTTTGCTGTAAAAAAAACAGTTATAGTGCCTCCCTGATTGTTCAGACCCAAATATATCTGTTTAAAAGAGTCTGGTGTAGGCCAGAAAAATATAACTGTGGTTTTGCAGTTCCACGGGTCAAGACGCTGTATTATCCTTTTTTTTGCATATTTTGCCGTTAAAAAAAACTGTAATAGTGTCTCCCTGACTGGTCAGACACAAATATAACTGTTCAAAAGAGTCTGGTGTAGGCTAGAAAAATTTAACTGTGGTTATGCAGTTCCACAGGTCAAATCTCTGTATTATCTTTTTTTGGCATTTCTTGCCTTAAAAAAAAACTTTAATAGTGTCTCCCTGACTGGTCAGACACAAATATATCTGTTTAAAGAGTCTGGTGTAGGCCAGAAAAATATAACTGTGGTTTTGCAGTTCCACTGGTCAAATCTCTGTATTATCCTGTTTTGGGCATTTTTTGCTGTAAAAAAAACAGTAAAAGTGCCTCCCTGATTGTTCAGACACAAATATATCTGTTTAAAAGAGTCTGGTGTAGGCCAGAAAAATATAACTGTGGTTTTGCAGTTCCACCAGTCCCAGCTCTGTATCATCCTTTTTTGGCATTTTTTGCCATAAATAGAAACTGTAATAGTGTCTCCCTGACTGGTCAGACAGAAATATATCTGTTTAAAAGAGTCTGGTGTAGGCCAGAAAAATATAACTGTGGTTTTGCAGTTCCACGGGTCAAATCTCTGTATTATCCTGTTTTTGGCATTATTTGCTGTAAAAAAAAACAGTATTAGTTCCTCCCTGATTGTTCAGACACAAATATATCTGTTTAAAAGAGTCTGGTGTAGGCCAGAAAAATATAACTGTGGTTTTGCAGTTCCACGGGTCAAATCTCTGTATTATCCTTTTTTTGGCATGTTTTGCCGTAAAAAAAACTTTAATAGTGTCTCCCTGACTGGTCAGACACAAATATATCTGTTTAATGGAGTCTGGTGTAGGCCAGAAAAATATAACTGTGGTTTTGCAGTTCCACGGGTCAAATCTCTGTATTATCCTGTTTTTGGCATTTTTTGCCGTAAAAAAAACCTGTAATAGTGCCTCCCTGATTGTTCAGACACAAATATATCTGTTTCAAAGAGTCTGGTGTAGGCCAGAAAAATATAACTGTGGTTTTGCAGTTCCACGGGTCAAATCTTTGTATTATCCTTTTTTGGCATTTTTTGCCATAAAAAAACATGTAATAGTGTCTCCCTGACTGGTCAGACACAAATATATCTGTTTAAAAGAGTCTGGTGTAGGCCAGAAAAATATGACTGTAGTTTTGCAGTTCCACGGATCAAATCTCTGTATTATCCTGTTTTTGGCATTTTTTGCTGTAAAAAAACAGTAATAGTGCCTCCCTGATTGTTCACACACAAATATATCTGTTTAAAAGAGTCTGGTGTAGGCCAGAAAAATATAACAGTGGATTTGCAGTTCCACGGGTCAAATCTCTGTATTATCCTTTTTTTGGCATGTTTTGCCGTAAAAAAAAACTTTAATAGTGTCTCTCTGACTGGTCAGACACAAATATATCTGTTTAAAAGAGTCTGGTATAGGCCAGAAAAATATAACTGTGGTTTTGCAGTTCCACGGGTCAAATCTCTGTATTATCCTGTTTTGGGCATTTTTTGCCATAAAAAAAAACTGTAATAGTGCATCCCTGATTGTTCTGACACAAATATATCTATTTAAAAGAGTCTGGTGTAGGCCAGAAAAATATAATTGTGGTTTGCTGTTCCACGGGTCAAATCTGTGTATTATCCTGGTTTTTGGCATTTTTTGCTGCAGTTATAGTGCCTCCCTGATTGTTCAGACCCAAATATATCTGTTTAAAAGAGTCTGGTGTAGGCCAGAAAAATATAACAGTGGATTTGCAGTTCCACGGGTCAAATCTCTGTATTATCCTTTTTTTGGCATGTTTTGCCGTAAAAAAAAACTTTAATAGTGTCTCTCTGACTGGTCAGACACAAATATATCTGTTTAAAAGAGTCTGGTATAGGCCAGAAAAATATAACTGTGGTTTTGCAGTTCCACGGGTCAAATCTCTGTATTATCCTGTTTTGGGCATTTTTTGCCATAAAAAAAAAACTGTAATAGTGCATCCCTGATTGTTCTGACACAAATATATCTGTTTAAAAGAGTCTGGTGTAGGCCAGAAAAATATAATTGTGGTTTGCTGTTCCACGGGTCAAATCTGTGTATTATCCTGGTTTTTGGCATTTTTTGCTGTAAAAAAAACAGTTATAGTGCCTCCCTGATTGTTCAGACACAAATATATCTGTTTAAAAGAGTCTGGTGTAGGCCAGAAAAATATAACTGTGGTTTTGCAGTTCCACGGGTCAAGACGCTGTATTATCCTTTTTTTTGCATATTTTGCCGTTAAAAAAAACTGTAATAGTGTCTCCCTGACTGGTCAGACACAAATATATCTGTTCAAAAGAGTCTGGTGTAGGCTAGAAAAATTTAACTGTGGTTATGCAGTTCCACAGGTCAAATCTCTGTATTATCTTTTTTTGGCATTTTTTGCCTTAAAAAAAAACTTTAATAGTGTCTCCCTGACTGGTCAGACACAAATATATCTGTTTAAAGAGTCTGGTGTAGGCCAGAAAAATATAACTGTGGTTTTGCAGTTCCACTGGTCAAATCTCTGTATTATCCTGTTTTGGGCATTTTTTGCTGTAAAAAAACAGTAATAGTGCCTCCCTGATTGTTCAGACACAAATATATCTGTTTAAAAGAGTCTGGTATAGGCCAGAAAAATATAACTGTGGTTTTGCAGTTCCACGGGTCAAATCTCTGTATTATCCTGTTTTGGGCATTTTTTGCCATAAAAAAAAACTGTAATAGTGCATCCCTGATTGTTCTGACACAAATATATCTGTTTAAAAGAGTCTGGTGTAGGCCAGAAAAATATAATTGTGGTTTGCTGTTCCACGGGTCAAATCTGTGTATTATCCTGGTTTTTGGCATTTTTTGCTGTAAAAAAAACAGTTATAGTGCCTCCCTGATTGTTCAGACCCAAATATATCTGTTTAAAAGAGTCTGGTGTAGGCCAGAAAAATATAACTGTGGTTTTGCAGTTCCACGGGTCAAATCGCTGTATTATCCTTTTTTTTGCATATATTGCCGTTAAAAAAAACTGTAATAGTGTCTCCCTGACTGGTCAGACACAAATATATATGTTCAAAAGAGTCTGGTGTAGGCTAGAAAAATTTAACTGTGGTTATGCAGTTCCACAGGTCAAATCTCTGTATTATCTTTTTTTGGCATTTTTTGCCTTAAAAAAAAACTTTAATAGTGTCTCCCTGACTGGTCAGACACAAATATATCTGTTTAAGGAGTCTGGTGTAGGCCAGAAAAATATAACTGTGGTTTTGCAGTTCCACTGGACAAATCTCTGTATTATCCTGTTTTGGGCATTTTTTGCTGTAAAAAAAACAGTAATAGTGCCTCCCTGATTGTTCAGATACAAATATATCTGTTTAAAAGAGTCTGGTGTAGGCCAGAAAAATATAACTGTGGTTTTGCAGTTCCACCAGTCACAGCTCTGTATTATCCTTTTTTTGGCATGTTTTGCCATAAAAAAAAACTGTAATAGTGT
This sequence comes from Phyllobates terribilis, assembly GCF_046119375.1. Taxonomy (NCBI): domain Eukaryota; kingdom Metazoa; phylum Chordata; class Amphibia; order Anura; family Dendrobatidae; genus Phyllobates; species Phyllobates terribilis. The sequence continues at coordinate 606,391,746 of NW_027362764.1, forward strand.
CTCCCTGACAGGTCAGACAGAAATATATCTGTTTAAAAGAGTCTGGTGTAGGCCAGAAAAATATAACTGTGGTTTTGCAGTTCCACAGGTCAAATCTCTGTATTATCCTGTTTTTGGCATTATTTGCTGTAAAAAAAAACAGTATTAGTTCCTCCCTGATTGTTCAGACACAAATATATCTGTTTAAAAGAGTCTGGTGTAGGCCAGAAAAATATAACTGTGGTTTTGCAGTTCCACGGGTCAAATCTCTGTATTATCCTTTTATTGGCATGTTTTGCCGTAAAAAAAACTTTAATAGTGTCTCCCTGACTGGTCAGACACAAATATATCTGTTTAAAAGAGTCTGGTGTAGGCCAGAAAAATATAACTGTGGTTTTGCAGTTCCACGGGTCAAATCTCTGTATTATCCTGTTTTTGGCATTTTTTGCCATAAAAAAAACCTGTAATAGTGCCTCCCTGATTGTTCAGACACAAATATATCTGTTTAAAAGAGTCTGGTGTAGGCCAGAAAAATATAACTGTGGTTTTGCAGTTCCACGGGTCAAATCTTTGTATTATCCTTTTTTGGCATTTTTTGCCATAAAAAAACATGTAATAGTGTCTCCCTGACTGGTCAGACACAAATATATCTGTTTAAAAGAGTCTGGTGTAGGCCAGAAAAATATGACTGTAGTTGTGCAGTTCCACGGATCAAATTTCTGTATTATCCTGTTTTTGGCATTTTTTGCTGTAAAAAAACAGTAATAGTGCCTCCCTGATTGTTCACACACAAATATATCTGTTTAAAAGAGTCTGGTGTAGGCCAGAAAAATATAACAGTGGATTTGCAGTTCCATGGGTCAAATCTCTGTATTATCCTTTTTTTGGCATGTTTTGCCGTAAAAAAAAACTTTAATAGTGTCTCTCTGACTGGTCAGACACAAATATATCTGTTTAAAAGAGTCTGGTATAGGCCAGAAAAATATAACTGTGGTTTTGCAGTTCCACAGGTCAAATCTCTGTATTATCCTGTTTTGGACATTTATTGCCATAAAAAAAACTGTAATAGTGCATCCCTGATTGTTCTGACACAAATATATCTGTTTAAAAGAGTCTGGTGTAGGCCAGAAAAATATAATTGTGGTTTGCTGTTCCACGGGTCAAATCTGTGTATTATCCTGGTTTTTGGCATTTTTTGCTGTAAAAAAAACAGTTATAGTGCCTCCCTGATTGTTCAGACCCAAATATATCTGTTTAAAAGAGTCTGGTGTAGGCCAGAAAAATATAACTGTGGTTTTGCAGTTCCACGGGTCAAGACGCTGTATTATCCTTTTTTTTGCATATTTTGCCGTTAAAAAAAACTGTAATAGTGTCTCCCTGACTGGTCAGACACAAATATATCTGTTCAAAAGAGTCTGGTGTAGGCTAGAAAAATTTAACTGTGGTTATGCAGTTCCACAGGTCAAATCTGTGTATTATCTTTTTTTGGCATTTTTTGCCTTAAAAAAAAACTTTAATAGTGTCTCCCTGACTGGTCAGACACAAATATATCTGTTTAAAGAGTCTGGTGTAGGCCAGAAAAATATAACTGTGGTTTTGCAGTTCCACTGGTCAAATCTCTGTATTATCCTGTTTTGGGCATTTTTTGCTGTAAAAAAAACAGTAATAGTGCCTCCCTGATTGTTCAGACACAAATATATCTGTTTAAAAGAGTCTGGTGTAGGCCAGAAAAATATAACTGTGGTTTTGCAGTTCCACCAGTCACAGCTCTGTATTATCCTTTTTTGGCATTTTTTGCCATAAATAAAAACTGTAATAGTGTCTCCCTGACTGGTCAGACAGAAATATATCTGTTTAAAAGAGTCTGGTGTAGGCCAGAAAAATATAACTGTGGTTTTGCAGTTCCACGGATCAAATCTCTGTATTATCCTGTTTTTGGCATTTTTTGCTGTAAAAAAACAGTAATAGTGCCTCCCTGATTGTTCAGACACAAATATATCTGTTTAAAAGAGTCTGGTGTAGGCCAGAAAAATATAACTGTAGTTTTGCAGTTCCACGGGTCAAATCTCTGTATTATCCTTTTTTTGGCATGTTTTGCCGTAAAAAAAACTTTAATAGTGTCTCCCTGACTGGTCAGACACAAATATATCTGTTTAAAAGAGTGTGGTGTAGGCCAGAAAAATATAACTGTAGTTTTGCAGTTGCACGGGTCAAATCTCTGTACTATCCTGTTTTGGGCATTTTTTGCTGTAAAAAAATACTGTAATAGTGCCTCCCTGATTGTTCAGACACAAATATATCTGTTTCAAAGAGTCTGGTGTAGGCCAGAAAAATATAACTGTGGTTTTGCAGTTCCACGGGTCAAATCTCTGTATTATCCTGTTTTTGGCATTTTTTGCTGTAAAAAAAACAGTAATAGTGCCTCCCTGATTGTTCACACACAAATATATCTATTTAAAAGAGTCTGGTGTAGGCCAGAAAAATATAACTGTGGATTTGCAGCTCCACGGGTCAAATCTCTGTATTATCCTTTTTTTGGCATGTTTTGCCGTAAAAAAAAACTTTAATAGTGTCTCCCTGACTGGTCAGACACAAATATATCTGTTTAAAAGAGTCTGGTATAGGCCAGAAAAATATAACTGTGGTTTTACAGTTCCACGGGTCAAATCTCTGTATTATCCTGTTTTGGGCATTTTTGCCATAAAAAAAACTGTAATAGTGCATCCCTGATTGTTCTGACACAAATATATCTGTTTAAAAGAGTCTGGTGTAGGCCAGAAAAATATAATTGTGGTTTGCTGTTCCACGTGTCAAATCTGTGTATTATCCTGGTTTTTGGCATTTTTTGCTGTAAAAAAAACAGTTATAGTGCCTCCCTGATTGTTCAGACCCAAATATATCTGTTTAAAAGAGTCTGGTGTAGGCCAGAAAAATATAACTGTGGTTTTGCAGTTCCACGGGTCAAGACGCTGTATTATCCTTTTTTTTGCATATTTTGCCGTTAAAAAAAACTGTAATAGTGTCTCCCTGACTGGTCAGACACAAATATATCTGTTCAAAAGAGTCTGGTGTAGGCTAGAAAAATTTAACTGTGGTTATGCAGTTCCACAGGTCAAATCTGTGTATTATCTTTTTTTGGCATTTTTTGCCTTAAAAAAAAACTTTAATAGTGTCTCCCTGACTGGTCAGACACAAATATATCTGTTTAAAGAGTCTGGTGTAGGCCAGAAAAATATAACTGTGGTTTTGCAGTTCCACTGGTCAAATCTCTGTATTATCCTGTTTTGGGCATTTTTTGCTGTAAAAAAAACAGTAATAGTGCCTCCCTGATTGTTCAGACACAAATATATCTGTTTAAAAGAGTCTGGTGTAGGCCAGAAAAATATAACTGTGGTTTTGCAGTTCCACCAGTCACAGCTCTGTATTATCCTTTTTTGGCATTTTTTGCCATAAATAAAAACTGTAATAGTGTCTCCCTGACTGGTCAGACAGAAATATATCTGTTTAAAAGAGTCTGGTGTAGGCCAGAAAAATATAACTGTGGTTTTGCAGTTCCACGGATCAAATCTCTGTATTATCCTGTTTTTGGCATTTTTTGCTGTAAAAAAACAGTAATAGTGCCTCCCTGATTGTTCAGACACAAATATATCTGTTTAAAAGAGTCTGGTGTAGGCCAGAAAAATATAACTGTAGTTTTGCAGTTCCACGGGTCAAATCTCTGTATTATCCTTTTTTTGGCATGTTTTGCCGTAAAAAAAACTTTAATAGTGTCTCCCTGACTGGTCAGACACAAATATATCTGTTTAAAAGAGTGTGGTGTAGGCCAGAAAAATATAACTGTGGTTTTGCAGTTGCACGGGTCAAATCTCTGTACTATCCTGTTTTGGGCATTTTTTGCTGTAAAAAAATACTGTAATAGTGCCTCCCTGATTGTTCAGACACAAATATATGTTTCAAAGAGTCTGGTGTAGGCCAGAAAAATATAACTGTGGTTTTGCAGTTCCACGGGTCAAATCTCTGTATTATCCTGTTTTTGGCATTTTTTGCTGTAAAAAAAACAGTAATAGTGCCTCCCTGATTGTTCACACACAAATATATCTATTTAAAAGAGTCTGGTGTAGGCCAGAAAAATATAACTGTGGATTTGCAGCTCCACGGGTCAAATCTCTGTATTATCCTTTTTTTGGCATGTTTTGCCGTAAAAAAAAACTTTAATAGTGTCTCCCTGACTGGTCAGACACAAATATATCTGTTTAAAAGAGTCTGGTATAGGCCAGAAAAATATAACTGTGGTTTTACAGTTCCACGGGTCAAATCTCTGTATTATCCTGTTTTGGGCATTTTTGCCATAAAAAAAACTGTAATAGTGCATCCCTGATTGTTCTGACACAAATATATCTGTTTAAAAGAGTCTGGTGTAGGCCAGAAAAATATAATTGTGGTTTGCTGTTCCACGTGTCAAATCTGTGTATTATCCTGGTTTTTGGCATTTTTTGCTGTAAAAAAAACAGTTATAGTGCCTCCCTGATTGTTCAGACCCAAATATATCTGTTTAAAAGAGTCTGGTGTAGGCCAGAAAAATATAACTGTGGTTTTGCAGTTCCACGGGTCAAATCGCTGTATTATCCTTTTTTTTGCATATTTTGCCATTTAAAAAAACTGTAATAGTGTCTCCCTGACTGGTCAGACACAAATATATATGTTCAAAAGAGTCTGGTGTAGGCTAGAAAAATTTAACTGTGGTTATGCAGTTCCACAGGTCAAATCTCTGTATTATCTTTTTTTGGCATTTTTTGCCTTAAAAAAAAACTTTAATAGTGTCTCCCTGACTGGTCAGACACAAATATATCTGTTTAAGGAGTCTGGTGTAGGCCAGAAAAATATAACTGTGGTTTTGCAGTTCCACTGGACAAATCTCTGTATTATCCTGTTTTGGGCATTTTTTGCTGTAAAAAAAACAGTAATAGTGCCTCCCTGATTGTTCAGACACAAATATATCTGTTTAAAAGAGTCTGGTGTAGGCCAGAAAAATATAACTGTGGTTTTGCAGTTCCACCAGTCACAGCTCTGTATTATCCTTTTTTTGGCATGTTTTGCCATAAAAAAAACTGTAATAGTGTCTCCCTGATAGGTCAGACAGAAATATATCTGTTTAAAAGAGTCTGGTGTAGGCCAGAAAAATATAACTGTGGTTTTGCAGTTCCACAGGTCAAATCTCTGTATTATCCTGTTTTTGGCATTATTTGCTGTAAAAAAAAACAGTATTAGTTCCTCCCTGATTGTTCAGACACAAATATATCTGTTTAAAAGAGTCTGGTGTAGGCCAGAAAAATATAACTGTGGTTTTGCAGCTCCACGGGTCAAATCTCTGTATAATCCTTTTTTTGGCATGTTTTGCCGTAAAAAAAACTTTAATAGTGTCTCCCTGACTGGTCAGACACAAATATATCTGTTTAAAAGAGTCTGGTGTAGGCCAGAAAAATATAACTGTGGTTTTGCAGTTCCACGGGTCAAATCTCTGTATTATCCTGTTTTTGGCATTTTTTGCCGTAAAAAAAACCTGTAATAGTGCCTCCCTGATTGTTCAGACACAAATATATCTGTTTAAAAGAGTCTGGTGTAGGCCAGAAAAATATAACTGTGGTTTTGCAGTTCCACCGGTCAAATCTTTGTATTATCCTTTTTTGGCATTTTTTGCCATAAAAAAACATGTAATAGTGTCTCCCTGACTGGTCAGACACAAATATATCTGTTTAAAAGAGTCTGGTGTAGGCCAGAAAAATATGACTGTAGTTTTGCAGTTCCACGGATCAAATCTCTGTATTATCCTGTTTTTGGCATTTTTTGCTGTAAAAAAACAGTAATAGTGCCTCCCTGATTGTTCAGACACAAATATATCTGTTTAAAAGAGTCTGGTGAAGGCCAGAAAAATATAACTGTGGTTTTGCAGTTCCACGGGTCAAATCGCTGTATTATCCTTTTTTTGGCATGTTTTGCCGTAAAAAAAAACTGTAGTAGTGTCTCCCTGACTGGTCAGACACAAATATATCTGTTTAAAAGAGTCTGGTGTAGGCCAGAAAAATATAACTGTGGTTATGCAGTTCCACAGGTCAAATCTCTGTATTATCCATTTTTTGGCACTTTTTGCCTTAAAAAAAAACTTTAATAGTGTCTCCCTGACTGGTCAGACACAAATATATCTGTTTAAAAGAGTCTGGTGTAGACCAGAAAAGTATAACTGTGGTTTTGCAGTTCCACGGGTCAAATCTCTGTATTATCCTGTTTTGGGCATTTTTTGCCATAAAAAAACTGTAATAGTGCCTCCCTGATTGTTCAGACACAAATATATCTGTTTAAAAGAGTCTGGTGTAGGCCAGAAAAATGTAACTGTGGTTTTGCAGTTGCACGGGTCAAATCTCTGTATTATCCTGTTTTGGGCATTTTTTGCCATAAAAAAATACTGTAATAGTGCCTCCCTGATTGTTCAGATACAAATATATCTGTTTAAAAGAGTCTGGTGTATTCCAGAAAAATATAACTGTGGTTTTGCAGTCCCATGGGTCAAATCTCTGTATTATCCTGTTTTTGCCATTTTTTGCTGTAAAAAAAACAGTAACAGTGCCTCCCTGATTGTTCACACACAAATATATCTCTTTAAAAGAGTCTGGTGTAGGCCAGAAAATTATAACTGTGGTTTTGCAGTTCCACGGGTCAAATCTCTGTATTATCCTTTTTTTGGCATGTTTTGCCGTAAAAAAAACTTTAATAGTGTCTCCCTGACTGGTCAGACACAAATATATCTGTTTAAAAGAGTCTGGTATAGGCCAGAAACTTATAACTGTGGTTTTGCAGTTCCACGGGTCAAATCTCTGTATTATCCTGTTTTGGGCATTTTTTGCTGTAAAAAAAACTGTAATAGTGCCTCCCTGATTGCTTTGACACAAATATATCTGTTTAAAAGAGTCTGGTGTAGGCCACAAACATATAACTGTGGTTTTGCAGTTCCACGGGTCAAATCTCTGTATTATCCTGTTTTTGGCATTTTTTGCCGTAAAAAAAAACAGTAATAGTGTCTCCCTGATTGTTCAGACACAAATATATCTGTTTAAAAGAGTCTGGTGAAGGCCAGAAAAATATAACTGTGGTTTTGCAGTTCCACCGGTCAAATCTTTGTATTATCCTTTTTTTGGCATTTTTTGGCATAAAAAAACATGTAATAGTGTCTCCCTGACTGGTCAGACACAAATATATCTGTTTAAAAGAGTCTGGTGTAGGCCAGAAAAATATGACTGTAGTTTAGCAGTTCCACGGGTCAAATCTCTGTATTATCCTGCTTTTGGCATTTTTTGCTGTAAAAAAACAGTAATAGTGCCTCCCTGATTGTTCAGACACAAATATATCTGTTTAAAAGAGTCTGGTGAAGGCCAGAAAAATATAACTGTGGTTTTGCAGTTCCACGGGTCAAATCGCTGTTATATCCTTTTTTTGGCATGTTTTGCCGTAAAAAAAAACTGTAATAGTGTCTCCCTGACTGGTCAGACACAAATATATCTGTTTAAAAGAGTCTGGTGTAGGCAAGAAAAATATAACTGTGGTTATGCAGTTCCACAGGTCAAATCTCGGTATTATCCATTTTTTGGCACTTTTTGCCTTAAAAAAAAACTTTAATAGTGTCTCCCTGACTGGTCAGACACAAATATATCTGTTTAAAAGAGTCTGGTGTAGGCCAGAAAAATATAACTGTGGTTTTGCAGTTCCACGGGTCAAATCTCTGTATTATCCTGTTTTGGGCATTTTTTGCCTTAAAAAAAAATGTAATAGTGCCTCCCTGATTGTTCAGACACAAATATATCTGTTTAAAAGAGTCTGGTGTAGGCCAGAAAAATATAACTGTGGTTTTGCAGTTCCACGGGTCAAATCTCTGTATTATCCTGTTTTTGGCATTTTTTGCTGTAAAAAAAACAGTAACAGTGCCTCCCTGATTGTTCACACACAAATATATCTGTTTAAAAGAGTCTGGTGTAGGCCAGAAAATTTAAACTGTGGTTTTGCAGTTCCACTGGTCAAATCTCTGTATTATCCTTTTTTGGCATGTTTTGCCGTAAAAAAAACTTTAATAGTGTCTCCATGACTGTTCAGACACAAATATATCTGTTTAAAAGAGTCTGGTATAGGCCAGAAAATTATAACTGTGGTTTTGCAGTTCCACGGGTCAAATCTATGTATTATCCTGTTTTTGTCATTTTTTGCCGTAAAAAAAAAACAGTAATAGTGCCTCCCTGATTGTTCAGACACAAATATATCTGTTTGAAAGATTCTGGTGTAGGCCAGAAAAGTATAACTGTGGTTTTGCCATTCCACAGGTCAAATCTCTGTATTATCCTTTTTTGGCCTTTTTTGCAGTAAAAAAAAACTATAATAGTGTCTCCCTGACTAGTCAGACACAAATATATCTGTTTAAAAGAGTCTGGTGTAGGTCAGAAAAATATAACTGTGGTTTTGCAGTTCCACGGGTCAAATCTCTGTATTATCCTGTTTTGGGCATTTTTTGCCATAAAAAAACTGTAATAGAGCCTCCCTGATTGTTCAGACACAAATATATCTGTTTAAAAGAGTCTGGTGTAGGCCAGAAAAATATAACTGTGGTTTTGCAGTTCCACGGGTCAAATCTCTGTATTATCCTTTTTTTTGGCATTTTTTGCCGTAAAAAAAACCTGTAATAGTGTCTCCCTGACTGGTCAGACACAAATATATCTGTTTAAAAGAGTCTGGTGTAGGCCAGAAAAATATAACTGTGGTTTTGCAGTTCCACGGGTCAAATCTCTGTATTATCCTTTTTTTGGCATGTTTTGCCGTAATAAAATCTTTAATAGTGTCTCCCTGACTGGTCAGACACAAATATATCTGTTTAAAAGAGTGTGGTGTAGGCCAGAAAAATATAACTGTGGTTTTGCAGTTCCACGGGTCAAATCTCTGTATTATCCTTTTTTTGGCATTTTTTTGCCGTAAAAAAACCTGTAATAGTGTCTCCCTGACTGGTGAGACACAAATATATCTGTTTAAAAGAGTCTGGTGTAGGCCAGAAAAATATAACTGTGGTTATGCAGTTCCACGGGTCAAATCTCTGTATTATCCTGTGTTTGGCATTTTTTGCTGTAAAAAAACAGTAATAGTGCCTCCCTGATTGTTCAGACACAAATATATCTGTTTAAAAGAGTGTGGTGTAGGCCAGAAAAATATAACTGTGGTTTTGCAGTTCCACTGGTCAAATCTCTGTATTATCCTTTTTTTGGCATGTTTTGCCGTAAAAAAAACTTTAATAGTGTCTCCCTGACTGGTCAGACAAAAATGTATCTGTTTAAAAGAGTGTGGTGTAGGCCAGAAAAATATAACTGTGGTTTTGCAGTTGCACGGGTCAAATCTCTGTATTATCCTTTTTTGGGCATTTTTTGCTGTAAAAAAATACTGTAATAGTGCCTCCCTGATTGTTCAGACACAAATATATCTGTTTAAAAGAGTCTGGTGTAGGCCAGAAAAATATAACTGTGGTTTTGCAGTTCCACGGGTCAAATCTCTGTATTATCCTGTTTTTGGCATTTTTTGCTGTAAAAAAACAGTGATAGTGCCTCCCTGATTGTTCAGACACAAATATATCTGTTTAAAAGAGTGTGGTGTAGGCCAGAAAAATATAACTGTGGTTTTGCAGTTCCACGGGTCAAATCTCTGTATTATCCTTTTTTTGGCATGTTTTGCCATAAAAAAAACTTTAATAGTGTCTCCCTGACTGGTCAGACACAAAAATATCTGTTTAAAAGAGTATGGTGTAGGCCAGAAAAATATAACTGTGGATTTGCAGTTGCACAGGTCAAATCTCTGTATTATCCTGTTTTGGGCATTTTTTTGCTGTAAAAAAATACTGTAATAGTGCCTCCATGATTGTTCAGACACAAATATATCTGTTTAAAAGAGTCTGGTGTAGGCCAGAAAAATATAACTGTGGTTTTGCAGTTCCACGGGTCAAATTTCTGTATTATCCTGTTTTTGGCATTTTTTGCTGTAAAAAAAACAGTAATAATGCCTCCCTGATTGTTCACACACAAATATATCTGTTTAAAAGAGTCTGGTGTAGGCCAGAAAACTATAACTGTGGATTTGCAGTTCCACGGGTCAAATCTCTGTATTATCCTTTTTTTGGCATGTTTTGCTGTAAAAAAAAACTTTAATAGTGTCTCCCTGACTGGTCAGACACAAATATATCTGTTTAAAAGAGTCTGGTATAGGCCAGAAAAATATAACTGTGGTTTTGCAGTTCCACGGGTCAAATCTCTGTATTATCCTGTTTTGGGCATTTTTTGCCATAAAAAAAAACTGTAATAGTGCCTCCCTGATTGTTCTGACACAAATATATCTGTTTAAAAGAGTCTGGTGTAGGCCAGAAACATATGACTGTGGTTTTGCAGTTCCACGGGTCAAATCTCTGTATTATCCTGTTTTTGGCATTTTTTACTGTAAAAAAACTTTAATAGTGTCTCCCTGATTGTTCAGACACAAATATATCTGTTTGAAAGATTCTGGTGTAGGCCAGAAAAGTATAACTGTGGTTTTGCCATTCCACAGGTCAAATCTCTGTATTATCCTTATTTTGGCATTTTTTGCCTTAAAAAAAACTTTAATAGTGTCTCTCTGACTGGTCAGATACAAATATATCTGTTTAAAAGAGTCTGGTGTAGGCCAGAAAAATATAACTGTGGTTTTGCATTTCCACGCGTCAAATCTCTGTATTATCCTGTTTTGGGCATTTTTTGCTGTAAAAAAAACAGTAATAGTGCCTCCCTGATTGTTCAGTCACAAATATATCTGTTTAAAAGAGTCTAGTGTAGGCCAGAAAAATATGACTGTAATTTTGCAGTTCCACGGGTCAAATCTCTGTATTATCCTGTTTTTGGCTTTTTTTATTGTAAAAAAAACAGTAATATTGCCTCCCTGATTGTTCAGACACAAATATATCTGTTTAAAAGAGTCTGGTGTAGGCCAGAAAAATATAACTGTGGTGTTGCAGTTCCACGGGTCACTGCTCTCTATTATCCTTTTTTTAGCATTTTTTGCCATAAAAAAAAACTGTAATAGTGTCTCCCTGACTGGTCAGACACAAATATATCTGTTTAAAAGAGTCTGATGTAGGCCAGAAAAATATAACTGTGGTTTTGCAGTTCCACGGGTCAAATCTCTGTATTATCCTGTTTTTGGCATTATTTGCTGTAAAAAAAACAGTATTATTGCCTCCCTGATTGTTCAAACACAAATATATCTGTTTAAAAGAGTCTGATGTACGCCAGAAAAATATAACTGTGGTTTTGCAGTTCCACGGGTCAAATCTCTGTATTATCCTTTTTTTTGGCATGTTTTGCCGTAAAAAAAACTTTAGTAGTGTCTCCCTGACTGGTCAGACACAAATATATCTGTTTAAAAGAGTCTGGTGTAGGCCACAAAAATATAACTGTGGTTTTGCAGTCCCACGGGTCAAATCTCTGTATTATCCTGTTTTGGGCATTATTTGCCATTAAAAAAAACTGTAATAGTGCCTCCTTGATTGTTCAGACACAAATGTATCTGTTTAAAAGAGTCTGGTGTAGGCCAGAAAAATATAACTGTGGTTTTGCAGTTCCACGGGTCAAATCTCTGTATTATCCTTTTTTTTTGGCATTTTTTGCCATAAAAAAACATGTAATAGTGTCTCCGTGACTGGTCAGACACAAATATATCTGTTTAAAAGAGTCTGGTGTTGGCCAGAAAAATATAACTGTGGTTTTGCAGTTCCACGGGTCAAATCTCTGTATTATCCTGTTTTTGGCATTTTTTGCTGTAAAAAAAACAGTAATAGTGCCTTCCTGACTGTTCAGACACAAATATATCTGTTTAAAAGAGTCTTGTGTAGGCCAGAAAAATATAACTGTGGTTTTGCAGTTCCACGGGTAAAATCGCTGTATTATTCTTTTGTGGCGTTAAAAAAAAACTGTAATAGTGTCTCCCCGACTGGTCAGACACAAATATATCTGTTTAAAAGAGTCTGGTGTAGGCAAGAAAAATATAACTGTGGTTTTGCAGTTCCACGGGTCAAATCTCTGTATTATCCTGTTTTTGGCATTATTTGCTGTAAAAAAAAACAGTATTAGTACGTCCCTGATTGTTCAGACACAAATATATCTGTTTAAAAGAGTCTGGTGTAGGCCAGAAAAATATAACTGTTGTTTTGCAGTTCCACGGGTCAAATCTCTGTATTATCCTTTTTTTGGCATGTTTTGCCGTGAAAAAAACTTTAATGGTGTCTCCCTGACTGGTCAGACACAAATATATCTGTTTAAAAGAGTGTGGTGTAGGCCAGAAAAATATAACTGTGGTTTTGCAGTTCCACGGGTCAAATCTCTGTATTATCCTTTTTTTGGCATTTTTTTGCCGTAAAAAAACCTGTAGTAGTGTCTCCCTGACTGGTGAGACACAAATATATCTGTTTAAAAGAGTCTGGTGTAGGCCAGAAAAATATAACTGTGGTTATGCAGTTCCACGGGTCAAATCTCTGTATTATCCTGTGTTTGGCATTTTTTGCTGTAAAAAAACAGTAATAGTGCCTCCCTGATTGTTCAGACACAAATATATCTGTTTAAAAGAGTGTGGTGTAGGCCAGAAAAATATAACTGTGGTTTTGCAGTTCCACTGGTCAAATCTCTGTATTATCCTTTTTTTGGCATGTTTTGCCGTAAAAAAAACTTTAATAGTGTCTCCCTGACTGGTCAGACACAAATATATCTGCTTAAAAGAGTGTGGTGTAGGCCAGAAAAATATAACTGTGGTTTTGCAGTTGCACGGGTCAAATCTCTGTATTATCCTGTTTTGGGCATTTTTTGCTGTAAAAAATACTGTAATAGTGCCTCCCTGATTGTTCAGACACAAATCTATCTGTTTAAAAGAGTCTGGTGTAGGCCAGAAAAATATAACTGTGGTTTTGCAGTTCCACAGGTCAAATCTCTGTATTATCCTGTTTTTGGCATTTTTTGCTGTAAAAAAAAACAGTAATAGTGCCTCCCTGATTGTTCACACACAAATATATCTGTTTAAAAGAGTCTGATGTAGGCCAGAAAAATATAACTGTGGTTTTGCAGTTACACGGGTCAAATCTCTGTATTATCCTTTTTTTGGCATGTTTTGCCGTAAAAAAATCTTTAATAGTGTCTCCCTGACTGGTCAGACACAAATATATCTGTTTAAAATAGTGTGGTGTAGGCCAGAAAAATATAACTGTGGTTTTGCAGTTCCACGGGTCAAATCTCTTTATTATCCTTTTTTTGGCATTTTTTTGCCGTAAAAAAACCTGTATTAGTGTCTCCCTGACTGGACAGACACAAATATATCTGTTTAAAAGAGTCTGGTGTAGGCCAGAAAAATATATCTGTGGTTATGCAGTTCCACGGGTCAAATCTCTGTATTATCCTGTTTTTGGCATTTTTTGCTGTAAAAAAACAGTAATAGTGCCTCCCTAATTGTTCAGACACAAATATATCTGTTTAAAAGAGTGTGGTGTAGGCCAGAAAAATATAACTGTGGTTTTGCAGTTCCACGGGTCAAATCTCTGTATTATCCTTTTTTTGGCATGTTTTGCCATAAAATAAACTTTAATAGTGTCTCCCTGACTGGTCAGACACAAATATATCTGTTTAAAAGAGTATGGTGTAGGCCAGAAAAATATAACTGTGGATTTGCAGTTCCACGGGTCAAATCTCTGTATTATCCTGTTTTTGGCATTTTTTACCGTAAAAAAACTTTAATAGTGTCTCCCTGATTGTTCAGACACAAATATATCTGTTTGAAAGATTCTGGTGTAGGCCAGAAAAGTATAACTGTGGTTTAGCCATTCCACAGCTCAAATCTCTGTATTATCCTTTTTTTGGCATATTTTGCAGTAAAAAAAACTATAATAGTGTCTCCCTGACTGGTCAGACACAAATATATCTGTTTAAAAGAGTCTGGTGTAGGCCAGAAAAATATAACTGTGGTTTTGCAGTTCCACGGGTCAAATCTCTGTATTATCTTTTTTTGGCATTTTTTGCCTTAAAAAAAAACTTTAATAGTGTCTCCCTGACTGGTCAGATACAAATATATCTGTTTAAAAGAGTCTGGTGTAGGCCAGAAAAATATAACTGTGGTTTTTGCAGTTCCACGGGTCAAATCTCTGTATTATCCTGTTTTGGGCATTTTTTGCTGTAAAAAAAACAGTAATAGTGCCTCCCTGATTGTTCAGACACAAATATATCTGTTTAAAAGAGTCTGGTGTAGGCCAGAAAAATATAACTGTGGTTTTGCAGTTCCACCTGTCACAGCTCTGTATTATCCTTTTTTTGGCATTTTTTGCCATAAAAAAAAACTGTAATAGTGTCTCCCTGACTGGTCAGACAGAAATATATCTGTTTAAAAGAGTCTGGTGTAGGCCAGAAAAATATAACTGTGGTTTTGCAGTTCCACGGGTCAAATCTCTGTATTATCCTGTTTTTGGCATTATTTGCTGTAAAAAAAACAGTATTAGTGCCTCCCTGATTGTTCAGACACAAATATATCTGTTTAAAAGAGTCTGGGGTAGGCCAGAAAAATATAACTGTGGTTTTGCAGTTCCACGGGTCAAATCTCTGTATTATCCTTTTTTTGGTATGTTTTGCCGTAAAAAAAACTTTAATAGTGTCTCCCTGACTGGTCAAACACAAATATATCTGTTTAAAAGAGTCTGGTGTAGGCCAGAAAAATATAACTGTGGTTTTGCAGTTAAACGGGTCAAATCTCTGTATTATCCTTTTTTTGAAATTTTTTGCAGTAAAGAAAACTATAATAGTGTCTCCCTGACTGGTCAGACACAAATATATCTGTTTAAAAGAGTCTGGTGTAGGCCAGAAAAATATAACTGTGGTTTTGCAGTTCCACGGGTCAAATCTCTGTATTATCCTGTTTTGGGCATTTTTTGGCGTAAAAAAAAACTTTATTAGTGCCTCCCTGATTGTTCAGACACAAATATATCTGTTTAAAAGAGTCTGGTGTAGGCCAGAAAAATATAATTGTGGTTTGCTGTTCCACGGGTCAAATCTCTGTATTATCCTGGTTTTTGGCATTTTTTGCTGTAAAAATACTAGTTATAGTGCCTCCCTGATTGTTCAGACCCAAATATATCTGTTTAAAAGAGTCTGGTGTAGGCCAGAAAAATATAACTGTGGTTTTGCAGTTCCACGGGTCAAATCGCAGTATTATCCTTTTTTTTGCATATTTTGCTGTTAAAAAAAACTGTAATAGTGTCTCCCTGACTGGTCAGACACAAATATATCTGTTCAAAATAGTCTGGTGTAGGCTAGAAAAATTTAACTGTGGTTATGCAGTTCCACAGGTCAAATCTCTGTATTATCTTTTTTTGGCATTTTTTGCCTTAAAAAAAACTTTAATAGTGTCTCTCTGACTGGTCAGATACAAATATATCTGTTTAAAAGAGTGTGGTGTAGGCCAGAAAAATATAACTGTGGTTTTGCATTTCCACGCGTCAAATCTCTGTATTATCCTGTTTTGGGCATTTTTTGCTGTAAAAAAAACAGTAATAGTGCCTCCCTGATTGTTCAGTCACAAATATATCTGTTTAAAAGAGTCTGGTGTAGGCCAGAAAAATATGACTGTAATTTTGCAGTTCCACGGGTCAAATCTCTGTATTATCCTGCTTTTGGCATTTTTTGCTGTAAAAAAACAGTAATAGTGCCTCCCTGATTGTTCAGACACAAATATATCTGTTTAAAAGAGTCTGGTGAAGGCCAGAAAAATATAACTGTGGTTTTGCAGTTCCACGGGTCAAATCGCTGTATTATCCTTTTTTTGGCATGTTTTGCCGTAAAAAAAAACTGTAATAGTGTCTCCCTGACTGGTCAGACACAAATATATCTGTTTAAAAGAGTCTGATGTAGGCCAGAAAAATATAACTGTGGTTATGCAGTTCCACAGGTCAAATCTCTGTATTATCCATTTTTTGGCACTTTTTGCCTTAAAAAAAAAATTTAGTAGTGTCTCCCTGACTGGTCAGACACAAATATATCTGTTTAACAGAGTCTGGTGTAGGCCAGAAAAATATAACTGTGGTTTTGCAGTTCCACGGGTAAAATCTCTGTATTATCCTGTTTTGGGCATTTTTTGCCATAAAAAAACTGTAATAGTGCCTCCCTGATTGTTCAGACACAAATATATCTGTTTAAAAGAGTCTGATGTAGGCCAGAAAAATATAACTGTGGTTTTGCAGTTGCACGGGTCAAATCTCTGTATTATCCTGTTTTGCGCATTTTTTGCCGTTAAAAAATACTGTAATAGTGCCTCCCTGATTGTTCAGATACAAATATATCTGTTTAAAAGAGTCTGGTGTAGGCCAGAAAAATATAACTGTGGTTTTGCAGTTCCACGGGTCAAATCTCTGTATTATCCTGTTTTTGGCATTTTTTGCTGTAAAAAAAACAGTAACAGTGCCTCCCTGATTGTTCACACACAAATATATCTGTTTAAAAGAGTCTGGTGTAGGCCAGAAAATTATAACTGTGGTTTTGCAGTTCCACGGGTCAAATCTCTGTATTATCCTTTTTTTGGCATGTTTTGCCGTGAAAAAAACTTTAATAGTGTCTCCCTGACTGGTCAGACACAAATATATCTGTTTAAAAGAGTATGGTATAGGCCAGAAAAATATAACTGTGGTTTTGCAGTTCCACGGGTCAAATCTCTGTATTATCCTGTTTTGGGCATTTTTTGCCGTAAAAAAAACTGTAATAGTGCCTCCCTGATTGTTCAGACCCAAATATATCTGTTTAAAAGAGTCTGGTGTAGGCCAGAAAAATATAATTGTGGTTTGCTGTTCCACGGGTCAAATCTCTGTATTATCTTGTTTTGGGTATTTTTTGCTGTAAAAAAAAACAGTAACAGTGCCTCCCTGATTGTTCACACACAAATATATCTGTTTAAAAGAGTCTGGTGTAGGCCAAAAAAATATAACTGTGGTTTTGCAGTTCCACGGGTCAAATCTCTGTATTATCGTGTTTTGGGCATTTTTTGCCGTAAAAAAAAACTGTAATAGTGCCTCACTGATTGTTCTGACACAAATATATCTGTTTAAAAGAGTCTGGTGTAGGCCAGAAACATATAACTGTGGTTTTGCAGCTCCACGGGTCAAATCTCTGTATTATCCTGTTTTTGGCATTTTTTGCCGTAAAAAAAAAACAGTAATAGTGTCTCCCTGATTGTTCAGACACAAATATATCTGTTTAAAAGATTCTGGTGTAGGCCAGAAAAGAATAACTGTGGTTTTGCCATTCCACAGGTCAAATCTCTGTATTATCCTTTTTTGGCATTTTTTGCAGTAAAAAAAACTATAATAGTGTCTCCCTAACTAGTCAGACACAAATATATCTGTTTAAAAGAGTCTGGTGTAGGCCAGAAAAATATAACTGTGGTTTTGCAGTTCCACGGGTCAAATCTCTGTATTATCCTGTTTTAGGCATTTTTTGCAGTAAAATAAACCTGTAATAGAGCCTCCCTGATTGTTCAGACACAAATATATCTGTTTAAAAGAGTCTGGTGTAGGCCAGAAAAATATGACTGTGGTTTTGCAGTTCCACGGGTCAAATCTCTGTATTATCCTTTTTTTTTGGCATTTTTTGCCATAAAAAAAAACTGTAATAGTGTCTCCCTGACTGGTCAGACACAAATATATCTATTTAAAAGAGTCTGTTGTAGGCCAGAAAAATATAACTGTGGTTTTGCAGTTCCACGGGTCAAATCTCTGTATTATCCTGTTTTGGGCATTTTTTGCCGTAAAAAAAAACTGTAATAGTGCCTCACTGATTGTTCTGACACAAATATATCTGTTTAAAAGAGTCTGGTGTAGGCCAGAACCATATAACTGTGGTTTTGCAGCTCCACGGGTCAAATTTCTGTATTATCCTGTTTTTGGCATTTTTTGACGTAAAAAAAAAACAGTAATAGTGTCTCACTGATTGTTCAGACACAAATATATCTGTTTATAAGATTCTGGTGTAGGCCAGAAAAATATAACTGTGGTTTTGCAGTTCCACCGGTCAAATCTCTGTATTATCCTGTTTTTGGCATTATTTGCTGTAAAAAAGCAGTATTAGTGCCTCCGTGATTGTTCAGACACAAATATATCTGTTTAAAAGAGTCTGGTGTAGGCCATTAAAATATAACTGTGGTTTTGCAGTTCCACGGGTCAAATCTCTGTATTATCCTTTTTTTGGCATGTTTTGCCGCAAAAAAACTTTAATAGTGTCTCCCTGACTGGTCAGACACAAATATATCTGTTTAAAAGAGTGTGGTGTAGGCCAGAAAAATATAACTGTGGTTTTGCAGTCCCACGGGTCAAATCTCTGTATTATCCTGTTTTGGGCATTTTTTGCCGTAAAAAAAACCTGTAATAGTGCCTCCATGATTGTTCAGACACAAATATATCTGTTTAAAAGAGTCTGGTGTAGGCCAGAAAAATATAACTGTGGTTTTGCAGCTCCATGGGTCAAATCTCTGTATTATCCTTTTTTTTGGCATTTTTTGCTGTAAAAAAAACAGTAATAGTGCCTCCCTGATTGTTCAGACACAAATATATCTGTTTAAAAGAGTCTGTTGTAGGCTAGAAAAATATAACTGTGGTTTTGCAGTTCCACGGGTCACTGCTCTCTATTATCCTTTTTTTGGCATTTTTTGCCATAAAAAAAACTGTAATAGTGTCTCCCTGACTGGTCAGACACAAATATATCTGTTTAAAAGAGTCTGGTGTAGGCCAGAAAAATATAACTGTGGTTTTGCAGTTCCACGGGTCAAATCTCTGTATTATCCTTTTTTTGGCTTGTTTTGCCGTAAAAAAAACTTTACTAGTGTCTCCCTGGCTGGTCAGACACAAATATATCTGTTTAAAAGAGTCTGGTGTAGGCCAGAAATATATAACTGTGGTTTTGCAGTCCCACGGGTCAAATCTCTGTATTATCCTGTTTTGGGCATTTTTTGCATTAAAAAAAACCTGTAATAGTGCCTCCCTGATTTTTCAGACACAAATATATCTGTTTAAAAAAGTCTGGTGTAGGCCAGAAAAATATAACTGTGGTTTTGCAGTTCCACGGGTCAATCTCTGTATTATCCTTTTTTTTGGCATTTTTTGCCATAAAAAAAACATGTAATAGTGTCTCCCTGACTGGTCAGACACAAATATATCTGTTTAAAAGAGTCTGGTGTAGGCCAGAAAAATATAACTGTGGTTTTGCAGTTCCACGGGTCAAATCTCTGAATTATCCTGTTTTTGGCATTTTTTGCTGTAAAAAAAACAGTAATAGTGCCTCCCTGATAGTTCAGACACAAATATATCTGTTTAAAAGAGTCTTGTGTAGGCCAGAAAAATATAACTGTGGTTTTGCAGTTCCACGGGTAAAATCGCTGAATTTTTCTTTTGTGGCGTAAAAAAAAACTGTAATAGTGTCTCCCTGACTGGTCAGACACAAATATATCTGTTTAAAAGAGTCTGGTGTAGGCCAGAAAAATATAACTGTGGTTTTGCAGTTCCACGGGTCAAATCTCTGTATTATCCTGTTCTTGGCATTTTTTGCTGTAAAAAAAACAGTAATAGTGCCTCCCTGAATGTTCAGACACAAATATATCTGTTTAAAAGAGTCTGGTGTAGGCCAGAAAAATATAACTGTGGTTTTGCAGATCCACGGGTCACAGCTCTGCATTATCCTTTTTTGGGCATTTTTTGCCATAAAAAAAAACTGTAATAGTGTCTCCCTGACTGGTCAGACACAAATATATCTGTTTAAAAGAGTCTGGTGTAGGCCAGAAAAATATAACTGTGGTTTTGCAGTTCCACTGGTCAAATCTCTGTATTATCCTGTTTTGGCATTATTTCCTGTAAAAAAAACAGTATTAGTGCCTCCCTGATTGTTCAGACACAAATATATCTGTTTAAAAGAGTCTGGTGTAGGCCAGAAAAATATAACTGTGGTTTTGCAGTTCCACGGGTCAAATCTTTGTATTATCCTTTTTTTGGCATTTTTTGCCATAAAAAAAACATGTAATAGTGTCTCCCTGACTGGTGAGACACAAATATATCTGTTTAAAAGAGTCTGGTGTAGGCCAGAAAAATATAACTGTGGTTTTGCAGTTCCACGGGTCAAATCTCTGTATTATCCTGTTTTTGGCATTTTTTGCTGTAAAAAAAACAGTAATAATGCCTCCGTGATTGTTCACACACAAATATATCTGTTTAAAAGAGTCTGGTGTAGGCCAGAAAAATATAACTGTGGTTTTGCAGTTCCACGGGTCAAATCTCTGTATTATCCTTTTTTTGGCATTTTTTGCCATAAAAAAACATGTAATAGTGTCTCCCTGACTGGTCAGACACAAATATATCTGTTTAAAAGAGTCTGGTGCAGGCCAGAAAAATATAACTGTGGTTTTGCAGTTCCACGAGTCAAATCTCTGTATTATCCTGTTTTTGGCATTTTTTACTGTAAAAAAAACAGTAATAGTGCCTCCCTGATTGTTCACACACAAATATATCTGTTTAAAAGAGTCTGGTGCAGGTCAGAAAAATATAACTGTGGTTTTGCAGTTCCACGGGTCAAATCTCTGTATTATCCTTTTTTTGGCATGTTTTGCCGTAAAAAAAAACTTTAATAGTGTCTCCCTGACTGATCAGACACAAATATATCTGTTTAAAAGAGTCTGGTATAGGCCAGAAAAATATAACTGTGGTTTTGCAGTTCAACGGGTCAAATCTCTGTATTATCCTGTTTTGGGCATTTTTTGCTGTAAAAAAAAACTGTAATAGTGCCTCCCTGGTTGTTCTGACACAAATATATCTGTTTAAAAGAGTCTGGTGTAGGCCAGAAACATAATACTGTGGTTTTGCAGTTCCACTGGTCAAATCTCTGTATTATTCTTTTTTTGGCATTTTTTGCAGTAAAAAAAACAATAATAGTGTCTCCCTGACTAGTCAGACACAAATATATCTGTTTAAAAGAGTGTGGTGTAGACCAGAAAAATATAACTGTGGTTTTGCAGTTCCACGGGTCAAATCTCTGTATTATCCTGTTTTGGGCATTTTTTGCCATTAAAAAACCTGTAATAGTGCCTCCCTGATTGTTCAGATACAAATATATCTGTTTAAAAGAGTCTGGTGTAGGCCAGAAAAATATAACTGTGGTTTTGCAGTTCCACGGGTCAAATCTCTGTATTATCCTTTTTTTTGGCATTTTTTGCCGTAAAAAAAACCTGGAATAGTGTCTCCCTGACTGGTCAGACACAAATATATCTGTTTAAAAGAGTCTGGTGTAGGCCAGAAAAATATAACTGTGTTTTGCTGTTCCACGGGTCAAATCTCTGTATTATCCTGGTTTTTGGCATTTTTTGCTGTAAAAAAACAGTTATAGTGCCTCCCTGATTGTTCAGACTCAAATATATCTGTTTAAAAGAGTCTGGTGTAGGCCAGAAAAATATAAAAGTGGTTTTGCAGTTCCACTGGTCAAATCGCTGTATTATCCTTTTTTTGGCATATTTTGCCATAAAAAAAACTGTAATAGTGTCTCCCTGACTGGTCAGACACAAATATATCTGTTTAAAAGAGTCTGGTGTAGGCCAGAAAAATATAACTGTGGTTTTGCAGTTCCACGGGTCAAATCTCTGTATTATCCTGTTTTTGGCATTTTTTGCTGTAAAAAAAAACAGTAATAGTGCCTCCCTGAATGTTCAGACACAAATATATCTGTTTAAAAGAGTCTGGTGTAGGCCAGAAAAATATAACTGTGGTTTTGCAGATCCACGGGTCACAGCTCTGCATTATCCTTTTTTGGGCATTTTTTGCCATAAAAAAAAACTGTAATAGTTTCTCCCTGACTGGTCAGACACAAATATATCTGTTTAAAAGAGTCTGGTGTAGGCCAGAAAAATATAACTGTGGTTTTGCAGTTCCACTGGTCAAATCTCTGTATTATCCTGTTTTGGCATTATTTGCTGTAAAAAAAACAGTATTAGTGCCTCCCTGATTGTTCAGACACAAATATATCTGTTTAAAAGAGTCTGGTGTAGGCCAGAAAAATATAACTGTGGTTTTGCAGTTCCACGGGTCAAATCTCTGTAGTATCCTTTTTTTGGCATGTTTTGCCGTAAAAAAAACTTTAATAGTGTCTCCCTGACTGGTCAGACACAAATATATCTGTTTAAAAGAGTCTGGTGTAGGCCAGAAAAATATAACTGTGGTTTTGCAGTTCCACGGGTCAAATCTCTGTATTATCCTTTTTTTGGCATTTTTGCCATAAAAAAAACCTGTAATAGTGTCTCCCTGACTGGTCAGACACAAATATATCTGTTTAAAAGAGTCTGGTGTAGGCCAGAAAAATATAACTGTGGTTTTGCAGTTCCACAGGTCAAATCTCTGTAGTATCCTTTTTTTGGCATGTTTTGCCGTAAAAAAAACTTTAATAGTGTCTCCCTGACTGGTCAGACACAAATATATCTGTTTAAAAGAGTCTGGTGTAGGCCAGAAAAATATAACTGTGGTTTTGCAGTTCCACGGGTCAAATCTCTGTATTATCCTTTTTTTGGCATTTTTGCCATAAAAAAAACCTGTAATAGTGTCTCCCTGACTGGTCAGACACAAATATATCTGTTTAAAAGAGTCTGGTGTAGGCCAGAAAAATATAACTGTGGTTTTGCAGTTCCACGGGTCAAATCTCTGTATTATCCTGTTTTTGGCATTTTTTGCTGTAAAAAAAACAGTAATAGTGCCTCCCTGAATGTTCAGACACAAATATATCTGTTTAAAAGATTCTGGTGTAGGCCAGAAAAATATAACTGTGGTTTTGCAGATCCACGGGTCACAGCTCTGCATTATCCTTTTTTGGGCATTTTTTGCCATAAAAAAAAACTGTAATAGTGTCTCCCTGACTGGTCAGACACAAATATATCTGTTTAAAAGAGTCTGATGTAGGCCAGAAAAATATAACTGTGGTTTTGCAGTTCCACTGGTCAAATCTCTGTATTATCCTGTTTTGGCATTATTTGCTGTAAAAAAAAACAGTATTAGTGACTCCCTGATTGTTCAGAAACAAATATATCTGTTTAAAAGAGTCTGGAGTAGGCCAGAAAAATATAACTGTGGTTTTGCAGTTCCACGGGTCAAATCTCTGTATTATCCTGTTTTTTGCATTTTTTGCCGTAAAAAAAACTGTAATTGTGCCTCCATGATTGTTCATACACAAATATATCTGTTTAAAAGTCTGGTGTAGGCTAGAAAAATATAACTGTGGTTTTGCAGTTCCACGGGTCAAATCTCTGTATTATCCTTTTTTTGGCATTTTTTGCCATAAAAAAGACCTGTAATAGTGTCTCCCTGACTGGTCAGACACAAATATATCTGTTTAAAAGAGTCTGGTGTAGGCCAGAAAAATATAACTGTGGTTTTGCAGTTCCACGGGTCAAATCTCTGTATTATCCTGTTTTTGGCATTTTTTGCTGTAAAAAAAACAGTATTAGTGCCTCCCTGATTGTTCAGACACAAATATATCTGTTAAAAATTCTGGTGTAGGCCAGAAAGATATAACTGTGGTTTTGCAGTTCCACGGGTCAAATCTCTGTATTATCCTTTTTTTGGCATTTTTTGCCATAAAAAAAACTGTAATAGTGTCTCGCTGACTGGTCAGACACAAATATATCTGTTTAAATGAGTCTGGAGTAGGCCAGAAAAATATAACTGTGGTTTTGCAGTTCCACGGGTCAAATCTCTGTATTATCCTGTTTTTGGCCTTTTTGTGTCTTAAAAAAAACTGTAATAGTGCCTCCCTGATTGTTCAGACACAAATATATCTGTTTAAAAGAGTCTGGTGTAGGCCAGAAAAATATAACTGTGGTTTTGTAGTTCCACGGGTCAAATCTCTGTATTATCCTGTTTTGGGCATTTTTTGCTGTAAAAAAACAGTAATAGTGCCTCCCTGATTGTTCAGACACAAATATATCTCTTTAAAAGAGTCTGGTGCAGGACAGAAAAATATAACTGTGGTTTTGCAGTTCCACGGGTCAAATCTCTGTATTATCCTTTTTTTGGCATTTTTTGCCGTAAAAATAAACGGTAATAGTGTCTCCCTGACTGGTCAGACACAAATATATCTGTTTAAAAGAGTCTGGTGTAGGCCAGAAAAATATAACTGTGGTTATGCAGTTCCACAGGTCCAATCTCTGTATTATCCTTTTTTTGGCATTTTTTGCCTTAAAAAAAAAACTTTAATAGTGTCTCCCTGATTGTTCAGACACAAATATATCTGTTTAAAAGAGTCTGGTGTAGGCCAGAAAAATATAACTGTGGTTTTGCAGTTCCTCGGGTTAAATCGCTGTATTATCCTTTTTTTGGCATGTTTTGCCGTAAAAAAAAACTTTAATAGTGTCTCCCTGACTGGTCAGACACAAATATATCTCTTTAAATGAGTCTGGTGTAGGCCAGAAAAATATAACTGTGGTATTGCAGTTGCACGGGTCAAATCTCTGTATTATCCTGTTTTGGGCATTTTTTGCCGTAAAAAAATACTGTAATAGTGCCTCCCTGATTGTTCAGACACAAATATATCTGTTTAAAAGAGTCTGGTGTAAGCCAGAAAAATATGACTGTGGTTTTGCAGTTCCACGGGTCAAATCTCTGTATTATCCTGTTTTTGGCATTTTTTGCTGTAAAAAAAACTGTAATAGTGCCTCCCTGATTGTTCGCACACAAATGTATCTGTTTAAAAGAGTCTGGTGTAGGCCAGAAAAATATAACTGTGGTTTTGCAGTTCCACGGGTCAAATCTCTGTATTATCCTGTTTTTGGCATTTTTTGCTGTAAAAAAAACAGTTATAGTGCCTCCCTGATTGTTCAGACTCAAATATATCTGTTTAAAAGAGTCTGGTGTAGGCTAGAAAAATATAACTGTGGTTCTGCAGTACCACAGGTCAAATCTCTGTATTATCCTTTTTTTGGCATTTTTTGCCTTAAAAAAAAAACTTTAATACTGTCTCCCTGACTGGTCAGACACAAATATATCTGTTTAAAAGAGTCTGGTGTAGGCCATAAAAATATAACTGTGGTTTACTGTTCCACGGGTCAGATCTCTGTATTATCCTGGTTTTTGGCATTTTTTGCTTTAAAAAAAACAGTTATAGTGCCTCCCTGATTGTTCTGACTCAAATATATCTGTTTAAAAGAGTCTGGTGTAGGCCAGAAAAATATAACTGTGGTTTCGCAGTTCCACGGGTCAAATCTCTGTATTATCCTGTTTTGGGCATTTTTTGCCATAAAAAAACCTGTAATAGTGCCTCCCTGATAGTTCAGACACAAATATATCTGTTTAAAAGAGTCTGGTGTAGGCCAGAAAAATATAACTGTGGTTTTGCAGTTCCACGGGTCAAATCTCTGTATTATCCTTTTTTTTGGGCATTTTTTGCCGTAAAAAAAACCTGTAATAGTGTCTCCATGACTGGTCAGACACAAATATATCTGTTTAAAAGAGTCTGGTGTAGGTCATAAAAATATAACTGTGGTTTGCTGTTCCACGGGTCAGATCTCTGTATTATCCTGGTTTTTGGCATTTTTTGCTGTAAAAAAACAGTTATAGTGCCTCGCTGATTGTTCAGACTCAAATATATCTGTTTAAAAGAGTCTGGTGTAGGCCAGAAAAATATAACTGTGGTTTTGCAGTTCCACGGGTTAAATCTCTGTATTATCCTGTTTTGGGCATTTTTTGCCGTAAAAAAATACTGTAATAGTGCCTCCCTGATTGTTCAGACACAAATATATCTGTTTAAAAGAGTCTGGTGTAAGCCAGAAAAATATGACTGTGGTTTTGCAGTTCCACGGGTCAAATCTCTGTATTATCCTGTTTTTGGCATTTTTTGCTGTAAAAAAAACTGTAATAGTGCCTCCCTGATTGTTCGCACACAAATGTATCTGTTTAAAAGAGTCTGGTGTAGGCCAGAAAAATATAACTGTGGTTTTGCAGTTCCACGGGTCAAATCTCTGTATTATCCTGTTTTTGGCATTTTTTGCTGTAAAAAAAACAGTTATAGTGCCTCCCTGATTGTTCAGACTCAAATATATCTGTTTAAAAGAGTCTGGTGTAGGCTAGAAAAATATAACTGTGGTTTTGCAGTACCACAGGTCAAATCTCTGTATAATCCTTTTATTGGCATTTTTTGCCTTAAAAAAAAAACTTTAATACTGTCTCCCTTACTGGTCAGAGACAAATATATCTGTTTAAAAGAGTCTGGTGTAGGCCAGAAAAATATAACTGTGGTTTTGCAGTTCCACGGGTCAAATCTCTGTATTATCCTGTTTTTGGCATTTTTTGCTGTAAAAAAACAGTATTAGTGCCTCCCTGATTGTTCAGACACAAATATATCTCTTTAAAAGAGTCTGGTGTAGGCCAGAAAAATATAACTGTGGTTTTGCAGTTCCACGGGTCAAATCTCTGTATTATCCTTTTTTTGACATTTTTTGCCGTTAAAAAAAACTGTAACAGTGTCTCCCTGACTGGTCAGACACAAATATATCTGTTTAAAAGAGTCTGGTGTAGGCCAGAAAAATATAACTGTGGTTATGCAGTTCCACAGGTCAAATCTCTGTATTATCCTTTTTTTTTGGCATTTTTTGCCGTAAAAAAAAACTGTAATAGTGTCTCCATGACTGGTCAGACACAAATATATCTGTTTAAAAGAGTCTGGTGTAGGCCATAAAAATATAACTGTGGTTTACTGTTCCACGGGTCAGATCTCTGTATTATCCTGGTTTTTGGCATTTTTTGCTTTAAAAAAAACAGTTATAGTGCCTCCCTGATTGTTCTGACTCAAATATATCTGTTTAAAAGAGTCTGGTGTAGGCCAGAAAAATATAACTGTGGTTTCGCAGTTCCACGGGTCAAATCTCTGTATTATCCTGTTTTGGGCATTTTTTGCCATAAAAAAACCTGTAATAGTGCCTCCCTGATAGTTCAGACACAAATATATCTGTTTAAAAGAGTCTGGTGTAGGCCAGAAAAATATAACTGTGGTTTTGCAGTTCCACGGGTCAAATCTCTGTATTATCCTTTTTTTTTGGCATTTTTTGCTGTAAAAAAAACCTGTAATAGTGTCTCCATGACTGGTCAGACACAAATATATCTGTTTAAAAGAGTCTGGTGTAGGCCATAAAAATATAACTGTGGTTTGCTGTTCCACGGGTCAGATCTCTGTATTATCCTGGTTTTTGGCATTTTTTGCTGTAAAAAAAACAGTTATAGTGCCTCGCTGATTGTTCAGACTCAAATATATCTGTTTAAAACAGTCTGGTGTAGGCCAGAAAAATATAACTGTGGTTTTGCAGTTCCACGGGTCAAATCTCTGTATTATCCTTTTTTAGGCATTTTTTGCCGTAAAAAAAACTGTAATAGTGCCTCCCTGATTGTTCAGACACAAATATATCTGTTCAAAAGAGTCTGGTGTAGGCTAGAAAAATATAACTGTGGTTTTGCAGTACCACAGGTCAAATCTCTGTATTATCCTTTTTCTGGCATTTTTTGCCTTAAAAAAAAAACTTTAATACTGTCTCCCTGACTGGTCAGAGACAAATATATCTGTTTAAAAGAGTCTGGTGTAGGCCAGAAAAATATAACTGTGGTTTTGCAGTTCCACGGGTCAAATTTCTGTATTATCCTGTTTTTGGCATTTTTTGCTGTAAAAAAACAGTATTAGTGCCTCCCTGATTGTTCAGACACAAATATATCTCTTTAAAAGAGTCTGGTGTAGGCCAGAAAAATATAACTGTGGTTTTGCAGTTCCACGGGTCAAATCTCTGTATTATCCTTTTTTTGACATTTTTTGCCGTTAAAAAAAACTGTAATAGTGTCTCCCTGACTGGTCAGACACAAATATATCTGTTTAAAAGTGTCTGGTGTAGGCCAGAAAAATATAACTGTGGTTATGCAGTTCCACAGGTCAAATCTCTGTATTATCCTTTTTTTTGGCATTTTTTGCCGTAAAAAAAACCTGTAATAGTGTCTCCATGACTGGTCAGACACAAATATATCTGTTTAAAAGAGTCTGGTGTAGGCCATAAAAATATAACTGTGGTTTACTGTTCCACGGGTCAGATCTCTGTATTATCCTGGTTTTTGGCATTTTTTGCTGTAAAAAAAACAGTTATAGTGCCTCCCTGATTGTTCTGACTCAAATATATCTGTTTAAAAGAGTCTGGTGTAGGCCAGAAAAATATAACTGTGGTTTTGCAGTTCCACGGGTCAAATCTCTGTATTATCCTTTTTTTGGCATTTTTTTGCCGTAAAAAAAACTGTAATAGTGCCTCCCTGATTGTTCAGACACAAATATATCTGTTTAAAAGAGTCTGGTGTAGGCCAAAAAAATATAACTGTGGTTTTGCAGTTCCACGGGTCAAATCTCTGTATTATCCTTTTTTTGGCATTTTTTGCTGTAAAAAAAACAGTAATAGTGCCTCCCTGATTGTTCAGACACAAATATATCTGTTTAAAAGAGTCTGGTGTTGGCCAGAAAAATATAACTGTGGTTTTGCAGTTCCACGGGTCACTGCTCTCTATTATCCTTTTTTTGGCATTTTTTGCCATAAAAAAAAACTGTAATAGTGTCTCCCTGACTGGTCAGACACAAATATATCTGTTTAAAAGAGTCTGGCTAGGCCAGAAAAATATAACTGTGGTTTTGCAGTTCCACGGGTCAAATCTCTGTATTATCCTGTTTTTGGCATTATTTGCTGTAAAAAAAACAGTATTAGTGCCTCCCTGATTGTTCAGACACAAATATATCTGTTTAAAAGAGTCTGATGTAGGCCAGAAAAATATAACTGTGGTTTTGCAGTTCCACGGGTCAAATCTCTGTATTATCCTTTTTTTGGCATGTTTTGTCGTAAAAAAAACTTTAATAGTGTCTCCCTGACTGGTCAGACACAAATATATCTGTTTAAAAGAGTCTGGTGTAGGCCAGGAAAATATAACTGTGGTTTTGCAGTCCCACGGGTCAAATCTCTGTATTATCCTGTTTTTGGCATTTTTTTGCTGTAAAAAAAACAGTAATAGTGCCTCCCTGATTGTTGAGACACAAATATATCTGTTTAAAAGAGTCTGGTGTAGGCCAGAAAAATATAACTGTGGTTTTGCAGTTCCACGGGTCACTGCTCTCTATTATCCTTTTTTTGGCAATTTTTGCCATAAAAAAAAAACTGTAATAGTGTCTCCCCGACTGGTCAGACACAGATTTATCTGTTTAAAAGAGTCTGGTGTAGGCCAGAAAAATATAACTGTGGTTTTGCAGTTCCACGGTCAAATCTCTGTATTATCCTTTTTTTTGGCATTTTTTGCCATAAAAAAAACATGTAATTGTGTCTCCCTGACTGGTCAGACACAAATATATCTGTTTAAAAGAGTCTAGTGTAGGCCAGAAAAATATAACTGTGGTTTTGCAGTTCCACGGGTCAAATCTCTGTATTATCCTGTTTTTGGCATTTTTTGCTGTAAAAAAAACAGTAATAGTGCCTCCCTGATAGTTCGGACACAAATATATCTGTTTAAAAGAGTCTTGTGTAGGCCAGAAAAATATCTGTGGTTTTGCAGTTCCACGGGTAAAATCGCTGTATTATTCTTTTGTGGCGTAAAAAAAAACTGTAATAGTGTCTCCCTGACTGGTCAGACACAAATATATCTGTTTAAAAGAGTCTGGTGTAGGCCAGAAAAATATAACTGTGGTTTTGCAGTACCTCGTTCCAAATCTCTGTATTATCCTTTTTTTGGCATTTTTTGACGTAAAAAAAAACTGTAATAGTGTCTCCCTGACTGGTCAGACACAAATATATCTGTTTAAAAGAGTCTGGTGTAGGCCAGAAAAATATAACTGTGGTTTTGCAGTTCCACAGGTCAAATCTCTGTATTATCCTTTTTTTGACATTTTTTGCCTTAAAAAAAAACTTTAATAGTGTTTCCCTGACTGGTCAGACACAAATATATCTGTTTAAAAGAGTCTGGTGTAGGCCAGAAAAATATAACTGTGGTTATGCAGTTCCACGGGTCAAATCTCTGTATTATCCTTTTTTTGGCATGTTTTGCCTTAAAAAAAAACTTTAATAGTGTCTCCCTGACTGGTCAGACACAAATATATCTGTTTAAAAGAGTCTGGTGTAGGCCAGAATAATATAACTGTGGTTTTCCTCTTCCACGGTTCTAATCTCCTTTTTATTGCCCTTTTTCCATTGATAGTGCAAGTGTAAGCTTTTTTACTTCATTTACAATGGGCAAGGTGCATGGCAAGGGACGTGGAACTGGACGTTCTGGTGATGGTGCGTGTAGAGGATGGGGCCGTGGCCAAGGTGAAAATGTGCCACAACCAACAGCCACATCTTCTCGCTCCCAGTTCTTGACCGAATTACTAGGGAAGCACACAACAACAAGACCACTATTGCAAACTGATCAGTGTGAACAGGTTATTAATTGGATAGCAGATAATACTTCCAGTTACCTGGGCACCACCACCTCCGGTCTGTCTTCCACACGGTCAAGTTTTAGTAGCCGTGAGTCTCGACTGCATACTCCTCCTCACCCTGATGCTCTTTCCTCCGACCATGCCGAGTGTCGTCAGACAACAACTGATCCCACACTTGGACACTCTGAAGAGCTGTTCTCTGGTCCATTTCCATATTTGTGCCCCTCGCTTGCTCCGCTTGAAGTGGTGGCAGAGGAGATCCCATGTAGCGATGCCCAAATATTTGAACAGACACGGCCAGAGGAAGTTGACGGTGGCCATTTGTCACAAGAGGTAGGCGATGAAGAGACACAATTGCAGCGAAGTGAGGAGGAGGATCGTGGTGCGCAAGTGGAAGAGGAGGAGGTGGTGGATGATCTAGTAACTGACCCAGCGTGGCAGGAGGACACGCAGAGCGAAGCCAGCAGCACACAGGGGGGGGGAGGCAGAGTACCCCAACAGTCAAGAATAAGCAGTGTGGTGGCCGCAGACAAAAGGCGGGCAATCGTTCCCCGTAACACCAACACGAGGGACGTTGCCAGTACAACCGGTAGGTCTTCCAGAGTCTGGAATTTTTTTAAAGACTCTGCTGATAACCCCAAAAATGCCATTTGCACCACCTGCCATGCCAGCATCAGCAGGGGTGACAAAACTACCAGCCTGACCACCACCAGCATGATCAATCACATGGAAACAAAGCATCCGACTTTGTGGGGTGAACCCCAGGGTCCACGACCAGTGTCAGCGGGGGTCACCACTGCTTCTTCCGCTGTTGTGCGTGTAATAGAACCCCCTGTTGTGCGTGCAAGACAATCCCCTGTCCACACTCATGCAAAGATGCCCCCTCCTCTCAGTCTTCACTTGTTATGGCAGTTTCTCAAGAAACAGCATCAACGTCCACGTCCACGCCCCACCGCAGCGTTCAATTGTCCATATCCCAGACCTTTGAACGACAGCGCAAATTTGCAGCCAACGCCCCACAGACCACAGTCCTAAATTTTCACATTTCACGACTGATTGCGTTGGAATTGCTGCCTTTTAGGCTGGTGGAGACGGAATCCTTCCGCAACCTTATGGCGGTGGACGTCCCTCGGTACTCGGTCCCCAGCCGACACTATTTTGCCCGGTGTGCCATCCCCGCACTACACAAGCACATGTCCCAAAACATCTGCCGTGCCCTCAACAACGCAGTTACTGGGAGAGTCCACCTGACAACGGTCTCGTGGACAAGTGCTTGTGGCCAGGGACGGTACATCTCCCTGATGGCACACTGGGTAAACATAGTGGAAGCCGGGACCCAGTCGGACCTTGGGACAGAACACATCCTCCCCACACCGAGGATTGCGGGCCCTATGTCAGTCAGAGTTGCCCCCAGAGTGTACAGCTCCTGCACATCATCCTCCTCCTCCTCCTCCTCATGTTCAGCCTCCATCTCAGATATCACCACATCAGTTACAAGCTGGAAGCATTGCAGTACTGCCTCCGCCAAGCGGCAACAGGCTGTGCTGAAACTCATAAGCTTAGGTGGTAAACCTCACACTGCTTGTGAGTTGTGGACAGCTGTGAAAGAACAGGCAGATCTGTGGCTGAGACTGCTGAACCTACATCCAGGCATGGTGGTGTGTGACATTGGGAGTAACCTGGTGGCGGCTCTGAGGCGAGGCGATATCACACACGTACCATGCCTGGCTCATGTGCTTAACCTCGTGGTTCAGCGGTTTCTTAAATCGTACCCCGAGTTGCCAGATCTGCTTGTCAAAGTACGCCGCCTGTCAGCTCATTTTCGGAAGTCGGCTACAGCTTCCGCCGCCCTTGCTGTGTTGCAGCAGCGTTTGCAGCTTCCGGCACACCGACTGGTGTGTGATGTCCCCACACGTTGGAACTCTACACTCCACATGTTGCAAAGGATTTGTGAGCAGAACAGGCCGTCGATATTCAGGTCAGACTCCACACATAAGACCTCAGGAGTGGACCTGGATGTCTGACATATGTACCGTCCTGACAAACTTTGAGGAGTCCACCAAGATGGTGAGTGGCGATGACGCCATCATTAGCATCAGCATTCCACTTGTCTGTCTTTTGCAACGCTCTCTGCAGAGAATTAAAGAGGAGGCATTGCAGCCAGAGTATGATGAGATGGATCAAGAAGCCGTAGCGGGCTATTACACACAGCCCAGCCTCATCTCATCCCAACGTGCATTGGGGGACAATGAGGGAGAGGAGGAGAAGGAGGAGGAGGAAGAACAGGAGCAGATATCATGCGCTGTAGACGGTAGTACCTGTACAACTGTCATACAGTCGGTTCAGCGTGGGTGTCCTGAGGACAGGGGGGAGGAGGAGAGCATGTTCAGTCGTCATCTTGGTGAGGTCACGGAAGTCTTGCCCATTACCAGTCTGGCACGCATGGCTGACTTTATCTTACACTGCCTTAACCGTGACCCTCGCGTTGTCAAAATGTTGGGTGACAGTCATTACTGGTTGGTGACACTTTTAAACCCCCGCTACAAGGACAACTTTCACTCTCTAATTCCTGAGGTGGAGAGGTCTACAAAAATGTGGCAGTACCAGAAGGCCCTTGCTGCAGAACTGTTAAAAAAATTCCCATCTGAACACGCTAGCGGCAGAGGTCACAGTTCGTTGACCAACCAAGGCGTACAGGCAAGAGCGAACTCCAATCCAGCAGAGGCAGGGGAACACTGTCAACATTCTGGGACAGTTTTCTGAGACCCGCCCAGCTTACAGGCCCTGAGGCGCGGGGTACTCTCACAAGGAGTGGAAAGTTTCAAAAGATGGTGAGGGAGTACCTTGCCGACCGTACCAGCATCCTCCGTGATTCCTCTGTGCCTTTTAATTATTGGGTATCCAAGCTTGACACTTGGAATGAACTCGCTCTGTATGCCTTGGAGGTCCTGGCCTGCCCTGCCGCTAGCGTGTTATCGCAGCGTGTTTTTAGTGCCGCTGGGGGAATTATAACTGATAAGCGCATTCGCCTGTCAACTGACAATGCTGACAAGCTGACCCTTATCAAAATGAGCAAGGGCTGGATTGGGCCAGACTTCTCATTACCACCAAATGACAACAGAGTAACATAAAGTCAAATCCACTGTGTTATTTCGGGAGGTGTATTCCCATGCACCGCTTCACACTCACACATGGGTACACGCTTCCTCATTTCGGCAGTATTTTACTCTTCTCCTTATCCTCAGCCTCCACCACCACTATACCACCAGGGTGACCGTGGTCCGTGTTGCCAGCATTGCAAGTTCCTCCGTCCTAATTTTTGCCAGCTTTTGCTTGGAAGGCATAGGCAAAGACTATGGGAGACCCACTTCTCAATAATGGGAATAATGTTTTTAATATGCTGTACTGCATGGCTCTTGTAAGGGGCATTAAAATCGTCTTGTTAAGCTACTCCGACCTCCACCATTCTTCCAAGGGGCATTTAAACCGTCTTGTTAAGCTACTGCAACCTTCACGTCTCTTCCAAGGGGCATTAAAACCGTCTTGTTAAGCTACTGCGACCTCCACCACTTCTCCAAGGGGCATTAAAACCGTCTTGTTAAGCTACTGCGACCTCCACCACTTTTCCCAGGGGCATTAAAACCATCTTGTTAAGCTACTGCGACCTCCACCACATTTTCAAGGTGCATTGATATTGTCTTTTTATTCCACTGTTACCCCCATGTCTCTTCCAAGGGGCATTAAAACTGTCTTGTTAAGCTGCTGCGACTCCCACCACATTTTCAAGGGGCATTGATATTGTGTTTTTATTCCACTGTGACCTCCACGTCTCTTCCAAGGGGCATTAAAACCGTCTTTTTAAGCTACTGCGACCTCCACATCTCTTCCAAGGGGCATTTAAACCGTCTTGTTAAGCTACTGCGACCTCCACGTCTCTTCCAAGGGGCATTAAAACCGTCTTTTTTAAGCTACTGCGACCTCCACGTCTCTTCCAAGGGGCATTTAAACCGTCTTGTTAAGCTACTGCGACCTCCACATCTCTTCCAAGGGGCATTAAAACCGTCTTGTTAAGCTACTGCGACCTCCACATCTTTTCCAAGGGGCATTAAAACCATCTTGTTAAGCTACTGCGACCTCCACGTCTCTTCCAAGGGGCATTAAAACCGTCTTGTTAAACCATTCTGAACTCCAAAGCAAAGCAAACTCTAACCTCCATCACTCTTCCAACGGCATTGCATTTCCTCCTAATTTTAGTCAGCTTTTGCTGTTCAATGCATAGGCGAACACTAAGGGAGACCCACTCCCAATAATGGGTAGAAGTTTTTTAGTATGCTGTAATCCACGTCTGTTTCAAGGGCCATTGCAGTTTTTCATAATTTTTGGAAAGCTTTCCATTCACTGCTTAGGCCAACAGTGCACAGGAGACCCAGTTGCTATAAATGGAAAAAACGGTTTAGTTAAGGCCCTCTGACCTCCAAGTAACTTTCAAGGGGCATTGGAGTGCCTCGAAATTTTTGGTAGGCATTGCACTCAGAGTATGCCCTATAACTGTGTAGCCGAACCGCTCCTTTTGGTACAGAAACATATCCTACAAGACATGTGTGGTTGACTGGCCTGATATTGATGTGAATGGTCCCTGTTCCTCCTGCTCTTTCTCCTTTGCCACCAACTCATCCATCATTCATCACCTGAAGCTTTGTTTTAACGGGAGTCATAGAACTGGAATAGTAGCAGGAAAACATCCAGCAATCCTCGGAGGAGGTAGGATATGCACCAAAACGCTGACCACCTAAGGCCTAGTCACTACTACATACATGCGCTTGCATTCCAAGGAACGGAAAGCTAAGGAGATGGATGGCCTCATGATCATGAATAATTTACTCGTTGTGTAGGAGGCCGACCACTGCTGCTGTCTACCTTTTGAACTTTGTGCTCAAGCCTGATTGACCCAGGACCCGCAATCCTCTATGTCTGGAGGACATGTTGCATCCCAGTGTCCATCTGTGTCCCGGCTTCCACAATATTAACCCAGTGTGAAGGCGTGAGATGGACCATCCCTGGCCACATTCACTTGTCCACGTGTTTGTGGTTAGGCTGTCCTTCAAATAGGGGCAGCTGGGGACCGTTTATGGACACCCGGCCGCCCCCAGGCGGCTGGGGACCGTGTGTGGACACCCGGCCGCGAGGCGGCTGGGGACCAAGCGTGGACACCCGGCCGCCGGGTGGATGGGGACTGAGTATGGATACCTCGCTGCCAAAGCAGCAATGAGGTAGTGGCCAGCTTCGGCCTCCTCCAAACTAAAAGGCCCCATTTCAAGTGCAAGCTAGCAGTATGGTATTGCAGCCTGGGGGTGGGTGGATGGCAGGTTGCACACTTACGCTTGCATTCCAAGAAAACAAAGCAGATGCTAACTTCTATCATCATCATCATGCTCCTCACCTTGGCACTCTCAACTCCCCTGATGGAGAAGCCAGGGCCAACCGGAGGAGTCTGGTTCTCTGGTGGGCTCCTCTAATGTTGCCCTAAAGCAGGCCGGGCTAAGAAAAGTGTGTGGGTGATGATCCGCGGAGAAATAGGGGCGGCTGGGGACTGAGTATGGATACCTCGCTGCCAAAGCAGCCATGAGGTAGTGGCCAGCTTCGGCCTCCTCCAAACTAAAAGGCCCTATTTCAAGTTCAAGCTAGCAGTATGGTATTGCAGCCTGGGGGTGGGTGGATGGCAGGCTGCATACTTGCGCTTGCATTGCAAGGAATTGGGGAGGTACAATTGAACACTGTCCTGGGACAAGGACTTGCACGGGGATAGTTGCAAGTCTGCATCTTCTGATGCGGCAAGGATCACTTCTGATAGGCACACTTTTAGGCAGTGACCTGGGTGTCAGAGATGCTTCCAGGGGTCTTCCCCATGCTGTTCCCATGTCTTTTCAGCACTGTATGCATGTGTCACACAGCATATGGCCAGATAAGATTGTAAAATGTTAAAATGACATTTCCTGGTGAATGCATTTGTCACGGTTGAAAGCAATACAAAAGTGCAAAAACGCATAAAAAATGCTACTTGTGAACATAGCCCAAGGTGTGGAGGAGTATTTTTGTTTTTGGTTATTTATTTTACCTTCTACACAAGTCTTTACCCTGGAAATGAAGTTCCTTAACATATTTCACAGGAAAACCGTTTCAGTTTCGTTTTTGAACGTTTTCTTGTGAGCCCGTAAAAGTGGCTTAATACCTCTGACCACGTTGTTGACAGCAGTGACCTGGGGGTCAGAAATGCTTCCTGGGGCGATGCCCATGCTGTCCCCATGTCTTTTGAGCACTGTCACTATCGTTTTGTGCACTTTTTAGGCGTTGTACAGACTGCCGGGGGTGCCGCCGCAAAAATGCTCGGGTCTCCCATAGACTAACATTAGGCTCATTGCTCGGGTTGAGCACCCGAGTATCACGGCCAGCTCGGCCCGAGCTTCGAGCACCCGAACATTTTAGTGCTCGCTCAACACTAATACTGTCACACCATTATTGATGTCATTTAGATTTCTATTTTCTGTTCATTCAATTTTCATTTTATTAATTTATAAAATTAAACTATTAACACTCCTGTTTTTGAAAGCATTCTTACTTTGCAGCATTTTTTTTGCACATCTGCCTAAAACTTTTGCACAGTGTAAGACTGTACATAATAATTATTATAGCATGTGTTTCAAACACTAAAACTGTATTTGTAGATATTTACAAAATTAGTAATGGAATAATAATAATAACAACAATAATAATAATCATATAATAATAATAATAATAAAATTGCTGTCTTCATCAATAAAAACAGTATAATCATATACTTTATAGAAGACCTAATCATAAATACTAAATTTCATGGCTTCTTTCTTTGGTAGTGTTTTGGGTCTATGGTAGCTGACCAATACTGGGATTACACACAAATATTGCCAAAAAAGGAACAATCATCTTCTTATCCTGTCATTTTGAAATCATGACATCAGCAGACACGAAAAATAACCCACACATACAAACAGTAGCAGAAAACAAGTCAACTGTTGAGTGTACAATAGCTGGAAAACATAGTGCAGTGGTGTTTTCCTCTGTCAGTTGGTCAATGTATTTTGTAAGCACTTCCATCCTGTCAAGTCCCTGGTTGGTCTCCACCTGCTATGCTGGCTCTGGAGGTAGTGCTGACCTAGCCTCTCCCTCATTTCTCTGGCGTCAGCTCCTTGATGGGCCTTGCACTTTGATTATTTGTGTTAACAGTTAATTTAGCACCATAGACACGTGTGCCAAAGCTGCTTCTACTTCCTGTAGCCGTCCAACAAAATGGGACTTTTATTAGTTACCTTTAACAGCCAGTCTCTTCCACCCCCCTTCTCTTCTGCAGCTGTAATCTTTTCAACATCTTGCAGGAAGAGAGTTATTTCTGGCAGTGCAGCCCCTACACTCACACCACTCAGACTGATTTAAAAAAGATTTATAGATGTAGGGTCATGCAGCACAGAGACGCTTTCCTGCTGAGATTTTTCTCTTGGGTCCTGTGTATTACACCGAGATTTATTTATTTTTCGTTTAGCACTGTTGTTGTTAGGTTACCATTTATAATACATATTCTTCTTATGAAATACTTAGTAAAACATAATACAGTTGATTAGAATATTATTCTCTGTATGAGACATAGTTTATCTAGAGATTCACTATAAAGAAGCTGGATGTTTCATATATCCTAGATAAAATAGGTTACAATATGGTGTAATATTGGAAATTTTTAAATGTTGCATGAAATTCCTGTGAGTAGATTATTACTATTATTATAAGGCTCTCCAGAGCACGATGTTCTAAGAAGGAGTATCTTGACAGGGAAAAGGAGATGTAGCAAGGCAATGGAAAGCATTTTGAAGCTAGCATCTTGTCACGTCCAGTTTTTGAGTTGTAGGATGGTAGCATTGAGCATTATTTTATGCTGTTTTCACGCAACTTTTACAGTTGAAGTCATAAGTTTACATACATGTAGCACGGGTACTTTATATGCAGTGACACAGAAACACAGAGCAGCCAATACGGGGTTAATAAACAGCGGAGGTTTATGATAACAGGGTCAACCTCCACGCAGGGAGTAATAGCGGAAAATATGGGGGAAAACAAGGGAAGTAGCAGGTAAAAGTCTATTACTGACAGTTCACAGTTTAACTAGATGTAGCAGAGTTGAACCGGTTGTAATCGACAGTTTTTCACTTGGCTGACTCGTGCTCCTCACAAGGCAGTTGCTAGCTGATGCCGGTGTTGATTTCTTCAGGCTTCCCCGCCCAAACAATGCTCCGTCTTCTGGCGGCCGCGGGCGGTCTCCGCATTTACCCGCTGAGCCCCTAGTCCATAACACGGCACCTCACGTTCTCGGCTCCATGGACCCTGTGTCTCTTCTCCCTCGAGTCGGCTTGACTCCTCCGGTCCACTGAACTCGGATCTTGCTCCATGTACTGTAGCCAGGAGCCTGGACTCTCTCACACTGCTCTGCTGAGCAGTACCCAGCTCCGCTCTTCCGCGCAAACTTCCCTGTCTCTTCCTCTCTCTAGCCACCCCACCAGTTCCCCGGTCACCTAACCTCCCAGCTCTCACTCTGGACACGCCCCCAGCTTCCCAGTCATCTGACTCCTGTGCTCGCAGTCTGTCTTCCCCCTGCAACCAGAGGCACGGCCTCGGCAGTTCCGGATCCCTTGCTCTGAAAGTACTTACAACCCGGTCTTCCCCCTTACATACACATTCCGTGTTGCTTAGAAATGTATGTAATGTGGCGCAGGGGGTTAGCCATGGGCGAGCTACACATCTCTTGCGCCCTGGCACCTTACATGAAGGTGGGCAGCCTGGCTGGGTGTGAGGGCACTATGCCCTTGCAAGCCACATGTAACCAATGGCTTGGGTTGGCAAGGAAAAGGTGTTTGACTGTGCAATGAGGGATACCATCAGTCAAAAATAAACTTTTTACTCAATAATAACTTGGTAGGGATTATATACAGTAGATAGCGGGTACACAACTTGATGAATGTTTCCTTCACAATGCAGAGCATTTTCCACATACAGTTTCAATTCCTTCCTCTTTACACTTTTGTCCTATTTCTTCAACGTTTCTCTCTACCTCACCACAGCCCAGCTCAATACTACAATCCAGTTTGTAAGAATCCTATTCTCAACACGCAGTTCTGCGTCTTCCTTCCTCTCTAGGGAACTATATTGCCAGTATGGGCGTATGTCCTCTGTCTCTGATGCTCAGAAACTCCCGCCCAGGGCACTCTCTTCATCTTATGTACTCTGTCCCATTTGGGCCCATTACCTCTCTGAGTTATAAACTCTGGGCCGTACCGCTAAAATCTCGCTATCTTCTGTCTCTGTCTCCTCTCTCGTTAGGGACACCCACGTCATGCGGCAGTGCTCACATCAGACCTTAGGTACTCTTTCTACACACTCTGAGCCCTTTCTAATTTTCTGACAGGAAACCGTCCCTTCACCTTAGCCTCTCCCACTCTGGACTAGTCACAGTCATTAACTCTAATTTTCCCTACTGTCGGGCAAAACACACAACATTAACACTATTAACGCATGATACAGTTCACATTACACAATACAATAATACACTTGCTCTTCAAGGGGGAACATGGCAATATGTCCATCTCCTTACATTTATATACGGGCCTGTGTGTGTCTAGGGAAATTGAACTCAGCTTCCCAAAGATGTGATAAACCACAGTTAATTTATGTTTTAAGGGGGAGGGGGCAATCACTTTATTACACAGGGCCCTGTAGGTTTGGATTTATTTTTCCCTTAATAATAAAGGCCTTCATTTAAAAACTGCAGTTTGTGTTTACTTGTGTTATCTTTGTCTAATATTTAAATTTGTTTTCTTATCTGAAACATTGAAGTGTGACAAACATGCAAAAGAATAAGAAATTGGGAAGGGGCAAACACTTTTTCACACCACTGTATATAGCAGAGGTACCTAATAAGCGGCTGCTCATCTATGAACTGTTTCTTGAAAGCGTATCTCACCCTGTTACAGGGTTTGAAGTAACAGAGGTGACAGAAGTGCCTGGCATCTCCTGGTGTGTCTTCCTTTCTCCAGAATAGTTTCACATTGTTCACCAATCCAAGAGTAGCTACATCTATAGTCGAAGAAAGCCACTAAATTGGTGCTATCTTTTACCCTTACTCTGGACTGATGCTAAAATCTGTTGCAGTGACAGCACCAATTTAGCTTCTTCAGCTATACAGGTACCTTCTCTTGCCATCAAGAGGTTATAGGGATTTTCCAGATTTACATTTTTTATGCCATTGTCATCTTTTGTGTAAAAATAGCAAAATAACACTACTAACCCCTAACATTTCAGTGGTGCATATCCTCGGTTCCTGGTATTTGTTGACATGACTGTAGCAGTGGCATTGTGACAACAACATGTGACTGCTGTAGCCAATCATGCCAAAGTAGATGTCACAGTTTGAATTACTGCTAGTGTATGTAGTGGGGGGCAAATTTCCAGTCATGTAAGGCTTTTGATATATTGAAGTCATATGGCACACATAGTGAATTTATGGGAGCTTAGCATTATATAAAAATAATGAACAATTCAGGGATCACTTATCCCTCTACGATTTGGTATCAGGCAAACCTCCTTCTTTTTGAAAAGCCCTTGTCAGACTAAGAGGTTTGCTGGCTCCTTAATGGCGGTCACTACAAGGCAGGGCTTGCACTGTCTGTAAACTAAATAATGAATTTCTTGGTGCGGAGGTAGTTACTCCAACTTCTGTTGCTTTAAGTAACCAGGCAAACATCAAGGGGAACTTCGGGAAAAAGGGAAAGATATCAGTAAGGCTCACCACAATTGTCATATGGCTAAACAGCTGCACCTATAGGGAATCTGCAGGGGTATATATAGTAGTTTTACCTATGGATTTTTTCTCTCCCAGGTATAAAGAAACCATTTCCTGGTTCAATCCTCACCAATCTGAAATTGGTCTAGCAGTATCCAGAAGGAGTGAGGGAGAAGCCAGTCAACATTGTAGAATTAGGTAAGATCACAGGTCCCTAATTCCTTTATTAAATGGTTTGGCTGGGACTTTACCACTGATGGTTTATTTTTAGATTTTTAGGATAAGCCATGAATATCTAACTGTTTGGGATGCAACACCCAGCACCACCGCCGATCAAGTGTTCCCAGAGGTAGCAGTGTCCGAAGGTCCTCTGTTGCGGAGCAGCTACTGATTCGAATAGGGAGCAAATATGCAGTATCCAGCTTCCCAACTGAGCACATCCCACCACCGCCAGCACAGGGTTTTACACACCCACCCATCAGATATTGATGACCTATCCAAAGGATATGCCATCAATTTAGAAATCCCGGACAACCCCCTTTAAGAATTTGCCTAGTAGCTCTGGTGCAAAAAGTTGAGCAAGCAAAGTATTGAATGATACTTCACATGTCAGTCCCCTTGGGTTGCTCAATGAACAATGACATTGACAAAAAAGCTTAGTTCAGTATTGTTTAATTCTTTATAAGGGCCGTAAATTCAGCAAGGGAGGTAGGGGTCGAGGCTGATGAGTAGGTTGTCTTCCAGCTGTTTCTGATACATTTGGATACAGTTATATTCAGACTTAATTTACTGGATTTTTACTTACTGAAGGGGAATATTTTCTTGACCTTTGTCTTCTCATGGGGTGTGCCTCATCATGTACTTATTCTGAAGCATTCAGCAGCCTTAAAGAATAGGTTTTTAAGGAGTCATTTGTGCTCTGGGCCTGCTGGGTCTACCATTACATATTCCTTGTGTCTATCACACAAGAGTTCAGCATTCCAGAGGATTATGACAAAATGGTCAATCCAAAAACGCTCATCTAATCTTTCTTTGCCGGTGACTCACGAAAGACAAGTGAAGTGATTTGTGGCTGGGAGTTCAGAGGCAGAACAGACAACTTGGGATTTGGAGCCCTGCTGAGCAGAAAGGGGTGTGAAGGTGGACGGCCTGATAGATTAATGAGGTTTGCTTTTCCTAAGAACATAGCAATATTTGAGCTTTTCCTCCTTATTAATAACAACCCATTTGTGTGGAGATGAGTTCAAGAACAGAAGAGTAGTTTTTCTTTTAAATAATATGGGTGTGGTTCACACGGTGAATGATCTGCCTTCTGGATCAGAGACAGTAATGTGAGCTTTATTAGGAATGGTTCTACAATGCTCAGACTTAAATTTGACATCAGTGTATGATATAAGTTAGGGGCCGGGCCTGTCTGACCATTGTGCAAATCTGGCAAATCCATCAATTGCGACAATGTGAACAGTATCGACGTCTTCAGGACGTCGCTACTGTTAACAGGTATCTCGTAGCACAGAGACACTTACTCTGGCAGGCTGCAAGATAGTTATGACCTGCGACCTGCTAGAGGCCAGCGACATGCAGGGGAC
Organism: Phyllobates terribilis; assembly: GCF_046119375.1. Taxonomy (NCBI): domain Eukaryota; kingdom Metazoa; phylum Chordata; class Amphibia; order Anura; family Dendrobatidae; genus Phyllobates; species Phyllobates terribilis. Next base: position 606,434,723 of record NW_027362764.1, read on the forward strand.
TGTGTGGTGGTTGACTGTGGAGACCATCATGCTATGGGGTGGCCATCATACTGTGTGGGGTGCTGTGGAGGCCATTATTCTGTGGGTGAACCATCATACTGTGTGAGGACTGGGGAGACTATCATGCTGTGGTGGACATCGTATTTTGTGGGAAGCAGTAGTTATCATCAAGCCGTGTGTGTGGGAAGTGGTGACCATCATCCTGGGGGAAGGGACAATGTTAACCATCATACTGTGTGGGGGTCAGTGGTGACCATCATATTGTGAGTGTGTTTGGGGGTGCTGTTTTGACCATCATACTGTGTGAGGGGCTGGGGTGACCATCTTAATGTGTTCAGTCAGTGGGGCCATCATGCTGTGTAGGTAGAAGATTGTGGGGGGCTGTGGAGACCATCATACTGTGGCTGGACCATCATACTGCATGGGAGCTATGGTGGACATCATATCATGTGGAAGGCTGTGATGACCATCTTACTATGTTTGGTTTATGGGGCCCTCATGCTGTGTAGGTGGAAGAATGTGGGAACATTATTCTGTGTGCGGGGAACTTTTCGGGGCTTCATACTCTATGTGGGCCATGGAAGTGGTATCATAGCGGGTGACAACACTAAGGGGCTTCAGTGGGGGCAAAATATCTGTTTAAGTGCCGCAATACATATCCCTCTCTGTGTCTTAAAAAGTTTGCAGGCATGCCGTTCTGTGACTGTGACTCGCCCCCTGGGCCGTGGGGCACTCGGAACCGAGCAATAGGGAGACGATGGGGGTAGCAGTGGCGACCCGGTCCCGTGGCTCAGGGTGGTCAGACCAGTGGCAGTCTTTTAGATGTCTTAGATAATGTCTGACTACGCCACCCGTGGATTGCGGTTATTAGGGACCGCCGCTGCAGGGCAGTCCGCTGGGGCCGATGATGTATGCAGCTGGGATGGTGTGACTCCCCACGGGAAGAGTGCGGCCCCAGGGCAGTGTAGTGGATGGTGGGAGTGATGGTGGTGAGAGTCCCAGTACCGGTAATGCCGGAGGAGCGAAAAAGCACACAGACAATGTACTGCAGTCCAGGGTCTTTACTCACGGTTAATATCCAAGTCACTTCTGCAGGGAATGACTGCCTGAGCCGTGCTGCGTCCACCAGGTGAGGGGCTCGGTCAACTCCCAGGCAGCTCAGGAGTATGGCTCAGGACCCCCTTTAATCCTTCCTCTGGCCTGCCTCACCAGTGACCCACTTTTGTCCAGCTACCGCGGACTTGTGCGGTTAAACGTGGGCCCCGTCCTCCGCTGTCCTATATGGTGCCTTCCTAGCAGGTTTGATGAGGTGTCGCACCAATAAATGATCACGACGTCCGGTCTTTGGCTGAGGGTAGTTTCTCCTCCACCAACTTGGGATCCGGCACCCTTAATCTGCCTGACCCTGCACCCTGGATTCTCGTGGGTTCTTAGGGTCCCTTCCACCTTCTCGTTCCTGAGCCCTTCTGTTTCTCTGTCTCTCCTCCTTCTTTCCTGTTCCTTCTTCTCCCTTCTCGTGGAGCTGGGCTGAGGTGACACCGCAGCTCCCCTTCACCTCCTCCTCGGCCTCTCACTAGGCCCTCCTGGAGTAGAGCTCCTACAGAGCCTCTACTCCCTGTCTTCTCCTCTCTGGACAGGACTTCTCTCTGAGCTAAGATGATGCCCACCTTTTATACCTCCCTCTAGCCATGAGCCCAGGTGACCAGCAACCAATGGGCTCCTTCCTACGCTCAGGAACCAACCCCTATCTGCCCCTACAGCACTGGGTGTTCCACCCCCCTCCCCACTCCAGACAGGGACATAGTCGGTCGTGCCTGCACTTCTGTCTAGTGGGAGCACCGTTGAGCTGTCCCTCGGAAATGGGGTGTGTGTGCTGTATGCAGCTAACTGAGCCCTGGCCCATACTCCATCCTTACCCGGGAGTGGAATACCACACCTCTGGCAGAGGTGCAATACCCCTGTAGCGGCCGAACCCTCGGGGCGCAACAACTGCACTTTATAGTGAGAGCACAGGAGGCATTATTATTATATGAAACTGCAGTGGTGTTTGTATTATAAGGATGTTCGAGGTCATTAATATTCTAAAGGGTCAAGGGGAATTATTATTAAAAGAGGCATAGGGGATCATATTTCTATTAGGTTCTGTACAACTGAGAGGAGGCACAGGGGAGCATTATTACTACAAGGAAGTACGGAGGGAACATTATTACTTTGTAGGGCCACAGAGGGGGCACTGTTATCGTGTGAGGCACAAAAGGAGGGCACTATATTTATACAAGGCACAGAGAAGGCATTATTATTGTCTAGGACACTGGTTATGGCATTATATGGTTTATGTAGAGGTAGTGAATGTGAAGAGGGTCATGGAAAAGCATTAAGCCAAAGATGTGTATGTGTTATATTTTACAAGTACGTGTTATGGATGGAAGAAGTGGTCATGACGGACTGGGCCGAATGAAAAAGAAAAGGAAAATTTAATGACTGCAGTCATTGAGAATGCACTGGTAAGAACATGTACAGTATACACATACCATATATGGACAGCAGAGCACTGGTAAGTATCTGTACAATATACACATATATGGTCTGCAGAGCATAGGGGATTGAGCCGGCATGGGCCTGTATGTTTTCAAATGCGAAGGTTGAACTTTAGTTAGGGGTTCTGAACAGCACAGCTGATTGTCTACCGTGCTTTCAGTAGGACAGGTAATAGGTGTAGCTCACAAAGTGAAAAATATTTTTGTGGTTCAAGAGCCAATTTTGAGTGTTCTATGAGTAAAAGCTTTACACAGGTTTCACTAAAATCTGTTATTCAGTGACTTGCCTGTGGTTATAAACAGCATGGCTCATGAGTCATCAGTAAGATGCCAATGCATGTTTAATAGGGCAGGTAGGTTCAGGAGTGAGCAATGTTCGATGACACCCTCTTCTTGTCACTTAACTACTGTAGCCAATCACAGGCACAGCAATCCTATGACTTCCAAACAGGGCAGGCATTGTTTCCAAAGCTGGCATAGACCTCCGGAATAACCTGCACTGCATCCACAATGTCACTGGAGGGTGAATATGCTGACATTTTTATTTTAAACCTATCAATGATCCAATGAATCACCATTTTCTTCCTATATCAGACAAACCTTTTCATACTGCAGAACAATTTTTTGAACTTGAATGGCTTGTATATTTTTTTTTCAACCTTGCTGTTACTATGTTTATTATACTATGTTTAATTATATTATAATTGTACATGCTATTTGCTGCAACTAACTGTGAAGACCCAGGGTCTTCCGTGGGCGTAATACCACTTAGACAACACAGGGTGAGTTTTAAAACAGTGTGGCAATATTTTATTGAACCACCAAATGGATAATAAACACATAGAGCATTCCTAGCAAATAACCAAGATGGCGCAAAATTACAGTCTCACCCTTCCGCTGGCCCACCTGGGAAGAGAACAGCTGCGACTTTGGGACTTCCAGGGTCAACTACCTCAAAAAGTGGCCCCCTGCTTTTGGCGGGCCCCCACAGAGAGGAGATAGCGGCAAGCTTAGGAAGCTGACAGTCCATCGAGGTACAAGGCCAGGAGATCCGAGGGTCCCACCCTGGCTTCTCCAAGAGATTCAATGGGGCCAGATGACCGGCTGATCCCAATCTGGATTCTCTGAATGTCTCCATGGGTTCCAGGAAACCAGAGGGTCCCACCTGGCAACCCCAATCAACATATTCATGGGGGGCAACTTGATTGTCTCAACTTAGTCTCCCCAAATGTATCCATTGGTTCTCTGGTGGTCAATGGAGCAGATCTGTATTCTTCCAGTCAGGGCCGTGTACCCTTATGCCGGAATCATGCAGAATCCAAATCTGTGTCTCTCTGGATGAAGCCATGGTACCTTGCTGATGTCCTGAAGAGTCTGACTGATCTTTGATTCTCTCTTTCAATTCTTCCTGCTGTAGAGGCGTATGTCCTTTAAATAGTTACAGTTGTCCTTTTAAGTACAAGGATTAGGGATGATATTATTCCACAGGGCTTAAGTCTCATTGTTTGTGCATTTAATTAATTTACATAGTGGGTATAGCAAGGGCTCTTTAAATCAAGAACTAGCTGTCTTTAGTACAATATGTAATTAGCATGTTAACAAACATTATTGTTTCCAAACCAAGAGAAGTCAACATTCAAGTTTATACTCATAATAGTATGTCCTTCTTTACCAGCCACAGAAAAACACAAACATTCACAAGTCAACACAAACACAATAGTGTATTTCTCTTGGCTTAACAAATCTAGATGTCTGGCTAATTAAGATTAGAAGCTGTGTCATCACAGTAACTTACTATAATATGGGTATGTCAATAGATTTTTGCTATGTAACCCGAGAGCAGCATGATGTAGACACAGAGACCCTGATTCCAGTGATGTGTCACTTGCTGGTCCGCATACTGTCATTTTGATACAATCACTGTTCTCTCTGCAACAGATCTAGCAGTTCTCTGAATGCTGAACTGTGTATAACCACGCCCACACCACTGATTTGCAGCTTTCTCTGTACATTGGACATTGACAGAAAGCTGCTAATCAGTGGTGGGGGGCGCGGTTACACAGAGCAGCTGACTAGGAGGCACAAGATACCTGGTTCTATAGTGATAATCCACTGCTGATAAATCACTGATTGATTTTATTGAAACAGCAATGGACAGCCTAATAAGTTACACATCACTGGAACCAGGCTCTCAAAATCAAATTCCTTTTCAGTGTTCATATTTTCTTGTTTTCCTCATATTTTTATAGTTACCTTATACTGGGACTGACATCTAAACAAGTCTGAGTCCAACACTTGTGACCAATATATAAAGTAAATCTGTCGGCAAATTGCGTTACAATGCTGCCTGGCCACCTAACTGAAAGTGTGGCTTCTGGGTGAAAATTAACTTCTGTCCTCCCAGTAGCCGCTGGTTTTCAGTCGTGTGTACGCACGGAACAGCTACAATCATTGCTTTAGCACCACTCATTATTTTGGGAGCAGCAGCCGTAAGTTCGCCACAGCAATTTGATTATTTGATTGACATCTTGCTCTGCACAGGTGTGCTAAAGAGCCAGCTGTCAGTCAAAGTGCCGGGGCATGCTTACAGCCTCCGCTCACAGTATAGTGTGCTGTAAGCGATGACTGTAATTGCTCCTGGGAGGGAATTAGTTAATTTCCTCCCAGTAGCTGCACTTTCATTGAGGCGACTGGGCAGAATACTAATGCTTTTTACCTACCGATTAAGCCTATATCTGCAATTAAAAAGCGCTTTCTGTGGTGGCAGGTTCCCTGAAAGTGTTAAATTAAATTACATTTTACTGTAGACTCATTAGAATTGCTTCATTTTTCAGTTTATCTAAACCTCGTATTTCAGAATTTATCAACCAAGATGTTAAAATGTACAGCAATAAAAATGTGTCTAAAATAAGAAGTCAGTAATACTAATATCAATTTCTCATAGTCTAAAAATTCAGAGGTTATCCCTCCAAGAAATGACCAGTAGAAACTGGACAGTGATACAATAAGCAGCACAATGACTTATACAAAATGACCACAAGACTGCTGGCTTAATCAAAAAGTTCCCAGCCAACTACATGATTCTCATAAAGTTGCTTAATATATGATTACACCTCTTGTGGCTTTTCCAGGAACACTTCCCATACTGTATCTCAAGGCACTGCATTCCTTGGAAAATTGTATTCCATCTACAAGTGGTTCATTAGGGTTTTAAAGTAGGTGAAATTGTTTTTATAGCTATGTTAAGCTTTCTGTTAAGTTGGAAATGGAGCAGTACAAGAACACAAAAATTATACATAGAGTTCTGCTAAAAAAATTTTTAGAAGAGAAAATATATTTGATAAATCTATTGTTTTAATATTTTCTCTTTCTTACAAGCATCGTGAAACAACACCGTATTCTAAGCATTTGGATAGGTGGTCCTACTCTTAATCATCTTTCAGCCTCAGGTATCATGTCAGATCCTCAGTGCTATAAAATCCTTGCTGTGAAGCAAACAAATTTTGCTCATCTCCTGTTTGATGAATTTCTGCCACTCTTATTTTTTTTTTTTAACATTGAACAACAAATATGTTACTACAGATAAAAATGCATGTTTCTTTTATTAAAAAAAAAAGATATATATATATATTTTTAACAATGAACAACAAATATGTTATTGCAGATAAAAATGCATGTTTCTTTTATTAAAAAAATATATTGTTTGCAGTTTTGCTATTAAGCTCAAATATTTGCAATATTTTCGGAAAGACATTTTTATTTCCTGAACATGCTATATCACATGAAAGAGATGTTAAATTTCCTGTTATGTTATTCATTGGGACTCAAGTTTGAGGGTTTCCATGTTATCTGTTATAGACCGTGGCAGAAAAATCTCTTCTCTAGAATAGTGTTTTTAACATGCAAACAACGTTTTAACTCCCTCCACAAAAAATGAATACAAATCCAGAGAAATGAGATGGAGTATAAGTTGGTATGCATACGAAGTATAAGAGCATGTTCACACTGGCCATTTAACAAAACCTAACATAGAAAGAAAATGAGTGTATACTTCTACTTCGGCTCATTTGTACCCTATGTTATTTATATTGCTTACTTGCAGCAGGGTATATGCTAATTTTGCTTCTATCTTAAGTTTTGCCTGTTACATGGCCAATGTGAACATACTCTTATACTTTGCATGCTTACTCACTTATACCCCAGCTCATGGGCGTACCCAGGATCAAAACTAGGGGGGGGCAAGCCATAGTCACAGATACCGAAGAGAAATATATATATAGTACAATGCAAAGATTTCACTTCTTACATTACATGGTGATATCTATTGTAAATTCCACAATAGCTCAGAAACCGGCGAATCGCTCCACACAGAATACTGGCCACCATAAAATGCCCCATACAGGATACTGGTCGCCATTTAACGCTCCATACAGGATACTGGCCCCCATATGACGCTCCATACAGAATACTGGCCCCCATATAACGCTCCATACAGAATACTGGCTCCCATATAATGCTCCATACAGTATACTGGCCCCCATATAACGCTCCATACAGAATACTGGCCCCCATATAACGCTCCAGGCAGGATACTGGCCCCCATATAACGCTCCATACAGAATACTGGCCCCCATATAATGCTCCATACAGAATACTGGCCCACATATAACGCTCCATACAGAATACTGGCCCACATATAACGCTCCATGCAGGCTGTTCCCCACACATAATGCCTCATGCAGGCTGTCCCCCCCCCCACATAATGCCCCACTCAGGCTGTTCCCCCCACATAATGCCCCACGCAGGCTGTTCCCTCCACATAATGCCCCACGCAGGCTGTTCCCTCCACATAATGCCCCATGCAGGCTGTTCCCCCCCATATAATGCCCCATGTAGGATGTCACCCCACCTTATAATGCCCCATGCAGGATGACACCCCACCCTTCCTTATAATGCCCCATGCAGGATGTCACACCCCCCTTATAATGCCCCATGCAGGATGTAACCCCCCTTATAATGCCCCATGCAGGAGTCACACCCCCCTTATAATGACCCATGCAAGATGTCACCCCCCCCTTATAATGCCCCATGCAGGATGTCACCCCCCCTTATAATGCACCATGCGGGATGTCACCCCCCCTTATAATGCCCCATGCAGGATGTAACCCCCCCTTATAATGCCCCATGCAGGATGTCACCCCCCCCGTTATAATGCCCCATGCAGGATGTCACACGCTCCCACCTCACCCCCCTCCCTTATATTGCCACAAGCCTCCATATAATAATAAAAAAAATCAAATACTCACCTCACATCTCACCTGCTGCCGCTGCTCCGGACTCCAGCATCTCCGGCATCTTCCTGCTGTCCGCTGCCTGTGACGGCTTAGGAGAGAGCGCGATGGAAAGACGTTACCGCGCCCTCTGACCTGAGACGTCACAGTGCAGCAGCCGCGGAGGATGCAGGACCTGCTGCGGAGGCACGGGGAGGGGTAAGTATTGTGCCGGGTGCCGGGGCCCTCAGTAAGCGGGGGAGAGCGGGCGCTGATGGTGAGGGGCCCCCCACACCTGCTCAGGGCCCCGGCATTTGCCCGGGTGCTCCGGGTGCTGACGCCGTCCCTGGTGTGCGGATTGCGTGCCTCCTTCTGGAGGGGGGCAGCTGCCCCCCCCCTGCCCCACGGTGGGTACGCCCATGCCCCAGTTCATTCCTTTGAATTTGCTTTAGTTACTTGTACTCAGTACAAACAAGGGCATGCCCCCCTTTTTCTGAGCTGGGCATTTCATTTATATAGCTTCCAATGGTGTCTGAACAGTCAGTTCCTGGTCCTGCTCAACCCCCATCTACATTGAGTTCGGCTGACACTAGGTGACGTTTTAATATTAGAGAATTGGACAGTTCCGATTGGGATACACATTGGGTACACCTTGTTGTGGTGGGATGGCTTTTACACTTTTTTTTTAAATAAAAAAGTGTTTACTAAGTACCCCATGTTATTTATGTGCACTATTGCTTTATACTTACTTACAGCAGGGTATATGGTAATTACATTTTGTTTCTATCTTAGGTTTTGTTCACAAAAAATTAATAAGAGACATCTAAATGAAATAAAATAAGATTCCCTGCTTCTTCTTCCCTGAGTTATGAATCAATAGTGTAAAGAAATATTTAGTCAAATAGCAAGACTTAGGGTGCATTTAGACTTGCTGACCAGGTCCGCTTCTGCCATGAAGTGAGATGAGCATCTCACCTAAGGCGGCAAATCATTGTTAAGCTTAAAGCTGGTTCGGGGCACAGGTAGCATGCCGGTTCCCTGCTATTTGCATCTTTCAGACATGAATATAATTGAAGATATGAACACAGGCTCTGCAGGAGCAACTGCGCTGTGTTGCAAAGAAAAATGATTTTTAAGAAAGCTTAGAGATAATTACTTGAGAGTTTTCCTTGATCATTGGGCGATTGGCAGCGAGTATACACTTACTGATTATCGAAAATGAGCGCTTCTAGGGACACTTATTCTTGTTAATCAGCCAGGGCAAATGCACCCTAATACTTTGATCGCATCTACATATAATCCCATCTGTTGTCCCCTTAATGGAATTTGATTTGCTCTAAGTATCACCCTAAGTCTTTACTTTATGTTTTATTAAGAGAAAGAATTTATGTGCTTTCTCTATTGCAGGGGTGGAGAACCTCTGACCCGTGGGCCATTTACCGTATTTTTCGGACTATAAGACGCACCGGACCATAAGACGCACCTAGGTTTTAGAGGAGGAAAATAGAAAAAAAAATGAAGCAAAAAATGTGGTCATGATGCCCTGTTAAGGGGGAGTGGGGTCTGCTGCTGACACTGTTATAGGGGTAATGTCCCCTAATTCTGTTAATATCCCCCACCCTGGTATATATGGCCCCCTCCTTCCTGTTATACGTGGCCCTTATCCCCATCCTGATGTGCATGGCACCCCAATCCCCCATCCTGGTATGCATGGCCCCTTTCATCCCTGTATGTATTGCCCCCCTCATCCTGGTATGTATGGCTCTCTTCATCCCTGTATGTTTGGCCCCCTTGATTCCTGTATGCATGGCCCCCTTCAACCCTGTATGTATGGCCCCCTTCATCCCTGTATGTATAGCACCCCTCATGCCTCATCCCTGTATGTATGGCCCCCTTCATCCTTATATGCATGGCCCTCTCATCCTGGTATGCAGGACCCCCTTCATCCCTGTATGTATGGCCCCCTCATCCAGGTATGCTTGGCACCCCCTGATCCCCGTCACACTGCACAGAAAAAAAATAAACACTCATACTCACCTCCTCTCTCCTCCAGGGCTGTGTCACGCTCTGTGCCGGAAGAGTCCCTGCTCCCCACGCCGGGACTGCGTGCTTGGGGAGCAGTGACCATTCATTCTCTCTAATAGCGCACACACTTTAGCCGCAGCGCAGCTCCATCTGCGCTCAGCTGTCAGTGTGCCCGCTCTTAAAGGCCGTGAATATTCACCACGCCCATGGGAGTGGTGGATATTCATGGCCTTTAATAGCGAGCATGCTGACAGCCGAGCGCAGCAGGAGCCGTGCTGCGGGTACAGTGTGCGTGCTATTAGGGAGAATGAATGGTCACTGCTCCCCACGCAGAGTCCCGGCGTGGGGAGCAGTGACTATTCCGGCACAGAGAGTGACACAGCGCTGGAGGAGAGAGGAGGTGAGTATGAAAGTTTATTTTTTTTCTGTGCAGCGTGAGGGGGATCAGGGGGTGCCAAGCATACCTGGATGAGGGGGCCATACATACAGGGATGAAGGGGGTCCTGCATACCAGGATGAGGGAGCCATGCATATAAGGATGAAGGGGGCCATACATACAGGGATGAGGCATGAGGGGTGCCATACTTACAGGGATACAGGAGGCCATACATACAGGGATGAAGGGGGCCATGCATACCAGGATGAGGGGGCCATGCATACCGTGATGAGGGATGAGGGGGGGCCATATATACAGGGTGCCATACTTACTAGGAGCCACGCTGCAGGCACAGTGTGTCGGTTATTAAGGAAACTGAATATTCACTGCTCCCCACGCCCATGGGTGTGGGGAGCAGTGAATATTCATTTTCTTTAGTAGCGGGTACAGTGTAGGCTGCAGCAGGCGGCTGCTGCCTCCTGTGCACCGCTATTCCAACACTGTCGCTTCCCCCACATCCCCCACCACACACAGCCACAGTATTTTATGTATATCGGACTATAAGACGCACCCCCCACTTTCCTCCAAAATCTTGGAGGAAAAAAGTACGTCTTAGAGTCCGAACAATACGGTATGTATTTGCTCTTGCCCATGGGTAGGTTCCCGTAGACAGCAGAGCTCAGCCCGCAGGCCCCGTTTTGATGGCCGGCACTTTAAATTCTCCCTACACCGTGAGTGTGTGCACATAGCATTCACTGCAACGCATGCAAAGTATGATTATGTCCAGACACTGGTCAGTGCCAGCATCAGGACTTTTTTGTGGGTGGAGTTATCTACCTGTGCTCCCAACTCGATGAAGGAAGCAGTCGCAGTGTCTCTTATATAATGAATACAGCAGCCTCTGTGATGTACAGTTGAAACCAGAAGTTTACATACACTATATAAAAATACATATATGCATGTTTTTTCAATATCTGACATGAAATCAGAACAAACCTTTCCCGTTTTAGGTCAAGTTGAATTACCATAATTTTTTATATTTGCCAAATGCCAGAATAATGAGAGAGAAAGAATTTTTTAAGGCATGCATTTTTATTACTTACTGCAAAGTCAAAAGTTTACATACATTTCATTAGTATTTGGTACCATTGCCCTTAAACTGAATGACTTGGGTCAAACATTTGGGATATCCTTCCACAAGCTTCTCACAATAGTTGGTCGGAATTTGGGCCCATTCCTCCTGACAAACCTATTGTAACTGATCCAGGTTTGTAGGTCGCCTTGCTTGCACCTGCCGTTTCAGCTTTGCCTATAAATTTTCAAAAAGATTGAGATCAGGCCTTTGTGATGGCCACTCCAAAACATTGACTTTGTTATCCTTAAGCCACTTTGTTACCATTTTGGCAGTATGCTTCGTGTCATTGTCCATTTGGAAGACCCATTTCCGCCCAAGCTTTAACTCCCTTTCTGATGTCTTGAGATATTGCTTCAGTATTGCCACATAATCTTCTTTTCTCATGATGCCATCTATTTTGTGAAGTGCACTAGTCCCTCCTGCAGCAAAAGAACCCCACAACATGATTCTGCCACCCCCATGTTTCACAGTTGGGATGGTGTTCTGAGGCTTCCAAGCTTCTCCCTTTTTCCTCCAAACGTAACGATGGTCATTATGCCCAAAAAGTTCAATTTAAGTTTCATCAGACCACAGGACATGTCTCCAAAAATTAAGGTCTTTGTTCCTGTGTGCATTTGCAAACATTAATCTAGCTTTTTATGTTTCTTTTGGAGTAATGGCTTCATCCTAGCAGAGTGGCCTTTCAGCCCAGGTTGATATAGTACTTGTTTCACTGTGGTTATTGACACAATCTTACCAGCTTCCGCCATCATCTTCACAAGGTTTTTTCCTTTTGTCCTTGGGTTGAAATGCACATGTTGGACCAAAGCACGTTCATCTCTGGGACACAGAACCCATCTCCTTCCTGAGAGGTATGATGGCTGAACATTCCCATCTTGTTTGTACTTGCATATAATTGTTTGTACAGATGAACGAGGAACCTTCAGGTATCTTGAAATTGTACCCAAGAATGAGACAGACTTATGCAAGTCCACAATTCTCTTCCTGATATATTGGCTGATTTCTTTAGACTTTCCTATGATACTACACAAAGAAGCAGTGTATTTCAGGTGTACATTAAAATACATCCACAGGTGTGTCTCTAATTAACTGAGATGTTGCCAAAAAACCTATTAGAAGCTTCCAAACACATGACATCATGATATGGGCAGTCCAGAATTGTTTAAAGGCATAGTAATCTTAGTGTATGCAAACTTTTGACTTTGCATTAATTAATAAAAATGCCTTAAAACATTCTCTCTCATTATTCTGGCATTTGGCAAATATAAAAAATTATGGTAATACTAATTGACCTAAAATGGGAACGTTATTATTCTGATTTCATGTCAGATACTGAGAAAAACATGCATATGTGTCTTTTTATATAGTGTATGTAAACTTCTGGTTTCAACTGTATGTACACCAGCCCCAGTGTGTCCTATGTGATAGGGACTGGTGTATATACAGCACAGATGTGACACAGGGACTGTTGTATATATGTGTTTCCTATGTGATCTATATACACAAGCCCATTGTATCCTATGCCATGTATATATACCACTTCCAACATCTCCTATGTGGTATATATACCCCAGTCCCAGCATCTCCCATGTGATGTATTTACATCAACCTCAGTGTCTCCTATGTAATGTATGTGCACCATCCTCAGTGTCTGCTATGTGATGCATATACACCAGTCCCAGTTTCTCCTATGTGATATATATACACCAGTCCCAACGTCTCCTATATTATGTATATACACAGCTTCAGTGTCTCCTATGTGATCTACAGGGTGGGCCTTTACATGGATACACCTAAATAAAATGGGAATGGTTGGTGATATCAACTTCCTGTTTGTGGCACATTAGTATATGAGAGGGGGAAAACTTTTCCAGATGGGTGGTGACCATAACGGCCATTTTGAAGTCGGCCATTTTGGATCCAACTTCATAATATACAGTTATTGCGTATGCAGTGACTGCAACGTCTGCCTAAATTTTCGAAGCATCCAAATATCCCTTTGAAGAGACATAGAGGAGGGGCCTCAGTAACAAAATGTTCCCATTATAAAGGAGCGGTTCTGCTATACAGTTATTGCGTATGCAGTGACTGCAACTGCTGCCTACATTTTTGACACATCCCAATACCCCTTTGAAGAGATGTAGAGGAGGGCCTCAGTAACAAAATGTTCTCATTATAAAGGAGCGGTTCTGCTATACAGTTATTGCGTATGCAGTGACTACAATGACTGCCTAAATTTTTGATGCATCCCAATACCCCTTTGAAGATACGTTAAGGAGGGCCTCAGTAACAAAATGTTCCTATTATAAAGGAGCGGGTCTCCTATGCTGCTCTTGCGTATGCAGTGACTTCAAGGGCTGCCAAAAATTTGGACGCACTCGAATGCCCCTTGGAAGAGACGTAGAGGAAAGCCTCATTAAAAAATGTTCCCATTATAAAGGAGCGGGTCTCCTATACTTGTAATGCCCATGCACTAAGTGCATGGGCTGGAAAACATTTACCCCTGGGGATATACATGAACATACTGTATATCATCACTATATACCCTTTCTGAAGAAGCATTGAAGCGAAACGCGCATTAGGGGGTTGAAAGTGGGAATATTATTTGCTATGCTGTCATTTAAAAATTATTGATGTTAATGTATTGCAGCTTTTAGGGTTCTTATAGTTTGCTGATGATGTGACTTAATTATATCCATTGCCTTTTCACTTACAGAACTGGCTTTGTATTTCTTGGCACCTTTGATTACTCCTTCTCAGCAATCTGTTTAATCCTGATACTACTGCCTTTTACATAATGTTACTGCCCTTTATACAAAGTCACTGATGGGAATAATCTGCCCCGTCTTGTAATATTTTTATTGTTTGGAGATGTGCAATATATGTGTAACCTGATCCATTTTGGACTTCTCATTATTAATTTCTATTTTTTTGTCTCCAGGTGACCATTGAATGAATTACTATCGCTGAGGGCATTTATACACATTTACCTTGTGTGTGTTTTTTCTATATATTTTTTCTCTATAGGGGCCTTTATTGTTTGGAGATGTGCACCATTAATATTTGTATGATCTGCAATATATGTGTATTTTGTTATATCCTATTGGACTGATATGCTAATTTCAATTCACCTTTCATCTCTGCAGCATGGCTCTGATTTTAAATTGCTTTTAATATGTTGTCTATTTTGTTCATGTTCAAAGTAATAAAAATTGATTCTTTTTATAAGGGAATTCTCTTCTCTTTCGGCTATACTGTATATCATGCTGAATGTTAGAGGTAAGCCTCTAAAAAAATTTCCTATGGGCATCATACACACTCTTAAAAAAATTATGTGGGTGTTGCATCATGGTCACTGTGGTGATATGGTGATGGAGGATGAGGATGAGGAGAAGGAGGAGGACAACAGAAAATAGACAAAATCAGGAGGCGTATACCCATGTCTGGGTGTAAAGAAGTGCATGGGAATAGACCTCCCAAAAAATAGACAATGGAGTTGAGTTTATGTTCCGCTGCTTTCATTCAGTAGTATTGAGAAGTCTGGCCCAATCCAGCCCTTGTTCATTATAATAAGACTCAGCCTGTCAGCATTTTCAGTTGACAAGCAGATGCGCTTATCAGTTATAATTCCCCCAGCGGCACTAAAAACCCGCTATGACAAAACGCTGGTGGCAGGGCAGTCCAGGACCTCCAAGGCGTAGACAGCCAGTTCATGCCACGTGTCCAGCTTGGATACCCAACAATTATAAGGCACAGAGGAATCACGGAGGACGTTGGTACGGTCGGCAAGGTACTCCTTCAGCATCTTCGTAAAATTATCCCTCCTTGTGAAAGTACCCCGGGCATCAGGGCCTGTGCAATGGAAGGGTCTGAGAAAACTGTCCCAGACCTTTGACAGTGTTCCCCTGCCTCTGCTGGATTGTATTTGTGTCTCTCTCGCCTGTGCTCCTTGTTGTCCAATGAACTGTGACCGTTGTCGATGGGAATTTTTTTTAATAATTCCGCAACAAGGGCCTTCTGGTACTGCACCATTTTAGGTGACCTGTCTGCCACGGGAATGAGAAATATAAAGTTCTCCTTGTAGAGTGGGTCTAGAAGTGTCACAAACCAGTAATGACTGTCACCCAAAATATGGAGATCGCGAGGGTCACGGGAAAGGCAGAGTAACATAAACTCAGTTATATGTGCCAGACTGCTAACAGACAAGACTTCCGTGTCCCCACCAAGAGGACGACTGACCATGCTGTCCTCCTCATCCTCCTCCTCTCTGTCCTCAGGCCATCTACGCTGAACAGACGGTATGATTGTTGTGTCGGTAGTACAGTCTATAGTGCAGGAAACTAGCTCCTGTTCTTCCTCCTCCTTCTCTTCCTCATTGTCACCCAATCCACGTTGGGATGAGATGAGGCTGGGCTGTGCGGAATCACCCTGTATAGTCCCTTGCTCCATCTCATCGTGCTCCGCCTGCAATGCCTCCTCTTTAATTGTGAGCAGCGATCATTTCAGAAGACAGAGAAGCGGAATGGTGATGCTAATTATGGCGTCATTTCCGCTCACCATCTTGGTGGAGTCCTCAAAGTTTTGGAGGATGGCACAGATGTCTGACATCCATGCCCACTCCTGAGCTCTTATTTGCGGAGGCTGACCTGAATACCGATGGACGTTTTGAAGCTGGTACTCAACAACTGCCCTGTGTTGCTCACAAATCCTTCCCAACATATGCAACGTTGAGTTCCAACATGTGGGGACATCGCACACCAGTCAGTGAGCTGGAAGCTGCAAATACTGCTGAAGCACGGCAAGGGCGGCGGAAGCTGTAGTTGACTTTCTAAAATGGGTACACACATGGCACACTTTGACTAGCAGATCCTGGAGAAACCCTTTTTTTTGGATTTTGAGAAACCCCTGAATCACTAGGTTGAGCACATGGACCAGGCATGGTACGTGTGTGAGCTCGCTTGGCTTCAGAGCCGCCACCAGGTTCCGGCCATTGTCACACACCACCATGCCTGGCTGTAGGTCCAGCGGTGACAGCCACAGATCTGCCTGCTCTTTCAGAGCTGTCCACAACTCTTCAGCGGTGTGTGATTTGTCACCTAACCATATTAGCTTCAGCACAGCCTGTTGTCCCTTGTCCAAGGCAGTGCTGCAGTGCTTCCAGATTCTGAGTGATGTGATCATTTTGGAAATGGAGGCTGAAGAGGAGGAGGAGGTGCAGGAGCTGTAGAAAGTGGGGGCAACCTTGATTGGCCCAGGGCCCGCAATCCTCGGCATCAGGAGGACTTGTTCCGTCCCAAGGTCCGACTGGTTCCCTGCTTCCACTATATTAACCCAGTGTGCTGTCAGTGAGATGTACCGTCCCTGCCCACAAGCACTTGTCCATGTATTCGTGGTTAGGTGGACCGTCCCAGTAATTGCGTTATTGAGGGCACAGCTAATGTTCTGGGATATGTGCTTGTGTAATGCGGGGACGGGACACCGGGAGAAATAGTGGTGGATGGGGACTGAGTACCGAGGTTGCGGAAAGTTTCCATCTCCACAAGCCTAAAAGGCAACATTTAGAGTATAAGCATTCACGAAATGTGTGAGTTTAGTAGTATGGCCTGTGGGCCATTGGCTGCGTATTTGCGCTTGCGTTCCAAGGACTGGGGTAGTGACAACTGAACGCTGCACTGGGACAAGGACGTGGACATGGTTGTTAATGGTGGTATTTGTGAGTGTGCAACTACAGGTGCATGGCAGTAGGCATCTTCACATGCGCCATGGCCAGGTGATAGGTGTGCACGCACAATAGCGGAACAAGCAGTGGTGTCACCCTCAGACACTGTTTCTGGACCCTGGCATTCAGCCCACCTAGTCGGGTGCTTTGCTGTCATGTGCCTGAGCATGTTGGTGGTGGCCAGGCTGCTAGTTTTGCTACCCCTGCTGATGCTGGCCTGGCAGAGGTTGCAAATGGCATTTTGGGGGTTATCTGCAGAGTCTTTAAAAAGAACCAGACTCGGGAAGACCTAACAGTTGTACTGTCAACTTCCGTCGTGTTGGTGTTCCTTGGAACGGTTGCCCACCTTGTGTCTGTGGCCACCACACTGATTGTTCCGGCCTGTTTTGGTGTTACCTCTCCCTCCCCCTGTGTGCTGCTTTCCTTGCGCTGCATGTCGATGTCACCTTGCCAGGTTGGGTCAGTGAATTCATCATCTACCACCTCGTCTTCCACTTCCGCACCTTGTCCTCCTCCTGACTTTCTGGCAATTGTATCTCATCATCATCCACCTCTTGTGACCGTAATTGCACTTTCCCACTGTCACCGTTGTGTGACCGTAGCTGCTCAAATATTTGGGCATCGCTACATGCGATCTCCTCTTGCCCCGCTTGAAGCTGGCCGGGTGAGAGGCCAGAATCTATTAATGGAAAAGTGAACAGCTCTTCGGAGTGTTCAAGTGTGGGATCAGTTGTCTCTGGGCACTTGGCATGGTTGGAGGAAAGAGGATCAGGGTGAGGAATTTGCAGTCCAGACTCACGGCTACTGAGACTTGACTGTGTGGAAGACAGGGTGGTGTTGGTGGTGGCAAAGTGACTGTAAGCATTATCTGCTATCCAACCAACAACCTTTTGACACTGCTCTGGGTTCAATAGTGGTGTGCTGCAGTCCTCTAGCAATTGGGACAGAAAGGTCAGGCGATAAGATGTGGGTTTTTATTGTGGCACAATTTCAATTTGCCCGCGGCCTCGGCATGCACCATCACCATCACGTCCACTTCCCTGTCCCTTGCCACTCGCCTTGCCCATTTTAAATGGAGAATAATATTTTGCATGGTCGCTACAAATGCCTGGATTTGTACCGCAGTTATATGTGATACGCCCACGGTTTTAAATAGCTGCCTTGTAGTTTATTATTATTGGCAGCGACCACATGTGAATAGCTTCACTGACACACTGCTGCCAAACTGTAAATGGAGTACAATATTTTCCACGGTCGCTACAAATGGCTGGATTTGTACCGCAGTTATATGTGATATGTCTGACGGACACCCACGGTTTTAAATAGCGGCCCTGTAGTTTACTATTATTGGCAGCGACCACGTGTGAATAGCTTCACTGACACACTGCTGCTAAACTGTAAATGGAGGATAATATTTTCCATGTTCACTACAAATTTATGGATTTTTATTGTTGTAATATGGGATCGCGTTTGATGATGGAAAAGATCTGGCTGTATTCTGCAGAGCTAAAAAGCAAATGGATCAGTAAAATGTTGGACTCTATTACTTTTCAAGAAAATAATCAGGATTAAGAGACAAAAAACAAAACCCTGATATCTAGTCCAATGGCTATCTGTAACAGGCAGCAGCAGTAGCGGACAGAACGTGCAATGGACACTATTGTGCTGTACAAGTGTTCACAATCTCTGCCTGTCTAACTCCTGCTATCACCACTGAATATATGCAGCTGGATTAGTCCACATAAGGACTGTTAGTTCAGATATATATGTATCCTGGTATGGAATACCTATGCATAATTATTACACCGCCAATTCTGTCCCTCACACAGCAGCACCTCTCCCTACTCTGCCTGGTTCTGGGGTAGACTGTGACGAGCATAGCATCGCCAGGTTTTATATAGACCCGATAACGCTATGCGGCCAGTCAATCACTGTAATGCTACAACCAAGATGGCTACGGCATTACAGTGAGTGGCAGACAATCCCTGCATGTTTATTGGTTCTCTAAAGAGCACCAAACATGCAGGCCGGTGACCCGAGCTCCCGAGCGAGCATCAGGGAAATACTCGCTGAGCATCTCGAGCAGTGAGATGCTTGGGCAAGTACCGAGAAATAGTGAGCACGCTCGCTCATCACTACTAATAAGTCTAATTTGCATTGAGGGGAGGGAGGGGACAGTTGAACAATTGTGATTGTAAATGTATGTTTCAGCTTGTTGCCCCAGTGTCTCTGTATGTTGGCCACTGCTATAAGAAAATATTCAGATTTTTTCTTCAAGGATTAACATTTTATATTTAGTGGCCTTTAGCTAGAGTACAGATATTGGTTACTGGAAAAATGCTGCTAGGGATGTATTATAGCCACAATGATGAGATCATGGTGATATGACTCTTATAAAGGCCACAGGAATGGTGGAAAAAGCTGGTTGAAATATCTTGTACATTCTTTGCTGATAGTTCCGTCCCACAAACCTACAGATTATTTTTCTCATCCAGTTAAATTTAGACAAATCACTCAGTTTAATAAGAAACATAGGGAACATCATTCTGAACTGTCTTAGGCTATAAATCATAATCAATTACTGCTAGAGACAACAGAGCCGATTCACTGAGAGGCATCGTATGTATCTGCGTATATCACAGGCACACAGGTTTCTTTTTTTCCCCCTCGATCATGAAAAATTAGTGGTGATAGATAAAATATTTTGGAATAATCGATGCAGTTATTATAGTTTGACAATACTATGGTTTACATTTAAAGAGTACAAGTGAGCACGATGTAATGTAAAATAAAGATATGACTGTAACGGAGCCGACCCCTCTGCCTGCCACTGGTCTTTGAATGACAGGTCACTGCTTTTTCAGAGGGGATGGGGAATCACAGCCAAGAAGGAGAAGATCAAGTGTACAGTTCAACCCCTGTACACCAAAATATAATTAGCAGAAAACTTCAAACTGTGATTTCTTCACCAATGGTATCAATTTAACCAGTATTACAGTGTCTTTACAGCAATGTCTTTACTTTACATTACAAAATCGTGTTGACCGGTTCTTTTTAACTACCTTTTCTGGTTCATGGACCCCCCTTGACAAACAGTCACTTTAATAGAGCAAGACATTACTGACACATTTCCTGAACTATAAAAAAATGTGCCATAGAGATAACATCTTTCACCTGTAACCATGTAGAAACTTTATTGTTTCAAAATTTTAAAGGAAACCTGTCGCTAGATTTTTGCTGCATGAACCACAGGCAGCATGAATAAGAACCTGGCTGCACTATTGCAGCCAGATATGTGATATGTCTTTTTCTGAAACACTGCAGTGTTTTGGAGAAAACAGTTTGAAAAGCTGATCGGGGACTATAGGGAGAGACCTGACTAGTTAGATGTGGCCGCAGGTCGGCTTTCCTCCAATGCGCTCAACTTGATTGACAGGTCTCTCCCTATTTACACACATGGAAGAGATCTGTCAGTCAACTGGACCTGTCATTCTGTATGTGGGGATATACTATGGGGCCATCATACTGTGTGTAAGTGAATGTGTCACCATCATACAGTCTTTGAGCTTTGGGGGTCATCAACTGCATATGGAGGTGATCAAACTGTGCAGAAGGCTGTGTGGGGGCCGATATACTGTGTGGAGGACTGTGTGGGGTTGTTATACTGTGTGGTGGCCATTATATTTTGTAGAAGGGGCTGTGGGGATCATTATATTGTGTGGAGGAAAGCAGGGGCCATTACAAGGTATGGAGAACTGTATGGGGGCCATTATACTGTGTGAAGGACTGTGGGAGGGCATTGTACTGTGTGGAAGGCTATATGGAGGGGATTATAAGTCTGGAGGGCTGTGTAGAGGCCATTATAAAGTTTTGAAGGCTGTTAGGTCATATATTGTGGGACTTTGGGGGCCATCATATTGTGTTTTGGGACTGCGAGGGCCATCATACTGGGTTGTGGGACTATAGGGGCCATCATAGTGGTTTTGGGACCATGACTGACCAATAATACTGTGCAGAGGGACTGTGGGGCCATCATACTGAATTGTGTCACTGTGGGGGCCATCGTACTGTGTAGAACTGTGTAGGTCATCATACTATGTTGTTGGTCTGTGGAGGCCATCATACTGTGTTGTGGGTTTGTGAAGGCAATCATTGTGGGTTGTGGAACTGTGAGGGCCATCATACTGTGTTGTGGGACTTTGGGGGCCATCATACTGTGCAGATGGACTGTGGGGGCCATCATACTGTGTTGCAGGACTGTGAGGGCCATCATACTGCGTTGTGGGTCTATAAGGGCCATCATAGTGGTTTTGGGACCATGACGAACACATAATACTGTGCAGAGGGACTGGGGGGGACATCATACTGTCTCATGGCGCTGTGGGGGAAGTCATACTGTGTAGAACTGTGTAGGTCATCATACTATGTTGTTGGTCTGTGAAGGCCATCATACTGTGTTGTGGGACATTGGGGGCCATCACACTGTGCAGATGGACTGTGAGGGCCATCATACTGCATTGTGGGACTATAAGGGCCATAATAGTGGTTTTGGGACCATGACCGATCATACTGTGCAGAGGCACTGTTGGGGCCATCATACTGTGTTGTGGCACTGTGGGGCCATCATACTGTGTACAACTGTGTAGGTCATCATACTATGTTGTGGGTCTGTGGAGGCCATCATAATGTGTTGTGGGTTTGTGAAGGCCATCATAGTGGGTTGTGGGACTGTGGGTGCTATCATACTGTGTTGTGGGACTTTGGGGACCATCATACTATGCAGATGGACTCTGAGTGGGCATCATACTGTGTTTTCAAACTGGGAGGGCCATTATAATGTGTTCTGGTGCTGTAGGGCCATCATAGTGGTTTTGGGATCTTGACATGGCCATCATACTGTTTTGTGGGATTATGGGGGTCATCTTAATGGGTTTGTTGCTGTGACAGGACCATTATACTGTGCTGTGGGATTTTAAGGACCATACTACTGTGCAGATGGAATGTGGGAGGGCATTATACTGTGTTGTAGGACTGAAGGCCAACATACTGTGCAGAAGGACTTTGGGGGCCATCAAACTGTGTTGTGGCACTGTGGAAGCCATCATACTGTGTGGAACTGTGTGGGTCATCATACTATGCTATGGATCTGTGGAGGCCATCATACTGTGTTGTGGTTTGTGAAGGCCATCATAGCGGATTGTGGGACTGTGGGTGCCATCATACTGTGTTGTGGGACTTTGGGAGCCATCATACTGTGCTGAGGGACTGTGGTGCCACCATCATACTGTGTTGTGGCACTGTGGAGGCCATCATACTGTGTAGATGGAAGAAACTTTGCTTTTTGAAAAGGAGTGGTTCAAAAATTATCTCTTTTTGCGGGCTAGCAACATGTTTGGATTTTGCAAATTGAAAAATCAATGGTTTGGCTTCTTCTTTCCATCAAAAAATATTAATCATTAAAAAAACATTATTGCAAACCATTAACCATTGCTTTGTGATATTTTTCAAAATAATTGAATTCATGGCAAATTTATTTGCAGCGGATTCCAAGTACATAAAGCCTCCAATTGCCATGAAAAGAGGCGTGTATTACTCTGAGGTCTTGTAGGACTGTAATGAACACTTTTAAAGTTCTTTAACTCAAACACAGCTTTATTAACTCAATAGTTACCCCAACATTTATTAATATTCCTTTTTTGGGGGCAAAAGCCTATTATGGCGTTTTGAACGCAGAGGCTCCAAAGTTATCACTGTTTAGGGAAGGGGTGGGGAACCATTTTTCCGCCAAGGGCCATTTGGATATTTACACGATCCTTCGAGGACCGTATAAAATTATCAATTTGAAAATTACCCTACTATATTTGGTCAAACCTTTAATTATATTTTCCCTAATGTGACAGCTAGAACTGTTCCTCTTTGGTGCGGCTGTGATTTTAGGTGGTATGGATGATGTTGTTACTCCAGATTTTTGTCGATCTGAAGCACACGTGACTCTTTGGTTTCATACGTTTTGTAAAGAACTCACAGCTGTATATACATCCCATAGGAGACACCGAGACTGCTTTATACACATCACATAGGAGACACTGAAACTGCTGCATATACATAACGTAGGAGACATAGAAACTACTATGCATACATCACATAGGAAACACTGAGACTGCTGTATACATCACATAGACACTTGGGCTGGAGTATATACACATCATGTAGGATGCACTTTGTCTGGAGTACATACATCACATATAATACACTGGGGCTGAAGTATATACATCAAAGGAGGCATGGGGTATGCAGTATACACATCACAGGAGGGATCGGACTGGGACATATATACGTCACAGGAGCCATGGGCCTGTAAGAAGGAAAACTTGCCTAGGTCCAGGTGCGGAGCTCCGGCGCTGGAACTGCCAGGGTCCTGCCCAGTGTGCCAGGGGACGGGATTAAGAGTGCACGGGAGACTTCCTGGACAGTGCTGGGGGACAGAGGAGAGGGATGGAAGAGAGGAAGTCAGGTGTCTGGGCTCGCGCGAAAGAGACAGTTGGTTGTGGAGAGCAGGCCGGCAGTTGGGCAGAAACGGTCGGACCTACCGACAATGAGAGAGAGACGTGCTGCCCTGTCCTCGGTGAAATAGAGATGTGCTGACCTGTCAGCAGTGACGGATGAACGGGTGGCAAAGCTTGCTGCAAAAACAAAGGACGTGCGGTCTGTACCGGGCCTACAGAAAGTGATCGTTCAGTTACCTGCATCACCACAGTTTTCCAGACATCTGACGGTGACCTACGGGTGAGGACGCACCTGGGATTAGTGATCCTAACGCAGTTTGTTGTACGCCGGAGGAGCTTGCTACGGCTCTTAAAGGAGTCGAGACCGCTGTCGTGTGGTCAAAGGACTGGGGGCCCAGTGGGTGAGACCCGAGACCGCCCACTGCAGCCAGAAGACGGACACCCTCCGGAGTGAGTGTCTGAAGAAGGACGTAGTTATTGCTAAAGGACAGATAAGTGCAAGCCTCCAGTAATCTACCTTCTTTTATTCAGCCTGAACTTTTGGGCTGCGCCGTATTGTTCATCCTTTCCGTGTTATAGTTAAACCACAATCGTTTATTGTCCGATTTTACTGTTTTATTGTTGTGTTACTTAAATTTACACTCCCTGCGTGGAGAAACCAAATCTTGAATTAAACCTCTGCCATACTCTCTGCGTGCTGTGTGCGGCATCCGAGCCTTTTATCAGGCCTGCGGTATATAGATCACAGGAGACATGGATCTGCAGTATATACAACACAGGAGACAAGGGGCTGGGGCACATAGATCACAGGAGGAGACAGCGGACATTATACATCACAGAACCAAGCAATGTGAACTGAGGTCTAAGATGGTAGACATGCAAGAAATAGGAGCATGTTCACACTAGCAAAAAGAAGCAAAACCTACAAAAGACAAAAGACAAAAATATATCTCATACCCTACCATCATTATATATAAATGTAAAGCAAAGTTGCATAATAAATATAGGGTACTTAGTGAACTATTTTTGATCAAAAAAAGTATACAAGCCGTCCCACCAGCGGCAAGGTGACCCTAAATTGGGACGGTACCTATACTGCCTATATTAAAAACCTTACTGTATATCAAAGTTGAAGTAATGCATATAAAAGGGTAGACAAATAGGACCGGGTCCCAACTCCAGACCACCCAGGCCCGTGGTAAGCTACATATATACCAGTCAGCTCAACAAAGGGGATGCCACACCCTTAAATTGCACAGAATGCAAACAAGACAACAAACCAAGCAATGTGAACTGAGGTCTAAGATGGTAGACATGCAAGAAATAGGAGCATGTTCACACTAGCAAAAAGAAGCAAAACCTACAAAAGACAAAAGACAAAAATATATCTCATACCCTACCATCATTATATATAAATGTAAAGCAAAGTTGCATAATAAATATAGGGTACTTAGTGAACTATTTTTGATCAAAAAAAGTATACAAGCCGTCCCACCAGCGGCAAGGTGACCCTAAATTGGGACGGTACCTATACTGCCTATATTAAAAACCTTACTGTATATCAAAGTTGAAGTAATGCATATAAAAGGGTAGACAAATAGGACCGGGTCCCAACTCCAGACCACCCAGGCCCGTGGTAAGCTACATATATACCAGTCAGCTCAACAAAGGGGATGCCACACCCTTAAATTGCACAGAATGCAAACAAGACAAAAAACCAAGCAATGTGAACTGAGGTCTAAGATGGTAGACATGCAAGAAATAGGAGCATGTTCACACTAGCAAAAAGAAGCAAAACCTACAAAAGACAAAAGACAAAAATATATCTCATACCCTACCATCATTATATATAAATGTAAAGCAAAGTTGCATAATAAATATAGGGTACTTAGTGAACTATTTTTGATCAAAAAAAGTATACAAGCCGTCCCACCAGCGGCAAGGTGACCCTAAATTGGGACGGTACCTATACTGCCTATATTAAAAACCTTACTGTATATCAAAGTTGAAGTAATGCATATAAAAGGGTAGACAAATAGGACCGGGTCCCAACTCCAGACCACCCAGGCCCGTGGTAAGCTACATATATACCAGTCAGCTCAACAAAGGGGATGCCACACCCTTAAATTGCACAGAATGCAAACAAGACAAAAAACCAAGCAATGTGAACTGAGGTCTAAGATGGTAGACATGCAAGAAATAGGAGCATGTTCACACTAGCAAAAAGAAGCAAAACCTACAAAAGACAAAAGACAAAAATATATCTCATACCCTACCATCATTATACATAAATGTAAAGCAAAGTTGCATAATAAATATAGGGTACTTAGTGAACTACTAAGTACCCTATATTTATTATGCAACTTTGCTTTACATTTATATATAATGATGGTAGGGTATGAGATATATTTTTGTCTTTTGTCTTTTGTAGGTTTTATTATACATCACAGGAAGTGTCATGCCCTGCAGATTATACATCACAGGACGCAACGTGGAGACTGCTGTCGTGGTCTTCCGTGGGAGTGCATCGTGCTAACTCCACCCATGAATTACGTTTTGATACTGGCACTGGCCAGGACGTAATCTTTATTTGTACATGCTGTAGTGTTCAGTCAAAAACGCAGCTGCCAACCCGAACACTGCGGTTCCTGGGAATCTGCCCGGGGGCCAGAGAAAAGGCCACTGAGGGACGTAAATTGCCCTCAGGCCTGAGGTTCCCCACAAATGGTTTAGGGAGTAGAAACAAGATTTTATTTGAGAGATAAAAATACAATAGTTTTTTAACAAACCTTCCAATAAGTATCCCTTTTTTTGGAAGCAGCTATAGATTTCCTGTTTGGTAAGTTAAGTAGCAAAGGACTTTTAAAAAGCAGTCCAAAAATTCTCTATTTTGGGATAATCAATAGGTTTGCAATTTGGAAACTAAAGAAGCAATGGCTTTTTCAACTGTTTTGCAAGAATTATCTATTTTATAGGAATAATTTCTGGTTTATTCCGGGTCACGCTGTACAGAGCAGAAATGCAGTATAGCTGTAGAACACAATGGGCAGGCAGGAGATGTATAACTGACTATCAGCAGTGGCAATGGCAGCAATCGCATATGTAGGACCAGCACTGGCAGCTTTGACAGCAGAAGCACAGTATAGTTATAATATGACAGGCAGGCAGGTGATGTTTGTCTGTGTAGGGGCTTCAACACTGGTGGCAGCAATGGACGAGTCCCTGGTAGAGATACTTTATGATGTATTCACACTGGGTCTCTGACGTTTTGTGCGTGCTTGTGATGACATCACTTAATTGATCCGCCCGTGACTTGCCATAATACAGTGTGGCTCATTATACAGTGTGGGGGCTACTGTGGATGCCATTATACAATGTGGAGACAACTATGGGGGCTATCTTACCGTGGGGGGACTAAAGTGGAGGTATCATATAGTTTGGAGGCCAGCATACATTGTGGGAAGCATTATACGGTGTATAGGAAGCTGTGGGGCATTATTCTGTGCATAGTCGAGGCCCGAATCTATAAATGGAAAAGTGAACAGCTCTTTAGAGTGTCTAAGTGTGGGATCAGTTGTCTCTGGGCACTCGGCATGGTGGGAGGAAGGAGGATCAGGGTGAGGAATATGCGGTCGAGACTCACGGCTACTGAGACTTGACCATGTGGAAGACAGGGTGGTGGTGGTGGTGGTGGCTAAGTGACTGGAAGCATTATCCGCTATCCAACCAACAACCTTTTGACACTGCTCTGGGTTCAATAGTGGTGTGCTGTGGTCCCCTAGGAACTGGGACAGGAAGGTCAGGCGAGAAGATGTGGGTGTGTGTTGTGGCACAATTTCAGCTTGCCCACGGCCTTGTCCTCGGCCTCTGCATGCACCATCACGATCACGTCCAGTTCCCCATCCCTTGCCACGTGCCTTGCCCATTTTAAATGGAGGACAGTATCTTCCACGCTCACTACAAATGACTGAGTTTGGAGCGAACTTATATGTGATGCGTGTGACGGAGAAAACAGGGTTTTGAATACCTGGCCTGTAGGTAACTAGTTTGAACAGCAAACTGGTGTGAATTGCTTCACTGACATACTGAATTAAATTTTTAATGGAGTCCAGAAATGGCAGTATTTTCTGACAACGTATATGTGATCCGTTTGACGGAGAAAACAGACTTTTAAATACCTGGACTGTAGGTAAGTAGTTTGAACAGCAAACTGGTGTGAATTGCTTCGCTGACACACTGAAAGAAATTTTTAATGGAGGCCAGAAATGGCAGTATTTTCTGACAACGCATATGTGATCCGTGTGACGGACAAAACAGAGTTTTAAATGCCTGGCCTGTAGGTAACTAGTTAGAACAGCAAACCGGTGTCAAAAACTTCGCTGACACAGTGAAAAAAAATTGGAATGGAGGCCAAAAATGGCAGTATTTTCTGAAAAAGTAAATGTGATCCGTGTGATGGAGAAAACACAGTTTTAAATAGCTGGATTTCTAGCGCTATAATATGGAAAGCACCTGGCTGTATTCTGCAGTGCCAACAAGCAAATGACGCAGAAAAAACGTGTTCTCTGGATTGCTTTTTAAGCAAATAATGAGGATTACGATCCAAAAAAAAGTATTCCTGGCCCCTGAGACCTGGGCTTTTGTATAGAAATATCTAACAGCAGCAGAAGGCAGAATTGGAATGGAGCCTCTTGTGCTATATGCACTGCAGTCTGCTATATACACTGCCTGCCTATATACCCTGCCTGCCTGATATCTCTGCAGATGGATTAGTCCTCAGAAGGACTGTTTGTTAAGATGGATATGTGTAATGTACGGTTTTTCTACCTACACTGCCTAATACACAAGCAAATCTCTCCCTGACGCAGCAGCACCTCTCCCTATTCTGCCTGATTCCAGAGTGACTGTGATGAGCACAGTGGCGTCACGTCTGATATAGACCTGATGACAATGGCTTCGGCATTACAACGAGTGGCAGGCAATCCCTGCATGTTGATTGGTGATCTAAAGAGCAGCAAACATGCAGGGAGGGGACCCGAGCATCCGCCCGAGCATCTCGCAAGTACTCGGCGAGCTCCGAGCATCACGAGTACTGAGATGCTCAGGCGAGTAATGAGTACGTGCACGTATGCTCGCTCATCACTACATAGGTGCAATATTTAGGAGGCTAAAAGTGTTTACTGTATTCTAGGGCACTTGTACAGGAGATTAATATTTTCTAAGTGGCACCTTTTTCCATCTAAAATATATAAAGGAGGTATTTTACTTTGTAAGGGACAAGGGTGGGCAGTTGTATATGGGGTACACCAAGAGGAACACTGTTTTTGTGCCACAGAGCAGGTGCAATAATAGGGAAGCATACAGCAGCAGTATAGAGATTTATTTTCAGTAACACCACAGTCGTCTACTGAGGTTCCCCTATATCCACAATTAGGCTGTGCCATCATCATTGTAAACATGGTTACCTGGTTAGGGGCCCACTCATATGTTTCAATCCTCCCTGAGCTGAACCTCTAGCTTCACCTCTGGTCGTGGGTAAGGGTTTCTGACAGAGAAATGAAACAATCTAGGTATGACTGAACCTGGCAGTTCAAATGGTTCATCTCTGCTTGATAAAGTGTGTCAGGTTGGTACAGCGACTGTTAAAATCATCTAGTTCCTC
The DNA here is from genome assembly GCF_046119375.1 of Phyllobates terribilis. Classification (NCBI taxonomy): domain Eukaryota; kingdom Metazoa; phylum Chordata; class Amphibia; order Anura; family Dendrobatidae; genus Phyllobates; species Phyllobates terribilis. The sequence continues at coordinate 606,463,953 of NW_027362764.1, forward strand.
ATGTCATATTAACTGTAATTGCTGTTGACACACTCCCTGGACCGTGGGGTACTCGGTGCCAGGCCAGTCGGTGCAGGGGATGTCACAGTGGCAGCGACCCGGTCCGTGACCCAGGGCGGTCAATAAAAGGGGATTATAGTTTTTATATTTAATGTTCGTGACGTCACCTGTGGTATGCGGCTATATGGAGCCACGGCTGCGGTGCAGATCCTCTGGAACTGATGGTGACGCAGCTGAGTTGGGACAGCTCTCACAGGCAGTGCTAAGCTCCAGGGCATTGCAGAAATGATTTGATGAGGTAGATGCTGCTGTGCGGTGTGGTGCAGGGGATGGCGTAGATAATAATTCTAGGACACAGTGGGGTGCAGTCTTGCACAATTAAATTTAGGACATATGCCATGCAAAGGAGAGTGAGTTAGTTTGCCCAAACATAGTGCAGCCACAATGTTCCTAGTGTGTCACCCAGGCCTGGATGCCACAAGTGTAATTAAAGCTGTGTCTGAGAGCAAGGGGGAGGTTCTCTGGTCAGGGGAACATTAGCATGCAATGCCTCCTGTCTCAGGCCAGTAGGGGGAGCTGGCTGCCCCTATAAAAGCAGGTACTGAGAGCAGGGTTAGAGAGAACTGGATTGCCTGTCTCAGCTCTGAGACGTGTCCCAGAGTGGAGCAGGGACAGAAAGTTGATTGCACCTAAGAGGAAGTGTGGCAGGAGGAGAGCCACAAGCCAGAGACAAGAGACGAAGAGAGCCTGTCTTGGCAGAGAAAATACTTAATTTTACCAGACTTTGGTGTCTGAGGCTGGAAGGATTCCACATCCCCCAGCAGAGAACCAGTCCGCAAGGGACTGTACATTCCTTGGCCTAAGAAGCCTGGAGGCCCTGCCACAACCGAAGGGACCAGTAAAGCCGTACAAGGCTGGGAGCAGAAAGGAACCCACGTCGCAGGCCATACAGGCGAGAATACACAGAAAGCTCGGAAACGTGGGCTGTTACCCTATAACGAGGAGATAGCCAGAAGGAGCGCAGAAAGCACGGTAGGCCTACACCCTCACCGTGACCAGGGCCAATTTCCCCGTTGCTCTCAGACATCCAGGTCCCCTCCTAGCTGGGACTGTTTATGGGTCAGTTTACCTGTTTCAGTAAAGACCCTGGACTGCAACTTGTTGTCTGTGTGCTCCTTGCTCCTCCAGCACTATCAGCACCGGGACTCTCACTACCATCACTCCCAACATCCACTACACTGCCCTGGGGCCGCACTCTTCCCGTGGGGAGTCACACCATCCCAGCTGCACACCTCATCAGCCCCAGCGGTCTGCCTTGCAGCTGCGGTACCTAATGACCACAAATCCACGGGTGGCGTAGTCGGACATTATCAATAGCACATAACGGACTACCACTGGCCTGACCACCCTGAGCCACGGAACCGGGTTGCCACTACTACTCCCACCATTTCCCTAATTGCCCGGATCCGAGTGCCCCACGGCCCAGGGGGCGAGTCACTAGCATTGCCACTTATGATGATGCCCGGTTGTAGCTGATGTGTAGCCATCCAGCTTGGGATTTGCTACTTGATGCAATGGAGCAAATTCCTGGCCTAGTGACCAACCAAGGAGACTTCATCACCTGTCCTGATTGCTGTGATGCATCACTGCTGCACCAAAAAAACATTGACTCCATGGGTTGCATAAGACTTATACTGCCTCTATCCATAATTGCTCCAGTTGTTGATGTAGTGCACTCTTGAGCTTAATAAGTCTAAGGAGCAGGCCATGTTTTTCAGTATGTGAGAGCACATATTTCTGCAAGAAATTATGGTTAGTGTTGAGCCACCCCCGTAGTGTTCGAGTTCGGTTCGGTTCATCGAACACCCGTGTGTTCGCCGAACTGTTCGTCGAACTGTTCGTCGAACACCTTCGAACACCGTTAAAACCAATGGCAGGCAAACAAAAACACATAGAAACACATAGAAAACACCTTCAAAGGTGTCCAAAAGCTGACAAACTGCTCAGAAGACACAACTAACACATGGAAAAGTGACAAGTACATATAGTCATGCGAAAAGAAAAGAGGTGGAGGAGTAAAAGGAGGGGGAGACACAAATATAGGCATGTCATGCCCTTCTAAAATCCAAAAAGTGAGAAGCCGACACGTTCAGTCCGCTCCTGCCCGTGCCACCTCCGTGTCGCCGGGTTTGTGCCAGAGCCGCGGTGAACCCTGACGGCCAGCCCCCCTCTCTCAATACTGGTGCCTGTCCGCTGGTGGGTCAAGCGAGCCCCCCTGTGGTGGAGGCAGCTCTAAGCTTTTTAATTTAAATTGTCTCTCTAATTTGAATGAATACACTTTAAATCCATTTACAAGGATCTATTGGAGGGCAAGTCTCATGCCAGCAGCCGCGTAATTCCAGCTCCAGTAGCGTCCACTAAAGCTGCTGCACTTAAAAAGCTTTTATAAGGATCGAGCTCGGCTGTCCACCGCAAGGCATCCTACTGCCAGTCCCAGCCCCTATGCCTTGGGGTGCCTCCTGATGCTCTTCACTGAGTATCCCGTGGTCCCGAAGCATTTCCTTTGAAAAAATTAAGTGTCCAAACTACAGGTGGTGTAGCTTGCTTAACAGCCGGGATAATCCGCTGACTAGCAGACACTGCTACTAGGCACAAAGTATTTCCTGGGCTAGATGCAGTTAAAAATTTGTAATTAGATACTCTCGTTGGATGCTGAGAAAGCATTCCATAGAGTCTCCTGGCACGCCATATATGATTCTCTTAAAAAGCTTGGGGTAGGGGTCTAGGGGACCCTTTTATAGCCAAAATCACGGCCCTGTATCACAATACGTCACCTAGGCTGAAGATAAATGGAACTGAAGCACCCTGAGGGCTCGGTTGCTACAGAGGTATTGCACCTCACCCAGAGGTGTGATATCTCACTCTCAGGTAAGGATGGAGTGTGGATCAGGACCCGACACCTGCATGCATTACACCACATTGCCGTGGGGCAGGGCGACCAATATACCTCTGAGATGGGCACGACAGTCCCTGTCCCTGACTGGAGTGGGGGGAGGGAACACTGAGGAAGGGGAACCCTGTAGTGCAGGAGCAGGGAGGAAGCAGTTCCTGGGTGCATTGAGAAGGGAGTATAAAAGGTGGGCACCATCTTAGTTCAGTGCAGAGAAGTCTGAGCAGAAGTGGCAGGGAGCAGGGGCTCTGCAAGAGCTCTGCTCCGGAGGCGGGCCTAGTAACAGAGGCCCAGGCCTGGAAGAGGGAGAAGGAAGGAAGAGGAGCGGAGAAGGCTCCAGGAACGAGGAATGAAGGGATCCCAGGGGTGCGGACGGGCGAGTCGCCACCGCACGCCCGAATCCACCTGCGTGGAGGGGTCAGGCCAAAGGGGGAGACCGGTCCCCGAAACTAGTGGAGGCAGGAAACGACCCTCAGCTAGAAACCGGAGGCTCTGACATTTTATGTGGCGCAGCCCCTCGCTACACCCGCTAGGAAGGCACCACATAGGGTCAGGGAAACTGGCGCCAAGTTTACCAAGAGGAGGCCCGAGGCAGCCGGACAGAAGGGTTGGTAAGAAAGGCCAGACAAAGGACACACAAAGGGGGTCCTGTGAAGCGCTCCAAAGTTATCTGGGAGTTGTCTGAGCCCCTCACCTGGTGAGCACAGTACGACGTGGGCAGCTGTTACCTGCAGACGTGGTCTGGATAATAAGAACTGTGAGTAAAGGCCCTGGACTGCATCACTGACTCCGTGTCGTTACTGCTGCTGCCCTGCACCATCACCCCCATCCTCCGCATACACTGCCCTGAGGCTATACTCCTCCCGTGGGAAGTTATGCTACGCTCTGCTGCACCCACAACACCAGCCTCAGCGGTCTGCCCTGCAGCGGCGGTTCACTCTGACCGCAATCCACGGGTGGCGTAGTCGGACATTTAAACATCAAAACCACATAAATAGTTCCGCCACTGGTTTGACCACCCTGAGCCACGGAACAGGGTCGCCGCCACGAAGACTACAACCACCAGCATCCACCAAAAAGGGTCCGGCTCCGGGTGTCCCAAGGCCCAGGGGGTGCATCAGAACATTTTCATCACCTTTCACAATCACCAATGGGACAAGGCAGGGATGTCCTCTGTCCCCTCTCTTATACATCCTAGTGACGGAGCACCTGCTCTCATCAATTCGCCATAACCCCAATATTAGGTGGATTGAGGTGGGAGGCACCGAGTACAAGTGCTCTCTATTTGATGATGATGTCCTAGTATATATCACTCAATCACATATATCCATCCATGCTGTTATGGCTGAAATAGATCACTTTGTTACATGGTCAAATTTTAAAATCAATGCAGCGAAGTCTGAGGCCCTCGATGTCTCCCTCCCCAAATCCATATAGGATTCCATCCAGTCCAACTTTCCCTTTGCCTGGCCCTCACAGGGTATCAAATACTTAGGAATTCCTATTCATAGAGACCTCTCCCATCTATGTTATCTTAATTTTGGGCCCTTTATTGAACAACTCCATACAGACCACGGTTGGCAAGTTAGAACTGTAAGATTCACTACGTGAACCACTGGTGTTTTGTGGAAAAGCACATGTACACTGTGTTCCAAATTATTATGCAAAAAGTGTTTAGGAGTGATAAGGGAAGAATTTGTTTGTTTGTCAGTTAAACTCATTGATGGTGATGTGTGTCAGGGCTCTTTATATCACTGTAAGCAATTGCAGACACCTGTGCTAATTAGTTTGGCAGGTGTGTCCAATGAAAGGCAAGACTACTTAAGAAGGCTGTCTCACATTATTAAGCAGCCTACATTTTCTGCCAAAATGGGAAAGAAAAAGGATGTGTCGGCTGCTGAGAAGCAACAAATTGTGGAGTGTTTAGGTCAAGGCATGACTACAATCAACATTGTGCGATGATCAGGATGAAGTGTCTTGGCAATCAAGAAGTATGTAGCTGATTCACAGTACACACGTGTGCGTGCTCATAAGGGCAAATTGAGGACTCTTTCCTACAGGCAATTACGTCAGGTTAAAAGAGCAGCGGCAAAAAAGCCTTGTCATAGCAGCAGACAAGTTTTTGAAGCTGCTGGTGCCTCCAACGTCCCCCGAACAACAAGATGCAGGGTCCTTCAGAGGTTTGCAGCTGTGCATACGCCATCCTGTCGACCTCCTCTATCCACTTCACACAAGCAGAAACGGCTCCAGTGGGCTAAACATTACATGAAGACTGATTTCAAAACTGTTTTGTTCACGGATGAGTGCCGTGCAGCGCTCGATGGTCCAGATGGATGGAGTGGAGGATGGCTGGTTGATGGAAACCCCACGCAAACACGGCTACAGCGCCAACAAGGAGGAGGTGGAGTAATGTTTTGGGCTGGAATCATGGGGAGAGAGATTGTCGGCCCCTTTAGGATCCCTGAAGGCGCTAAAGATGAACTCCATAATGTATGTGGATTTTCTCAAACAGCACTTCCTGCCATGGTTCAAGAAGAAGAACCGTGTATTTCACAGCAAGATCATTTTTTTGCATGATAATGCACCATCTCATGCTGCACATAAAGCATCTGCATCTCTGGCTGATATGGGCATAAAAGGGGACAAACTTATGGTGTGACCCCCATGCTCCCCTGACCTCTACCCCATTCAGAACCTCTGGAGCATCATCAAAAGGAGTGTCTATGATGGCGGGAGGCAGTTCACATCTAAGCAACACCTCTGGGAGGGTATTCTGTCCTCATGCAAAACAATTGAAGCAGAAACCATCCAAAACCTGACAAATTCAATGGACGAGAGAGTTCAGAAGCTCCTTTCGAACAAGGGGTCCTATGTGAAAATGTAACATCACCTAGAATAAAGTTTTGAGTTGAAAACTGTTTGATTTCAGTTTCTAATAACCTGCTAATGCTTATAATTTCAAAAATGACCATTCTTTTGGTCTTTATTAAAATGAAAAGGTTGATCAAAAAGTTTGGGGGATCTAAGAGTGTGGCAACCCAGTAGTCATGATTACTTCGAATTCTGACAATATGAGGGTCATGTTGCAGGTAGTGCAGCAAGAAGGCACTTATGTGTCTTGCGCATCTCGGAGCCCCAAAATTATTTTCCGGGCTAGATGCAGCTAAAAATTATTATTAATTTTAAATCTGGTGGAGCTTAGTATAGATGGCCTAATAGGATCAGTGCTGCACACTGCTACAAAGCCCAAATTATTTTCCAGCCAAGATACAGATAAACATGATTAGTGATTTTAAATCTGGTGGAGCTTATTATAGATGGCCTAATAGAATCAGTGCTGCACACTGCTACAAAGCCCAAATTATTTTCCAGCCAAGATACAGATAAACATGATTAGTAATTTGAAAGCTTAAAACGGTTGGTAGGGTGATTTTAACCAATCATCAAGCTTTTACTCTCCCCAGGATGACACAGGGGTAGAAAAGTCGTTTCGGATCCATGATTTGTTCATCTTTATGAACGTGAGTCTGTCTACATTATCAGTGGAGAGCCGCGTGTGCTTATCTGTCAGCACACCACCAGCAGCGCTGAACACACGTTCAGACAGAATGCTGGCTGCGGGGCATGACAAGATCTCCAAGGCGTAAGTGGCTAGCTCCGGCCATTTATCCAGATTGGAAGCCCAAAAAGAGCAAGGGTCCAGTGACACAGTCATGGCTTCAATGTTTACTTGGAGATACTCCTGTACCATCGTCTCTAGGCGTTGACTATGTGTCAGACTTCTTGTCTCCTGTGGCCTTGCAAAGGATGGGCTAAAAAAGTGGTGAAATGATTCCGCAAAATTGATGTTACCAGCAGATACTGTGGTTCTGTTACGGTTTGAGTGCTGAACACTTGACGGTCCCACGGTTGGCAAGTTGGAACTGTGAGATTCACTACGTGCACCACTGGTGTTTTGTGGAAAAGCACATGTAAGATTCTGCAACAGTCTCTGCTGATACTCCTGCATGCGTGCATCCCTTTCTATGGCAGGAATAATTTCGGCAAATTTACTTTTGTACCGGGGATCTAACAGTGTGGCAACCCAGTAGTCAGGATTATTTCTAATTCTCACAATTCGAGGGTCATGTTGCAGGTAGTGCAGCAAGAAGGCACTCATGTGTGTTGCACATCCAGGAGCACCAAGTCCCTGTTGTGTTGGTGGCGAGGTAACAATCATGCTTCCTTCCTCTGTCCTCTCCCCCCAACCTCACACAACAGAAATGTGATCAAGGTCTCCCTCATCTGATGAGTCTTCCATCAGTTCGTCCTCCACTTCTTCCTGGGCTCCTGCACCTTCCTCACTAGTTTGGCTGCTACCATGCGCCCTGGTAAAACCATCTCCCCCACCCTCACATGCCTGCCGCCTTGGTGCTGCCGACCGTCTGGACCTTGCAGATGTTAGCCCTTCCGCATACAACTCCTCCTCCTCTACTTCCTCCACCTCCTCTTGTGCCACCACCTGACTCCGAATTCTGTTTAACATGTGCTCCAGCATGTAAATCACCGGATTAGTCATGCTGATAATGGCATCGTCAGCACTAAACATCTTCGTCGCCATTTCAAAACTGTGCAGAAGGGTGCATAGGTCCCTGATCTGAGACCACTCCTCCAGCGTGATTTGCCCCACCTCTGGATCTCGTTGGCCCAGGCTATACGTCAGAACGTATTGCACCAGGGCTTGTCGGTGCTGCCACAGTCGCTGCAACATGTGCAGATTTGAATTCCACCGGGTAGGCACATCGCATTTTAGCCGGTGAAGTGGCAGGCCCAACGACTTCTGTAGAGATGTAAGTCGCTGAGCTGCGGGATGCGAACGGCGGAAGTGAGCACACAGCGACCGTGCCCTCTGCAGAAGGCCATCTAGTCTGGGATAGTGGGCTAAAAATTGCTGGACAACCAGGTTCAACACGTGAGCCATACAAGGCACGTGTGTGACATTGCCCCGGCGAAGGGCCGCACCCAGGTTTGCAGCATTGTCGCACACGGCCTTCCCTGGATTCAGGTCCAGTGGAGACAACCATTCATGAAATTGGTTCTCCAGAGCTGACCACAACTCCTCAGCTGTGTGACTCACATTTCCCAGACATTTCAAAGTAAAAACCGCCTGATGACGTTGAGCCCTACTGCCAGCATAGTAAGGAGGTGTGCAGGATCCCTTCTGCGCAGTTAGAAAGCTTGTGGCATGACCAGACAGGCTTTGGGTGCAGGTGGAAGACCGAGAGGAGGTTGAGGAGGCAGAAGCAGTGGAGGAACTTTGACATAAAGAGGATTGACGCACAACTCGTGGGGACGGCAAGACTTGGACAGCAGCCCCTTGTCCTGCTGTCACCATAGTTACCCAGTGCCCAGTCAGCGACATGTAACGCCCCTGTCCATGCCTACTCGTCCAAGTGTCTGTGGTGAAATGCACCCTGTCACACACAGAGTTTCTCAAAGAAGCGGTGATGTTGTGTGCGACATGCTGGTGGAGCGCAGGCACACCTTTCTTTGAGAAGTAGTGCCGACTGGGCATCTGGTACTGGGGCACTGCGACGGACATAAGGTCTCGAAAATCCTCTGTGTCCACCAGGCGGAAAGGCAGCATTTCTGTAGCCAAGAGCTTGCAGATGGTGAAATTCAACCTCTTAGCTTTCTCATGGCTAGGAGGAAATGGTCTTTTACTTGTCCACATCTGAGGGACCGAGGGCTGGCTATTGTGCTTAGATGGGGTTGATAAGGGTGTCCCCGGCAAACTGCCGGTCTGTGAGGAAGATGCAGGCAGACATGTTAGGCTGCCTTGATCCAAAGGTGGTGCTATCGATGTCGGACAGCGCTCAACACCAGCTGGTGTTACCACCTCCAAAGAAAATGATGACCTGCCAATCACGCTGGCTGTTGCGGGTAAAGAGGTGGCAGGTCTGCGCCCCAAAACAGGTGTGACTGCTGTCCCCCCAGTCACAGAGGATGAAGAGGCCGCAGATGCACAAGATATGGCAGACGGTGGTTGGCCCGGCCGGCTAGGCCGCATTGTAGCACACTGAGCTTCCCACTGCAACTTATGCTTCATGTCCATGTGCCGGTTCATGCATGAAGTACTCAAACTATGTATTTTTTGGCCTCTACTTAGCTTTTGCTGACAAATGTTACAGATAACACGAGTTGGGTCATCTTTATCGATCTGAAAAAATGCCCAGGCTATGCAAGGCTTAGCACCCATGTGACCTGAAGAGCCACCACGACTTGTGGTGAGAGGCAGAGTTGTGTTTGAGGATGCAGTTGTTGACGTGCTTCCAGTACTACGTCTCTGTCCAGGAAGGTGCAACCTGACCTCGTTGTCACTAGCATCTTCCTCCACCTCCTCTGCTGACCTCATCTCTTGGCTGACTGTGGGTTGACAGTAAGTGGGATCTCCAACCTCATCATCATCACCCTGTGCATTATCACACCCGTCGTCCTCAGAGCCAACCTGTTCCTGCCCTGACAAAAAACTAAAGTTGTCGCTCCAATCAGGTATTTGAGTCTCATCATCGTCTTCCTCATTGTCTCCACCAACAGGAGTTACAGCTTGGGAATGAGGGTCTACATTATGGTCAGAACGTTCTGCGTCTGGTCCTGGATCCGACTCATAAAGATTCTGGGCATCAGTGCAGATCATTTCCTCGTCTGGATTCACAGAAGCGCTGGAGTCGACCTCTGATTCCCAGGCTATAGTATGAGTAAACAGCTCTGCAGACTCAACCATCTGTTCTACCTCATACTCAGACGGGCAGCTGGAGATTTGGGAGCTGTGAGGAAGCAAGTGCGATTGGGGTGACACCTTTGAGGACTGGAGTATTTGTGATGTTGAAGTTGATGTGGAGGAGAGCTCACTTAAAGGAGCACTTGATATCCGTTGAAGCACCTGCTGTTTTTGTGCCTCATCTGGAATTTGTAGCGATTGGCGTGGCCGTAAGAAAGGGATCTTATCACATTGTCCGCTAAAAGAAGTAGACATTTTAGTTTGGCTGGAAGATGGTCTTTCTTCTGCAGATGTTACTGTTGCTTTAACACCTATCCCACGGACACAACCTTTTTTCCCCTTCCCAACACGCCTATTCCCCTTTCCACCAGCAGCAGGCCTTTTTCCACTCATTTTGGTGGTTAACTAATTCACAACTCTGGAGTTGTTTGCACAAAAAAACAATGGATGGGAACCGAGCAGAGCTGAGTGGCCAAACTGTGGTATTAGGTCAAAACTATTGGCTGGGTTAGATGGAGAAAAAAATTATATTCGATTTGCAACCTGATGGAGGTCAGTATAGATGGACTAATAGAACAAGTCCCACACACAGCTAGAAGCCCAAATATTTTTTCAGAGGTAGATGCAGAAAAAAAATATATTCAGTTTGCAACCTGATGGAGGTCAGTATAGATGGACTAATAGAGAAAGTCCCACACACTGCTAGAAGGCCAAATATTTTTTCAGAGCTAGATGCAGACAAAAAATTATTTTGAATTTGCAACCTGATGGAGGTCAGTATAGGTGGACTAATAGAACAAGTCCCACACACTGCTAGAAGGCCAAATATTTTTTCAGAGCTAGATGCAGAAAAAAATTATATTCAGTTTGCAACCTGATGGAGGTCAGTATAGATGGACTAATAGAACAAGTCCCACACACAGCTAGAAGCCAAAATATTTTTTCAGAGGTAGATGCAGAAAAAAATTATATTCAGTTTGCAACCTGATGGAGGTCTGTATAGATGGATTAATAGAACAAGTCCCACACACAGCTAGAAGCCCTATATTTTTTCAGAGGTAGATGCAGAAAAAAAATTATTTTTAATTTGCAACCTGATGGAGGTCAGTATAGATGGACTAATAGAGAAAGTCCCACACACTGCTAGAAGGCCAAATATTTTTTCAGAGATAGATGCAGAAAAAAATTATATTCAGTTTGCAACCTGATGGAGGTCAGTATAGATGGACTAATAGAAAAAGTCCCACACACAGCTAGAAGCCCAAATATTTTTTCAGAGGTAGATGCAGATAAAAATTATTTTTAATTTGCAACCTGATGGAGGTCAGTATAGATGGACTAATAGAGAAAGTCCCACACACTGCTAGAAGGCCAAATATTTTTTCAGAGCTAGATGCAGATAAAAATTATTTTTAATTTGCAACCTGATGGAGGTCAGTATAGATGGACTAATAGAGAAAGTCCCACACACTACTAGAAGGCCAAATATTTTTTCAGAGCTAGATGCAGAAAAAAATTATATTCAGTTTGCAACCTGATGGAGGTCAGTATAGATGGACTAATAGAACAAGTCCCACACACAGCTAGAAGCCCAAATATTTTTTCAGAGGTAGATGCAGATAAAAATTATTTTCAATTTGCAACTTGATGGAGGTCAGTATAGATGGACTAATAGAGAAAGTCCCACACACTGCTAGAAGGCCAAATATTTTTTCAGAGCTAGATGCAGATAAAAATTATTTTTAATTTGCAACCTGATGGAGGTCAGTATAGATGGACTAATAGAGAAAGTCCCACACACTGCTAGAAGGCCAAATATTTTTTCAGAGCTAGATGCAGAATAAAATTATATTCAGTTTGCAACCTGATGGAGGTCAGTATAGATGGACTAATAGAACAAGTCCCACACACTGCTAGAAGCCCAAATATTTTTTCAGAGCTAGATGCAGAAAAAAATTATATTCAATTTGCAACCTGATGGAGGTCAGTATAGATGGACTAATAGAATGATGCTATGCCCAAAAGATTTTACTTCACTAGGTGCAGTAAAAAAATTGGTATTCTATACACAGGTGGTATATCTTGCAACACAGATAGGCTACTCCACTGACTAACACACTCTGCAATAGGCCAAAAAGGATTAGCTTTGCTAGATTCAGCCAAATGCTGTGAAAAAAACTTGCACAGCACTGGCACAGACCTGCCTGGCAAAAACTGATAGGAACTGATGTAACCTAGTCCTGAAAAGGACTGCAATTACAATTAGTCTTTACTCCCACAATCTATTTAAGAGCACAGACCTGCCTGATAAAAGTCGTAGGAAATGCTGTAACCTAGTCCTTAAAAGGATTGCAATCACAACTATTCCCTACTCCCAAGCTATCTGTAGATTTGTGCGAAAATTGGCTTGAAATTAACAAGGTATAGTGCACACAGCAACAGCTGTGCCGTCTAACATGCAGCTGCAGCAGTGAGAAAATGGTGGCGACGGGGAAAATGGCTTGGTCTTATAGGGCAAGGACATGTGACATACACTGCCAATGACACATGCCCTTGCTTGTGTGAAAAACAGCAGTTTGCTCCGTGTGTGCGCTGCTGATAGGCTGACAGACTGCACCTCCCCACTGCAAATGCGGGAAAGAGAAAAAAAAATGGAGATCTTCATTATTCCTGCAGAGATCCATCCCCTGCCCCTCCCCCCACCCCGCTGTACACTCAAACTGCGTATTAACATTAATTTTCATCATTACTGAGAAAAAATCCAGTTATGATTTTGGTGCACGAACAGTTATCGAACATAACCTCGAACAGCCGAATTTTTCTCAAATCGTCCGTGTTCGCCGAACGGCTCGAACACCGCCCAAAACAGCTCGAATTTGAGATTGGCGAACAGTTCGAGTAGAACAACGCTCATCTCTAATTATGATGCATATGTAACTTTTAGGCAGGCTTAACCATCATATTTCAAAAGACAGTGGAAACCACTAAGTGGTACTCCAGCAGCTGCACCCTCAAGAACTTGACCTCATGGGAGTAGTTTGGTCACACAAGCAATTGATTGGACTTGCATTGATTTTTCCTGGCCACACTATTAGGCATGGATATCTGGAGGTGCAATGGAAAAAGAGGAATAGTCAGAGTACAACAAGCAGTAGATTATGATGATGACCAACACGTACTACTTGAGGATGCTGACTGGCTTCCAGAAAGACTAACATGAGGGAGAGGAGGAGAACAACTTGAGCTCTGCTTATATTGCTGGCTAGTTTGCTTTTCCTACATAAGGAGGTGATTCCGCTTTACAGGTTTATGGGGAATCTTAGTTTCTTTGTGATTAGTGCCAGAACATCCACAACTTATTTTCCTCCCGAGACCCTAAACACTGCAAAAGATTTGTCGTCTGGCAAACTGAAAAATAATTCCCACATCTAAGAAAACCACTCATAGGACTCCACACTATCACACCATGACCAGAGCTTTCGGGTACTGTTGAGTCTAATTTGCTAACAACATCAGCAGCATCACCTTCTCCTGAGCTGGCCACAGAAGAAGCATGTCTGGACCTGGAAGATTGCTTCGATGGATGTCAGCTCCTCTCTTTATCGCCAACACCACCACCATCCTCCTCTGATGACATCACATCCTCATCACCCTGTTTGGTTCCCAGATGCTAGCCACCACACAATAACTATTATCATCTAATCATCATCATTATCATCCCTGAATCAACTGGAAGTTATCCCAGTGTAGGAAATATCTTGAACTCCTTAACCTCCCTCCTGATTCTCACTTCTACATTTTCCTTGACTCAGTGTTTAACCACCCCTGGGCTTCCACTGCTAGTGCTCCTACCACCATGAATGCTAGTGTCAATACTACTATTACCATCAACACTGCTAGGCATTTATCCTCCACCTCCTTTGCCCCATCTCATTAAAGTCTAATCACTGACTCTTCATCTCATCCAATACATCAACTGGAAGAAATTGTTGTGAAATATCTTCCTTAGCCCACAGAATGTGGTGGGACTATGGGTCAGAAAAGACAGAGATGTTGTTGACAAAATTGAAAAACTGCAATCAGAAAAATTAACAGGAGGAATGTGCAGAACATTGACTCAAACTTATGGTGTCACTGTCAGAGGTAGCCTTATTCTTTTGTGAATGAGATGTGTGATGCACCACATAGTCCATAATGTCTTCTGCTTCCACCCCATTAATACACTTGAGGGAGACAAAGGAAGACATTTGTGACCTATGTTTAATAGTACTAATGCTCAGACAGCTGGTGCCAATGATGGTGCTGCAGCTTGTGGCTCCCACTTTCTTATTGCCCAATGCTGTGGTATGTTTTTTTTCTTTCTTTTACATTATCTTGTCTGTTGCCATATTTTTCTTTTACCATACATTTTTTACTACACTAGTGTTTTCAGAGTCTTGCTCCTCTTCCTTACTCTATGGCCAATGTACTTTGTGGTAGTATTGGTGTGGTATGTTCGTACATCAAATTTGATTAATACAATGGGTGTGCAAAAAAATCAGTAGTTTGTAACATAAACATTTTGTGAACTAGACAGTGCCACATTGAAATATCTGCATTTTTATAATTCTCTTTTCTATTTTTAACATAATTCCCTACTTTCCAGACAGTACTGACAAAGAAGAGCTAGATACATGCCACAGAGAACAGCAGCGGCAACAGACCGCAGTATTGATTTGGTCTGGATGTAAGTCAAATGTAACTAATAAAATAGGTGTGCAAAAAATTTGTGACACTCACACTTAGTGAGGAAGACATCACACATTTAAATTTTTTTAAAAACTTCTGTTTTGTAGTTGTAACATAATCCCACAAAGGACTAAGAAATACTAGCTTCACTCCCAAAAAAACAACAGTGGCTTCAGGCTGCAATAAACCTGTGGCATTTAGTATCTCAAAAAAATTGTAGTCTGTGACTAGCACACTTATTGAGAAAATCGGATTTAAAATGGATCTGTCACCACTTTTTTGCCACCTAATTTTAGTGCATCATAATTTAGAGACAGAGACCCTGATTACAGCGATGTGTCATACTGGGCTGCTTGGTTTAATTTTGATTAAACCATGGTTTCTTTTATCAGCAGGAATTTATCAGTAGAGAAGAAGTAAACTTGACACATTGTAGCTCTGTACAACTTCGCCCCACCGCTGATTAGCAGCTTTATACATATGTACACAGAAAGGTGTCAGTCTGTAGTGTGGGTGTGCTCATAAAAAGCTCAACATTGAGAAAACTGGTAGATCTGCAGCAGATAAACCAGTTATTTTGTCAAAACTGAAGGAAACAACCCAGCAAGTGTTACATCGCTGGAATGAAGGTCTCTGCCCCTACATCATGCTCTCAAGTGGGGTAGCAAAAACCTGGTGAGAGATTCCCATTACTTTTGTTCTTTTTTAATTTCAGCAATATTGGTGGCCTGCTTTTGCATGAATACGAAAAAAATGTGTAATCAAAATGCAGCAGCACTATAACGACTCTGTTCAATTACTGACAGCTCTCGTGTTTCTCTCTCTCTTTTTCACTATCAATTTAATCTCTGCATTATTCTCTATATTGTTTTTTCACACACTAATCTTCATTTCTCTGCTATAACAAACACTTACATTATCTGTACAATTTGTTCAATATTTTATGGCTTTCTCTGTTTATCTATGTGGATAAGCTGTGAGTCAAATCATACAATTTCACCATGTAATGGCTGCTGCATTCTCTGCTTCTACTTTTATACAGTCCCTCCTGATTGGTTGTACTATTTATTGTGATGTGAAACCTGGTGAAATCTTCTGCAATATATAAAATGGGGATTGCCATTTTAGGTGAAGTAGATCTTGAAAGAGTCAAATTTGCCTTGTTCACCGAACACCTAAAAATTCAACATGAATTTAGTTACTATGAGATTCCCAAAAATAGTACTTAGTAGGTTGCCATTTAAGGTAGAAACCAAAACATGTACATAATAAATACAGAATAATAAACCTATTTCAAATATACATAATGTCTATCTGTAAGATCAGTTCTGTAGAACTGCTTCTACATTACATTGTGGCTAAAAATACATACAGAAGAGCTATGAATAGAATCTATAGTTTGTTGCTTTTATAAAGGTTTGGCAGCTATGCAGAGTTTATGTTTCACACTTGTCTATATTGTGTAGAAGATTGCATTATTCTGCCCTTTTTGCTTATTTTATCTTTGAAAACAAATAAATTATTCTGGCATTTTTTTTCTATTTCCTTCATGATAGAATCTTTTGTTTTCACTTGCTGCTTCTCCAGCTTCCAAGAATTTGACTCTTCGCTGGTTGTCGAGACATCAGGTTCAGTGGTCTGCTGCAGCAAGAACACAGCCCAAGGTCGAGGATTCCCTCCTTTTCCTTCCCAGTATTGTCCTGCATCCTGCAGGTTCTATTCCTTACACCACTGCTCGTGTCGTGACTACGGAGACTGGCACCAGGCACACTCCTACTATCACTGTGACAGCTGCTGACTACTTGCCAAAATATAATTACAATAGGGTGACCTCAGTGCATTGTGAGGAAAAGAAGACTTAAGAAGAGGATGCACTTGCAATCATAATATTTAGAGATTTACTACAATACCATATATGTACAGTATACTTTTTTAGATGTGGGAAAAATGGCTAACATTTTTTTTAATATTACATTTTGTCTGCTTAAATTGTGTTTTTTTTTTGTAAAATAGGAAATTTATTCTCTGCCTAAAACAATTACTTGGAAGAAAGCGGAAATAAATGGGTTAACTTGCACTGTCGTCGAAGGATGATGCGGGTCATTGTCTTCTTCAAAGCTCAGGCCTTCTCCGGCATCTAACTGCTCTGTGGCGATGGTGGCTGCCACATGACCTGCCTGGTTCAGGATCTGGCGACAACTTCAGGCCTTTTCTATTTTGTAACTGCGACACCGGTGTCACCTCAACCGGCGTCTTCTTCAATCTCTTCCCCGGGATCATGCACTTCCCCTCTTGGGGTTCCTACTACTATAATTTGTTCTTTACTTTTGCCTTTGACTTCCAGATGGAGTTGTTCGCTTGCAGATACTCAGGCATCAACTGTACTTGTCTTCTCTCTTGTCCACCTCCTTACACTGCCATTATAAACAATTGTGAAAGAATGAGTTGTTGTAAAGAGCTCACTGAATTCGAATGTGGTATTCTAATAGGATGCTACAATGGCAACAAGTCAATTTGTGAAATTTCTTCCCTCTTAATTATTCCACGATCAGTTGTGAGTGGTGTTATTGAAAAGTGGGAACATTTGGGAAACATAGCAACTTAGCCACAAAGTGGCAAACTACATAGAGTTACTGATTGGTTACTCAGTATTCTTCCAAAGCTCCAGTTCTCCTCTGGCCTTAACATCAGCACAAAAGCTATGCAGCGTGAATTTCCTGGTGTGGTTTTTGATGGCCAAACAGCTCCATGAAAGCCTTACATCACCAAGCGCAAGTCAGAGCGCTGGATAGCATGATGTAGAGCATGCCACTACTGGACTCTGGAGTAGTAGACACATGGTATTTTGAGGAACAAATCACGCTTCTCTATCTGGAATATGATAGATGAGTCTGGGTTTCGTGAAACTCCAGGAAAACATTACCGGCCTAACTTCAATGTGCTAACTGTAAAGTTTCGTGGAGGAGAGAAGATGCTATGGCCTTTTTTTCAGGGATTGGCTCAGGCCTCTAAGTTTCTGTCAATGGATATCTTAATGCTTCAGCATACCAAGACATTTGGAATCATTATATGCTTCCAAATTTGTGAGAATAGTTTAGGGAAGGCCTTTTTCTATTACAGAAAAACTGTGCCCAAGTGCAAAAAGCAAGGTCCATAGAGATGGTTGGGGTAGTTTGGTTTGGAAGGCCTTGACAGACTCTCACGGAACCCTGACCTCAATCCAATCGAATACATATATGATGAACTAGAATGGAGATTGCGAGGCTCTTTTGTCCAATATTAGGCGTCTTACCTGACAAATGCTCTTAAGTTCCCACATACACAATCCAACAACTTAGAAAAGCCTTCCCATAAGAGTGGAAGCTATTTTAGCTGCAATAGGAAGTCCAACTCCATATTAATACCTATGAATTTAAAATGAGATGTCATAAAAACTCCTGCAGATGTAATGTATTGCGTGTCCCAATATATGTGTCCATACAGTGTAGTTTGTATTCAATCAGATTAGTATTTTGATTTTCGAAGACAATAAAATTCATATCTTTAAAAAGATAAAATAAAATAATTATCATAAAACTTTGCCATTGCTACAATTGCAGAGCATGTACTATTTCATAGCTTTCCCTCTCCTATAGCGATGGAGGGTTATGAAAAAATATTGTTCTGTCACATTACTGCACTGCAGATTTGGCCTCTGTAACCTTACAGAATCAACTACAGTGAGCGATGTATCTTCTGGTGAACTATTGCTTCTTGTCATTTAATTAACCATAGCTCCACTGGTAATGAGAATAAGGAACAAATTTGACCTTTATCAATGTCCAATATATTTTGACAAAAAAAGTATTGTAACTACATATTTCCGTTGAGGTGAAATTCATCTGGAGTAGTACATGCTTTTTTAGTGAAAAAACCCAGTAGAATCACTGTGGAATATCCCAGGAGAGTAAAATCAGAGACTTCCCAATAGACTTGTTTCTTCATTAACATACTAAATACATCCCATCTGCTAACATCTGCATTGCATAAAGTCTTTCAGATTATTTCCCACCAGTTTATGTTGGAAATGGACAGCGCATATGGAGTGTACTGCAAATCTATTCCCACCACTGTCTGGGAAAGGCTCTTACATTTTTGATTAGTCTATATCGATGCACATCACACATACAAATACATTTCCACAAATGAATAATAATAATAAAAAAGAAATGACTAAAAATGCTCTGATTCATCAAGACTGCTGTTTTGAACACTAGTGTTGATGAAGGATCTGCTGGGGTAAGATGCGCCAAATTCATTGAGAAGTATATGTCTTTTAATGAATTTGGTGTATATTTAAGTTGCCATGCATCAGTGTAAGAAATGTACTCTGGTTAAACACTGGAGTAAATTATGATGATTTGTTTGCCTGTGCTCTAACTTTTCAAAAAGTTGTCGGAGGTGGTGTAAATTGTTGCACAATTAGACTATTGCCCATTTATCTAAACTTACTTTTTTCTCATTGCACAATGGGTAAACAGTAGTGTTGAGCGATACCTTCCGATATCGGGAAATATCGGATCGAATTGGATCGGACCGATACCGAAAAAGTATCGGATATCGCCGATTCCGATACCGGAAACCAATGCAAGTCAATGGGACAGAAATATCGGAATGAAAATAAACCCTTTCTTTCCTTGTAGGTTAATTCTACATGAAGGAAAACAACTAAGAATAATGAAGAATGTATTGGGGGAGGTGGGGGAGACAATAAAGGCATAGAGGTTTAGCCCAATCAAATGGAATAGCAGGAATTAATATTTTTTTTAAGACGTTCTGAGTTACGGAAATATTGACTATGTTAAGTATTTTTATATTTTGTCAGATATTTATGTTTCACTACTTCCATGCTCTTCACCTTCTTTTTTACTTCTCCCACACTTTCTCCTTCATCATCCTCAGCATCTTTTTCATCCTCTTCTTCTTCACCTTCTTCATCTTCTTCTTCCTCACCTTCTTCGTATTATTCTTTTTTTTTACATTCTTCATATTCTACTTCTTCATCTTCTTCATATTCTTCTTCTTCATCATATTCTTATTTGTGACAGGCATTCCTGTAGTTGTTATCTATAAAAGGTTGGACATTACACCTTTCGTTCTGCCCGTCACAAAAGATTTACAACAGGATTTGTCCGCGTTCAGTTTGGCCTGCAGCAACAGGTCTTTTCTAGGGGCACCACGAGGAGGAACGGACTCACCCCCATACACTGCTTAGTCATCTTCTGCTTATAATTTAGATATTATCTTTTGCTCTGATTTTTAGTCTTATGCTTAATGTTCTTCCGCTTTTTGTTCTGCAGCTTCTTGTATTTCTGCTTCTTGGTTTTCTGTCTCTTGCTCTTCTGTATCTTGGTGCTTGTCTTCTCTTCTTTGTCCTCTTGGTCAACTTCTTCAGGGTCATCTTCTTGGTCTTCTTAGGGGTGGTCTTCAGGGTCGTCGTCTTCGGGGGTCCTCATCTTCGGGGTCCTCGTCTTCTTCGGGTTGGTCTTCTGGGTCCTCGTCTTCGGGGTCCTCGTCTTCTTCGGGGTGGTCTTCAGGGTCCTCGTCTTCTTCGGGGTGGTCTTCAGGGTCCTCGTCTTCTTCGGGGTGGTCTTCAGGGTCCTCGTCATCAGGGTCGTTGTCTTCGGGGTCCTCGTCTTCTTAGGGTTGGTCTTCAGGGTCCTCGTCTTCAGGGTCCTCGTCAGGGAGATCCAGAGTGATTACCAAGAACCATTTCAAAAAGCTTGAACTTGGAAATGTAGCATAAGGTACAAGAAAGCTGAGGAACTACCGAGAACCAGCTGACGGTACTGGAACCCGGATGGGTAGCAGAAGGTACAAGAGCCAATGGAACTGCCGAAGACCAGCTGACGGTACTGGAACTCGGTTACTAAGCAGGAGGTACCTGTGCCAGAAAGCACTACCAAGGACCAGCAGACGTTGGTGGAACTTGGATACCGAGAAGGAGGCACCTAATCCAAAGGCACTGCCGAGAACCAGCTGACGGTACTGGAACCCGGATGGGTAGCAGAAGGTACCCATGTAAAAAAAAGTTCAAGGCCGCGAGCCGGCCGCAGTTACCAAAACCCACAGTCCTACAGGAGGTGCTTGTCCTATTGGCACTATGGAACCAGCCTTCATTGCCTGATCTCACAGCCCACATAGGAGTCACCTAAACTGCAAGCACCATAGAGTCGGCTAACCCGACCGCAACACGACAGGACAACGCATTGGAGGCAAAGTGACGTTGACACTACCCGGAAACAGCTGGCGTGCTGGAAACAGGCTGGGCAGGAGGGAGTACCCGTGCCAAAGTCACTGCCGAGAACCAGCTGACGGTACTGGAACCCGGATGGGTAGTAGAAGGTACAAGAGCAAATGGAACTACCGATGACCAGCTGACGGTACTGGAACCCGGATGGGTAGCAGAAGGTACAAGAGCCAATGGAACTGCCGAAGACTAGCTGACGGTACTGGAACTCGGTTACTAAGCAGGAGGTACCTGTGCCAGAAAGCACTACCAAGGACCAGCAGACGTTGGTGGAACTTGGATACCGAGAAGGAGGCACCTAATCCAAAGGCACTGCCGAGAACCAGCTGACGGTAATGGAACCCGGATGGGTAGCAGAAGGTACCCATGTAAAAAAAAGTTCAAGGCCGCGAGCCGGCCGCAGTTACCAAAACCCACAGTCCTACAGGGGGTGCTTGTCCTATTGGCACTATGGAACCAGCCTTCATTGCCAGATCCCGCAGCCCACATAGGAGTCACCTAAACTGCAGGCACCATAGAGTCGGCTAACCCGACCGCAACATGACAGAACAACGCATTGGAGGAAAAGTGACGTTGACACTACCCGGAAACAGCTGGCGTGCTGGAACCAGGCTGGGCAGGAGGGAGTACCCGTGCCAAAGACACTGCCGAGAACCAGCTGACGGTACTGGAACCCGGATGGGTAGTAGAAGGTACAAGAGCCAATGGAACTGCCGAATACCAGCTGACGGTACTGGAACTCGGTTACTAAGCAGGAGGTACCTGTGCCAGAAAGCACTACGAAGGACCAGCAGACGTTGGTGGAACTTGGATACCGAGAAGGAGGCACCTAATCCAAAGGCACTGCCGAGAACCAGCTGACGGTACTGGAACCCGGATGGGTAGCAGAAGGTACCCATGTAAAAAAAAGTTCAAGGCCGCGAGCCGGCCGCAGTTACCAAAACCCACAGTCCTACAGGGGGTGCTTGTCCTATTGGCACTATGGAACCAGCCTTCATTGCCTGATCCCGCAGCCCACATAGGAGTCACCTAAACTGCAGGCACCATAGAGTCGGCTAACCCGACCGCAACACGACAGGACAACGCATTGGAGGCAAAGTGACGTTGACACTCCCCGGAAACAGCTGGCATGCTGGAACCAGGCTGGGCAGGAGGGAGTACCCGTGCCAAAGTCACTGCCGAGAACCAGCTGACGGTACTGGAACCCGGATGGGTAGTAGAAGGTACAAGAGCAAATGGAACTACCGAGGACCAGCTGACGGTACTGGAACCCGGATGGGTAGCAGAAGGTACAAGAGCCAATGGAACTGCCGAAGACCAGCTGACGGTACTGGAACTCGGTTACTAAGCAGGAGGTACCTGTGCCAGAAAGCACTACCAAGGACCAGCAGACGTTGGTGGAACTTGGATACCGAGAAGGAGGCACCTAATCCAAAGGCACTGCCGAGAACCAGCTGACGGTACTGGAACCCGGATGGGTAGCAGAAGGTACCCATGTAAAAAAAGTTCAAGGCCGCGAGCCGGCCGCAGTTACCAAAACCAACAGTCCTACAGGGGGTGCTTGTCCTATTGGCACTATGGAACCAGCCTTCATTGCCAGATACCGCAGCCCACATAGGAGTCACCTAAACTGCAGGCACCATAGAGTCGGCTAACCCGACCGCAACACGACAGGACAACGCATTGGAGGCAAAGTGACATTGACACTACCCGGAAACAGCTGGCGTGCTGGTACCAGGCTGGGCAGGAGGGAGTACCCGTGCCAAAGTCACTGCCGAGAACCAGCTGACGGTACTGGAACCCGGATGGGTAGTAGAAGGTACAAGAGCAAATGGAACTACCGAGGACCAGCTGACGGTACTGGAACCCGGATGGGTAGCAGAAGGTACAAGAGCCAATGGAACTGCCGAAGACCAGCTGACGGTACTGGAACTCGGTTACTAAGCAGGAGGTACCTGTGCCAGAAAGCACTACCAAGGACCAGCAGACGTTGGTGGAACTTGGATACCGAGAAGGAGGCACCTAATCCAAAGGCACTGCCGAGAACCAGCTGACGGTACTGGAACCCGGATGGGTAGCAGAAGGTACCCATGTAAAAAAAAGTTCAAGGCCGCGAGCCGGCCGCAGTTACCAAAACCCACAGTCCTACAGGGGGTGCTTGTCCTATTGGCACTATGGAACCAGCCTTCATTGCCAGATCCCGCAGCCCACATAGGAGTCACCTAAACTGCAGGCACCATAGAGTCGGCTAACCCGACCGCAACACGACAGGACAACGCATTGGAGGCAAAGTGACGTTGACACTCCCCGGAAACAGCTGGCATGCTGGAACCAGGCTGGGCAGGAGGGAGTACCCGTGCCAAAGTCACTGCCGAGAACCAGCTGACGGTACTGGAACCCGGATGTGTAGTAGAAGGTACAAGAGCAAATGGAACTACCGAGGACCAGCTGACGGTACTGGAACCCGGATGGGTAGTAGAAGGTACAAGAGCCAATGGAACTGCCGAAGACCAGCTGACGGTACTGGAACTCGATTACTAAGCAGGAGGTACCTGTGCCAGAAAGCACTACCAAGGACCAGCAGACGTTGGTGGAACTTGGATACCGAGAAGGAGGCACCTAATCCAAAGGCACTGCCGAGAACCAGCTGACGGTACTGGAACCCGGATGAGTAGCAGAAGGTACCCATGTAAAAAAAAGTTCAAGGCCGCGAGCCGGCCGCAGTTACCAAAACCAACAGTCCTACAGGGGGTGCTTGTCCTATTGGCACTATGGAACCAGCCTTCATTGCCAGATCCCGCAGCTCACATAGGAGTCACCTAAACTGAAGGCACCATAGAGTCGGCTAACCCGACCGCAACACGACAGGACAACGCATTGGAGGCAAAGTGACGTTGACACTACCCGGAAACAGCTGGCGTGCTGGAACCAGGCTGGGCAGGAGGGAGTACCCGTGCCAAAGTCACTGCCGAGAACCAGCTGACGGTACTGGAACCCGGATGGGTAGTAGAAGGTACAAGAGCAAATTGAACTACCGAGGACCAGCTGACGGTACTGGAACCCGGATGGGTAGCAGAAGGTACAAGAGCCAATGGAACTGCCGAAGACCAGCTGACGGTACTGGAACTCGGTTACTAAGCAGGAGGTACCTGTGCCAGAAAGCACTACCAAGAACCAGCAGACGTTGGTGAAACTTGGATACCGAGAAGGAGGCACCTAATCCAAAGGCACTGCCGAGAACCAGCTGACGGTACTGGAACCTGGATGCGTAGTAGAAGGTACAAGAGCAAATGGAACTACTGAGAACCAGCTGGCGGTGCTGGAACCCAGGGTAAATACTAAAAACAGAGTGGAGCCAGAGGTGTAACTGGAGCAAGTTTTAAATCAGTAGTACAGTGGATGTGGACAAAGCAGGAGAAATTGCCGTCCGCACAGCAGGGGAACAGCTAACGTTACCAAACCCCAATAACACGGCAGCAAGTGTTGACTGTGCAGATGGCACTTCCGAGCGCCAACTGGCGGTGTTGGAGCTCAGGGATAATACTGAAAACAGAGGAGCTAGAGGTGTATTTGGAGGAGGTTTTAAATCAGTAGTACAGTGGATGTGGACAGAGCAGGAGAAATTGCCGTCTGCACAGCAGGGGAACAGCTGACGTTACTGAACCCCAATAACACGGCAGCAAGTGTTGACTGTGCAGACGGCACTTCCGAGCGCCAACTGGCGGTGTTGGAGCTCAGGGATAATACTGAAAACAGAGGAGCCAGAGGTGTATTTGGAGGAGGTTTTAAATCAGTAGTACAGTGGATGTGGACAGAGCAGGAGAAATTGCCGTCCGCACAGCAGGGGAACAGCTGACGTTACTGAACCCCAATGACACGGCAGCAAGTGTTGACTGTGCAGACGGCACTTCCGAGCGCCAACTGGCGGTGTTGGAGCTCAGGGATAATACTGAAAACAGAGGAGCCAGAGGTGTAATTGGAGCAACTTTAAAATCTGTAGTAGTGAGAATGTGGACAGAGCAGGAGAAATTGCCGTCCGCACAGCAGGGGAACAGCTGACGTTACTGAACCCCAATGACACGGCAGCAAGTGTTGACTGTGCAGACGGCACTTCCGAGCGCCAACTGGCGGTGTTGGAGCTCAGGGATAATACTGAAAACAGAGGAGCCAGAGGTGTAATTGGAGCAACTTTAAAATCTGTAGTAGTGAGAATGTGGACAGAGCAGGAGAAATTGCCGTCCGCACAGCAGGGGAACAGCTGACGTTACTGAACCCCAATGACATGGCAGCAAGTGTTGACTGTGCAGACGGCACTTCCGAGCGCCAACTGGCGGCGTTGGAGCTCAGGGATAATACTGAAAACAGAGGAGCCAGAAGTGTATTTGGAGGAGGTTTTAAATCAGTAGTACAGTGGATGTGGACAGAGCAGGAGAAATTGCCGTCCGCACAGCAGGGGAACAGCTGATGTTACTGAACCCCAATAACACGGCAGCAAGTGTTGACTGTGCAGACGGCACTTCCGAGCGCCAACTGGCGGTGTGGGAGCTCAGGGATAATACTGAAAACAGAGGAGCCAGAGGTGTAATTGGAGCAACTTTAAAATCTGTAGTAGTGAGAATGTGGACAGAGCAGGAGAAATTGCCGTCCGCACAGCAGGGGAACAGCTGATGTTACTGAACCCCAATGACATGGCAGCAAGTGTTGACTGTGCAGACGGCACTTCCGAGCGCCAACTGGCGGTTTTGGAGCTCAGGGATAATACTGAAAACAGAGGAGCCAGAGGTGTAATTGGAGCAACTTTAAAATCTGTAGTAGTGAGAATGTAGACAGAGCAGGAGAAATTGCCGTCCGCACAGCAGGGGAACAGCTGACGTTACTGAACCCCAATAACATGGCAGCAAGTGTTGACTGTGCAGACTGCACTTCCGAGCGCCAACTGGCGATGTTGGAGCTCAGGGATAATACTGAAAACAGAGGAGCCAGAGGTGTATTTGGAAGAGGTTTTAAATCAGTAGTACAGTGGATGTGGACAGAGCAGGAGAAATTGCCGTCCGCACAGCAGGGGAACAGCTGACGTTACTGAACCCCAATAACATGGCAGCAAGTGTTGACTGTGGAGACGGCACTTCCGAGCGCCAACTGGCGGTGTTGGAGCTCAGGGATAATACTGAAAACAGAGGAGCCAGAGGTGTAATTGGAGCAACTTTAAAATCTGTAGTAGTGAGAATGTGGACAGAGCAGGAGAAATTGCCGTCCGCACAGCAGGGGAACAGCTGACGTTACTGAACCCCAATAACATGGCAGCAAGTGTTGACTGTGCAGACGGCACTTCCGAGCGCCAACTGGCGGTGTTGGAGCTCAGGGATAATACTGAAAACAGAGGAGCCAGAGGTGTATTTGGAGGAGGTTTTAAATCAGTAGTACAGTGGATGTGGACAGAGCAGGAGAAAGTGCCGTCCGCACAGCAGGGGAACAGCTGACGTTACTGAACCCCAATAACACGGCAGCAAGTGTTGACTGTGCGGACGGCACTTCCGAGCGCCAACTGGCGGTGTTGGAGCTCAGGGATAATACTGAAAACAGAGGAGCCAGAGGTGTAATTGGAGCAACTTTAAAATCAGTAGTAGTGAGAATGTGGACAGAGCAGGAGAAATTGCCGTCCGCACAGCAGGGGAACAGCTGACGTTACTGAACCCCAATAACACGGCAGCAAGTGTTGACTGTGCAGACGGCACTTCCGAACACCAACTGGCGGTGTTGGAGCTCAGGGATAATACTGAAAACAGAGGAGCCAGAGGTGTAATTGGAGCAACTTTAAAATCTGTAGTAGTGAGAATGTGGACAGAGCAGGAGAAATTGCCGTCCGCACAGCAGGGGAACAGCTGACGTTACTGAACCCCAATGACATGGCAGCAAGTGTTGACTGTGCAGACGGCACTTCCGAGCGCCAACTGGCGGTGTTGGAGCTCAGGGATAATACTGAAAACAGAGGAGCCAGAGGTGTAATTGGAGCAACTTTAAAATTTGTAGTAGTGAGAATGTGGACAGAGCAGGAGAAATTGCCGTCCGCACAGCCGGGGAACAGCTGACATTACTGAACCCCAATGACACGGCAGCAAGTGTTGACTGTGCAGACGGCACTTCCGAGCGCCAACTGGCGGTGTTGGAGCTCAGGGATTACAGTTCAGGTGGTAGAAACATGAACAGAACAGGAGACCTGGATACTTTTGCCAACAATTATTTATTCTGGAAGAGGACTGGCAAATTCATGAGAGATCCAGGCCTTGTTCATTTTGAGAAAAGTAAGCCGTCAACGTTATCGGAGGATAGTCACATGCGACGGTCTGTTATTACACCACCTGCGGCACTAAAGACACGTTCCGATAATACACTAGCAGCAGGGCAAGCTAGCACCTCCAATGCATACTGAGTTAGCTCTGGCCATGTATCTAGCTTACAGACCCAAAACTTAAAGGGAGAAGAGCCGTCTGGGAGTACACTAAGAGGGCAAGACATGTAGTCTGTCACCATCTGACGGAAACGTTGCCTCCTGCTGACTGGAGCCGTCTGTGATGGTGTAGACATTTGTGGCGGCGGGGACACAAAACTTTGCCACATTTCGGCCATACTGGTCTTGCCTTGTGCTGAAGCGCTGCTTCTGCTCCCTCTTTGTGCAGAGCTTCCTCCACTGCCTCGACGCACTGAGCTGCTTTGTAAAGCACTAGCAGCACTGCTCTCGGTTGGAATGGAGAACATGATGGAATGCACCAGTGCGTCTTGGTACTCCCGCATTTTACGCTCCCGGTTCAACGGTGTTATGAGGCTTTGTAAGTTGTCCCAGTAGCGAGGATCTAGGAGGGGGGACACCCAATAATCAGCCATGTTGAGAATGTGGGCGATGCGGCGGTCGTTTCTCAGGCACTGCAGCATGAAATCAACCATGTGCTGCTGACTGCCAACTGGCCAAGAAACGCTGTCCCCTGCTTGAGGCGTGATCTCTGCCTGCTCTGCATCACCCCACCCTTGCTCTAGATACTGACTACTAGAGCATTGTGTACCTCTCTCCTCTGGACAGATGTCTTCCTCATCCATTGACTCCTCCTCATCCTCCTCACAAAGTGTCCCCTGCCTAGGACTTTGTGAGGAACCACGTTGCGCAGACTGTAGAGAAGCAGATGGCATTTGTGACTCCTCATCCTCCACCTCTTCCAAAACCTCGTCCCTTAGTGCTTGCAGTGTTTTTTCAAGCAAGCAGATAAGGGGGATAGTCATGCTGACTAGTGCATCATCTGCACTCGCCATCCGCGTGGAATAATCGAAGGCACGCAAAACGTGGCAAATGTCCTTCATAGAGGCCCACTCAGTGGTGGTGAAGTGTGAACGGCGCGCACTGCGACTTCTTTGCGCCTACTGCAGCTGGTACTCCATTACTGCTGCCTGCTGCTAACACAACCTCTCCAACATATGTAACGTTGAATTCCATCTGGTGGGTAGGTCACATATGATGCGATGTTCCGGAAGATGTAATCGGCGCTGCAGAGCTGCAATGCGTGATCTTGCATTGCTGGAACGCCGCAAGTGAGCGCACTCTATGCGGACCTTGTGAAGCAGTGCATCAAGATCCGGATAGTCCCTCAAAAAACTCTGCACGACCAAGTTGAGCACATGTGCCAGACATGGGATGTGAGTGAGGTTGCCTAGGCCCAGAGCTGCCACCAGATTTCGGCCATTGTCACACACTACCATGCCTGGCTGGAGATTCGCTGGCACAAACCACACGTCGCTCTGCTGCTTGATGGCATTCCAGAGCTCCTGCGCTGTGTGGCTTCGATTCCCCAAAGAAATTAATTTTAATACGGCCTGTTGACGTTTGGCCACGGCTATGCTCATATTGTTCACCATAACAGGTAACCGTTCACGGGTCGATGTGGAGGTAGACCGTGACGGCTCCTGCAGCGCTGATTCAGAGGAACTGGACTATGAGGAGGAGTCAATGTGTACAGACTGGATTCCTGCAATCCTTGGAGTTGGCAGAACACGTACAGCGCCACTCTCAAGATCTGTACCCGGCTCCACAACATTTACCCAATGGGCAGTGAGGGAAAGGTATCGTCCCTGTCAATGCTTACTGGTCCACGCATCGGTGGTCAGGTGGACCTTGCTACTGACGGCGTTTTGTAGCGCATGTTTAATTTTTCCCTCCACATGATGTTGCAGGGCAGGGACGGCTTGCCTGCTGAAATAAAATCGGCTGGGCACATTGTATTGTGGGACTGCCAATGCCATAAAGTTACGGAATGTGTCACTCTCCACCAGCCTGAATGATAGCATTTCAAGGGCCAGTAGTTTAGCAATGCCAGCATTCAGAGCCTGTGCTTGGGGTGGTTTGCCGAGTATGGGCGCCTTTTCTCCCATGCCTGTGCTAACGATGGCTGTAGACTGGCCTGGGAGTGTGAGGATGACTGGGAAAGTGGTGCTGTGGGTGGAATTACACTGTGTCTCTGTACAACAGTGCCAGAGATTCTTCCATGGCGATCCTGTGAGGAAGCCGAACCAGCTGTGTGTGAGCTGGAGGAAGAGGCTACAACACGAGCTGAAGAGGTGGTAGGTGGCGCTGTAGGTTGGCCTAGGTCTTCAGTGTGTTTTTGTAACTCCACCACGTGCTTGGTCTGCACATGATTCCACATATTTGTGGTATTGAGGTTGCTGACACTTTTCCCTCTTTTCACCTTCTGATTACACAGCTTGCATTTGACAAAGCAAATGTCATCTGCAACTGTGTCAAAAAAGGACCAGGCACTGCAAGTCTTGGGAGCGCCCGCTTTGGATTTTGGAAGAGCCATGCTCCTAATGGGTGCCGAAGTGGAGGCTACAGGCAACCAAGTCTGCCCCCTCCCTCTCCCTCCTTTTTGGGCTGTTCGGGGAATCTCTTCCTCAGAGCTGCTCCCACCACCTTCCTGTCCCTCATGCCATGATGGGTCAAGGACCTCATCATCTACACCACCATCTTCAAACAACTGCTTCTCCTGGGTAGTCTCGACAGCACAGTACGCACCAGAAAGTGGCACCTGAGTCTCATCATCAGATGCGTACTGAGGTGTGCTGCTGACCATAGGCACTGGCCCACCCACCTCTTCAGATTCAGAGAGACAAAACGGTTGCGCATCACTGCATACTACCTCTTCTTCAAATTCTCGAATTCTGCTTGGCTGGCCCCCTCTTTCCAAGCCAAGAGATTCAGAGAACAGAAGTAGAGATGGCTCCTGTCCAGGGCTCTCTGACGGCCTGGGCAATTTGGCAGGTGGTGAAGAGACAGATGGGTGCTCTTCAGTGCTCAGGACCTGAGAGGATCTGGAACTAATTGAAGTCGATGCGTTAGCTGCCATCCATCCGACAACGGCTTCAATTTGGTCCTCCCGCAGCAGTGGGGTTCGGCTAGCTCCTACAAAGCTGCGCATAAAGGACTGTTCCCTGGTAAAACTGGGGGATGCTGAGTCACTGATGCCCGCAGCAGGCACAGAATCCCCACGTCCTCTCCCTGCAGGCACAGAATCCTCACGTCCTCTCCCTGCAGAAACTCCACGCCCACGCCCACGACCACATGCCTTACTCCCTGCCTTCTTCATCTTGGTAGACTGATAAAGATAGGCAGAAAAGTACTAAGGGCTTAGTGTGCTTATTCCTGAACAGCTGCTAACAGGTATAAGAAACACTAATTTTATAAAGTGTGGACTAGACTTTAATATGAGCTAATGTGGCCTACACAACTGTAAAGTGGAGTGTTTGGTGAGCTTTATTTAGGTTTTTTTTGTCACAAAAAGACACTGGATGTGCCTAAAGATGTAATAACGATAGTATCACAAACTTTTTGTAGCTATTACAATGTAGGAAGGTAACCTACAATGCAATAGATGAAGCTGCAAAAAATAGGCTAATACTAATCTGGCTGGGGCTGCAGGGCCCAATGCTGCAGAAAGGCTCCTCTAACTACTCCTATATAGTGTGTTTGGAACCAATTTAGCTGAATACGGATGGAACCACCACACTAATAGGAGAAATCAGGAAAAATTATGAATTGGCAAAAAAGGACAATGTATGAGGCAGTGACACACACTGAGTGCACTACAACCAGACGTGGTTGAAGCACACACTACAGGGTGAGCTGCACTCACACACCAGACCTTGCAGACAGCGATGAACAGTACAGATGCAGAGCACTGTGCACTAGCGCTGCAAGACCAAAAAAATTTCTCTATCTACTCCTATATAGTGTGTTTGGAACCAATTTAGCTGAATACGGATGGAACCACCACACTAATAGGAGATATCAGGAAAAATTATGAATTGGCAAAAAAGGACAATGTATGAGGCAGTGACACACACTGAGTGCACTACAACCAGACGTGGTTGAAGCACACACTACAGGGTGAGCTGCACTCACACACCAGACCTTGCAGACAGCGGTGAACAGTACAGATGCAGAGCACTGTGCACTAGCGCTGCAAGACCAAAAAAATTTCTCTATCTACTCCTATATAGTGTGTTTGGAACAAATTTAGCTGAATACGGATGGAACCACCACACTAATAGGAGATATCAGGAAAAATTATGAATTGGCAAAAAAGGACA
Organism: Phyllobates terribilis; assembly: GCF_046119375.1. Taxonomy (NCBI): domain Eukaryota; kingdom Metazoa; phylum Chordata; class Amphibia; order Anura; family Dendrobatidae; genus Phyllobates; species Phyllobates terribilis. The sequence continues at coordinate 606,495,309 of NW_027362764.1, forward strand.
ATGTATGAGGCAGTGACACACACTGAGTGCACTATAACCAGACGTGGCTGAAGCACACACTACAGGGTGAGCTGCACTCACACACAGAGACCTTGCAGAAAGCGGAGAACAGCACAGAGAACTGTGCACTAGCACTGCAAGGCACAGCGATTTATAAAGTAGCTTGGGTAAAGCAGAATAGACCAAATAGGTAGCTAAAACTGTCCCTCAGAACAACAGCATCCTATCCCTAACTGAATTCACAGCAGAGTGAGCTCAAAATGGCGGCGGCGGCTTTTATAGTGCATCATGACATCATTTCAGCAGCCAATCACAGCCATGCCATTAGTTAAGATGCCTACATGCCTAACAGGATGTGCCCACCCTTCTTAGGATCCTCATTGGCTGAATAAAATGAAAATGGCTCATTGCATTATGGGAACTTCCGATTCTGGTATACGATATTGCAAAAGTATCGGAATTAAGTATCGGAATTCCGATACCGCGAATATCGGCCGATACCCGATATTTCAGTATCGGAATGCTCAACACTAGTAAACAGTAAATCTATAATATAACCGGGGATGCGGGTCTCTGTCTGAAGCCTCAATAGACTGCATGACGCGCAGTCTGGCTCCAGACAGAAGCAGGCATCCAGCCGATACAGGTAAGAGGAGTATATGGCGCCGGAGATCGCGCGGTATGCGTAGACACTGAACGCATACCGCGATCTCCGGCGCCATACCTACATACTTACCTGACCGGGAGTAGAGTTGCTGCGGCGCCTCTCTTCGCTGGAGACCGGGGGCGGAGTGAAGACGTCGGACCGGCGTGTGCGCATTGCGCTATCCGTCACCATTTTACGGAAGACACATTTACAGTGTGTCTTCAGCAAAATGGCGCCGGAGAGCGCGGTGCTCCGGCGCCGCACTCCTCCCCCGGCCTCCGGCAGAGAGGGCGCAGCAGCGCTGGAGTACAGAGAAGAAAGGTGAGTATAACTGTTTATTTTTTTTGTATGTGTGTACAGTGTGAAAGGGATGAGGGGACCACACATAACAGGATTGTGGGGTGAGGGGACCATGCATATATCAGGATTGGGGGGGTGAGGGGTACCACACATGCCAGGATTGGGGGGTGAGGGGTACCACACATACCAGGATTGGGGGTGAGGGGTACCACACATACCAGGATTGGGGGTGAGGGGTACCACACAGACCAGGATTGGGGGTGAGGGGTACCACGCATACCAAGATTGGGGGGTGAAGGGTACCACACATACCAGAATTGGGGGGTGAGGGGTACCACACATACCAGGATTGGGGGTGAGGGGTACCACGCATACCAGGATTGGGGGGTGAGGGGTACCACACATACCAGGATTGGGGGTGAGGGGTACCACGCATACCAGGATTGGGGGTGAGGGGTACCACGCATACCAGGATTGGGCGTGATGGGTACCACGCATACCAGGATTGGGGGGTGACGGGTACCACGCATACCAGGATTAGGCGGTGAGGGGTGCCACGCATACCAGGATTGGGCGGTGAGGGGTGCCATGCATACCAGGATTGGGTGGTGAGGGGTGCCACGCATACCAGGATTGAGGGGTGAGGGGTACCACGCATACCAGGATTGGGGGGTGAGGGGTACCACGCATACCAGGATTGGGGGGTGAGGGGTGCCACGCATACCAGGATTGGGGGGTGAGGGGTAACACGCATACCAGGATTGGGGTGTGTGGGGACCATGCATACCAGGATTGGGGGGTGAGGGGACCATGTATACCAGGATTGAGGGTGACGGGTACCACGCATACCAGGATTGGGCGGTGAGGGGTGCCACGCATACCAGGATTGGGCGGTGAGGGGTGCCATGCATACCAGGATTGGGTGGTGAGGGGTGCCACGCATACCGGGATTGGGGGTGTGAGGTGCACGCATACCGGGATTGGGTGTGAGGGGTGCGACGCATACCGGGATTGGGGATGAAGGGTGCCACGCATACCGGGATTGGGGATGAGGGGTGCCACGCATACCAGGATTGAGGATGAGGGGTGCCACACATACAAGGATTGGTGATGAGGGGTGCCACGCATGCCGGGATTGGGGATAAGGGGTGCCACGCATGCCGGGATTGGGGATGAGGGGTGCCACGCATGCTGGGATTGGGGATGAGGGGTGTCACTCATGCCGGGATTGGGGATGAGGAGTGCCACGCATGCCGGGATTGAGGATGAGGGGTTCCACGCATGCCGGGATTGGGGATAAGGAGTGCCACGCATGCCGGGATTGGGGATGAGGGGTGCCACGCATGCCGGGATTGGAGATGAGGGGTGCCACGCATACCGGGATTGGGGATGAGGGGTGCCACGCATGCCGGGATTGTGGATGAGGGGTGCCACGCATGCCGGGATTGGGGATGAGGGGTGCCACGCATACTGGGATTGGGGGTGAGGGATGTAGTGCCATGCATACCGGGATGAGGGATGGGGTACCATGCATACCAGGATGAGGGATACCATACACACCAGGATAGTGATGAGAGGTGCCATACTTACCAGGATAGGGATGAGGGGTGCCACGCATACTGGGATTGGGGGTGAGGAGTGCCACGCATACTGGGATTGGGGGTGAGGAGTGCCACGCTTACCGGGATTGTGGCTGAGGGGTGCCACGCATACCGGGATTGGGGATGAGGGGTGCCACGCATACCGGGATTGGGGATGAGGAGTGCCATGCATACCGGGATTGGGGATGAGTGGTGCCACACATACCGGGATTGGGAATGAGGGATGGGGTGCCATGCATACCAGGATGAGGGATACCATACACACCAGGATAGGGATGAGGGATGGGGTACCATGCATACCAGGATGAGGGATACCATACACACCAGGATAAGGATGAGGGGTGCCACGCATACCGGAATTGGGGGTGAGGGGTGCCACACATACCGGGATGGGGGGTGCCACGCATACCAGGATTGGGGGTGAGGGGTGCCACGCATACCAGGATTGGGAGTAAGGGATAGGGTGCCATGCATACCAGGATGAGGGATACCATACACACCGGGATAGGGATGAGGGGTGCCATGCATACCAGGATTGGGGGTGAGGGGTGCCACGCATACCAGGATTGGGAGTGAGGGGTGCCACACATACCAGGATTGGGGGTGGGGGGTGCCACGCATACCAGGATTGGGGGTGAGGGGTGCCACGCATACCAGGATTGGGGGTGAGGGGTACCACGCATACCAGGATTGGATGGTGGGGACAGGATGGGGGCAGCACAAATACAAGGAGGGGGGCAGCACATACCAGCATGGGAGACCATATACCAATAAAAATGCTCGCCACCCGGGTGTAGAACGGGTTCAATAGCTAGTAAAATATATATCACAGTCAACAAATGAATTCAAATAAAGATATTTAGTATCAGGGGTGGATTAAGAGTAGCAAGGGCCCCGGGCAGTTTAGAAGGCGCGGGCCCCCCCACACCCACACCCACACACCCACACACACACACACACACACACACACACACACACACACACACGTCCCTGTGATAGATCATGTGATAGTTCACGTGAAATTAATTTGGCACAATATTAATTATAATAATTTTTTTTTAGGCTGTGTGCTCACTATGCGTTTTTTAAGCGTTTCCGCAGCGGCAATTCCGCTGCAGAAACACTTAAAAAATGCTTGGTAGAAGGTCTGCCATGTTCCCCAATGATAATCCGCATGTGCTGTGCACATGCTGCGGAAATTTCCGCTGCGGATTATCATTACGGAAAAATCCGCAGCCATTGACTTGCATTGGAACGCATGGAATTCGCATCACTGTATATGTACATGCGGAATCCAAGAGATTCAATGTGCGGATGGTACCCGGGTTTGGAGAAGAGGAGACTCTCCTCCGGACCCGGGTACCATAGAACCTGTAAAAAAGGAATAAAATAAAAAATAAATATTATACTTACCTTCTGATGGCCCCTGGTGTCTTTATCCGATGCGTCCTGGCTTGCTGGCAGCTCGCGATGGTCTGAAAAGGACCTGCCGTGACGTCATTTAGTCATGTGACGGGTCATGCGACCGCTGACGTCGGCAGGCCATCAGAAGGTAAGTATATATTTTTTATTTTTTACCATTCTTTTACGGTCACACTATATAAATCCATGCTAGTTGCATGGATTTATATAGTGTGACCAAGTTGACAAGCACTTTCCAAGTGATGCTAAAATCACTTGGAAAGCGCTTGTCAAGCCGCATGCAGAAATGCATGTGAAGAACGCTTCACTTCTGCTTGTCCCTGGCAGGAAAAATGCATGTACAATCCGCATGCGTTTTTTCTGCCAGGGAGATGCAGAAACACTCAAAAAAAATTCGGAGCATTTCTGCATCGTGGGCACATAGCCTAACATTAATTGTATGACTCAATATGGAGCACACGTAGCAATCTATACACAGCAGGAGGCCGCATGTAGCCATTTATACACAGCGGGAGGCCGCACAGTGCCATATATACACAGCGGGGGGCCGCACGGTGCCATCTATGCACAGCGGGGGGCCGCATGGTGCGACCTATACACAGCGGGGGGGCGCACGGTGCCATCTATTCACAGCGGGGGGCCGCACAGTGCCATCTATACACAGTGGGAGACCGCACGGCGCCATCTATACACAGCGGGAGGCCGCGCGGCGCCATCTATACATAGCGGGAGGCTGCACGGCGCCCCCCCAGAGACAGCAGGAGGCCGCACGGCGCCATCTATACACAGCGGGAGGCCGCACGTAGCCATCTATACACAGCAGGAGGCTGCACGCAGTCACGCACACACATAAACATATACAGACATACACATACATACGCACATAAACACATTTGAAACACAAAAATACATATAAACAGACATCACACAATTATGTCTGCCTGCACACACACACACTCACTCAATCACACACACACACACACTCTCACTCACTCTCACACACTTTCACACACTCACCATCCCCCGGCTCGGCTCCAGTCCTCCTGCCCCTCTCCGCTCCAGTCCTCCTGCTCCTCTCCGATGCAGGCTGCAGCAGTGCAGGCCGGGCGTGCACAGCGTGACGTCACAGCTAGGAGACACGGCCGAGCAAAGGGCCGTGTCTCCTAGCTGTGACGCGGCCGGGCCAGCACAGGGAAGTTAACTGGTGCAGTGCTGGCCCGGCCGAAGAAGAAGAAGCAGCCGTGCGCCGCTGCTGTGGGAGCGGTCCGGGGGCCCCCCCGCCACAGTCTGCCTGTATGCCGCGCCCCTGTGTATGCTGGGCCCTGCCTGACGTCATGTGGCAGGGCGGTCCCAGCATCATTCAAACTGCCTGCCCCGGTGGATCTGCAGCTGGCCGGATGGGAGCGGCTGCATGATGCAGCGTTTCTGTGAGTGGCTGCTTTGAACTCTGGGACAACCCTGCTTGACGTCATGTGGCAGGGCGGTCCCAAAGTTCAAAGCAGCCACTCACAGACACGCTGGCTGCATCACGCAGCCCTGTATATGCACTAGCGCCGGCGGGAAATTTAAATGATGTTGGGACCGCCCTGCTACATGACGTCAGGCAGGGCGGTACCAACAGCATTTAAACTGCACGCCCGTGCTAGTGAATATACAGCCGTGGCGGCCAGATGGGAGGGTCATGTGGCACTGGCAGGGCGGGGCGACACAGTATGATTCAAACCGCCTACAGCTGCGGGCCCGCAGCGGTGATCATCTAAACCTTCGGCCAGCGCGGCGGTGACCGAAAAAAATGCGGATTATAATGGGAGCAATTCATGGGCCCCCTGGAACCTCAGGGCCCCGGGCGGTAGCCCATATTGCCCATATTGCCCTCATTATAATCTGCCTATGTTTAGTATAGATATCTAATGTACACGTGAATAAGAGCTCAGAAAAAAAAGTACACACAAAACTTAACAATCCCCATGTAAATCTGATTTATCATTGTCGCAAGCTAATTTTAAGACAGTGTGAACACACTCTAAACTGTCCATAGCGCACTGTAACCTACCTGAAAAAGAGCCAAATAAGAGCTGAAAAAAATAATATACGCACTGTCATGTCAAAATGATTTGCAGTCATGTGTTCAGTCTTTTGGGCTTTTATAAACTGCTTTAAAGTGGACCTTTCACCAACTTTTTCATGTTGAACTGGACACATGACATAATAGTGTGGAATAAAACATTTTTTTTCTTCAATTTCACCTCTCTGTTGCGCTTATTAGTAGGGATGAGCAGACCCATGGATGTTCAGGTTTGTCAGGTTCGACCGAACTTTAGTCCAAAGTTCAGTTCGGGTACCAAAACTTTACCCGAACTTGAACCCGAACCTCATAGAAGTAAATGGGGACCTGAACTTTGGTGCTGTAAAAGGCCTGTAAAATGGTTGTAGTAATGGCTAGGGGGCTGTCAAAGGAAGCAGAATACCCCCATAGAATCAATCTATCTCTCTCCATCTGAACACTAAAACGGACTTCCCAGAGATATTCATTCACCCCATGTATCCGGTACGAACCCCGAACTTTAAAGTTCGGATTCGCTCATCTCTGCTTATTAGCACTCAAAGTAATTGTTACCTAACTTTTGTTAAGTCCAAGTGGGTGTTATCAGACAGTTTTCACGGGAAGTATATACTTCTCCCAGTATGAGTTGCCCAGGCAGGCAATAAATAACACAGCAGAAAAAGAACATGCCCCACAATAACCTAGGTTTCTCAGTGTGTGAGATGTAAGGATACAGCTCTGATCTCCTGGTCTAAATATCTGCATGATTAGAAAATGTTGGGAGACTCGAGCACAGGTAACTAACATCTTTCTGATAGGATCCCTGTGGTAGAAGGGACAGCATATCTTCGAACAGGCAGTGTGGTAGAGGGGCAGTACAGTAATGCTGACTGAGCTATGAGAGAAGGAGAGCTGATAGAAGGGTTTGTAATGTGACACAGCTAAACTCAGCTTCACTTTCTAATCAAGCAGGGGCTTAGACAAACTGTACCCTTACATCTCATTGAGAGACCTAAGTTATTTTGGAGGCATGTTCTTTTTCTGCTGTGTTGCTGCCTGCTTATAATTGGACATCTCACAAAGGGATAAGAAGTACAAATCTCCAGTGAAAACTATCTAATAACACTCCCTTGGACTTAACAAAAGTTAACTCATTACAAGCCAAATACTTTGATTGGTAATATCTGCGGTAATGGAAAAGTGAAATTAAGGAATAAAAAAAATATTTTATTCCACTTTGCAGCCATTATTACATTGTGTGTTTAAAGTGAAAAATTTGGTGAAAAGTCTTCATTAAGTTTCAAAAGACTCAATGTGGTTAAAAGAAGTGACCCGACGATTCACTAAGTGGCTTCTGCTTGGATGCCGCTCTCTAATTTATTCAATGAAAGTAAAATAGAAAGTTAGTGGCAAAAGACGTTGCAAAAAACAACCAAAAAGAGGCAAAAAAGGATGCTTCAGGACAAAACAGCCATTGTATTCGCACACGTCTAAAAGACGTTGCGTGTTTAGATACCCTAACTTGGCGTTCTTAATGGCAATTGATTTGAACCAATAGTTTGACACATTTTTTGAAGCATCGTTTTGCATATTAGTGCATGCCTTTCCTGTAAAGAAAGTCGCTTTTTACACTAAGCTACACCTCCTGTTGGACAAATCACAGAAAGGGTCTAAAACACATATTAAAGTCAGTGCAAGGCATGTAACACATTGAGACATAGTTATCAATACTGTCAAACTTATAGACAGTGCAAGACTGGCATTTTTTTGCCAACCTTGAACCTATCGCATGAAGGAGCAGGGTCCGACAATTTAAAATACAATAAGGGGAAGTTACTATGAGGGGAATTTTTAAAGTAACTTTTCCTTCTGGCTGTTTTTCCAAAATTTAGTAAAGTGTAGCACTTTATTAAATACATTTGCCCCATGTTAAGATATTACTAATTTATTGAGAAATATTACTCCCGTTTTTAGGCTACCCCTTACTGGAGTGATATTTTCTGGTCATACCCATTCTTAATAAAGGAGACTGACACTAGATTACACCAGACTAACGTATCAAGATGACGTGAGCCGCAGCTCTCACTTCCTCTTGATTACTTATTCGTCTGAAGGCGGGGACTATGAAGCCAGCGCTGATTGGATGCAGGGCTCATGTGATGTAACAACCTCACATGAGCTCCAGGAATGGGGGCAAATATTCAGGCTGAGAACCCCTTCATGGCATGTCAATTTTCAGTTTATGGTTTTTTTGTTTTTTCCATCCCTTTTTCCAAGAGCTATAACTTTTTTTATTTTTCCATCAATGTAGCCATATGAGGGCTTGTGTTTTGTGAGATGAGTTGTACTTCTGAATGACATAATTTATTCTACCACATACTTTACTAGAAAATGGGAAAACAATTCTAAATGCATTGAAATTGCATAAAAAGTGCAATTTCACAATTGTTATTTTTTTTTATTTACCATGTTCACTATATGGTAAAACTGACCTGGAAATATAATTGTCCAGGTTATTAGGAGTATGCGGATACCAAACATGTATAGTTTTTTTTAATTTAAGTGGTGAAAAAAAAATTGGAAATTTGTAAAAAAAAAAAAAAAAGTTGCTTTTGTCGCCCTTTTCTGAGACCCATAACGTTTTCAATTTTGGGTTGTGGGGATACGTGAGGGAATATTTTTGCGCCTTGAGCAGATGTTTTTACTGATACCATTTTGGGGATACAATGTTTTGTTCTCCTCTTATTGTAATGTTGTGGTGGTCAAAAAATGTAGTTCTGGAGTTTTGATTTTTTTCTCTTTACAATGTTTACCGATCGGATTCATTTATTTTATATTTTGGTAGAACAGACTTTTACGAACATAGTGGTTCCAAATACAGTTGAAACCAGAAGTTTACATACACTATATACAAAGACACATATGCATGTTTTTCTCAATATCTGACGTGAAATCAGAATAAGCCTTTCCCTGTTTAGGTCAATTAGGATTACCATAATTTTTAATACTTGCCAAATGCCAGAATAATGAGAGAATGTCTTAAGGCATTTTTATTACTTACTGCAAAGTCAAAAGTTTACATACACTAAGATTGCTATGCCTTTAAACAATTCTGGACTGGCCATATCATGATGTCATGTTTTTGGAAGCTTCTGAAAGGTTTTTTGGCAACATCTGAGTAATTAGAGACACACCTGTGGATGTATTTTAATGCAGACCTGAAACACATTCCTTCTTTGTGTAGCATCATGGGAAAGTCTAAAGAAATCAGCCAAGATATCAGGAAGAGAATTGTGGACTTACACAAGTCTGGCTCTTCCTTGGGTACAATTTCAAGATACTTGAAGGTGCCTCGTTCCTCTGAACAAACACTTATACGCAAGTACAAACAAGATGGGAATGTCCAGCCATCATACCTCTCAGGAAAGAGACGGGTTCTATGTCCCAGAGATGAACGTGCTTTGGTCCAACATGTGCATATCAACCCAAGGACAAAAGCAAAAGACTTTGTAAAGATGATGGCGGAAGCTGGTCAGATTGTGTCAATATCCATAGTGAAACGATTACTGTATCAACATCAGCTGAAAGGCCACTCTGCCAGGAAGAATCCATTACTCCAAAACTAACATAAAAAATGAATGTTTGCAAATGCACACAGGAACAAAGACCTTAATTTTTGGATACATGCCCTGTGGTCTGATGAAACTAAAATTGAACTTTTTGGGCATAATGATCATCGTTACGTTTGGAGGAAAAAGGGAGAAGCTTGGAAGCCTAAAAACACCAACCCAACTGTGAAATACAGGGGTGGCAGCATCATGTTGTGGGGTTGTTTTGCCTTAAAATATTTTTTTTTAAATTTTTTGACACTTAATCTGACAGCAGCAATCGGCTGCTTGCTGTAGTTTTCATAAAATTACTGTTTTTCCGCAGTAGATGATCACCGGAGGACTAGAATACTGTCTGCCATGTAGCCCTACATATTCATGAGCTCTGTATAAACCCGCCTACGCAACTGATTGACAGTTTTCTGCCTATGCACAGTGCACACAGAGAGCAGCCAATCAGTGGTGTGAGTGCAGCTATACAGTGCTCAGCATTTAGAGAACAGGTAGATCTTCAGTAGATAAAACAGTTTTTAATGAAGGCGTGACGCCCTCCCTGAGTGGTGGGGTTACTCGGAGCCGGGTCACTGTAGGTGTCGCGGGGATGCAGTCGTGGCCTAGACCCGTTCCGTGCCCAGGGCTATCACAAGAAAATAATGGGCTTCTGGATGAGTGGGTTGTTCGACTACGCCACCTGTGGTTTCTGGTGAAGGCCACCAGCGCTGCAACAGTTCTCTGAGGCTGGTGTTTTGGGCAGCTCGGTTGGTACTACTCCCCACAGGCGGAGTAGGCCTCAGGGCAGTGGTTGGAGAACTGTAAGGAGGTATGATGGGTGCAGTGCCACGCAGGAATAAACAAGCGGAGGTGGTGAATGAAGTCATCCGGGTCTTTACTCACTTTAGATGAACTTTCAGCCGCAAAGCTTCTCTCTGCTTCACACGGCGTACTGCGGCCACCAGGTAGGGGGTTCAGAACTTCCCAGGTAGATCAGGAGCACCTGTCAAGACCCCATCAGTGTGTTCCTCTCCTTCTCCTTCTCTTCCCGCTAGTGTTCCTCCCTGGGATCCACTAAGCCGCCGGGCTTTTCCAAGAGTGACGTGAAGTACACAGTCAGATATCGGGGGCCGGTCACCCCTTTTGCAGCAGGAATCCCTCTGGCTAAGCCAGAGTAAAGAATACAGGTGGCGACTCCGCTCCGTCCGTATCCCCCTGGGATCCTTTTGCCTGTAGAGCCTATCTCCTCTGCTCCCCTCCAAGGCCTTCTTAGGACAGGACCCTGACCGGGTAGAGACAGTGGTTAACTCTGACCTGCTCCTCGTCTCAAGGCCAGAGTAAGAGGACCGGGTATCTTCAGCCAGCTGCTGACTCTTGCTGGACCCTGACAGAAGACCACAATCAAAGACCTTGATCTTAAGATGGCCGTAGATTAAATATGAATCAATAAGTGCTTCCTAAAAGTGTGTCCTTCACCCTCACCCACTACATGGTTCCCCCTATCTTTGGTTCCCCCCATCTCCTCTATCCCGGGCCGGGGCAGCACCCTGGTGCATTTAGGCCCCCTACAGGACAGGAGTGGTGTAGTGTTGAGTGGCGAAGTGGGGTCCTGGGTGATGCTCCATCCTTACCTGGAAGAGGAGATACCACACCTCTATCTGGATTGCAGTACCCCTGTGGCGACTGAACCCTCAGGGGCGCCACATTCCCCCCCAGTGAAACACAGCACGTCCGCGGGCTGCAATAGAGTAAAGAGTTGGTACAGACATTCAAATTTTAAAAGTTTTTGTAAACAGTAAAACAATCTTCCCTTTATGGGATGTTAGGACACTTTTAACGTTGCGTGATATATATATATATATATATATATATATACTGTAGTATAAATATAGAGAACAATCAAAGAGACATTATACATGTAGACAGATCAGTAGAAAACATTGTAGAAAAGTGTCAATTCAGCAGCATGAGGTAAGCATGAGGGACCTGTTCCAAACCCCCAACGTAGGCCCTGGGGTGGCTGCAGGGCATGAAGATCCCGAGTTGGACCTCCAGGAGAGCCACTCCAGACAGGTTTTGCTTCTGAGGTCTGAGGTAAAAGGGGTTTTGCATAATACCAATAGGGAGCACCTTAATAGGTGCAAACTATTTACAAAGTTAGTCTGTCTACTGCTTAGCATCCGCAGGGACAAATGTCTCTTTCAACTGAATCCGGGTGTAAAAAGGGAAACAAGGAACAGTTCACACAAAAGTTCACACAACAGGGAGACGCATCTCCCGGGGCTGCTCAAAAGTGGTATCCCCACCGGGGAAATGGCTCATCTTTCCCGACGGAGCCTGACCGGTCCTCTGTAGGTAGGTGAGTGGAGGCATCCTCCTTGAATACCCTGTGGACATCCAGGGCATACCACCCACGCTCCCCGTGGTGGCGGGTGTAGGACACCAAATCGCCCGGGTAGAGGTTCCGGCCAGGGTGACCCTGCTCCAGCCGCGGCTCGACGTCCCGCAGGTTGACGAACACGTCCCGGTTGAACTGTGGGCTGCGGATGAAGCCCCATCCTGCCACCTGGTGGAAGCGCACAATTACGCCTTCTTCCCGGGGGCTTGGACGGGTGGCCTCCGCCTGACGGACCTGTGTTTTGACAGCCTTGGCACGCACCTCCAGGCGCTCACAGCGGATCCTCCTGTCCCGCCGCTCCTTCTCGAACTGGAGGAGCTCTTTTCTGCAAGTCTCCTCCCGCCTACGCGCTTCGGCCTAGGTTTCCCGGGGGAAGTCCATCAGGTCACCCCCCCGGTTGTCCCAGGCAAACTCTTCTGCCGCCGGGCAAGCGACCGGGGGCGCAGGCAGCGGCAGTAACGGGGGTTGCTTCGTGCTCTCTATTGGTGCGGCCCAGTCCGGGTTGGGGCAGGTGTTAACCCAGCTAAGCGCAGGGTTCCCCAGATCGGGAGTCGGGAGGCATAGCAGGTCTCCGGCAGTGGCGGCGGCTTGGGCCTCGGCCTCTGGAGCCAGGAGTTGCTCCCATACGATGGCGCCCGGGGATAGGGGTGCCGGCAGGATATTTAGGAGGGCTTCGGTGTGTCCCGCGCCCGGGATAGGGGTTTCAGCCTTACCCGCACTTGGGCTGCACGGGGCCTCCTGGGCTTCCACCGCCTGGGCTGGAGCCTCACTTGTCAGGCGCGACAAGCTCTGGCGGCGGGCCTTGATCCTCCGCAACACCTCTTCTCTCCACTCTGCGACGGCCAGTTGTTGGGCCTCTTCGACTCTCCGGGTCAATTCCTGCGTTTCACCACGGAGGAACTCGGCCTCCTCTGCGGTCAGGTAGATTCCCTCCATAGTGAGGGGGGTAGCAGCTGGTGGGCCAGCGATGGAGGATATCTCCTTTGCTGCTACCATCTTTGCTGCTGGGTGCTGTCTGTTTCTCCTCCTTCTTTTGGGGGGGCTCCAGGGCGGCTGGCTGACGGGCACTCCTTGGGATGTCCCATCCATCTTGACAGGCACTACTATGCGGACTGTCTCTGCTGGAGGGGGCGGTCTGCACTTTTGGCGCTGTTGGGGAGCCAGGCCCATGATGGGAGGATTTTGGTTGCTGTTGTTTTTGCACATAATGGCGTCCGTTCTTCTTGGGCGGGCGCCACATTGAGTGTGAAACAACAGTCTTTTGTGAAAAAGGCGCACAGTACCCATTGGCAATGGGGATTAACTTCTTCCGTTGCTGCCAGCACGCAATCCTGCCGACTACGCCCTCCTTGAGCGGTGGGGTTACTCGGAGGCGAGTCAGTGTAGGTGTCGCGGGGATGCAGTCATGGCCTAGACCCGTTCCGTGCCCAGGGCTGTCAAATGAAAATAATGGGCTTCTGGATGAGTGGTTTGTTCGACTACGCCACCTGTGGTTTCTGGTGAAGGCCACCAGCGCTGCAACAGTCCTCTGAGGCTGGTGTTTTGGGCAGCTCGGTTGGTACTACTCCCCACAGGCGGAGTAGGCCTCAGGGCAGTGGTTGGAGAACTGTAAGGAGGTATGATGGGTGCAGTGCCACGTAGGAATAAACAAGTGGAGGCGGTGAATGAAGTCATCCGGGTCTTTACTCACTTTAGATGAACTTTCAGCCGCAAAGCTTCTCTCTGCTTCACACGGCGTACTGCGGCCACCGGGTAGGGAGTTCAGCACTTCTCAGGTAGATCAGCAGCACCTGTCAAGACCCCGTCAGTGTGTTCCTCTCCTTCTCCTTCTCCTTCTCTTCCCGCTTGTGTTCCTCCCTGGGATCCACTAATCCGCCGGGCTTTTCCAACAGTGACGTGAAGTACACAGTCAGATATCGGGGGCCGGTCATCCCTTTTGCAGCAGGAATCCTTCTGGCTAAGCTAGAGTAAAGAATACAGGTGGCGACTCCGCTCCGTCCGTATCCCCCTGGGATCCTTTTGCCTGTGGAGCCTATCTCCTCTGCTTCCCTCCAAGGCCTTCTTAGGACAGGACCCTGACCGGGTAGAGACAGTGGTTAACTGTGACCCGCTCCTCGTCTCAAGGCCAGAGTACAAGGACCGTGTATCTTCAGCCAGCTGCAGACTCTTGCTGGACCCTGACAGAAGACCACAATCAAACACCTTGAATTTAAGATGGCCGTAGATTAAATATGAATCAATAAGTGCTTCCTAAAAGTGTGTCCTCCACCCTCACCCACTATATGGTTCCCCCTAACTTTGGTTCACCCCATCTGCTCTATCCCGGGCCGGGGCAGCACCCTGGTGCATTTAGGCCCCCTACAGGACAGGAGTGGTGTAGTGTTGAGTGGTGAAGTGGGGTCCTGGGTGATGCTCCATCCTTACCTGGAAGAGGAGATACCACACCTCTATCTGAGGTGCAGTACCCCTTTGGCGACTGAACCCTCAGGGGCGCCACAAAGGCTTACAGCAAGCAGCAAAGAAAGTGGCACATTACTGCAATGAGATCTCTGTCCTACATCATGCTGCTCTCAGATAGGATTAGGACAAACCTGGTGACAGATTTCCTTTATGTATCAGTGCTATGTGGGCTAATGTTCACTTTCAGTGTAATGAAGTGAATGTTATTACCTCCTTTTCAAACAATATATAGATACCTTTCCTTTCAGCCTTGAAAAACTAAAGCTCAATATGAGTATTTGTTTGTGTGATTTTTACAATGCCATATCAGTTGTACGCTAGATTTTTACTGTTTCAAGCTGAAATTAATATGTTGTTTTAGAATCAATGAATTTAAGAAGTTAAAGGTGGTGGACTCATGTCCTTCTTTAATTGCATGGCATGTACATTAACTTTATAGTCCATGGTGAAGGTCTACTAACAGAGACTTGGGACTAGAATTATGAATTGCGACATATTATTTTCATTATATCAAGTATCTATTCAATTTGTGCAGGCAGAGCTATAACAATGGATACATCTTGTAACTCACCAATGTTTAGAAACTTCTGGCCAAAATACCTCCCAAATGTAAGCAATAAAATTATTGTTTTGTGATATGGTAGAAGCATATAAAACAAGTTAGTATCTAATTCCATGATAGGTGACCTTAGCAAAAGTCACTTGTATGAAACATGACCATTTCCATGTGTTTCTCACAAAGATTTTAAAGTGCTCTAAATAAATGATGTTGTATAATAAATAAATGACATATATAGTCAATGTAGTTTTCCTGAAGTCCATTGATCACACCAGTCAAACAAAATCTGTTTGTACCTGGAAACTAAAATGTTAGGCATGGTATTCTTATATGTTCCAATAAAAACAAATATCAATTTCCAAACCACAGAAAATGATTACATTGACTAAATAATGACAAAACGTTGTTTATTTTTGTATTTGATTCAGTTAAAGAAAAACATTGGTACAAGGCAAATCTCTCAGAGATCAGATTAAATACACTTCCTTGTTTCCAACCCGCACATTTTATAGAATTCTTTTGTTCTTCTGCTAAAAATGCATTTCTATATTTTATAGTGACAAAATAAAATCAAACAAGCTAAAACACAAAATAGCATTGCATTGGGATACCTTTATCATGTTCTACAAGTTTACAAAATACTTCAGTGTGTCCTAAAAATCATATCTGAAAAAATGATGGTCTTAAAGTTATATCCATTTTGGGTTACATTCCATCAAGCATTACAAGTCCCTTGTTTTTTCTTTTGTCAGTGATTTTTCAAAGTTTTTTTCCACGTAGTACTCTGTTTTTCTTGTTTTTTTTTGTGTTTTATATTTTTTGTTAGTAATTTTTTTTAAGTTTGATAAACATATTATTCTGTTTGTGTCTGTTATGCTTTGAATTATTGTACAAAGAGTTCCATATTTGAACATCTACATCCATCACAATTTTATAGATAGGGATTAGTGTTTTATTATCTGTATCCACACTAGCAAAATTGTTTCTGTTTCAAGGAAAGCATAGGGGAAATTATACACTGATCAATCATAACTTTAAAACCACTGACAGGTAAAGTGAAGAACATTGATTATTCATTACAATAGCACTTGTCAAGGAGAGGGGGTTTAGACAACAAGTGAACAAGTTAAATTTGATGTATTAGAAGCAAGAAAATGGGCAAAATCATGATGTCTGAGCATCTTCAAAATTACAGATCTTGTGGAATGTTCCCAATATATAGTGGATAGTACTAGGGATGAGCAAATCATTTGAAATTCAAATTCATCGGTTTCACAAAATTTTCCCATTAATTAAATTTGCGCAAATTACATAATTAAAAATCCTTTAATTGTCTAGAAAATATTTGTAGTGCTCCCTCACTCACTAAGGGTGGCCCCCAAACTTGTTAACCCTGTGTCCCACTGACATAAGGGTAATGCAGTATCATCCAGTACCATGCCATCTAATGGCTGTACCTGAAAATAACACATTTTCAGATGACTAAAACATACAGTTACTAAAACAGTTCTATAGGGGAGTGGGGTAGGAATTCTCCACACACCCCTCACATCCTCCCAGTCTTAAAACATTGCCGTCCTCGGCCGGCAATACGGACCTATAAAAGAATGGGAAGTTAGAACATGTTTAAAACATTTTAAAACTACAAGTGAGTATTTTGACCACAACGTCTTCTTCTCACTGACGCCATCCCTTCTCTGTCAAGGGCCCTGGAACTGGAAACAAAAACAGTCCATTTGTTTTCAGCAGGCCGCATAGTTCATTTTAAGACAAAGCTAGAACCGGTCCTCCTTGGTGAGGACCCTGGAAGCAAGTATGCAGCTCATGTTTGGGTACTTTTCCACAGCACCGGTCCTTCTTGGTTAAGGACCCCGGAATACGAAATGTCTCAAACAGTCCTTAGTTTGGGGCAACTGCACCTTTAAGATTCCAGCAGAAAAAGGCGCAACAGGTACAGCAAAAAAAAATAGAAAAATAAAAGTAAGTCTATCTGGGCTCAACTGGGCTTCTCATCAGCCCCGAGGGTACTTCTTCCTCTTGTAATACAGGCCAGCCGGCCTTGGAGGTCATGGACAACTAACTGCCATTCCCTTTATAGGGGGAAAGAGCTTCAAGCCACTCGGTCATTGAAGGAATAGTCCTTAATGACAACAAACAGGCCTCCTGGCCACAAAGGAAGGAAACCACTTCACTTAAAGCGGACAACTCACATTATCTGGGTTTTTTCCTCCAAACACACTGGCGAACGGCCACAGTGGAGTCACTTCTTTAATCTGTTGTAGCAGACTTTCCAGGAACTTGGGGTAGGTGGTCACCTGGAATCTTCTTTCAGGCTTCTCTCAAGGAAAGTGGAGCCACTTCCAGATGAAGTCATCACTGCAACTACCTGCACATCTGCATCAGGTTCCCATACTAAAGTCAAAGCCCAAAATCCTTCCCGGAGCTCCTCAACCATATTCCTCCCCTTGGCATACCACTGCTCAATGCTTCTGAGGAATTCACCACAGCTCCTTTGGGTTGACAACTGAGCACGATGCAATAGCTGCTAGCCTGCGTCTGACCTTACTGAACGAAATGGAGCTGAGGCTTGCATATCTTCTGCAGTGGGCTCTACCTCTTCTGGGTACTCTGGAGGGGTCACATACTCTCCGGTCCCGCCAGCGGTGTACACTGAGTGTCTCACTTCAGGCTGAACCACAATAACTGGGGATGGTAGTACCTCCAGAACTACTTGATCGCGGTAATCAGGTCCCCAGGGCAGGCAAAAGACTCCAAATCCCCGCCAGTAATCGTCCACTGCATATGGGTCCTCATTAGTGTTGAGCGAGCACTAAAATGCTCGGGTGCTCGAAGCTCGGGCCGAGCTCGCCGTGATACTCGGGTGCTCGACCCGAGCAACGAGCCCAATGTTAGTCTATGGGAGACTCGAGCATTTTTGTGGTGGCACCCCCGGCAGTCTTTTAAAAGCCTAACAAGTGCCCAAAACGATAGTGACAGTGCTGAAATGACATGGGGACAGCATGGGGATCGCCCCAGGAAGCATTTCTGACCCCCAGGTCACTGCTGTCAACAACGTGGTCAGAGGTATTAAGCCACTTTTACAGGCTCACAATAAAACGAAAGTGAAACTTTTTTCCTGTGAAATATGTTAAGGAACATCCTTTCCAGGGAAAAGACTTGTGTATAAGTTAAAATAAATGACCAAAAATAAAAATACTCCTCCACACCTTCGGCTATGTTCACAAGTAGCATTTTTTATGCGTTTTTGCACTTTTGTATTGCTGTCAACTATGACAAATGCATTCACCGGGAAATGTCATTTTAACATTTTACAACCTTATCTGGCCATGTGCTGTGTGACACATGCATAAAGTGCTGAAAAGACATGGGAACAGCATGGGGAAGACCCCTGGAAGCATCTCTGACTCCCAGGTCACTGTCTAAAAGTGTGCCCATCATAAGTGATCCTTGCCGCATCAGAAGATGCAGACTTGCAACTATCCCCATGCAAGTTCTAGTCCCAGGGCAGTGTTCAATTGTACCTCCTCCATTCCTTGCAACACAAGCGCAAGTATGCAGCCTGCCACCCACCCACCCCCAGGCTGCAATACCATACTGCTTGCTTGCTTGAACTTGAAATTGGGCCTTTTAGGCATGTGGAGGCGGAATCTGGCCACCACGTCATGGCTGTGTTGGCGGCCTGGAATCCATACTCAGTCCCCAGCCACCCGGTGGCCGGGTGTCCATACTCAGTCCCCAGCCGCCCCGCGGCCGAGTGTCCACACGGTCCCCAGCCGCCTGGGGGCAGTCGGGTGTCCATAAACGGTCCCCAGCCGCCCCCATTTCTCCTTGGAACATCCCCCCACACACTTTTCTTAGCCCGGCCTGCTTTAGGCAGCATTGGACGAGCCCACCAGAGAACCAGACTCCTCCGGTGGGCCCTGACTTCTCCATCGGTGGAGTTGAGAGTGCCAAGGTGAGGAGCATGATGATGATGACAGAAGTTAGCATCATCTATGTTTTCTTTTAATGCAAGTGTAAGTGTGCAGCCTGCCACCCACCCACCCCCAGACTGCAATTCATACTGCTAGCTTGCACTTGAAATGGGGCCTTTTAGTTTAGAGGAGGCCAAAGCTGGCCACTACCTCATGGCTGCTTCGGCAGCGAGGTATCCATACTCAGTCCCCAGCCGCCCCTATTTGACCTGGTGTGCCTTATACATAAGATTAAGCGCGTATACCAAAACATTACCTGTGCCCTCCCCAGTGCATTTAGTGGGAAGGAGAGCCTATTCCGCTGTAGTGTGTGCATGCCAAACCCCTGTTCATGGTACATGCGAAGATGCCTCCCACCTTGCACCTGTCATTGCAGACTTGCAACTATCCCCATTCAAGTCCTTGTCCCAGGGCAGTGTTCAATTGTACCTCTCCCATTCCTTGCAATGCAAGCGCAAGTATGCAGCCTGCCACCCACCCACCCCCAGGCTGCAATACCATACTGCTTACTTGCTTGCACTTTAAATTGGGCCTTTTAGGCATGTGGAGGCGGAATCTGGCCACCACGCCATGGCTGTGTCGGCGGCCTGGTATCCATACTCAGTCCCCAGCCGCCTGGTGGCCGGGTGTCCCCGCTTGCTCCCCAGCCTCCAGGGGGTGGCCGGGTGTCCATACTCGGTCCCCAGCCACCCCTATTTGTACCGGTAACCTTTCCCACACTTTTCTTAGCCTGGCCTGCTTTAGGGCAGCATTGGCCGAGCCCACCGGACTATCAGACTCCTCCGGTGGGCCCTGGCTTCTCCATCAGGGGAGTTGAGAGTGCCAAGGTGAGGAGCATGATGAGGATGATAGAAGTTAGCATCTGCTTTGTTTTGTTGTAATGCAAGCGCATGTATGTAGTAGCGGCTAGGCCTGAGGAGGTCAGCGTTTTGGCGCATATCCTACCTCCTCTGAGGATTGCTGGATGTTTTCCTGCTACTATCCAAGTTCTATGACTCCCGTTAAAACAAAGCTTCAGGTGATAAATGATGGATGAGGTAGTGGCAAAGGACAAAGAGCAGGAGGAACAGGGACCATTCACATCAATATCAGGCCAGTCAACCATATATGTCTTGTAGGATATGTTTCTGTAACAAAAGGAGCGGTTCGGCTACACAGTTATAGGGCATACAGTGAGTGCAATGCCTACCAAAAATTTCGAGGCACTCCAATGCCCCTTGGAAATGACATGGAGGTCAGAGGGCGTTAACTAAACCTTTTTTTCCATTTATAGCAACTGGGTCTCCTGTGCACTGTTGGCCTAAGCAGTGAATGGAATGCTTTCCAAAAATTATGAGGTACTGCAATGCCCCTTACAAGAGCCATGTGTGGCACCCCAGGGGTCTGGTCACCACAGTAATAGAGATTACGTCGGAGAGCAAGTGGAAGGTTTCCTGGTCAGGATCCCTTAAACATGCAACATCCTCCTGCCCCAGTCCTGGGAGGGGAGAATTCTGCCCTTATAAACTGGATCTGGGGTGGGGCTGAGTGAGTCAGAGAACAGAGAACAGTCAGAGTCAGAGTGAGAGCAAGGGAAAGTAACAGCAAGGAGCTCTGTAGGAGCTAGGAGCTAAAGACGAGGGTCTGGAAGCTCAGCAGAGCTTGCCCTGGCAGAAGACAATAGGAACCGGACACATGAGTCCGAAGCTGTGAGGACTTATATATCCAGCAGCAGAAACCAGCCGGCAGGGGATTTCAGGTCCTCTGGCCATAGAAGCCCGGAGGCTCAGTCACAAGCAAGGGACCAGTACCGCCGTCATGGAGCGGAGGCTAACAGAAGGCCCCAAGTCACCAGCCATACGGGTGAGCACTACACGGTACACTCAGGGACGTGGGCTACTTCTACCCGCTTACAGCAAGGTAGCCAGGAAGAGTGCAGACAGACGGGGAGGCCTACAACTCCACCTGGCCAGGGGAACTCCTGCTTGCTCACAGACTGACCAGGCCTCTTATGCTAGCCAGTACTCCCGGGAGGGTCTACCTTATAATCATCAGTAAAGACCCTAAACTGCACTGCAAAGACTCTGAGTCATTCCTGCTGCGCTCGTGCACCATCACCCCCATCATCCACACTCACTGCCCTGAGGCTATACTCCTCCCGAGGGGAGTTATCCCATTTTATGCTGCGCACACAACACCAGCCTCAGCGGTCTGCCTCGCAGCGGTGGTACTCCCTGACCGCAATCCACGGGTGGCGCAGTCGGACAATTAACCTCAAAACCTAAGAAAGATTGCCACTGGTTTGACCAGCCTGAGCCACGGGACCGGGTCACCACCACGGAGACTACAGACCCCAGAGACCCGGCACCGGGTATCCCACACACGTGTACACACGGCCCAAGGGGCGCGTCACATGCAGTACAGCATATTACAAACATAAGTCCCATTATTGGGGAGTGGGTCTCCCATAGTATTTGCTTATGCCTTGCAAGCAAAAGCTGCCAAAAATTAGGATGGAGCAACTTGCAATGCCCCTTACAAGAGCCATGCAGTACAGCATATTACAAACATAAGTCCCATTATTGGGGAGTGGGTCTCCCATAGTATTTGCTTATGCTTTCCCAGCAAAAGCTGCCAAAAATTAGGACGGAGCAACTTGCAATGCCCCTTACAAGAGCCATGCAGTACAGCATATTACAAACATAAGTCCCATTATTGGGGAGTGGGTCTCCCATAGTATTTGCTTATGCTTTCCCAGCAAAAGCTACCAAAAATTAGGACGGAGCAACTTGCAATGCCCCTTACAAGAGCCATGCAGTACAGCATATTACAAACATAAGTCCCATTATTGGGGCGTGGTTCTCCCATAGTATTTGCTTATGCTTTCCCAGCAAAAGCTGCCAAAAATTAGGACGGAGCAACTTGCAATGCCCCTTACAAGAGCCATGCAGTACAGCATATTACAAACATAAGTCCCATTATTGGGGAGTGGGTGTCCCATGGTATTTGCTTATGCTTTCCCAGCAAAAGCTGCCAAAAATTAGGATGAAGGAACTTGCAATGCTGGCACCCTGGTGGTATAGTGGTGGTGGAGGCTGAGGATAAGGAGAAGAAGATTAAACAGCCGAAAAGAGGAAGCGTATACCCATGTGTGGGTGTGAAGCGGTGCATGTGAATACACCTCCAGAAATAACACAGTGGATTTGACTTTATGTTACTCTACTGTCATTTGGTGGTGATGAGAAGTCTGGCCCAATCCAGCCCTTGTTCATTTTGATAAGGGTCAGCTTGTCAGCATTGTCAGTTGACAGGCGAATGCGCTTATCAGTTATAATTCCCCCAGCGGCACTAAAAACACGCTCCGATAACACGCTAGCGGCAGGGCAGGCCAGGACCTCCAAGGCGTACAGAGCGAGTTCATTCCAAGTGTCCAGCTTGGATACCCAATAATTAAAAGGCACAGAGGAATCACGGAGGACGCTGGTACGATCGGCAAGGTACTCTCTCACCATCTTTTGAAACTTTCCACTCCTTGTGAGAGTACCCCGCGCCTCAGGGCCTGTAAGCTGGGCGGGCATAAGAAAACTGTCCCATAACATTGACAGTGTTCCCCTGCCTCTGCTGGATTAGAGTTGCATCTCTCTCGCCTGTACGCCTTGGTTGGGCAACGAACTGTGACCTCTGCCGCTAGCGTGTTCAGATGGGAATTTTTTTAAGAGTTCTGCAGCAAGGGCCTTCTGGTATTGCCCCATTTTTGTAGACCTCTCCACCTCAGGAATAAGAGAGTGAAAGTTCTCCTTGTAGCGGGGGTCTACAAGTGTCACCAACCAGTAATGACTGTCACTCAACATTTTGACAACGCGAGGGTCACGGTTAAGGCAGCGTAACATAAAGTCAGTCATGCGTGCCAGACTGGTAACGGGCAAGATTTAAGTGTCCTCACCAAGATGACGACTGACCATGCTCTCCTCCTCCTCCTCTTCCTCCTCCCCCCTGTCCTCAGGCCACCCACGCTGAACCGACGGTATGACACTTGTACAGGTACTACCGTCTACAACGCATGATAGCAGCTCCTGTTCTTCCTCCTCCTCCTCCTCCTCCTCCTCTCCCTCATTGTCCCCCAATGCACGTTGGGATGAGATGAGGCTGGGCTGTGTGTAATCGCCCGCTACGGCTTCTTGATCCATCTCATCATACTCTGGCTGCAGTGCCTCCTCTTTAATTCTCTGCAGAGAGCGTTGCAAAAGACAGACAAGTGGGATGCTGACGCTAATGATGGCGTCATCGCCACTCACCATCTTGGTGGCCTCCTCAAAGTTTGTCAGGATGGTACATATGTCAGACATCCAGGTCCACTCCTGAGGTCTTATGTGTGGAGTCTGACCTGAATATCGACGGCCTTGTTGCAGCTGGTACTTCACAACTGCTCTCTTCTGCTCACAAATCCTTTGCAACATGTGGAGGGTAGAGTTCCAACGTTTGGGGACATCACACACCAGTCGGTGTGCCGGAAGCTGCAAACTCTGCTGCAACACAGCAAGGGCGGCGGAAGCTGTAGCCGACTTGCGAAAATGAGCTGACAGGTGGCGTACTTTCATGAGCAGATCTGGCAACTCGGGGTACGATTTAAGAAACCGCTGAACCACGAGGTTAAGCACATGAGCCAGGCATGGTACGTGTGTGAACTCACCTCGCCTCATAGCCGCCACCAGATTACGGCCATTGTCACACACGACCATGCCGGGATGTAGGTTCAGCGGTCTCAGCCACAGATCTGCCTGCTCTTTCACAGCTGTCCACAACTCACAAGCAGTGTGAGGTTTATCATCTAAGCTTATGAGTTTCAGCACAGCCTGTTGCCGCTTGGCGGAGGCAGTACTGCAATGCTTCCAGCTTGTAACTGATGTTGTGATATCTGAGATGGAGGCTGAACATGAGGAGGAGGAGGAGGAGGAGGATGCGCAGGAGCTGTACACTGTGGGGGCAACTCTGACTGACATAGGGCCCGCAATCCTCGGTGTGGGGAGGATGTGTTCCGTCCCAAGGTCCGACTGGGTCCCAGCTTCCACTATGTTTACCCAGTGTGCCGTCAGAGAGATGTACCGTCCCTGGCCACAAGCACTTGTCCACTTGTCCGTTGTCAGGTGGACTCTCCCAGTAACTGCGTTGTTGAGGGCACAGCAGATGCTTTGTGACACGTGCTTGTGTAGTGCGGGGATGGCACACCGGGCAAAATAGTGTCGGCTGGGGACTGAGTACCGAGGGACGGCCACCGCCATAAGATTGCGGAAGGATTCCGTCCCCACCAGCCTAAAAGGCAGCATTTCCAATGCAAGCAGTCGTGAAATGTGCGAATTTAGGACTGTGGCCTGTGGGGCGTTAGCTGCGAATTTCCGCTTTCGCTCAAAGGTCTGGGATATGGACAATTGAACGCTGCGGTGGGACGTGGACGTGGACGTTGGTGCTGTTTCTTGAGAAACTGCCATAACAAGTGAAGACTGAGAGGAGGGGGCATCTTTACATGCAGTATGGACAGGGGATTGCCTTGCACACACAACAGGGGGTTCTATTGCACGCACAACAGTGGAAGAAGCAGTGGTGACACCCGCTGACACTGGTCGTGGACCCTGGGTTTCGCCCCACAAAGTCGGGTGCTTTGCTGCCATGTGCCTGATCATGCTGGTGGTGGTCAGGCTGGTAGTTTTGTCACCCCTGCTGATGCTAGCATGGCAGGTGGAACATATGGCCTTTTTGGGGTTATCAGCAGAGTCTTTAAAAAAATTCCAGACTCTGGAAGACCTACCGCTTGTACTGGCAACGTCCCTCGTGTTGGTGTTACGGGGAACGGTTGCCTGCCTTCTGTCTGCGGCCACCACACTGCTTCTTCCTGCCTGTTGGGGTACTCTGCCTCTCTCCCCCTATGTGCTGCTGGCCTCACTCTGCATGTCCTCCTTCCACGTTGGGTCAGTTACTAGATCATCCACCACCTCCTCCTCTTCCACTTGCGCACCACGATCCTCCTCCTCACTTCCTGGCAATTGTGTCTCGTCATCGTCCACCTCTTGTGACAGATTGCCAACGTCGACTTCCTGTGGCCGTGGCTGTTCAAATATTTGGGCATCGCAACATGGGATCTCCTCTTCCACCACTTCAAGCGTATCAGGCGAGGGGCCCAAATATGGAAATGGACCAGTGAACAGCACTTCAGAGCGTCCAAGTGTGCGATCACTTGCTGTCTGATGACACTCGGCATGGTGGGAGGAAGGAGCATCAGGGTGAGGAGGAGTATGCGGTCGAGACTCACGGCTACTAAGAGTTGACCGTGTGGAAGACAGACCGGAGGTGGTGGTGCCCAGGTAACTGGAAGTATTGTCTGCTATCCAATTAATAACCTGTTCACACTGATCAGTTCTCAATACTGGTGTTGTTCTGTGCTTCCCTAGTAATTCGGTCAAGAAGTGGGAGCGAGAAGATGTGGCTGTTGGTTGTGGCACATTTTCACCTTGGCCACGGCCCCGTCCTCTGCACGAACCATCACCAGAACGTCCACTTCCACGTCCCTTGCCACGCGCCTTGCCCATTGTAAATGAAGTAAAATAGCTTACACTTGCACTATCAATGGAAAAAGGGTAATAAAGAGTAGATTAGAACCGTGGAAGAGGAAAACCACAGTTATTGTTTACTGGGGTATGCCACACTTTTTTAAATAGAGATATTTGCGGCTGAACAGTGAGCGACACACTCAAACTGCTTTTTTTTTAGATACCAAAGGCCCAAAGCTGGATAGTACAGCGATTTGACCCGCGGAACTGCGAAACCACACTGGGATGTCGGACCTACACAAGACTATTTTCAACAGATATATTTTTGTGTCACAACAGTCAGGAGACACTACTGTTTTTCTTTACGGAAAAAACTACCAAAACCTGAATAATAGAGATTTTTTACCGTGGAACAGCAAAACCACAGTTATAATTTACTGGTGTATACCAGGCTTTTTAAAATATATATATATTTGCGGCTGAACAGTGAGCGACACACTCAAACTGTTTTTTTTAGATACAAATGGCCCAAAAGTGGATAATACAGAGGTTTGTACTGTGGAACTGCAAAACCACACTTCTATTTCTCGGGCCTACACCAGACTATTTTCAACAGATATATTTGTGTCTGAAAAATCAGGGAGACACTATTTTTTTTTTTTTTACAGCAAAAAATGCAAAAAGCAGGATAATAGAGATTTTTTACCGTGGAACAGCAAAAGCACACTTCTGTCTCTCGGGCCTACACCAGACTATTTTCAACAGATATATTTGTGTCTGAAAAATCAGGGAGACACTATTTTATTTTTTTTTTACAGCAAAAAATGCAAAAAGCAGGATAATAGAGATTTTTTACCGTGGAACAGCAAAAGCACACTTCTGTCTCTCTGGCCTACACCAGACTATTTTCAACAGATATATTTGTGTCTGAAAAATCAGGGAGACACTATTATTATTTTTATACAGCAAAAAATGCCAAAAACAGGATAATAGAGATGTTTTACCGTGGAACATCAAAACCACAGTAATAATTTACTGGTGTATACCAGGCTTTTTAAAATATATATATATTTGCGGCTGAACAGTGAGCGACACACTCAAACTGTTTTTTTTAGATACAAATGGCCCAAAAGTGGATAATACAGAGGTTTGTACTGTGGAACTGCAAAACCACACTTGTATTTCTCTGGCCTACACCAGACTATTTTCAACAGATATATTTGTGTCTGAAAAATCAGGGAGACACTATTTTTTTTTTTTTTACAGCAAAAAATGCAAAAAGCAGGATAATAGAGATTTTTTACCGTGGAACAGCAAAAGCATACTTCTGTCTCTCTGGCCTACACCAGACTATTTTCAACAGATATATTTGTGTCTGAAAAATCAGGGAGACACTATTATTATTTTTATACAGCAAAAAATGCCAAAAACAGGATAATAGAGATGTTTTACCGTGGAACATCAAAACCACAGTAATAATTTACTGGTGTATACCAGGCTTTTTAAAATATATATATATTTGCGGCTGAACAGTGAGCGACACACTCAAATTTTTTTTTTTAGATACAAATGGCCCAAAAGTGGATAATACAGAGGTTTGTACCGTGGAACTGCAAAACCACACTTGTATTTCTCGGGCCTACACCAGACTATTTTCAACAGATATATTTGTGTCTGAAAAATCAGGGAGACACTATTTTTTTTTTTTACAGCAAAAAATGCAAAAAGCAGGATAATAGAGATTTTTTACCGTGGAACAGCAAAAGCACACTTCTGTCTCTCTGGCCTACACCAGACTATTTTCAACAGATATATTTGTGTCTGAAAAATCAGGGAGACACTATTATTATTTTTATACAGCAAAAAATGCCAAAAACAGGATAATAGAGATGTTTTACCGTGGAACATCAAAACCACAGTAATAATTTACTGGTGTATACCAGGCTTTTTAAAATATATATATATTTGCGGCTGAACAGTGAGCGACACACTCAAATTTTTTTTTTTAGATACAAATGGCCCAAAAGTGGATAATACAGAGGTTTGTACCGTGGAACTGCAAAACCACACTTGTATTTCTCGGGCCTACACCAGACTATTTTCAACAGATATATTTGTGTCTGAAAAATCAGGGAGACACTATTTTTTTTTTTTACAGCAAAAAATGCAAAAAGCAGGATAATAGAGATTTTTTACCGTGGAACAGCAAAAGCACACTTCTGTCTCTCTGGCCTACACCAGACTATTTTCAACAGATATATTTGTGTCTGAAAAATCAGGGAGACACTATTATTATTTTTATACAGCAAAAAATGCCAAAAACAGGATAATAGAGATGTTTTACCGTGGAACATCAAAACCACAGTAATAATTTACTGGTGTATACCAGGCTTTTTAAAATATATATATATTTGCGGCTGAACAGTGAGCGACACACTCAAACTGTTTTTTTTAGATACAAATGGCCCATAGAACTGCAAAACCACACTTCTATTTCTCTGGCCTACACCAGACTATTTTCAACAGATATATTTGTGTCCGAAAAATCAGAGGCACACTTTTTTTTTTGGGGGGGGGAGGCACCAAAAGGTTAATAAGATGGGTATTTGTACATTGTGAAGGAGGAAAAAAAAAAAGAGGATTTAGATAAAAAAAAAGGATTTTTCCTGGCCCCCGGGACCTGGAGCTAAGTCCAGCAATTTCAGCAACAGGAGCAGCACACAGGACTGTAATGCAGCGCTTGCTGGTATAACCACTGCGTCTCCTATACAGCCTGCCTGCCTGCCTGATATACCTGGGATGGATATTAGTCCTGAGAAGGACTGTTTGTTTGATCTGGCAGCCTTTACAGACCCTACACTAACTATTTTGCAGGATATATCTCTCCCTAAATCAGCAGCGCTGTCCCTACACTGTCTGATCCGGAGCGACTGTGTCCAAGATGGCGGCGCCCGGTTTTAAATACTCGAGGTGACGCTGTGCGGCCAGCCAATCACTGTAATGCCCACAAACAACATGGCTGCGGCATTACAGTGACTGGCTGGCAATCCCTGCATGTTCATTGGCTCTGTAAAGAGTGCCAAACATGCAGGGCGGAGACCCGAGCTCCCGCCCGAGTAACCCGGAAATGCTCGGCGCTCGCCGAACATCCCGAGTAGCGTGATGCTCGGGCGAGTACCGAGCAGTGTCGAGCATGTTCGCTCAACACTAGTCCTCATATTGACTCTCACCAGTCATGTCCTCCATCTCATTGTCATCACCGCCAAAGCTCATTCGCCATGCAGGCTGTGCTCTTACCTAGTGGTCACTGTGTGCCATCATGACTGATGTTTTCCCCAGCTCCTCTCTCTCCACAAGCTACAGGGAAAATGGCGCCGGACTTTCACTCACTGCGCACTTCCTGTGACCTTCGGCTTGCCTCCTCCTGGGCCAGCTGGTTGATGTGGTCACTGCGTTGCCCATCACTAGGTCGCGCCCACTGCACACATCGTCGCTTACTCGGTGGGCCTATCTTCATCTTGAACCGCACCCTCTTCTTGTAGGCGACTCCTCTTCTGGGCTTAACCCTGACTTCCAGACATCCTCTTCTCCATGCCGGCCTCTGAGTGGGTTGTGGGTATTTTCCCGCCTCCTTGCGCTGTCTCCGCAAATGAAAGGTCAGTCTTTTACCGCCAATCTCCGCCATCTTGTGGCCCACATTGCCGGCCACCATCTTAGGATCGCCATCTTCGTCCGCCATCTTGGTTCGTACGTTTTTCATTATCTTCTGTTTCTCTTCAGGTGCCTCTCTTGCGCCAGGGGCATTTTTCTTGCAGTCCTTCTTCGGCATTCTCTCTCTTGCGCCACAGGACCTATTCACCCCGCTGTTTGGATGTGAGGACTTCGCATCCTGCCGACTACTCCAAATGTAATGGAGGGCAGGGTGGTAGTCATGGGCGAGAGTCGTGGTGTATTCTTCATCACTCCGGGCCGCTACAGAAATATGGGAACGTGCTTGTCCCTGGGTGTCTGTGGTGTGCTGTACTTTGGGCTGTATGCTGTGTGAGTCTTTACTCACTTTCTTCCTTGGGTCAGATGGGTGCAGATCCTCTGTGCTTTGAATAAAAGATGACACCATTCTTTAAAAACAAAACAGTCCCATTTACTTCACCAGCACGGCCTTAGAAACCGGGGATTACAGGTACAACACTTTTTGCAAAACACGGCATTCACAGATGATAAAACACAGTCTCAATCCCCACACGGTGCAATTCACTGTGTGACTCGGCCCCAGTGGAAACTGCCTCTGTACTTTCTCATGGGGAAGCTCCTGCTTCACCCCACCGCTCCTAATACCTGACTCTAACAGGGACGATCTCACTTCTAAGGCTTCGTAGTCCAGGCATGTCCATTACTGCCTATTGGCTTGAAGAGGCCAGGATCCACAAATTGAACTTTAGAGTATAGATTATACTGTGGTGTGCCTGTTCCTGTTAATCCTCCTGATTTCTCCCACACACACCCATCTCTTTTCTTCTCTGTCTCTCCTTACTCACTTCTACTTCTTAATTGACTAAAACATGGCCGACACCAACTCCCAGTGCTCCCTCACTCACTAAGGATGGCCCACCTAAAAATAACACATTTTCAGATGACTAAAACATGCAGTTACTAAAGCCGTTCTATAGGGGAGTGGAGTAGGAATTCTCCACACACCCCTCACAGCAGCACATCAGAGAGTTAGGACAAGGCAAACTTGGAGATGTATGGCAGTTTAGGGCTAGCAGCGGCAGCCCTGTCAGCATCCAGTATACATAACATGATGGACAGTGAGTAGATGCCCGGTGGAATGTGGTCCATTAGCACTAGTGGCAGCAGAATGATGTAGATGAAAGTCAGCTGATCAGGCAGGCAGACAAATGGTATGGTCGACTTAATCATTTTCATCAGTCATCAGTGCATGACAGTCTGCACTGATCCATACCTTCATTTTGACAAACATTAGGATTTCCATGCTTGTGGCAGATAACCTGGTCCACTTTTTTGTCACAAATCCACTGGCCACACTGAATACTTTCTCTCACATGACACTGAAAGCTGGACAAGACGGTACTCCAATAGCAAACTGGGACTGTTCTTACCACTGGTCCAATTTGTTGACTCAAATTGAGGCTCAGGGTATCTACTTCAGAAAGGACACAGTCTAAGTACAACTGAACTTTTCTGTTTAGCCGGTGTGGCTGTTTTTGCTAAAGTGGGCCAAGTTGTCGAAATGGCAGAAAAAACATCAGGTCCATTATGTCAGATATACTGTAGATGCTGTTGCTGCTTCAGCTACTTGTTGTAGCCTTAATGCTGGCACAGGTGGGGGACTCTTTCTTCTGCATGGATTGCATAGGGGTCTGCTGGTCAGTTATGCGAGGGGCAGGCGTTTGCTCACCTTGACATGCTTAACATGTCACTCTCTGCAAGGAGAAACGTTACCCCTTGGATCCCGGTCAGACGCGTTTCACTCAGCCAAATCCTTATCCTAAGTCACGTGACAAGGCTTGTTGGAGAGTCGATATTGACTTTTAGGATTGCTACCTCCTATAGGTGGCAGGAGAGTTCTAGTCCTCTTCCTCTCTGAAGTGACAATTTGCTTAACAAAAGCTTCACAGAGCATGTAACAGAGCTTATCCTGGAAGAAAACCAATTTGAACTCTCTTTCGGAAGCTGGAGAAAATTATCCCATTTTACTTTTTTAGCGAGGATCTGTAAGTGTGGCTATCCAACAGTCATTACTTTGCTTAATGTTAATAAAGCATATAGCTTGCCATGCTCGCCAGCATGACTGAGGGCCCCTTTGTTTCATTGCTGTAATCCCAATGTAACGGTTGGTTGTCATCGCCAGCTTTGTAGTTATCATAATTTTTGCTCTGTCTGCTTGCTCTAAGTCCACAGGGCACCACCTGGTTTGTGCCAAGTCTACATCCTCCATCACTTCCACCTGCTACTGCTCCTTCTCCGCTTCCTTTTCCTGCCCCAAATCCTGCAGCGTGTGACATGGAAATTGAGGGCAAATTGGTGTTCTTTCTCCATCCCTTTTTGCATGCTGGTGATTTTTTTTATCCAGGATAAATATTAGTGAGATTACATCTCTGGTTACACACGTGTCCCTACTGACAAATGTTTTGGCTTCTTTAAAGGGCCTCAGTAGATGACACACATCCCTCACTTGCTGCCAATGTCACATCTACAATTAACCCATTCTCCAGTAGTATTGCTGCATGATGTACTCCTTCACCACTTTACATTGTTTGTACAAATGATGCAACATATAGGCTATATGCCCATGTAGCAGATTTGAAGCAGAGCGTTTTTGCCTCTCTCTGGCAGAAAAAAACGCATGCAGATTTACATGCGTTTTTTCTGGCAGAGAGAAGCGTTTTTTCAAGCACTTTTCCAAGCGATTTTGAGCATCACTTGGAAAAGTGCTTGACAAGTTGGTCACACAATATAAATCCATGCAACTGGCATGGATTTATAGTGTGTGATCAACTTAGATGCTTTAAATGCTGCATCTATAGTAAAAAAAAAAAGAATTAAAAAGTTAAAAATAAAAAAACCTGTATATTCACCTCTCCGGTCTCCTTCCGGCGGCGATCCTCTCTCCTCGGCGTACTGGCAGGACCTGCGGTGACGTTATTTAGTCAGCTGATGGTCACGCGACCATCACCTGACCGCTGACGTCAGTGGTCGCATGACCATCAGCTGATTAAATTACATCACCGCAGGTCTTGCAAGTACACCGCGGGATGCCGTGGAGAGAGGACGCGGCCGGGAGGAGACCGGAGAGGTGAGTATACAGTTTTTTTTTTATTTTTAACTTTTTATTTCTTTTTTTCACCGCGTGGTAGCCGGGATGAAGAGGAGTTGTAGTCTCCTCTTCATCCCGGGTACCACACGCACCACGATTACGCCGCAAATTCATGGCCATTGAATTTAATTGAAACGCAGCAAATCCTCAGATACCTGCGGGTTTGCAGCCTTTCAATGTTCCTCAATGGCTGTGAATTTGCGGTGTAATAGCGGTAGAAATGGTAATGCTGCGTTTTGCAACACAATGCGAATTTGACCACTAACAGCTTGACAAGATGCGAGTTTAGTTGACAGGGTGATCCAACTTTGATGTAATGTCCTTAACTCCTTTACAGCCCATGACGTATTAATACGCGTCTGTGCCCTGGGACTTAAGAGCCTGACCCGTATTACTACGTCATCGCGCGCGCACACAGGCTGTGCGGGCACGATCGCCGCCGGGTGTCAGCAGATTGTCACAGCTGACACCCGGTACTATGTGCAGGGAGTGGTCCCGCACTGCTCCCGGCACATTAACCCCCGCAATGCTGCGATCGAAGTCGATCGCAGCATTGCGGTGGCAAGGGGAGGTGATCGCAATACTCACATCCTCTTCCGGCCTCCAGCGCTGTCTGCCGCGGCTTCCTGGGTGTTGCCATGACGACCCGATGTCGTCATGACAACATCCGGGTCACCAGGCAGCAGGAACATTGTTTGGTCATGCGCAGTGCACGACCAAACAATCTTCTCACTGTGCAGGCTGACTGCCTGCATGGCACAGGGATGGTGCTCCATCCCTATGCTATGCAGGCGATCAGAATAAAAAAAGTGAAAGTCACAGAGTGGGGCAAAGTAAAAAAGTGTAAAAACTGTCAGAAAGTGAAAAAAAATAAAAAAAATATAAAAAAAAATAAAAAAAATAATCCACCAAAAATAAAAATATAATGTACCCATCAATAAATATTATTATGAAAAAAAAGCAAACAAACAATAAAAGTACACATATTTGGTATCGCCGCGTCCAGAATGACCTGACCTATAAAACTATCCCACTAGTTAACCCCTTCAGTGAACACGGTAAAAAATAAAAATAAAAAACTAAGCAAAAAACAATGCTTCATCATCATCATACTGCCGAACAAAAAATGGAATAACACGCAATCAAAAAGACGAATATAAATAAAAATGGTACCACTGAAAACATCATCTTGTCCTGCAAAAAACAAGCTGCCATACAGCTCCATCATCTGAAAAATCAAAAAGTTATAGCTCTCAGAATAAAGCGATGCAAAAAAATTATTTTTTCTATAAAATATCTTTTATTGTGTAAAAGCGCCAAAACATGGAAAAACAATATAAATGTGGTACCGCTGTAAACGTACTGACCCAAAGCTGCCTTATCACTTTTACCACACGCGGAACAGAATAAAAAAAAAACAAAAAAAACAATTCCTGAATTGGTTGTTTTTGTTTATTCTGCCTCCCAAAAATCGAAATAGAAAGCCATTAAAAAATGTCACGTGCCTGAAAATGGCACCAATAAAAACATCAACTCATCCCGCAAAAAACAAGCCATCACATGACTCTGTCTGCCAAAATGTGGAAAAATTATAGCTCTCAAAATATGGCGATGCAAAAACTAGATTTTACAAAAAATGCGTCTTTTAGTGTGTGACAGCTGTCAATCGTAAAAACCCCATATGATTCTGGTATCGCTGTAATCGCACCGACCCGAAGAATAAAGTCGTCTAGTCACTTATACCGCACGAGGAACGGCGTAAAAAATAAACTGTCGGGTTAGGGTTGTGCTAGGGTTAGGGTTGTGCTAGGGTTAGGGTTAAACTAGGGTTAGGGCTGGGGGGTTTCCACTGTTTAGGCACACAGGGGCTCTCCAAACGTGACATGGTGTCCGCTAACAAATTGAATGGAAAATCGGCTCAAATTGTTAGCGGACACCATGTTGCATTTGGAGATCCCCTGTGTGCCTAAACATTGGAGCACCCCCACAAGTGACCCCATTTTGGAAACTAGACCCCCCAAGACACCTATCTAGATGCATAGTGAGCACTTGGAACCCCCAGGTGCTTCACAAATTGATTCGTAAAAATGAAAAAGTGGAAAAAAAAATACTTTTTCATTTTTACAAATCAATTTGTGAAGCACATGGGGGTTCCAAGTGCTCACTATGCATCTAGATAGGTGCCTTGGAGGGTCTAGTCTCCAAAATGTGGTCACTTGTGGGGGAGCTCCAATGTTTAGACACACAGGGGCTCTCCAAACGCGACATGGTTCCAATTTGTTAGCGGACACCATGTCGCGTTTGGAGAGCCCCTGTGTGCCTAAACATTGGAGCTCCCCCACAAGTGACCCCATTTTGGAAACTAGACCCCCCAAGGCACCTATCTAGATGCATAGTGAGCACTTGGAAACCCCAGGTGCTTCACAAATTGATTCGTAAAAATGGAAAAGTGGAAAAGAAAACACTTTTTTATTTTTACGGATTAATTTGTGAAGCATCTGGGGATTCCAAGTGCTCACTATGCATCTCGATAGGTGCCTTGGGGGGTCTAGTTTCCAAAATGCTCTCCAAACGCAACATGGTGTCC
Organism: Phyllobates terribilis; assembly: GCF_046119375.1. Taxonomy (NCBI): domain Eukaryota; kingdom Metazoa; phylum Chordata; class Amphibia; order Anura; family Dendrobatidae; genus Phyllobates; species Phyllobates terribilis. The sequence continues at coordinate 606,530,279 of NW_027362764.1, forward strand.
GCTAACAATTTGAGACGATTTTCCATTCAATTTGTTGAAGCACCTGGGGGTTCAAAATGCTCACCACCCATCTAGATAAGTTCCCAGGGGGGTCTAGTTTCCAAAATGGGGTCACTTGTGGGGGGTTTCCACTGTTTAGGCACATCAGGGGCTCTCCAAACGCAACATGGCGTCCGCTAATTATTCAAGCAAATTTTGCAATCGAAAATTCAAATGGCGCTCCTTCCCTTCCGAGCCCTGCCGTGCGCCCAAACAATGTTTTTTTCCCCACATATGAGGTATCTGCGTGCCCAGGGGAAATAGCACAACAAATTTTGGGGTCCTTTTTTCCTGTTACCCCTGCGAAAATAAAAAAAATTAGATCTAAAGTAACATTTTTGTGAAAAAAGTTAAATGTTCATTTTTTTCTTCCACATTCCAAAAATTCCTGTGAAGCACCTGAAGGGTTAATAAAGTTCTTGAATGTGGTTTTGAGCACCTTGAGGGGTGCAGTTTTTAGAATGGTGTCACTTTTGGGTATTTTCTGTCATAAAGACCTCTCAAAGTGACTTCAAATGTGATGTGGTCCCTAGAAAAATGGTTTTGTAAATTTTGTTGGAAAAATGAGAAATCGCGGGTCAACTTTTAACCCTTATAGCTCCATAACAAAAAAAAATGTGGTTCCAAAATTGTGCTGATGTAAAGTAAACATGTGGGAAATGTTATTTATTAACTATTTTGTGTGACATATCTCTCTGATTTAAGGGCATAAAAATTCAAATTTTGAAAATTGCAAAATTTTCTAAATTTTCGCCACATTTCTGTTTTTTTTACAAATGATATCGAAGAAATTTTACCACAATCATGAAGTAAAATATGTCACGAATAAACAATCTCAGAATTAGGGGGATCTGTTGAAGCGTTCCAGAGTAATTACCTCATAAAGTGACAGTGGTCAGAATTGTAAAAATTGGCCTGGTCATTAACGTGCAAACCACCTTGGGTTGAAAAGGGGTTAAAACAAGTCAACATGAGGCTCAATATTGTGTGTGGCCTCCACGTGCCTGTATGACCTCCCTACAACGCCTGGGCATGCTCCTGATGAGGTTGCGGATGGTCTCCTGTGGGATCTCCTCCCAAACCTGGACTAAAGCATCCGCCAACTCCTGGACAGTCTGTGGTGCAACGTGACGTTGGTGGATGGAGCGAGACATAATGTCCCAGATGTGCTCAATCCAATTCAGGTCTTGAGAACGGGCGGGCCAGTCCATAGCTTCAATGCCTTCATCTTGCAGGAACAGCTGACACACTCCAGCCACATGAGGTCTGGCATTGCCCTGCATTAGGAGGAACCCAGGGCCAACCGCACCAGCATATGGTCTCACAAGGGGTCTGAGGATCTCATCTCGGTACCTAATGGCAGTCAGGCTACCTCTGGCGAGCACATGGAGGGCTGTGCGGCCCTCCAAAGAAATGCCACCCCACACCATTACTAACCCACTGACAAACCGGTCATGCTAAAAGATGTAGCAGGAAACAAATCGCTCTCCACGGCGTCTCCAGACTCTGTCACATCTGTCACATGTGCTCAGTGTGAACCTGCTTTCATCTGTGAAGAGCACAGGTTGCCAGTGGCGACTTTGCCAATCCTGGTGTTCTGTGGCAAATGCCGAGCGTCCTGCACGGTGTTGGGCTGTGAGCACAACCCCCATCTGTGGACGTCGGGCACTCATACCACCCTCATGGAGTCTGTTTCTAACAGTTTGTGCAGACACATGTACATTTGTGGCCTGCTGGAGGTCATTTTGCAGGGCTCTGGCAGTGCTCCTCCTGTTCCTCCTTGCACAAAGGTGGAGGTAGCGGTCCTGCTGCTGGGTTGTTTCCCTCCTATGGCCCCCTCCACGTCTCCTGGTGTACTGGCCTGTCTTCTGGTAGCACCTCGAGCCTCTGGACACTACTCTGACAGACACAGCAAACCTTTTTGCTACAGCTCGCATTGATGTGCCATCCTGGATGAGCTGCACTACCTGAGCAACTTCTTTGGGTTGTAGAGTCTGTCTCATGCTACCACGAGTGTGAAAGCACAGCCAACATTCAAAAGTGACCAAAACATCAGCAAGAAAGCATTGCTAATGAGATGTGGTCTGTGGTCCCCACCTGCAGTACCACTCCTTTATTGAGGGTGTCTTGATAATTGCCAATAATTTCCATCTATTGTCTATTTCATTTGCACAACAGCATGTGAAATTGATTGTCAATCAGTGTTGCTTCCTAAGTGGACAGTTTGATTTCACAGAAGTTTGATTTACTTGGAGTTATATTCTGTTGTTTAAGTGTTCCCTTTATTTTTTGAGCAGTGTATATATCTATATATATAATCGTCTTATCCCATCTGTCTGTCTGTCTGTCTATCTGTGTGTTTGTGTGTCTGTCTGTCCAGGAAATCCCGCGTCGCTCATTGGTCCGGCAGCGGCCAATCAGCGCCGCGGGATTTCTGAAAAAAGATGGCCGCCGTTAGCGGCTCAACTGCGGGACGGAGCTTAGCGGCGATGCAGCCGGGAGATGAGCGCCGCGAGGCGCTCATCTCCCGGCCGGCAACAGCAGAAGGAACCCGACCGCCGGACCCATCTGCGGGAAGGAGATGCAGCCGGGAGATGAGCGGCGCGAGGCGCTCATCTCCCGGCCGGGATCAGCGGAAGGACCGCCGACGCTGCTGACCTCCATGCGGAAGGGAGGACCGGGGAGCGGCGCTGCGGGTCGGGATACCGAGCGCCCGCTATGAGCGCCCGCTATGTCCCGGGTTCTCGCAGCGTAAGTAGCCGCACAGGCAGCGCCGCTCCCCAGTCCTCACCAAGACGATTCGATGATTGGTCGCGGTCTTCGGACCCGACCAATCACTGATCTTAGCGCAAAACTTAAACACCGCTGTGCTGATTGGTCGCCAACGCCGCCCGCGACCAATCACTGATTTGGGCGCCACATTTAAATATCGGCCGCGACCAATCAGCACAGCGGTGTTTAAATGTGGAGCCAAGATCGGTGATTGGTCGTGACCGATATTTAAATTTGGCGCCCAAATCGGTGATTGGTCGCGGGCAGCGTTCGCGACCAATCAGCACAGTAGTGTTTCACTTTGGCCGCAAGATCAGTGAATGGTCGCGGGCCAAGTCCGCGACCAATCAACGATTTGTGCGGCACATTTAAATACCAGCCGCGACCAATTGGATGTCAGCGCCGCTCCCCGGTCCTCCCTTCACGCCCTAGCCGCATGGATGTCAGCGGCGCTGCCTGTGCGGATACTTCCGCTCCGAGAACCCGGGACATGAGCGGGCGCTCGGAGCAGCAGTATCCCGACTCGCAGCGCCACTCCCCGGTCCTCCCTTCACGCCCTAGCCGCATGGATGTCAGCGGCGCTGCCTGTGCGGATACTTCCGCTCCGAGAACCCGGGACATGAGCGGGCGCTCGGAGCAGCAGTATCCCGACCCGCAGCGCCGCTCCCCGGTCCTCCCTTCACACCCTAGCCGCTGATGTCCCCACAGTATCCGCATGGTGTTACAAAGATCCGGACATTTGTGTTACAAATCGCTGCCCGCGACCAATCACCGATTTTTGCGCCAAATTTAAATATCGGCCGCGACCAATCACCGATCTTGGCTCCACATTTAAACACCGCTGTACTGATTGGTCGCGGACGCTATTTAAATGTGCCGCCAAAATCGGTGATTGGTCGTGCCCAGCATCGGCGACCAATCAGTACAGCGGTGTTTAAATGTGGGGCCGATATTTAAATTTGGCGCCAAAATCGGTGATTTGTCGCGGGCAGCGCCAGCGACCAATCAGCGATTTTTAACACAAATGTCCGGACCTTTGTAACACCATGCGGATACTGTGGGGACATCAGTGGCTAGGGTGTGAAGGGAGGACCGGGGAGCGGCGCTGCGGGTCGGGATACTTCTGCTGCGAGCGCCCGCTCATGTCCCGGGTTCTTACAGTGGAAGTAGCCGCACAGGCAGCGGCGCTCCCCGGTCCTCCCTTCACGCCTTAGCCGCATGGATGTCAGCGGCGCTGCCTGTGAGGATACTTCCGCTGCGAGAACCCGGGACGTGAGCGGGCGCTCGCAGCAGAAGTATTCCGACCCGCAGCGCCACTCCCCGGTCCTCCCTTCACACCCTAGCCGCTGATGTCCCCACAGTATCCGCATGGTGTTACAAAGGTCCAGACATTTGTGTTAAAAATCGCTGATTGGTCGCGGGCGCTGCCCGCGACCAATCACCGATTTGGGCGCCGAATTTAAATATCAGCCACGACCAATCACCGATATTGGCTCCACATTTAAACACCGCTGTACTGATTGGTCGCGGACGCTATTTAAATGTGCTGCCAAAATCGGTGATTGGTCGCGCACAGCGTCGGCGACCAATCAGCACAGCGGTGTTTGAATTTGCCGCCAAGATCGGTGACTGGTCGCGGCCAGCGCCAGCGACCAATCAGCGATTTTTAACACAAATGTCCGGACCTTTCTAACACCATGCGGATACTGTGGGGACATCAGCGGCTAGGGTGTGAAGGGAGGACTGGGGAGCGGCGCTGCGGGTCGGGATACTTCTGCTGCGAGCGCCCGCTCATGTCCCGGGTTCTCGCAGCGGAACTATCCGCACAGGCAGCGCCACTGACATCCATGCGGCTAGGGTGTGAAGGGAGGACCGGGGAGCGGCGCTGACATACAATTGGTCGCGGCCGCTATTTAAATGTGCCGCACAAATTGGTGATTGGTCGCGGTCTTGGCCCCCGACCAATCACTGATCTTGCCGCAAGAGATAAACACTACTGTGCTGATTGGTTGCGGACGCTGCCGCGACCAATCACCGATTTGGGCGCCACATTCAAATATAGGCCGCGACCAATTACTGATCTTGGCTCCACATTTAAACTCCGCTGTGCTGATTGGTCGCGGACGCTATTTGTGGCGCCAAAATCGGTGATTGGTCGCGGGCAGCGCCAGCGACCAATCAGCGATTTTGAATAAAAATGTCAGGACCTTTGGAACACTATTCGGATGCTGTGGGGAGATCAGCGGATAGGGTGTGATGGGAGGACCGGGGAGCGGCGCTGCGGGTCGGGATACTTCTGCTGCAAGCGCTCGCTCATGTCCCGAGTTCTCGCAGCGGAAGTATCCGCCCAGCAGCGCCGCTGACATCCATGCTGAAGGGAGGACCGGGGAGCGGCGCTGCGAGTCCGGATACTTCTGCTGCCAGCGCCCGCTCATGTCCCGGGTTCTCGGAGCGGAAGTAGCCGCACAGGCAGCCGCTCCCCGGTCCTCACCAATACGATACACTGATTTGTCGTGCTCTCCTGATGCGACCAATCAGAGATTTTAACGCTGAATTCAAACATACTGTCTGCTGCTTAGTAACAAGGCGCGCGAGATTTAAAACCTGCTTTTATGATTGGTCGCGGACGCCGCCCGTGACCAATCACAGATTTCCGCTCCAAATTTAAACACGCTCTCTGGCCAGTTACCGCAACATTTGAAATATCTACGCCACCTTCGGGAGATAGCACGGCTAACTCCGCCCATTTGTCATGTGACTCACAAAATGCTCATAACGTACTGAGCAGGTTTTCTTTGTCACACTGTGCGAGGGATTTCAGTCAGACTGTGCGAGGGACTTCTGTCACACTGTGCGAGGGACTTCAGTCACACTGTGCGACGGACTTCAGTCACACTGTGCGAGGGACTTCAGTCACACTGTGCGAGGGAATTCAGTCACACTGTGCGAGGGACTTCTGTCACACTGTGCGAGGGACTTCTGTCACACTGTGCGAGGGACTTCAGTCAGGTTTACTGAACACGTTCTGCCAGTGACAGCGCGCTGAACAGATACTTATTTACGTTTCCTGTTTTATAATGGGTCGTAAGCGAAAATACGCCACGGAGGAAGACAGAAAAGCAGCAGAAGCAGCACGAAAACGACAACGTCGAGAGCAACAGACACCACAACACACTGCCGCCAGACAAGCCCAGGATGCAGAAGCTCACAAAAAACGCCGGGAACAGGAGACACCGCAACACACTGCCGCCAGACAAGCCCAGGATGCCGAAGCTCAACAAAAACACCGGGAACAGGAGACACCGCAACACACTGCCGCCAGACAAGCCCACAATGCAGAAGCTCAAAAAAAATGCCGCGAACAGGAGACACCGCAACACACTGCCGCCAGACAAGCCCAGGATGCAGAATATCACAAGAAACGACGGGAGCAGGAGACACCGCAACAAACTGCCGCAAGACAAGCCCAGAATGCAGAAGCTCAACAAAAACGCAGGATGCAGAAGCTCACAGAAAAATTCGGGACCAGGAGACACCACAACACACTGCCGGCAGACAAGCCCAGGATGCAGAAGCTCACAGAAAACTTCGGGACCAGGAGACACCACAACACACTGCTGGCAGACAAGCCCAAGATGCGGAATCTCACAGAAAACATCGGGAACAGGAGACACCACAACACACTGTCGCCAGACAAGCCCAGGATGCCAAATGTCACAGACAACGTCGGGAACAAGAGTCACCACAACACACTGCCGCCAGACAAACCCAGGATGCGGAATCTCAAAAAAACGCCGGGAACAAGACACACCACAACACACTGTCGCCAGACAAGCCCAGGATGCGGAATCTCACAGACAACGTCGGAAATAAGAGACACCACAAGACACTGCCGCCAGACAAGCACAGGATGCGGAATCTCACAGACAACGTCGGGAACGGGAAACACCGGAAGACACTGCGGCTAGACAGGAGCACGATGCGGAATCCCATAGACAATGTCGTCTCAATGAATCTCTAGAATCCAGGACAAACCGAGAACAACACGATCGACAAATTTATCAAAAACGAATGCTCTACCAACTAAGGCAAACCCAGCAGAAGATTCAACAACTTGCACGTTACGTAACAGACAATGAAACTAACATTATTCAACACTACTGTGGGAAGATGAATGTAGTTTGTTCAAAATGCGAATCTATGAATTTTATCGAGGAAAATCCATCTGACAATCAGTTTACTCAATGCTGCCAAAAAGGAAAAGTAATGCTACCAAGATGTCACTACTCAGATCTGTTTGAGCAGTTGATGAAAGGAACGCATGAACACAGTAGAAATTTTATGGAAAATATCAGAAGTATCAACAGTTCTCATGCCTTTGCTTCATTTGGTGCCAACATTGCACCACCCCCTGGATTCGGACCGTATTGTTTTAAAATTCATGGCCAGATCTACCACGGTACTGGAACACTTCACCCAGAACTAGGACAACCACCAACATTTGCACAATTATACATCTTTGATCCAAATGAGGCTACAGAACAAAGGACGAACCGAAAAGAAAATGAAAAGTGTAATGCAGAACTGATGAACCTAATTGCCGTACATTTACAAACAATCAGCCCATTTGCTGCCGCATATCACATGCTAAAAGACGTTGAAGCTGAAGAGGAACAGAGAGCTATACAAAATGGGACGGCAATGCCTTCTATTATCATGGACATTAAACAAGAACGTCAACAAGATCCCCGATGTTACAACAAACCACGTGTAAGTGAGGTCGCAGTTAGTGTTGAGCGATACCTTCCGATATCAGCAAAAAAGAAGCAAGACAAAAATATATCTCATACCCTACCATAATTATATATAAATGTAAAGCAAAATTGCATAATAAATATAGGGTACTTAGTGAACTATTTTTGATCAAAAAAAGTATACAAGCCGTCCCACCAGCGGCAAGGTGACCCTAAATTGGGACGGTACCTATACTGCCTATATTAAAAACCTTACTGTATATCAGAGTTGAAGTAATGCATGTAAAAGGGTAGACAAATAGGACCGGGTCCCAACTCCAGACCACCTAGGCCCGTGGTAAGCTACATATATACCAATCAGCTCAACAAAGGGCATGCCACACCCTTAAATTGCACAGAATGCAAACAAGTCAAAAAACCAGACAATGTGAACTGAGGTCTAAGATGGCAGACATACAAGAAACAGAGGCATGTTCACACTAGCAAAAAAGAAGCAAGACAAAAATATATCTCATACCCTACCATAATTATATATAAATGTAAAGCAAAATTGCATAATAAATATAGGGTACTTAGTGAACTATTTTTGATCAAAAAAAGTATACAAGCCGTCCCACCAGCGGCAAGGTGACCCTAAATTGGGACGGTACCTATACTGCCTATATTAAAAACCTTACTGTATATCAGAGTTGAAGTAATGCATGTAAAAGGGTAGACAAATAGGACCGGGTCCCAACTCCAGACCACCTAGGCCCGTGGTAAGCTACATATATACCAATCAGCTCAACAAAGGGCATGCCACACCCTTAAATTGCACAGAATGCAAACAAGTCAAAAAACCAGACAATGTGAACTGAGGTCTAAGATGGCAGACATACAAGAAACAGAGGCATGTTCACACTAGCAAAAAAGAAGCAAGACAACCACCAGCTGCCTATTTGTACCTAGCCGGACACAACAATATAGGGAAGCCCTTTTTTTCTTAATTATTCCATGAATTTCATGAATTTAAAAAAAAAATACGTGGAGCTTCGCCCTATTTTTGTGCCCAGCCAGGTACAACTAGGCAGATGGGAGCTGGAATCCGCAGCGCAGGGAGGCCCAAGCTTTCTGGGCCCCACCCGCTGCAAATTGCAGTCCGCAGCCGCCCCAGAAAATGGCGCGTTCATAGAAGCGCCATCTTCTGGCGCTGTACCCAACTCATCCAGGGCCCTGGTGCGGTGGCTCACTGGGTAATAAAGGGGTTAAGGCCAGCTTGGCATTATCAGCTGGCCCTAAGCCCGAAATTCATGGGGTCACGCCAATATTAGACATGACCACCATGAATTTCTAGTAAAGTATTTAAAAAAACACAACACCCAGAATAAAGTCCTTTAATTGAAATAAACACACAATTCTTTATTGTTCTAAACTAAACCATACTTACCATCACGCCCATTCCAGCTGAAGCCAATGTCTTCTGCAATAAAAGTAAAATAATTAAGCAACATCATCCTTACCTTTCCATGGTTCCCATGACAGCTTCAGCTCTGCTACATCGAGATGCAGGCTGGACCGCAGCAGAACGCTGCCATCCAGCCTGTCATCCCGCAGACACTGAGAAGCGCAGGCTTGCTTGCGCTACTCAGTGTCTGGCTGTGACGGCATCCAGATGAGCCGAGGTCATGTCCAATGAACTCGGCTCACCTCATGCACGTCACTGACAGCGTGGGAAAATTCTCACGCTGAAGCGCTGAGTGCAGGAGAATTTTCCCACGCTGTCAGTGACGTACATGAGGTGAGCTGAGTTCATTGTCGGCTCATCTGGATGCCGTCACAGTCAGACACTGAGGAGCGCAAGCATGCCTGCGCTTCTCAGTGTCTGCGGGATGACAGGCTGGATGGCAGCGTTCTGCTGCGGTCCAGCCTGTCATCTCGATGTAGCAGAGCTGAAGCTGTCGTGGGAACCATGGAAAGGTAAGGATGAGGTTGCTTTATTATTTTTCTTTTATTGCAGGAGATCGTTGGCTTCAGCTGGAATGGGCGTGATGGTAAGTATGGTTTAATTTAGAACAAAAAAGAATTGTGTCTTTATTTCAATTAAAGGACTTTATTCTGGGTGTTTGTGTTTTTTTTTTAACTTTGACTATGGGGTTAGTAATGGGGGTGTCTTATAGACGCCTCTCCATTACTAACCTGGGCTTGATGTCAGCTGGCATTATAAGCTGACATCAACCCCAACCCTATTACCCCCTGCCACCGCACCAGGGCAGCGTGGAAGAGCGAGGCTAAGTGCCAGAATTGGCGCATCCTATGGATGCGCCATTTCTGGGGCGGCTGACGGCTGGTGTTTCTAGCCTGGGAGGGGGCCAATATTCATGGCTCCCTTCCTGGGCTATTAATATCAGCCCCCAGCTGTCTGCCTAGCCTTTGCTAGCTATTAAATTAGGGGGGACCCCACGTCATTTTTTGGGGGGGGGTCCTCCATTTTAATAGCTAGTAAAGGCTAGGTATTCAGCTGGGGGCTGATATTAGTAGCCTGGGAAGCTCCGTGGGTATTACCCCCTTCCCAGGCTTCAAACATCTGCCCCAGCTGTCTGCTTAACCTCCGCTAGAGACTAAAATTACGGGGAACCCCACGCCAATTTTTTTTAATAATAAATCCTTTATTTTAATACTAAATGACAAGTACAGTAACCAACACTGTCACTGTACTTATTATATATGTGACTGACATGTTTCTATCTATCTAATCTATGTGTGAAGCTCTATTCTGTCTGTTATAAATTGTCGGGTACAGATGCTGAATTGCCGGCTGGCTTTTTTAAAGAGACGGTGCATGAAAACACTATTATTTTTTTTAATAAATCTTTTGCAGTAAATGACAAGTACAGTAAGCAACACTGTCACAGTACTTCATATATATGTGACTGACATGTTTCTATCTATCTAATCTATGTGTGAAGCTCTATTCTTTCGGTTCTAAATTGTCGGGTACCGGTGTATGCCGCTGCTGAATTGCCGGCTTTTCATGTTTCACTGTGAGCACTGTTCCCATCGATTTGGCAATCACTGTAATGCCACAACCACCATGGCTGTGGCATTACAGTGAGTGGCAGACAATCCCTTCATGATTGGTGCTCTAAATAGCGCCAGACATGCAGGACAAGCTTTTGGTGCACGAACAGTTATCGAACATAACCTCGAACAGCCGAATTTTTTGCAAATCGTTCGGGTTCGTCGAACAACTCGAACACCACCCAAAACAGCTCGAATTTGAGATTGGCGAACAGTTCTAGTCGAACACCGCTCATCTCTATTGCTTACTGTACTTGTCATTTAGTGTTAAAATAAAGGATTTATTTAAAAAAAAATTGGCGTGGGGTTCCCCTTAATTTTAGTCTCTAGCGGAGGTTAAGCAGACGGCTGGGGCAGATGTTTGAAGCCTGGGAAGGGGGTAATACCCACGGAGCTTCCCAGGCTACTAATATGAGCCCCCAGCTGAATACCTAGCCTTTACTAGCTATTAAAATGGGGGACCCCCTCAAAAAATGACGTGGGGTCCCCCCTAATTTAATAGCTAGCAAAGGCTAGGCAGACAGCTGGGGGCTGACATTAATAGCCCAGGAAGGGTGCCATGAATATAGGCCCCCTCCCAGGCTAGAAACACCAGCCGTCAGCCGCCCTGTAGCGGTGGCAGTGGGGTAATAGGGCTGGGGTTGATGTCAGTTTATAATGCCAGCTGACATCAAGCCCAGGTTAGTAATGGAGAGGCGTCTATAAGACACCCCCATTACTAACCCTATAGTCAAAGTTAAAAAAAAAACACAAACACCCAGAATAAAGTCCTTTAATTGAAATAAACACACAATTCTTTATTGTTCTAAATTAAACTCTACTTACCATCACGCCCATTCCAGCTGAAGCCAACGATCTCCTGCAATAAAAGAAAAATAATAAAGCAACCTCATCCTTACCTTTCCATGGTTCCCAGGACAGCTTCAGCTCTGCTACATCGAGATGACAGGCTGGACCACAGCAGAACGCTGCCATCCAGCCTGTCATCCCGCAGACACTGAGAAGCGCAGGCATGCTTGCGCTCCTCAGTGTCTCTCTGTGACGGCATCCAGATGAGCCGAGTTCATGTCCAATGAACTCAGCTCACCTCATGCACGTCACTGACAGCGTGGGAGAATTCTCCTGCACTCAGCGCTTCAGCGTGAGAATTTTCCCACGCTGTCAGTGACGTGCATGAGGTGAGCTGAGTTCATTGGACATGACCTCACCTCATTCACGTCACTGACAGCGTGGGAAAATTCTCACACTGAAGCGCTGAGTGCAGGAGAATTTTCCCACGCTGTCAGTGACGTGCATGAGGTGAGCTGAGTTCATTGGACATGACCTCGGCTCATCTTTATGCCATCACAGAGAGACACTGAGGAGCGCAAGCATGCCTGCGCTTCTCAGTGTCTGCGGGATGACAGGCTGGATGGCAGCGTTCTGCTGCGGTCCAGCCTGTCATCTCGATGTAGCAGAGCTGAAGCTGTCGTGGGAACCATGGAAAGGTAAGGATGAGGTTGGTTTATTATTTTACTTTTATTGCAGGAGATCGTTGGCTTCAGCTGGAATGGGCGTGATGGTAAGTAGAGTTTAATTTAGAACAATAAAGGATTGTGTGTTTATTTCAATTAAAGGACTTTTTTCTGGGTGTTGTGTTTTTTTAAATACTTTACTAGAAATTCATGGTGGTCATGTCTAATATTGGCGTGACCCCATGAATTTCGGGCTTAGGGCCAGCTGATAATGCCAAGCTGGCCTTAACCCCTTTATTACCCAGTGAGCCACCGCACCAGGGCCCTGGATGAGTTGGGTACAGCGCCAGAAGATGGCGCTTCTATGAAGGCGCCATTTTCTGGGGTGGCTGCGGACTGCAATTTGCAGCGGGTGGGGCCCAGAAAGCTTGGGCCTCCCTGCGCTGCGGATTCCAGCCCCCATCTGCCTAGTTGCACCTGGTTGGACACAAAAATAGGGCGAAGCCCCACGTATTTTTTTTTAAATTATTTCATGAAATTCATGAAATAATTAAGAAAAAAAGGGCTTCCCTATATTGTTGTGTCCAACCAGGTACAAATAGGCAACTGGTGGTTGGGGGCAGCCCGTTCCTGCCTGCTGTACCTGGCTGGACACAAATATAGTGCGAAGCCCCACGTCAATTTTTTTAAAATTATTTCATGAAATAATTTTTTAAAAAAAGGGCTTCCCTATATTGTTGTGTCCGGCCAGGTACAAATAGGCAGCTGGTGGTTGGGTGCAGCCCGTTCCTGCCTGCTGTACCTGGCTGGACACAAATATAGGGTGAAGCCCCACATCAATTTTTTTTTAATTATTTCATGAATTTCCTGAAATAATAAAAAAAAAATTGACGTGGGGCTTCGCACTATATTTGTGTCCAGCCAGGTACAGCAGGCAGGAACGGGCTGCGCCCAGCCACCAGCTGCCTATTTGTACCTGGCCGGACACAACAATATAGGGAAGCCCTTTTTTTCTTTATTATTTCATGAATTTCATGAAATAATTTTAAAAAAAAATACGTGGGGCTTCTCCCTATTTGTGTGTCCAGCCAGGTACAACTAGGCAGCTGGGGGCTGGAATCTGCAGCTCAGGGAGGCCCAAGCATTCTGCCCCCCCTCCGGTGCAAATTGCAGTCCGCAGCCACCCCGGAAAATGGCGCGTTCATAGAAGTTGGATGCTGTACCTGGCTGGCATACAAAAATATGGCAAAGCCCACGTCAAAATTTTTGGGAAAAATTAATTAAAAAATAAATAATAATTTAGGGACTGCATCTTTATTAACTCCTCAAATGTCATTTCGTGTTAAAATAAAGGATTTATTTAAAAAAAAATTGGCGTGGGATCCCCCTTAATTTTAGTCTCTAGCGGAGGTTAAGCAGACGGCTGGGGCAGATGTTTGAAGCCTGGGAAGTGGGTAATACCCACGGAGCTTCCCAGGCTACTAATATCAGCCCCCAGCTGAATACCTAGCCTTTAATAGCTATTAAAATGGGGGACCCCCCCCCAAAAAATGACGTGGGGTACCCCCTATTTAATAGCTAGCAAAGGCTAGGCGGACAGCTGGGGGCTGATATTAATAGCCCAGGAAGGGTGCCATGAATATTGGCCCCCTCCCAGGCTAGAAACACCAGCCGTCAGACGCCCCAGAAATGGCGCATCCATAGGATGCGCCAACTCTGGCACTTAGCCTCGCTCTTCCACGCTGCCCTGGTGCGGTGGCAGTGGGGTAATAGTGGTGGGGTTCATGTCAGCGCCAGCTGCCATGAAGCCCTGGTTAGTAATGATGGACGTCTATAAGACACCCCCATTACTAACCTACAAAGTGTTAAAAAGAAAAAACACACTACACCCAGAAAAAAATAATTTATTTGAAATAAAACACACAATTTTATTTGATTCTTAGTTTTCTAAAAACCTGTCCACATTCCTGCGCTAATCTCCCATGCACAGCTGTCACATCTGGAGATGGTGACAGCTGTGCATGGCTGCTGTAAGCTCACACTGCCGGGAACACGTTCGCTCCCGGCAGCAGGAGCCACTGACTGAGGTCACCGGAGTGCGATCAGGCAGCGCAGCTCCGGAGACCTCCTTTACGGCACTGCTGTACCGTGGGAATTTCTCACGATACAGCAGGGCCGTAAAGGAGCTAACCGGAGCAGCGCTGCCTGAACTCCGGCGAACCCGCTTATGCAATGACGGGGCTGCTTTACGGCCCTGTCATTCTAGCGGTGGCAGCGATTCAGAGCGGTCACATTCTATGTGGCTGCTCTAAACTGGAGATCATCGTGGGACACTCGTGGACTACTACGGAGAGGTAAGGATAAGGTTGTGGTTTATTATTTTATATTTTATTACAGGAGATCGATGGCTTCGGGGAATTAGGTGTCTAGGTGAGTATAGGTGTAGTTTTTTATTTTTTACTTTATTTTAGGTGGCGATCGGCGGGGACAGGTAATGTGTAAACTAATTTATTTTAGGTAACCACTGGCCACCAATGACATGTATTTAAAATTTATTGGGGACACAGTAGGGCAATTTAAATAGCAGGATCAGGCTGATGGGAACTACTGCTCCCATCGAGCTGATCCTGCTGGGACGAGTGGACGGGGGACAGACATAGGCCGATGGGAGTAGTAGTGTCACATCGGCCTATGTCTGCCTGCAGGCACACACCCGCAGACATCGCACAGACACTGCACACACTCGCAGACACACGCACAGACACCCCGTACACACTCGCAGACACCGCACACAGACACCCACACACACCAATCATGACGGGCTGATCGTCTGGGAGGTGAGGCTGACCTGTGCGGCCATGGGAAAGTTCATGTGAGTTCATGCAATGCAGTCAAGCATGAACTCACGTGAACCCTCTGAGGGCACCGCGGCGACTTCAAATGAACAGCTGATCAGCATCACCTGATACCTCAGCTGTTCATTTGAAATAACTGGCGGGAAAGCGCAGCACAGAACGGGAAAGCCAGCGGTGAAGTCTTTTCACTGCCGGCTTCCCCGCCCGGGTCCTTCGCTCCCCGCTCCTTGGTGCTGCGCTCCCCGCCCGGTCCTAACTTACGATCGGGATGGGAGGTGGCGAGGGGAGCGGAGGATCGGGGTGGTAGGCTGCGGGGAAGCAGTATGGGGCTGTGTGATTGTTTAAAAGCCGGCGGCTTTTTACCGCCCGCCGGCTTTTAAACGATCAGGAGAATTCTCCAACGCTGGGATGGCATTCTGATGACAGGCTGGATCTCAGCTGAGCGCTGCCATCCAGCTTGTCATCCTTCAGAGACACTGCGGAGCGCAGGCATTATGGGAACTTCCGATTCCGGTATTCGATATTGTAAAAGTATCGGAATTAAGTATCGGAATTCCGACACCGCGAATATCGGCCGATACCCGATATTTCAGTATCGGAATGCTCAACACTAGTCGCAGTTGTTTTTCAAAACGATGATGGAGAGCCTCCTTTTCAAAGAGATATATTAGTCCATCTTAAGCCAGACAAAAACAACCCTTTCGTTCCTAAAACACAACGGATTAGCATTTTGCACAGCAACCTTGATGCTCTTCTGTATCCGCTATTCTTTCCAAGCGGTGATCAAGGCTGGCATGAAAACCTACACCAGCAAGGAACTTCAAGAAGAATTACACAACTACAGTACTACAGTTTTCTTCTGTCTGTGTGAAATTACTTAAATCCTATTTTAAACGGTGGGAAACTGACACAACAGTACTTAGTAGACGCATACGTAAAAATTGAAGTAAATCGGCTCAATTTCATACGAAGGAACCAAAAACATCTTAAAGTTGAAGACTACTGCGTTCTTCAAGAACATTTGC
The DNA here is from genome assembly GCF_046119375.1 of Phyllobates terribilis. Lineage (NCBI taxonomy): Eukaryota > Metazoa > Chordata > Amphibia > Anura > Dendrobatidae > Phyllobates > Phyllobates terribilis. The sequence goes on from NW_027362764.1 coordinate 606,546,235, forward strand.
AAAAACAATCCATTCAAAAAGGAATTCCAATAGGAAAAACAGTAATTCTCCCGTCGTCCTTTGAAGGTAGCCCCCGCAACATGCAACAGCGTTATCAAGATGCAATGGCAATAGTAACAAAGTATGGAAGACCTGACATTTTTTAACAATGACCTGTAATCCTAAATGGCCGGAAATCACAGAAAATCTACAACCCTGGCAGCAAGTTGAACACAGGCCGGACTTGCGTATTTCGACTAAAACTCCGCAGCCTTTTAGAAGACATTAAAAAAGGCCTTTTCGGAACAGTCGTAGCAATGGTACACATCATAGAGTTTCAGAAAAGAGGTCTTCCACATGCGCATATACTAATTATTTTAGACGCGGATTCCAAGTTTCGCACGGAGGACGAAATTGACAACATAGTGTGGGCTGAAATTCCTAACCAAGAAAAGTATCCTGAATTGTATAATATTGTAATCTGTAACATGGTTCATGGCCCATTCGGTGTAGCAAATCCAAAAAGTCCATGCATGCATGGAAAACGGAAAGTGTACAAAAGGGTTTATAAAGCAGTTGAGACAGCACACTGTTAAAGATTTGGACGGCTACCCATCCTACCGGAGACAACTGATTGATAACATTGTACACAACAAAAAGATTATAAATAACTCATGGATAGTTCCATACAACCCGTACTTATTAAAACGCTACAACTGTCACATCAACGTTGAAATCTGCGCTTCAATAAAAAGTGTTAAATATCTTTTCAAGTACATCTACAAGCGACATGACAAAGCTAACGTCGAAATCCAACAAAAAACAGTCAATCACGATGAATCATCACGGTTTGTTGACTCAAGATATGTCAGTGCTCCAGAAGCTGCTTGGAGAATATTTGCATTTCCAATGCATTCACAGTCCCATGCCATTATATGTTTAGCTATTCATTTACCAAATCAACAACAGCTTTATTTCTTTGAAAATGCTCAAGTCGAAGATGTCTCCAAAAATTTAAGCACAACGTCAACATTAATGGAATGGTTTTTGCTGAACCAACGTGACGAAAACGCAAGGCAGTATTTGTATCGAGAGATTCCAGAGCACTACGTTTGGAATAAAACTTGGAAGCCAAGACAACGAGGACTTAGCAGAATAATTGGACGCATGTATACTGTTAGTGTCAAGGATCAAGAAAGATATTGCCTTCGGCTGTTACTACTGCATGTCAAAGGAGCTAGAAGTTACGAAGATTTGAAAACAGTTAATGGAGTAGTGCACGATACATTTAAAGCTGCAAGTTTGGCTTTAGGACTTCTATTGGATGATACTATGTGGACACTTAATTTAGAAGACGCAGTTACCCTACATATGCCTAAGAAACTTCGTGAATTGTTTGCCTACATTTGTGTCTTTGGACCGCCTACAAATCCAGATCAACTTTGGACAAATTTCAAAGAAGATATAATTGAAGATTACTGCTTACGTCTTCACAACAAAAGTGGAAATTGTCACAATTGCGAATCTCATGCCATGCAAGATATCCAAAATATCCTACTACTGCATGGAAAAACATTTTCAGACTTTAATTTGCCACAGCCTACAAGTCAAGTTGCACAAATTCAAGAGTATGACGAAGCTTATGAATTATTGTTGGCAACAGAGAAGAAAAACTCCTTAAATCAAGAACAACGAATTGCATATGACACTATTGTGAGCGCTGTAGAAAACCAAGCCGATCCAACACCAAAATGTTTCTTTATTGACGGTCCTGGAGGCAGCGGTAAAACATACCTCTATGAAGTTTTAATGCATCACGTTAGAGGGTTAGGAAAAGTCGTACTGCCATCGGCTACAACAGGTATTGCAGCAAACCTTTTAAGAGGAGGCCGCACTATGCATTCACTCTTTGGGATACCGGTTCCGGTCAATGAAATCTCCGTTTCCAGAATCAAACAAGACACATTTGCAGGAAAACAGTTGAACAGTGCAAATCTTTTGATACTTGATGAGTGCACCATGGCGCCTAAATATGCTTTGAGCTTAATTGACAGACTTCTGCGTGAAGTTATGACTACAAATATTGCTGAAAAAAATGAAATTCCTTTTGGAGGTAAAGTTTTTGTCCTTGGCGGAGATTTTAGGCAATGCCTTCCAGTTGTACCGAATGGAACAAGAACAAATATTATCGAGTCAACCCTAAAATTGTCAGACCATTGTAAAGAGTTTAATAAACTACAACTAATTAACAACATGCGATCTTCTGACCCAGAGTACAGCAACTGGCTTCTTAAACTTGGGAATGGTGAACTTAGCAATGAATATAACCTTGGAGAAGACATTATTGAAATACCAGAAGACATGTTGTGCACTGACTGCATCGTAAGTGATGTTTTTGGACAACGCGTTGAAATAGATGTGAACGACCAAAGCAGTGTTGAGAGAGCCTCTTCCTATGCTATTCTCTGTCCCAAGAACGATGACGTAGCTCTGCTAAATTCCCGTGTGATGGATAGAATGCCTGGAGAGTATAAATTATACAAAAGTGATGATTCGGTGGATGTCGACAATGAAGATGAACGAGAGCATTATCCAGTTGAATTTTTAAATAGTGTTACGCCATCAGGAATGCCATCCCACAGACTACAACTTAAAGTTGGAGCAATCGTCATGTTGCTGCGGTATCTAAATACAAGAAATGGTCTATGTAATGGAACTCGCCTTATTGTTACTGGACTCCATTCCCACATAATTCAAGCAACAGTGATCACTGGATCTGCAAAAGGAGACGAAGTGTTCATTCCACGCATTGATTTATGTCCTTCAGACACCGGTCTTCCATTTAGGCTTAGATGTCGACAGTTTCCAGTAAAACCAGCATTTGCCATGACAATAAACAAGTCACAAGGTCAAACTCTACACCGTGTTGGCATATATTTACCAGAGCCCGTTTTTGGACATGGACAACTGTATGTTGCATTTTCAAGAGTTAAAATGAGATCCAATGTCAAGGTGCAAGTTTTGGATACCTATTTACAAGGAAAGTTGCTTACAGATAGTCCAAAAGTATTCACCAAAAATGTCGTGTACAAAAATATTTTAGGTTGATATTGTTAAGAAATATATTCTAAAGTCGTACTTCTTTTGTCCGATGATTTATTGTAAAATATTGTTACATATTCATGGAATAGTTTATATATTTTGATTATCTGTTTAATAATTTTGTTCAGTTGTATTAAGTTCTATAACCAATAATAGTTAATAAAGTATTATTTTCTGTATTCATTGTATTATTGTTAAATCTTCATAGCGACATCTGCAGCATGTGCTACTAAAGTTAATGCAGATTTGTGCCTCTCCACGACCTTAGTCCCGGCGTGGAAAGCAGCGAATCTACAGACAGCAGCTAATCACAGCAGTATCTGACAGTGCGTGCTGTGCCTCCGATCCTGCGAGGAGCTGCTGAAAACAGGACAGACAGCGCTGGAGCAGAGAAAAGGAAACAAGGTGAGGATTAGGGTTTAGTTTTTGAAATGTGCTGTGGACATGGGGGAATGAGTAGGTCATACAAAACCAGGATAAGCAGGCCATACAAGCTAAGATGAGGAAGGCGTACAATCCAAAATAAGTCAGCCATACAAACCAGGATTAGAGGAATGACGCAGCCATACAAACCACATTGACAGACCGCGCTGTGGATGCTGGATGTGACACGATGGGGGATAACCCCGGCCACAGCCCGTCATTCACTGTGGTGCGCGGAACAGCAGACCCCTGGCTGCAGCCACAAATAGTCGTGATGTAAGCGGAAGCAACAGCTGGCTGCAGGCGGGACAATTACGTGCTGGCTGTGCGTCGTCAGCGATGTTGTCACAAGCAAGATTGACAACATAACATAATGACCAAATTCATTAGGGGCACCGAGGGGATACATTGTGAAGTTAATTTAAAGTAGTGCACAACCCATTTAAACACTGCTCCGCTGCTTAGTGTCGCCCGGTCAGCCGCATGTTTATTCTAGAATACCCAATGCATTAGAATAGGGCCACCATCTAGTCTATATATATTTATATATAGATATATATCTATCTATATAATCGTCTTATCCCGTCTGTCTGTCTGTCTGTCTGTCTATCTGTCAGTCTGTCTGTCTGTCCAGGAAATCCCGCATCGCTCATTGGCCCGGAAGCGGCCAATCAGCGCCGCGGGATTTCTGAAAAAAGATGGCGGCCGTTAGCGGCTCATCTGCGGGACGGAGCTCAGCGGCGATGCAGCCGGGAGATGAGCGCCGCGAGGCGCTCATCTCCTGGCCGGTAGCAGCAGAAGGACCCCGACCGCCGGACCTATCTGCGGGACGGAGATGCAGCCGGGAGATGAGCGGCACGAGGCGCTCATCTCCCGGCCGGTAGCAGCGGAAGGACCGCCGGCGTTGCTGACCTCCATGCGGAAGGGAGGACCGGGGAGCGGCCCTGCGGGTCGGGATACTTCTGCTGCGAGCGCCCGCTCATGTCCCGGGTTCTCGCAGCCGAAGTAGCCGCACAGGCAGCGCCGCTCCCCGGTCCTCACCAAGATGATTCGATGATTGGTCGCGGTCTTCGGACCCGACCAATCACTGATTTTAGCGCAAAAGTTAAATACCGCTGTGCTGATTGGTCGCGGACGCTGCCTGCGACCAATCACCGATTTGGGCGCCACATTTAAATATCGGCCGCGACCAATCAGCACAGCGGTGTTTAAATGTGGAATCAAGATCGGTGATTGGTCGCAGCCGATATTTAAATTTGGCGCACAAATCGGTGATTGGTCGCGGGCCAAGACCGCGACCAATCACCGATTTGTGCGGCACATTTAAATAGCGGCCGCGACCAATTGGATGTCAGCGCCGCTCCCCAGTCCTCCCTTCACACCCTAGCCGCATGGATGTCAGCGGCGCTGCCTGTGCGGATACTTCTGCTGCGAGAACCCGGGACATGAGCTTGCTCTCAGCAGAAGTATCCGGACCCGCAGCGCCGCTCCCCGGTCCTCCCTTCACACCCTAGCCACTGATGTCCCCACAGTATCCGCATGGTGTTACAAAGATCCAGACATTTGTGTTAAAAATCGCTGATTGGTCGCTGGCGCTGCCCGTGACCAATCACCGATTTGGGCGCCAAATTTAAATATCGGCCGCGACCAATCACCGATCTTGGCTCCACATTTCAACACCGCTGTACTGATTGGTCGCGGACGCTATTTAAATGTGGCGCCAAAATCGGTGATTGGTGGCGCCCAGCATCAGCGACCAATCAGCACAGCGGTGTTTAAATGTGGAGCCAAGATCCGTGATTGGTCGCGGCCGATATTTAAATGTGGCGCCCAAATCGGTGATTGGTCGCGGGCAGCGCCCGCGACCAATCAGCGATTTTTAACACAAATGTCCGGACCTTTGGAACACCATGCCGATACTGTGGGGACATCAGCGGCTAGGGTGTGAAGGGAGGACCGGGGAGCGGCGTTGCGGGTCCAGATACTTATGCTGCGAGCGCCCGGTCATGTCCCGGCTTCTCGGAGCGGAAGTATCCGCACAGGCAGCGCCGCTGACATCCATGAGGAAGGGAGGACTGGGGAGCGGCGCTGACATCCATGCGGCTAGCGTGTGTAGGGAGGACCGGGGAGCGGCGCTGCGGGTCCCGATACTTCTGCTGCGAGCGCCCGCTCTTGTCCCGGCTTCTCGGAGCGGAAGTAGCCGCACAGGCAGCCGCTCCCCAGTCCTCACCAATACGATACACTGATTGGTCGCGCCCTCCTGACGCGACCAATCAGAGATTTGAATGCTGAATTCAAACACACTGTCCGTTGCTTAGGAACACGGCGCGTGACATTTAAAACCTGCTCATAACGTACTGAGCAGGTTTTCTCTGTCACACTGTCCTAGGGACTTCAGTCAGACTGTGCGAGGGACTTCTGTCACACTGTGCGAGAGACTTCTGTCACACTGTGCGAGGGACTTCAGTCACACTGTGCGAGGGACTTCTGTCAGGTTTACTGAACACGTTCTGCCAGTGACAGCACGCTGAAGAGATACTTCTTTACGCTTCCTGTTTTATAATGGGTCGTAAGCGAAAATACGCCACGGAGGAAGACAGAAAAGTAGCAGAAGCAGCAAGAAAACGACAACGTCGAGAGCAACAGAAACCGCAACACACTGCCGCCAGACAAGCCCAGGATGTGGAATCTCACAAAAAACGCTGGGAACAGGAGACACCGCAACACACTGCCGCCAGACAAGCCCAGGATGCCGAATATCACCAAAAACGCCGAGAACAGGAGACACCGCAACACACTGCCGCCAGACAAGCCCAGGATGCGGAAACTCACCAAATACGCCGGGAACAGGAGACACTGCAACACACTGCCGCCAGACAAGCCCAGGATGCGGAAGCTCAACAAAAACGCCGGGAACAGGAGACACCGCAACACACTGCCGCAAGACAAGCCCAGGATGCGGAAGCTCAACAAAACGCCGGGAACAGGAGACACCGCAACACACTGCCGCCAGACAAGCTCAGGATGCCGAATCTCACAAAAAACGCCGGGAACAGGAGACACCGCAACACACTGCCGCCAGACAAGCCCAGGATGCCGAATCTCAACAAAAACGCCGGGAACAGGAGACACCGCAACACACTGCCGCAAGACAAGCCCAGGATGCGGAAGCTCAAAAAAAAGCCGGGAACAGGAGACACCGAAACACACTGCCGCCAGACAAGCCCAGGATGCGGAAGCTCACCAAAAATGCCGGGAACAGGAGACACCGCAACACACTGCCGCCAGACAAGCTCAGGATGCGGAATCTCACCAAAAACACCGGAAACTGGAGACACCGCAACACACTGCCGCCAGACAAGCCCACGATGCAGAATCTCAACAAAAACGCTGGGAAAAGGAGACAACGCAACACACTGCCATCAGACAAGCCAAGGATGCAGAATATCGCAAGAAACAACGGGCGCAGGACACACCGCAACACACTGCCACCAGACAAGCCCAGGATGCGGAATCTCACAAAAAACGCTGGGAACAGGAGACACCGCAACACACTGCCACCAGACAAGCCCAGGATGCCGAATATCACCAAAAACGCCGAGAACAGGAGACACCGCAACACACTGCCGCCAGACAAGCCCAGGATGCGGAAACTCACCAAAAACGCCGGGAACAGGAGACACCGCAACACACTGCCGCCAGACAAGCCCAGGATGCGGAAGCTCAACAAAAACGCCGGGAACAGGAGACACTGCAACACACTGCCGCAAGACAAGCCCAGGATGCGGAAGCTCAACAAAAACGCCGGGAACAGGAGACACTGCAACACACTGCCGCAAGACAAGCCCAGGATGCAGAAGCTCAAAAAAAAGCCGGGAACAGGAGACACCGAAACACACTGCCGCCAGACAAGCCCACGATGCAGAATCTCAACAAAAACGCCGGGAAAAGGAGACAACGCAACACACTGCCATCAGACAAGCCAAGGATGCAGAATATCGCAAGAAACAACGGGCGCAGGACACACTGCAACACACTGCCGCCAGACAAGCCCAGGATGCGGAATCTCACCAAAAACGCCGGGAACAGGAGACACCACAACACACTGCCAGCAGACATGCCCAGGATGCGGAAGCTCACAGAAAAATTCGGAACTAGGAGACAACACCACACACTGCCGCCAGACAACCACAGGATGCGGAATCTCAACAAAAACGCCGGGAACAAGAGACACCACAAAACACTGTTGCCAGACAAGCCCAGGATGCGGAATCTCACAGACAACGTCGGAAACAGGAGACACCACAACACACTGTCGCCAGACAAGCACAGCATGCGGAATCTCACAGACAACATCGGGAACGGGAAACACCGCAACACACTGCGGCTAGACACGAACACGATGCAGAATCCCATAGACAATGTCGTCTGAATGAATCTTCAGAATCCAGGACAAACCGAGAACAACACGATCGACAAATTTATCGAAAAAGAATGCTCTACCAACTAAGGCAAACCCAGCAGAACATTCAACAACTTGCACGTTACGCAACAGACAATGAAACTATCATTATTCAACACTACTGTGGGAAGATGAATGTAGTTTGTTCAAAATGCGAATCTATGAATTTTATCGAGGAAAAACCATCTGACAATCAGTTTACTCAATGCTGCCAAAAAGGAAAAGTGATGCTACCAAGATGTCACTACTCAGATCTGTTTGAGCAGTTGATGAAAGGAACGCATGAACACAGTAGAAATTTTATGGAAAATATCAGAAGTATCAACAGTTCTCATGTGTTTGCTTAATTTGGTGCCAACATTGCACCGCCCCCTGGATTCGGACCGTATTGTTTTAAAATTCATGGCCAGATCTACCACGGTACTGGAACACTTCACCCAGAACTAGGACAACCACCAACATTTGCACAATTATACATCTTTGATCCAAATGAGGCTACAGAACAAAGGATGAACCGAAAAGAAAATGAAAAGTGTAATGCAGAACTGATGAACCTAATTGCCGTACATTTACAAACAATCAGCCCATTTGCTGCCGCATATCGATTGCTAAAAGACGTTGAAGCTGAGGAGGAACAGAGAGCTATACAAAATGGGACAGAAATGCCTTCTATTATCATGGCCATTAAACAAGAACGTCAACAAGATCCCCGATGTTACAACAAACCACATGTAAGTGAGGTCGCAGTTGTTTTTCAAAATGATGATGGAGAGCCTCCTTTTCAAAGAGATGTATTAGTCCATCTTAAGCCAGACGAAAACAACCCTTTCGCTCCTAAAACACAACAGATTAGCATTTTGCACAGCAACCTTGATGCTCTTCTGTATCCGCTATTCTTTCCAAGCGGTGATCAAGGGTGGCATGAAAACCTACACCAGCAAGGAACTTCAAGAAGAATTACACAACTACAGTACTACAGTTTTCTTCTGTCTGTGCGAAATTACTTCAATCCTATTTTAAACAGTGGGAAACTGACACGACAGTACTTAGTAGACGCATACGTTAAAATTGAAGCAAATCGGCTCAATTTCATACGAAGGAATCAAAAACAACTTAAAGTTGAAGACTACTGCGTTCTTCAAGAACATTTGCAAAAACAATCCATTCAAAAAGGAATTCCAATTGGAAAAACAGTAATTCTCCCGTCGTCCTTTGAAGGTAGCCCCCCAACATGCAACAGCGTTATCAAGATGCAATGGCAATAGTAACAAAGTATGGAAGACCTGACATTTTTTTAACAATGACCTGTAATCCTAAATGGCCGGAAATTACAGAAAATCTACAACCCTGGCAGCAAGTTGAACACAGGCCGGACTTAGTTGCATGCGTATTTCGACTAAAACTCAGCAGCCTTTTTGAAGACATCAAAAAAGGCCTTTTTGGAACAGTCGTAGCAATGGTACACGTCATAGAGTTTCAGAAACGAGGTCTCCCACATGCGCATATACTAATTATTTTAGACGCGGATTCCAAGTTTCGCACGGAGGATGAAATTGACAACATAGTGTGGGCTGAAATTCCTAACCAAGAAAAGTATCCTGAACTGTGTAATATTGTAATCTGTAATATGGTTCATGGCCCATGTGGTGTAGCAAATCCAAAAAGTCCATGCATGGAAAACGGAAAGTGTACAAAAGGGTTTCCAAAGCAGTTGAAACAGCACACTGTTAAAGATTTGGATGGCTACCCATCCTACCGGAGACAACTGATTGATAACATTGTACACAACAAAAAGATTATAAATAACTCATGGATAGTTTCATACAACCCGTACTTATTAAAACGCTACAACTGTCACATCAACGTTGAAATCTGCTCTTCAATAAAAAGTGTTAAATATCTTTTCAAGTACATCTACAAGGGGCATGACAAAGCTAACGTCGAAATCCAACAAAAAACAGTCAATCACGATGAATCATCAAGGTTTGTTGACTCAAGATATGTCAGTGCTCCAGAAGAATATTTGCATTTCCAATGCATTCACAGTCTCATGCCATTATACGTTTAGCTATTCATTTACCAAATCAACAGCAGCTTTATTTCTTTGAAAATGCTCAAGTCGAAGATGTCTCCAAAAATTTAAGCACAACGTCAACATTAATGGAATGGTTTTTGCTGAACCAATGTGACGAAAACGCAAGGCAGTATTTGTATCGAGAGATTCTAGAGCACTACGTTTAGAATAAAACTTGGAAGCCAAGACAACGAGGACTTAGCAGAATAATTGGACGCATGTATACTGTTAGTGTCAAGGATCAAGAAAGATATTGCCTTCGGCTGTTACTACTGCATGTCAAAGGAGCTAGAAGTTACGAAGATTTGAAAACAGTTAATGGTGTATTGCACTATACATTTAAAGCTGCAGCTTTGGCTTTAGGACTTCTATTGGATCATACTATGTGGACACTTACTTTAGAAGACGCAGTTACTCTACATATGCCTAAGAAACTTCGTGAATTGTTTGCCTACATTTGTGTCTTTGGACCGCCTACAAATCCGGCTCAACTTTGGACAAATTTCAAAGAACATATAATTGAAGATTACTGCTTACGTCTTCACTAGAGATGAGTGTTGTTCTACTCGAACTGTTCGCCAATCTCAAATTCGAGCTGTTTTGGGCGGTGTTCGAGCCGTTCGGCGAACACGAATAATTTGAGAAAAATTCGGCTGTTCGAGGTTATGTTCGATAACTGTTCGTGCACCAAAATCATAACTGGATTTTTTCTCAGTAATGATGAAAATTAATGTTAATACGCAGTTTGAGTGTACAGTGGGGTGGGGGGAGGGGCAGGGGATGGATCTCTGCAGGAACAATGAAGATCTCCATTTTTTTTTCTCTTTCCCGCATTTGCAGTGGAGAGGTGCAATCTGTCAGCCTATCAGCAGCGCACACACGGAGCGAAGTGCTTTTTTTCACACAAGCAAGGGCATGTGTCATTGGCAGTGTATGTCACATGTCCTTGCCCTATAAGACCAAGCCATTTTCCCCGTCGCCACCATTTTCTCACTGCTGCAGCTGCGTGTTAGACGGCACCGCTGTTGCTGTGTGCGCTATACCTTGTTAATTTCAAGCCAATTTTCGCACAAATATACAGATAGCTTGGGAGTAGGGAATAGTTGTGATTGCAGTCCTTTTAAGGACTAGGTTACAGCATTTCCTACGACTTTTATCAGGGAGGTCTGTGCTCTTAAATAGATAGGTTGTGGGAGTAAAGACTAATTGTAATTGGAGTCCTTTTCAGGACTAGGTTACATGAGTTCCTATCAGTTTTTGCCAGGCAGGTCTGTGCCAGTGCTGTGCAAGTTTTTTTCACAGCATTTGGCTGAATCTAGCAAAGCTAATCCTTTTTGGCCTATTGCAGAGTGTGTTAGTCAGTGGAGTAGCCTATCTGTGTTGCAAGATATAACACCTGTGTATAGAATACCAATTTTTTTACTGCACCTAGTGAAGTAAAATCTTTTGGGCATAGCATCATTCTATTAGTCCATCTATACTGACCTCCATCAGGTTGCAAACTGAATATAATTTTTTTCTGCATCTAGCTCTGAAAAAATATTTGGGCTTCTAGCAGTGTGTGGGACTTGGTCTATTAGTCCATCTATACTGACCTCCATCAGGTTGCAAATTAAAAATAATTTTTTTCTTCATTTAGCTCTGAAAAAATATTTGGGCTTCTAGCAGTGTGTGGGACTTGTTCTATTAGTCCTTCTATACTGACCTCCAGCAGGTTGCAAATTGAATATAATTTTTTTCTGCATCTAGCTCTGAAAAAATAGTTGGGCTTCTAGCGGTGTGTGGGACTTTGTCTATTAGTCCATCTATACTGACCTCCATCAGGTTGCAAATTAAAAATAATTTTTTTCTGCATCTAGCTCTGAAAAAATATTTGGGCTTCTAGCAGTGTGTGGGACTTGGTCTATTAGTCCATCTATACTGACCTCCATCAGGTTGCAAATTAAAAATAATTTTTTTCTGCATCTAGCTCTGAAAAAATATTTGGGCTTCTAGCAGTGTGTGGGACTTGGTCTATTAGTGCATCTATACTGACCTCCATCAGGTTGCAAATTAAAAATAATTTTTTTCTGCATCTAGCTCTGAAAAAATATTTGGGCTTCTAGCAGTGTGTGGGACTTGGTCTATTAGTCCATCTATACTGACCTCCATCAGGTTGCAAATTAAAAATAATTTTTTTCTTCATTTAGCTCTGAAAAAATATTTGGGCTTCTAGCAGTGTGTGGGACTTGTTCTATTAGTCCTTCTATACTGACCTCCAGCAGGTTGCAAATTGAATATAATTTTTTTCTGCATCTAGCTCTGAAAAAATAGTTGGGCTTCTAGCGGTGTGTGGGACTTGGTCTATTAGTCCATCTATACTGACCTCCATCAGGTTGCAAATTAAAAATATTTTTTTTCTGCATCTAGCTCTGAAATAATATTTGGGCTTCTAGCAGTGTGTGGGACTTGGTCTATTAGTCCATCTATACTGACCTCCATCAGGTTGCAAATTAAAAATAATTTTTTTCTGCATCTAGCTCTGAAAAAATATTTGGGCTTCTAGCGGTGTGTGGGACTTGGTCTATTAGTCCATTTATACTGACCTCCATCAGGTTGCAAATTAAAAATAATTTTTTTCTGCATCTAGCTCTGAAAAAATATTTGGGCTTCTAGCAGTGTGTGGGACTTGGTCTATTAGTCCATCTATACTGACCTCCATCAGGTTGCAAATTAAAAATAATTTTTTTCTTCATTTAGCTCTAAAAAAATATTTGGGCTTCTAGCAGTGTGTGGGACTTGTTCTATTAGTCCTTCTATACTGACCTCCAGCAGGTTGCAAATTGAATATAATTTTTTTCTGCATCTAGCTCTGAAAAAATAGTTGGGCTTCTAGCGGTGTGTGGGATTGGTCTATTAGTCCATCTATACTGACCTCCATCAGGTTGCAAATTAAAAATAATTTTTTTCTGCATCTAGCTCTGAAAAAATATTTGGGCTTCTAGCAGTGTGTGGGACTTGGTCTATTAGTCCATCTATACTGACCTCCATCAGGTTGCAAATTAAAAATAATTTTTTTCTTCATTTAGCTCTGAAAAAATATTTGGGCTTCTAGCAGTGTGTGGGACTTGTTCTATTAGTCCTTCTATACTGACCTCCAGCAGGTTGCAAATTGAATATAATTTTTTTCTGCATCTAGCTCTGAAAAAATAGTTGGGCTTCTAACGGTGTGTGGGACTTTGTCTATTAGTCCATCTATACTGACCTCCATCAGGTTGCAATTAAAAATAATTTTTTTCTGCATCTAGCTCTGAAAAAATATTTGGGCTTCTAGCAGTGTGTGGGACTTGGTCTATTAGTCCATCTATACTGACCTCCATCAGGTTGCAAATTAAAAATAATTTTTTTCTGCATCTAGCTCTGAAAAAATATTTGGGCTTCTAGCAGTGTGTGGGACTTGGTCTATTAGTCCATCTATACTGACCTCCATCAGGTTGCAAATTAAAAATAATTTTTTTCTGCATCTAGCTCTGAAAAAATATTTGGGCTTCTAGCAGTGTGTGGGACTTGGTCTATTAGTCCATCTATACTGACCTCCATCAGGTTGCAAATTAAAAATAATTTTTTTCTTCATTTAGCTCTGAAAAAATATTTGGGCTTCTAGCAGTGTGTGGGACTTGTTCTATTAGTCCTTCTATACTGACCTCCAGCAGGTTGCAAATTGAATATAATTTTTTTCTGCATCTAGCTCTGAAAAAATAGTTGGGCTTCTAGCGGTGTGTGGGACTTGGTCTATTAGTCCATCTATACTGACCTCCATCAGGTTGCAAATTAAAAATAATTTTTTTCTGCATCTAGCTCTGAAAAAATATTTGGGCTTCTAGCAGTGTGTGGGACTTGGTCTATTAGTCCATCTATACTGACCTCCATCAGGTTGCAAATTAAAAATAATTTTTTTTTGCATCTAGCTCTGAAAAAATATTTGGGCTTCTAGCGGTGTGTGGGACTTGGTCTATTAGTCCATCTATACTGACCTCCATCAGGTTGCAAATTAAAAATAATTTTTTTCTGCATCTAGCTCTGAAAAAATATTTGGGCTTCTAGCAGTGTGTGGGACTTGGTCTATTAGTCCATCTATACTGACCTCCATCAGGTTGCAAATTAAAAATAATTTTTTTCTTCATTTAGCTCTGAAAAAATATTTGGGCTTCTAGCAGTGTGTGGGACTTGTTCTATTAGTCCTTCTATACTGACCTCCAGCAGGTTGCAAATTGAATATAATTTTTTTCTGCATCTAGCTCTGAAAAAATAGTTGGGCTTCTAGCGGTGTGTGGGACTTGGTCTATTAGTCCATCTATACTGACCTCCATCAGGTTGCAAATTAAAAATAATTTTTTTCTGCATCTAGCTCTGAAAAAATATTTGGGCTTCTAGCAGTGTGTGGGACTTGGTCTATTAGTCCATCTATACTGACCTCCATCAGGTTGCAAATTAAAAATAATTTTTTTTCTGCTTCTAGCTCTGAAAAAATATTTGGGCTTCTAGCAGTGTGTGGGACTTGCTCTATTAGTCCATCTATACTGACCTCTATCAGGTTGCAAATTAAAAATAATTTTTTTCTTCATTTAGCTCTGAAAAAATATTTGGGCTTCTAGCAGTGTGTGGGACTTGTTCTATTAGTCCTTCTATACTGACCTCCAGCAGGTTGCAAATTGAATATAATTTTTTTCTGCATCTAGCTATGAAAAAATAGTTGGGCTTCTAGCGGTGTGTGGGACTTGGTCTATTAGTCCATCTATACTGACCTCCATCAGGTTGCAAATTAAAAATAATTTTTTTCTTCATTTAGCTCTGAAAAAATATTTGGGCTTCTAGCAGTGTGTGGGACTTGTTCTGTTAGTCCTTCTATACTGACCTCCAGCAGGTTGCAAATTGAATATAATTTTTTTCTGCATCTAGCTCTGAAAAAATAGTTGGGCTTCTAGCCGTGTATGGGACTTGGTCTATTAGTCCATCTATACTGACCTCCATCAGGTTGCAAATTAAAAATATTTTTTTTCTGCATCTAGCTCTGAAAAAATATTTGGGCTTCTAGCAGTGTGTGGGACTTGGTCTATTAGTCCATCTATACTGACCTCCATCAGGTTGCAAATTAAAAATAATTTTTATCTGCATCTACAGTACCTCTGAAAAAATATTTGGGCTTCTAGCAGTGTGTGGGACTATTTGTATTAGTCCATCTATACTGACCTCCATCAGGTTGCAAATTCAAAATAATTTTTTTCTGCATCTAACCCAGCCAATAGTTTTGGCCTAATACCACAGTTTGGCCACTCACCTCTGCTCGGTTGCCATCCATTGTTTTTTTGTGCAAACAACTCCAGAGTTGTGAATTAGTTAACCACCAAAATGAGTGGAAAAAGGCCTGCTGTTGGTGGAAAGGGGAATAGGCGTGTTGGGAAGGGGAAAAAAGGTTGTGTCCGTGGGGTAGGTGTTAAAGCAACAGTAACATCTGCAGAAGAAAGACCATCTTCCAGCCAAACTAAAATGTCTACTTCTTTTAGCGGACAATGTGATAAGATCCCTTTCTTACGGCCACGCCAATCGCTACAAATTCCAGATGAGGCACAAAAACAGCAGGTGCTTCAACGGATATCAAGTGCTCCTTTAAGTGGGCTCTCCTCCACATCAACTTCAACATCACAAATACTCCAGTCCTCAAAGGTGTCACCCAAATCGCACTTGCTTCCTCACAGCTCCCAAATCTCCAGCTGCCCGTCTGAGTATGAGGTAGAACAGATGGTTGAGTCTGCAGAGCTGTTTACTCATACTATAGCCTGGGAATCAGAGGTCGACTCCAGCGCTTCTGTGAATCCAGACGAGGAAATGATCTGCACTGATGCCCAGAATCTTTATGAGTCGGATCCAGGACCAGACGCAGAAGGTTCTGACCATAATGTAGACCCTCATTCCCAAACTGTAACTCCTGTTGGTGGAGACAATGAGGAAGACGATGATAAGACTCAAATACCTGATTGGAGCGACAACTTTAGTTTTTTGTCAGGGCAGGAACAGGTTGGCTCTGAGGACGACGGGTGTGATAACGCACAGGGTGATGATGATGAGGTCGGAGATCCCACTTACTGTCAACCCACAGTCAGCCAAGAGATGAGGTCAGCAGAGGAGGTGGAGGAAGATGCTAGTGACGACGAGGTCAGGTTGCGCCTTCCTGGACAGAGACGTAGTACTGGAAGCACGTCAACAACTGCATCCTCAAACACAACTCTGCCTCTCACCACAAGTCGTGGTGGCTCTTCAGGTCGCATGGGTGCTAAGCCTTGCATAGCCTGGGCATTTTTTCAGATCGATAAAGATGACCCAACTCGTGTTATCTGTAACATTTGTCAGCAAAAGCTAAGTAGAGGCCAAAAAATACATAGTTTGAGTACTTCATGCATGAACCGGCACATGGACATGAAGCATAAGTTGCAGTGGGAAGCTCAGTGTGCTACAATGCGGCCTAGCCGGCCGGGCCAATCACCGTCTGCCATATCTTGTGCATCCGCGTCCTCTTCATCCTCTGTGACTGGGGGGACAGCAGTCACACCTGTTTTGGGGCGCAGACCTGCCACCTCTTTACCCGCAACAGCCAGCGTGATTGGCAGGTCATCATTTTCTTTGGAGGTGGTAACACCAGCTGGTGTTGAGCGCTGTCCGACATCGATAGCACCACCTTTGGATCAAGGCAACCTAACATGTCCGCCTGCATCTTCCTCACAGACCGGCAGTTTGCCGGGGACACCCTTATCAACCCCGTCTAAGCACAATAGCCAGCCCTCGGTCCCTCAGATGTGGACAAGTAAAAGACCATTTCCTCCTAGCCATGAGAAAGCTAAGAGGTTGAATTTCACCATCTGCAAGCTCTTGGCTACAGAAATGCTGCCTTTCCGCCTGGTGGACACAGAGGATTTTCGAGACCTTATGTCCGTCGCAGTGCCCCAGTACCAGATGCCCAGTCGGCACTACTTCTCAAAGAAAGGTGTGCCTGCGCTCCACCAGCATGTCGCACACAACATCACCGCTTCTTTGAGAAACTCTGTGTGTGACAGGGTGCATTTCACCACAGACACTTGGACGAGTAGGCATGGACAGGGGCGTTACATGTCGCTGACTGGGCACTGGGTAACTATGGTGACAGCAGGACAAGGGGCTGCTGTCCAAGTCTTGCCGTCCCCACGAGTTGTGCGTCAATCCTCTTTATGTCAAAGTTCCTCCACTGCTTCTGCCTCCTCAACCTCCTCTCGGTCTTCCACCTGCACCCAAAGCCTGTCTGGTCATGCCACAAGCTTTCTAACTGCGCAGAAGGGATCCTGCACACCTCCTTACTATGCTGGCAGTAGGGCTCAACGTCATCAGGCGGTTTTTACATTGAAATGTCTGGGAAATGTGAGTCACACAGCTGAGGAGTTGTGGTCAGCTCTGGAGAACCAATTTCATGAATGGTTGTCTCTACTGGACCTGAAACCAGGGAAGGCAGTGTGCGACAATGCTGCAAACCTGGGTGCGGCCCTTCGCCGGGGCAATGTCACACACGTGCCTTGTATGGCTCACGTGTTGAACCTGGTTGTCCAGCAATTTTTAGCCCACTATCCCAGACTAGATGGCCTTCTGCAGAGGGCACGGTCGCTGTGTGCTCACTTCCGCCGTTCGCATCCCGCAGCTCAGCGACTTACATCTCTACAGAAGTCGTTGGACCTGCCACTTCACCGGCTAAAATGCGATGTGCCTACCCGGTGGAATTCAACTCTGCACATGTTGCAGCGACTGTGGCAGCACCGACAAGCCCTGGTGCAATACGTTCTGACGTATAGCCTGGGCCAACGAGATTCAGAGGTGGGGCAAATCACGCTGGAGGAGTGGTCTCAGATCAGGGACCTATGCACCCTTCTGCACAGTTTTGAAATGGCGACGAAGATGTTTAGTGCTGACGATGCCATTATCAGCATGACTATTCCGGTGATTTACATGCTGGAGCACATGTTAAACAGAATTCGGAGTCAGGTGGTGGCACAAGAGGAGGTGGAGGAAGTAGAGGAGGAGGAGTTGTATGCGGAAGGGCTAACATCTGCAAGGTCCAGACGGTCGGCAGCACCAAGGCGGCAGGCATGTGAGGGTGGGGGAGATGGTTTTACCAGGGCGCATGGTAGCAGCCAAA
This sequence comes from Phyllobates terribilis, assembly GCF_046119375.1. Lineage (NCBI taxonomy): Eukaryota > Metazoa > Chordata > Amphibia > Anura > Dendrobatidae > Phyllobates > Phyllobates terribilis. The sequence continues at coordinate 606,564,469 of NW_027362764.1, forward strand.
CTAGTGAGGAAGGTGCAGTAGCCCAGGAAGAAGTGGAGGACGAACTGATGGAAGACTCATCAGATGAGGGAGACCTTGATCACATTTCTGTTGTGCGAGGTTGGGGGGAGAGGACAGAGGAAGGAAGCATGATTGTTACCTCGCCACCAACACAACAGGGACTTGGTGCTCCTGGATGTGCAACACACATGAGTGCCTTCTTGCTGCACTACCTGCAACATGACCCTCGAATTGTGAGAATTAGAAATAATCCTGACTACTGGGTTGCCACACTGTTAGATCCCCGGTACAAAAGTAAATTTGCAGAAATTATTCCTGCCATAGAAAGGGATGCACGCATGCAGGAGTATCAGCAGAGACTGTTGCAGAATCTTACATGTGCTTTTCCACAAAATACCAGTGGTGCACGTAGTGAATCTCACAGTTCCAACTTGCCAACCGTGGGACCGTCAAGTGTTCAGCACTCAAACCGTAACAGAACCACAGTATCTGCTGGTAACATCAATTTTGCGGAATCATTTCACCACTTTTTTAGCCCATCCTTTGCAAGGCCACAGGAGACAAGAAGTCTGACACATAGTCAACGCCTAGAGACGATGGTACAGGAGTATCTCCAAGTAAACATTGAAGCCACGACTGTGTCACTGGACCCTTGCTCTTTTTGGGCTTCCAATCTGGATAAATGGCCGGAGCTAGCCACTTACGCCTTGGAGATCTTGTCATGCCCCGCAGCCAGCGTTCTGTCTGAACGTGTGTTCAGCGCTGCTGGTGGTGTGCTGACAGATAAGCGCACGCGGCTCTCCACTGATAATGTAGACAGACTCACGTTCATAAAGATGAACAAATCATGGATCCGAAACGACTTTTCTACCCCTGTGTCATCCTGGGGAGAGTAAAAGCTTGATGATTGGTTAAAATCACCCTACCAACCGTTTTAAGCTTTCAAATTACTAATCATGTTTATCTGTATCTTGACTGGAAAATAATTTGGGCTTTGTAGCAGTGTGCAGCACTGATCCTATTAGGCCATCTATACTAAAGCTTCACCAGATTTAAAATTAAAAATCATTTTTAGCTGCATCTAGCCCGGAAAATAATTTTGGGGCTCCGAGATGCGCAAGGCACATAAGTGCCTTCTTGCTGCACTACCTGCAGCATGACCCTCATATTGTCAGAATTCGAAGTAATCATGACTACTGGGTTGCCACACTCTTAGATCCCCCACACTTTTCGATCAACCTTTTCATTTTAATAAAGACCAAAAAAATGGTCATTTTTGAAATTATAAGCATTAGCAGGTTGTTAGAAACTGAAATCAAACAGTTTTCAACTCAAAACTTTATTCTAGGTGATGTTACATTTTCACATAGGACCCCTTGTTCGAAAGGAGCTTCTGAACTCTCTCGTCCATTGAATTTGTCAGGTTTTGGATGGTTTCTGCTTCAATTGTTTTGCATGAGGACAGAATACCCTCCCAGAGCTGTTGCTTAGATGTGAACTGCCTCCCGCCATCATAGACACTCCTTTTAATGATGCTCCAAAGGTTCTGAATGGGGTAGAGGTCAGGGGAGCATGGGGGTCACACCATAAGTTTGTCCCCTTTTATGCCCATATCAGCCAGAGATGCAGATGTTTTATGTGCAGCATGAGATGGTGCATTATCATGCAGAAAAATGATCTTGCTGTGAAATACACGGTTCTTCTTCTTGGACCATGGCAGGAAGTGCTGTTTGAGAAAATCCACATACATTATGGAGTTCATCTTTAGCGCCTTCAGGGATCCTAAAGGGGCCGACAATCTCTCTCCCCATGATTCCAGCCCAAAACATTACTCCACCTCCTCCTTGTTGGCGCTGTAGCCGTGTTTGCGTGGGGTGTCCATCAACCAGCCATCCTCCACTCCATCCATCTGGACCATCGAGCGCTGCACGGCACTCATCCGTGAACAAAACAGTTTTGAAATCAGTCTTCATGTAATGTTTGGCCCACTGGAGCCGTTTCTGCTTGTGTGAAGTGGATAGAGGAGGTCGACAGGATGGCGCATGCACAGCTGCAAACCTCTGAAGGACCCTGCATCTTGTTGTTCGGGGGACGTTGGAGGCACAAGCAGCTTCAAAAACTTGTCTGCTGCTATGACAAGGCTTTTTTGCCGCTGCTCTTTCAACCTGACGTAATTGCCTGTAGGAAAGAGTCCTCAATTTGCCCTTATCAGCACGCACACGTGTGTACTGTGAATCAGCTACATACTTCTTGATTGCCAAGACACTTCATCCTGATCATCGCACAATGTTGATTGTAGTCATGCCTTGACCTAAACACTCCACAATTTGTTGCTTCTCAGCAGCCGACACATCCTTTTTCTTTCCCATTTTGGCAGAAAATGTAGGCTGCTTAATAATGTGAGAGAGCCTTCTTAAGTAGTCTTGCCTTTCATTGGACACACCTGCCAAACTAATTAGCACAGGTGTCTGCAATTGCTTACAGTGATATAAAGAGCCCTGACACACATCACCATCAATGAGTTTAACTGACAAACAAACAAATTCTTCCCTTATCACTCCTAAACACTTTTTGTATAATAATTTGGAACGCAGTGTACATGTGCTTTTCCACAAAACACCAGTGGTTCACGTAGTGAATCTTACAGTTCTAACTTGCCAACCGTGGTCTGTATGGAGTTGTTCAATAAAGGGCCCAAAATTAAGATAACATAGATGGGAGAGGTCTCTATGAATAGGAATTCCTAAGTATTTGATACCCTGTGAGGGCCAGGCAAAGGGAAAGTTGGACTGGATGGAATCCTATATGGATTTGGGGAGGGAGACATCGAGGGCCTCAGACTTCGCTGCATTGATTTTAAAATTTTACCATGTAACAAAGTGATCTATTTCAGCCATAACAGCATGGATGGATATATGTGATTGAGTGATATATACTAGGACATCATCAGCAAATAGAGAGCACTTGTACTCGGTGCCTCCCACCTCAATCCACCTAATATTGGGGTTATGGCGAATTGATGAGAGCAGGTGCTCCGTCACTAGGATGTATAAGAGAGGGGACAGAGGACATCACTGCCTTGTCCCATTGGTGATTGTGAAAGGTGATGAAAATGTTCTGACGCACCCCCTGGGCCTTGGGACACCCGGAGCCGGACCCTTTTTGGTGGATGCTGGTGGTTGTAGTCTTCGTGGCGGCGACCCAGTTCCGTGGCTCAGGGCGGTCAAACCAGTGGCGGAACTATTTATGTGGTTTTCATGTTTAAATGTCCAACTACGCCACCCGTGGATTGCGGTCAGAGTGAACCGCCGCTACAGGGCAGACCACTGAGGCTGGTGTTGTGGGTGCAGCAGAGCGTAGCATAACTCCCCACGGGAGGAGTATAGCCTCAGGGCAGTGTATGCGGAGGATGGGGGTGATGGTGCAGGGCAGCAGCAGTAACAACACGGAGTCAGTGATGCAGTTCAGGGCCTTTACTCACAGTTCTTATTATCCAGACCACGTCTGCAGGTAACGGCTGCCCACGTCGTACTGTGCTCACCAGGTGAGGGGCTCAGACAACTCCCAGATAACTTTGGAGCACTTCACAGGACCCCCTTTGTGTGTCCTTTGTCTGGCCTTTCTTACCAACACTTCTGTCCGGCTGCCTCGGGCCTCCTCTTGGTAAACTTGGCGCCAGTTTCCCTGACCCTATGTGGTGCCTTCCTAGCGGGTGTAGCGAGGGGCTGCGCCACATAAAATGTCAGAGCCTCTGGTTTCTAGCTGAGGGTCGTTTCCTGCCTCCACTAGTTCGGGGACCGGTCTCCCCCTTTGGCCTGACCCCTCCACGCAGGTGGATTCGGGCGTGCGGTGGCGACTCGCCCGTCCGCACCCCTGGGATCCCTTCATTCCTCGTTCCTGGAGCCTTCTCCGCTCCTCTTCCTTCCTTCTCCCTCTTCCAGGCCTGGGCCTCTGTTACTAGGCCCGCCTCCGGAGCAGAGCTCATGCAGAGCCCCTGCTCCCTGCCACTTCTGCTCAGACTTCTCTGCACTGAACTAAGATGGTGCCCACCTTTTATACTCCCTTCTCAATGCACCCAGGAACTGCTTCCTCCCTGCTCCTGCACTACAGGGTTCCCCTTCCTCAGTGTTCCCTCCCCCCACTCCAGCCTGGGACAGGGACTGTCGTGCCCCTCTCAGGGGCATATTGGTCGCCCTGCCCCACGGCAATGTGGTGTAATGCATGCAGGTGTCGGGTCCTGATCCACACTCCATCCTTACCTGAGAGTGAGATATCACACCTCTGGGTGAGGTGCAATACGTCTGTAGCAACCGAGCCCTCAGGGTGCTACAGTTCCATTTATCTTCAGCCTAGGTGACGTATTGCGATACAGGGCCGTGATTTTGGCTATAAAAGGGTCCCCTAGACCCCTACCCCAAGCTTTTTAAGAGAATCATATATGGCGTGCCAGGAGACTCTATGGAATGCTTTCTCAGCATCCAACGAGAGTATCTAATTACAAATTTTTAACTGCATCTAGCCCAGGAAATACTTTGTGCCTAGTAGCAGTGTCTGCTAGTGAGCGGATTATCCCGGCTGTTAAGCAAGCTGCACCACCTGTAGTTTAGACACTTAATTTTTTCAAAGGAAATGCTTCGGGACCATGGGATACTTAGTGAAGAGCATCAGGAGGCACCCCAAGGCATAGGGGCTGGGACTGGCAGTAGGATGCCTTGCGGTGGACAGCCGAGCTCGATCCTTATAAAAGCCTTTTAACTGCAGCAGCTTTAGTGGACGCTACTGGAGCTGGAATTACCGCGGCTGCTGGCATGAGACTTGCCCTCCAATAGATCCTTGTAAATGGATTTAAAGTGTATTCATTCAAATTAGAGAGACAATTTAAATTAAAAAGCTTAGAGCTGCCTCCACCACAGGGGGGCTCGCTCGACCCACCAGCGGACAGGCACCAGTATTGGGAGAGGGGGGCTGGCCGTCAGGGTTCACCGCGGCTCTGGCACAAACCCGGCGACACGGAGGTGGCACGGGCAGGAGCGGACTGGCCATGTCGGCTTCTCACTTTTTGGATTTTAGAAGGGCATGACATGCCTATATCTGTGTCTCCCCCTCCTTTTACTCCTCCACCTCTTTTATTTTCGCATGACTATATGTACTTGTCACTTTTCCATGTGCTAGTTATGTCTTCTGAGCAGTTTGTCAGCTTTTGGACACCTTTGAAGGTGTTTTCTATGTGTTTCTATGTGTTTTTGTTTGCCTGCCATTGGTTTTAACGGTGTTCGAAGGTGTTCGACGAACAGTTCGACGAACAGTTTGGCGAACACACGGGTGTTCGACGAACCGAACCGAACTCGAACACTACGGGGGTGGTTCAACACTAGTCTTCACAACAAAAGTGGAAATTGTCACAATTGCGAATCTTATGCCATGCAAGATGTCCAAAATATCCTACTACTGCATGGAAAAACGTTTTCAGACTTTATTTTGCCACAGCCTGCAAGTCAAGTTGCACAAATTCAAGAGTATGACGAAGCTTATGAATTATTGTTGGCAACAGAGAAGAAAAACTCCTTAAATCAAGAACAACGGATTGCATATGACACTATTGTGAGCGCTATAGAAAACCAAGCCGATCCAACGCCAAAATATTTCTTTATTGACGGTCCTGGAGGCAGCGGTAAAACATACCTCTATGAAGTTTTAATGCATCACGTTAGAGGGTTAGGAAAAGTCGTATTGCCATCGGCTACAATAGGTATTGCAGCAAACCTTTTACAAGGAGGTCGCACTATGTATTCACTCTTTGGGATACCAGTTCCGGTCAATGAAATCTCCGTTTCCAGAATCAAACAAGACACATTTGCAGGAAAACAGTTGAACAGTGCAAATCTTTTGATACTTGATGAGTGCACCATGGCGCCCAAATATGCTTTGAGCTTAATTGACAGACTTCTGCGTGAAGTTATGACTACAAATATTGCTGAAAAAAATGAAGTTCCTTTTGGAGGTAAAGTTTTTGTCCTTGGCGGAGATTTTAGGCAATGCCTTCCAGTTGTACCGAATGGAACAAGAACAAATATTATCGAGTCAACCTTAAAAATGTCAGACCTTTGGAAAGAGTTTAATAAACTACAACTAATTAACTGTTATGATCTGCTACCAGAGCTAAGGAAAGAGAGGAGATCTGTCCCTACGATAGAACTCAGCTTTATCCCTACGATGTAACAGGGGACCTGATCCTGCGATCAGACCTGCTAAAGTCCTAAGCTAGTCTGTACGGAGACCTATAGATGTGGGGAAGGAATCCCTACAAGTACTAAGGACTGGGAGGAAAATGGGACACCTCCTAACAGAAATAGTAGCAGACAGACGAACAAACAAAATATATAGAACACTGAGGTCCGTAGACCAAGCAAACTAACAGAGTTAGATACAGAGCAAAGGCTAGCTAGAAAGTAGTTATACAATGAAGTCCAGCAAAGCCAGAAGGGCGGAGCAGGATTAAATAGGCCAACAAGGTCATGTGACCAGCAATAGAAAAAACCTAAGAGCAAGGTTCTAACAGTACCCCCCCTTCTAAGAGGATCCTCCGGATCCCCTAGGACCAGGCTTATCAGGAAATCTCCTGTGAAACGCTCTGATAAGTCTGGATGCGGAAACATCATCCGACCTCACCCAAGAGTTATCCTCGGGTCTGAAACCTTTCCAGGCCACGAGATACTGCAAACTACCTCTATACCGTCTAGAGTTAAGGATGCGAGAAATTTCATATTCCCCGTCCTCCACCACCGGAGGAACAGAGGCAGAGGCGTCACAATCCGATACAACAGCTTTTTTCAACAGAGAGACATGAAACACCGGATTAATTCTCCAGGAGGTAGGAACCTCCAACCTAACAGCAGATTGGTTGACAACCTGAAGCACCTTAAAGGGCCCTACAAACTTGGGACCCAATTTCTTAGAAGGAATCCTCAACCGCAGATTCCTAGAGGACAACCAAACCATGTCACCAACAGCGAACAAAACCTCCTGTCGTTTCCTATCAAAGTAGTCTTTAGATTTTCTGTTGGCCTCCTGAAGATTACCACGCACATCCGTCCAAACTCTCTCCAAATCACCGGAAAAATTCTCCTCCTCAGGCACGGCAGATCCCAACTTGGAGAACGACCCAAACGACGGATGTCTCCCAGAACAACAAAAAAAAGGCGAACAACCAGCAGAAGAAGATGTATGATTGTTCAGAGCAAATTCAGCAAGTGGCAGAAACTCAGACCACCCCTCTTGATTGTCTGCCACAAAACAACGCAAGAACTGCTCAACATCCTGGTTTTTCCTTTCTGTCTGGCCATTAGATTCAGGATGATATCCGGATGAGAACGACAAATGAACTCCCAACCTGTCACAAAAGGCACGCCAAAAACGAGCCACGAACTGAGGTCCCCTATCAGAAACAATGTCAGTAGGAACGCCATGAAGTCTGACAATTTCCTTGACAAAGGCCTTAGCGAGAGTTTTAGCGCAGGGCAGTTTGACGAAGGGAACCAAGTGACACATCTTGCTAAAACGGTCCACGACCACCCAGATGACAGTAAAACCCTCAGAGGGGGGAAGGTCAGTTATAAAGTCCATAACCAAATGTGTCCAAGGAGCACTGGGAACCTCCAAAGGACAAAGTAACCCCGCAGCAGGAGTATGTGAGGACTTAGATCTAGCACATATAGTACATTGACGCACCCACTTAATGACTTCCTTCTGCCATCCAGGCCACCAAAAACTGCGACCCACCAGTCTCTTGGTCTCAGAGATTCCGGGATGACCTGCCAACCGAGGTTTGTGACACTCAACAAACAAATCTCTCCTAAAGGTCCCAGGCACAAACAACCTCCCATGAGGAGTGTTAGAAGGGGCATTCTCCTGTGCTTTAAGAATCTCATCTTCCAAAACGGAGTCCAAAGCAGCTATCACAACACCTTCTTGTAAAATGTTCTCCTCTTTCTCAGCACCGACTATGGGAGAAAAACTGCGAGACAAGGCATCCGCCTTAATATTCTTAGTACCTGGGATGTAAGTAACGGAGAAATTAAACCGCGAGAAAAACAGTGCCCACCTAGCCTGACGGGCATTCAGGCGCTTGGCAGCATCAAGATATATCAGATTTTTATGATCCGTAAAAACCTGAATGGGAAATTCCGCACCTTCCAAGAGGTGGCGCCAGTGTTCAAATGCGAGTTTAATAGCCAATAATTCCCAATTTCCAATATCGTAATTCAGTTCAGTCTCCGAAAATTTTTTTGAAAAAAAGGCACAGGGATGTAGTCCATCCCCGTTATCCTGAGACAATACTGCGCCAACCCCCACAGAGGAAGCATCAACCTCAACCAAAAACGGCTTAGTCACATCAGGCTGCATAAGGATGGGAGCAGAGGTGAACCTCTCCTTGAGATACACAAAAGCTTCAATGGCCTCAGAAGACCACTGAACCGCATCAGCACCTTTCCTGGTGAGATCGGTCAGAGGTTTGAAAATAATAGAAAAATTTTTTATGAATTTTCTGTAATAATTGGCGAAACCCAAAAACCTCTGTATCAATTTCAAACCAATAGGCCTAGGCCATTCCTGTACAGCTTGAACTTTAACCGGGTCCATCTCAAAACCTTCGCTGGAGATAATGTAGCCCAAAAAACTAATTCTCTGTACAGCGAACTCACATTTCTCCAGCTTAGCAAAAAGCGAATTGTCCATTAATAACTGTAATACCTCACGTACGCTCCGCCAATGAGACTCCAGATCCGGCGAATAAATCAAAATGTCATCCAAATACACAACCACATTTTTGCCGATCAAAGGTCTAAGGATGTCATTAATAAGATTCTGAAAAAATGCAGGAGCATTAGTAAGACCAAAAGGCATAACCAGATTCTCAAAATGACCCACAGGAGTGTTAAAAGCAGTCTTCCATTCGTCACCCTCCTTCATGCGCAACAGATTGTATGCCCTCTGAAGGTCAATTTTAGAGAACCACTTGGCCCCCATTAACTGGTTAAACAGATCAGGAATCAATGGCAGTGGGTAAGGATTGCGTACAGTAATTTTGTTAATCTCACGAAAATCCAGACAAGGACGTAAACCGCCGTCCTTTTTTTTTACAAAAAAAAATCCAACCGCCACAGGAGACTTAGAGGGCCTAATGTGACCGGCGGCCAAACTTGTCTGTATGTATTCCTCCAAAGCCTTTCTCTCAGGAATAGTAAGGTTAAATAAACGACTTTTAGGAAGAGTCGCTCCAGGGACAAATTCAATAGAACAATCATAGTCTCTATGGGGAGGCAAAACCTGCGATTCCTTCTCAGAAAAAACTCTCCAAAAATCCTGAATAGGAACAGGCAATTCCCCCCTATCCACAGCTGCAATACGCTCGTTACAACACTTGTCATAACATTTATGGCTCCAGGATTTAATTTCATTGGTAGACCAATCCAGTACAGGATTGTGCAATTTTAACCAGGGCAATCCCAAGACCACCGGAGAAGGCAAGTTATTCAAGACTACCAAATCCAATTTCTCATGGTGAACACCATTAATAGTGAGAGGAAATTCACAGACCTTGAGAGTAACATTCTTCAAAGGGGAGCCATCCACAGAAACCACAGCAATGGGGGATGATAAAGGTTCGGGTTTTAAATTGAGTCTTTCCAAGAATCCCCCATCAATTACATTCAGAGTAGACCCACAATCAACAAACACCCGAAATTCCATTAATTTTTCCTGAGCAATCGTGGAAGCAGCTAAAAATACACCCTTGGAATTTAAACAGGCAATACGGGCATGACTGACCATTTTTTTTTCTTTCTTCATACGAAGCTCACAGCCTTTAATCAAATGACCAGATTTTCCGCAATAGAAACACAAGCCTTCAGAAAATCTGCGGTCTTTTTCTTGAGAGCGAGGTGCCATCGCTCCAATCTCCATCAGTTCACCACTGTTAGTACACACATTCTCATAACCAGAAACTGACATAGCAGAGGATTTGCTCTCATTAACCCTTGCACGCAGTCTCCTATCCACCCGTATAGCTAATTGCATAGCCTGTTGCAAATCTTCAGGTGTAGGATAAGCAATTAGCAGGTCTTTAACCCTTTCATTGAGCCCAGCAAGAAACAGACTTTTCAGAGCAGAATCGTTCCACCCTGTTTGAGTAGACCATCGACGGAAATGAGTACAATATTTTTCCACATTACCTGATCCCTGTCTCAAACGTCTTAACTCAGTCTCAGCTGATGAGACACGGTCAGGATCATCATATAATAGCCCCAAAGCAGAAAAAAAACTATCCACTGATCTGAAGCATGTATCACTAGGCTGCAAAGAAAAGGCCCACTCCTGAGGCTCTTTGCGCAAAAGTGACATTATGAACCCTATGCGCTGGGATTCATCCCCAGAGGACTTGGGTCTCAAACGAAAATACAATAAGCAAGCATTTTTAAATGAAAAAAATTCTCGGTGTTCACCAAAAAATAAATCCGGCAAATGTACCTTAGGCTCCAAGAAATGTGCTCCAGGACAGTTACTCACGTGCTGACGGAGCTCGGCCACCTCCAGAGAGAGTCCCTGCAGGCGATGAGCCAAATCCTGAACCGACACCATGATGGAACAGAAAAATCTTTCCTTAGAGAATTTGCAGGCTGGACTTACTGTTATGATCTGCTACCAGAGCTAAGGAAAGAGAGGAGATCTGTCCCTACGATAGAACTCAGCTTTATCCCTACGATGTAACAGGGGACCTGATCCTGCGATCAGACCTGCTAAAGTCCTAAGCTAGTCTGTACGGAGACCTATAGATGTGGGGAAGGAATCCCTACAAGTACTAAGGACTGGGAGGAAAATGGGACACCTCCTAACAGAAATAGTAGCAGACAGACGAACAAACAAAATATATAGAACACTGAGGTCCATAGACCAAGCAAACTAACAGAGTTAGATACAGAGCAAAGGCTAGCTAGAAAGTAGTTATACAATGAAGTCCAGCAAAGCCAGAAGGGCGGAGCAGGATTAAATAGGCCAACAAGGTCATGTGACCAGCAATAGAAAAAACCTAAGAGCAAGGTTCTAACATTAACAACATGCGATCTTCTGACCCAGAGTACAGCAACTGGCTTCTTAAACTTGGTAATGGTGAACTGAGCAATGAGTTTAACCTTGGAGAAGACATTATTGAAATACCAGAAGACATGGTGTGCACTGACTGCATCGTAAGTGATGTTTTTGGACAACGCGTTGAAATAGATGTAAACGACCAAAGCAGTGTTGAGAGGGACTCTTCCTATGCAATTCTCTGTCACAAGAACGATGACGTAGCTCTGCTAAATTCCCGTGTGATGGATAGAATGCTTGGAGAGTATAAATTATACAAAAGTGATGATTCGGTGGATGTCGACAATGAAGATGAACGAGAGCATTATCCAGTTGAATTTTTAAATAGTGTTACGCCATCAGGAATGCCATCCCACAGACTACAAATTAAAGTTGGAACAATCGTAATGTTGCTTCGGAATCTAAATACAAGAAGTGGTCTATGTAATGGAACTCGCCTTATTGTTACTGGACTCCATTCCCACATAATTCAAGCAACAGTGATCACTGGATCTGCAAAAGGAGAGGAAGTGTTCATTCCACGCATTGATTTATGTCCTTCAGACACCGGTCTTCCATTTAGGCTTCGACGTTGACAGTTTCCAGTAAATCCAGCATTTGCCATGACAATAAACAAGTCACAAGGTCAAACTCTACAACGTCTTGGCATATATTTACCGGAGCCCGTTTTTGGACATGGACAACTCTATGTTGCATTTTCAAGAGTTAAAATGAGATCCAATGTCAAGGTGCAAGTTTTGGATACCCATTTACAAGGAAAGTTGCTTCCAGATAGTCCAAAAGTATTCACCAAAAATGTCGTGTACAAAAATATTTTAGGTTGATATTGTTAATAAATAAATTCTAGGGTCGTACTTCTTTTGTCCGATGATTTATTGTAAAATATTGCTACATATTCATGGAATAGTTTATATATTTTGATCATCTGTTTAATAATTTTGTTCAGTTGTATTAAGTTCTGTAACCAATAATAGTTAATAAAGTATTATTCTGTGTATTCATTGTATTATTGTTAAATCTTCATAGCGGCATCTGCAGCATGTGCTACTAAAGTGAATGCAGATTTGTGCCTCTCCATGCACTTAGTCCCAGCGTGGAAAGCAGCGAATCTACAGACAGCAGCTAATCACAGCAGTATCTGAGAGCGCGTGATGTGCCTCCGATCCTGCGAGGAGCTGCTGAAAACAGGACAGACAGCGCTAGAGCAGAGAAAGGAAACAAGGGGCGGATTAGGGTTTAGTTTTTGAACTGTGCTGTAGAGATGGGGGAATGAGTAGATCATACAAAACCAGGATAAGGGGGCCATACAAGCTAAGATGAGGAAGGCGTATAATCCAAAATAAGTCAGCCATACGAACCAGGATTAGAGGAATGACGCAGCCATACAAACCACATTGACTGACCGCGCTGTGGATGCTGGATGTGACACGATGAGGGATAACCCCGCCCACAGCCCATCATTCACTGTGGTGCGCGGAACAGCAGACCCCCGGCTGCAGCCGCAAATAGTCGTGATGTAAACGGAAGCAAGATCCGGCTGCAGGCGGGAGAATTACGTGCTGGCTGTGCGTCGCCAGCGATGTTGTCACAAGCAGGATTGACAACATGACGTAATGACAAAATTCATTAGGGTCACCAAGGGGATACATTGTGAAGTTAATTAAAAGTAGTGCACAACCCATTTAAACACTGCTTCGCTGCTTAGTGGCGCCCGGTCAGCCGCATGCATATTCTAGATTACCCGATGCATTAGAATCGGGCCACCATCTAGTATAACCATATATATCTATAATATCTATATATATAGATTTATTTCTTTATTATTTATCTTGCCATTCCTTATTACACAGTGCCCTCTCTTGTTATGTACAGCTATGCCCCTTACAAATCGGATTATACAGCGCCCTGTTTTTATTACATCCTCTCTTGTTAGATATATAATGCAATCATAGCTGATGGAGTATGGGAAAGCTTCTTTTCTGAGGAAGGACCAAGGGAGTACGTATACAGATGGTTAATATGCAGAAGTCTATATACTATCATCACTAAAGTGCTTGGGGATAGAGGTAAATGCTGTCAGTATGCATATATCTGGCTCGAACAAAACATGCAAAGGATCAAGCTGGGTAGATCAAAATATAAGAAAAAGAGGCATGTGAAAAGTAACATTTTAACAATCCTAAAGTGACATAATTACCCAAGGTCAGCACCGGTGGTCGGAAGAACAACCCTAACATGCATTTCTCATTTTGGCTTCTTCAGAGGCTTCTATTGCTCTCCCCCACCTCCAGAGGCAAAGGAAGACAAATTTGACTTGTGTTTAGCACTACTACTGCCGGATTGGCTGCTGTCAGAAATTTCTGTAGTGTTAGTGCTCCTGCTAGTGGCAACCACACTCTTATCCATGACATTAGGTTATTTTTCTATTGCCATGCCACATCCAAGCCCAAGTCATGTTTGGTCCTGGCATATATTTTGATAAAAAAGTATAACATTTAATTTTTTTATAAATTTTGTTAGAAAACTTAACCAATTTTTGATTTAAAATTCTGCCACCCATAACAAAAAATGGTTAATCCTAAATACAGAAGTAATTTCATATGAACACCTATGGCAAGTAATTTGCTGCAACAGCCAGCAGTATTGTTATGGCACTTGTGATTGCTAAATGTAATTAGTCAGCCAGTTGCAGAACTTTAACCTCTCATTGTATTATATACGAGGGTCAGTCAATAAGTAATGCCTCCTATTTTTTTTCTCCTTTTAATTGGCAAGAAATTCAAATGCAATTACATAGGTTGAAAACCACAACATTAACAATTAATTTGTCACTTTTCAATATAATCTCCATCCATTTCCACAGTCTTGGTCCACCGTTTAACAAGGGCATGTATTCCAGCATGGTAAAAAGCATTCTTGGGACCCACCGTGCACAAACCTTTCTGTATTCCAGTTGTCCAATAATTTTCATCACACTGACTCTACTGAGGCAGATAATGCCACACAATTCATCTGCAGTCACCCGGCGTTAACCACAAATGATGTCATCGACTCGATGAATGTTGCTTGGAGTCACTGCGGTTACTGGCCTGCCACTCCGCATTTTGTCAGCCAACGGTGATGGCTCTTCAGCTGTGTTACAGCGACGAACCCATCGTCTAACAGTACTGACATCCACTGTTGCATCATCGTACACATTTTTCAGTCTCTCATGAATGGGTGTTTCACCTTCTGCATGCGAGAATTCAATCACAGAACGTTGTCTAATATGAACATCGATGTCAGCCATTTTGCAAACGGATACAGTCCTGCCACCTGTTGGTGCAGGAAGTTGCAATTGCTGTGGATTGGAGAAGGTTTGAGGAATTGTGCCAAATTCAAATATTTAACATAACTACCTTATTTAAAGAGAAAAAAAATAGGAGGCATTACTTATTGACTGACCCTCGTATATATATATATATACAGTACAGACCAAAAGTTTGGACACCTTCTCATTTAAAGATTTTTCTGTATTTTCATGACTTTGAAAATTGTACATTCACACTGAAGGCATCAAAACTATGAATTAACACATGTGGAATTATATACTTAACAAAAAAGTGTGAAACAACTGAAAATATGTCTTATATTCTAGGTTCTTCAAAGTAGCCACCTTTTGCTTTGATGACTGCTTTGCACACTCTTGGCATTCTCTTGATGAGCTTCAAGAGGTAGTCACCGGAAATGGTCTTCCAACAATCTTGAAGGAGTTCCCAGAGATGCTTAGCACTTGTTGGCCCTTTTGCCTTCACTCTGCGGTCCAGCTCACCCCAAACCATCTCGATTGGGTTCATGTCTGGTGACTGTGGAGGTCAGGTCATCTGGCGTAGCACCCCATCACTCTCCTCCTTGGTCAAATAGCCCTTACACAGCCTGAAGCTGTGTCCATTGTCCTGTTGAAAAATAAATGATGGTCCAACTAAACGCAAACTGGATGGAATAGCATGCCGCTGCAAGATGCTGTGGTAGCCATGCTGGTTCAGTTTGCCTTCAATTTTGAATAAATCCCCAACAGTGTCACCAGCAAAGCCCCCCCACACCATCACACCTCCTCCATGCTTCACGGTGGGAACCAGGCATGTAGAGTCCATCCGTTCACCTTTTCTGCATCGCACAAAGACACGGTGGTTGGAACCAAAGATCTCAAATTTGGACTCATCAGACCAAAGCACAGATTTCCACTGGTCTAATGTCCATTCCTTGTGTTCTTTAGCCCAAACAAGTCTCTTCTGCTTGTTGCCTGTCCTTAGCAGTGGTTTCCTAGCAGCTATTTTACCATGAAGGCCTGCTGCACAAAGTCTCCTCTTAACAGTTGTTGTAGAGATGTGTCTGCTGCTAGAACTCTGTGTGGCATTGACCTGGTCTCTAATCTGAGCTGCTATTAACCTGTGATTTCTGAGGCTGGTGACTCGGATAAACTTATCCTCAGAAGCAGAGGTGATTCTTGGTCTTCCTTTCCTGGGGCGATCCTCATGTGAGCCAGTTTCTTTGTAGAACTTGATGGTTTTTGCAACTGCACTTGGGGACACATTCAAAGTTTGCCAAATTTTTCGCACTGACTGACCTTCATTTCTTAAAGTAATGATGGCCACTTGTTTTTCTTTACTTAGCTGCTTTTTTCTTGCCATAATACAAATTCTAACAGTCTATTCAGTGGGACTATCAGCTGTGTATCCACCAGACTTCTGCACAACACAACTGATGGTCCCAACCCCATTTATAAGGCAAGAAATCCCACTTATTAAACCTGACAGGGCACACCTGTGAAGTGAAGACCATTTCCGGTGACGACCTCTTGAAGCTCATCAAGAGAATGCCAAGAGTGTGCAAAGCAGTCATCAAAGCAAAAGGTGGCTACTTTGAAGAACCTAGAATATAAGACATATTTTCAGTTGTTTCACACTTTTTTTGTTAAGTATATAATTGCACATGTGTTAATTCATAGTTTTGATGCCTTCAGTGTGAATGTACAATTTTCATAGTCATGAAAATACAGAAAAATCTTTAAATGAGAAGGTGTGTCCAAACTTTTGGTCTGTACTGTATGTATATATATATATATATATATATATATATATATAAACTTTTGGTCTGTACTGTATATATATATATATATATATATATATATATATATATATATATATACAGTAAAGACCAAAAGTATGGACACACCTTCTCATTTAAAGATTTTTCTGTATTTTCATGACTTTGATAATTGTACATTCACACTGAAGGCATCAAAACTATGAATTAACACATGTGGAATTATATACTTAACAAAAAAGTGTGAAACAACTGAAAATATGTCTTATATTCTAGGTTCTTCAAAGTAGCCACCTTTTGCTTTGATGACTGCTTTGCACACTCTTGGCATTCTCTTGATGAGCTTCAAGAGGTAGTCACCGGAAATGGTCTTCCAACAATCTTGAAGGAGTTCCCAGAGATGCTTAGCACTTGTTGGCCCTTTTTCCTTCACTCTGCGGTCCAGCTCACCCCAAACCATCTCGATTGGGTTCAGGTCTGGTGACTGTGGAGGCCAGGTCATCAGGCGTAGCACCCCATCACTCTCACTCTTGGTCAAATAGCCCTTACACAGCCTGGAGGTGTGTTTGGGGTCATTGTCCTGTTGAAAAATAAATGATGGTCCAACTAAACGCAAACCGGATGGAATTGCATGCTGCTGCAAGATGCTGTGGTAGCCATGCTGGTTCAGTATGCCTTCAATTTTGAATAAATCGCCAACAGTGTCACCAACAAAGCACCCCCACACCATCACACCTCCTCCTCCATGCTTCACGGTGGGAACCAGGCATGTAGAGACCATCCGTTCACCTTTTCTGCGTCGCACAAAGACACGGTGGTTGGAACCAAATATCTCAAATTTGGACTCATCAGACCAAAGCAGAGATTTCCACTGGTCTAATGTCCATTCCTTGTGTTCTTTAGCCCAAACAAATCTCTTCTGCTTGTTGCCTGTCCTTAGCAGTGGTTTCCTAGCAGCTATTTTACCATGAAGGCCTGCTGCACAAAGTCTCCTCTTAACAGTTGTTGAAGAGCTGTGTCTGCTGCTAGAACTCTGTGTGGCATTGACCTGGTCTCTAATTTTGGTCTTCCTTTCCTGGGGCGGTCCTCATGTGAGCCAGTTTCTTTGTAGCGCTTGATGGTTTTTGCAACTGCACTTGGGGATACTTTCAAAGTTTGCCCAATTATTCGCACTGACTGACCTTCATTTCTTAAAGTAATGATGGCCACTCGTTTTTCTTTACTTAGCTGCTTTTTTCTTGCCATAATACAAATTCTAACAGTCTATTCAGTAGGACTATCAGCTGTGTATCCACCAGACTTCTGCACAACACAACTGATGGTCCTAACCCCATTTATAAGGCAATAAATCCCACTTATTAAACCTGACAGGGCACACCTGTGAAGTGAAAACCAATTCCAGTAATTACCTCTTGAAGCTCATCAAGAGAATGCCAAGAGTGTGCAAAGCAGTCATCAAAGCAAAAGGTGGCTACTTTGAAGAACCTAGAATATAAGACATATTTAGAGTTGTTTCACAATTTTGTTACTTATATAATTCCACATGTGTTAATTCATAGTTTTGATGCCTTCAGTGTGAATGTACAATTTTCATAGTCATGAAAATACAGAAAAATCTTTAAATGAGAAGGTGTGTCCAAACTTTTGGTCTGTATTGTATATATATATATATATATATATATATTTATGCACACATACATACAGTGATGTGAAAAAGTGTTTGTCCCTTTCCTGATTTTTTATTCTTTTGCATGATTGGCACACTTAAGTGTTTCAGATCACAAACAAATTTAAATATTATACAAAGTTAACACAAGTCAACACAAAATGTATAAATGTAGTTTTTACATGCAGGTCTTTATTATTAAGGAAGAAAAGAAATGCAAACCTACAGAGCCCTGTGTGAGAAAGTGATTGCACCCCCCAAAACATAAATTCACTGTGGTTTATCACATCTTATTGAAGCTGAGTTCAATTTCCCTAGTCACACACAGATCTGATTACTGCCACACCTGTTCTCAATAAAGAAATCACTTAAATAGGACCGGCCTGGTAAAGTGAGGTAGACCAAAAGATCCTCAAAAGCTAGATATTGTGCTGCGATCCAAAGAAATTCAGTAACAAATGAGAAACCAAGTAATTGAGATCTATCAGTCTAGAAAAGGTTATAAAGCCATTTCTGAATCTTTGGGACTCCAGCGAACCACAGTGAGAGCCATTATCCACAAATTGCGAAAACATGGAACAGTGGTCAACATTCCCAGGAGTGGTCGGCCGACCAAAATTACCCTAAGGCTATGTGCTCACGATGCAGAAATGAAGCAGAAATTTTCCTGAGCATTTCTGCATCTCTTTGGCATAAAAAAAGCATGCGCATTTTACATGCGTTTTTTCTGCCAGGGAGAAGCGTTTTTTAAGCGTTTTTGCATGCATTTCCACATGCATTTTTTCAAGTGCTTTTCCAAGCGATTTTGAGTATCACTTGGATCACGAGGACAGAGGCCTCCACCGGAGAAGGAGACCGGGGGCCACCGGAGAGGTAAATATGATTTTTTTTTATTTTTTACGTTTTAATCCTTTTTTTTACTAATGGTACCCAGGTCTGGAGGAGAATCTCCTCTTCTCCAGACCCGGATACCATCCGCGCATTGAACCACATAATATCCGCATGCATACATGTATACATGCAGATGTTTTCGGTTCAATGCAAGTCAATGTCAGCTATTTTGCTGCATTTATGCACAAGAAATGGTTGTGCTGCGGATTCTTCCACAATGATAATCCACAGCTGAAATTTCCGCAGCATGTGCACAGCACATGCAAATTATCATTGGGAAACATGGCAGACAACTTATCACGTACTTTTAATGTGTTTTCGCGGTGGAAATGGCGCTGCGGAAACGCATTAAATCCGCATCGTGGGCACACAGCCTAAGAGCGCAGTGACAACACATCCAAGAGGTCACAAAAGACCCCACAACAACATCCAAACAACTGCAGGCCTCACTTTCCTCAGTTAAGGTCAGTGTTCATGATTCCACCATAAGAAAGAGACTGGGCAAAAATGGCATGTGTGGCAGAGTTCCAAGACAAAAACAACTGCTGAGCAAAAAGAACATAAAGGCTCTTTTCAGTTTTGCCAGAAAACATCTTGATGATGGCCAAGACTTTTGGGAGAATATTCTGTGGACTGACAAAACAAAAGTTGAACTTTTTGGAAGGTGTATGTCCCATTACATCTGGCTTAGAAGTAACTAAGCATTTCAGAAAAGGAACATCATACCAACAGTAAAATATGGTGGCTGTAGTGTGATGGTCTGGGGCTGTTTTGCAGCTATAGGATCTGGAAGACTTGCTGTGGTAAATGGAACCATGAATTCTGCTGTCTACCAAAAAATCCTGACGGAGAATGTTCGTGACCTCAAACTGAAGAGCACTTGGCTTATGCAGCAAGACAATGATCCAAAACTCACCAGCAAGTCGACCTCTGAATGGCTTAAGAAAAACAAAATTAAGACTTTGGAGTGGCCTAGTCAAAGTCCTGACCTTAATCCAATTAAGATGCTAAGGCATGGCCTTAAAAAGGTGGTTTATGTGCATAAACTCTCCAATGTGGCAGAATAACAACAAATATTCAACGATGAGTAGTACAAAATTCCTCTAGAGCATTGTAAAATACTCATCGCCAGTTATTGCAAAATGCTTGATTGCAGTTGTTGTTGCTAAGGGTGGCCCAACCAGTTATTAGGTTTAGGGGCAATTACTTTTTCACACAGGGCCCTGAAAGTTTGGATTTTTTTTCCCCTTAATAATAAAGACTTTCATTTAAAAACTACATTTTATGTTTAGTGGTGTTATCTTTCTCTAATATTTAAATTTGTTTTGTGATCTCAAACATTTAATTCTGACAGGCATGCAAAAGAATAAGAAATCAAGAAGGGTGCAACCACTGTATATATACCCCACAAAATGAGAAATACTTAGTTAATTTTTTTTTATTCAAGATAGCATCTTGAAAACATTAACCCCTTTCAAAATACTGTCCATTAGATGATATGCACTTGTCCCAACGTTTTTTTCACTGTTTGAAACATTTTTTATGTTCTTCTGAACTAATGTTCTTAAGTGCCTCCAGCTATTGTTTCCTAACCTCTTCTACATCCTGAAAACACTTTCCCTTTAAGCTTTTCTTCATTCTTGGGAATAAAAAGAAGTCGCAGGGGGCTAGGTCAAGCAAGTAAGGGGGGTGACCCTGATGTTTTGTCAAAAGTCATCACAGGGGATGAATTTGGTATTACACCTATGATCCTAAATCAAAACAGCAGTCCAGCCAGTGGAAGACAGCTTCATTGCCCAGACCAAGAAAAGCACGGTAAGTGAAATTATATTTGAAATCCATGATGGTTTGTTTTTTCGACATCAAAGGAGTCGTTCATGTTGAATTTGTTCCTCGGGGTACCACAGTGAATCAACATTACTATCTGCAAGTGCTGAAATGATTGCTTGAGGCAGTGAGAAAAAAACTACCTGAATTATGGTGATTGGGGGACTAACTGCTTCCTCATAATTTCTAAGTAAATATATTTCTAAAGGTGCTATTGGCATGAAATTCTCACCAGATGTCGGTAACAACCCATCCAATCCACATAGGCAAAGAAAGGAAACCAAAGATTTCTATAAATTAAGTCATGTGTAATAATGAGAAATGACACAGGGAAACACATGAAGAAAGAGAGGTGCAAAAAAGCTATGGAAAATCATGACACCAGCTGAAATCTATCAGTAATTAGAAAGCAGTCCTGCCACATAGTGAAAAACAATATCAGCTGGTTCAACTAATGGCCTATTAAAAGGTGTCTAATTACCAAGGTGCCACACAAGAAGCTTCCCATGTTGGGTAAAATCAGTGAAATGTTTCAAGACTTTTGTAACCTTATTGTTGCAAAACATACTGATGGCATTGGTCACAGAAAAATTTCTGAACTACTGAAGGTTCCAGTGAGCACTGTTAGGGCCATAATCTGGAAGCGGAAAGAACATCTTTTCACCATAGATAGAGGAGTGAAAAGAATTATTAGAAGAGTTGTCCAACAGCCAAGGACCTACAGAGCTACAAAAAGACCTGGAATCAGCAGGTACAATTGTTTCAAATAAAACTGTAAGTAATGCACTCAACCTTCATTGCCTGTATGCACACTCATCACCCAGGACTCCATTGCTGAACAAAAAGCATGTTCAGGTGCCTTTCAAGTTTGCTTAACAATGTTTAGACATGCCTGTGAAATACTGGGAGCATATAGTCTGGTCAGATGAGACCAAAATTGAACTCTTTGGATGCCATAATACACACTATGTTTGGAGGCCAAAAAGCAATGCATATCACCCCAAAAACACAATACCAACAGTAAAGTTTCGAGGTGCGAACTTCATGTTGTGGGGCTGTTATTCAGCATGCTGTACTGGCAAACTTCATGTAGTTGAAGGAAGGATGAATGGACAAATGTACCGAAATATTCTTGATAAAAATCTGCTGTCATCTACAAGGATGATAAAGATGAAATGAGGGTGGACATTTCAGCAAAACAATGATCCCAAACACACAGCCAAGGAGACTCTCAATTGGCTCAATCTAAGAAGAAAATAAAGCTGCTAGAATGGCCCAGTCAATCATCTGACCTGAATCCATTAGAAAATGTATAGAAGGAAATAAAGCTCAGAGTTCACAGAAGGAGCCCACAGAACCTTCAGGATTTGTCTTGGAAGAATGGGTTAAAATCACACCTGAGCAATGCATGAGACTAGTTTCTCCATATAGGAGACATCTTGAAGCTTTCATCACCAACAAAGTCTTTTGAATGAAGTATTAAATAAATTTCAGTAAGAGGGTGCAAAACTTTTTCCCTGTGTTATTTCTCATTATTACACATAACGTAATTTATGGACATCCATTATGGTTTGATTTCTTTGCCTGCGTGGATTGGATGCTCATTTTTAACCCATTTTGACACATTTTTAAGTGCATTTTTTATGCATTTTTACTTGCATTCTTTTCCTATTCATTTGAATGACTGAAAACAGCTGCAAAAATGCTGAATAACTGACACACTGCAGATTTGAAAAACACATTGATGGTTCAAATCTGCAAAGAAAAAATAAGTAGCATGTACATGAGATTTCCGAAATTTCAATCACTTTACTTGTACTGTAAAAAGGACATTTTTTTCCACGAAGCCTGTGCAAAAACAAAAAAAAAGCATCAAAAACACAGCATGAACATGCCCTGACAAAGGGCTTTTATAGGTCTTTTACAGTGGGTACAGAAAGTATTCAGACACCTTTAAAATTTTCACTCATTGCAGCCATTTGGTAAATTCTAAAAAGTTCATTTTTTCTCATTAATGTACACTCTGCACCCATCTTGACTGAAAAAAACAGAAATGTAAAAATTTTTGCAAATTTATTAAAAAAGAAAAACTGAAATATCACATGGTCATAAGTATTCAGACCCTTTGCTCAGACACTCATATTTAAGTCATATGCTGTCCATTTCCTTGTGATCCTCCTTGAGATGGTTCTACTCCTTCATTGGAATCCAGCTGTGTTTAATTAAACTGATAGGACTTGATTTGGAAAGGCACACATCTGTCTATATAAAACCTCACAGCTCACAGTGCATGTCAGACCAAATGAGAATCATGAGCTCAAAGGAACTGCCCAAGGAGCTCAGAAACAGAATTGTGGTAAGGCACAGATCTGGCCAAGGTTACAAAAGAATTTCTGCAGTACTAAAGATTCCTAAGAGCACAGTGGCCTCCATAATCCTTAAATGGAAGAAGTTTGGTACCACCAGAAGTCTTCCTAGACCTGACCATCCAGCCAAACTGAGCAATCGTGGGAGAAGAGCCTTGGTGAGAGGGGTAAAGAAGTACCCCAAGATCACGGTGGCTGAGCTCCAGAGATGCAGTAAGGAGATGGGAGAAAGTTCCACAAAGTCAACTATCACTGCAGCCCTCCACCAGTCGGGCCTTTATGGTAGAGTGGCCGGACGGAAGCCTCTCCTCAGTGCAAGACATATGAAAGCCCGCATAGAGTTTGCTCAAAAATACATGAAGAACTCCCAGACTGTGAGAAATAAGATTCTCTGGTCTGATGAGACGAAGATAGAACTTTTTTGCGATAATTCTAAGCGGTATGTGTGGAGAAAACCAGGCACTGCTAACCGCCAGCCCAATACAATCCCAACAGTGAAACATGGTGGTGGCAGCATCATACTATGAGGGTGTTTTTCAGCTGCAGGGACAGGACAACTGGTTGCAATTGAAGGAAACATGAATGCGGCCAAGTACAGAGATATCCTGGATGAAAACCTCATCCAGAGTTCTCTGGACCTCCAATTTGGCTGAAGGTTCACCTTCCAACAAGACAATGACCCTAAGCACACAGCTAAAATAACAAAGGAGTGGCTTCAGAACAAATCTGTGACCATTCTTGATGGCCCAGCCAGAGCCCTGACCTAAACCCAATTGAGCATCTCTAGAGAGACCTGAAAATGGCTGTCCACCAACATTCACCATCAAACCTGACGGAACTGGAAAGGATCTGCAAGGAAGAATGGCAGAGGATCCCCAAATCCAGGTGTGAAAAACTTGTTGCATCATTTCTAAGAAGACTTATGGCTGTACTAGCCCAAAAGGGTGCTTCTAAGCAATACTGAGCAAAGGGTCTGAATACTTATAACCATGTGATATTTCAGTTTTTCTTTTTTAATAAATTTGCAAAAATTTTTACATTTCTGGGTTTTATTCAGTCAAGATGGGGTGCAGAGTGTACATTAATGAGAAAAAAAATGAACTTTTTAGAATTTACCAAATGGCTGCAATGAATCAAAGAGTGAAAAATTTAAAGGGGTCTGAGTATTTTCCGTACCCACTGTAGATCTACTCTTTGGAGTCACTGAGCCCACAGGGGTTAAACAAAGCATGTACTGTAATTTCAATGTCTATGCATAATTAAATTACCACCTTGCGGCTGTGTGTAAATATGTGCTCCGACCAGTTGGAAGGTTAGTATGGTCTTTTCTTCTTTTTTTACATGCAACTATACTTGAGATATAATTTGAATAATGAGAATGTTTTTCATTATGAACACTTATAATACTAATTTTAATATACACTGCTCAAAAAAATAAAGGGAACACTTAAACAACAGAATATAACTCCAAGTAAATCAAACTTCTGTGAAATCAAACTGTCCACTTAGGAAGCAACACTGATTGCCAATCAATTTCACAAGCTGTTGAGCAAATGAAATAGACAATAGATGGAAATTATTGGCATTTATCAAGACACCCTCAATAAAGGAGTGGTTCTGCC
Organism: Phyllobates terribilis; assembly: GCF_046119375.1. NCBI lineage: Eukaryota > Metazoa > Chordata > Amphibia > Anura > Dendrobatidae > Phyllobates > Phyllobates terribilis. The sequence continues at coordinate 606,589,071 of NW_027362764.1, forward strand.
CGGTGGGGACCACAGACTACATCTCAGTGCCAATGCTTTCTGGCTGATGTTTTGGTCACTTTTGAATGTTGGTTGTGCTTTCACACTCGTGGTAGCATGAGACGGACTCTACAACCCACAGAAGTTGCTCAGGTAGTGCAGCTCATCCAGGATGGCACATCAATGCGAGCTGTGGCATGAAAGTTTGTTGTGTCTGTCAGCGTAGTGTCCAGAGGCTGGAGGCGCTACCAGGAGACAGGCCAATACACCAGGAGAGGGGGCCATAGGAGGACAACAACCCAGCAGCAGGACCGTTACCTCTGCCTTTGTGAAAGGAGGAACAGGAGGAGCACTGCCAGAGCCCTGCAAAATGACCTCCAGCTGGCCACAAATGTGCATGTGTTTGTACAAACCGACTCCATGAGGGTGGTATGAGGGCCCGATGTCCACAGATGGGGGTATTGCTCACAGCCCCACACCGTGTAGGGCACTTGTCATTTGCCACAGAACACCAGGATAGGCAAAGTCACCACTGGTGCCCTGTGCTCTTCACAGATAAAAGCAGGTTCACACTGAGCACATGTGACAGACCTGGCAGAGTCTGGAGACGCCGTGGAGAGCGATCTGCTGCCTGCAACATCCTTCAGCATGATTAGTTTGTCAGTGGGTCAGTAATGGTGTGGGGTGGCATTTCTTTGGAGGGCCACACAGCCCTCCATGTGCTCGCCAGAGGTAGCCTGACTGCCATTAGGTACCGAGATGAGATCCTCAGACTCCTTGTGAGACCATATGCTGGTGGCCCTGGGTTCCTCCTAATTCAGGACAATGACAGACCTCATGTGGCTGGAGTGTGTCAGCAGTTCCTGCAAGATGAAGGCATTGAAGATATGGAGTGGCCCACCCGTTTCCCAGGCCTGAATCTGATTGAGCACATCTGGGATATCATGTCTCGCTCCATCCACCAACATGACGTTGCACCACAGACTGTCCAGGAGTTGACGAATGTTTTAGTCCAGGTCTGGGAGGAGATCCCACAGGAAACCATCTGCAACCTCATCAAGAGCATGCTCAGGCGTTGTAGGGAGGTCACATAGGCACGTGTAGGCCACACACAATACTGAGCCTCATTTTGACTTGTTTTAAGGACATTGCATCAAACTTGGATCAGCCTGTAGTGTGTTTTTCCACTTTAATTTTGGGAGTGACTCCAAATTCAGGTCTCCATTGGTTAATAAATTTGATTTCCATTGAAGATTTTTGTGTGATTTTGTTGTCAGCACATTCAACTTTGTACAGAACAAAGTATTCAATGAGAATATTTCATTCATTCAGATCTAGGATGTGTTATTTGAGTGTTCCCTTTATTATTTTGAGCAGTGTATATTTGTCCTTAACTAATCATTGTGTTCAGACAAGTTTGATATCTTTGATATGCTTTGTGTAGATGAATTTAAGACATAACTTGATTGTTTCCTCTCAGAGTATGATGTTAATACACATATGTATTTACCTTTTGGAATGACATGATGCTGTAGATTTAATTGAGATGCTCTATAGTGTCACCTAGTAATTCATAACGTATGCTTGAAGAAGTAAGTATGCCCCCAAAACCTCCATGTATGTTTGGAAATTAACTACAGTAGATGTATTTTCTTTGCTTATTGTGTTATCACATGGTATGTAATCTTTATGCATCGTATAACCAATGAAAGGGTCATGGACACTCAAGGCTCATTAATGTATGTAGAAAGTAAAGTCAAGCCTGTCTGATTCAATCCCATAGAAGAGCTCTCGGAGCGTAATTTGCAGAAAGCCAATGCTGAAAACCTTAGGAAGGCTTTAGGTTCTTCACTCTATGCATGCAAGGGTGTGGCCTTCCTTTTTTTGAGCTGGGCATTACATTTATATACCTTCCCATGGCTGAGTGTCCATAGTTGGGTCCCAGTCCTGCTCAGCCCTTATTCATATTGAGGCCATTTTCGACAAATGGTTAGGTTTTGATACTAGAGGTTAGGACTGTCCCAACTGGGTACACTTTGCCGCTGGTGGGATGGCTTCTACGCTTTTTTTTTAATCAAAAACAGTGTTTATCAAGTACCCTATGTTATTTATATGCACTATTGCTTCTACTTATAACAGGTTATATGTTAATTTTGCTTCTATCTTAGGTGTTGTTTGTTTATGGGACAAAGTGAACATGCTCCTACACTTTGCATGTATATCAACCAATTTATATTCCACTTAATTTCTTTTGATTTTGCTGTAGAAAGGTGTCAGAACACATAATGAATCACAGTTTTCTGTGTATGGAGGTTACATTGTGTCCATGGTAACCAGGTTCTAGTATTCATGTTTCTAGTGTTTACACCTTTTAGATCAGAGATTGTCTAGAATTAAAAAATAAGTCTGCTATTTTTTTTCCAGAAACAGCTGCAATACTGCCCATGGGCTGTGCCAAGTATTGTAACTTATCCCCATTAACATTAATTAAGGATGGGCTACAATACAAAACATGTCCAAGGAACAAGAAGATTATTATTACTATTATTTATTATTATAGTGCCATTTATTCCATGGCATTTTACATGTGAAAAAGGGGGTATACATATCAAAAACAATTACAAAAATCTTGAACAAAAACGCAACGGCAAACTGGTACAGGAGTAGCGATGAGCGAGCATACTCGCAAATACTCGGTACTCGCCCGAGCATCTCAGTACTCGAGATGCTCGGAGCTCGCCGAGTACTTGCGAGATGCTCGGGCGGATGCTCGGGTCCCCTCCCTGCATGTTTGGCGCTCTTTAGAGCGCCAATAAACATGCAGGGATTGCTGCCACTCATTGTAATGCCGAAGCCATGGTGGTTGTGGCATTACAGTGATTGGCTGGCCGCACAGCGTCATCAGGTCTATATCAGACCTGGCGCCGCTGTGCTCGTAACAGTCACTCCGGAATCAGGCAGAGTAGTGAGAGGTGCTGCTGAGCTAGGGAGAGATTTGCTTGTGTATTAGGTAGTGTAGGGAGAAAAAACGTACATTACACATATCCATCTTAACAAACAGTCCTTTTGAGGACTAACTAATCCATCTGCAGAGATATCAGGCAGGCAGGGTATATAGGCAGGCAGTGTATATAGCAGACTGCAGTGCATATAGCACAAGAGGCTCCATTCCAAATCTCCCTTCTGCTGCTATTATATATTTCTATACAAAGGCCCAGGTCTCAGGGGCCAGGAATACTTTTATTTGGATCTTAATCCTCATTATTTGCTTAAAAAGCAATCCAGAGTACACAGTTTTTCTGCGCCATTTGTTTGTTGGCACTGGAGAATACAGCCAGGTCCTTTCCATATTACAGCGCTAGAAATCCAGCTATTTAAAGCTGTGTTTTCTCCGTCACACGGATAACATATACGTTTTCAGAAAATACTGCCATTTTTGGCCTCCATTCAAATTTGTTTTCACTGTGTCAGCGAAGTTTTTGACACAGGTTAGGTGTCCAAACTAGTTACCTACAGGCCAGGTATTTAAAACTATGTATTCTCTGTCACACGGATAACATATACGTTGTCAGAAAATACTGCCATTTCTGACCTCCATTAAAAATTTCTTTCAGTGTGTCAGTGAAGCAATTCATACCAGTTTGCTGTTCAAACTAGTCACCTACAGTCCAGGTGTTTAAAACTCTTTTTTCTCCGTCACAAGGGTCACATATACGTTGTCAGAATATACTGCCATTTCTGGCCTCCATTAAAAATTTATTTCAGTGTGTCAGTGAAGCAACTCACACCAGTTTGCTGTTCAAACTAGTTACCTACAAGCCAGGTATTTAAAACTCTGTTTTCTCCGTCACACGGATCACATATACGTTCGCTCCAAACTCAGTCATTTGTAGTGAACGTGGAAGATACTGTCCTCCATTTAAAATGGGCAAGGCACGTGGCAAGGGACGGGGAACTGGACATGATGGTGATGGTGCATGCAGATGCCGAGGACAAGGCCGTGGGCAAGCTGAAATTGTGCCACAACAAACACCCACATCTCCGACCTTCCTGTCCCAATTCCTAGGGGACCGCAGCACACCACTAATAAACCCAGAGCAGTGTCAAAAGGTTGTTGGTTGGATAGCCGATAATGCTTCCAGTCACTTAGCCACTACCCCCACCATCCTGTCTTCCACACGATTAAGTCTCAGTAGCCATGAGTCTGGATCGCATATTCCTCACCCTGATCCTCCTTCCTGCCACCATGCCGAGTGCCCGGAGACAACTGATCCCATACTTGGACACTCTGAAGAGCTGTTCACTTTTCCATTTATAGATTCGGGCTTCTCGTCGGGTCCACTTGAATCGGGGCAAGAGGAAATCGCATGTAGAGATGCCCAAATATTTGAGCAGCCACGGTCACACGAAGGCGATAGTGGGAAATAGTCACAAGAGGTGGATGATGATGAGACACTATTACCAGAAAGTCAGGAGGAGGACCAGGGTGTTGAAGTGGAAGACGAGGTGGTGCATGATATAGTAACTGACCCAACCTGGCAGGAGGACATGTAGAGCAAGGACAGCAGCACACAGGGGGAGGGAGGCAGAGCACCCCAAAAGGCAGGAAGAAGCAGTGTGGTGGTCGCAGACAGAAGGCAAGCAACCGTTCCCTGTAACACCAACACAAAGGAAGTTGCCAGTACAACTGTTAGGTCTTCCCGAGTCAGGTTGTTTTTTAAAGACTCTGCCGATAACCCCAAAAAGGCCATTTGCACCACCTGCCAGGCCAGCATCAGCAGGGGTGGCACAACGACCTGCCTGACCACCACCAGCATGATCAGGCACATGGCAGCAAAGCACCCGACTTTGTGGGCCGAACCCCAGGTACAGGAACAGTGTCTGCGGGTGGCACCATTGCTTCTTCCGCTATTGTGCATGCAAGCCAATGGTGCATGCGAAGATGCCTCCTGCCCTGCAGGTGTCATTGCACATTCTCAAGTAGCAGCATCAGGAAGCATGTCCATGTCCTTGTCCCAGCACAGCGTTCATTTGTCCATACCCCAGACCTTGGAATGCAAGCGCAAATATGTAGCCAATGCCCCACAGGCCGCACTACTAAATTCTCACATTTCACGACTGCTTGCGCTCATAATGTTGCCTTTTAGGCTCATGGAGACGGAAGCATTCCGCAACCTGATGGCGGCAGCTGTCCTTCGGTACTCGGTCCCCAGCCATCACTATTTCTCCCGGTGTGCCGTCCCCGCATTACACAAGTACGTGTCCCAAAACATCAGCCATGCCCTCAACACGCAGTTACTGGGAAAGTCCACCTAACCACGGACACGTGGACAAGTGCTTGTGGGCAGGGATGGTACATCTCGCTGACGGCACACTGGGTTAACATAGTTGAAGCTGGGACCCAGTCGGACCTTGGGATGGAACACGTCCTCCCGATGCCAGGGATCGCGGGCCCTAGGTCAATCAGGGTTGCCCCCACGGTCTACAGCTCCTGCACCTCATCCTCCTTAGCCTCCTCCTCCTCTTCAGCCTCCATCTCCGAAATGACCACATCAATCACAAGCTGGAAGCACTGCAGCACTGCCTCGGCCAAGCGGCAACAGGCTGTGCTGAAGCTAATATGCTTAGGTGACAAACCGCACAATGCTGAAGAGTTGTGGACAGCTCTGAAAGAGCAGGCAGATCTGTGGCTCACACCGCTGAACCTACAGCCATGCATGGTCAAGTGTGACAATGGCCGGAACCTGGTGGCGGCTCTGAGGCGAGACGAGCTCACAAAAGTACCATGCCTGGCCCATGTGCTTAACCTCGTGGTTAAGCGGTATCTCAAATCCTACTCGGAGCTGCCGGATCTGCTTGTTAAAGTACGCTGCCTGTGTGCCCATTTTAGAAAGACTCCTACAGCTTCCGCCGCCCTTGCCGTGTTTCAGCAGCGTTTGCAGCTTCCTGCTCACAGACTGGTGTGTGATGTCCCCACGCGTTGGAACTCTACACTGCAGGTGTTCGGAAGGAATTGTGTAACATACCTGGCGGCGTCCTTGCATGGTGGTCCATCTCCCACTGTGCAAGAGGGCGCACTTGATCTCCTGTCCAGAATGTCTCTCTGGCTTCCCTCCATGCTGTCTGTTTGTGTCTGTTTCTGCTGCTTAAGGGCGGCGCCCGATCACTTCCTGCCTTTTGTACCTGCTGTGGGTCACACCCCTTGTGCGTCCTCAGCCTATTGCTGTCTGTCACTTGGTATATAGCTCAGCAGCTCCCTTCTATCCCTGCCTGAGCATAGTGTTTCCTTCAGTGTGTGCTTGCACTCTGAAGGTGCCAGGTCCCGTCTCTTGTCTCCTGCTTTTTGTATCAGTTCCCGTGTCTGAACTGAGTCCTGTATGTCTCCTGCTTTGCGGTATCAGCTCCCGTGTCTGAACTGAGTCCCGTTCCTGTATCTTGTCTGACCTGTCTGAACACGCTCCTTGCCTGTTCGTTCCGCCTTCTAGTGGCCGATTTCCTAGACCCGCTCCTGCGTCTGGTCTGTCCTGTCTGAACACGCTCCTTGCCTGTTCGTTCCGCCTCTCTGGGGGCCGTATTCCCAGACCCGCTCCTGTATCCCTCTGCAGTGTCGGTCTCCTCCGTACACTCAGTTCCAGTCTGAACTCTCTCCTGTCCTTTACCTGTTTTGCCTCTATGTCCGTTCCCTTCCTTTTTCTGCAGAGTCTGAACTCGTACCTAACTCCTGCTTGTTGTCTCTGCAAGTACTGTGTGAGTATCTGGCTCTGTCTTTCCCTTCCTGTCTGTTCCGTGTGAACAGAGCCCTGTCCTCCCTGCTCTGCCTTGTCTGCACTCTAGCTGTGCTTGCCTGTAACCCTCTGCCTGTATTGTTCCTGAGTCCCGGTGTGTACTGGGTCCTATCCCGCCTGTGTTCCTACCTGCTAGTGCCTCCCTGTCTGCACTCTAGCTGTGCTTGCCTTTACCCCCCTGCCTGCATACCCGCCTGCCTGCATACCAGTCGTGCCTGCCTATACCCACCAGTCTGTGTGCCAGCCTACCAGCCTGTTCCTGTATTCCCCTGTGTGGGTCAACAGCCGTGTCCGGGGTCTGTCCTGGAGTAGCACCTGGTCCCTCTGCTCGGTTCCTCCTTGGTGCACTGGCGTCGTATGCCGTCGTGCGACCCTGGTCGGATCGGGTGAATACTTAGTCACGCCCCTCCAGGCATTCACTCTCCGGCACGGTCCAGTGGAATCACTACCAATCACACGCACACGCCGCTTAGCCCGGGCGTGTGCATAACAGCATGCTCAGGCCATGGTTCCCGTTGAGCCCCACGGCCTTCGCTCTTTGAGAAGTTTTTCCAGCGAATACATGCATTAAAATAAAATAAATAATTTTTTTTCCCCCTTTAGCTGAGTTCCAGGCGAATTACGCACCCGTCCAGATGGATCTATCAGCCCTCGTTCCTGCGGATCCGCCACGTTACTATGGGGATCCAAGACAGTGTCGTGCATTTGTGGAGCAATGCATGCTACACTTTAAGGCCTACCCTCTCTATTTTCCTTCCGATTGGGCTAAAGTGGCCTTTATGATTGACTACCTAGCGGGTGATGCCTTGAAATGGGTCACCCCCCTATGGGAAGCATGGGATCCTGTCATCCTTGACCTGCAGGCCTTCCTGGTGGCCTTTCGTATGGTCTTCGAGGACCCTAACCCTGAAGCCCCTGCTGAAGCTTCACTTCCCAATATCCCGGAGCAGCCCCGACGGGTAATGTGTGTGGGTAGCGCAATAGTCCTCCAGCCCAATGAGACTACTGCCCACCCAGAATCCTCACAGGGTGACTACGCTTTCCGGAATACTTCTCTCAACCTCAAGAGGCAGCCCAGACGTGCTAGACTTAGAGGCAAGCCGTCACGCCAGGGTCTGTCCTCCCTGAGACCTCCTGACCCCAACCTTGAAGTCCCTACTGAAGCTTCATCTCCCTGTATCCCGGAGAAACCCCAATGGGTAATGTGCGTGGGTAGTGCACCAGTTCTCCTGGCCGAAGAGACTTCTGCCCATCCAGACTCCACACAGGAGAACTTCCTGCACCCGGCATCAGATGCTTCTTTCTCTTTAACCGGTGTGCATGTCCAAGGATGCTCCAAAGCTGTGGTTACCTCAGAGTCTGTGCACCTCTACTACCTGGCGGAGGATCCCCTGTTGCCTCCTGAACCCTCCGGGATACCACTCGATGACAAATGGAGAGAGACTTCTCTACACCCGGTACTCAATACTTTGTCCGCTTCGTCCTGTGAGCCTGACAATGGGTACCCCAAAGTGGTAGTTACCTCCGAGTCTCTACACCCCTCCGACCAGGCGGAGGATCTCCAGTTGTCTCCTGAACCCTTCGGGGTGCTACCTGGTAGCGAAAGGACAGAGACTCTCCTATACTCTGTACCTGATACCTCGCTCGCTTCGCCCAGTGAGTCCAACTTAGTGTACTCCGAAGCAGAGGTTACTCCTGAGTCTCTACACCCCTCCGACCAGGCGGAGGACCTCCAGTTGTGTTCAGAATCCTTCGGGGTGCCACCTGGTGGTGAATGGACAGAGACTTTCCTATATCCTGGATCTGATACCTCGCTTGCTTCGTCCAGTGAGTCCGACCTAGTGTACTCTGAAGCAGAGGTTACCCGTGAGTCTCTACACCCCTCTGACCAGGCGGAGGACCGCCAGCTGTCTCCAGAACCCTTCGGGGTGCCACCTGGTGGTGAATGGACAGAGACTTTCCCATACTCGGTACCCGATACCTCGCCTGCTTCCTCCAGTGAGTCCGACCTAGTGTACTCTGAAGCAGAGGTTACCCGTGAGTCTCTACACCCCTCTGACCAGGCGGAGGACCGCCAGCTGTCTCCAGAACCCTTCGGGGTGCCACCTGGTGGTGAATGGACAGAGACTTTCCTATACTCGGTACCCGATACCTCGCCTGCTTCCTCCAGTGAGTCCGACCTAGTGTACTCTGAAGCAGTTGTTTTCTCTGAGCCTCTGCACTCTTCTGACCCGGCGGAGGACCTCCAGTTGTTTCCTGAATCCTCCGGGATACCACCAGATAACAAAGAGACAGTGACTTTTCCTCATTATGTACGTGATAACCCGTCTATTTCTTCCTGTGAGCTTGACAAGATGTACCTCGAAGCAGAGATTACCCTTAAGTCTCTGTCCCCCTCCAACCCAGTGAACGACTGGCCCTCGAATTCCCTGCGGAAGATTCTGGCAGGCCTGAAGAAGAGGGGGCGTAAGGGGGGAGGTACTGTAACATACCTGGCGGCGTCCTTGCATGGTGGTCCATCTCCCACTGTGCAAGAGGGCGCACTTGATCTCCTGTCCAGAATGTCTCTCTGGCTTCCCTCCATGCTGTCTGTTTGTGTCTGTTTCTGCTGCTTAAGGGCGGCGCCCGATCACTTCCTGCCTTTTGTACCTGCTGTGGGTCACACCCCTTGTGCGTCCTCAGCCTATTGCTGTCTGTCACTTGGTATATAGCTCAGCAGCTCCCTTCTATCCCTGCCTGAGCATAGTGTTTCCTTCAGTGTGTGCTTGCACTCTGAAGGTGCCAGGTCCCGTCTCTTGTCTCCTGCTTTTTGTATCAGTTCCCGTGTCTGAACTGAGTCCTGTATGTCTCCTGCTTTGCGGTATCAGCTCCCGTGTCTGAACTGAGTCCCGTTCCTGTATCTTGTCTGACCTGTCTGAACATGCTCCTTGCCTGTTCGTTCCGCCTTCTAGTGGCCGATTTCCTAGACCCGCTCCTGCGTCTGGTCTGTCCTGTCTGAACACGCTCCTTGCCTGTTCGTTCCGCCTCTCTGGGGGCCGTATTCCCAGACCCGCTCCTGTATCCCTCTGCAGTGTCGGTCTCCTCCGTACACTCAGTTCCAGTCTGAACTCTCTCCTGTCCTTTACCTGTTTTGCCTCTATGTCCGTTCCCTTCCTTTTTCTGCAGAGTCTGAACTCGTACCTAACTCCTGCTTGTTGTCTCTGCAAGTACTGTGTGAGTATCTGGCTCTGTCTTTCCCTTCCTGTCTGTTCCATGTGAACAGAGCCCTGTCCTCCCTGCTCTGCCTTGTCTGCACTCTAGCTGTGCTTGCCTGTAACCCTCTGCCTGTATTGTTCCTGAGTCCCGGTGTGTACTGGGTCCTATCCCGCCTGTGTTCCTACCTGCTAGTGCCTCCCTGTCTGCACTCTAGCTGTGCTTGCCTTTACCCCCCTGCCTGCATACCCGCCTGCCTGCATACCAGTCGTGCCTGCCTATACACACCAGTCTGTGTGCCAGCCTACCAGCCTGTTCCTGTATTCCCCTGTGTGGGTCAACAGCCGTGTCCGGGGTCTGTCCTGGAGTAGCACCTGGTCCCTCTGCTCGGTTCCTCCTTGGTGCACTGGCGTCGTATGCCGTCGTGCGACCCTGGTCGGATCGGGTGAATACTTAGTCACGCCCCTCCAGGCATTCACTCTCCGGCACGGTCCAGTGGAATCACTACCAATCACACGCACACGCCGCTTAGCCCGGGCGTGTGCATAACAAATTGTAAACAGAAGAGGGCAGTTATTGAGTACCAGCATCAACAAAGCAGTCGGTATTCAGTTCAGACTCCACACAAAAGACCTCAGGAGTGGACATGAATGTCAGACATATGTACCATCTTCCAAAACTTTGAGGACTCCACCAAGATGGTGAGCGGCGATGACGCCATAATTAGCATCACCATACCGCTTCTCTGTCTTCTGAAACGCTCTCTGCTCACAATCAATGAGGATGCATTGCAGGCGGTGCATGATGAGATGGAGCAAGGAACCATACAGGGTAATTCCATACAGCCCAGCCTCATCTCATCCCAACGTGGATTGGGTGACAACGAGGAAGAGGAGGAGGAGAAGGAAGGACAGGAGCTAGTTTAATGCGCTATAGATGGTACTACCTGCACAGCTGTCATACCGTCTGTTCAGCGTGGATGGCCAGAGGACAGAGAGGAGGAGGAGGAGGAGGAGGAGAGCATGGTAAGTCATCCACTTGGTGAGGACACAGAAGTCTTGCCTGTTAGTAGTCTGGCACACATGGTTGAGTTTATGTTACACTGCCTTTCCCATGACCCTCGTCTTCTCAAAATTTTGGGTGACAGTCATTACTGGTTGGTGACACTTCTAGACCCACGCTACAAGGAGAACTTTATATCTCTTATTCCTGAGGCGGACAGGTCTACAAAAATGGGGCTGTACCAGAAGGCCCTTGTTGCGGAACTATTAAAAAAATTCCCATCTGAAAATGCTGGCGGCAGAGGGCACACTTCGTTGGACAACCAAGGAGTACAGGCGAGAGAGACACAACTTCAATCCAGCAGAGGCAGGGGAACACTGTTAAAGTTCTGGGAGAGTTTTCTCAGACCCTCCCATCGCACAGGTCCTGAGCCGTGGGGTACTCTCACAAGGAGTGCAAAGTTTGGGAAGATGCTGAGGGAGTACCTTGCCGACCGTACCAACATCCTCCGTGATTCCTCTGTGCCTTATAATTATTGGGTATCCAAGCTGGATACGTGGAATGAATAGTCTCTCTATGCCTTGGAAGTCCTGGCCTGCCCTGCTGTCAGCGTTTTATCAGAGCGGGTTTTTAGTGCCGCTGGTGGAATTATAACTGATAAGCGCATCCGCCTGTCAACTGAAAATGCTGATAGGCTGACTCTTATAAAAATTAACAAGGGCTGGATTGGGCCAGACTTCTCAACACCACCGAATGATAGCAGCGTAACATAAACTCAAATCCAGTGTCTTTTCTTGGGAGGTGTATTCCCATGCACCTTTTCACACCCAGACATGGGTATACGCTTCCTGATTTTGGCTATTTGCTCTTGTCCTCCTCCTTCTCCTCATCCTCCACCACCATATCACCAGGGTGACCGTGGTCCGTGATGCAACACCCACATAATTTTTTTAAAGGGTGTTTATGATGCCCGTAAAAAAAAAAAAATTATACAGTAGGTTCATGTATACCTCCCAGGGGTAAATGTTTGTCAGCCCATACACTTAGTGCATGGGCATTACAAGTATAGGAGGCCCGCTCCTTTCTAATGGGAACATTTTTTTATGAGGCCCTCCTCCACGTCTCTTCCAAGGGGCATTGGAATGCCTCCAAATTTTTCGCAACCCTTGTATTCACTGTATATGTCAACACTATGGGAGACCCACTTCCTAATAATGGGAACATTGTTTTGAGGAGGCCCTCTGACCTCCAAGTCTCTTCCAAGGGGCATTGCAGTGCCTCCACATTTTTGGCATCCCTTGAATTCACTGCATAGGCAAACACAAAGGGAGACCAACTTCCTTAAAATGGGAACATTGTTTTCAGGAGGCCCTCCTCTAAGTCTCTTCCAAGGGGTATTGGGGTGCATCCAAATTTTCCAAGTCGTATTGGGGTGCGTCCAAATTTTGGGCAGCATGGCACTCACTGCATATGCAATAACAGTATAGGAGACCCACTCTTTAGTAATGGGAGCAATACAACATAGCTGGCTGATGGCTCTCTAAGAATAGTGAGGGCCGACTGCTGGTCCTTTAAGAATAGTAAAGGCCGTCTGATGGCCCTATAAAAATAGACTTTGTGACTTTCAGAGTCCCTCCTTCATCAATGAAACACGATGTGTCTGATGATATCTCACACACCACATGGCCAGATAAGGTTGTAAAATGTTAAAATGACATTTCCTGGTGAATCCATTTGTCACGGTTGAAAGAAATGCAAAAGTGAAAAACGCATCAAAAACGCTACGTGTGAATGTGGCGCCCCTGAGGGTTCGACCGCCACAGGGATGCTGCACATCTTTAATGGGGTGTAGTGTTCCTCCTTTGAGGTAAGAACAGTGCGATGGTCAGGACCCCACCTCCACATCCAACACCACACTTCTCCCACCAGAGGGGGCTATTAGGCACTAGGTGCTGCCCCTACTGGAAGTTGGGAGACTGGGGAACCAAGAGATATGGGAACCAATTAGTGGGTGAGGGTGGAGGAATCACATTTTAGTGACACTTTAAATTTCATATTTAATACAGAGCCATTTTGGTTCTGAGTTCTTTGATCACGATCTCCCTCCCTGAGCGTGGATCCTGTGTGGACCTGCAGAGGATGGAGACACGGCCCTCGTACCTTGGCCTTGGGTCGAGGGGCAGGATGCAGATAATGTATGTCTCAGCCCGGTCAAGGACAATGACCAAGAAAGCCTGGAGCGTAGGAGTGTAGCTCCACCGCAAATGGATCCCGGGGAGGATGCAGACGGAGCGGTGTACGCCACCTGTCCTCGCCAACCTGATCTATTCAGAGGGATTCCGGCTGCAAGAGGGGTACCGGCCCCTGACACCTGACCTTGCTACTCTATGTCCTGGTCAGGGAAACCCGGTAGGCCCTGAGGATCCCACCAGGTAACGGAAGGAGCGGAGCTGCTACCCGTACCCTTTTTCTGAGTGAAGTTCAGAGGGAGACCCGGCCTATCTACACACACACAGACAGGAAAGGACTCGGTCTGAAGTCTAGGAACACTCTGGTGCGGGGTCCTGATTGAACACTGGACTTACTCGGAGGTTGTTGGACCCCCCCCGTCTCTGGTGACTGCAGAACTCCGCGAGGAGCAGGGAGAAGCCTTTCAACTGCAATCTCCACCGTGAGTAAAACCCTGGAAGTTAACCCCTATGGCCTCCGGACTCTTTATTCTGCATTACACCGCACTACGCAGCACCAGACATCCTATACTACAACCCCCTCCTTCCTGTCTCTCTGCCCTGAGGCCCTGCTCCGCCTGTGGGGAGTAGTACCATCGACGGCTGCCATAACATCCTGCCTCAGCGGACTGCAGCAGCGCTGGTGGCCTTCACCAGGTGCCACAGGTGGCGTAGTCGAGATCAGCCACTCAACCCGGATAAGCTCGTACCATCCTTTTTAGTGTGACGGCCCTGGGCACGGAGCGGGTCCGGGCCATGGCTGCACCCCATCGACAACATAGGACCGGGCTCCGAGTCCCCCATCTCCCAGGGTAGGGCTCCACAGTGTCACACATGAACATAGCCCAAAGTGTGGAGGAGCATTTTTGTTTTTGGTTATTTATTTTGTTTTATATACAAGTCATTAGGCTGGAAAGGATGTTCCTTAATATATTTCCCAGGAAAATCCATTTTGGTTTCGTTTTTGTATGTTTTATTGTGAGTCCGTAAAAGTGGCGTAATACCTCTGACAACGTTGTTGACAGAAGTGACCTGGGAGTCATAAATGCTTCCATTGGTCTTCCCCATGCTGTCCCCATGTCATTTGAGCACTGTTCCCATCGATTTGGGCAATTTTTAGGCCCTCTGCAGACCGCCGGGGGGAGCCGCCTGAAAAATGCTCGAGTTTCCCATAGACTTACATTGGGCTCGTTGCTCGGGTTGAGCACCGGAGTATTCCTATGTGTTCTACCTGAGCATCGAGAACCCGAGCATTTTAGTGCTCGCTCATCACTATAAAGGAGGAGAGAGGACCCCGCCTGCGAGGGCTCACAGTCTACAAGAGATGCAATTTTCAGAAAAAAAAAATGGCAGGTTCTTTTTCTAATTATGGCCAGCCTCTTTGATTTTTAACTATTTTACCTGCACTTATAGATTTTGACTGTATAAATGTAATAAATATAATAAAATGTATTTATTACATTAATAAAATGATGTAATCATGAAGCACTATTGTATTATTATTATTAATAATAATAATAATAATAATAATAATGACAATTTTATATTGTATACAATATTAATATAATTGTTTTGAATCATTGTATAACAAGTCACTTTTAGTCTTTGAGTGCACTCTTCATCTACCTCTGATATCTACTGCACAGTGTACAATCCTAGAGACATTTCAATGGAAGGAAAATGCAACATTTTGGCATTTAGAGAAAGGTGATTGATAACATGCTGCAAAATCAATCTGCAAAGGAAACCCTTAACTGCAATGTTATAAGGTATCTTCCATTTATTTTACATGAAGATAATGATTGATGTGTCTGCACTGCACAGAACTGCAGTGTAGTGAATATTAACGCCAATGACTAAAGAATAAACACATAACTCATAGAAATGAAAGACGTGCCTGACAGAAAAGAACATAAGTCAATGTCAATAAATTCATAAATATCTATTATGTTACTGCAAATAACTCCCTTCATCTTCATCCCTTTTCATTAATTTCCAGATTGATAATTATGTTGTAAATTCTAACATCTTAATTATCAATCACTCTGGTCCCAGATGGATAACTGGCCACAAATCAAAGAAGCGCTTTTAACCAGCAAAATAATTCTTATCACATACATTAGTTACTCTTGTCTAATATTTTTAGAGTGGTAAGGCTGGGACCAGACTCGATCGAGTAAGTATCTCCTTACCCCAAACAAACTAAAAAGTATCGCCATGCAATGTTAAGCTGACAGCAGATCTCTTGCAGGAGCTGAAATCTATCGACATTATGTGCTGGCTTAGTGTCTGCAATCATTAGCATTTCAGGAAATGTAGACCATACACCCAACACTGCACAATAATCAGATGTATACAAAAGTGAATGACCCACTGGATTACAGAACTTCAGCAAAGTATGCTTTCACAAATGTGTCCAACAGCAATCCGCAGAATTGTGACAGCAAAAGTGTCTATGGTTTGATTTCTTTGCATGTGGGGATTGGATGGATTTTTAATGACATCTGGTGAGAATTTTATGTCAAAAGCACCTTTAGAAATAGATTTACTTAGCAATTTGGTGACTTCTTCAATACTTATTTCACCTGCTGTATATATATAACACACGTGGTCAAAATTGTTGGTACCCATCGTTTAATGAAAGAAAAACCCACAATGGTCACAGAAATAACTTGAATCTAACAAAAGTAATAATAAATTAAAAATCTATGAAAATGAACTAATGAAAGTCAGACATTGCTTTTCAACCCTGCTTCCACAGAAATTTTTTAAAAATTAAACTCATGAAATAGGCCTGGACAGAAATGACGGTACCCCTGAAAATAATGTGACAAAAGGGACATGTTAAATCAAGTTGTGTCCACAAATTAGCATCACAGGTGTCTACAATCTTGTAATCAGCCAGTGGGCCTGTATATAGGGCTACAGATACTCGCTGTGCTGTTTGGTGACATGGTGTGTACCACACTCAACATGGACCAGAGGAAGCAAAGGAAAGAGTTGACTCAGGAGATTAGAAAGAAAATTATAGACAAGCATGTTAAAGCTAAAGGGTATAAGACCATCTCCAAGCAGCTTGATGTTCCTGTGACTACAGTTGCACATATTATTCAGAAATTTAAGATCCATGGGACTGTAGCTAACCTTCCTGGACGTGGCTGCAGGAGAAAAATTGATGACAAATAAAAGAGACTGATAGTACGAATAGTAACAAAAGAGCCAAGGATAACTTCTAATGAGATTAAAGGTGAACTTCAAGCTCAAGGAACATCAGTGTCAGATCGCACCTTCCGTCGTTGCTTGATCCAAAGTGGACTTCATGGGAGACGACCAAGAAGAACACCATTGTTGAAAAAAAATCATAAAAAAGCTAGACAGGAATTTGCCAAATTACATGTTGACAAGCCACAAAGCTTCAGGGAGAATGTCCTATGGACAGAATAGACAAAAATGGAAGTTTTTGGCAAGGCACATCAGCTCTACGTTCACAGACAGAAAAATGAAGCATATCAAGAAAAGAAGACTGTCCCTACTGTGAAACATGGAGCAGGCTCTGTTATGTTCTGGGGCTGCTTTGCTGCATTTAGCACAGGGTGTCTTGAATCTGTGCAGGGTACAATGAAATCTCAAGACTGTCAAGGGATTCTAGGGATTCTCGGTCTCAGTCGTAGGTCATGGGTCTTGCGACAGGATAATGACTCAAAACACACAGCTAAAAACATTGGCTAAGAGGAAAACATTGGACTATTCTGAAGTGGCCTTCTATGAGCCCTGACCTAAAAGCCCTGAGTAAAATAAAATAAATAAATATATATATATATATATATATATATATATATATATATAGAAAAAATAGAAAGGTTCTGTGAACCGAAACATCACCTTTGGGCTCATTAAAGTCCATTTTTTTTCAAACATTTCTTGGAGTGCTGCCTCTTTATATTTTTTCTATTGACATGCAGCAGTTTGGATAGACTGTTTGGAGGCTTGGCACCCACTAGTGAGTAATATGAAATGGAGCTGTCTTTAATTTATATAATATATATATTTATATATATATATATATATACATATACATATATACCGTATTTTTCGGACTATAAGGCGCACCGGACCATAAGACGCACCTAGGTATGTATGGCCCCTCCTTCCTGGTATAAGTGGCCCACATCCCATCCTGGTATGCATGGCACCCCTTTATCCCCCTTCCTGGTATGCATGGTACCCTCTGAGCCCCCATCCTGGTATGCATGGCACCCTCTGAGACCCCATCCTGGTATGCATGGCACCCTCTGAGCCCCCATCATGATATGCATGGCACCCCTCTGAGCCCCCATTCTGGTATGCATGGCACCCTCTGAGCTCCCATCCTGGTATGCATGGCACCCCTTGAGCTCCCATCCTGGTATGCATGGCACCCTCTGAGCCCCCTATTCTGGCATGCATGGCACCCTCTGAGCCCCCATCCTGGTATGCATGGCACCCTCTGAGCCCCCATCCTGGTATGTATGGCACCTTCTGAGCCCCCATCCTGGTATGTATGGCACCTTCTGAGCCCCCATCCTGCTATGTATGGCACCTTCTGAGCTCCCATCCTGGTATGCATGGCACCCCTCTGAGCCCCCATTCTGGTATGTTTGGCACCCTCTGAGCCCCCATCATGCTGCCTACAAAAAAAAAATAAACACTCATACTCACCTCCTCTCTCCTCCAGCACTGTCCTGCTCTGCTGCCAACACTCACTGTGTGAGCCGCGCATGGCAGGGCGCGCATGGCGTCCCTGCCATGTGCCCTCACACAGTGTGAGACGCTGTGCTAGAATAGTCACTGCTCCCCACGCCGGGACTCTGTGCGTGGGGAGCAGTGACCATTCAGTCTGCTCAATAGCCGGCGCACTGTACTGCAGCGCGGCTCCTGCTGCCCCTCTGTGGTCAGTGTGCCTGCTATTAAAGACCATGGATATTCACTACAACCCATGGGAGTGGGTTGTAGCGAATATTCATGAGCTTTAATAGTGGGCACACAGACCGCAGAGCAGCAGGAGCCGCGCTGCGGTACAGTGTGCCGGCTATTAAGAGAAATTAATATTCATTGCTCTCCACACCCATGGGCGTGGGGAGCAGGGAATATTCACTTTCTTTAGTAGTGGGCATAGCTAGACTGTTGCAGGTGGCTGCTGCCTCCTGTGCCCCACTGATCCCCCTCTGCCGCTCCCCCACACCCACCACCATGCGGCCATACAATAATATAGTATTCAGACTATAAGATGCACCCCCCACTTTCCTCGAAAATTTTGAAGGAAAAAAGTACGTCTTATAGTCCGAAAAATACGGTATATATATTTATATATATATATATATATAGATATATATATATATATATATATTCATACAGGTGCATCTCACTAAATTAGAATATCATCAAAAAGTTAATTTATTTCAGTTCTTCAATACAAAAAGTGAAATTCATATATTATATAGAGTCATTACAAACAGAGCGATCTATTTCAAGAGTTTAATTCTGTTAACATTGATGATTATGGCTTACAGCCAATGAAAACACAAAAGTCTACTCTACTTAATATTACATGGGCACCACAGGATGAGTGTCTGGATGTCTGCTAAGTATAAGTGGGGAAATCATATAATCAGTAGTGTGAGTAGATCAATGGTTTATGGAGCAGCACTGAGGTCTTCCATATGACAACTTCCATATATGCTTTGTGTTTGCATGCTCTCCGCATGTTTGCATGTGTATTCTCTTTTTTCCACTTAGGGATTCTTCCTCATAGTTGGGTTCACACACAGATATTTCTAACAATCAAACTGTTTGAACATGGGAGCCTATTATTATTGCATGACTAACGGATGACATCAATCAGTGATATCCATCACAGCGAGCCAGGAAAATTTGTATTATAACATATACAGTACAGACCAAAAGTTTGGACACACCTTCTCATTTAAAGATTTTTCTGTATTTTCATGACTATGAAAATTGTACATTCACACTGAAGGCATCAAAACTATGAATTAACACATGTGGAATTATATACTTAACAAAGTGTAAAACAACTGAAAATATGCCTTATATTCTAGGTTCTTCAAAGTAGCCACTTTTTGCTTTGATGACTGCTTTGCACACTCTTGGCATTCTCTTGATGAGCTTCAAGAGGTAGTCACCGGAAATGGTCTTCCAACAATCTTGAAGGAGTTCCCAGAGATGCTTAGCACTTGTTGGCCCTTTTGCCTTCACTCTGCGGTCCAGCTCACCCCAAACCATCTCGATTGGGTTCAGGTCTGGTGACTGTGGAGGCCAGGTCATCTGGCGTAGCGTAGCACCGCATCACTCTCCTTCTTGGTCAAATAGCCCTTACACAGCCTGGAGGTGTGTTTGGGGTCATTGTCCTGTTGAAAAATAAATGATGGTCCAACTAAACGCAAACCGGATGGAATACCATGCCGCTGCAAGATGCTGTGGTTTTCTGCATCGCACAAAGACACGGTGGTCGGAACCAGAGATCTCAAATTTGGACTCATCAGACCAAAACACAGATTTCCACTGGTCTAGTGTCCATTCCTTGTGTTCTTTAGCCCAAACAAGTCTCTTCTGCTTGTTGCCTGTACTTAGCAGTGGTTTCCTAGCAGCTATTTTACCATGAAGGCCTGCTGCACAAAGTCTCCTCTTAACAGTTGTTGTAGAGATGTGTCTGCTGCTAGAACTCTGTCTGGCATTGACCTGGTCTCTAATCTGAGCTGTTGTTAACCTGCGATTTCTGAGGCTGGTGACTCAGATAAACTTATCCTCAGAAGCAGAGGTGACTCTTGGTCTTCCTTTTCTGGGGCGGTCCTCATGTGAGCCAGTTTCTTTGTAGCGCTTGATGGTTTTTGCAACTGCACTTGGGGACACATTCAAAGTTTGCCCAATTTTTCGGACTGACTGACCTTCATTTCTTAAAGTAATGACGGCCACTCGTTTTTCTTTACTTAACTGCTTTTTTCTTGCCATAATACAAATTCTAACAGTCTATTCAGTAGGACTATCAGCTGTGTATCCACCAGACTTCTGCACAACACAACTGATGGTCCCAACCCCATTTATAAGGCAAGAAATCCCACTTATTAAACATGACAGGGCACACCTGTGAAGTGAAAACCATTTCCGGTGACTACCTCTTGAAGCTCATCAAGAGAATGCCAAGAGTGTGCAAAGCAGTCATCAAAGCAAAAGGTGGCTACTTTGAAGAACTTAGAATATAAGACATATTTTCAGTTGTTTCACACTTTTTTGTTAAGTATATAATTCCACATGTGTTAATTCATAGTTTTGATGCTTTCAGTGTGAATGTACAATTTTCAAAGTCATGAAAATACAGAAAAATCTTTAAATGAGAAGGTGTGTCCAAACTTTTGGTCAGTACTGTAGGTTTTATGAAACATGGGAGCCTATGAGCGACTGAAGACCTATAAATGACATGATTTGATTTTTTTTCATGCTAACATTTTACCCCACGATTTTGGGATATGTCAGGCTTAGAAATGTGTACATGTGTACAGTATGGGCAATCAGAATGAATGGATCATTTCCAGCTAATTTATAAGCATTAAATACATTTTTAAATAAAACATTGGTCTCCCTGTTCTCATTTTGCAAAATATAATTCTTGTATTCTTAAAAATGAATTTCAGATCACTGTTCTCATGGAAAAATTAAAGCTTGAAGTAATTGAAAAAAGATGCCAGAAAGATAATAATTAATTATTCAATTTAGACTTATTTATAATTCATCTGATTGGAGGACAAAAATCTCTGTGTGATTCATCCATATGTCACAAAAAAGGCAAAACAAGCAAAACTGAAACATTTGCATTAATTGTACATGTAATCTAAATACAAAACTTCTTCCTCAACACATGAACAATAGTCCACAGGGCAAATAAATTGGTATTGTTATGCATGGATATATTCAGATCCTGTGATAGGCTTTTTATATAGTAGCATCAGCCTATTGTATGCTGAAGGAAATGAGCTGAACAAAACAATCCACTGACTCATTGTATGAGCATTGCTAATTAAGCTACTTGTTTTACAGACTTTTCTATCACAATGAACATTAATAATTCTCTATCAGATGTAACAATGGATAAGATGATGAGAAATGTAGTTAAATGTACACAGTGGAATACAAGCGAGCCCCCAGAGGGTGGTTTTAGAATGACAATATGTTTTTAGTTAACACCATAGAACATTAGTTGTGAGTTTAAATTTGTTTCACAAAAGAAAGATAAGGTAATAATTGTAAAATGTCATACACTTACAGTTGAAAGCAGAAGTTTACATACACTATATAAAACGACACATATGCAAGTTTTTCTCAATATCTGACATGAAATCAGAATAAACCTTTCCCGTTTTAGGTCAATTAGGATTACCATCATTTTTAATATTTGCCAAATGCCAGAATCATGAGAGAGAGAGAATGTTTTAAGGAATTTTTATTACTTACTTCAAAGTCAGAAATTTACATACATTTCATTAGTATTTGGTACTATTGCCCTTAAACTGAATGACTTGGGTCAAACATTTGGGATATCCTTCCACAAGCTTCTCACAATAGTTGGTCGGAATTTGGGTCCATTCCTCCTGACAAAACTGGTGTAACTGATCCAGGTTTGTAGGTCGCCTTGCTCGCACTTGCCTTTTCAGCTTTGCCCATAGATTTTCAATAGGATTGAGATCAGGGCTTTGTGATGGCCACTCCAAAACATTGACTTTGTTATCCTGAAGCCACTTTGTTACCATTTTGGCAGTATGCTTCGGGTCATTGTCCATTTGGAAGACCCATTTCCGCCCAAGCTTTAACTTCCTGGCTGATGTATTGAGATGTTGCTTCAGTATTGCCACATCATTTTCTTTTCTCATGATGCCATCTATTTTGTGAAGTGCACCAGTCTCTCCTGCAGCAAAGCAACACCAAAACATGAGGCTGCTACCCCCGTGTTTCACAGTTGGGATGGTGTTCTTAGGCTTCCAAGCTTCTCCCTTTTTCCTCCAAACGTAACGATGGTCATTGTGCCCAAAAAGTTAAATTTTAGATTCATCAGACCACAGGACATGTCTCCAAAAATTAAGGTCTTTGTTTCTGTGTGCATTTGCAAACATTAATCTAGCTTTTTTATGTTTCTTCTGGAGTAATGGCTTCTTCCTTACAGAGTGGCCTTTCAGCACATGTTGAAACAGTACTCGTTTCACTGTGGATATTGACACAATCTTACCAGCTTCCGCCGCCATCATCTTCATAAGGTCTTTTGCTTTTGTCCTTGGGTTGTTATGCACATGTTGGACCAAAGCACATTCATGTCTGGGACACAGACAGAACCCGTCTCCTTCCTGAGAGGTATGATGGCTGGACATTCCCATCTTGTTTGTACTTGCATATAATTGTTTGTACAGATGAACGAGACACCTTCAGTATCTTGAAATTGTACCCAAGGATGAGCCAGACTTGTGCAAGTCCACAATTCTCTCCCTGATATCTTGGCTGATTTCTTTCAGAAGCTTCCAAACACATGACATAATCATATGGGCAGCCCAGAATTGTTTAAAGGCATAGTAATCTTAGTATATGTAAACTTTTGACTTTGCAGTAAGTAATAAAAATGCCTTAAAGCATTCTCTCTCTCTCATTATTCTGGCATTTGGCAAATATTAAAAATTATGATAATCCTAATTGACCTAAAACGGAAAAGGTTTATTCTGATTTCATGTCAGATATTGAAAAAACATGCATATGTGTCTTTTTATATAGTGTATGTAAACTTCTGGCTTTAACTGTATTAAAAAAGAAAGCACTTTCTTTTTAAGGAAAAGTTCAATTGGCAAGAGAAGTGAGATAAAGTTAACATATTAAAATAATGTGTAAAAGGGGTATTGCGATATATAAAATGCACTTTATAAATATTTATTTCTAACTCCTAAACATTTTTGTAATGTGCTTTATATTAAAATAGCTTACTTATACAGCTAATCCCTATGTGTTCTTTTTTAACTTTTCTTCTTGTGACGTTCCGTTTGAGGGGAAAAGCAGAGTGAGTAACTGCAGTGCTACCCCACAGCTTCTACACTGCCATGAAAGAAATAATTATCAGGTGGTGGCATTGGTTTCACTCACACTGCTTCTATCACCCCTACCAGATTACATTCTGTTTCATATAAACCAGCTGTGGGCTGGTGAGGTCAGAAGAAGTGTGCTGGCGTTGTGGTCATCCCTCCCACAGTTTCTATTAGCAGTATTGATTCTGGTTGTCAGACGGTGGCGATGAAAGAAGGTGCGATAACTGACCGCAGCGCTACCTGTCCTGCTCCAGGGATTTAAGAAAGAGAACTGAGTTCAGGGCCATCCTTCTACTGACATCTCATTTGAGTCTCCCCTCAAAGGAAACGTCATAGAAAGTAAAGTAGAAAAAGCACGTATAGAGATTAGCTATATAGGGAGAATGGTAATAAAAAAAATTACAAACGTGGTTAGGGGTTAAAAATAGATATTTATAAAGGGAATTTTAGGTATTGGAAAGTTGCCTGGCAAGGAAACTCATTGTAAACCACAGTCTTAAGGATGTTGTCTAGGACTAAACATTTATGATCTACGCATACATTGGATCTTCAATATGAGACGGTGAAGATCCTACACCGAGCACCCCCACCAATCTGCTGAAAACTGCACTGGCGGTCACAGGATATAAGCAATATACAGAACAGAACAAATCAACCCCTTACATTTCTTATTGTATGCTTCATGATAATGCACCTTATTTCTTATTCAATTATACGATCCTGAGATTTGTGATACCCACATAAACATTAAATGGTTGCTTGGTACAGTTGAAAACTGCAGATTCAGATTGTAAAAATGTAATAAGGATAGCCAGCTTTACATTTCAGAGAGAGAAAGAACTCAGCATAGATGCTACTATTATTTTTTTTTTCATTTAGCTTTCATATCTGCTTTGAAGGTTCTGTTAGTAGCTTCCACTGCAGATTATGTGAAAAAAAGATGGACATTGTAATCAAAAACCTAAGGGACGCCATCAGTGGCTGTTGGTGTTTGCCATGTTTCTACGAGAGAACAAAAGAGATGTAGACATCACATATTTAGGTGTTTTAAAGGGATTGTCTGTAGAAATTATATTAGTGAACTATCCTCTTGATAGGTCATCAATAACTGACTGGTGGGGGCCATTACCTAGCACTTCCATTGACCAGTTGTCATTATATCCAGTGGCAGACAGAAGTAATAATTGAATGAAGCTTCTGAGAACTGCGCTTTAGCTTTGTAGAATGGTAGCTGATCTGCAGTACTCAGCAGCTGCCACAACTCTATTCATTGTTTACATCTGGCTGCCAGTGGAGCTCATAGCAGCTGATCGGTGGGGGTGCCAGTTGTGGTACCCCCACCTTTCTGATATTGACCCATTCTAAGGATAGGTCATCAACATATTTGCCCAGAGAAGCCCTGTAAGCTCTATCTGTCTCTCTGTAGCTAGATGGATGTAATGTACTACAGTCATTCAAGTCACTTTCTGTTCTGCCCTAAATTCACAAGAATAAAATGTGCAGCCTGTATTTACATCACGCTAACAACGTGCATAGAGCACTTATTTCTGAATTCTAGATTGGAAACTTGAATTCTATCACGGGGTGCATATTCTGAGAGGTTTTTAAGTGGATAACAGAAAGTATGCGTTCAAGTGCTCATTTTATCCACACATACACAATAAGGAAAGAAAACCAGTGCTGTACATACAATGAAACAATACGAGATTCTGCTAACTAAAACAAAGTAATCATAGCTTAAAGTATGAGAGCAAATAACAACGACACTTTACAATCACTTTACACAGCTAGAACTTGAAAAGTATGTCAGGCACTCTTCATGTAACTAATACCATAGCTATGTAAAAGCTTTTTCTATACTTCTGTGAATTTATTATCTAGACTTTACTGAATACTGTAATAATAGCATTAAATAATCACAAGGTGGAAAATACAGCCAGATAGTGTCAGTAAGAGAGCAATGCCTCACAAGGGGAAGACGTTAAAAATCCACTCTTACATTCAATGGAAAACAGTTATTATAGAGGCCATGATTTCACTTGTTTTTTTTAAGTAAATGACTGATGGTGGTTTAAATATACACAAATCAAGCAAAGTTTGTGTCCTAAGGAATGTCTTAAAATAAAATATTTCCAGTGGAAACTATTAACACAAGCAGAGTAGTAAAAAAAATATATATTTTGTGCTTTCTATCTGGAGCACAAAATACCAGGTCTATAACACTACTTGGGTTGTACCCAGGCTCGGACTGGCCCACAGGAGAGCAGGAGAATCCTCCGGTAGGCCCTTGTGAAGGATTGCTAATGGGTAGTGCTATTACATTTGATTCACAATTTTCAAAAAAAGGTAACTAATCATTCATTAAACAAGCTAGCCAAATTAATATTATATAGAAGAAAAAATAAATTTGTGTACTAGGGTCAAGTTATTTTGCATGTAGCTGAAGAGTAGGCCCCAAAAATCAATGTTATTGGTGGGCCTTTTGCCAACCCAGTCTGACACTTTTTTTTTACCATATATAGGGATTACTGAAAAGAGCTAGGTATAGCTATAGTTCTGCAGAAATAAATATAGGGGCATTACACATACGACGACCACTGCTTTATTCAATCAGGAGGGCTGGAGTGAAAGAAAAAGTGCTTTTCTCATAATTACAGACTTCCAAACTAGGAGTCCTCTGTTTTCTTTTTTAGCAGCTATTAACGAAATGACATAATATTTTTGTGTTTAAGGCTGTGTGCCCACGATGCGTTTTTTAAGCGTTTCCGCAGCGGCAAAAGCGCTGCAGAAACGCTTAAAAAACGCGTGGTAGAAGGCCTGCCATGTTCCCCAATGATAATCCGCATGTGCTGTGCACATGCTGCGAAAATTTCCGCTGCGGATTATCATTGTGGAAAAAAACGCAGCACTATCAATTATTTTGCGGAAGCGCTGCGTTTTCGCCGCCATTGACTTTCATTAGAATGCATGTATTCCGCTTCACTAGATAAGCACATGCGGAATACATGCGTTCAATGTGCAGATGGTACCCAGGTCTAGAGGAGAGGAGGCTCTCCTCCGGACCCGGGTACCATAGAAACTGTAAAAAAAAAAAAAGAATAAAATAAAAAATAAATATGATACTTACCTTCTGACGGTCCCCGGTGCGCTCCTCCTCCCTTGCCTGCAGATCGCGATGGACTGGAGGACCTGCGCTGACGTCATAGTCATGTGACGGGTCACGCGACGCTGACGTCGGCAGGTCCTTCAGTGTACTGCGATCTGCCGGCAGCCAGAACTGAGCGAAGCAAGACTCTGGGGGCCATCGGAAGGTAAGTATAGATTTATTTTTTATTTTTTGACATTCTCTCAAGTCACACTATATAAATCCATGCTGGTTCCATGGATTTATATAGTGTGACCAAGTTGACAATCACTTTCCAAGTGATGCTAAAATCGCTTGTCAACCCGCATGTGGAAATGCATGTGAAGAACGCTTCACATCCGCATGTCCCTGGCAGGAAAAACGCATGTACAATCCGCATGCATTTTTTCTGCCAAGGAGATGCAGAAACGCTCAAGAAAAATCCGGAGCATTTCTGCATCGTGGGCACATAGCCTTAGTATAATAACCCAATAAAATGTACTGTCTTAAAAGGGAATCTGCCAATGTGTCACCAGGTAATCGCCTGATGATAAAACAGATTTTATGGAAACTGTAGCAAGCAGCCCAGTAAGTGACTTATTTCTGGAATCAGGATCTCTGCTCCTACATCATGCTTATCTCGGATTACATAGCAAAAACCTGTTGACAGATTCTATTTAAATAGGAAAACTAGCCCCTTTTAAAGAGAAGACTGCTAAAATTGCCAGTCAGCCATCTTAGTCCCATTAGTTGGTAAGTATCACTATTGGAACCAGTGTTTAGGCATATATTTCTTGTAACTTCATATAAATGGCCAACCAATTCTTGCATGTTGAGTCTGTCTGAGAAGAAACTGATCTTGCCAAATTACTTTTTGTTCTGAAACGTAGAGGACTGTCCTGATGAAGATCCCCCTCTTATCAGGTCTACAGGCTAATAATAGAGCTTATACACAGGGGCCGTTGTCATGAGACAGCCCCTTTAATTCAGTTATTTTTATAGTTTGTTACTGAAAGATCAAGCATCTTTCACTTCGTGACAAAGACTACAGTGGTATACTAACAGATTGAAAATATTAGTAATGGTTGAGTTAAATATGCAGAAAGCACACTTTAAAAATGGCCAGGGACTGGAAACCTTGATAATATAAAATGACATGAGCCACAACTTACAGGAGAATACATTAAAATCAATATATAATTTTATTGGAAGAGCTATGTTCCTGCCAAATGTACACATCCACAACTCTTACTAACATGCCAAAAGCCAAAGTCAACTACGGTAATTCATTTGCTTTTCAAGCACTTATAGACCCTTCCAAGTACCGTTAATCAGCGGATGATTGTCCTGACACCAGAACTCACTGAACTGAAGACAGATGGAAGACAAGCTGAATAAAAAATGGAGACTATGACTTTTTAAGGAGTGTACTGGGGCAATGAAAGAATCAGTAACAGATTTTTTTGTATGTTACGGTACCTACTGTATTTGTGGCGCCCCATGGGCCGGTTGCCACAGTAGTGTTGCCTCCTTCACCGGAGGTGATGTTACGCTTGGAACCAGGAGGAGCTCCCCACGTCAGGTAAACCCCACATGCACACACAGGCTCTGATCCTTGACCTGAAGGGGGAGCTCTACATCCAATTTTGGGGAGCTGCCTTTTCCGGCTGGGGGGAGGAGTTAGTCAGTGAGTGTGAGAGGGAAGGGAGAGGGGGAGAAAGCAGCAGAGGGAGAAGGAGAAAGTTCTGGGGAGAAGAGCAAGTGAAGCACTCACCCCAGGCAGTGGAGCAGAGGATGCCAGAGTCCTGGGTTGTATTGGCATTGTACATTCCGGCAACCGAATCTGGGGGACAGGAGATTGCAAGTTTCCAGGTCACAAGCAGAGGCCCAGCAGCACAGCGGTATAACTAGAGCCCGGAGCTGCACCCAAGACGGCAGTACCCATTATAGGTTCACACCGCCTGCTAGTACGGAGCTTAGGGCAGGAGTGAAGAAAAGGGACTGCATGATAGCTCACAGGCAGTGGGGCCCGCAACACCGAAGCGCAGCAGGCAGGCCTCCAAACCCACCTGACGGGGTGGACTCCAATTGCTTCCAGGCTGACCGGACACTCCTGGACCTAGTGACCAGTGCCCCGGACTCCACAGCTTTCTCTGCAGTAAAGGTAACCAGACTGCATTCCTCATGTCTGTCTTATTCTTCTGCGCCTCCCCGCAGCTGTGCTACCACCGCGACTATCATCACTGCTGCCGCCCTGCTCTTTGCACCCTGTTTTCCCCGCTGCCATGCTGCATATAAGCTTTCTCAATCCCTGGGGGCCCGCTTCACCTATGGAAAGTGTTTCATCCCAGCTGCTATACCATCTATCCCCCAGGGTCCACACAGCAGCACTGGTCATCTCTGACCAGGCACCACAGGTGGCGTCACATAAAGACTACAAATCCCCTGTAAATACTCCCTTCATCTGCTCGGCCAGGGCCACGGAGCTGGGCCACTGCCACTGAGACCTCCCTGGAAGACTGCCGACTCAGGTACCGAGTACCCTAGGCCCTTACAGCTGCTGCATACTCTTGTAAGTAAGTAAAACATTTATCAGGACACATACATTACTATTATCATCAATTATCCATACAATTCTGCATTGCTTTCCAAAAATATATTCACTTACAAGACTTCTTATCAGTCTTCCCCACATAAACGCCACATTTACAAGAACCAGTTAACTTACAAATGTTTTTGGATTGTTGACAAAAGCTAAAGTATCTTGAGAAAACACTTGCAAACGTATACAATTTGCAAAAAAATTACTTTTGTCTACATCTTATTAATTGGGATTTCCTGAGATGTGGCCCCCTCCTGCACAGTCCCTGTTGCATCCGCACCCTCTACGACTGCGATCATTAAGCTCCTGATAATGTAATGCTGTAAAAATATGGCACTTCACATTAATGACCTGCCACCAAAAATGCAAATGTTCATTCCGGGGCTTCCAGTAGTTAAATTGTGAATTGTAAATTTTGATATTCAATTCTGTAATACGTAAGGTGACAGTTTACAGTTGTTGGTTCCTAGTCAATTCTGATTGTTAAAAACACAGAAGTTTCTTCTATACCTTATTTTTATGTGGTTTTTTTGTATTTTTAATTGAATTTTAAAGAGGTTTTCCACTACAATGATGTTGATGACCTAGCTGAGGATGCTCATCACAACCAGAGGCATAACGTGAAGCTCCTGGGCCCCAATGCTAATTCTGTGACAAATCTCATCAACAATTTGCTATTTATAATACTAACATCTTCTTATGTGACCCTTGTGCTCCCTCGAGACCAAAAGCCCAAATGTGACTACCATGTCTGAACCTCCTGAAATTGCAAACCTCAGTTTGCTCTCCCATGCAGAATAATTGGTCCTGCTTATAAGTGCAGCCTTAACAGAACACCAATTAGATCTGCATTCACTCATTGCTGGGTTAAAGGGAACTTGCCATGTAAAATAATGCTATTAACCTGCAGATATGGGGGCAATCTGCAGGTTAATAGCATTGTGACACTGTGAGGTTCTGGCACTGAGAGCCCCGCTGCCGTGAGTAAATTTACTTTATTCCCCCCAGCAGCGTTCAACTTCCAGTCATAGGGGTTTGGCTTCAGTCACCGTTCTGTGTTTAGAGAGCAGCAGCTATAACTACACTCTCCGCACTGACTGACTGGCCCTATGGGGGGGAATAAAGTTATTTTCCTCCCAGCAACGGTGCTCTCAGTGCTGGTGCCGCACATTGTCAAAACGCTATTAGCCTGCAGATTAACCCCATGTCTGCAGGTAAATAGAGTTATTTTACATGATAAGTTCCCTTTATCTGGCATTTTAGACTATCAGATTTCAGATTACTGCCTCGGCTATTAGACAAGCTCTGATGGTCCCTCCTGATTGGCTGTGTAATTCAATGTGATATGATAGCTGCAAGTCTTTATGGGGAAGCCAATGTGGTTGTGCCTGACGTCTTATGATCCTTCTATGACTGATGGAATCTTCTGCAATGTGTAAAAAGTTGGTGGACATTATTTTTGATGATTTGCACGAAATGAATCGCAAATGCTCATATTTTCCAGGACTTACTATCTTACTTCAATTTTGTATTGAATAAATTTTCTCATCTTTATTGTTGACTCTTTATGTACTGTTTTTTTTCCTTAGGAAATTATAGTAATTGTATATAAACTCCATTTTGTTACATAGAAACATCTACAGTAAAATCAGGTTAGCCTACTATCACAACTTATGAGTCTTTCACTCCTGAAGAATTTTTAAACCCCTAAAAGTCAAGTCATATCTGTCCTAGAGCAATTCTTATTTTTGAAAATAGCTGAGATCTGAGATTGTCAGCTAATAGAGCAGGAACATTGTTATTGTAGACGTCCAGAGAGTCACCAGGGATCTACTTTGCACTGTGATAATGTCTCTAAACAGTATAATGTGTGTAATTAGATTCTACGCCTTCTCTTACAAGTGATCAATAATCACTGTGGAGGCTACATTTAAATTCTTTTTTAAGTGCATGCAATCTCTTACAAAGTCATAATTAAACTACTCTTATTAACTGCCGTAAATTAACATAAAAATATTTGTGTGATTAAACTTTGTTGGCAAATAATCTCACTTTGACATTTTATTAGTAATACTGCATGTTAT
Source organism: Phyllobates terribilis (assembly GCF_046119375.1). Taxonomy (NCBI): domain Eukaryota; kingdom Metazoa; phylum Chordata; class Amphibia; order Anura; family Dendrobatidae; genus Phyllobates; species Phyllobates terribilis. Next base: position 606,620,179 of record NW_027362764.1, read on the forward strand.
AAAGATCAGTAGTAGAGCTAAGCGGATCTTTTGGAATTCGAATTTGCCTACTTCACCGAATTTTCCCCAAGAATTTGAATGGCGGCAAGGAAATTTGCACGAATCTCAATACTGTAAAGCTTGTAATTGCTTGGAAAATACACATGTGGGACAGGAGAGAGAACATGACCCACTGACCATAAGAGCTTACACTTTACAGGCAAGAGAAAGAAAGGACCCCACTGCACTGATCATAAGATCTTACACTCTATAGGAGTGAGCGCCTCGCTTACCATAAGAGCTTACACACTACAGAAGAAAGAGAGAGGACCTCATTGATCATAAGAACTTACAATCTATGGTAGAGAGAGAGAGAACCCCACTGACTATAAAAGCTTACACTTTATAGGTGAGAGAGAGAGGACCCCACTGACCATTATAGCTTACACTCTACAGAAGAGAGAACGAGTGAGAGAGAGTTGACTCTACTGATCATAAGGACTTACACTCTATAGGAGAGAGAGATTTAGGACCCCATTGATCATAAAAGCTTACACTCTACAGAAGAGAGAGAGATGACCCCACTGAGCTTTCATTCCAAGGGATAGTGAATCCCGCTGACCATAAGGGCTTACACACTACAGGAGATAGAGAGGACCTTGCTGATCATAAGAACTTACACTGTACAGAGAGAGGGAGAAATGACCCAACTGATCATAAGAGCTTAGACTCTATAGGAAGGAGATATTTAGGACTAAACTTATCATAAGAAAAAAAAGACTCCACTGATCATAAAAGTTTCCACCTATGGGAGAGAGAGACAGAACCCCTCAGATCCTAAGAGCTTACGCTCTATAGGAGAGAGAGATCTCTTTTGGACATAAGAGCTTACACTCTACAGAAGACAAAGACTTAACCAGTGACTCTGGAGATGGAAAACAACTCTACCATACAAACTGTGCTCCACTGGTAACTGCTGATCGTAAGACGTCATAGCTGCAGGTCATTATGTGCATAGAAACAAAGTGGAAGATAACTGTTTATTATACTCTGTAAAATATGATGGAAAAAGAAAGAGGTAATATTTGACCAGAGCAAATCTTTCAACTAAGAAATAATAGACAGTAGAATTTTGTTTGCTAAATGAGCTGACAGATTTTCTTCCTCCATTATATGTACTTTCAGCCCTATAGAAATGTCCCAGCCTTTGAAACAGTGTACTTTCTCACCTCATAAAAATCAGTTTGTGTGTGGTGGAGATCTACATTGGAAGATGGACTAAGACTAAACATATGGAAATACATCTGCATGGCTTCAGAACGGATAAACGGGCATCACGGAATTATTTGCAAAGTTATTCTATAATCGAATTCCAGAAATGTATTTCTCATCAAATTTGAACGGAACCCAAGTTTTCAGCCCTTCTGCAGGCTTTACATCTCAATGGAAATAGCTTTGTATTATCTGTTTTAGACAACTGCATGGTTTCATTTTTAAACCACACCATCATTCTTCTACCTATAATGTCTCCATCTGGAGCCTTTAGCTCAACATTTTGTATGTGGGTCATAATATGCCACTATCATATTATTTAACGCAACTACAACAGAAAAAATTATCTATTTTTCATTTTCATAAAAAAATTGGTCACAATTTCAAATGTTATAGTTACTTCACAGTAATATAAAAGTTTCCTCACATCGAAGTTACGCTGGGAAAAGCTTTCTAACTAGAGATGACCGAATTGATCTCCGGGGAATTGAGGGAGGAGAATTTGTGCAGTCACTGTATGTGCATGTGGCCACACACGTCAGAAGCATTCAGGCAGTGCTCTCTGTGGTAAGGGAGAACTGTCAATCATAAGTGGGGGAAGGGCCCCCAATATACATATGAGGAGGCATAACGGTGCAGCAAACGCTTAGCCCCGAAAAAGTGCACCAAAGCCTTTTCATTTGCATATGAATTAAAAGTCATTTTCTCTGGTGCTGTGCCAGAAAATAAATACCCTACAACATTATATAGCACATATAAAATGCATTTTTGGGGGTGACGGACTCACTTTAAAAAGCTTTTTGTAGTCAGGATTCAAAAATTATCTACTGGACTTTATATCACTAGCAAACACACCCAAAAAAAAATATGACTAAAGAGCCAATCTGGAAATTAAACGACAATCTGCATACCCCTGGCATTCCACACACCCTGTGACAATCTTGAAAAAGATTCCACAAATCGAAACATCAATTACGTATTCACACAATTGAGAAACAAGTCTTCCTATATGAATGCACCTACTGTACCTTTATAAAAAAAATGAGTGTGCAGTGAATAATTCTTTCTGGATACATTGGGATTCCATTCCCTCCTTACTATATACAATATACTCTGTTCTACCCAGATCCTGTGAAGACATACGTGTTCGCCCCCCTTGTAACAATGGTCCCCATTCTGTAATAATGGCCCCTTCCTAAAATAATGGGCCCCATCCTGGGCACCTTCATGTAATAATGTCCCCCATCCTGGTAAAATGTCTTCCATCCTGGGCCCCTTCCTAGTAAAATGTCTCCCTTTCCTGGTATAATGTCCCCCATCCTGGTATAATGTCCTCAATCCTGGGCCTCTTCCTGGTATAATGTCTCCCTTTCCTGGTATCCTCCATCCTGGCTTAATGTCTTTCATCCTGAGCCCCTTCTATTAATAATGTCCCTGTTCTGCGACTCTTCCACAACAAATGTTAAGAAAATCCCAATGATTCTTCTTACCTTCCTCTGATCCTACGACGTGCAACGTCCTCTTCATTAGCCAGTAAAGGACTTTAGCATGCAAGTGACTGTCAGCAAATTACGTCACTGCCATGTGTCGCCTGTGACTAGCATGTCAGTTGCCGGCATCGGATTGGCCGGCGGCATGTATTCTAGAGTAGGGCGCCCGGAGGTCTCTGTACCGAAATACATTTCAACTCAATGTGCGTTCTTGGACACATATCCAGGTGAAATATCCACTGGCGTGAGCAGTTCCCCCTACAGCATAGGGCCAGTTGCATTCGCTCCTTCTGTGACTGCGATCGTTACGCTCCTGCCGGGACCGCAAGTTGTGCACCTTTGTCTCAATGGCTGGCATGTAATAAAGAAAATCTTCCCATAGAGTCTTGTTGTTGTGGCTGTGTTCAAGGACTGAGCACCTTACACAAACTCTGATCTACCACTTAAAGAGGACCTTTCACCAAATGTTTAATGTTGAATCGGACATTTGATGTAATAGTCACTGCAGAGTGGAATAAAACTATTTTTTTTCTAATTTCTCTTTTCTGTTGCAGAGATATTTGCAATGAAAGTATTTAGAACCTAATGAGTTAGCTTTGTTTAAGTCCAAGTAGGGATTATCAGACAGATTTCACTTGGGCTGTATGATGCTGACCAATCATAAACAGACTGCAACCTTCAAAGGAACGAAAAACATGCCGCCACCATGGCTTACAGCAGATTTATGCAGGCACTATTACATTGTGTGTCGTTTTAACATGAAAAATTTGGTGAAATGTCTTTTTTAAGGCCCCTATACACATTCGTTGGCTGTTGGCCCAATGATGCTTCATCTGATCGTTAGGCTGACAGCCATCTCTGCCAACTCTCCCATGCACAGAAGTGCCCGATCAGCCAATCGCTCCTGTAGTGTCTATGAGAAAACTGCCAGATGACACGTTGACTGACTGCTTGTCTCTGGGAGAACAATGCGATCAGTAGTCAGAAACTGGACATGCCCAATCAGTATCTCCCCTGAGCATTAGTTGGCTGCTGCCCCCATACACATTAGATTGTCCTCCAAACCCATCAACATCAGTGGGATCGGCTGATATTAGTCTAATGTGTTTGAGGGGCTTTAGCCTTGTTTTCTCCCTTTAAGGTAATGTGCAAACATGTTTTCATCAAACACTTTTTTCCCGAACCTTTTATTATGTTTACAGCGCAAAAATGAACATACAAAGAATGTAAAAGTGATATCAGCATAGAATATATAAATATTTCACAGCACCGTAGACAAAAATATTTGCCATTATTTACTGTAAAATTAGATTTATTCCAATATTCAATGTGAAGTCACGATTTTTTGAAATTGCAAGGGTGGGTCAGCTAGAAAAGATGAAAGAAATTGGACTCTGCACCAAGTAAATGTATTGTATCTCACCAATCATTGTTACAGCGCTGCACGCTTTTCAGCAGCCAGGTGTATTTTATTACTTTACTGCTTGGCAAGACATGCATAACAATATGGAAAAGCTAAGCATTCATTCTGATGTGGGAACACAGTTCAAACAAGAGCCAGATTTCTGCTTGTTAAAGATAAAAAAAATACCCTGTTTATATGATTTCTTCTACTCTGAAGAAAGAATAAAAAAAGGTTTGAAAACACTTATTTATACCATGCAGAAAGGTGCGTCATGTTATGTTGCACCAGTTATACAATCTCAGTCTGACTCTGATCACGAAAGTCTCCTGTGGTGGACAGGTCTGTGAGGTACATACTGAAAACAGAAGAAAACTAAATGATGACAGTAATGAGATTTTTTTTCCCTCAGAAACATTACATGGAGCTAACAATATTTTTGTGTTTCTAATCTAAATCAAAACTTGTGATTAAATAAAGATATACGTCTATTAAGTGGGCCAATTCAAACTCATTCTTGCTGTTCAATTCAGAAGACTTTTCAGAAGTTTCATTATCTTCACTGGCAGGATTACGACAGGTAACACCTCTCAATACAGCTGATAGCACAGGATCCATAATTCCCAATAGGTGATGTCACAGCTCTCCCTTCTCTTCCTTCCTTTACAATGAATGGCCTTTGCACACGCTCTTTAGATTCTTCAATGCAAATATAGGGTCTGAGTCTGTTAATGTACGAGTAGATTTTTTGAAACAATAGGAAGTGTGAGTCTAGATTTCATTATTTTTTTAAAATACAGATTGCAATATAAAATATATAAAATTATAAAATTACTGAGTATTTGTAATAAATACATCTAAAGGGAATGTGTAGTCAGAAAATGACCTATTATTTAAATAAGTACAGGCATGGGCAGCATGGTGGCTCAGTGGTTAGCACTGCAGCCTTGCAGCACTGGGGTCCTGGGTTCAAATCCCACCAAGGACAACATCTGCAAGGAGTTTGTATGTTCTCCCCATGTTTGTGTGGGTTTCCTCCCACATTCCAAAGACATAATGATAGGGAATGTAGACGATGAGCCCCAATGGGGACAGTGCACATGATGTCTGCAAAGCGCTGTGGAATTAATGGCGCTAAATATTCTCCCTATGACATTCAGCGATCATATATTATTAGTTCCCACGTGCACAACTTTAATTTTTTTCAAATTGAATCTCATCACTCAAGTGGATGCCCAAAAACTGTTTGTCGATGTCGGTCTATAACATACCAACATCATCCATAGATTGTACTATACTACATAGTTTGGTGTCATCTGCAAAAATAAAATCAACATTATTAACCCCGTTTTCTATATCATTAATAAATAACTTTAATAATAGCAGACCCAGCACTGAACCTTGGGATACTCTACTTATAACCAGAGACCATTCAGAGTAGTATTTGTTCATCACAACTCTAGGGGTGCAATCTTTGATCCAATTTTCTAATTAAAAACTTTACTTTATAATCCTATAGACCATAATTTACCCATTATGCGTTCATGTGGGACAATGTCAAACGCCTTTGAAAAATCTAAAAACGCTAAACCACTATCCAGGTTTCTACTCATCTCTTCATAAAAATAAATTAGGTTACTTTGCTAACTTCTGTCCTTGGTAAAATCATGCTATAATTTATAATGTAATATTCTATCACATACTCCAGTGTATAATCCCTTATAAGCCTCTCAAACATTTTTTCCACAAAGAATGTTAAGCTTACTGGGATAGACATGGAGCCCTTTTTCAAAATGGGCACCACATTAGCTTTGCACCTGTCGCTCAGCACAATCACTATAGAGTCTGTAAAAGTTATATGCAGTGGGGAAAATAAGTATTTGTTACACTGCCAATTTTGTAAATTTTCCCACCTAGAAAGAATGGAGAGGTCTGTAATTTTTATCGTAGGTACACTTCAACTGTGAGAGACAGAATCTAAAAATAAAAAACAGAAAATCACATTGTATGATTTTTAAATAATTAAATTGCATTTTATTGCAAGACTGACTGATAACAACACTCAACAATGAGATCCCTTATTGTGTTGTAAGCTGTTTACGTACCAAGGCTTTTGCTGTAAAATGTTGTAAATTGTAACTAAGAAAATGTCAGGATATTCCACAACATCTACGCTTTATATGGAGTTAATGTGATTGGCTAATTCTGAAAACAGCCACAACCTAGTTATAAAAGGATGTTTACACTTATGTAACCACATTATTTTAGCATTATTTTTATTTCCCCCCTCAAAATTATTTCAGTATGTTTCTCAATGGATTTGTACATATTATGGGTGACATTAAAGGTGTAAAAAGTTCTGAAATGATTCTTCTTGGTATAATTTTTTTATATGACAAAAAACTAGCTTTGTAACGGGTGTAGACTTCTTATATCCTCTGTTTTACTAGAACACCAAACCAAAAGAACGAAATAACATACTGTATGTATCTAACTCAAAAGCTTTATATTAACTAAATATGTCCTAAATACCAGACAAATGTATCCCCTTTTTATTTTCAGATCACCATAGGTCCATTTTTAAATAAAAAAGGGGTGCAAATATTTTTGAATAAAATGAAATTGTTCAGAAGGGTGCTTATTGGTTTACAACTAAAATATTGAGAATATATCAAAGATATCACAAATCTCATAATGTATATTTAGAACATTCTAGATTTTTTTTTCTAGTTGGAGATAATCAGTCAATTTGTACATTAATTGTCCTTTATGCCTACTCTAAATAGGATTGAACACCTACATCCGTTTCACATTGATTGGAATAAATTACGTATTCATTTGAATTTATAATACACAGGTCCAAGTTTATCTATTGAAATAAATAGCTATGATTTTGAAAAAATAGTGGGTTAATTTACCATTTTAAGCAGGAGGAAATTGTTTTATAATCACAGGGTACATGGTCCATGTTTGTTCATTAAGGGAATGGGTTATCCCAAATTTTTTTTTTGCAACAATTGAAAAAATATAAAGCATTAATGTTTTAGCAATTTTTTTTAAAGGAAATCTGACGGGTGATACATGCTGACCAAATCGTGGGCAGCATGTATCAGCCACTGGCTGTATGATTACAGTCATGTATGCTTTACTCTGCAATGCTGCGATGTTTCAGAGAAAAATATACTTTTAATAGCTGCTGGGGACCGAGTTGAGCTGTGCACTAGTCGTACAGGCAGGTCCCTGGCGGCTTCTCCCCGACAGTGACTAATAAGTCTCTGCCTACACGCATGTATAAGTAGAGACTTGTCAGTCACTGTCAGCGGACAGGGAGAAGCCACCAAGTACCCCCCTGTACAACTAGTCACCCACGTACCTCAGTCTCTGGCAGCTATTAAATGTATGTTTTTCTCTGAAACACCACAGATAACATTGTGTTTGTCATCATTCTGTCCTCAGGTAACTATGGGGGCCATCATTCTGTGTTTGAGGGGCTTTGAGGTCATCATTTTATGTTTGAGAGCTGTGGCAGATAATAATGTGGAGTCATCACTCTGTGTTTGGGGGCTGTAGGGTATCATATTGTGTTGGGGGGTCTGTGAGGATCTCCATTTTGTGTTTGAGGACTGTGGGGGAACAAGACTGCACGGGAGACTGTGGGGACAATCATACTGTTTGGGTGCTGAGGTAACCACCATAAAGTATTGGTGGTTATGGGGGATTATACTGTGAGAGTCATCATTCTGTATATAGGGAGCTGCAGGAGATCATACTGCATTGGTGTTATCATTCTGTGTATAGTATAGGATCATACCTTTTGGGGAGCTGTGGGGGCTGTTATATTGTTTGAGGAGCTGTGGGAGACATTATACTGTATTGGGAGGTTGTCGGGGCTCATACTATGGTGGGGGGTTCATACTGTGTGAGCGATTATCTTCTTGCATCCACAGATGTAAAAGCAGTATCTGTTCAATGTCATCAACACCATCCACCACTATTGCTTGTCAAACTTTGAGTACTCCTCCTGCTCCACTGTCTCACCACCAGATATCCATCTCTAATTGTATGTTGAAAAAACAGGCATACGCCTCCAGTCATCCTTCTGTGCGCCAACTAAACTCCCAACTGGTCAAGTTGATGGTGGTTCTGTAGCCATGCATCATCTAGTAAAGTCAGTTTCCATACTCTCAGCCATGCTGGAAGATGCCCAGCCACCATATTTTTTCACAGAGAGGGGTGCCCGCTCAATGCCCTCATGTTATGGAGAATGTCATCCACTCTTTTGACTTGTCAATGACATCAAAAGTGCACTGCAAGGTAGATACTTAGAGAAGTAACTATGGGCAAGGACAAAACTAATGTTAGGCTCACGTTTAGACTGTTTAGCGCGAGCGTAGATTGTGGTCCCTCTGTGACACAGACCGAGGAGTGCCTGGAGGGGCGTGACTAAGTACCCAAACTGACCTCGGATACATGACAACTGATGGTGCCATGATCCGAGGAGAGCCCGGGAGGGGCAGAACCAGGTGCTACACAAGGCCAGACCTCGGACACATGGCTACTGACCCTCAATGAGGTATACAGATACTGGCTGGTGCGGCTGGTATTCAGATTTGCACTGGCAGGTGAGGGCAGGTCTGTCTGGTATACAGATAAGCACTGACAGGTGCGGACGGGTCCAACTGGTATACAGATAAGTACTGGCAGGTGCGGACTGGTCTGGCTGGTATGCAGATAAGCACTAGCAGGTGCGGACTGGTACGGCTGGTATACAGGCAGGTACTGGCAGACACGGCTGATATACAGACACGGATAGGACCCAGTTCAGACTGGACAGACAGGCAGGGAACCACAGATGTAGACAGGCAGGGAACTGCAAACGCAGACAGGCAGGGAACCTCAGATGCAGACAGGCAGGGAACCGCTGACACGGACAGGCAAGACAGGACTCTGTTCCAAGGAGTAGACAGGGTCAGGTTCACACAGGATGCATACAAGGCAAGGTATGGGCAAGAAAGACTGGAACAAGTTCACACAGGGTACTGTGTGACAAAAAATTAGGGATAGGCACTGGTTCAGACAATGCAGGTTTTAGAGATAGGTACAGGTTCAGACATTGCAGGTTACAGACTCAGAGGTGAAGGGAAAGATCCAGACACAGATACAAAATAGGTTCAGGGATAGGTCCCAATTCAGACAAGAAATGACATAGGTACAAACAGGTTCAGGGATAGGTCCCAATTCAGAAAAGAACTGACACAGGTACAAACAGATTCAGGCTTCAGGCCTGGGTACTCAGCCCTCAGGGTGGCAGAAACAGGGCAACTCAGTAGTTGCATAAACACACTGAAAGAGAGTGTTGGTCAGACACCAAGTGGAGGTGCTTTAGGTACCAAGTGCCTCCCAGCTATAGGGTGGGGACACATTAGAAATGCGCGCACCATTTTTTTAAGAATCAGGAAGTGCTCACACGGCCGCCCTAAGCATGTAGCCAGGAAATGTGCACAACAAGCAGAGGATCAGGAGCTCACTGCATACAGCAAGCAGAGAACAAGGAGCTCACTGCACAGTCTGGAGTGGTGAGTAAGTTCAGTGTCCCTGCATAGTGGGGGATGGAAAGCCATGCAGGGATGCTGGCAGTGATGTTACAACTAAAGCATGATGTGTAGGATGAACACTCTGCCCTGTGGCTTTTGGGGAAGAGGTCATGTATGTTGAAGAGGATTCAGAGGAGGTACATGAGGAGAGACCTGGCATTAGGAAAAAACATAGTTGCCATAGAGTCTTCACCACCTGTCCCAAAGTAAGGTTAATTTTGAATGGCTTGTTCAAAAACATGCCACAGCTTCTTCTTTCTAAACAGAGAACGAGTTGTTGTCTACTGATCCCAAAACAGAAATAATTTTTTGAAAATTTTGTGAAAAAATCATAGCTACTGCATTTTTCAATGGAAAAACCTTTTGAGATAAATTTTGCACCCCCTCTTGCGAAAAAGCCATGGCTTTTTCCGTTTGCACTGCATATGTCAGTTAGTTACCACCAGTTACTATGGTTCAATGTAGTCCAAGGAGACCTCAGAATGCTACACATCTTTTCTTTAGACATGTGTTGCACACCCTTCAAATCGATTTGCTGCTAAGCATGTTTTTTAATTCGTCTAACCTGGCGGTTTGGAATATCAAATATTTAATCATCTCTAATCGGCATATTTTTATAGTACTCTAATTTCATAGCATTGCCATATTTAAATTTTTGATATCTATAATCTGTATTTTATACTTTACTATTTGATTCCAAAGATACACAACCATGTATTATTTCACTTCATTCTATCAACAATTTGTATTTAATTAAAGCACTAAAAATATGCAAGTGGAAGCAGACAAAGATGTAAAAGTCCCCCGGGGTTCTTAAATTATTAATAAGTGTTTTAATAATTACATATTTATGTATTTATTTGTTTTTTTCCTTTCAAACAATTTTTGACATAACTATTCACTTCATGACTAGTGTTGAGCGATACCTTCCGATATCAGGAAATATCGGATCGGATTGGATCGGGCCGATACCCAAAAAGTATCGGATATCGCCGATTCCGATACCGGAAACCAATGCAAGTCAATGGGACACAAATATCGGAATGAAAATAAACCCTTTCTTTCCTTGTAGGTTAATTCTACATGAAGGAAAACAACTAACAATAATGTAGAATGTATTGAGGGAGGTGGTTGCCCAAATCGATGGGAACAGTGCTCACAGTGAAACATGAAAAGCCGGCAATTCAGCAGCGGCATACACCGGTACCCGACAATTTATAACATAGATTAGATAGATAGAAACATGTCAGTCACATATATATGAAGTACAGTGACAGTGTTGCTTACTGTACTTGTCATTTAGTGTAAAGGATTTATTAAAAAAAATATTAGTGTTTTCATGCACCGTCTCTTTAAAAAAGCCAGCCGGCAATTCAGCAGCGGTACCCGACAATTTAGAATAGAAAGAATAGAGAATCACACATAGATTAGATAGATAGAAACATGTCAGTCACATATATATGAAGTACAATGACAGTGTTGCTTACTGTACTTGTCATTTAGTGTAAAGGATTTATTTAAAAAAATATTAGTGTTTCATGCACCGTCTCTTTAAAAAAGCCGGCCGGCAATTCAGCATCTGTACCCGACAATTTAGAATAGAAAGAATAGAGAATCACACATAGATTAGATAGATAGAAACATGTCAGTCACATATATAAGAAGTACAGTGATAGTGTTGATTACTGTACTTGTCATTTAGTGTTAAAATAAAGGATTTATTAAAAAAAAAAATTGGCGTGGGGTTCCCTCTAATTTTAGTCTCTAGCGGAGGTTAAGCAGACGGCTGGGGCAGATGTTTGAAGCCTGGGAAGGGGGTAATATCCACAGAGCTTCCCAGGCTACTAATATCAGCCCCCAGCTGAATACCTAGCCTTTACTAGCTATTAAAATGGGGGACCCCCCCAAAAAAATGACGTGGGGTCCCTCCTATTTTAATAGCTAGCAAAGGCTAGGCAGACAGCTGGGGGCTGATATTAATAACCCAGGAAGGGTGCCATGAATATTGGCCCCCTCCTAGGCTAGAAACACCAGCCGAAAGCCGCACCAGAAATGGCGCATCCATAGGATGCGCCAATTCTGGCACTTAGCCTCGCTCTTCCCACTGCCCTGTAGCGGTGGCAGTGGGATAATGGGGTTGGGGTTGATGTCAGCTTATAATGCCAGCTGACATCAAGCCCTGGTTAGTAATGGAGAGGCGTCTATAAGACACCCCCATTACTAACCCCATAGTCAAAGTTAAAAAAAACACAAACACCCAGAATAAAATCCTTTAATTGAAATAAACACACAATTCTTTATTGTTCTAAATTAAACCATACTTACCGTCACACCCATTCCAGCTGAAGCCAACGATCTCCTGCAATAAAAATAAAATAATAAAGCAACATCATCCTTACCTTCCCATGGTTCCCAGGACAGCTTCAGCTCTGCTACATCGAGATGACAGGCTGGACCGCAGCAGAACGCTGCCATCCAGCCTGTCATCCCGCGGACACTGAGAAGCGCCGGCATGCTTGCGCTCCTCAGTGTCTGGCTGTGACGGCATCCAGATGAGCCGACAATGAACTCAGCTCACCTCATGCACGTCACTGACAGCGTGGGAGAATTCTCCTGCACATGCGGTGAGCGTGAGAGACTCGGCTCATCTGGATGCCGTCACAGCCTGACACTGAGGAGCGCAAGCATGCCTGCGCTTCTCAGTGTCTGCGGGATGACAGGCTGGATGGCAGCTTTCTGCTGCAGTCCAGCCTGTCATCTCGATGTAGCAGAGCTGAAGCTGTCGTGGGAACCATGGAAAGGTAAGGATGAGGTTGGTTTATTATTTTTCTTTTATTTCAGGAGATCGTTGGCTTCAGCTGGAATGGGCGTGATGGTAAGTATGGTTTAATTTAGAACAATAAAGAATTGTGTGTTTATTTCAATTAAAGGACTTTATTCTGGGTGTTGTGTTTTTTTTTTAAATACTTTACTAGAAATTCATGGCGGTCATGTCTAATATTGGCGTGACCCCATGAATTTCGGGCTTAGGGCCAGCTGATAATGCCAAGCTGGCCCTAACCCCTTTATTACCCAGTGAGCCACCGCACCAGGGCCCTGGATGAGTTGGGTACAGCGCCAGAAGATGGCGCTTCTATGAACGCGCCATTTTCTGGGGTGGCTGCGGACTGCAATTTGCAGCGGGGGGGGCCAGAAAGCTTGGGCCTCCCTGCGCTGCAGATTCCAGCCCCCAGCTGTCTAGTTGTACCTGGCTGGACACAAAAATAGGGCGAAGCCCCACGTATTTTTTTTTTTTTAATTATTTCATGAAATTCATGAAATAATTAAGAAAAAAAGGGCTTCCCTATATTGTTGTGTCCGGCCAGGAAGAAATAGGCAGCTGGTGGTTGGGGGCAGCCCGTTCCTGCCTGCTGTACCTGGCTGGACACAAATATAGTGCGAAGCCCTACGTCAATTTTTTTTCAATTATTTCATGAAATAATTAAAAAAAAAGGGCTTCCCTATATTGTTGTGTCCGGCCAGGTACAAATAGGCAGCTGGTGGTTGGGGGCAGCCCGCTCCTGCCTGCTGTACCTGGCTGGACACAAATATAGGGCGAAGCCCCACATCAATTTTTTTTTAATTATTTCATGAATTTTCTGAAATAATTAAAAAAAAATTGACGGGGGGCTTCGCCCTATATTTGTGTCCAGCCAGGTACAGCAGGCAGGAACGGGCTGCCCCCAACCACCAGCTGCCTTTTTGTACCTGGGTGGACACAACAATATAGGGAAGCCCTTTTTTTCTTTATTATTTCATGAATTTCATGAAATAATTGAAAAAAAAAATACGTGGGGCTTCGCCCTATTTTTGTGTCCAGCCAGGTACAACTAGGCAGCTGGGGGATGGAATCTGCATCGCAGGGAGGCCCAAGCTTTCTGGGCCCCCACCCCACCCCAGCTGCAAATTGCAGTCCGCAGCCACCCCGGAAAATGGCGCGTTCATAGAAGCTGGATGCTGTACCTGGCTGGCATACAAAAATATGGCAAAGCCCACGTCAAAATTTTTGGGAAAAATTAATTAAAAAATAAATAATAATTTAGGGACTGCATCTTTATTAACTCCTCAAATGTCATTTAGTGTTAAAATAAAGGATTTATTTTAAAAAAAATGGCGTGGGATCCCCCATAATTTTAGTCTCTAGCGGAGGTTAAGCCGACGGCTGGGGCAGATGTTTGAAGCCTGGGAAGGGGGTAATACCCATGGAGCTTCCCAGGCTACTAATATCAGCCCCCAGCTGAATACCTAGCCTTTACTAGCTATTAAAATGGGGGATACCCCCAAAAAAACGACGTGGGGTCCCCCCTATTTTAATAGCTAGCAAAGGCTAGGCAGACAGCTGGGGGCTGATATTAATAGCCCAGGAAGGGTGCCATGAATATTGGCCCCCTCCCAGGCTAGAAACACCAGCCGTCAGCCGTCCCAGAAATGGCGCATCCATAGGATGCGCCAATTCTGGCACTTAGCCTCGCTCTTCCACGCTGCCCTGGTGCGGTGGCAGGGGGTAATAGGGTTGGGGTTCATGTCAGCGCCAGCTGCCATGAAGCCCAGGTTAGTAATGATGGGCGTCTATAAGACACCCCCATTACTAATCTACAAAGTGTTAAAAAGAAAAAAACACACTACACCCAGAAAAAAATAATTTATTTGAAATAAAACACACCATTTTATTTAATTCTTAGTTTACTAAAAAAAAAAATAGTTACCTGTCCACGTTCCTGCGCTGATCTCCCATGCACAGCTGTCACATCTGGAGATGGTGACAGCTGTGCATGGCTGCTGTAAGCTCACGCTGCCGGGAACACGTCCGCTACCGGCAGCGTGAGCCCTGACTGAGGTCACAGGAGTGCATTCAGTCAGAGCAGCTCCGGAGACCTCCTTTACGGCACTGCTGTACCATGGGAATTTCTCACGATACAGCAGGGCCGTAAAGGAGCTAACCGGAGCAGCGCTGCCTGAACTCCGGCGAACCCGCTTATACAGTGATGAGGCTGCTTTACGGCCCCGTCATTCTAGCGGCGGCAGCGGTTCAGAGCAGTCACATTCTATGTGGCTGCTCTATACTGGAGATCTTCGTGGGACACTCGTGGACTACTATGGAGGGGTAAGGATAAGGTTGTGGTTTATTATTTTACATTTTATTACAGGAGATCGATGGCTTCGGGGAATTAGGTGTCTAGGTGAGTATAGGTGTGTTTTTTTATTTTCTACTTTATTTTAGGTGGCGATCGGCGGGGACAGGTAATGTATGAACTAATTTATTGTAGGTAACCACTGGCCACCAATGACATGTATTTAAAATTTATTGGGGACACAGTAGGGCAATTTAGATAGCAGGATCAGGCTGATGGGAACTACTGCTCCCATCGAGCTGATCCTGCTGGCACGAGTGGATGGGGGAGAGACATAGGCCAATGGGAGTAGTAGTGTCACATCGGCCTATGTCTGCCTGCACGCACACACCCCCCAGACATCGCACAGACACCGCGCACACCCGCACACACTCGCAGACATCGCACAGACACCGCGCCCTCACCCGCAGACATCGCATAGACACCGCACACACTCGCAGACATCGCGCACACACTAATCATGACGGGCTGATGGTCTGGGAGGTGAGGCTGACCTGTGCGGCCGTGGGAAAGTTCATGTGAGTTCATGCAATGCAGTCAAGTATGAACTCACATGAACCCTCCGAGGGCACCGTGGCTACTTCAAATGAACAGCTGATCAGTATCACCTGATACCTCAGCTGTTCATTTGAAATAACCGGCGGGAAAGCGCAGCACAGAACGGGAAAGCCGGCGGTGAAGTCTTTTCACTGCCGGCTTCCCCGCCCGGGTCCTTCGCTCCCCGCTCCTTGGTGCTGTGCTCCCCGCCCGGTCCTAACTTACGATCGGGATGGGAGGTGGCGAGGGGAGCGGAGGATCGGGGTCGGAGGCTGCGGGGAAGCAGTATGGGGCTGAGTGATTGTTTAAAAGCTGGCGGCTTTTTACCGCCCGCCGGCTTTTAAACAATCAGGAGAATTCTCTCACGCTGGGATGGCATTCTGATGACAGGCTGGATCGCAGCTGAGCGCTGCCATCCAGCTTGTCATCCTTCAGAGACACTGCAGAGCGCAGGCATTATGGGAACTTCCGATTCTGGTATTCGATATTGTAAAAGTATCGGAATTAAGTATCGGAATTCCGATACCGCGAATATCGGCCGATACCCGATATTTCAGTATCGGAATGCTCAACACTATTCATGACTTGATTATTGTCTAGGTACATTTTTTTAGGTGCTAGTCTCATCTGGATGACTCCTAATTAAAAATGCTGCCTAAGACCTGTAGGCGCTATAGGAGTTATTAACGTAATGGTGGTGCCTCTATTATAGTAGCGGCTACACCAAATCCAACATTATTTTCCATCTATTTACCACAAATGTGGGCATTCTAACTATTCAATCCTAGAGTCCTTCAATTCTGAAACCCTCAGCCTATGGGCTCATACCCATATGTGTGAAAAAAAAGTTATGTTTTCTGGATCGAAAAAATGGCTAAGTGTCATGTGAGTGCTATGCGAGTGTCATACGAGTGCTATGCAATTTTCACACACCGTCTCTTTAAAAGCCGGCAATTCATTAGCCCCGTACAGTTACAATACATCGGTACCCGACAATTTAGAATAGAAAGAATAGATCTACACACATAGAATAGATAGAAAGATGTCAGTCATATATATAATTAGTACAGTAACCCTGCTGGTTACTGTACTTGTCATTTATTGTTAAATTAAATAATTTATTTAAAAAAAATTGGGGTGGGGTCCCACATAATTTTATAGTCTAGCAGAGGTTAAGCAGACAGCTGGGGCAGATGTTTGAAGCCTGGGAAAGGGGTAATACCCACGGAGCTTCCCAGGCTACTAATATCAGCCCCCTACTGAATACTTAGCCTTTACTGGCTATTAAAATGGGGACCCCAAAAAAAATGATGTGGGGTCTCCCTATTTTAACAGCTAGCAAAGGCTATTCAGACAGCTGGGGACTGGTATTAAAAGCCTAGGAAGGGGCCATGAATATTGGCCCCCTCCGAGGCTAGAAACAGCAGCCCTCAGCTGCCCCAGAAATGGAGCATCCATAGGATGTGCCAATTCTGGCACTTAGCCTCGCTCTGCCCACTGCCCTGTAGCGGTGGCAGTGGGGTTATAGGGTTGGGGTTGATGTCAGCTTATAATGCCAGCTGACATCAAGCCCAGGTTAGTAATGGAGAGTCGTCTATAAGACGCCCCCATTACTAACCACATAGTGGAAGTGAAATGTGAAAAAAAGACACCCACACCGTGAATAAAATATTTTATTTGAAATAAACACAGACACCCTTTAATCTTCTAAATTAAGCTCTACTTACCATCACGCCCATTCTATCTGAATCCCATGTTTCCTGTAATAAAAGTAAAATAATTACCCAACCTCATCTTTACCTTTCCGACGTGAAGAACAGAATCCTTGTGTTCCGCGACGGCTCCAGATCTGCTACATCTAGATGGTAGGCTGGATAGTAGCGTGAAGCGACCATCTGGCCTGCCATCCTGCAGAGACACTGAGGAGCGCTGGTCGCCGCGCCGGCAAATGACGTCAGCGCATGTGCAGTGAGAATTCTCTCACGCTTGCGCTGACGTCAATGAGGTGAACCGAGTTCATTTGACATGAACTCAGCTCATCTTGATGCCGTCACAGCGAGACACTGAGGAGCGCAAGCATGCTTGCGCTCCTCAGTGTCTCTGCAGGATGGCAGGCTGGATGGTCGCGTCCCGCTACTATGCAGCCTGCCATCTAGATGTAGCAGAGCTGGAGCCGTCGCGGGACACATGGATTCTGTTCTTCACGTCGGAAAGGTAAAGATGAGGTTGGTTAACTATTTTACTTTTATTACAGGAGACATGGGTTTCAGATGGAATGGGCATGATGGTAAGTAGAGTTTAATTTAGAAGATTTAAGTGTGTCTGTGTTTATTTCAAATAAAATATTTTATTCATGGTGTGGGTGTATTTATTTCACATTTAACTTTCACTATGGGGTTTGTAATGGGGGCATGTTATAGCCTCCTCTACATTACGAACCTGGGCTTAATGTCAACTGGCAATATAAGCTGATATCAACCCTAGCCCTGTAACCCCACTTGTCACCACCACAGGGCAATGGGCAGAGCGAGGCTAAGTGCCAGAATTGGCGCATCCCATGGATGCGCCATTTCTGAGACGGCTGAGGACTGCTGTTTCTAGCCTCAGAGGAGGCCAATTTTCATGGCCCTATCCTTGGCTATTAATACCAGTCCCCAGCTGTAGGGGGACACCACATCATTTTTTTGGGGTCCCCCATTTTAATTAAGTATTTAATTAAGTATTCAGCTGGGGTTGATATTAGTAGCCTGGGAAGCTCCTTGGGTAATTCCCCCCTTCCCAGGCTTCAAACATCTGCCCCAGCTGTCTGCTTAACCTCTGCTAGACTATAAAATTATGGGGGACTCCACGCCAATTTTTTTTTTAATTAATTCTTTAATTTAACAATAAATCACAAGTACAGTAACCAGCAGGGTCACTGTACTAATTATATATGACTGACATCTTTCTATGTGTGTAGATCTATTCTTTATTTTTTTATTTATTTTACTCACTTTTATAGCACCATTAATTCCACAGCACTTTACAGATTTTATGGGCACTGTCCCCATTAGGGCTCACAATCTAAATTCCCTATCTATATGTCTTTGAAGTGTTGGAGGAAACTGGAGAATGTGGAGGAAACCCACGCAAACACTGGGAGAACATACAAATTCCTTGCAGATGTTGTCCTTGGTGGGATTTGAACACAGGACCCCAGCGCTGCAAGGCTGCAGTGCTAACCACTGAGCCACTGTGCTGTCCATGGTGCCCTTTCTATTCTATATTGCCAGGTACTGATGTATTGTAACTGTATGCGACTGATGAATTACCGGCTTCTTTAAAGAGACGGGTGCCTGACAATCAGACGGAACTCGCATGGTCCGAGTGCCGTGCGATTTTTTTGACGCACCCATTGACTTGCATTGGTGCAATTTTTTTCTCAACCTGATTTCAGCTGAGAAAATAATCGCAGATGAGATGTCACTCATTGATTAACATTGGTCCGAGTAGAATCCGATGTTTTATCAGATTGCACTCATCCATTTTACTCGCAAGTGAGTATGAGTCCTATGAGTGTACATTGATGTACTCTTGTACAGCTTGGGAATTAAATTTTTTTGCTCAATAAGCTGTTTTTTAACTGGCACCTCTTTGGGGCACATATGACTTCTTGATTGATTTTGAGAGCTGAATTAACCAAGGAAGACCAATGCTGGCAATACCAATATTAATTTTTTTCAGCAATAAATGACTTGATGAAAAAAAATATATATATTTTTTTTACTTTAATTTTTTAACTTATTTTTAGCTCCACTGTAGGAGTCTCTTAGTCGTGTGTAGAATGTTTCCATAGATGCCAAACTCAAAGGTTATTGATTGGCTTCAGGCAGCCAAAGCAACCAATCATCACCCCATGATTGTGAGCACCTTTCCTCTGTCAACCAGACAACAGGAATTTCAGTATTTTTATTTCTAGAAAAACGAAAATCTCATATAACATAAACCTATGGCAAAAGTCAGGTGTGTGAGTATGGGGCAGGCTCAGGAACTTAGCTGCACCAGACATGAGGGGTGCTGGGTATGTAATACAGGCAGCCCCTGCTTCTAATATCAGTAACTGGAGATAGCTTCGATCGCTGCTGTTTAACCACATATTTGGTATTGGCAAGTCAGCAAAAGTTTAATCAATCAAAATATAAAATTGTAGCCCTGCACCAGGCTGGGAATACTGAATGTGCAATAGGCTAGCAGCTTGGTGTGAAGAAATCCCTGGGGCCGTGGAGTACCCGGTGCCGGGCCGGTCGGCTCTTTTGGAATAGTCACGGTGGCGTGGCCCAGTCCATGGTCCCGGGCAGTCAATAACAGAGAGGAATAAAGTTTTGGGGATAAAGTTTTGTGACGCCACCCGAGGAATGCGGCTATAGGTGGCCGCCGCTGCTGTTCAGATCCACTGGGGCCTTCTGTGCCTTTCTCTGTCAAGTTCGGTTGGTCCTCTGGGACCTCTAGTACTTCTTGTCAGTTTGTCTTTTTGTGTTCTGCAACAACTTCTGTTTAGGAGGTGTCCCATTTTTGTTCCAGTCCTTAGTTCTTTTAGGGACCCCTCCCTTAATTCTACAGGTCTTTGTTCAGACTAGCCGAGGACTAAGGCGGGTCTGTTCACTAGGAACAGGCAGCCCTCTACATCGTTGGGACTCAGCTTAGTTTCACTGTAGGGACAGCTTTCCCCTATCTTTCCTTAGTACATGTTGCAGATCATAACAAAAATATTGTAGGTACTCCAAAATAATACCAATAAAAGATAGTTTAGCATGCAAAGAACAAGCCATTACACTGTTCCATAATTGGAAAAGTGAAAATGTTATGGGTTTCAGAACATGTCCTCTGTTTGTGAAAATTTTTTAATTAACCCCTTCATGACTTTTGACGTACATCAAAAGTTGTGTCTCTGCATTTGATGCAGGCTTGTACACTGAGCCCCCATCTTTCCCCAACATGTTGGCTGATTTAATCAGCCACCATGTGCCTCTAACAGCTGCGGGTAGACCGGAGCTCAACCCATGGCTGTTAACCTGTTAATTGCCTCTGTCAATCTCTGACAAAGGCATTTAACACTTGTCAGCAGGGGGGCATATCAGTGTACCAGTCCACTGACTTGATCACAGGGTGTTGATGGGTTATCATGACAGCTGGAGGTCTGCTAAAGACCTCCATGTTTGTCATGTCGAATCTCCTGTGAAAGCCAGCGTTTAGCTGGTGCTTGTAGGAGATTGTGATTTTTCTATATACAACCCCTGGCTAAAATTATGGAATCACCAGGCTCGGAGGATGTTCATTCAGTTGTTTAATGTTGTTGAAAAAAAGCAGATCACAGACATGTCATAAAACTTAAGTAATTTCAAATGGCAACTTTATGGCTTTAAGAAACACTAAAAGAAATCAAGATTACAAATCTGGTAATCAGTAAGGGTAATTTTTTTCAGACCAAGCAGAGGGAAAAAATTCTGAAGAAAAAATTATGGAATCATGAAAAACAAACACGCAAAAGAACACTCCAATACATCACTAGTATTTTGTTGCACCACCTCTGGCTTTAATTACAGCTTGCAGTCTCTGAGGCATGGACTTAATGAGTGACAAACAGTACTCTTCATCAATCTGGCTCCAACTTTCTCTGATTGCTGTTGCCAGATCAGCTTTGCAGGTTGGAGCCTTGTCATGGACGATTTTCTTCAACTTCTACCAAAGATTTTCAATTGGATTGAGATCTGGACTAGTTGCAGGCCATGACATTGACCTTATGTGTCTTCTTTCAAGGAATGTTTTCACAGTTTTTGCTCTATGGCAGGATGCATTATCATCTTGAAAGATGATGTCATCATCCCCAAACATCCTTTCAATTGATGGGATAAGAAAACTGTCCAAAATATCAATGTAAACTTGGGCATTTATTGAAGATGTAATGACAGCCATCTCCCCAGTGCCTTTACCTGACATGCAGCCCCATATCATCAATGACTGTGGAAATTTACATGTTCTCTTCATGCAGTCATCTTTATAAAACTCATTGGAACGGCACCAAACAAAAGTTCCAGCATCATCACCTTGCCCAATGCAGATTCGCGATTCATTACTGAATATGACTTTCATCCAGTCATCCACAGTCCACGATTGCTTTTTCTTAGCCCATTGTAACCTTGTTTTTATCTGTTTAGGTGTTAATGATGGCTTACGTTTAGCTTTTCTGTATGTAAATCCCATTTCCTTTAGGCGGTTTCTTACAGTTCGGTCACAGACATTGACTCCAGTTTCCTCCCATTCGTTCCTCATTTGTTTTGTTGTACATTTCCTGTTTTGGAGACATATTGCTTTAAGTTTCCGGTCTTGATGCTTTGATGTCTTCCTTGGTCTACCGGTATGTTTGCTTTTAACAACCTTCCCATGTTGTTTGTATTTGGTCCAGATTTTAGACACAGCTGACTGTGAACAACCAACATCTTTTGCAACATTGTGTGATGATTTACCTTCTTTTAAGAGTTTGATAATCCTCTCCTTTGTTTCAATTGACATCTCTCGTGTTGGAGCCATGATTCATGTCAGTCCATTTGGTGCAACAGCTCTCCAAGGTGGGATCACTCCATTTTAGATGCAGACTAACGAGCAGATCTAATCTGATGCAGGTGTTAGTTTTAGAAATTAAAATTTACAGGGTGATTCCATAATTTTTTCCTCAGAATTGAGTGATTCCATAATTTTTCCCTCTGCTTGGTCTAAAAAAAATTACCCTTACTGAGTACCACATTTTTAATCTTGATTTCTTTTAGTGTTTCTTAAAGCCCTAAAGTTGCCATTTGAAATGACTTTAGTTTTGTGCCATGTCTGTGATCTGCTTTTTTTCAACAACATTAAACAACTGAATGAACATCCTCTGAGCCCGGTGATTCCATAATTTTAGCCAGGGGTTGTACATAGCAGTGCTGATGCACTTCTATGCATAGCACTAGCAATCAGATGATCGCAGCTTCAAGTCCCCTAAGGGGATTATTAAATACAGTAAAAAGTTTTTAAAAATCTGAAAAAAATGCCCCATTAAAAAAAAAAAATTAAAAAATTTAAGAACCACATATTTGATATCTCTTGGTTCATAAAAGTCCAATCTTTCAAAATATAAAAGAAATTAATCCGATTGGTAGACGGGGTAGCGAGAAAAAAATTCATAACTATTACATTTTTTGTCCATCGCAACATTGAAATTAAATGCAATAAGAGGTGATCAAAGCATTGTATCTATCCCAAAATGACATCAGTAAAAACATAAGCTTAGGGTGCAAAAAATAAGCCATGATTCAGCTCCATATACTGAAAAATGAAAATGTTACGAGTCTCTGAAAATGGCGACAAAAGCTATTTTTTTTAACCCATTGACGAATTTTTTTTTACCACTTAATTAAAAAATATATACATGTTTGGTATCTGCATAGTCTTTCTCAACCTGGGAGAATCATATTGCCAGGTCAGTTTTACCATATAGTGAACATGGTAAATAAAAAACAAAAAAAATAACAATTGTGGAATTGCACTTTTTTTGCAATTTCAGTGCACTTGAAATTTTCTTCCCACTTTCCAGTGCATCACATGATAAAATGAATGATGTAATTCAAAAGTACAACTCATCCTGCAAAAATCAAGCACTCATATATGGCCATGTGAATGGAAAAAATAAAAACATTATGGCTCTTAGAAGCAGGGAAATCATAGAATGTAAGAGTTGGAAGGGACCTCCAGGGTCATCGTGCTCAATGCAAGATTCACTAAACCATCTCAGACAGATGTCTGTCCAGCCTCTGTTTGAAGACTTCCATTGAAGGAGAACTCACCACCTCTCATGGCAGCCTGTTCCACTCATTGATCACCCTAACTGACAAAAAGTTTTTCTAATATCTAATCTGTATCTTCTCCCATTCAGGTTCATCCCATTGCTTCTACTATTTCTTTGTGCAAATGAGAATAAAGCTAATCCCTCTACAGTGTGACATCCTTTGAGATATTTGTAGACAGCTATTAAGTCTCCTCTCAGTCTTCTCTTTTGCAAGCTTTCCCAAATCCTCTAAACGTTCCTCATAGGACATAGGATATTGTTTGCAGACTGGAAAAAAGGAAAATGAAAAACAGAAAGTTGCCCGAGGATAAAGGGGTTAATAAGACCAGATCTTCAAACAATCAAATTCATATCAAATAACAATATAAATCCTGGAACTACACAGAATTTTCATAACCAGAACTACTTTTAAGTACAAATTTTCTGGACAAAATCAAACATATCCTTAACTTTTTATACAGATATATGAGGCCTTGGTTTTAGTAGGACAAGGTGTAGTTTTTAATGATGACACCATTCATTATAACATTCAATGTACTGGAAAACAGAAAATATGAGGGTGAGTCAAAAATATCTGCATTCTGGCTGTAAAACTTATTTCAATCAGCTTTGAAAAAAGAGAAATACATCATTTTTTGACAATCTACTTGCTTTTCAATAAACTTTGGCCATATGTCAGCAAGTTTTAGTATTCCCTCATTAAAAAATATTTCTGGTTGAAATGCAAGTCAACTCTTAATCTTTAGCTTGACCCCTTCATCAGTCGTGAAAAATTGAATAGGCAGAGCCATGGCTGATTTGCAAATGATTTTCCTATTAATCCACTATCACTCGTCAATTCTGCCAAAGCAGTTCACCTGCACGCTCCATGTCGTCATGGATGTATGTCAGGCTCATTCTTTACGGCTGTTACTTGTGAGACCTTACCTAATCTTCTGCATCCATTCACATACAATTCTTCATAACAAATTACTTACTCCTTACTCTGTAGAAAGTCTTGGTAAATATTGATACCAGACTCACAAAAAAACAATGAATCGCCGAACTCCGCTTTTCTTTTATGCAAATCACAAGTGGGGCAGCTATTGTTTCAAAGTTACAAATGAAGTTACAACAGTCACAAATAAACTGATATAACTCTTCCAAACCTGCCCAGCAGTGACTGGGGAGACAGCAAGGTTATACAGAAAGCAGTGCAGCCAACAAAAGTTTTAATAAAACCAGAGTGCAGAAAATTTTTGACTCACCCTCATAATTAAAAGTGCAATAAAATTGTGAAAAAAATGCAATTCTGACATTTTTTGGAGAGGATTTTATTTTGATGGCGCTCATTATGTAATAAAAATGACTCTGAAAAATGATTCTCCAGGTCAGATTATGGTGATACCAAACATTATTAGATTATGTTTTCCATTTAAGTGGAGAAATAATATTCTGAAGTTTGTAAAAAAAAATTAGGGGCGTTTCAGTCACCATTTTTTGAGACCCTTAACATTTATATTTTTCCATCTATATAGCTATGATATGCCTTGTTTTTTTGCATGGCTAGCTGACGATTTAATTAATATGAATTTAGAGTCTATAAAATGCTATGATCTGTTTTTATTGCATTTTTTTTAACAAAGTATTGCAGAATATAGTGTAAATCTCAGTCTGCTACGGAGCTTAGCGTGCAACTAAACTTCACAGGAGTGCTGAGATGGCAGCGACCGAGCCATCAGCATCAGTAACCCATCAGTGCCCTGTAATTGCATCACAGGTGGGGCCGATGAGAGCCATTGCAAATGAGCACTAACACACGTTCCATTTAAACACTGCCATCAGAGATTGACAGCAACAGTTAAATGGTTAACAGCTTAGCACCAGCAGCATGTGGCATCTACCCCATGTGAAAATGATCAGTTTCTGAGCCCTCTCCAGAAATGGAAACCCCTGCAGTCACGTACATGTATGTAATTTTGCGTTGGGGGTTAAGGGTTACAGTATTTTCAGCATTCCTCATGTAGATACAGTTATATGAAAAAGTTTGGGCACCCCTATTAATCTTAAGCTTAATGTTTTATAAAAATTGGTGTTTTTGCAACAGCTATTTCAGTTTGATATATGTAATAACTGTTGGTCACAGTAATGTTTCTGCCTTGAAATGAGGTTTATTGTACTAACAGAAAATGTGTAATCTGTATTCAAACAAAATTTGACAGGTGCATAAGTATGAGCACCCTTATCATTTTCTTGTTTTAAATACTCCTACCTACTTTTTACTGACTTACTAAAGCCCTTTTTTTGGTTTTGTAACCTCATTGAGCTTTGAACTTCATAGCCAGGTGTATGCAATCATGAGAAAAGCTACTTAAAGTGGCCACTTGCAAGTTGTTCTCCTGTTTGAATCTCCTTTGAAGAGTGGCATCATGGGCTCCTCAAAACAACTGTCAAATGATCTGAAAACAAAGATTATTCAACATAGTTGTTCAGGGGAAGGATACAAAAAGCTGTCTCAGAGATTTAACCTGTCAGTTTCCACTGTGAGGAACATAGTAAGGAAATGGAAGAACACAGGGACAGTTCTTGTTAAGGCCAGAAGTGGCGGGCCAAGAAAAACATCAGAAAGGCAGAGAAAAAGAATGGTGAGATCAGTCAAGGGCAATCCTCAGACCGCCTCCAGAGAGCTGCAGCATCAACTTGCTGCAGATGGTGTCACTGTGCATCGGTGAACAATACAACGCACTTTGCACAAGGAGAAGCTGTATGGGAGAGTGATGCGAAAGAAGCCATTTCTGCAAGCACGCCACAAACAGAGTCCGCTGAGGTATGCAAAAGCACATTTGGAGAAGCCAATTTCTTTTTTGATGAAGGTCCTGTGGACTGATGAAACCAAGATTGAGTTGTTTGGTCATACAAAAAGGCGTTATGCATGGCGGCAAAAAACACAGCATTCCAAGAAAAACACTTGCTACCCACAGTAAAATTGGTGGAGGTTCCATCATGCTTTGGGGCTGTGTGGCCAATGACGGCACCGGGAATCTTGTTAAAGTTGAGGGACGCATGGATTCCACTCAGTATCAGCAGATTCTTGACAATAATGGTCAAGAATTAGTGACAAAGTTGAAGTTACGCAGGGGATGGATCTTTCAGCAAGACAATGATCCAAAACACCGCTCCAAATCTACTCAGGCATTCATGCAGAGGAACAATTACAATGTTCTGGAATGGCCATCCCAGTCCCCAGACCTGAATATCATTGAACATCTGTGGGATCATTTGAAGAGGGCTGTCCATGCTCGGCGACCATCAAACTTAACTGAACTGGAATTGTTTTGTAAAGAGGAATGGTCAAAAATACCTTCATCCAGGATCCAGGAAATCATTAAAAGCTACAGGAAGCGACTAGAGGCTGTTATTTTTGCAAAAGGAGGATCTACTAAATATTAATGTCACTTTTCTGGTGAGGTGCCCATACTTATGCACCTGTCAAATTTTGTTTGAATGCAGATTGCACATTTTCTGTTAGTACAATAAACCTCATTTCAAGGCAGAAACATTACTGTGTCCAACAGTTATTACATATATCAAACTGAAATAGCTGTTGCAAAAACACCAATTTTTATAAAACATTAAGCTTAAGATTAATAGGGGTGCCCAAACTTTTTCATATAACTGTATATTTAATAACATAAAAAGAAAGAAGAGAAGTAATGAATTGCCCTAAAAAATAGGATTAATATATGAAGTGCTTCTTGGATGTGAAATGACGTTGTTTCTGCCAACTTCACAACACAAATAGTTTTAGAAACTGTTGACCAATTTGCTTTATTTTACCTAAATCTTCTTTTTATTTCCCTTGCACACATATAACTTGAGTCTTAAGATTTACTGCAAGTTTATAGGGAATAATTTATGTTGGCCATTGGGGAGCAGAGATAACTTTTAAGAATAATTAAGCACATTGTATTTAACCACATTGATTCATATGTTTCTGCATATTCAATTGTCTGAGTGTGTTCCATATATTTTGCTTTCAATAATCCAATTGTCTCCTTCCAGAGGTTAGTTGTCAATCATGATGAAGTGCAATAATTACTTATTTTGAAAGTATGGCTGGGAATGTGAGTCACTTAAATGTAGGTGGAATGATGATTTAATTCATTGGACGAGGTCTTCGAACAATCAAAATCTTAGCAAATAACAATAGAAATACTGCTAGTGTATGAAACTTGCATAAGAAAAAGTACTTCTAAATAAATATATATGTTTGAAAAAAAAATGTACAGGTTTAAAGGTTACAGACTAGTCTTTTCAGTATTTCTAATTTAAATAACTTTAATAATCAATAAGGAAAGAAGAGAAGGCTGTGAAATTAGAAGAGGTGGTGTAAGGCATTTTCACATACAATACAAATAAGTGGAGTAAGAGCTGGGTAAGCAATAAACCCACCCACATAAATCCAAATCAATAGGCTAATAAAGTCCATAAAATTCTCCCTGCAGCAACAAGATAAAAGCTAGTTAGGTTTATATAAGTGACTAATTCAGAAACGATTGCGCATGTCACGGACTTGAATGTTCAACGTTCTGGACCTAAGAAAATGAAGCATACGATAACTGACTCATTCACACTCCCGCCAGAGTGCCATCACAGGTGTTATGTCTTCCACCTCCACTTGATTTTCACTCCTCACCTGCTGCTCCTTCTTCTTCTGTGCCCTATAGCAAAAAAGAAAAGGGAAGCACGTACAGCAATAACGACACTACGTGGGGTCCAATTTATCTTTCAACAATACAGATAAAACTAATTTTAGCAAGATCAACTGCCGGGCTCTGAGTTTCACTTTGTGGCTTCTTCCTTGATTCTACCTGTGGCTTCGATCATACTGTATGTTTCATTTTCTTGGGAGCAGAAAAATTGAACACTCAGATAAATCCTGCACACTTGTTTAACAAAGCATTTTCATATAGAAAGCTCTTGGAATGTATTGATTTACCTTGCAGAGATCTATTAGTTAGGGAAGCTTTAGGCAAAACTCTGTGATGACAAAAGTATGCAAAATAGAATTCCTATAGATGGACGAAAACTTTTTCTCCAATGCTACCTGTAGGTGGTTACCTGTAAACTCATTATCTATTGCTACAAAAGGTGCTAAAAGCATGATGATTATTAGTGAAGAGCGAATGTGTTCGCCACTGCTCGGTACTCGTCCGAGCATCACAGTGCTCTACAAGCTCGGCGAGTATTTCTGGGTTGCACGGGCGAGAACTCAGGTCCCCTCCCTGCATGTTTGGCGCCATGCACTGTAATGCCGTAGCCGTTTTGGTTGTGGTATTACAGTGATTGCCTGGCCGCACAGCGTCATCAGGTCTATATAAGACCTGGCATTGCTATGCTCGTCACAGTCTACCTCGGAAACAGGCAGAGTAGGGAGAGGTGCTGCTGAGTCAGGGATAGATTTGCTTGTTTATCATTAGTATAGGTATTCCACAACATATATATATATCAATCTGAACTAACAGTCCTTCTGAGGACTAATCCAGGTGCATATTTTCAGTGGTGAAGGTGATAGCAGAAGTTAGGCAGGCAGGCAGTGTATGTGGCAGACTGCAGTGCATATAGTGCAAGAGGGTCCATTGAACATCCTGTTAGTATAGGTATTCCACAACATATATAAATATATATATATATATCCATCTGAACTAACAGTCCTTCTGAGGAATAATCCAGCTGCATATAATCAGTACTAGGCACGAGTTAGGCAGGCAGGCAGTGTATGTGGCAGACTGCAGGGCATATAGCGCAAGAGGGTCCATTGAATGTCCTGTCTGCTGCTGATGTAATAATTACAGATATTTGTAGACATAGCCCTAGATATCAGGGGCCAGAGCAATTTTCTTTATCTTAATCTTGGTTATTTGCTTAAAAAGCAATCCAGAGTACACCATTTTTCTGCTCCATTTGCTTGTTAGCACTGCAGAATACAGCCAGATTTGTTCCATATTTCAGAGATAAAAATCCAGAAATTTTAACTGAGCGTGGAAAATATTGGCCTCTTTTTCCAATCGGTTTCAGTGTGTCTGTCAAGCTATTCACATTAGGTGTCTGAAGAATAATATCAGTAAATTATAGGCCTGCTATTTAAAACCGTGGTTCTCTGTCAGACATATCACCCATAACATTGTTCCAAAATCAGCCATTTCACCTATAACAGTGTTCCAAAATCAGCCATTTCTTCCATTTTCATTTCGTTGCAGTGTGTCGGTCAAACTAGTCACACTAGGTCTCTGTGTAGAATAATATTAGTAAATTACAGGCCTGCTATTTAAAACCGTGGTTCTCTGTCAGACATATCACCTTTAACAGTGTTCCAAAATCAGCCATTTCTTCCATTTTCATTTTGTTGCAGAGTGTTGGTCAAGCTGTTCACACTAGGTCTCTGTGTAGAACAATATTAGTAAATTACAGGCCTGCTATTTAAAACCGTGGTTCTCTGTCAGCCGTATCACATATAACTGCGTTCCAAAATCATGCCATTTCTCGTGAATGTGGAAAATATAGTCCTCCATTTAAAATGGGCAAGGTGCGTGGCAAGGGACGGGGAAGTGGACGTGATGGTGATGGTGCATGCAGAGGCCGAAGACGTGGCCGTGGGCAAGCTTGAATTGTGCCACAACAAACACCCATATCTTGTCGCTCTACCTTCCAGTCCCAATTACTAGGGGACCGCAGTACACCACTATTGAACTCAGAGCAGTGTCAAAAGGTTGTTGGTTGGATAGCAGATAATGATGTGTGTAGAGATGCCCAAATATTGGAGCAGCCGCGGTCACATGAATGCAATGGTGGGAAAGTACAATTACTGTCGCAAGAGGTGGATGATGATGATGATGAGACACAATTGCCAGAAAGTCAGGAGGAGAACCAGGGTGCGGAAGTGGAAGACGAGGTGGTGAATGATATAGTAACTGACCCAACCTGGCAGGGGGACATACAGAGCGAGGACAGCAGCACACAGGCGGGGGGAGGCAAAGCACCATAACAGGCAGGAGAAAGCAGTGTTGTGGCCACAGACATAAGGCGGGAAAGCGTTCCTCGTAACGCCAACACGACGGAAGTTGCCAGTACAACTGTTAGGTCTTCCCGAGTCTGGTTGTTTTTTAATGACTTTGTAGATAACCCTAAAAAGGCCATTTGCACCACCTGCCAGGCCAGCATCAGCAGGGGCAGCAAAACTAGCAGCCTGACCACCACCAGCATGATCAGGCTCATGGCAGCAAAGCAGCCGACTAAGTGGGCTGAACCTCTGGGTCCAGAAACAGTGTCTGCGGGTGACACCACTGCTTTATGCGCTGTTGTGCATGCATGCCAATCCCTGTCCATGGCACATGCCAAGATGCCTCCTGCCCTGCACGTGTCGGTGCACACTCTCAACTAGCACCATCAACAAGCATGTCCACATCCTTGTCCCAGCACAGCGTTCAGTTGTCCCTACCCCAGTTCTTTGAACGCAAGTGCAAATATGCAGCCAACGCCCCACCGGCCACATTACTACTTTTAGGCTCGTGGAGACGAAAGCTTTCTGCAACCTGATGGCGGTGGCCGTCCCTCGTTACTCGGTCCCCAGCCGCCACTATTTCTCCAGGTGTGCCGTCACCGTATTACATGAGCACGTGTCCCACAACATTAGCCGTGCCCTCGACAATGCAGTTACTGGGAAAGTCCACCTAACCACGGACATGTGGACAAGCTTGTGGGCAGAGATGGTACATCTCGCTGATGACACACCAGGTTAATATAGTGGAAGTTTGGACACAGTTTGGCCTTGGGACAGAACACGTCCTCCCGACGCCGAGGATTGGGGCCCTGAGTCAATCAGGATTGTCCCCACATTCTACAGCTCCTGCACCTCATCCTCCTCCTCCTCTTCAGCCTCCATCTCCGAAATGATTACATCAAGTCGCAAGCTGGAAGCACTGCAGCACTGCCTCGGCCAAGCGGCAACAGGCTGTGCTGAAGCGAATATGCTTAGGTGACAAACTGCACAATGCTGAACAGTTGTGGACAGCTCTGAAAGAGTAGGCAGATCTGTGGCTGACACCGCTGACCCTACAGCCAGGCATGGTCGTGTGTGACAATGGCCGTAACCTGGTGGCGGCTGTGAGGTGAGGAGAGCTCACACATGTACCATGTCTGGCCCATGTGCTTAACCTCGTGGTTCAGCGGTTTCTCAAAACCTACCCGGATCTGATGGATCTGCTTGTCAAAGTACGCCACCTGTGTGCCCATTTTAGAAAGTCAGCTACAGCTTCCACCGCCCTTGCCGTGCTTCCGCAGCATTTCCAGCTTCCAGCTCACCAACTGATCTGCGATGTCTCCACGCATTGGAACTCTACACTGCAGATGTTGGGAAGGATTTGTGAGCAGAAGAGGGCAGTTGTTGACTACCAGCATCAACAAGGCCGTCGGTATTCAGGTCAGACTCCACACATAAGACCTCAGGAGTGGACATGGATGTCAGACATATGTACCATCCTCCAAAACTTTGAGGACTCCACCAAGATGGTGAGTAGTGATGACGCCATAATTAGCGTTTTGTTTTCTGAAATGCTCTCTGCTCACAATTAAAGAGGATGCATTGCAGGTGGAGTACAATGAGTTGGAGCAAGAAACTATACAGAGTGATTCCACACAGCCCAGCCTCATTTCATCCCAACGTGGATTGGGTGACAATGAGGAAGAGGAGGAGGAGGAGGAAGAACAGGAGCTAGATTCCTGAGCTATAGATGGTACCACCTGTACAATTGTCATACCGTCTGTTCAGCATGGATGGCCTGAGGACAGGGAGGAGGAGGAGGATGAGGAGGAGAGCATGGTCAGCCATTCTCTTGGTGAGGACACTGAAGTCTTGCCTCTTTGCAGTCTGGCACACATGACTGAGCTTATGTTACGCTGCCTTTCCCGTGACCCTCGTGTTGTCCAAATTTTGGGTGACGGTCCTTACTGGTTGGTGACACTTTTAGACCCACACTACAAGGAGAACTTTCTGTCTCTTATTCCCTTGCAGGACAGGCCTAATAAAAGGGTGCAGTACGAGAAAGCCCTTGTTGCGGAATTATTTAAAAAATTCCCATCTGAAAACGCTGGCGGCAGAGGTCACAGTTTGTTGTAAAACCAAGGAGTACAGGCAAGAGAGACACAAATGCAATCCAGCAGAGGCAGGGGAACACTGTCAAAGTTCCGGGACACTTTTCTCAGACCCTCCCATCGCACAGGCCCTAAGGCGCGGGCTACTCTCTCAAGGAGGGAAAAGTTTCGGAAGATGGTGAGGGAGTACCTTGCTGACCGTACCAACATCCTCCGTGATTCCTCTGTTCCTTATAATTATTGGGTATCCAAGCTGGACATGTGGCATGAACTGGCTCTCTACGCCTTGCAGGTCCTTGCCTTCCCTGCCGCGTAACATAAACTCAAATAAAGTGTTTATTTTTTAAGTCTAACTCTATTCCCATGCACCTCTGTCTGCACACCCAGACATGGCTATACTCTTCCTGAATTTGCTCTTGTCCTCCTGCTTCTCTTCATCCTCATCCTCCACATCCTCCTCAATGTCACCACCATATCTACCATATCACCATATCTATTACTCTTGCAAGAGGCATTGGAGTTCTTCCAAATTTTTGGCAGCGGTTGCATTCACTGCATAGGCAAACAGTATGGGAGACCCACTTCCTAATAATGGGAACATTGTTTTCAGGAGGCCCTCCGACCTCTACGTCTCTTGCAAGGGGCACTAGAGTGCCTCCAAATTTTTGGCAGGCGTTGCATTCACTGCATAGGCAAACAATCAAACAGTATGGGAGACCCACTTCCTAATAATGGGAAAAGTGTTTTCAGGAGGCCCTCCAACCTCTACGTCTCTTGCAAGGGACAATGGAGTTCCTCCATATTTTTGGCAGCTGTTGCATAGGCAAACAGTATGGGAGACCCACTCCTTTTTAATGGGAACATGTCGTACCCACTACTGTAGCCCAGCCCTAAATTGTTAGTGGGTTTTTTCCTAAATTTTGGCAGCCATTGGACTCACTGCATACCCTATAACTGGATAGCAGACCCTCTCCTTTCTAATGGGAACATGTCGCTACTGTGGCCCAGCTCTATGTGTCTTTAAATTTTTAGTGGGGTTTTTCCAAAATTTTGGCAGCCCTTGCAGTCACAGCATGGGCATTACCACCAGTGGTGTACCGCCAATGGCGGCAGACCATGCGACTGCTATGGGGCCCGTGAGCCGAGAGGGCCCATAGCAGTACAGGGGTGGAAATACCGCCGCCAGTGCAGCTGCGCCGGCTCCCCACCATGCAGCTGCACCAAGGGGCCCGCAAGGTGCAGCTGCTCCCTGCACGCGGCAGTCAGAGAGCGATCCCTGCAGCTCTACTGCTGTCAGGAGAATAGCAGAGGAGCTGGAGGGTTCGTCCTCTGCTTCCTCCCTGACCCAGGTGCGTGAAGCTTGATGACGTCGTCATGCAGCGCGCGCCTGGGTCAGGAGGATGCTACTGCAGGGAAGCGAGCTGAGGTAAGTTGTTGTTTTTTGTTGTTGTTTTTTTTACTGAAATGCTGGGGAGGGGAGGTGGGGGGAGAGCAATGGTGGGATGGTGGGGCTGGGGAGAGGAATGATGGGGCTGGGAAGAGTAATAATAGGGCTGATGGGACTGGGGAGAGCTATGATGGGGCTGGGGAGAGAAATATTGGGGCTGGGGAGAGGGCTGATGGGGCTGGGGAGAGGAATAATGGGGTTGATGGGGCTGGGGAGAGCAATAATGGGGCTGATGGGGCTGGGGAGAGGAATAATGGGGTTGATGGGGCTGGGGAGAGCAATAATGGGGCTGATGGGGCTGGGGGAGGAATGATGGGGCTTGGATAGGAATAATGGGACTAATGGGGCTGGGAAGAGCAATAATGGGGCTGGGGAGAGGACTAAAGGGGTGGATGGGGCTGGGGAGAGGAATAATGGGATGATGGGGCTAGGGAGAGCAATGATGGCGCTGAGGAGAGGAATGATGGGGCTGGGGAGAGCAATGATGGGGATGGTGGAGCTGGGGAGAGCAATTATGGGATGGTGGGGCTGGGGTGAGCAATAATGGGGCTGATGGGGCTGGGGAGAGGAATACTGGAGTTGATGGGGCTGGGGAGAGGAATGATGGGGCTGGGGAGAGCAATAATGGGGCTGATGGGGCTGGGGAGAGGAATGATGGGGCTGATGGGGCTAGGGAGAGGAATGATGGGGCTGGGAAGAGCAATAATGGGGCTGATGGGGCTGGGAAGAGCAATAATGGGGCTGATGGGGCTGGGGAGAGAAATATTGGGGCTGGGGAGAGGGCTGATGGGGCTGGGGAGAGGAATAATGGGGCTAGGAATAATGGGACTAATGGGGCTGGGAAGAGCAATAATGGGGCTGGGGAGAGGACTAAAGGGGTGGATGGGGCTGGGGAGAGGAATAATGGGATGATGGGGCTAGGGAGAGCAATGATGGCGCTGAGGAGAGGAATGATGGGGCTGGGAAGAGCAATAATGGGGCTGATAGGGCTGGGGAGGGCAATGATGGGGATGGTGGGGAAGGAGAGAGCAATGACGTGTTGCTGGGAGAGAGCAATGAAGGGGGTGCTGGGAGAGAGCAATGATGGGGGTGCTGGGACAGAGTAATGATGGGGGTGCTGAAAGGAAATGATGGGGATGCTGGGAGAGTGCAATGATGGGGGTGCTGAGAGAGCGCAATTATGGGAGCGTTGGGAGAAGCAATGATGGAGGTGCTGGGACAGAGCAATGATGGGGGGCAGGGAGAGAGCAATGATGGGGGTGGTGGGACAGAGCAATGATGCGGGTGCTGGGAGAGAGCAACGATGAGGGTGCTGGGACAGAGCAATGATGGGGGTGCTGGGACAGAGCAATGACGGGGGTGCTGGGAGAGAGTAATGACAGGGGTGCTGGGAGAGAGCAATGATGGGGGTGCTGGGAGAGAGCAATTATGGGGGTTTCAATTTGCTTGTACTGTGAAGCCTTGTATGTTTTCCCTGTGCACATAGCCTTACAGTTAATTGGGGAGAGTCACAGAGACTGAATAATTTATATTATTGGCCGGTGCAGATTATAGTTAATGGGGGGCACAGTGCTGGTTATCACTTTATATTTTGATTACTAAGTGGCTAATAGAATATTAATGGTGGGGTTACATATCTGTATTCGAGGACACAGAGTGGGGGAGACACATGTATGCATACAATATGTGACCTTGTTATTTTCTAGCCTGGAGATCATCGTGACAAGACGAGTCGTGGCTGGGAGATGTCGACATGAAGGTCCGACCAGATGGAGAAGAAGCAGGAGAAACAGTCTCTGATCAGTGATACGTCAGTGGTAAGTGCCTGAATGTAAATATTATTCTGTATCTGCACTGTGTGACTTGGAGTGATAATTATTCTGTAAAATCCCTTAGGCCACATTCTCACATTTGTGTGAAATGTCCGTGTGCTGCCAGATCTTTTTATCGGATGGTCCACGGACTCGTACAGTTTTATAGATCCATTCACACATCCATGAAAATCACGGATCTGAGAATGATATCTAAGAGGGTCAGAGAATGTCCTGTTCTGATCCGATTTTGAGGATTAGAATAGGACATGCTCAATGCGTCAGTAAAACAGGGCAGCACACCGACACTACACATAGATGCAGGAATGTAGCCTTATTATGTATAGCACAGTCCCTTAGTATATAGTGTACTCACTTATTATTAATAGCGCCATCCTTAGTTATATAGTTTCCTCTTTTATTATGTATAACACCCTCCCTTATTATGTACCATCCTCTCTAGCGGCTCACAGTTGGGGGATCATACTGTATTGGGGTCAGCATACTTCACCTTGGGAGTTGAGGTGGAGTACAGTAGGGTCATTATACTGTGCATGTGGAGGAATTCACCATGGGGGTTTCATACTGTGCTTGGGGGGCCCTTTTATTGGCATCACACTTTATGGGGAAATGAAAGACAGATCTAGGATGTCAGCAGGAGGAAAATTACTATGTAAAGGATGGAAAGTTGTGAGATCTGATCTTTGGTGACCCCGACAATTATTTAATTTTTTTTTTTTGGGGGGGCCAATTAGAGCTTCTGCTATGGGGCCCCATGATTCCTATGTACGCCCCTGATTACCACTATTGGAGACACACTCCTTTATAATGGGAACATTTTTTTACTGAGACCCTCCTCTATGTCTCTTCAAGGGGGTACTGGGTTGCGTCCAAATTTTTGGCAGCCCTTGCAGTCACTGCATACGCAATAACAGTATAGGAGACCCACTCTTTAATAATGGGAACAACAGAGCATGGTCAACTGCCGGCCCTTTAAGAATAGTAAGGCTGTAAAAACAGTGTTTGTGACTTTCACAATCCCTCCTTCATAAATGAAACAGGATGTGTCTGATGATGTTTCACACACCACATGGCCAGATAAGGTTGTAAAATGTTAAAATTACATTTACTGGTGAATGTATTCTTCACCGTTGAAGGCAATGCATTTTTGTTTTTGGTTATTTATTTTGCCTTATATACAAGTTATTACCCTGGAAAGGATGTTCCTTAACATATTTGCCAGGAAAATCCATTTTCGTTTAGTTTTTGTATGTTTTATTGTGAGTCCGTAAAAGTGGCGTAATACCTCTGAGACCATTGTTGACAGCAGCGACATGGGAGTCAGAAATGCTTCCCGGGGTCTTCCCCATGCTGTCATTTGAGCACTGTTCCCATCGATTTGGGCAATTTTTAGGCCCTCTGCAGACCGCCGGGAGGGGCTGCCGAAAAAATGCTCGAGTTTCCCATAGACTTACATTGGGCTCGTTACTCGGACTGAGCACTCGAGTATTCCAATTTGCTCGACCCGAGCAACGAGTACCTGTTTTAGTGCTCGCCCATCACTAGTGATTATGGAAAAAAATCACTGCTAAAGCTGATTCCAAAAACTCCAGTATATACTGTATGTACATAAAAGAAACATATTTAACAAAGTTGGGTCAGTACCAAAGATGGACGAATCTTTTTAAATTCAAATTTGGTAGGTTTGATACATTTAAAAAAATAATTTGATTTAGTCCTCTCTCCCACTTGCGTATAAATCAGACGAGTGTAAACTGACAAAAAAATCGGATTGCACTCGGACCAATGTCTTTAAGTGAGACAGTACAGATCTGCGTATTTTTTGTCAGCTGTATTTAGGATGGGCAAAAAAATCACAGCATGCTGTGATTTTATTCTGAAATCTTAATATGTGTAATCCTAATACTAAGTAATCACTCCCTCCATGAACTGTTAGGTTGTGAGTGATTGTCTCATTAGTATTTTGCACCTGTTTTGCCTCCATCTTTAGTATATGGGTTCGCTGCATTATGATAGTGCGTTAGTTCTGAGACCTGGGCAGGTAAGCACTTTTGCCCTTTTTTGCTGTGTTAATACTTGATTTTTTGGGGGAATTCTAATTTCTATTATTCATTTTGTCAGCTGTATTTAGGATGAGAAAAAAATTGCAGCATGCTGTGATTTCACTCCGAAAACGGATGGTGGTGAGAAAAAAATTGCAAGCCATACAGACCATCAGTATGGCATGCGATTTTTACCGATGTATTACAATTCTTAGCACAGCAAAAAAGGACAGAAGTGTTTACCTGCCCAGGTATCAGAACTAATGCACTATCAGGATGCAGCAAACCATTTGCTTTGCTTTTAATTTTACATTACAACTCTGAAGCATAGGAAACTGTAAATGGTCCTGTAAAAGATTAATAGCTGTTGACTAAAAAAACGGATTGCTTACGGACAGCACATGAATAGCACACAGATAACAAGTGAGAAAAAAATCATCCCACACTTCTAGATGAGAATGGAACGGATTATTTATATGCAAGTGTGAGCGAGGACTTACAGTTAATCGATTTAGAGCAAATCCCAATTTTTCAAAAACATTTAATTTGCGGCAAATCAATTTGCTGCCATTCAAAAGTATTGCAAATCTCCAATAGCAGTATTGCTTTGGAAAAGACATATATAACACTCTGAGGTATCCTGGGATTGTATCTAATTGCTTTCAAACTCTTTAACACAAACACAGGAATAAAAATGTCAAAGTGGTGGTAACCCGGTAGTAACCAAAAGATCATTTAATAAAAAAAGTACACTGACAGACTTCTCATGTTTTTCAAATTGAAAATGGTCCAGAAATAAAACCTCTTATTCATTTGTGATCAGGCAGACTATTCTGTGTAGAATACTGACTCAAACTGACGGTGTCGCTGTCAGGGGTAACACCATCCTGCTGTGACTGAGGTGAGTAATGTGCCTTATAGTCCATAACGCCCTACATTTCTTCACCACAAATATGCTTGTCAGAGGCAAAAAGGCCAATTGTGACCTGCTTTTGGTAATACTACTCTCTAGACAGATGGTTACAGTGATAGTGGCTCCCATATTCTTAGCTGTGGTATGTATTTCTTTCTTTTACACTACCTCGTCCTTTGCCATTACCACTTTTTCTTTTACCATACATTTTGTACAACACTATAATAAACTTTTCACAACTTTCAATCCAAATTATTCAACCTTTGCCAAAAAGGATATAATAAGAATTGCTAAGTAGGTAGTCATATGTACGGAAAGTAAATTGTTGCAGCAGACTGCAGTATAGGTGTGACTTGTATGGTTAGTAAATTGGACCAGTAAAACATGTGCAAAAACAGTCAAAAACAGTAAATATTTTTTTAATTTTTTATTTTTTGTATTTACCAAAATTCATCCTCCCTTTCCAAAAATGACATAATAAGAAAGGAAAGGTTATGAGAGTACACATCCAGTAAGCCAGCACCTGCAACAGGGTGCTGTATTGTTGTTGTGTGTATGGATGTAAAATTTGACTAGTTAAACAGGTGTGCAAAAAAAAAATTGTTTCCAACATTCCCTGAGGAAATTCTCTTTGCTGATCAATCACACTAAGGACTCGAGCTAAAGACTGTTTTTAATTGGACGATTGCTATCTGTGGTTTGGACAGATAGCACTCTTACCCATTGTGACAAAGTCCCTTGCAAAGTACTGGAGCAGAAATATGTTTCACTGAGGCTATAAGCTTCAGTGACTTGAAACTAGTGTTGAGCCACCACCGTAGTGTTCGAGTTCGGTTCGGTTCGTCGAACACCCGTATGTTCGCCGAACTGTTCGTCGAACTTTTCGTCGAACACCTTCGAACACCGTTAAAACCAATGGCAGGCAAACAAAAACACATAGAAACACATAGAAAACACATAGAAAACGCTTCAAAGGTGTCCAAAAGCTGACAAACTGCTCAGAAGACAAAACTAACACATGGAAAAGTGACAAGTACATATAGTCATGCGAAAAGAAAAGAGGTGGAGGAGTAAAAGGAGGGGGAGACACAGATATAGGCATGTCATGCCCTTCTAAAACCAAAAAAGTGCGAAGCCGACACGGCCAGTCCGTTCCTGCCCGTGCGACCTTCGTGTCGCCGGGTTTGTGCCAGAGCTGTGGTGGACCTTGATGGCCAGCCCCCCTCTCCCAATACTGGTGTCTGTCCGCTGGTGGGTCGAGCGAGCCCCCCTGCGGTGGAGGCAGGTCTAATCTTTTTAATTTAAATTGTCTCTCTAATTTGAATGAGTACACTTTAAATCCTTTTACAAGGATCTATTGGAGGGCAAGTCTCATGCCAGCAGCCACGGTAATTCCAGCTCCAGTAGCGTCCACTAAAGCTGCTGCAGTTAAAAAGCTTTTATAAGGATCGAGCTTGGCGGTCCACCGCAAGGCGTCCTACCGCCAGTCCCAGCCCCTATGCCTTGGGGTGCCTCCCCGATGCTCTTCACTGAGTGTCCCGGGGGCCCGAAGCATTTCCTTTGAAAAAATTAAGTGTCCAAACTACAGGTGGTGTAGCTTGCTTATTAGCTGGGTTAATCCGCTGACTAGCAGATACTGCTACTAGGCCCAAAGTATTGCTTGGGCTAGATGCAGTTAAAAATTTATAATTAGATACTCTCATTGGATGCTGAGAAAGCATTCCATAGAGTCTCCTGGCACGCCATATATTATTCTCTTAAAAAGCTTGGGGTAGGGGACCCTTTTATAGCCAAAATCATGGCCCTGTATCGCAATCCGTCAGCTAGGCTGAAGATAAATGGAACATTGTCATCACCTTTCATAATCACCAATGGGACAAGGCAGGGATGTCCTCTGTCCCCTCTCTTATACAGCCTAGTGGTGGAGCACCTGCTCTCATCAATTCACGATAACCCCAATATTAGGGGGATTGAGGTGGGAGGCACCGAGTACAAGTGCTCTGCATTTGCTGATGATGTCCTAGTATATATCACTCAACCACATATATCCATCACTGCTGTTATGGCTGAAATAGATCACTTTGGTACATGGTCACATTTTAAAATCAATGCAGCGAAGTCTGAGGCCCTCGATGTCTCCCTCCCCAAATTCATACAGGATACCATCCAGTCCAACTTTCCCTTTGCCTGGTTCTCACAGGGTATCAAATACTTAGGAATTCGTATTCATAGAGACCTCTCCCGTCTATTTTATCTTAATTTTGGCCCTTTATTGAACAACTCCATAGAGATCTTACTTCTAGGACGGTGAAAGATTTTTCCTGGTACGACAGAATAAATATACTAAAAATGAACGTCCTACCTAAACTCTTATACCTCTTCCAAACCATTCCCGTGGTAATTCCCTCAAATTTCTGGAAAAGACTACGCAGTAGCTTTTGCAGATTTATCTGGGCAAGTGGGCGTCCACGCATTCGGGGGATGTTCTGATCAGACACAAACAAAAGGGGGGCCTTAGCCTTCCAGATTGTAGAAGGTATTACATGGCAGCAGTACACGCTAGAATCCTGGACTTCTTCCATCATTTGGAGGGGAAATTTTGGGTCAAAATAGCTCAATCCATTTGTCCTAAAGCTCTTACCACTCTCCCATGGTGCGCCCATTTAATTGTCCCCTCTCTTGGCCTCATGTCATATAGCACTTATGCCACTGCTTTGGCTTTGAGATCCCCAAAAAAAAGCTTATCCTCAATCGACCCCCAGGGCCCCTTGCTCCCGATTTCAGATAATCCTGATTTCCCACCAGGACTATCTGCAAATAGATTTCTCGGTTCAAATAAATCCCATCCGATATTATTTTCTCATGTCATCTCCAATACTTCGCTGCTCCCCCTCAATGACTTGTTACAGGGAAGAGCCACTTCCCCAAAAGCTAATTTTGAATATAGCCAGTTACAACACTTCTATTCAACTGTGAAGAAGCGCACACATCTTCATAGAGATGTCACAAACTTTGAAAAATTGAGCCTATCATTGTCACCCCCTACACACTCCATCTCCCTACTGTATAATCTCCTCATTGCCCAGGTAACTAACAATAGGCCAGGATTCTGCGGTGCATGGGAAAGGGAACTGGGGAAGTCCTTCTCTGACTCACAATGGGATAAATGTTTCTTCCTAACACATAAAACCTCAATAGGGTCCAAAGCTCAGTCAACCTTCAAAATTATCTCTAGATAAGCAGTCCTTCATAGATGGTATCCAGTGGTCTCAGATAGATTTTAGAGATGTGGGGAGGGGGAAGGGACAATGTCACACATATGGTGGGCATGCCCTATAATAAATGCATTTTGAGCAAAGGTGGTTCCCATGATTGAGAAAATAACTGGTTTGACTATCCCTAATACACCAGAAGCCCTCCTTTTATCAATGTTACCAATAAGTAAACGTAGTTATAAAAGGTCATCAATAGGCTACCTAATACAGGCGGCTAAGAATATCATTCCACGACACTGGAAAAGCAGAGACCCACCCACTGTGGAGGAATGGTTTGCGGAGATCTCCCTCCTTAATAGGATGGAGCATCTGATTGCCATCTCACCGGCTGATGTTGATAGATACTGTGTGATTTGGAGGGATTGGATTGATTTGCAAAACTCTGACGCCTACCATCTAGCCCCCAACTAAAGTTATCCGTGATGTCGGCACAACAATGATCATAATCGCACTCTATTGATTGGTGGTCTGCCGTGGTCCGTTCCCTCTCTCTCTATCTTTCATATGGAAAAATACATGCTTGATCTGGATATTGATGGAAAACCCTCCCTGTACCCCCCAATATACTGTCGTTATGCATAGATTTATAGTTATACTACACCTTTTACTATGTATATTGTATTTTCTTGTACTTTTTCAACACAAAAATAAAAAAAAACTTTAATTTGAAAAAAAAATTGTAATTAGATCTATAGGCGGTGGCTACTCCGCTGATTAGCAGACACTGAAGCTTTGGAGCAGACTTCTGATTCCCATGCTATAGTATGAGTAAACAGTTCTTCAGACTCAACCATCTGTGTTACCCCAAGCCATAGTGTATGTAGTTTCTTACGGTTAAAAGGTGGGGGAGAGACCCGACCCACCTGGAATTGACGATGGCAACGTCATGTAAAACACAGCAAGGGGACTCCAAAAAGAGTCTCCATTTTTTTCCAAAATTGTGGCACAGACACCACTTAAGTGGCATCAATTGACCCAGAGTTGCTTAAAATGGTTGGTGAGGTGATTTTCCAAAATCCTCAAGCTTTTAGTCTCCCCAGAATGACACAGGTGGGGCAGATGGTGGTTGTCCCGGCCCGCTAGACCGCATTGTAGCACAGTGAGCTTCGCAATGCAACTTATGCTTCATATCCATGTGACGGTTCATGCATGAAGGACTCAAACTATGGATTTTTTGGCCTCTACTTAGCTTTTTGGTGACAAATGTTACAGATAACACGAGTTGGGTCATCCTTATCGATCTGAAAAAATGCACAGGCTATGCAAGGTTTAGAGCCCATGCGACTCTGCTACTAGCAATACTATCAAATGATTGGCTGGGTTAGATGCAGAGCATCTGGGTTTGGTTGGGGGTCCCCACAGTCTGCCTAGGCTAGATGCAGTTAAAAATTATTATTAGATACACAGGCGGTGCAGCTTGCTTCGCAGCTGGGCTAATACGCACAAAGTATTGGTAGACTCTATACTAAATAAGGAAGGATTCACTGACTGTGGTGGCCCCTCCATGGGCCGTGGCGATTGGTGGAGATTTGGTGGATGATTATAGGAGAAAGCTCCTTAATAGAGAAAGCTGGTGGATTTATACTTTAAATACACGTGTGCCAGCGGGTGTAAACATCAGACATGATTTGATGTATCATTATGAATGATCATTTATAGATTATTATATATATATGTTCCTTTTTTCTTCTTTTCTTTTGGATTATTTACATTTATATGCATTGTTTCTATGCTATACGATTTTAACATGGTATGTGTGTTTAAATTTCTGATTAACTCAGCCTTGAACAGGTGCATAGCAGGACATGCCATATAAATACCACTTCCTTGCAGTTTTTTTTGCTATGCAATGATTAAGAACCCGCATT
The DNA here is from genome assembly GCF_046119375.1 of Phyllobates terribilis. Lineage (NCBI taxonomy): Eukaryota > Metazoa > Chordata > Amphibia > Anura > Dendrobatidae > Phyllobates > Phyllobates terribilis. The sequence goes on from NW_027362764.1 coordinate 606,663,988, forward strand.
TGCTGTTCTTCTCCAAGGTGGACTTTTAAAATATTTTTTGTATGACCCAATAAAAAGTGGATTTTAGAAGATTTGTTCAGCTGGATCTTCCTGGTTCCTCATGTTCGTCTGGTAACACTCATGGCCCCGTGCTGTTGATCTTCTAGGTGGGTGAGCTGATTTTTTCCTTTCTTTTTCTGCCATGTGGCGATTGGTCATCCACTTTCGCTGCCCCTTACTCAACGAATTCACAAACATCTCCCGTCGGTTTGGAGTCCCATTATGCCCAACCAAAAACATAGGCCCCACAACTAAAAAAAATCATTTTTAGGCATCGAAATCGACACCACAGCAAGGTTGTTCCGCCTCCCATGGGAAAAAATACCAAAACATTACACCTGATCTAGGTTTTTTGCGCAGTATGGAAAGTAACACTACAGCAGATGCAAGTATTACTAGGTCTCCTTGTGTTTGCGAGCCGGGTGATGCCAGTTGGAAGGGTTTTTCTCTTCATTTACTGCCCGGAACAAAAGTGGCATCTAAAAAGAGTCACACAATCAGAATCAGCAGGCAGCTATGGGCGGACTTAGAGGTGTGGAAAACCTTCTTATAATCATTCAACGGTCACACGTTATTTATGTCAGCAGAACAGTCCAACATTCAACTAAGATTATTCACAGGGGCGGCAGAATCAGGCAGATATGCAGCGATACTAAATAACCAATGGTGCACAAGCTTATTGCCTCCGTATTGGGCAGAACAAGTGCTGACAAAAAAACAGACAGTCCTGGAACTGTTTCCAATAGTGGTAGCAATAGAAATATGGGGCGCGCGCCTGGCTAACAAAAATATACTCTTCATAACAAAAAAACACCAGCCTAGCGCACTTCATTAATAATATGGCATCATCGTCTCTCCAAGCATGCCTGCGCTTCTCAGTGTCTGCGGGATGACAGGCTGGATGGCAGCGTTCTGCTGCGGTCCAGCCTGTTATCTCGATGTAGCAGAGCTGAAGCTGTCGTGGGAACCATGGAAAGGTAAGGATGAGGTTGCTTTATTATTTTTCTTTTATTGCAGGAGATCGTTGGCTTCAGCTGGAATGGGCGTGACGGTAAGTATGGTTTAATTTAGAACAATAAAGGAATGTGTCTTTATTTCAATTAAAGGACTTTATTCTGGGTGTTTGTGTTTTCTTTTAACTTTGACTATGGGGTTAGTAATGGGGGTGTCTTATAGACGCCTCTCCATTACTAACCTGGGCTTGATGTCAGCTGGCATTATAAGCTGACATCAACCCCAACCCTATTACCCCCTGCCACCGCACCAGGGCAGCGTGGAAGAGCGAGGCTAAGTGCCAGAATTGGCGCATCCTATGGATGCGCCATTTCTGGGGCGGCTGACGGCTGGTGTTTCTAGCCTGGGAGGGGGCCAATATTCATGGCTCCCTTCCTGGGCTATTAATATCAGCCCCCAGCTGTCTGCCTAGCCTTTGCTAGCTATTAAATTAGGGGGGACCCCACGTCATTTTTTTGGGGGGGGTCCTCCATTTAAATAGCTAGTAAAGGCTAGGTATTCAGCTGGGGGCTGATATTAGTAGCCTGGGAAGCTCCGTGGGTATTACCCCCTTCCCAGGCTTCAAACATCTGCCCCAGCTGTCTGCTTAACCTCCGCTAGAGACTAAAATTACGGGGAACCCCACGCCAATTTTTTTTAATAATAAATCCTTTATTTTAATACTAAATGACAAGTACAGTAACCAACACTGTCACTGTACTTATTATATATGTGACTGACATGTTTCTATCTATCTAATCTATGTGTGAAGCTCTATTCTGTCTGTTATAAATTGTCGGGTACAGATGCTGAATTGCCGGCCGGCTTTTTTAAAGAGACGGTGCATGAAAACACTATTATTTTTTTTAATAAATTCTTTGCAGTAAATGACAAGTACAGTAAGCAACACTGTCACAGTACTTCATATATATGTGACTGACATGTTTCTATCTACCTAATCTATGTGTGATTCTCTATTCTTTCTGTTATAAATTGTCGGGTACAGATGCTGAATTGCCGGCCGGCTTTTTTAAAGAGACGGTGCATGAAAACACTATTATTTTTTTTAATAAATCCTTTGCAGTAAATGACAAGTACAGTAAGCAACACTGTCACAGTACTTCATATATATGTGACTGACATGTTTCTATCTATCTAATCTATGTGTGAAGCTCTATTCTGTCTGTTATAAATTGTCGGGTACCGCTGCTGAATTGCCGGCCGGCTTTTTTAAAGAGACGGTGCACGAAAACACTATTATATTTTTTAATAAATCCATTACACTAAATGACAAGTACAGTAAGCAACACTGTCACTGTACTTCGTATATATGTGGCTGACATGTTTCTATCTATCTAATCTATGTGTGATTCTCTATTCCTTCTATTCTAAATTGTCGGGTACCGCTGCTGAATTGCCGGCCGGCTTTTTTAAAGAGACGGTGCATGAAAACACTATTATTTTTTTTGATAAATCCTTTACACTAAATGACAAGTACAGTAAGCAACACTGTCACTGTGCTTCTTATATGTGTGACTGACATGTTTCTATCTATCTAATCTATGTGTGATGCTCTATTCTTTCTGTTCTAATTTGTCGGGTACCGGTGTATGCCGCTGATGAATTGCCGGCTTTTCATGTTTCACTGTTGGCACTGTTCCCATCGATTTGGGCAATCACTGTAATGCCACAACCACCATGGCTGTGGCATTACAGTGAGTGGCAGACAATCCCTGCATGATTGGTGCTCTAAATAGCGCCAGACATGCAGGACACGCTTTTGGTGCACGAACAGTTATCGAACATAACCTCGAACAGCCGAATTTTTTGCAAATCGTTCGGGTTCGTCGAACAACTCGAACACCACCCAAAACAGCTCGAATTTGAGATTGGCGAACAGTTCTAGTCGAACACCGCTCATCTCTAATCCCTACCACCATTAACATGATACTCACAATTCGAAGCAACACTACTGTCTACTGTATTTGCGATCGCCTTCTTCGGGGCGCTATGCATAAGCAAATTAGTCCCTCAATCCAAAATTAACACCAGTGGAGGCTTATTACACCAGGACGTAGTCATAGCCAATAATGCAATACGTCTATGCATACGCAAATCGAAAACGGTTCCAGTGGGCAGGGGCACTTGGGTACTTCTACAACCCATAAATGGTACGCTGAGTCGGGTAACAATAGTAAAAACATATATAACCATCAGATCACAAAGTAATTTCTTCCTATCACACTTTGATGGGACGCCATTATCAAGATACCAGTTCCAAGCTATATTTAATAAATGCATAACATCGGCAGGGAACCACCCCAAAGATTATGGGACACACTCATTCCGCTTAGGCGCGGCCACGGAAGCAGCAAGAGCAGGACTGTCAGAACCGGAAGTCCAGAGGATAGGGAGATGGCGATCCACGTGTTTGGCGAGATACATAAGACCGGACTTGTTATCCTAACGTGGTTTGTTTCTTTTACAGGTGACGCTAAGCCAACAGTGTGGGTGATAGGCCACTCGTATATATATTGGGCAGAAAAAAGGGCGAAAGTCTGCCTAGGCGGGAGAAAATTAGAGTTTCATAACACATATTTGAACTGGAGAGGTATTAGAGGCCTGCAATGGCCACAGGTACTAATGGAGGTAATCAAGGTAGGGAGAGAGGCAAGAGGTCCGGTCATCTTAGTTATACAGGCCGGGGGAAATGACCTAGGTTATCACAAGAGTGCATAACTAATGGCAATAATGAAACTAGACACTGAGCGCTTCAGAGAATTTTTCACAAAAATAGTCAGAGATTGTGCTGAGCGCGGTATGGCAAGGTGCCCGAGACATCACGGCCATCGAACAGACAAGGCGGCTAATAAATATTTGGATGCCAAAATTTATAAGAGACAGAGGCGGACAACTGGATGGAGATAAAGCAGGCCTCATACGGCCCGACTGTGTTCACTTAATGGATATGGGACTGGACATATTACTGTTAGGACTCCAGGACGGAGTGGAACAAGCGTTAAGAGTGATGGATGGGGGTCAGAGTCCTGCATACGAGTACGCAGGATCCTCCGTGGCCTGGAAATAGAAAGGACATGTTGGAGAGTTACACTTGTTGGCCAACTTGCTGCTGTGGAGACTGGAGACACAGGGCATGCTGCAACCAGCTGAATTATTTTAGAAATAAAATGCCTTTCTAATGTAATGAGTATAAACAGTTAATAAAGCTGTGACCGATCCTCACCCATCCAGTTGTAAGAGTTACATGATTGTATTGTCAATGAAAGGGGGGCGGTAGGGGGTTGAGCGTCTGAGTTTGGTTGGGGGTCACCACAGTCTGCCTAGGCTAGATGCAGTTAAAAATCATTATTAGATACACAGGCGGTGCAACTTGCTTCGCAGCTGGGTTACTACGCTGACTAGCAGACACTGAAGCTTTGGAGCAGACCTCTGAGTAAACAGCTCTTCAGACTCAACCATCTGTGTTACCCCAAGCCATAGTGTATGTAGTTTCTTACCGTTAAAACGGGGGGGAAGACCCAATCCACCTGTAATTGATGATGCCAATGTCACGTAAAACACAGCAAGGGGACTCCAAAAAGAGTCTCCATTTTTTCCAAAAATTTGTGGCACAGACACCACTTAAGTGTCATCAATTGCCCCAGAGTTGCTTAAAACGGTTGGTGAGGTGATTTTAACAAATCCTCAAGCTTTTACTCTCCCCAGGATGACATAGGGGTAGAAAAGTCCTTGCGGATCCATGATTTGTTCATCTTTATGAACGTGAGTCTGTCTACATTGTCAGTGGACAGCAGCATGCGCTTATCTGTCAGCACACCACCAGCAGCGCTGAACACATGTTCAGGGAGAACAAAAATTATTATTAATTTGAAAGCTGGTGGAGCTTAGTATAGATGGCCTAAAAGAATGAGTACCACACACTGCTACAGGTCCAAAATTATTTTCCAGGCAAGATTCAGCTAAAAATTATTAGTAATTTGAAAGCTGGTGGAGATTAGTATAGATGGCCTAATAGAATGAGTACCACACACTGCTACAGGCCCAAAATTATTTTCCGGGCTAGATGCAGCTAAAAATTATTATTAATTTGAAAGCTTAAAATGGTGGGGGAGGTGATTTTAACAGATCCTCAAGCTTTTACTCTCCCCAGGATGACACAGGGGTAGAAAAGTCCTTGCGGATCCATGATTTGTTCATCTTTATGAACGTGAGTCTGCCTACATTGTCAGTGGACAGCCGCGTGCGCTTATCTGTCAGCACACCACCAGCAGCGCTGAACACACGTTCAGAGAAAACGCTGGCTGTGGGCATGACAAGATCTCCAAGGCGTGAGTGGCGAGCTCCAGCCATTTATCCAGATAGGAAGCCCAAAAAGAGCAAGGTTCCAGTGACACAGTCATGGCTTCGATGTTCACTTGAAGATACTCCTGTACCATCGTCTCTAGGCGTTGACTATGTGTCTGACTTCTTGTCTCCTGTGGCCTTGCAAAGGATGGGCTAAAAAAGTGGCGAAGGGATTCCGCAAAATTGCTGTTACCAGCAGATACTGTGTTTCTGTTACGGTTTGAGTGCTGAAGACTCGACAGTCCCACGGTTGGCAAGTTAGAACTGTGAGATTCACTACGTGCACCACTGGTGTTTTGTGGAAAAGCACATGTAAGATTCTGCAACAGTCTCTGTTGATACTCCTGCATGCGTGCATCCCTTTCTATGGCCGGAATTATTTCGGCAAATTTACTTTTGTACCGGGGATCTAAGAGTGTGGCAACCCAGTAGTCAGGATTATTTCGAATTCTGACAATTCGAGGGTCATGTTGCAGGTAGTGCAGCAAGAAGGCACTCATGTGTCTTGCGCATCCAGGAGCACCAAGTCCCTGTTGTGTTGGTGGCGAGGTAAGAATCATGCTTCCTTCCTCTGCCCTCTCCCCCCAAGCTCTCACAACAGAAATGTGATCAAGGTCTCCCTCATCTGATGAGTCTTCCTGGTTAATCCCTCTCCCCCACCCTCCCATGCCTGCCGCCTTGGTGCTGCCGACCGTCTGGACCTTGCACATGTTAGCCCTTCCGCATACAACTCCTCCTCCTCTACTTCCTCCACCTCTTCTTGTCCCACCACCTGACTCCGAATTCTGTTTAACATGTGCTCCAGCATGTAAATCACCGGAATAGTCATGCTGATAATGGCATCGTCAGCACTAAACATCTTCGTCGCCATTTCAAAACTGTACAGAAGGGTGCATAGGTCCCTGATCTGAGACCACTCCTCCAGCATGATTTGCCCCATCTCTGGATATCGTTGGCCCAGGCTATCAGTCAGAACGTATTGCACTATGGCTTGTCAGTGCTGCCACAGTCGCTGCAACATGTGCAGAGTTGAATTACAACGTGTTGGCACATCGCATTTTAGCTGGTGAAGTGGCAGGCCCAATGACTTCTGTAGAGATGTAAGTCGCTGAGCTGCGGGATGCGAACGGCGGAAGTGAGCACACAGTGACCGTGCCCTCTGCAGAATGCCATCTAATCCGGGATAGTGGGCTAAAAATTGCTGGACAACCAGGTTCAACACGTGAGCCATACAAGGCACGTGTGTGACATTGCCCCGGCGAAGGGCCACACCCAGGTTTGCAGCATTGTCGCACACGGCCTTCCCTGGTTTCAGGTCCAGTGGAGACAACCATTCATGAAACTGGTTCTCCAGAGCTGACCACAACTCCTCAGCTTTGTGACTCACATTTCTAAGACATTTCAAAGTAAAAACCGCCTGATGACATTGAGCCCTGCTGCCAGCATAGTAAGGAAGTGTGCAGGATCCCTTCTGCGCAGTTAGAAAGCGGGTGGCATGACCAGACAGGCTTTTGGTGCAGGTGGAGGACCGAGAGGAGGTTGAGGAGGCAGAAGCAGTGGAGGTACTTTGAGATAAAGAGGATTGACGCACAACTCATGGGGATTTCAAGACTTGGACAGCAGCCCCTTGTCCTGCTGTCACCATAGTTACCCAGTGCCCAGTCAGCAACATGTAATGCCCCTGTCCATGCCTACTCGTCCAAGTGTCTGTGGTGAAATGCACCCTGTCACACACAGAGTTTCTCAAAGAAGCGGTGATGTTGTGTGCGACATGCTGGTGGAGCGCAGGCACACCTTTCTTTGAAAAGTAGTGCCGACTGGGCATCTGGTACTGGGGCACTGCGACGGACATAAGGTCTCCAAAATCTTCTGAGTCCACCAGGCAGAAAGGCAGCATTTCTGTAGCCAAGAGCTTGCAGATGGTGAAATTCAACCTCTTAGCTTTCTCATGGCTAGGAGGAAATGGTCTTTTACTTGTCCACATCTGAGCGACCGAGGGCTGGCTGTTGTGCTTAGACGGGGTTGAGTAGGGTGTCCTCGGCAAACTGACGGTCTGTGAGGAAGATGCAGGTGGACATGTTAGGTTGCCTTGATCCAAAGGTGGTGCTCTCGATGTCGGAGAGCGCTCAACACCAGCTGGTGTTTCCACTTCCAAATTAAATGATGACCGGCCAATCACGCTGGCTGTTGCGGGTAAAGAGGTGGCAGGTCTGCGTCCCAAAACAGGTGTGACTGCAGTCCCCCCAGTCACAGAGGATGAAGAGGCCGCGGATGCACAATATGGGGCAGATGGTGGTTGGCCCGGCCCGCTAGACCGCATTGTAGCACAGTGAGCTTCCCATTGCAACTTATGCTTCATATCCATGTGACGGTTCATGCATGAAGTACTCAAACTATGGAATTTTTGGCTTCTACTTAGCTTTTGGTGACAAATGTTATAGATAACACGAGTTGGGTCATCTTATCGATCTGAAAAAATGCCCAAGCTATGCAAGGCTTAGAACCCATGCGACCCGAAGAGCCACCACGACTTGTGGTCAGAGGCAGAGTTGTGTTTGAGGATGCAGTTGTTGACGTGTTTCCAGTACTACGTCTCTGTCCAGGAAGGCGCAACCTGACCTCGTCGTCACTAGCATCCTCCTCCACCTCCTCTGCTGACCTCATCGACTGGCTGACTGTGGGTTGACATGCCCTTGCTTGTGTGAAAAAAAGCACTTCGCTCCGTGTGTGTGCTCCTGATAGGCTGACAGACTGCACCTCCCCACTGTAAATGCGGGAAAGAGAAAAAAAAATGGAGATCTTCATTATTTCTGCAGAGATCCATCCCAATGCCCCTCCCCCCGCCCCACTGTACACTCAAACTGTGTATTAACATTGATTATCAGCATTACTGTGAAAAAATCCAGTTACGATTTTGGTGCACGAACAGTTATCGAACATAACCTCGAACAGCCGGATTTTTTTCAAATCGTTCGGGTTCGTCGAACGGCTCGAACACCACCCAAAACAGCTCGAATTTGAGATTGGCGAAGTTAGATTCGAACACCACTCATCTGTACTTGAAACCTTGAAGTTTTCTCCAGCACACGAAGTGTTAAGAGGGGTTAATCAGTCATTTTAAAAGGGCTTGGTTTTTTGTTAATGGGTCCACCCAGGTGTGTGGTCTGGGATATAAATAGCCAATCTGTTGAATCATTTGATGTTCAGTGTATCTGGAGAGGCTAACTCCAGAGAGAGAAGCTTGTATTTTTGTGTTAACCTGAACCTTGTGTTTTGCTAAGCCTGAGTGGCTGGACTCCGTCCGATGTAATGACTGTGCTGTACATTTTTCTTTTGCTTTGCCTTTATGCCAGATGGTCCATGTTTATTTTTATGAACTCTACATTGGTTTATGCCGTCTTTTAATAAACTAATAAGAAATTTAAAGAGACAGAGTTCTGTGTCTATCTCCGTGTGCAGCCGAGTGAGCCGATCTACTACACCATGTTATTTTATGGGGCTGTGCACATTTGCGATTTTTTACTCGGATCAAGCGGCCGTAGGAAAAAATTTGCAGCATGCACGATTTACCTCCTAGAAGCATAGCACTCGCCCATTCATGCCTTTGGGTCAGTGAAAAAAACATAGAAGTGACGTCCAATTTTCACTGACTGACATAATGGAGGAGGAGGACGAGAAATTTTTTTTACGTGCTATCTGAGACAATCAGATCCCATTCTGATCAAACTTTGATCAGAATGTGATTAGCATAATCGGACCGATTTCTCAGATGGTTAGAAAACGGTCCTCTGCACCTGCCCTAAGTCTGGCACTGTTGCTGCTGGCACCTCTCCTATCTCTGTCTCCCACTGTCAATTAAAGCCCCCGTCTCACATAGCGAGATCGCTAGTGAGATCGCTGCTGTGTCACGGTTTTGGTGACGCAACAGCGACCTCACCAGCGATGTCGCTATGTGTGACACTTTGCAGCGATCAGGCCCCTGCTGTGAGGTCGCTGATCGCTGCAAAGTGTCCTGGACCATTTTTTGGTCTGTGATCTCCCGCTGGTCAGCACTCATCGCTGTGTGTGACCAGCGGGAGCAGCGATCAGGCTGGTAACTATGGTAAACATCGGGTTACTAGGGGCACACGCGCTCCTAGTAACCCGTTGTTTATTATGGTTACGAGCCTGCTAAAGTGAGCGGTAACCTCCCGCTCACTGTAGCAGAATGGTAACCATGATAAACAACGGGTTACTAGGAGCGCGTGTGCCCCTAGTAACCCGATGTTTGCCATAGTTACCAGCCTGCTCCTGTTCAGCAGGCTCGTAACCAGGAGCAGGACATCGTGGAAAGATTCTTTCCACGATGTCGCTGCTCCCCTGATCGTTGGTGAGCCTGCCTGTTTGACAGCTCACCAGCGACCACATAGCGACGCAGCAATGATCCCTGACAGGTCATATCATTGTCGGGATCGTTGCAGCGTCGCTAAGTGTGACGGGGCCTTAAATCTCTGTATTATTTTCATACTACTTAACTCATTCCTCAGCAGTTTAAGGCTAGTGCCGGTGCCCCTGCATGGTTCCCCTTCCCCCTCCATACAGTTACTGTGGCATACTCACTGCCCCAGCCATGCGGAATGTCCCTCGGTGTTTTCCCTTCTTCCTGGTTTCCGGCAGTGCGCCTAGTGCAAGCGCGCCCTCCCCTGCTCTAAGAGGGGCAGTGCGCACACATTGTTAAATGCCCCCAGCCAATGGCTGAAAGGCATCTATTAAGAGTACACCTGCATGATGGTGCCCAGCCTATAGCTGGGAGGCATCTTGCATAAAATGCACCCTACCCAATAGGGAGGTGCCACGCAACACACAGAATCATGAGGTAGTGTGGTTGTCTACTAATGAGGTGTTAGGTCCCTAGGTCTTCGTGTGGCCAGTGTCCTGTTCCCAAGGTCCTAGTGTGGCCAGTGTCTTGAACCCGAACCCCTGGTCATGATGTGGTCAGTGTCCTGAACCCAAACCCCTGGTATTGGTGTGGCCAGTGTCCTGAACCCGAATCCCTGGTCCTGGTGTGGCCATGTCTTGAACCTGAACCCCTGGTCCTGGTGTGGCTAGTGTCTTGAACCTGAACCCCTGGTCACGGTGTGGTCAGCGTTCTGAACCCAAACCCCTGGTCCTTGTGTGGCCAGTGTCTTGAACCTGAACCCCTGGTCCTGGTGTGGCCAGTATCCTGAACTTGAAGTCCCTGGTCCTTGTGCAGCCAGTACTGAACCCGTAGTCCTTGCTCCTTGAGCAGCCAGTACCTGAATCAGTATCCAAGACCTGTGTGTCTGACTGTGTGCAGAAGACATGTTCTGCAGTGGATGCTGACCTTAGTAGTCTGAATGGAGCCTGAGTCGTGTCCGTGTCAGTAACCATTCTGCAGAGGATCCAGAACCTATTAGTCTGAAGGGAGCTCTAGTCCTTTACGTGTCTGCGTACCTGATCCCTGGGGTTGACAGCCGCAGTACAAGGGACTGCCTAGGTGTGGTACCTGGCTGCTACCTGCATACAAACCTGACTCTACCATCAGGAGCTCCAGTGAACACCTGGTAGCGCCATCTGCATGCATAACAGTTTGTTTGGCCATGGGTTCCACTGATCCCCAGTCCTCCATGCGCCCAGGGCTGTGTCAGCAGCTGAGCTCCTAGCGAGAAAGCCAGGAAAAAATTTTGTTCTATTTGCAGACATTAGATGCCCAATTTGAAGCCCTGATGTCAGCTGTGCCAGCCCAAGTAGCAGTGCCTACGACTGTGCCTATTTAATCTGAAACGTATGCTCCTGGAGTGAAACCCATCCTGTCTGATCCACCATGGTACTATGGGGATCTGAAGCAGCACTATGAAGTTTTGGGCCATCAGTTTTCTTCCGATTGTGTTAAGGTGTTATTCCTAATGTCCTACCTAGAAGGAGATGCCCTAGCATGACTCAATCCCCTATGGGAAAAAGGGGCTTCTATCAATTTAATTCATAAAAAAAGATACATGTTCTATGTATCGCTTTTTATGAATTTTATCTTAAGTAAATTTCTGAAGATCTGTAATACTTCTATCTTTTGCCTGTCTTTTGGGAGCGCTGAATAGACTGGATGAATTTTTTTATTGTTGCCTGATCTTCACTCCACGGTCTCCTGGCTGAGAGATCCGTTGTATCCAGACTATAGCTGCACATCAAGGAGACAAGGCATCTCAGTCAGACCTAAAGGTCGATACGCTATGCCACAAGCTACATCAAAGGTGAGCAAATCAGCTTTTATTTTATAAAAAAAAGAGTTGAACTAAACCATCTGCACTTAGATCTGCGCCCGTGTTTTTTGTCTTTCTCCCTCTCCTAGACCCTATAGCCTTGGGGTCATATACCTCTGCTTAAAGACTGGAAGGGATTTAGTAAGAGTACACCTGCAAGATGGCTCCCAGCCAATAGCTGGGACGCATCTTGTATAAAAGGCAACCTCCCCAATAGGAAGGTGCCAAGCAACACAGAGAATCTTTAGGTAGTGTAGTAGCCTACTAATTAGTAGAGATGAGCGTTGTTCTACTCGAACTGTTCGCCAATCTCAAATTCGAGCTGTTTTGGGCGGTGTTCGAGCCGTTCGGCGAACACGAACGATTTGAGAAAAATTCGGCTGTTCGAGGTTATGTTCGATAACTGTTCGTGCACCAAAATCATAACTGGATTTTTTCTCAGTAATGATGAAAATTAATGTTAATACGCAGTTTGAGTGTACAGCGGGGTGGGGGGAGGGGCAGGGGATGGATCTCTGCAGGAATAATGAAGATCTCCATTTTTTTTCTCTTTCCCGCATTTACAGTGGGGAGGTGCAATCTGTCAGCCTATCAGCAGCGCACACACGGAGCGAAGTGCTTTTTTCACACAAGCAAGGGCATGTGTCATTGGCAGTGTATGTCACATGTCCTTGCCCTATAAGACCAAGCCATTTTCCCCGTCGCCACCATTTTCTCACTGCTGCAGCTGCGTGTTAGACGGCACCGCTGTTGCTGTGTGCGCTATACCTTGTTAATTTCAAGCCAATTTTCGCACAAATCTACAGATAGCTTGGGAGTAGGGAATAGTTGTGATTGCAGTCCTTTTAAGGACTAGGTTACAGCATTTCCTACGACTTTTATCAGGCAGGTCTGTGCTCTTAAATAGATAGATTGTGGGAGTAAAGACTAATTGTAATTGCAGTCCTTTTCAGGACTAGGTTACATCAGTTCCTATCAGTTTTTGCCAGGCAGATCTGTGCCAGTGCTGTGCAAGTTTTTTTCACAGCATTTGGCTGAATCTAGCAAAGCTAATCCTTTTTGGCCTATTGCAGAGTGTGTTAGTCAGTGGAGTAGCCTATCTGTGTTGCAAGATATACCACCTGTGTATAGAATACCAATTTTTTTACTGCACCTAGTGAAGTAAAATCTTTTGGGCATAGCATCATTCTATTAGTCCATCTATACTGACCTCCATCAGGTTGCAAATTGAATATAATTTTTTTCTTCATCTAGCTCTGAAAAAATATTTGGGCTTCTAGCAGTGTGTGGGACTTGTTCTATTAGTCCATCTATACTGACCTCCATCAGGTTGCAAACTGAATATAATTTTTTTCTGCATCTAGCTCTGAAAAAATATTTGGCCTTCTAGCAGTGTGTGGGACTTTCTCTATTAGTCCATCTATACTGACCTCCATCAGGTTGCAAACTGAATATATTTTTTTTCTGCATCTACCTCTGAAAAAATATTGGGCTTCTAGCTGTGTGTGGGACTTGTTCTGTTAATCCATCTATACAGACCTCCATCAGGTTGCAAACTGAATATAATTTTTTTCTGCATCTACCTCTGAAAAAATATTTGGGCTTCTAGCAGTGTGTGGGACTTGTTCTATTAGTCCATCTATACTGACCTCCATCAGGTTGCAAACTGAATATATTTTTTTTCTGCATCTACCTCTGAAAAAATATTGGGCTTCTAGCTGTGTGTGGGACTTGTTCTATTAATCCATCTATACAGACCTCCATCAGGTTGCAAACTGAATATAATTTTTTTCTGCATCTACCTCTGAAAAAATATTTGGGCTTCTAGCTGTGTGTGGGACTTGTTCTATTAGTCCATCTATACTGACCTCCATCAGGTTGCAAACTGAAAATAATTTTTTGCCTGCATCTAGCTCTGAAAAAATTTTTGGCCTTCTAGCAGTGTGTGGGACTTTCTCTATTAGTCCATCTATACTGACCTCCATCAGGTTGCAAATTAAAAATAATTTTTATCTGCATCTACCTCTGAAAAAATATTTGGGCTTCTAGCAGTGTGTGGGACTTGTTCTATTAGTCCATCTATACTGACCTCCATCAGGTTGCAAATTAAAAATAATTTTTATCTGCATCCAGCTCTGAAAAAATATTTGGCCTTCTAGCAGTGTGTGGGACTTTCTCTATTAGTCCATCTATACTGACCTCCATCAGGTTGCAAATTAAAAATAATTTTTTGTCTGCATCTAGCTCTGAAAAAATATTTGGCCTTCTAGCAGTGTGTGGGACTTTCTCTATTAGTCCATCTATACTGACCTCCATCAGGTTGCAAACTGAATACATATTTTTTCTGCATCTACCTCTGAAAAAATATTTGGGCTACTAGCTGTGTGTGGGACTTTCTCTATTAGTCCATCTATACTGACCTCCATCAGGTTGCAAACTGAATATAATTTTTTTCTGCATCTAGCTCTGAACAAATATTTGGCCTTCTAGCAGTGTGTGGGACTTTCTCTATTAGTCCATCTATACTGACCTCCATCAGGTTGCAAATTAAAAATAATTTTTATCTGCATCTACCTCTGAAAAAATATTTGGGCTTCTAGCTGTGTGTGGGACTTGTTCTATTAGTCCATCTATACTGACCTCCATCAGGTTGCAAACTGAATATAATTTTTTTCTGCATCTAGCTCTGAAAAAATATTTGGCCTTCTAGCAGTGTGTGGGACTTTCTCTATTAGTCCATCTATACTGACCTCCATCAGGTTGCAAACTGAATATATTTTTTTTCTGCATCTACCTCTGAAAAAATATTGGGCTTCTAGCTGTGTGTGGGACTTGTTCTATTAATCCATCTATACAGACCTCCATCAGGTTGCAAACTGAATATAATTTTTTTCTGCATCTACCTCTGAAAAAATATTTGGGCTTCTAGCTGTGTGTGGGACTTGTTCTATTAGTCCATCTATACTGACCTCCATCAGGTTGCAAACTGAAAATAATTTTTTGTCTGCATCTAGCTCTGAAAAAATATTTGGCCTTCTAGCAGTGTGTGGGACTTTCTCTATTAGTCCATCTATACTGACCTCCATCAGGTTGCAAATTAAAAATAATTTTTATCTGCATCCAGCTCTGAAAAAATATTTGGCCTTCTAGCAGTGTGTGGGACTTTCTCTATTAGTCCATCTATACTGACCTCCATCAGGTTGCAAATTAAAAATAATTTTTATCTGCATCCAGCTCTGAAAAAATATTTGGCCTTCTAGCAGTGTGTGGGACTTTCTCTATTAGTCCATCTATACTGACCTCCATCAGGTTGCAAATTAAAAATAATTTTTTGTCTGCATCTAGCTCTGAAAAAATATTTGGCCTTCTAGCAGTGTGTGGGACTTTCTCTATTAGTCCATCTATACTGACCTCCATCAGGTTGCAAACTGAATACATATTTTTTCTGCATCTACCTCTGAAAAAATATTTGGGCTACTAGCTGTGTGTGGGACTTTCTCTATTAGTCCATCTATACTGACCTCCATCAGGTTGCAAATTGAATGTAATTTTTTTCTGCATCTATCCCAGCCAATAGTTTTGGCCTAATACCACAGTTTGGCCACTCAGCTCTGCTCGGTTCCCATCCATTGTTTTTTTGTGCAAACAACTCCAGAGTTGTGAATTAGTTAACCACCAAAATGAGTGGAAAAAGGCCTGCTGCTGGTGGAAAGGGGAATAGGCGTGTTGGGAAGGGGAAAAAAGGTTGTGTCCGTGGGGTAGGTGTTAAAGCAACAGTAACATCTGCAGAAGAAAGACCATCTTCCAGCCAAACTAAAATGTCTACTTCTTTTAGCGGACAATGTGATAAGATCCCTTTCTTACGGCCACGCCAATCGCTACAAATTCCAGATGAGGCACAAAAACAGCAGGTGCTTCAACGGATATCAAGTGCTCCTTTAAGTGGGCTCTCCTCCACATCAACTTCAACATCACAAATACTCCAGTCCTCAAAGGTGTCACCCCAATCGCACTTGCTTTCTCACAGCTCCCAAATCTCCAGCTGCCCGTCTGAGTATGAGGTAGAACAGATGGTTGAGTCTGCAGAGCTGTTTACTCATACTATAGCCTGGGAATCAGAGGTCGACTCCAGCGCTTCTGTGAATCCAGACGAGGAAATGATCTGCACTGATGCCCAGAATCTTTATGAGTCGGATCCAGGACCAGACGCAGAAGGTTCTGACCATAATGTAGACCCTCATTCCCAAACTGTAACTCCTGTTGGTGGAGACAATGAGGAAGACGATGATGAGTCTCAAATACCTGATTGGAGCGACAACTTTAGTTTTTTGTCAGGGCAGGAACAGGTTGGCTCTGAGGACGACGAGTGTGATAACGCACAGGATGATGATGATGAGGTTGGAGATCCCACTTACTGTCAACCCACAGTCAGCCAAGTGATGAGGTCAGCAGAGGAAGTGGAGGAAGATGCTAGTGACGACGAGGTCAGGTTGCGCCTTCCTGGACAGAGACGTAGTACTGGAAGCACGTCAACAACTGCATCCTCAAACACAACTCTGCCTCTCACCACAAGTCGTGGTGGCTCTTCAGGTCGCATGGGTGCTAAGCCTTGCATAGCCTGGGCATTTTTTCAGATCGATAAAGATGACCCAACTCGTGTTATCTGTAACATTTGTCAGCAAAAGCTAAGTAGAGGCCAAAAAATACATAGTTTGAGTACTTCATGCATGAACCGGCAAATGGACATGAAGCATAAGTTGCAGTGGGAAGCTCAGTGTGCTACAATGCGGCCTAGCCGGCCGGGCCAACCACCGTCTGCCATATCTTGTGCATCCGCGGCCTCTTCATCCTCTGTGACTGGGGGGACAGCAGTCACACCTGTTTTGGGGCACAGACCTGCCACCTCTTTACCCGCAACAGCCAGCGTGATTGGCAGGTCATCATTTTCTTTGGAGGTGGTAACACCAGCTGGTGTTGAGCGCTGTCCGACATCGATAGCACCACCTTTGGATCAAGGCAACCTAACATGTCCGCCTGCATCTTCCTCACAGACCGGCAGTTTGCCGGGGACACGCTTATCAACCCCGTCTAAGCACAATAGCCAGCCCTCGGTCCCTCAGATGTGGACAAGTAAAAGACCATTTCCTCCTAGCCATGAGAAAGCTAAGAGGTTGAATTTCACCATCTGCAAGCTCTTGGCTACAGAAATGCTGCCTTTCCGCCTGGTGGACACAGAGGATTTTCGAGACCTTATGTCCGTCGCAGTGCCCCAGTACCAGATGCCCAGTCGGCACTACTTCTCAAAGAAAGGTGTGCCTGCGCTCCACCAGCATGTCGCACACAACATCACCGCTTCTTTAAGAAACTCTGTGTGTGACAGGGTGCATTTCACCACAGACACTTGGACGAGTAGGCATGGACAGGGGCGTTACATGTCGCTGACTGGGCACTGGGTAACTATGGTGACAGCAGGACAAGGGGCTGCTGTCCAAGTCTTGCCGTCCCCACGAGTTGTGCGTCAATCCTCTTTTTGTCAAAGTTCCTCCACTGCTTCTGCCTCCTCAACCTCCTCTCGGTCTTCCACCTGCACCCAAAGCCTGTCTGGTCATGCCATAAGCTTTCTAACTGCGCAGAAGGGATCCTGCACACCTCCTTACTATGCTGGCAGTAGGGCTCAACGTCATCAGGCGGTTTTTACTTTGAAATGTCTGGGAAATGTGAGTCACACAGCTGAGGAGTTGTGGTCAGCTCTGGAGAACCAATTTCATGAATGGTTGTCTCCACTGGACCTGAAACCAGGGAAGGCCGTGTGCGACAATGCTACAAACCTGGGTGCGGCCCTTCGCCGGGGCAATGTCACACACGTGCCTTGTATGGCTCACGTGTTGAACCTGGTTGTCCAGCAATTTTTAGCCCACTATCCCAGACTAGATGGCCTTCTGCAGAGGGCACGGTCGCTGTGTGCTCATTTCCGCTGTTCGCATCCCGCAGCTCAGCGACTTATATCTCTACAGAAGTCATTGGGCCTGCCACTTCACCGGCTAAAATGCGATGTGCCTACCCGGTGGAATTCAACTCTGCACATGTTGCAGCGACTGTGGCAGCACCGACAAGCCCTGGTGCAATACGTTCTGACGTATAGCCTGGGCCAACAAGATCCGCAGGTGGGGCAAATCACGCTGGAGGAGTGGTCTCAGATCAGGGACCTATGCACCCTTCTGCCCAGTTTTGAAATGGCGACGAAGATGTTTAGTGCTGACGATGCCATTATCAGCATGACTATTCCGGTGATTTACATGCTGGAGCACATGTTAAACAGAATTCGGAGTCAGGTGGTGGCACAAGAGGAGGGGGAGGAAGTAGAGGAGGAGGAGTTGTATGCGGA
This sequence comes from Phyllobates terribilis, assembly GCF_046119375.1. Taxonomy (NCBI): domain Eukaryota; kingdom Metazoa; phylum Chordata; class Amphibia; order Anura; family Dendrobatidae; genus Phyllobates; species Phyllobates terribilis. The sequence continues at coordinate 606,682,027 of NW_027362764.1, forward strand.
AGGGCTAACATCTGCAAGGTCAAGACGGTCGGCAGCACCAAGGCGGCAGGCATGTGAGGGTGGGGGAGATGGTTTTACCAGGGCGCATGGTAGCAGCCAAACTAGTGAGGAAGGTGCAGGAGCCCAGGAAGAAGTGGAGGACGAACTGATGGAAGACTCATCAGATGAGGGAGACCTTGATCACATTTCTGTTGTGCGAGGTTGGGGGGAGAGGACAGAGGAAGGAAGCATGATTGTTACCTCGCCACCAACACAACAGGGACTTGGTGTTCCTGGATGCGCAACACACATGAGTGCCTTCTTGCTGCACTACCTGCAACATGACCCTCGAATTGTGAGAATTAGAAATAATCCTGACTACTGGGTTGCCACACTGTTAGATCCCCGGTACAAAAGTAAATTTGCAGAAATTATTCCTGCCATAGAAAGGGATGCACGCATGCAGGAGTATCAGCAGAGACTGTTGCAGAATCTTACATGTGCTTTTCCACAAAACACCAGTGGTGCACGTAGTGAATCTCACAGTTCCAACTTGCCAACCGTGGGACCGTCAAGTGTTCAGCACTCAAACCGTAACAGAACCACAGTATCTGCTGGTAACATCAATTTTGCGGAATCATTTCACCACTTTTTTAGCCCATCCTTTGCAAGGCCACAGGAGACAAGAAGTCTGACACATAGTCAACGCCTAGAGACGATGGTACAGGAGTATCTCCAAGTAAACATTGAAGCCATGACTGTGTCACTGGACCCTTGCTCTTTTTGGGCTTCCAATCTGGATAAATGGCCGGAACTAGCCACTTACGCCTTGGAGATCTTGTCATGCCCCGCAGCCAGCGTTCTGTCTGAACGTGTGTTCAGCGCTGCTGGTGGTGTGCTGACAGATAAGCGCACGCGGCTCTCCACTGATAATGTAGACAGACTCACGTTCATAAAGATGAACAAATCATGGATCCGAAATGACTTTTCTACCCCTGTGTCATCCTGGGGAGAGTAAAAGCTTGATGATTGGTTAAAATCACCCTACCAACCGTTTTAAGCTTTCAAATTACTAATCATGTTTATCTGTATCTTGACTGGAAAATAATTTGGGCTTTGTAGCAGTGTGCAGCACTGATCCTATTAGCCCATCTATACTAAGCTCCACCAGATTTAAAATTAATAATAATTTTTAGCTGCATCTAGCCCGGAAAATAATTTTGGGGCTCCGAGATGCGCAAGACACATAAGTGCCTTCTTGCTGCACTACCTGCAACATGACCCTCATATTGTCAGAATTCGAAGTAATCATGACTACTGGGTTGCCACACTCTTAGATCCCCCAAACTTTTCGATCAACCTTTTCATTTTAATAAAGACCAAAAAAATGGTCATTTTTGAAATTATAAGCATTAGCAGGTTATTAGAAACTGAAATCAAACAGTTTTCAACTCAAAACTTTATTCTAGGTGATGTTACATTTTCACATAGGACCCCTTGTTCGAAAGGAGCTTCTGAACTCTCGTCCATTGAATTTGTCAGGTTTTGGATGGTTTCTGCTTCAATTGTTTTGCATGAGGACAGAATACCCTCCCAGAGCTGTTGCTTAGATGTGAACTGCCTCCCGCCATCATAGACACTCCTTTTGATGATGCTCCAGAGGTTCTGAATGGGGTAGAGGTCAGGGGAGCATGGGGGTCACACCATAAGTTTGTCCCCCTTTATGCGCATATCAGCCAGAGATGCAGATGTTTTATGTGCAGCATGAGATGGTGCATTATCATGCAAAAAAAAATGATCTTGCTGTGAAATACATGGTTCTTCTTCTTGAACCATGGCAGGAAGTGAAAAAATCCACATACATTATGGAGTTCATCTTTAGCGCCTTCAGGGATCCTAAAGGGGCCGACAATCTCTCTCCCCATGATTCCAGCCCAAAACATTACTCCACCCCCTCCTTGTTGGCGCTGTAGCCGTGTTTGCGTGGGGTGTCCATCAACCAGCCATCCTCCACTCCATCCATCTGGACCATCGAGCGCTGCACGGCACTCATCCGTGAACAAAACAGTTTTGAAATCAGTCTTCATGTAATGTTTGGCCCACTGGAGCCGTTTCTGCTTGTGTGAAGTGGATAGAGGAGGTCGACAGGATGGCATATGCACAGCTGCAAACCTCTGAAGGACCCTGCATCTTGTTGTGCGGGGGACGTTGGAGGCACCAGCAGCTTCAAAAACTTGTCTGCTGCTATGACAAGGCTTTTTTGCCGCTGCTCTTTTAACCTGACGTAATTGCCTGTAGGAAAGAGTCCTCAATTTGCCCTTATCAGCACGCACACGCGTGTACTGTGAATCAGCTACATACTTCTTGATTGCCAAGACACTTCATCCTGATCATCGCACAATGTTGATTGTAGTCATGCCTTGACCTAAACACTCCACAATTTGTTGCTTCTCAGCAGCCAACACATCCTTTTTCTTTCCCATATTGGCAGAAAATGTAGGCTGCTTAATAATGTGAGACAGCCTTCTTAAGTAGTCTTGCCTTTCATTGGACACACCTGCCAAACTAATTAGCACAGGTGTCTGCAATTGCTTACAGTGATATAAAGAGCCCTGACACACATCACCATCAATGAGTTTAACTGACAAACAAACAAATTCTTCCCTTATCACTCCTAAACACTTTTTGCATAATAATTTGGAACACAGTGTACATGTGCTTTTCCACAAAACACCAGTGGTTCACGTAGTGAATCTTACAGTTCTAACTTGCCAACCGTGGTCTGTATGGAGTTGTTCAATAAAGGGCCCAAAATTAAGATAACATAGATGGGAGAGGTCTCTATGAATAGGAATTCCTAAGTTTTTGATACCCTGTGAGGGCCAGGCAAAGGGAAAGTTGGACTGGATGGAATCCTATATGGATTTGGGGAGGGAGACATTGAGGGCCTCAGACTTCGCTGCATTGATTTTAAAATTTGACCATGTAACAAAGTGATCTATTTCAGCCATAACAGCATGGATGGATATATGTGATTGAGTGATATATACTAGTACATCATCAGCAAATAGAGAGCACTTGCACTCGGTGCCTCCCACCTCAATCCCCCTAATATTGGGGTTATGGCGAATTGATGAGAGCAGGTGCTCCGTCACTAGGATGTATAAGAGAGGGGACAGAGGACATCCCTGCCTTGTCCCATTGGTGATTGTGAAAGGTGATGAAAATGTTCTGATGCACCCCCTGGACCTTGGGACACCCGGAGCCGGACCCTTTTTGGTGGATGCTGGTGGTTGTAGTCTTCGTGGCGGCGACCCGGTTCCGTGGCTCAGGGTGGTCAAACCAGTGGCGGAACTATTTATGTGGTTTTGATGTTTAAATGTCCGACTACGCCACCCGTGGATTGCGGTCAGAGTGAACCGCCGCTGCAGGGCAGACCGCTGAGGCTGGTGTTGTGGGTGCAGCAGAGCGTAGCATAACTCCCCACGGGAGGAGTATAGCCTCAGGGCAGTGTATGCGGAGGATGGGGGTGATGGTGCAGGGCAGCAGCAGTAACGACACGGAGTCAGTGATGCAGTCCAGGGCCTTTACTCACAGTTCTTATTATCCAGACCACGTCTGCAGGTAACGGCTTCCCACGTCGTACTGTGCTCACCAGGTGAGGGGCTCAGACAACTCCCAGATCACTTTGGAGCGCTTCACAGGACCCCCTTTGTGTGTCCTTTGTCTGGCCTTTCTTACCAACCCTTCTGTCCGGCTGCCTCGGGCCTCCTCTTGGTAAACTTGGCGCCAGTTTCCCTGACCCTATGTGCTGCCCTCCTAGCGGGTGTAGCGAGGGGCTGCGCCACATAAAATGTCACAGCCTCCGGTTTCTAGCTGAGGGTCGTTTCCTGCCTCCACTAGTTTCGGGGACCGGTCTCCCCCTTTGGCCTGACCCCTCCATGCAGGTGGATTCGGGCGTGCGGTGGCGACTCGCCCGTCCGCACCCCTGGGATCCCTTCATTCCTTGTTCCTGGAGCCTTCTCCGCTCCTCTTCCTTCCTTCTCCCTCTTCCAGGCCTGGGCCTCAGTTACTAGGCCCACCTCCGGAGCAGAGCTCATGCAGAGCCCCTGCTCCCTGCCACTTCTGCTCAGACTTCTCTGCACTGAACTAAGATGGTGCCCACCTTTTATACTCCCTTCTCAATGCACCCAGGAACTGCTTCCTCCCTGCTCCTGCACTACAGGGTTCCCCTTCCTCAGTGTTCCCTCCCCCCACTCCAGCCAGGGACAGGGACTGTCGTTCCCATCTCAGGGGCATATTGGTCGCCCTGCCCCACGGCAATGTGGTGTAATGCATGCAGGTGTCGTGTCCTGATCCACACTCCATCCTTACCTGAGAGTGAGATATCACACCTCTGGGTGAGGTGCAATACCTCTGTAGCAACCGAGCCCTCAGGGTGCTACAGTTCCATTTATCTTCAGCCTAGGTGACGTATTGTGATACAGGGCCGTGATTTTGGCTATAAAAGGGTCCCCTAGACCCCTACCCCAAGCTTTTTAAGAGAATCATATATGGCGTGCCAGGAGACTCTATGGAATGCTTTCTCAGCATCCAACGAGAGTATCTAATTACAAATCTTTAACTGCATCTAGCCCAGGAAATACTTTGTGCCTAGTAGCAGTGTCTGCTAGTCAGCGGATTATCCCGGCTGTTAAGCAAGCTACACCACCTGTAGTTTGGACACTTAATTTTTTCAAATGAAATGCTTCGGGACCACGGGATACTCAGTGAAGAGCATCAGGAGGCACCCCAAGGCATAGGGGCTGGGACTGGCAGTAGGATGCCTTGCGGTGGACAGCCGAGCTCGATCCTTATAAAAGCTTTTTAACTGCAGCAGCTTTAGTGGACGCTACTGGAGCTGGAATTACGCGGCTGCTGGCATGAGACTTGCCCTCCAATAGATCCTTGTAAATGGATTTAAAGTGTATTCATTCAAATTAGAGTGCAATTTCAATTAAAAAGCTTAGAGCTGCCTCCACCACAGGGGGGCTCGCTCGACCCACCAGCGGACAGGCACCAGTATTGGGAGAGGGGGGCTGGCCGTCAGGGTTCACCGCGGCTCTGGCACAAACCCGGCGACAAGGAGGTGGCACGGGCAGGAGCGGACTGAACGTGTCGGCTTCTCACTTTTTGGATTTTAGAAGGGCATGACATGCCTATATCTGTGTCTCCCCCTCCTTTTACTCCTCCACCTCTTTTCTTTTCTCATGACTATATGTACTTGTCACTTTTCCATGTGTTAGTTGTGTCTTCTGAGCAGTTTGTCAGCTTTTGGACACCTTTGAAGGTGTTTTCTATGTGTTTCTATGTGTTTTTGTTTGCCTGCCATTGGTTTTAACGGTGTTCGAAGGTGTTCGACGAACAGTTCGACGAACAGTTCGGCGAACACACGGGTGTTCGACGAACCGAACCGAACTCGAACACTACGGGGGTGGCTCAACACTACTAATTAGTTGTTAGGTCCCCTGGTCCTGCTGTGGCCCATGTCGTGAGCCCAAACCCCTAGTCCTGGTGTAGCCAGGGTCCTGAACCTAAACCCCTGATCCTGGTGTGACCAGTATCTTGAACTGTATACCTGGTCCTTGTGCGTAACATGCAGTTGTACAACACATTATCGTCTGGCGTGTTTGTCCAATGTTTTAGGGCTTTCCGATCTCTATTGCTGAGCTGTGAGCTCTGATGTATTCACAAAATATATTACACTAATAAATACTGATTTTTAGGTAAAAAAAATTAAAATAAACAAAAAAGTACACATATTTGGTATCGTCGCATCCAGAACGACCCGATCTATAAAAGTGTCACACTAGTTAACCCTTTAAGTGAACAGCGTAAAAAAAACACATGAGAAAATATGCCTTTTCATCATACCGCTGGAAAAAGTGGAATAAAATGTGATCAAAAAGACGGATGAAAATAAAAATGGTACCGCTGAAAACGTCATTTTGTCCCACAAAAATCAAGCCGCCATACAGCTCCATCAGCTGAAAAATTAAAAAGTTACAGCGTTCAGAATAAAGTGATGCAAAGATAATTATTTTTTCTATAAAAGTTTTATTATGTAAAAGTGCAAAAACATAAACAAAAATTACATAAATGTGGTACCGCTGTAAATGTACTGACCCGAAGAATAAAGCTGCCTTATCAATTTTACGACACAAGTAACAACAACAACAAAAAATCCTGAATTGTTGGTTTTTGTTCATTCTGCCTCCCAAAAATCAGAATAGAAAGCGCTCAAAAAATTTAATTTGCCTGAAAATGGCACCTATAAAAACGTCAACTCGTTCCGCAAAAAACAAGCCCTTACATGACCCTGTCGGCCGAAATATGGAAAAATTATAGCTCTCTAAATATGGCGATGCAAACATTAGTTTTTTCAAAAAAAGTGTCTTTTAGTGAGTGACAGCTGTCAGTCATAAAAACCCGCTATAATTCTGGTATCGCTGTAATCGCACCGACGCGAAGAATAAAGTCGCCTAATCACTTTTATACTGCACGAGGAATGGGATAAAAAATAAAAACAATTCTTCACCTGCTGCAGATTTGTTTATTCTGCCTCCCAAAGATTGCAGTAAGGCTCTGTGCACATTTATCCTGTGCTATGTGCTGAGCGCTTACACCGGGGTTTCCGTGTGAATCTCCGAAATAAGTGATTCAGATGGAAACCCCTGACGGAAGATTCCCAGTAATGAGGCAGATGGAGGCACCGTGGACGCTGTCTGACCTATGATTTGGCGGTGTTTGTCTTTTTAGACAATACATTTTGGGGTCCATTTTCTCCTGTTACCCTTGTAAAAATAAAAAATTGGGGGCTAAAAAAAACATTTTTGCGATTTTTTTTTTCACGTCTCTATGTTATAAACGTCTGTGAAGCACCTGGGCGTTCAAAGTGCTCATCACACATCTAGATAAGTTCATTGAGGGGTCTAGTTTCCAAAATGGGGTCACTTGTGTTTTTTTTTTGCTGTTTAGGCACATCATGGGCTATCCAAACGCAACATGGCGTTCGCTGATTATTCCAGCAAATTTTGAATTCAAAAAGTCAAATGGCGCTCCTTCCCTTCCGAACCCTGCCATGCACCCAAACAGTGGTTTTCTGCCACATATTTGGCATCAGCATGCTCAGGAGAAATTGCACAATACATTTTGGGGTCCATTTTTATCTGTTACCCTTGTGAAAATAAAAACTATTTGGTCTAAATTTAATTTTTTGTGAAAAAAAGTTAAATGTTAATTTTTTTCTTCCTCATTGCTTCAGTTCCTGTGAAGCACCTGAAGGGTTAAGGGGTGCAGTCTTTGGAATTGTGTCACTTTTGGGTATTTTCTGTAATGTAGACACCTCAAAGTCACTTCAAATGTGATGTGGTCCCTAAAAAATGGTTTTGTAAATTTTGTTGGAAAAATGAGAAATTGCTGGTCAACTTTTAACCCTTATAACTTCCTAACAAAAAAAAATTGTTTCCAAAATTGTGCTTATGTAAAGTAGACATGTGGGAAATGTTATTTATTAACTATTTTGTGTGACATATCTCTCTGATTTCAGGGCATAACAATTCAAAGTTTGAAAATTGCAAAATTTTAAAAATTTTCGCCAAATTTCTGTTTATTTTACAAATAAACGCAAGTGATATCAAATAAATTTTACCACAATCATGAAGTACAATATGTCATGAAAAAACATTCTCAGAATCAGGGGGATCCGTTGAAGCGTTCCAGAGTAATTACCTCATAAAGGGACACTGGTCAGAATTGAAAAAATTGGCCCAGTCATTAACCTACAAAGTGGCTCGGTCCTTAAGGGGTTAAACAGCCCCTGACTGTCAGACATGTTACCAGGAGTGGTCGTTTAATGCTGTAGATCGCACAGTGTAAATGGATGTTTACAAGCAACATTGTTGATAATTAAGCTCATATTAAAAAAACAATCTGGCATCTAATGTTTGAACCAATTTTGTTGTGGATCTCAAACAATATTTGTAGAGTATTAAAAAACTGAAATATCATGTTCCAAAGCAGTTGCAATAAAATATGCTTTGTGTTAATGTTGAGCAATAATAACCTTTCGCAATCCTAAATCAAAAAGCCCTGAATACAAAATTCAAAATTCAATTTCAGCAATTGTACCAAAGTTATTGCAGTCAGTGGGAGGGAATTAAAGTGTAATTAAATAATACTGCCATATAATAAATTGCTTATTGAAGTTAGTTTTATACTTTTAGCGGCTCAAGTTCATTTTTCATAAACAAACATATCATTATGAATGCGAACAGCTGCATAATTCAAACACTTCCATTATTTTCACTGAATTAAACTACAATTCTCAACATTAAGATTATCTGGTCATATTGATGAGACACAACGCTCTATCAATAAGGACCCTGCACATTGGTGCTCTTCAACATTGAAATTGCTACACCAAGAAGGAAAAGTCATGGAATTCTGAAAATGTATTCAAGCTTTACAAAGGCTTTCAATATGGTGCCACATGAAAGGTTGGTACATAAAATGAGAACAATGGGGAAATTATGTGTAATTGGATTAACAACTGACTTAGTGATAGGAAATAAAGGGTGGTTATTAATGGAATACACACTGATTGGGGCATAGCTATTAGTGGTATACCACAAGGGACAGTGTTGGGCCCTTTTTAATATAATTAGTATTGACCTTTTTGAGTGCTCTGCAGGGTAATCAAGATAGATTAGGAAAATGTAATATTACAAATAGATTTAGATAAGCTGAAGGTGTGGACCCAGAAATAGCAATTTAAGTTTAACATAGATAAATATGAGGCCATGCACTTGGACCGAGGAAACAAAAGGTATTTACTAAATAGCAAGACATTGGGTAAAACTACCAATAAAAAAGATTGGGTATATTGGTGGACAGCAAACTCAACTTTTGTGATCAGCAACAGGCAACTACTGCAAAGGCAAGGAAAATAATAATATTACCTCTCTGCAAGTCACTAGTGTGGCCACACTTAAAATGCTGCTTACAGTCTCGAGTGTACAAGGAGGACACAGCTGAAGCAGATGCTGAGAAAAACAACCAAGGTTATTAAGGCATTGGGAGAACTGCAGTACCAAGACAAGTTATGAAAATTGGGCCTTGATGCCTCTCTTGAAAAATATATAGTAATATTATAGTACTACATTTTTAGAGATGTGATGTTGATCCAGGCACAGCCAACCTTAGCCATATGCAACCTGTGTTGTCGCACACGGCACCAGCCGTCAGATTCCTTTTAGGGGTGCAGACACAGCAGGTCAGTGTCACTTCTCAGTACACTTGCTGATGATTCTGCTCCAGTTCGGGTGTACGCCTCCCCGCCTCCCAGATGCCACTCTTCTGCACTCCCTGTACAAGAGGAGCATGAAGGTATCATGACATACTGAGTGTTGTATCCCGGCTACTCGTAGCCTCGGGCACCGTGTGAGGTACTTGGGCTTCTTGTCAGTATCTGACTGACTGATTATTATTATTACTGGCAAAAAGAGATTGGAGGATCTGAGGAGCAGCATGCAATGCAATCTGAATTCCTCACCTCTGTAGCAGCAGAACTCTTTCCTTTTACCAGAGGGGAGTGAGTTGACAGTCAGGAGGGTGGGCTGACTTAACTAAAAGTGCAGCTGACTTCCATCTTTTAGCGCCCGATGAATGAATGAGTTCAGACATTTTATAATTAGAGAACACTGAAGCTGATAGTTTCCTATCAGATCTTACACAGCCTCCTGTTGTAATTGTTTGTGACTGGAGGGAGAGTTGGATTAGAGTTGCAGTTTCTATTTTTCAGAAATAAAAGGGAGGTGAAGCTGTGTTTGCAATATTCTGCAGTCTAAATTTTGAAAATTCAGCTCTGCTTTTCTGACATTACATTCATTCAAACCACTGCTGGCAAAAGAGATGGAAAATGGGAAAGCATGTATAGAAATGTGAGCACAGCAGAGCTGGGTTTGTAATGTGTAGACAATTAGTGCATATAATGTGTGCATACCACAGCTATGTCTATAATATGCATGCAGTGTAACTGTATAGGGGCAACAGGACTGTGTGTGTGTATTGTATACTATCTCCTTACCCAATACACACACAGCTCAGCCGCCCCCATACATGTGCTGCCAGATTTTTTTAATTGGGCAGCACACAGACTCATAGGGCCGATTTCATCAAATCTTTCATGTCAAAATTCTAAAGTAAAATCTTTGAAGAGTCACAAAACTTAAACGCAATTTGAACTTGTGCCTACATATTGAGACTTTAGGCGTTTTCACGTCAGTATCTCACACGGCCGACAAAATGGGCAAAACTAGGGCTAAAGGGGCACAGCAGGGGCGGAATGTCAAAGCTGGTCTAATTCACTACTGAGGTGCACACCACTCATCTGATGCTCAAGATTCATGAAGTGGTGTACACCTTCTCATGAATTGCTCCAGCACGCCTCCTCATTAAGACCGGCGAGAACAACGCCACTCTTGATAAATCGGGCTCATTGAATTTCATGGATCCATTCACACATCTGTACAGTAAACTACACATGCAAAGCACTGATTGTATATCTCATGGATATCAATCTATCTCTATCTTTGCACATCTTTAACACCTAAACATCTGTCATTCCAATTCCAGTACATGACGCACGGATGGTGCACATGGACAAATTTAGCACCTGTACTGCTTTTTCCAGTACCGGAAATATCAGGATGTGTGAAGAAGGCCTTAAAGGGGTTTTCCAGTCCAAACCAATGAGTCTGCTGTCACTCTGTTTGATTTCAGACTTATGAATCCCCCCAGCGAGTGCACTGTGCATTGTGGGGACTCGCCGGTTTCTGACCCGGGACCGGAGGGTATGTGACGCGCCCCCTGGGCCGTGGGGTACTCGGTGCCGGGCCGGTCATTGCTAGGGGAGATGTCACAGTGACGGTGACCCGGTCCGTGACCCAGGGCGGTCAATAAAAGGGGATATTTACAGGGGAATTAAAGTTCTTATATACAGTTCGTGACGCCACCTGTGGTATGCAGCTAAAGGAAGCCGCCGCTGCGGAGCAGGTCCTCTTGAGCTGTTGTTAATGCAGCAGAGTTGGTTTAGCTCTCCACAGGTAGAGCTTAGCTCCAGGGCAGTGTAGAAGTTAAAGATGTTGCGGTGTAGTGCAGGTGGTGATGGCGCAGCAATAATTTCGCAGAGACAGTGGGGTGCAGTCTTCAGAGTTTACTCACAGTTGATAAGTTCCTCAGGTTACACTTTCCGGATGGCGACCTCCCACGTCGCACTGCGGTAACCAGGCAGGGGTTCAGCAAACTCCCAGGTGTTTCAAGAGTGCGTGACAGGACCCCCTTCTATATGCCCTTCTCAGCCATCTTCCTGCGCTGGCCCTCACCCTTCTTGCCCTACGCCTCGCCAAACAATGTCCCAAGCAGGTATCATCGGATCTTTCTGGGCAACCTGGAGTTCCCTGGATCCTGTGTGGTTACCTTTTTGGCGACTTGAGTGCGGTTGTGGCAACTGCACCCTGAAAGTACAGAAGCGTCCGGTTTCCAGTTGAACTTTGTAATTCTCACTGATTAGGGGCCGGTCCCCTCTGCGGCTTGATCCCTCCAGCGCCTGGCAGATTCGGGCGTACGGGTAGCCTCCAGCACTGCCCATACCCTTGGGATCCCTTCTTCATTCCTGCAGCCTTTCTCCTGCTCCTCTCCTCCTCAGTCTGTCATGGGCCTCTCTCCAGGCCCTCCTCCTGAGCAGAGCTCCTGCTCCCTCTACTTCTCCTCTCAGACTCCACTGATGACTAATCTGTCCTTTCGAGATGGCTTCTCTCTATATACTATCCCTTACAAGTGCTCCCCTGATTTACTTCTTCCACCCACACCCACTACATGGTTACCCCTACTTTGGTTCCCCCCACTCCAGCCAGGGACAGGGAAGCGACGCATCTTGCCCCTCCTGCTGGTCTGGAGTAGTGTAGTGTTGGATGCAGGTGTTAGGGTCCCGGGCAGCACTCTATCCTTACCTGAGAGTGAGATACCACACCTCTGGGTGAGAAGCAGTACCTCTGTGGCGACTGAACCCGCTCGTGCTCCACATATGTATGAGTTATACATACTCCCGGCCAGTGGGTGTGGCCTTGCTCTCCAAACACTTGTATGGAGTGCGGCTGCGCCGTCTAGTCAACCACGCTCACTGGTCGGCATTGTCATTAGACTCATACATACCCTCCGGTCCCGACTCAGAAACCGGCGAATCCCCGCAGCGCACAGTGCGTGAATAGTGGCAAGCAGTTTTTCCCCATATGTTGAATGGTGGCCTCCAGTAACCCCCCACACTAAAGGGTGGCCCTGGTATTCCCTCTACACTAAATGATGGTTCCCAGTATTCATCCCAAACTGAATGGTGGCCCCCAGCACCCCCCACTGAATGGTGGCCCCCACACTGTACGATGCCCCACGGTAACCCCCCACAGTGTGTGATGACCCACAGTATTCCCCTCCACACTGTATGATGGCCCCCAATATTCGCCCCCACACTGAATGGTGGCTCCCAGTATTCCTTCCCACACTGAATGGTGGCAGCCAGTAGTCCTCCACACTGTATGGAAAGGCCTCAGTAGTCCACCCACTCTGTATGGATGGCCGCAGTAGTCCTCCCACAAGCACTATTAAAATTAAATAAATAATAATAAAAAAATCTTATAGTCACCTAACCTGAAGAGTCCGCTTCCAGACAGGACAATGGCATGGGCAGTGATGTCATTGCGCCAGGGCAGGCAGAGTCGTGTCGTGATGACATCATCACACCATCCCGCCCCCTGCCTCGCCCGTGCGTCTCCCTGCCTTTCTGTAGAATGGAGAGTGGTAGTGTAGGTATGTTTCCCTGCTCCACTACAGTTTAACTGTATCGGTCTGCTGTGCACGCTGATGCAGTTTAAAGTGCCTGTAGCTCCGAGTGGGCCCATGTGAGTGTAGGGCCCAGGGCGGCCGCATCCTCTTCCCAACTAGTAGCTATGCTACTGACTGCAGAGCTAGTAAATGCTATAAAACAATAGGAGAGAAGGTGGCAGTTCTGAGAACATTAAAATAATCAGAAGTATTCAGTTGTAGGCTAAGTAACAACCATATGACAACTATGTCCATAAAACCTTACAAACCAAATCAGTCAATATCCTGTTCCGTTAGTATTGCTGACAAATTGCATTTATCTTCCTCCCTTATCATAACCTCTCATTCCTGTATAGAGGACTTCTCTTGTGCTGCACCTGTACCTGAATAATAAATAGGGGCAATGAACAATGAGTATTGGAGGTCTTACTTTAGCAAAATAATGTATTGAAATTTACTCTCCAAATCCAAGCTGTGTTTTTAGTACCAGTACGAACAGGTTTTTATTTGCCTTTGAGCTTGGAGGAATGAAGTATATTTGAGCGCGGGGCGCTGACGTCAGCTTCCTGTGGGAGCTATATGTGGCTAGGACTTGCTGAGTAACTGCAGGAGTCAGAGCTGGGATTATTACTGCTGACCAGAGTTTGTCTGGCTCAGGATCAATCTGTGAAGTTGGACAGGATCATGCCTGACACAGTGAACAGGACGGAATAAGGGAAAGAGTCAAGCTCTGGCTCCAGTCTGTCGGCCCACTGAGCAGGTTGATGAATGGGCTGAGCTTTAAGAGCATGCCACCCAGGCCAGTTCACTGCAGCCACAATAAGTTACAGTTACCCAGGATCTCTCCTTCACCTTCCTCCCTCCCTGTTTCTTCTTACAGCATAAACACTGGCTCTCTGACTGTCTTCAAAGTACAATCTTGTCGCTGTGGGAGTTTGTGGCAGACAAGGATCGCCCTGCTTCTGGCATGGTCACTGAGCCTGGCAAATAAACACTGCTGTGTTTTTGGTTTTTCAAGGCAAAACAGGTCTTCTAATCTGTCAGGACTTTGTTCCCAAAGACGGCATTAAATCCCCCACATAGTTACTATGCAACCTGCCTTGTGTGTGCAACTGCGAATAACATAGGAGGAACTTAAACATCATTTTTTTATTGTACCCTGTTAACATTTTTCTTAAGAGTCTTTCCAAACAGAAAGGTTATGCTGTCATCCCAAAGGAGAATTGTGCTGGAGACATGAAATCTTCCCACCAGCCGCCATTCTTCTGGCATATGTTTTCATTTTTACAGATGATTTCATTTGTAATGTGATTTTTTTTTATTATTATTTTTTTTCATACAAACTTACACAAGAACAGATCCACTCTTTTCTTAGCTATTCTTTATGGCCTCTTTATATCTACATTCTGCTTTTTGTCTACTTTACTATTCATTCATACATTCATTTAGGGTGATCTCACAGAAGTGTGATTATTAGTTTATTAGTTAAGTGCTCCTTTTATGTGTAATTAATTTACGCCAAAAAATATAAAATATGCAGCAACAAGCAACTGCAACAACGAAAACAGCTGAGAGGAAAGTGTGGTGTTGTGTTCAGAGTCTAGCGTTTGTACCACAGAAAGGCTGAGGCTATACCACATTTGATTCTGCAAAATTTACAGTAACATTTGTGGGATTACCCCAACCTCAGTGTTTACACCATTGTTCACAGCTACAAACCAATGGTGAAATAGTATTCCACAGTTGGGTGCTATTTTGAAAATTTACATCATTGTTATTTTCAGGAACTGTCTTTATTCCAATGTGATTAGTTGCAAGAGGTCATTTTGCACAGATCTGCTCTTGCCTCAACTTTCTAGATTAGAGATGCCTGTAAACCCATCAGTTTAAATGGTAAACTCACGAGGTGAGGTGGATCCTCTAAGCTCCAGGTCAGGGTGGGCAGACAGATCCTGGACATTGATGTAGCAAGTTGGAAGGCATGTGGGCAAAGAACACCTGGCACAAACAGGAATCTCAAGAGCAGCAGGACAGATGAAGTGGAACCCAGCAGGGATGAAAGCAAACAAAGCACAATATGCACAGAAGGTGGAGCACACTAAATGTTTTTAATCCTTGCATTACAAATGCCAGAAGCACATCAGTATGAGGGCTCCTGGTTTTTAAAAAGCAGTGGGGGATAAAAAAAACTGTACGGCTGTGTGCCCACGATGCGTTTTTTAAGCGTTTCCACAGCGGCAAAAACGCTGCAGAAACGCTTAAAAAACGCATGGTAGAAGGCCTGCCATGTTGCCCAATGATAATCCGCATGTGCACATGCTGCGGAAATTTCCACGGCGGATTATCATTGCGGAAAAAAACGCAGCACTACCAATTATTTTGCAGAAGCACTGAGTTTTCGCTGATATTGACTTGCATTGGAACGCATGAAAAAACCTAGAACCTGTGAAAAAAAGAATACATAAAAAATAAATGTTATATTTACCTTCTGATGGCCCCCGCTGCGCTCGTCCTCCCATGCCGGCAGATCGCGATGGACTGAAGGACCTGCACTGACGTCATAGTCATGTGACGGCAGGTCCTTCAGTGTACCGCGATCAGCCGGCAAGGGAGGACCGAGCAAACAAGACTCCGGGGGCCATCGGAAGGTAAGTATAGATTTATTTTTTATTTTTAACCATTCTTTGGGGTCACACTATATAAATCCATGCCGTTTGCATGGATTTATATAGTGTGACCAAGTTGACAAACACTTTCCAAGTGATGCTAAAATCGCTTGGAAAGCGCTTGTCAACCCGCATGCGGAAATGCAAGTGAAGAACGCTTCACATCCGCATGTCCCTGACAGGAAAACGCATGTACAATCCGCATGAGTTTTTTCTGCCAGGGAGATGCAGAAACACTCAGGAAAAATTCCGAGCATTTCTGGATCGTGGGCACATAGCCTACATCTGCCTATTTATTTTGAGCTATGCACTTAATGATGTTACCTTCATTGGATCTTTATGTATGTAGGACTACAAAATCTATTTCTTTTTTAAATATAATCTTTTTTTTTATGAATAAAGGGATTTATTTATTTTTTTGGTGGTGGGTGACATTCATATGGTCTGTGGCATTGCCTAATAAGCAGATACCAATAGCAGGCATGGGGACCTTTATCAGGCCATTGTAACTCCTAGACACCTTGCAGGGTAGATTGCAAGGCACCAGAGGTAGCACTTTGTCCAACACCTTGGATGCTGAGGTCACTATTGACAGCAGTATCCACATCCAAATGAGGTTAATGTTACATACCTGACCCTAGTATCTGGGCTTCACTCCCTTCTCTTAAATTCACTGCCTTCTGATGTGCTCCATGTCAGCTTTTGCGTGCTGCCTGGTGTGGATCAATTACATCATCTCATAGACCTATTGAAGGTCCATTGACACACATTTGTGTTTTGGGATTGAGCCTCCAGCAATCTGTATGTCTGATGAAGGTCTATCTGCAACTGTGCCCCCTGGTAGGCCCATCGTATCTGGGATTTGGCAGTTTATTTGAACATCCTTGCACTTATCTTGACTTCTTTTTGCAGACCTTTGTACATTCTCTGGACTCGTATGTGAAAGACACCTCTGACCTGATCCGCAAAATGGACAACTTAACTATCCCGGCACAAGCCTTACTGGTCACTATGGATGTCGAGTCCCTCTATACCAGTATCGGACATGATCAAGGTATAGAGGCTGTCTCTTACTTTCTAGACATCTCCACTACAAGAGACAGGAAGCATTATTCTTTTATTCTAGAGCTGCTTAGTTTTATTCTCCACAAAAGCTACTAAATCTTTGACAGGACTTTTTACTTACAGTCAGCAGGTACCGCCATGAGGGCGAAGTGTGCCCCATCCTATGCAAACATCTTTATGGGATGGTAGGAGGTGAACCATGTATATACTTTGCCGGATATTCGGTCCTGTGTCCTTTATTGGTGTCACTACGTAGACGACCTGTTTATGGTTTGGACAGCTACGGAGGTCGAGTGTATTAAATTTATTGACCGTTTGAATCAGAATTCATGGAATATTAAACTTACAGCCTCCTTGTCACCTCTCACTGTAGACTTTCTGGACTTAAGGATCTCCATTGAGGATACGCATCTCGTGACCATGTTGTATTGTAAGGCAACAGCTACTAACAGCTTATTGCACTTTTCAAGTTTCCATCCAGCCCATCTACGTCGTGGTATCCCCAAGGGACAATTTTTACCGGTCAGAGGATTTTCGCGTTCAATCCCGTGACCTCACGCAGAGATTCCGGGCTGGGGGTTACCCTAAAAGGGCTGTGGGACAGGATTTTGAATACTCTCACCAACAGAGTCGCCCTGGTTTATTGGAGTCACGTTTGAAGAAAACTGAAGGTACAATTAATCTTATTACCACATTTAAAAATCAATGGTCTGATGTTTATCAGATTTTGGAGAAAAATTGGCGTATATTAATGAGTGAGCCTAGACTTTCTCCTTTCCTTTCTACCAACCCCAGGATGATTGCCCGCAGAGCAAGCAACCTGAAAGACGTACTTACATCCAGCCACTTCAAAAGATCTACCCAGAGACTCATCTCAGGAGGGTGGCTAGTTGGATCATATCCCTGTGGGCACTGTAATGTGTGTCCATTGATGGTGGCCAAGGAGGGGATTTCGGTTCCCACAGTACCATCTCCGATTCGTTCGAATGCTTATTTCAACTGTCGCTCCAAGAATCTGGTCTATGTGTTGATCTGTGGATGCCCTAAGCTTTATATTGGGCAAACTACACAGGAGCTGCGTCGGCGGATACAGCAGCACCTCTCGAACATATCCTTGGCAAAAAAGAATAACGACAAAAATAAGCCCACCACTTCTGTGGCTCGACATTTTCTCGATGTCCATAATGGGGTGAGTAGTAGCTTAAGGGTTATGGTCCTGGAGGGGGTGACGGGGAGTATCAGAGGTGGTTCTGCCACACAGGAACTCCTTCGTCGTGAATCCGAATGGATTTACAATTTACAGACCTTGGCCCCTGGTGGATTAAATGAGGAGCTCCTCTTTACCGGCTTTTATAAACAATCTTAAGCTGGGATGTGTTTTTACCCACTCTTGTCTATTTTCTCTTTTAGAGTTTAACCATCTATCATTTACTTACCTTGGATGAGATCTGGTCCCCGTGGGAGCTTTGGCATCTTGTTTCATGAGTCCAGGAATTTCTCTACCAAAACAAGATCTGGCTTTTATTCTTCGCCATGTCTCGTTGGGCCTTACCTTTGCAGAACTTGAATATATTCTGTACACTCCTTGGCTTCCAGCTCCTGTTTATATGCTTTTGCTTTCATTGTCAAATTTTAGTGACTGCATGTACCAAATATTTATATGTTTTCTGTTATTATTCATTACTTTGTTATTTTTCTTGGTATGTGATCACATATCTTTGTCAGATTGTGGAATTATTTTCCACCATCTGCATTGGATTTGTTCTCCTGTTGTATACTCCCCTTTTTTTTGCTGCATTGGTGATGTACACGTTCTGAGGTTTGTAATCTAATTTAATACTATATTTCTCTCTTACTTTATTGCCTGGGGTCTTATAAGTAATTTCTATATTTTTCTAATTTATCATTTACATTTCAGGTATATATGCGCTTTACACTTAGTGACAGCCTTAGCCTGTACATATTTGTATACCTTCATGGAGAACTAGATCCTTTTGTGTTCTTTTTCTTATACCTACATAGTCTGGGGTCCTTCTCCTTATATACATGCTTATTGCCGTTCCTGACTTATACATGGTAGTGCTCCCCTGCTTGCGTTGCACTGCACCACCGGTGCCATTGCGCACGCGCACGGCCAGCATTAGATTTCTCTGATTGCGCATGCGCTGGCCTAATACTCTGATTTGCACCCCGTGCCCTTCACTGCTCATGCGGCGCTCATCACGTACACACATGCGCAGCAGGTCGTGGGATCACCCCTGCTCATCACTTGGCTCCGGGCGGCTGTGGAACTACACCACTCACAGGTACTTGCGCATGCGCTGGCATTGTTACCTCTGGCCCTCCCAGCTGGTCCGTATCTGCTGTTGATTTATTTTAGATATATATCTACTTCAGTGGGCCTCGTACACAGCAACCTTCTCCCCTGACGAAGCCATTTTTTATGGCGATACGCATGGGGTTACTATCCTCTATCCACCCATGAATCCTGCTATGGACATAGGTTTAGTATGACTGTCTAATTCTGTTTAACTTTGTGCTTGCGTTACTCACTCTGGCAGTTGTTGCTGTACACACGAGTGCACTATTTGAATGCACTGCTTTAACATTGTCCTTGGTAGGCATATTACTTTGACTTGCAATTGCCATTCATCATCTTTATAGTGCCTGCAGGGCCTCTGAATAAGTTGGTACCAGCATTGTGCATGTTATAAAACCCTTTTCATATGCAATTTCCCTATTAGGGGACTTGGCACTTTTTTTCAATGGCAGCTACACTGTGTTCCAAATTATTATGCAAATAATATTTTCTCAGATTTTCCCAAATTACCTATATGAATTGCAGTCATTGTAATTTTCCAGTCAAATAACTATTGGAGTACAATTGAAAGGTTTTTGTACAAACTGCCTATGATAACAGTATATTTTTAAAAAGATAAAAAACTCAAACTGCGCTCAAAATGCATGTTCCAAATTATTATGCACAGCAGAGTTTTCAACCTTTTCATTTTAATAAAGAACAAAAAAATGGTCATTTTTTAAATTATAAGCATTAGCAGGTTATTACAAATTGAAATCAAACAGTTTTCAACTCAAAACTTTATTCTAGGTGATGTTACATTTGCACATAGGACCGCTTGTTCGAAAGGAGCTTCTGAACTCTCTCGTCCATTGAATTTATCAGGTTTTGGATGGTTTCTGCTTCAATGGTTTTGCATGAGGACAGAATACCCTCCCAGAGCTGTTGCTTAGATGTGAACTGCCTCCCGCCATCATAGACACTCCTTTTGATGATGCTCCAGGGGTTCTCAATGGGGTTGAGGTCAGAGGAGCATGGGTGCCACACCATAAGTTTGTCCCCTTTTATGCCCATAGCAGCCAGAGATGCAGATGTGTTATGTGCAAGCAGAAGAACCATTCCTGTGTCTACCACTGAGAGCAGCCGAGGGAGACGCGTTACCACAGTTGGTGTTTCAAATGTGGGCAACTTTCCAGGAACATGTGTAGCTGCTACAGAAAACTGCATGTCCTGGGTAAAGGCTATAGGGTTGGAACAGCGGTCAGACAAAATGGAGGAGCTGATTAAGCACTCGATCCTAAGCCAGCAGCAGCACCAGCAGCAGCTCCAGCAGCACCAAGAGCAGCAGCAGGCCCAGCAGGAGACAAATAAACTCCTGATGCAGCAAATGGAACTCCTAGAAGGGGATATCCGCAGCAGAGGAACCGCCCATTCTCCAAGTCCAGGTGATGACACCGATGTCCAGAAGGCAGTTTGACGGGCCATGCAGAAGATGACCCTGGGAATGATGTGGAAGCATTTCTCACAGTTTTCAAGAGGGTGGCGAATTGGGAGAGACTTCCGCCAGAGCAGTGGGTGGAGGTGCTGGCGCCATACTTGACAGGCGAATAGGTGTATTAGGACTTAGCATTGCAGGATGCCAAGGAATATGCCAAGGTAAAGGCTGAATTCTTGGCACGCTTGGGAGTGACTATGTCGGTTAGAGCCCAACGAGTCCACTACTGAGCATATGCCGGCAACAAACCCCCTCGCTCGCAGATGTTTGACTTGCTGTAGTGATCACTACTTGTAGCGATGTTAAATTAGACAACAATATTAATTAATCAAACGAATGATAAATAGATGAAGTAGTCTCTCTATTAACACCGCTCCGTGTATGCATAGGACTGCTGGAATCCTCCAAAAAATGGAATTTCAATGTCAAGTTCCTTGCAAATTTATTAATAACAAGAATGGTACGAAAAATATTACATTTGTTAGTCAGAGAAAAACTAAAGCCTCTGGAAAGCAAAGACATTTGTGAGTCAGATCTTTTTGGTCAATGTTTTTAGAGGGTGTTTGTGCCTCTATTTCTGTGGAGACGTCAGAAGGATCCTCTTCTATATATCAAGACACTGAATCTGCAGAAGTATTAGGATTGGCGAAGCTGACTCTCCTCTCTTCCTATCTGGTGCGATTATTCCTACTGTTTTTGCTGTTTCTCAGGATAGATTTATTTAAATGCCAGTCATAAACTTGATTATTGTCATAGTCTGTGGTGTCCCGTACAAACTTATTCTTTTTCAAAGTGGCAATAGAATTTTGTCATTTATCGACATTCAACAATATTTTGTCTTTATGCTCCTTGTGTTGTGGTAAGTGTTCATATTCACAAAGAGAGGTTTGGAGGATGTTCTTAATGTCACTTTTCAATTTGATTAATTCCAATTCCTCATATTGGACGATCAATGTCATAGGTTAAACGAAGCATGTGGACAAAATTTCGTTCCATTCCTTCTGAAAGTCTTTAGAATATGTGTAGGTGCAATGGTTTCATAACTTTAATCTTCTGGGTATCATGCTTTTAGATATATATGATTTAAGCGTACTAGCATCCCACCAGATTTTGGTTTCTTTCAACATCCTATGCTCCAATTGTTTCATAAGACCCATAAAATCATTGTCATGTGTGACTGCACTGCTTGATACAGGCTCAACCGTATTGTTTTCCTTATTGTTAAACATGGAAGAAAAAAAGTCAAATCTATTTGCTGCATAGTCTGTATCCATGTTGTAAAGTTTATGCAAATTCAAGTTGTCCTGCAGGCTCAGGGTGCATCTGTGTCAATGCAAACTATACATTGACATTTGAATGAAATGAAACACTATGGCAGGAGACCCAGGAATACCCCACTGCTGACACAGAGACATAAAAAAGCTAGACTGCAGTTTGCCAAAATGTATGTGCGTACGCCAAAATTCTTCTGGGAAATCGTCTTGTGGACAGATGAGACTAAGATTGAGGTTTTTGGTAAAGCACATTATTCTACTGTTTATAGAAAATGAAATGAGGCCTACAAAGAAAAGAACACAGTACCTACAGTCAAATATGGTGGAGGTTCATGGATGTTTTTGGGTTGCTTTTGCTGCCTTTGGCACTGGATGACTTGACAGTGTGCAAAGCATCATGAAATCTGAAGATTTCCAAGGATTTTGGGTGGCAATGTAGTGTCCAGTGTCAGAAAGCTGGGTTTGTGTCATGGGTCATGGGTTTTAAAGCAGGACAATGACCCGAAACATACTTCAAGATGCACCCAAAAATGGATGGAAACAAAGAGTTCTGAAGTGACCAGCAATGAGTCCCATTAAACATCTGTGGAGAGATCTTAAAATTGCTATTGGGAGAAGGCACCCTTCAAATATGAGAGACCTGGAGCAGTTTGCAAAATAAGAGTGGTCCAAAATTCCAGCAGAGATGTGTAAGAAGCTTGTTGATGGTTATAGGAAGCGATTGATTGCAGTTATTTATTCCAAAGGGTGTGCAACTAAATATTAAAGAAGTTGTCCAATACTTTATATTACCCCCCCCAATGTATCTCCCTGGGGCCACTAAGGATTTTTGCAAATACCTTAAGCTGCTTTTTCTGCATGTGAGCGGCGCTATCGGTGGCCGCTCACAGGCATCACGTGACCCCCGCGTCACACCCAGCTTCCACCACGCGCTTTCCCAATGAATGGGGAGAGGCAGAGCGTGTGGTGGATGCCGGGTGTGACGCGGAGGGGGGGGTAACCCCGCCCACAGCCTGGCATCCGCTGTGGAACCAGGAAGACAGAGACCCCCAGGGGTCACGTGATGCCTGTGAGTGGCCAGTGATAGCGCTGCTCACAGGCAGTATCTGCAATGTAAGCTAATTACAAAAATCCTTAGGGGCCCCGGGGGGATACATTGGGGGGGGTAAATTAAAGTACTGGACAACCCCTATAAGTTGAGGGTGCCAACAATTTTGTCCTGCCCATTTTGGGGATTTGTGGGAAATGATGTTCAATTTGCCTTTTTTTTCTCAGTTTTTTTGTGTTGTTCCAATACGCACAAAGGAATTAAACAAGTGTATAGCAAAACATATAGTTGCAATGAGTTTCTGGGCGAAATACTTCATTTTCTGGAAAAATTTAAAGGGTACCAACACTTTCGGCTATGACTGTATACTTGCCCAGATGCGTATCCAACATTGATAGCTACCTGTTAATTACTCTGTACACCTTACATGTCTGCTCTTAATTGGCTAGCATGATTCAGTTACCTGTTCACAGTGGGGGAGGGAGAGGGTGCAGGCAGTGATCCAATGCCCCCAACCTTTGACCTGTATAACTCATAGCTCCACTTATGACACACATGATTTATCATTGGTTGTGGTACAAAACTATTTGAATAATTATACCTCATACTCCAATAAATTGAAAGAGTTCCTACAAACGGCAACTAATTATTTTTTATATACATTTTTTTTATGTTCAATAATGAATTCTTTTTACAGATAGAAGGAGCCCCAATGGGTTCACAGTTCTCACCATCATTAGCAATTTTTTTTGTTGCATAGTGGAAGGAACATTATATTTTTTCTGTCAATAATAATTTCTCTAACCATTTCATCTGGTGTGGCCGATATGTGGATGACATACTCATTTTGTGGTCGGGTCCCATATCGGCTATCCCAGACTTTATTTGCTACTTCAACAATAAAGAAATGAATCTATGTTTCACCAACAGTTGCACTGTTTCAAAGATTGAATATCTTGACTTATATTTACAAGGAGATCATGTTCAAAACAATGTTGGACAGTGAGTCTTCTTTTATTTAGTGCACATACAAGCTGGTGTTTCTGGTGATCATGATCATTATTAAGGGTGCCTACAGCACCAGAAACATATATATGTTCGCATTTTAACCTGTCACCAGTTTGTATGTACACTAAATTAAAGAAGACTCACTGTTTCATGAAGCTGGAATACCTCCTCTTTTCTTCTGATTTGTGGCATACAGGCGGATACTCTATCTGTGTTCTGAATCAGAGTACTCATATGGAACCATGGGCTGGATTACTCCTCTCATTGTCAGTTTGTCACAACAAAGTTCACACTTTGCTTTTCAAAAATAAAGCAACACTAAACTGCATGCCAACTAGAGTTGAGCCACCCCCATAGTGTTCCCGTTTGGTTCATCAAACACCGGTGTTTTCGCCGAACTGTTCGTCGAACACCATCGAACTCCGTTAAAACCAATGGCAGGCAAACAAAAACACATAGAAACACATAGAAAACACCTTCAAAGGTGTCCAAAAGCTGACAAACTGCTCAGAAGACACAACTAACACATGGAAAAGTGACAAGTACATATAGTCATGCGAAAAGAAAAGAGGTGGAGGAGTAAAAGGAGGGGGAGACACAGATATAGGCATGTCATCCCCTTCTAAAATCAAGAAAGGCTGGAGTAAAAATCTAAAATCAGCCTACCAACACCCAGACGTCGTGACAAGAAAATTAAAAAAATAAATATCTTTAGGTAGAATGGCAGTTCCATTCAGAACACTTTCCTTACAAGACGTAGTGGTATCCCCGTTGTGAGTTGTGCCAAAAACGGAACCCAATACATTCGGACTAATCCACCATTTGTCATATCCAAGGGGCAGGTCAGTAAACGACAACATCGACGCGGAACCAAGTACAGTAGTATATACTGTACATCCTTTGATAAGGCAATCAGGTGGATCAAGAAGTTGGGAAGGGTCACCCTAATGGCCAAAACAGACATTGATGCGGCGTTCCGGTTACTTACTACCTGTGCCTCCGAATAGTGTCCACCTATTGGGCTGCTTCTGGGAAGGAGCATACTATATAGATCGCTGTTTGCCCATGGGGTGGTCCAGATCTTGCTCACTATTTGAGGCGTTTAGTTGCTTCCTTGAATGGGTTGTAATGTTTCTAAGGGGGCACATATTATCCATTACCCCGACAACTTCTTATGCCTGGGCCCAAAAGATTCGCCACAGTGTGAATACATGCGGTAGTCCACCTGTGAGAAGGAGAGAGCTGGAGGGAGAGTGGACACCACAGAGCCGAGGGGTTAGATGGAGAACGGAAGAAGGAAAGAGGGCGAGAGAGGTAAGGGAGTACAGTGGAAGGCCGACCTGAGCTCCCCCACATTTCTGCAGGGCGGGGAACAGCCCTGGGAAGAAAAGCCACTTGCGAATCCCTTTGAGGTTACGGGCGCGAGCGGGCAGAGGGACGACGCTGGAGTGCGTAGCTGACACGGCCAGTCCGTTCCTGCCCGTGCGACCTCCGTGTCGCCGGGTTTGTGCCAGAGCCGCGGTGGACCCTGACGGCCAGCCCCCCTCTCCCAATACTGGTGCCTGTCCGCTGGTGGGTAGAGCCCCCCCGTGGTGGGGGGGGGTAACATCTGCAGAAGAAAGACCAACTTCCAGCCAAACTAAGATGTCTACTTCTTTTCGTGGATAATGTGATACGATCCCTTTCTTACGGACATGCCCATCGCTACAAATTCCAGATGAGGCACAAAAACAGCAGTTGCTTCAATGGATATCAAGTGCTCCTTCAAGTGGGCTCTCCTCCACCTCAACTTCAACATCACAAATACTCCAGTCCTCAGAGGTGTCACCCCAATCGCACTTGCTTCCTCATAGCTCCCTAGTCTCCAGCTGCCTGTCTGAGTATGGGGTAACACAGATGGTTGAGTCTGCAGAGCTGTTTACTCATATGATAGCCTGGGAAACGGAGGTCTGCTCAAGAGCTTCTGTTAATCCAGACGAGGAAATGATCTGCACTGATGCCCAGAATCTTTATGAGTCGGATCCAGGACCAGATGAAGAAGGTTCTGAGCATAATGTAGACCCTCGTTCCCAAACTGTAACTCCTGTTGGTGGAGACAAGGATGAAGACGATGATGAGACTCAAATACCTGATTGGAGTGACAACTTGACTTTTCGGTCAGGGCAGGAAGAGGTTGGCTCTGAGGACGACGAGTGTGAGAACACACAGGGTGATGATGACGAGGTTGGAGATCCCACTTACTGTCAACCCACAGTCAGCCAGTCGATGAGGTCAGCAGAGGAGGTGGAGGAGGATACTATTGATGACGAGGTTAGGTTGCGCCTTCCTGGACAGACGGAGTACTGGAAGCACGTCAACAACTTCATCCTCAAACACAACTCTGCCTCTCACCACAAGTCGTGGTGGCTCTTCAGGTCACATGGGCTCTAAGCCTTGCATAGCCTGGGCATTTTTTCAGATCGATAAGGATGACCCAACTCATGTTATCTGTAATATTTGTCACCAAAAGCTAAGTAGAGGCCAAAAAATCCATAGTTTGAGTACTTCATGCATGAACCGTCACATGGATATGAAGCATAAGTTGCAGTGGGAAGCTCACTGTGCTACAATGCGGCCTAGCGGGCCGGGCCAACCACCGTCTGCCCCATCTTGTGCATCCGCGGCCTCTTCATCCTCTGTGACTGGGGGAACAGCAGTCACACATGTTTTTGGACGCAGACCTGCCACCTCTTTACCCGCAACAGCCAGTGTGATTGGCAGGTCATCATTTCATTTGGAAGTGGAAACACCAGCTGGTGTTGAGCGCTCTCTGACATCGAGAGCACCACCTTTGGATCAAGGCAACCTAACTTTTCCACCTGCATCTTCCTCACAGACCGGCAGTTTGCCGGGGACACCCTACTCAACCCCGTCTAAGCATAACAGCCAGCCCTCGGTCCCTCAGATGTGGACAAGTAAAAGACCATTTCCTCCTAGCCATGACAAAGCTAAGAGGTTGAATTTCACCATCTGCAAGCTGTTGGCTACAGAAATGCTGCCTTTCCGCCTGGCGGACACAGAGGATTTTCGAGACCTTATGTCCATCGCACTGCCCCAATACCAGATGCCCAGTCGGCACTACTTCTCAAAGAAAGGTGTGCCTGCGCTACACCAGCATGTCGCACACAACATCACCGCTTCTTTGAGAAACTCTTTGTGTCACAGGGTGCATTTCACCACAGACACTTGGACGAGTAGGCATGGACAGGGGCGTTACATGTCGCTGACTGGGCACTGGGTAACTATGGTGACAGCAGGACAAGGGGCTGCTGTCCAACTCTTGCCGTCCCCACGAGTTGTGCATCAATCCTCTTTATCTAGAAGTACCCCCACTGCTTCTGCCTCCTCAACCTCCTCTCGGTCCTCCACCTGCACCCAAAGCCTGTCTGGTAATGCCACCAGCTTTCTAGCTGCGCAGAAGGAATCCTGCACACCTCCTTACTATGCTGGCAGCAGGGCTCAACGGTATCAGGCGGTGTTTGCTTTGAAATGTCTGGGAAATGTGAGTCACACAGCTGAGGAGTTGTGGTCAGCTCTGGAGACCCAGTTTAATGAATGGTTGTCTTCAGTGGACCTGCAACCAGGGAAGGCCGTGTGCGACAATGCTGCAAACCTGGGTGCGGCCCTTCGCCGGGACAATGTCACACACGTGCCTTTCATGGCTCACGTGTTGAACCTGGTTGTCCAGCAATTTATAGCCCACTATCCCGGACTAGATGGCCTTCTGCAGAGGGCACGGTCGCTGTGTGCTCACTTCCGCCGTTCGCATCCCGCTGCTCAACGACTGAGGCTGCTTGCACACGATGCGTTTTCATGCGTTTATGCTGCGGAATTTCCGCAGTGGAAACGCATCAAAAACTCATGGTAATCCGCACCCCATGGTCCCCAATGGCATTCCGCAATGTCAATGCACATGCTGCGGATTTTTCCGCAGCGTTTCTGCAGCGCTCATAAATCCTCAGCATGTTCATTAATTTTGCGGAAGCGCAGCGAAAGCGCCGCCATTGACTTGCATTGAGATGCATAGAATGCGCGTCTGTACATTTGTACAAGCGGATTCCATGTGTCTCTATGTGCGGATGGTACCCAGTTCTGGAGGAGAGAAGACTCTCCTCCAGACCTGGGTACCATTGTACCTGTAAAAAAAAGAATAAAATAAAAAATAAAGTTTATACTCACCTGTCCAACGGCTTCTCTCGGCATGCTGGCAGCGCTTAAGGACCTTCGGTGACGTCAAAGTCATGTGACCGCAGGCCCTTCACCGCTGTGTTTCACGATATGCCGGCAGCCGGGAACCAGACAGGAACGAGCGCTGCAGCACACGCCGGGACATCAGGGGTGAGTATAGCTTTATTTTAAGCATTGTTTTACGGTCACACTATATAAATCCATGCTGTTTGCATGGATTTATATAGTGTGACCTAGTTGTCAAGCACTTTCCAAGTGATGCTAATCGCCTGGAAAGCGCTTGTCAATCTGCATGCGGAAACGCATGTGAATCCGCATGTGAATCTGCATGTATTCCGCATGTATTCTGCAGGAAAAACGCATGCACAATCTGCATGCGTTTTTTTCTGCCAGGGAGATGCAGAAATGCTGCAGAATTTTTCTGCTTCATTTCTGCATCGTGGGCACAAAGCCTTACATCTCTACAGAAGTCGTTGGGCCTGCCAGTTCACCGGATGAAATGCGATGGCGATGTGCCGACACGGTGGAATTCAACTCTGCACATGTTGCAGCGACTGTGGCGGCACCGACAAGCCCTGGTGCAATACGTTCTGACGTATAGCCTGGGCCAACGAGATCCAGATGTGGGGCAAATCACGCTGCAGGAGTGGTCTCAGATCAGGGACCTATGCACCCTTCTGCACAGTTTTGAAATGGCGACGAAGATGTTTAGTGCTGACGATGCCATTATCAGCATGACTATTCCGGTGATCTACATGCTGGAGCACATGTTAAACAGAATTCGGAGTCAGGTGGTGGGACAAGAGGAGGTGGAGGAAGTAGAGGAGGAGTCGTATGTGGAAAGGTTAACATCTCCAAGGTCTAGACGGTCGGCAGCACCAAGGCGGCAGGCATGGGAGGGTGGGGGAGAGGGATTAACCAGGGCGCATGGTAGCAGCCAAACTGTTGAGGAAGGTGCAGGAGCCGAGGAAGAAGTGGAGGACGAACTGGCGATGGGCATGGAAGACTCATCAGATGAGGGAGACCTTGATCACATTTCTGTTGTGCGAGTTTGGGGGGAGAGGGCAGACAAAGGAAGCATGATTCTTACCTCGCTACCAACACAACAAGGACTTGGTCCTCCTGGATGCGCAAGACACATGAGTGCCTTCTTGCTGCACTACCTGCAACATGACCCTCGGATTGTCAGAATTCGAAGTAATCCCGACTACTGGGTTGCCACACTCTTAGATCCCCGGTACAAAAGTAAATTTGCCGAAATAATTCCTGCCATAGAAAGGGATTCACGCATGCAGGAGTATCAGCAGAGGCTGTTGCAGAATCTTACATGTGCTTTTCCACAAAACACCAGTGGTGCAAGTAGTGAATCTCACAGTTCTAACTTGCCAACCGTGGGACTGTCGAGTCTTCATCACTCAAACCGTAACAGTAACACAGTATCTGCTGGTAACAGCAATTTTGTGGAATCGTTTCACCACTTTTTTAGACCATCCTTTGCAAGGCCACAGGAGATAAGAAGTCTGACACATAGTCAACGCCTAGAGAGGATGATACAGGAGTATCTCCAAGTGAACATCGAAGCCATGACTGTGTCACTGGACCCTTGCTCATTTTGGGCTTCCAATCTGGAAAAATGGCCGGAGCTCGCCACTCACGCCTTGGAGATCTTATCATGCCCTGCAGCCAGCGTTCTCTCTGAACGTGTGTTCAGCGCTGCTGGTGGTGTGCTGACAGATAAGCGCCCACGGCTGTCCACTGAGAATGTAGACAGACTCACGTTCATAAAGATGAACAAATCATGGATCCGCAAGGACTTTTCTACCCCTGTTTCATCCTGGGGAGACTAAAAGCTTGAGGATTTGGTAAAATCACCTCACCAACCATTTTAAGCAACTCTGGGGCAATTGATGCCACTTAAGTGGTGTCTGTGCCACAATTTTTGGAAAAAACGAAGACTCTTTTTGGAGTCCCCTTGCTGTGTTTTACGTGACGTTGGCATCGTCAATTCCAGGTGGGTTGGGTCACTCCCCCCCCTCCTTTTAACCATAAGAAACTACATACACTATGACTTGGGGTAACACAGATGGTTGAGTCTGAAGAGCTGTTTACTCAGAGTTCTGCTCCAAAGCTTCAGTGTCTGCTAGTCAGTGTAGTAGCCCAGCTCTGAAGCAAGCTACACCGCCTGTGTATCTAATAAGAATTTTTATCTGCATCTAGCCTAGGCAATACTTTGGGCGTAGTAGCCCAGCTGTGAAGCAAGCTGCACCGCCTGTGCATCTAATAAGAATTTTTAACTGCATTTAGCCCAGGCAATACTTTGGGCATAGTAGCCCAGCTGCGAAGCAAGCTGCACCGCCTGTGTATCTAATAAGAATTTTTAACTGCATCTAGCCTAGGCAGACTATGGGGACCCCCAACCAAACCCAGACGCTCAGCTTACCTACCGCCCCCCTTTCCTTGACAATACAATAATGTAACTTACAACTGGATGGGTGAGGATCGGTCACAGCTTTATTTACTCTTTATACTCATTCCATTAGAAAGGCATTTTATTTCTAAAATAATTCAGCTTGTTGCAGCATGCCCTGTGTCTCCACACCGGCAAGTTAGCCAACAAGTGTAACTCTCCAACATGTCCTTTCTATTTCCAGGCCACGGAGGATCCTGCGTACTCGTATGCAGGACTCTGCCCCCATCCATCACTCTTAACGCTTGTTCCACTCCATCCTGGAGTCCTGACAGGAATATGTCCAGTCCAATATCCATTAACTGAACACCGTCGGGCCATATGAGGCCTGCTTTATCTCCTTCCAGTTGTCAGTGTCGTATCACTACACCGCCTCTGTCTCTTCTAAATTTTGCCATCCGAATATTTATTACCCGCCTTGTCCGTTCGATGGCCATGATGTCTCGCGCACCTTGCCATACTGCTATCGGCACAATCTCTGACCATACTATAGTTAGTTTTGTGAAAAATTCTCTGAAGCGCTCAGTGTCTAGTTTCATTATTGCCATTAGTTATGCGCTCTTATGATGACCTAGGTCGTTTCCCCCTGCCTGTATAACTAAGATGACCAGACCTCTTGCCTCTCTCCCTACCTTGATTACCTCCATTAGTACCTGTGGCCATTGCAGGCCTCTAATACCTCTCCAGTTCAAATATGAATATGTGTTATGAAACTCTAATTTCCTCCCGCCTGGGCGGACTTTCGCCCTTTTTTCTGCCCAATATATATACGAGTGGCCTATCACCCACACTGTTGGCTTAGCGTCACCTGTAAAAGAAACAAACCACATTAGGATAACAAGTCCGGTCTTATGTATCTCGCCAAACACGTGGATCGCCATCTCCCTATCCTCTGAACTTCCGTTTCTGACAGTCCTGCTCTTGCTGCTTCCGTGGCCACGCCTATGCGGAATGAGTGTGTCCCGTAATCTTTGGGGTGGTTCCCTGCCGATGTTAGGCATTTATTAAATATAGCTTGGAACTGGTATCTTGATAATGGCGTTCCATCAATGTGTGATAGGAAGAAATTACTTTGTGATCTGATGGTTATATATGTTTTTACTATTGTTACCCGACTCAGTGTACCGTTTGTGGGTTGTAGAAGTACCCAAGTGCCCCTGCCCGCTGGAACCGTTTTCGATTTGCATATGCATAGATGTATTGCATTATTGGCTATGACTACGTCCTGGTGTAATAAGCCTCCACTGGTGGTAATTTTGGATTGAGGGACTAATTCGCTTATGCATAGCGCCCCGAAGAAGGCGATCACCAATGCAGTAGACAGTAGTGTTGCTTCAAATTGTGAGTGTCATATTAATGGTGTTAGGGATATGATGTGAGAAATCAGTTTCAGTGACACGGGATGGGACGTCTACACTCCTGACTTGGCTGACCCCTTTTCCACCCTGTTATGGATTGTCTGATGATGAATCTCTTTGTCACATCTCCCCAATTCAGTAGTTGGAAGTGAAATGCTACTCCGGTCAGACACCGCTGCGCTGACGCCCCTGATATGCCCCTCATCATTAGCTGGTGGAGAAATTCTATGGTGACTTGTAATCTGGCTTGTTCACATTGGTCAACCCGTCTGCCTGCTACTAGTCGTGTCCACTCTTCCCATGCCTTATCGTATGCCTGCCACGTCGACAAGGCAACTGACGCTCTGATTAATGGCATCAACTGTTCGCGACTAGATCCCATAGTGAGGGTGGGCAACTGTTGCCCGATGGGTGGGCGTTGGGGAGGAGCTCCGTGAAAATCTGCCAATTGTATTGTGATAAAGTGTTAGCAGCAGCGTTAGACCGCTCAGCATCGTGGCTAGCGCGGACCCATACATTGTGTTTTAGGCACAGGAATGCTAGCTGGCATAGTAGGCCTAGCACTGGGAGAGACAATGATGCCATCTTATTAATGCAGTGCGCTAGGCTGGTGTTTTTTGTTATGAAGCGTATATTTTTGTTAGCCTGGCGCGCGCCCCATATTTCTATTGCTACCACTATTGGGAAGAGTTCCAGGAGTGTCTGTTTTTTTGGCAGCACTTGTTCTGCCCTATACGGAGACCATAAGCTTGTGCACCATTGGTTATTTAGTATCGCTGCATATCCGTACAGATGGGCTACTCCAATGAGTGACAGACACTGTTACAGGCCCAAAAGGTTTTACTTTGCTAGATACAGTAAAAAATTGTTATTAAATACAAAGGTGGTGTAGCTTTGTACAGATGGGCTACTCCAGTGAGTAACAGACAGCGCTACAGGCCCAAAAGGTTTTATTTGGCTAGATGCAGTAAAAAATTGTTATTAAATACAAAGGTGGTGTAGATTGGTACAGATGGGCTACTACAATAAGTAACAGACACTGCTACAGGCCCAAAAGTATTTACTGGGCTATATGCAGTAAAAATTTTTATTAAATACAAAGGTGGTGTAGCTTGGCACAGATGGGCTACTACAATGAGTAACAGACACTGCTACAGGCCCAAAAGTATTTCCTGGGCTAGATGCAGTAAAAAATTGTTATTAAATACAAAGGTGGTGCAGCTTGGTACAGATGGGCTACTCCAGTGAGTAACAGACACTGCTACTATGCCCAAAAGGTCTTACTTGGCTAGATGCAGTAAAAAAATGTTATTAAATACAAAGGTGGTGTAGCTTGGTACAGATGGGCTACTACAATGAGTAACAGACACTGCTACAGGCCCAAAAGTATTTACTGGGCTAGATGCAGTAAAAAATTGTTATTAAATACAAAGGTGGTGTAGCTTGGTACAGATGGGCTACCGCAATGAGTAACAGACACTGCTACTATGCCCAAAAGGTTTTACTTGGCTAGGTGCAGTAAAAAATTGGTATTAGATACACAGGTGGTGTAGCTTGCAACACAAATAGGCTACTCCACTGACTAACACACACTGCTAGAGGCCCAAAAGGATTGGCTTAGCTAGATTTAGCCAAATGCTGTGAAAAACACTTGCAGAGCACTGGCACAGACCTGCCTGGCAAAAAGTGCTAGGAACTGGTGTAACCTAGCCCTCAAAAGGGCTGCAATTACAATTAGTCCCTACTCCCTAAACCTATCTGTCTATTTAAGAGCAAATTCGCTTGCAATTCACACAGTTACAAAGTATAGCGCCCACAGCAGCAGCGGTGCCGTCTAACACTGAGCTGCAGCAGTGAGAAAATGGTGGCGACGGGGAAAATGGCTGGGTCTTATAGGGCAAGGACATGTGACATAAACAGCCAGTGACACATGCCCTTGCTTGTGTGAAAAAAAAGCACTTCACTGCGTGTGTGCGCTGCTGATAGGCTGACAGACAGCACCTCCCCACTGTAAATGCGGGAAAGAAAAAAAAAATGGAGATCGGCATTATTTCTGCAGAGATCCATCCCCTGCCCCTCTCCCCGCCCACTCTACACTGAAACTGTCCATTAACATTGATTAACAGTATTACTATGAAAAAATCCAGTTACGATTTTGTTGCACGAACAGTTTTCGAACATAACCTCGAACAGCCGGATTTTTTGCAAATCGTTTGGGTTCGTCGAACGGCTCGAACACCGCCCAAAGTAGCTCGAATTTGAGATTGGCGTCCAGTTCGAGTCGAACACCGCTCTTCTCTAATGCCAACATTTTCCACCTGACACACAATTAAACAGAGACTAACAGCTAGATGATATGATAAAAGATTAATTGATGTTACAATAAATAAAGTACACAATAAATGCAGTAATGGGAATTTCCTAATGCACATTTGTTGACACTATTACCAAACCATGAACGCTTACATTTGATTGGATCCTGTGTTTTTGAATAACTTGTTCATGTCAGTATTGAGCACACTATGACTAAGGTCGACAACTTTTCCCCCTTCTCGATTTATCCCCAGGTGGAAATTTTTAATACATTGGTCCTTAAAGACCATGAAAAATTGGATATTGGAAAATCGCCACAAAACCTCTCATTTGGGCAAAGAGAGGCTCTTCAGGAGTTGCAAGACCTTAAGGGGATTGTGATAAAACCAGCGGATAAGGGTGGAAACGTTGTCCTGTGGCCATCGGATATGTATGAGAGGGAAGCAACGCGCCAATTGCACAACAAAACGTATTATGAGCGATTCTCCTCAAATCCCATGAGCACTTTTTTGGCTCAGCTTGCTAGGATTCTTGAGGATGCCTTTGACAGGAGTGTCATTCCAAAGAAGGTGTTAGATGGTCCTCTAGTGAAGTCACCAATTATCTCCACCTTCTACTCGTTGCTAAAAATTCATAAGGATCTGCTGATCCCGCCGGATCTTCCGATTGTCTCTGGCATATAAGGGCTATGTGATATGACTCGTAAATTTATAGAACATTATTTGCATCCCTTAGTGGAAACACTACCCTCCTATGTCAGAGACACTTTGTACGTCCTGTGATTATTAAACGGTCTTACTTTTGAGGGCGGGTTTCGCTGATGGCGTCAGTAGACTTGGAGGCCCTCTACACTAGAATTGAACACCACCACGGGCTGTGGGCGGTTAAGTATTTCTTGGACATGAGCAGTCTGGACGCGTCGCTCTGCTCCCTGGTCCTCGTCTCGCTCGAATTTGTATTGAAACACAACTTCTTCCTGTTCGGGGACCGATTCTACCTGCAGAAGCACGGCACTGCAATGGGTGCAGCCTGCGCCCCGTCGTATGTGAACCTCTTTCTCGGATTATGGGAGAGGGAGGTTTTCGGAGACAGAGCTCCGGCTGCGGCCAATGAGCATTGCTGGCTTCGCTAAATAGACGATATTTTGATTGTCTGGGGTGGATCTGTCCCTGAGCTCAAGGAATTTATTAGAGTTGAGCCACCCCCGTAGTGTTCGAGTTCGGTTCGGTTCGTCAAACACCCGTATGTTCGTCGAACTGTTCGTCGAACTGTTCGTCGAACACCTTCGAACACCATTAAAACCAATGGCAGGCAAACAAAAACACATAGAAACACATAGAAAACACCTTCAAAGGTGTCCAAAAGCTGACAAACTGCTCAGAAGACACAACTAACACATGGAAAAGTGACAAGTACATATAGTCATGTGAACAGAAAAGAGGTGGAGGAGTAAAAGGAGGGGGAGACACAGATATAGGCATGTCATGCCCTTCTAAAACCAAAAAAGTGCGAAGCTGACACGGCCAGTCCGTTCCTGCCCGTGCGACCTCTGTGTCGCCGGGTTTGTGCCAGAGCTGCGGTGGACCCTGACGGTCAGCCCCCCTCTCCCAATACTGGTGCCTGCCCACTGGTGGGTTGAGCGAGCCCCACTGAGGTGGAGGCAGGTCTAAGCTTTTTAATTTAAATTGTCTCTGTAATATGAATGAGTACACTTTAAATCCTTTTACAAGGATCTATTGGAGGGCAAGTCTGATGCCAGCAGCCGCGGGAATTCCAGCTCCAGTAGCGTCCACTAAAGCTGCTGCAGTTAAAAAGCTTTTATAAGGATTGAACTTGGCGGTCCACCGCAAGGCGTCCTACCGCCAGTCCCAGCTCATGTGCCTTGGGATGCCTCCCCGATGCTCTTCACTGAGTGTCCCGGGGGCCCAAAGCATTTCCTTTGTAAAAATTAAGTGTCCAAACTACAGGTGGTGTAGCTTGCTTAACAGGTGGGATAATTCGCTGACTAGCAGACACTGCTACTAGGTCCAAAGTATTTCCTGGGCTAAATGCAGTTAAAAATTTGTAATTAGATCTACAGGCAGTGGCTACTCCGCTGACTAGCAGACACTGCTACTAGGCCCAAAGTATTGCCTGGGTTAGATGCAGTTAAAAATTTGTAATTAGATACTCTCGTTGGATGCTGAGAAAGCATTCCATAGCGTCTCCTGGCACGCCATATATTATTCTCTTAAAAAGCTTGGGGTAGGGGTCTAGGGGACCCTTTTATAGCCAAAATCATGGCCCTGTATCGCAATCCGTCAGCTAGGCTGAAGATAAATGGAACATTTTCATCACCTTTCATAATCACCAATGGGACAAGGCAGGGATGTCCTCTGTCCCCTCTCTTATACATCCTAGTGATGGAGCACCTGCTCTCATCAATTCGCGATAACCCCAATATTAGGTGGATTGAGGTGGGAGGCACCGAGTACAAGTGCTCTGCATTTGCTGATGATGTCCTAGTATATATCACTCAATCACATATATCCATCCCTGCTGTTATGGCTGAAATAGATCACTTTGTTACATGGTCAAATTTTAAAATCAATGCAGCGAAGTCTGAGGCCCTCGATGTCTCCCTCCCCAAATCCTTACAGGATTCCATCCAGTCCAACTTTCCCTTTGCCTGGCCCTCACAGGGTATCAAATACTTAGGAATTCGTATTCATAGAGACCTCTCCCGTATATTTTATCTTAATTTTGGGCCCTTTATTGAACAACTCCATAAAGATCTTACTTCTTGGACGGTGAAGGATTTTTCCTGGTTCGGCAGAATAAGTATACTAAAAATGAACGTCCTACCTAAACTCTTATACCTCTTCCAAACCATTCCCGTGGTAATTCCCTCAAATTTTTGGAAAAGACTACACAGTAGCTTTTAGTCTCCCCAGGATGACACAGGTGGGGCAGATGGTGGTTGTCCCGGCCCGCTAGGCCGCATTGTAGCACAGTGAGCTTCGCACTGCAACTTATGCTTCATATCCATGTGACGGCTCATGCATGAAGTACTCAAACTATGGATTTTTTGGCCTCTACTTAGCTTTTGGTGACAAATGTTACAGATAACACGAGTTGGGTCATCCTTAGCGATCTGAAAAAATGCACAGGCTATGCAAGGTTTAGAGCCCATGCGACTCTGCTACTAGCAATACTATCAAATGATTGGCTGGGTTAGATGCAGAGCGTCTGGGTTTGGTTGGGGGTCCCCACAGTCTGCCTAGGCTAGATGCAGTTAAAAATTCTCATTAGATACACAGGCGGTGCAGCTTGCTTCGCAGCTGGGCTAATACGCCCAAAGTATTGGTAGACTCTATACTAAATAAGGAAGGATTCACTGACTGTGGTGGCCCCTCCGTGGGCCGTGGCGATTGGTGGAGATTTGGTGGATGATTATAGGAGAAAGCTCCTTAATAGAGAAAGTTGGTGGATTTATACTTTAAATGCACGTGTACCAGCGGGTTTAAACATCAGACATGATTTGATGTATCATTATGAGTGATCATTTATAGATTATTATTATATATATGTTCCTTTATTCTTCTTTTCTTTTTCTTTTTGATTATTTACATTTATTTGCATTGTTTCTATGCTATGCGATTTTAACATGGTATGTGTGTTTAAATTTCTGATTAACTCAGCCTTGAACAGGTGCATAGCAGGACATGAGATATACATACCACTTCCTTGCTGTTTTTTTGCTATGCAATGATTAAGAACTCGTATATTTATTGTGCAGAAATAAGGGTGAAAGTCCACCCAGGCGGGAGGAAATTGGAGGTTCATAACACATATTTGAACTGGAGAGGTATTAGAGGCCTGCAATGGCCACAGGTACTAATGGAGGTAGTCAAGGTAGGGAGAGAGGCAAGAGGTCTGGTCATCTTAGTTATACAGGCCGGGGGAAAAGACGTAGCTTATCACAAGAGCGCATAACTAATGGCAATAATGAAACTAGACACTGAGCGCTTCAGAGAATTTTTCACAAAACTAACTATAGTGTGGTCAGAGATTGTGCCGAGAACGGTATGGCAAGGTGCGTGAGACATCACGGCCATCGAACGGACAAGGCAGGTAATAAATATTCGGATGCAAAATTTATAAGAGACAGAGGCTGTGTAGTGATACGACACCGACAACTGGAAGGAGATAAAGCTGGCCTCATACGGCCCGATGGTGTTCACTTAATGGATATTGGACTGGACATATTACTGTCAGGACTCCAGGACGGAGTGGAACAAGCGTTAAGAGTGATGGATGGGGGTCGGAGTCCTGCATACGAGTAAGCAGGATCCTCCGTGGCCTGGAAATAGAAAGGACATGTTGGAGAGTTACACTTGTTGGCCAACTTGCCTTTGTGGAGACTGGAGACACAGGGCATGATGCAACAAGCTGAATTATTTTAGAAATAAAATGCATTTCTAATGGAATGAGTATAAACAGTTAATAAAGCTGTGACCGATCCTCACCTATCCAGTTGTAAGAGTTACATGTTTGTATTGTCAATGAAAGGGGGGCGTTAGGGGGCTGAGCGTCTGGGTTTGGTTAAAAAGTCTGCCTAGGCTAGATGAATTTAAAAATCATTATTAGATACAAAGGCGGTGCAGCTTGCTTCGCAGCTGGGTTACTACGCTGACTAGCAGGCACTGAAGCTTTGGAGCAGACCTCTGAGTAAACAGCTCTTCAGACTCAACCATCTGTGTTACCCCAAGCCATAATGTATGTATTTTCTTACGGTTAAAAGAGGGGGGGAGACCCAACCCACCTCTAATTGATGATGGCAACGTCACGTAAAACAAAGCAAGGGGACTCCAAAAAGAGTCTCCATTTTTTCCAAAAATTTGTGGCACAGACACCACTTAAGTGGCATCAATTGCCCCAGAGTTGCTTAAAACGGTTGGTTAGAATGAGTACCACACACTGCTACTATGCCCAAATTTTTTTCCAGACAAGATGCAGCTAAAAATTATTAGTAATTTGCAAGCTGGTGGAGCTTAGTATAGATGGCGTAATAGAATGAGTACCGCACACTGCTACAGGCCCAAAATTATTTTCCAGACATAATGCAGCTAAAAATTATTAGTAATTTGCAAGCTGGTGGAGCTTAGTATAGATGGCATAATTGAATGAGTACCGCACACTGCTACAAGCCCAAAATTATTTTCCAGACAAGATGCAGCTAAAAATTATTAGTAATTTGAAAGCTTAAAACGGTTGGTGAGGTGATTTTACGAAATCCTCAAGCTTTCACTCTCCCCAGGATGACACAGGGGTAGAAAAGTCCTTGCGGATCCATGATTTGTTCATCTTTATGAACGTGAGTCTGTCTACATTCTCAGTGGACAGGCGCGTGCGCTTATCTGTCAGCACACCACGAGCAGCGCTGAACACACGTTCAGAGAGAACGCTGGCTGCAGGGCATGACAAGATCTCCAAGGCGTAAGTGGCGAGCTCCGGCCATTTATCCAGATAGGAAGCCCAAAAAGAGCGAGGGTCCAGTGACACAGTCATGGCTTCGATGTTTACTTGGAGATACTCCTGTAGCATCGTCTCTAGGCGTTGACTATGTGTCAGACTTCTTGTCTCCTGTGGCTTTGCAAAGGATGGGCTAAAAAAGCTGTGAAATGATTCCACAAAATTGCTGTTACCAGCAGATACTGTGTTTCTGTTACGGTTTGAGTGCTGAACACTCGACAGTCCCACGGTTGGCAAGTTAGAACTGTGAGATTCACTAGGTGCACCACTGGTGTTTTGTGGAAAAGCACATGTAAGATTCTGCAGCAGTCTCTGCTGATACTCCTGCATGCGTGAATCCCTTTCTATGGCAGGAATTATTTCGGCAAATTTACTTTTGTACCGGGGATCTCAGAGTGTGACAACCCAGTAGTCAGGATTATTTCGAATTCTGACAATTCGAGGGTCATGTTGCAGGTAGTGCAGCAAGAAGGCACTTATGTGTCTTGCGCATTCAGGAGCACCAAGTCCCTGTTGTGTTGGTGGCGAGGTAACAATCATGCTTCCTTCCTCTGCCCTCTCCCCCCAACCTCGCACAACAGAAATGTGATCAAGGTCTCCCTCATCTGAAGAGTCTTCCATCAGTTCGTCCTCCACTTCTTCCTGGGCTCCTGCACCTTCCTCACTAGTTTGGCTGCTACCATGCGCCCTGGTAAATCCATCTCCCCCACCTTCACATGCCTGCCGCCTTGGTGCTGCCGACCGTCTGGACCTTGCAGATGTTAGGCCTTCCGCATACAACTGCTCCTCCTCTACTTCCTCCACCTCCTCTTGTCGCACCACCTGACTCCGAATTCTGTTTAACATGTGCTCCAGCATGTAAATCACCAGAATAGTCATGCTGCTAATGGCATCGTCAGCACTAAACATCTTTGTCGCCATTTCAAAACTGTGCAGAAGGGTGCATAGGTCCCTGATCTGAGACCACTCCTCCAGCGTGATTTGTCCCACCTCTGGATCTCGTTGGCCCAGGCTAT
The DNA here is from genome assembly GCF_046119375.1 of Phyllobates terribilis. Classification (NCBI taxonomy): domain Eukaryota; kingdom Metazoa; phylum Chordata; class Amphibia; order Anura; family Dendrobatidae; genus Phyllobates; species Phyllobates terribilis. Next base: position 606,722,671 of record NW_027362764.1, read on the forward strand.
ACGTCAGAACGTATTGCACCAGGGCTTGTCGGTGCTGCCACAGTCGCTGCAACATGTGCAGAGTTGAATTCCACCGGGTAGGCACATCGCATTTTAGCCGGTGAAGTGGTAGGCCCAACGACTTCTGTAGAGATGTAAGTCGCTGAGCTTCGGGTTGCGAACGGCGGAAGTGAGCACACAGCGACCGTGCCCTCTGCAGAAGGCCATCTAGTCCGGGATAGTGGCCTAAAAATTGCTGGACAACCAGATTCAACACGTGAGCCATACAAGGCACGTGTGTGACATTGCCCTGGAAAAGGGCCGCACCGAGGTTTGCAGCACTGTCGCACACGGCCTTCCCTGGTTTCAGGTCTAGTGGAGACAACCATTTATGAAACTGGTTCTCCAGAGCTGACCACAACTCCTCAGCTGTGTGACTCATATTTCCCAGACATTTCAAAGTAAAAACCGCCTGATGACGTTGAGCCCTGCTGCCAGCATAGCAAGGAGGTGTGCAGGATCCCTTCTGCGCAGTTAGAAAGCTTGTGGCATGACCAGACAGGCTTTGGGTGCAGGTGGAGGACCGAGAGGAGGTTGAGGAGGCAGAAGCAGTGGAGGAACTTCGAGATAAAGAGGATTGACGCACAGCTCGTGGGGACGGCAAGACTTGGACAGCAGCCCCTTGTCCTGCTGTCACCATAGTTACCCAGTGCCCAGTGAGCAACATGTAACGCCCCTGTCCATGCCTACTCGTCCAAGTGTCTTTGGTGAAATGCACCCTGTCACACACAGAGTCTCTCAAAGAAGCGGTGATGTTGTGTGCGACATGCTGGTGGAGCGCAGGCACACCTTTCTTTGAGAAGTAGTGCCGACTGGGCATCTGGTACTGGGGCACTGTGACGGACATAAGGTCTCGAAAATCCTCTGTGTACACCAGGCGGAAAGGCAGTATTTCTGTAGCCAAGAGCTTGCAGATGATGAAATTCAACCTCTTAGCTTTCTCATGGCTAGGAGGAAATGGTCTTTTACTTGTCCACATCTGAGGGACCGAGGGCTGGCTGTTGTGCTTAGACGGGGTTGAGAAGGGAGTCCCTGGCAAACTGCCGGTCTGTGAGGAAGATGCAGGCGGACATGTTAGGTTGCTTTGATCCAAAGGTGGTGCTCTCGATGTCAGACAGCGCTCAACACCAGCTGGTGTTTCCACCTCCAAAGAAAATGATGACCTGCCAATCACGCTGGCTGTTGCGGGTAAAGAGGTGGCAGGTCTGCGTCCCAAAACAGGTGTGACTGCTGTCCCCCCAGTCACAGAGGATGAAGAGGCCGCGGATGCACAAGATGGGGCAGACGGTGGTTGGCCCGGCCCGCTAGGCCGCATTGTAGAACAGTGAGCTTCCCACTGCAACTTATGCTTCATATCCATGTGACGGTTCATGCATGAAGTACTCAAACTATGGATTTTTTGGCCTCCACTTAGCTTTTGGTGACAAATGTTACAGATAACACGAGTTGGGTCATCCTTATCGATCTGAAAAAATGCCCAGGCTATGCAAGGCTTAGCACCCATGTGACCTGAAGAGCCACCACGACTTGTGGTCAGAGGCAGAGTTGTGTTTGAGGATGCCGTTGTTGACGTGCTTCCAGTACTACGTCTGTGTCCAGGAAGGCGCAACCTGACCACGTCATCCCTGGTATCCTCCTCCACCTCCTCTGCTGACCTCATCGACTGGCTGACTGTGGGTTGACAGTAAGTGGGATCTGCAATCTCGTCATCATCACCCTGTGTGTTCTCACACCCGTCGTCCTCAGAGCCAACCTGTTCCTGCCCTGACAAAAAACTAAAGTTGTCGCTCCAATCAGGTATTTGAGTCTCATCATCGTCTTCCTCATTGTCTCCACCAACAGGAGTTACAGTTTGGGAACGAGGGTCTACATTATGGTCAGAACCTTCTGCGTCTGGTCCTGGATCCGACTCATAAAGATTCTGCGCATCAGTGCAGATCATTTCCTCGTCTGGATTCACAGAAGCTCTGGAGCCGACCTCTGATTCCCAGGCTATAGTATGAGTAAACAGCTCTGCAGACTCAACCATCGGTTCTACCCCATACTCAGACGGGCAGCTGGAGACTTGGGAGCTGTGAGGAAGCAAGTGCGATTGGGGTGACACCTCTGAGGACTGGAGTATTTGTGATGTTGAAGTTGAGGTGGAGGAGGGCCCACTTAAAGAAGCACTTGATATCCGTTGAAGCACCTGCTGTTTTTGTGTCTCATCTGGAATTTGTAGCGATTGGCGTGGCTGTAGGAAAGGGATCGTATCACATTGTCCGCTAAAAGAAGTAGACATCTTAGTTTGGCTGGAAGATGGTCTTTCTTCTGCAGATGTTACTGTTGATTTAACACCTTCCCCAGGGACACAACCTTTTTTTCCCTTCCCAACACGCCTATTCCCCTTTCCACAAGCAGCAGGCCTTTTTCCACTCATTTTGGTGGTTAACTAATTGACAACTCAGGAGTTGTTTGCACAAAAACCGATGGATGGGAACCGAGCAGAGCTGAGCGGCCAAACTTTGGTTTTAGCCCAAAAGGATTGGCTGGGTTAGATGCAGTAAAACAATTTTATTACATACACAGGTGGTGGAGCTTAGTATAGATAGACTAAGAATAAGTCCCACACACTGCTACAAGCCCAAAATTATTTTCCGAGCTAGATGCAGATAAAAATTATTTGTAATTTGCAAGCTGGTGGAGCTTAGTATAGATGGACTAAGAATAAGTCCCACACACTGCTACAAGCCCAAAATTATTTTCCGAGCTAGATGCAGCTAAAAATTATTTGTAACTTGCAAGCTGGTGGAGCTTAGTATAGATGGACTAAGAATAAGTCCCACACACTGCTACAAGCCCAAAATTATATTCCGAGCTAGATGCAGGTAAAAATTATTTGTAATTTGCAAGCTGGTGGAGCTTAGAATAGATGGACTAAGAATAAGTCCCACACACTGCTACAAGCCCAGAATTATTTTCCGAGCTAGATGCAGCTAAAAATTATTTGTAATTTGCAAGCTGGTGGAGCTTAGTATAGATGGCCTAATAGAATGATGCTATGCCCAAAAGGTTTTACTTGGCTAGGTGCAGTAAAAAAAATTGTATTCTATACTCAGGTGGTGTAGCTTGCAACACAGATACGCTACTCCACTGACTAACACACTGCAAGAGGCCAAAAAGGATTTGCTTAGCTAGATTTAGCCAAATGCTGTATAAAACACTTGCACAGCACTGGCACAGACCTGCCTGGCAAAAAGTCCAAGGAAATGCTGTAACCTAGTCCTCAAAAGGACTGCAATTACAATTAGTCCCTACTCCCAACCTATCTATTTAAGAGCACAGACCTGCCTGCTAAAAGTCGTAGGAAATGCTGTAACCTAGTTCTCAAAAGGACGACAATCACAACTATTCCCTACTCCCAAGTTATCTGTATATTTCTGAGAAAATTGGCTTGAAACACTGAAAGTATAGCGCACACAGCAACAGCGGTGCCGTCTAACATGCAGCTGCAGCAGTGAAAAAATGGTGGCGACGGGGAAAATGGCTGGGTCTTATAGGGCAAGGACATGTGACATACACAGCCAATGACACATGCCCTTGCTTGTGTGAAAAAAAGCTGTTCGCTCCATGTGTGCGCTGCTGATAGGCTGACAGATTGCACCTCCCCACTGTAAATGCGGGAAAGAGAAAAAAAAATGGAGATCTTCATTATTTATGCAGAGATCCATCCCCTGCCCCTCCCCCCGCCCCGCTGTACACTCAAGCTGCGTATTAACATTGATTATCAGCATTACTGTGAAAAAATCCAGTTATGATTTTGGTGCACGAACAGTTATCGAACATCACCTCGAACAGCCGGAATTTTTTCAAATCGTTCGTATTCGCCGAACGGCTCGAACACCGCTCAAAACAGCTCGAATTTGAGATTGGCGAACAGTTTGAGTCGAACACCGCTTATCTCTAGAATTTATCTCCTTCCTGAATGTCAATGATCTCAACATCAATCTCACTTATAAGCATCATCCATATAGCATTGACTTCCTGATAATAAAATTATGATTCATGCGGGAAGGGATGTTGGGACAAGTATATTCAGGAAGGAGACCTCAGTTAACTCTCTCCTGCATGCGTCATTCGCTCACACGAGATCCACAATCAGTGCAATACCAACTGGACAATTCTTACGCCTTAGGCGGTTTTGTTCCGATGACATGGATTTCGAGGTGTGCGCGGGGGACATAAGGGAGAGATTTGTTTCCAGAGGCTACAGCAACAGGAGAACAGGAGCATTAGGCGGGGTTACCGGAGAGCAAGAGCTGCGTCCAGACATGATTTACTCTCATCCAAACCGCCGCAAAAATCGGCAGTCCAGCCCGTGGTGAGGTTCATTTCTACCTTTAATAATCAATGGCACGCAATCAGAGGCATCCTCGACAAGCACTGGCAGGTTTTAAAAACAGATCCTATCCTTCGAGAGGTTCTCCCAGAACACCCTCCCATGACAGCAAGAAGGGGGAGGAGCCTCAGGGATACTTTAGTGCACAGTCACTATGTGTGCCAAACTGTGCTACCTTCCAACAGTGGGAACCCCAAATGGGGCTGCTATCCCTGTGTCTCCTGCCTCTCTTGCAGGAATATAGTTAGGGCGGAGACGTTTATGACTGCAGATGGCAAAAGAGAATTTGATATAAGGCGGTACATCTCTGGTAGTAGCGTTGGGGTGATTTATCATGCTACATGTGGGTGTGGGCTCATTTATGTGGGGCTCACATCCAGAGAGCTGAGAAGACGAGTTAGGGAGCATGTGAGGGACATTCTTGGGGCTGACAGGGAGGAGGACCTGTCGTCTCTTCGAACCATGCCGCAACATTTTAAACAACATTATCATTGTGATCCCAGTAGTCTACAGGTTCGCAGCATTGACCAGGTACATTTGGGCCTGAGAGGAGGCGATACAAAAAAGACACTCGCCAAGATGGAATGCTGTTGGATCTATAGACTGGGCACTATGTCGCCGGCTGGTCTGAATGAGCGACTAGGTTTCTCCTCTTTTCTTTAGCCACTGTGTCCCCACATGCTCTTCTCTCTCGTATTCGCTCTATGAAAAGCTATCCCCAACGCCTTTTCACCTCGTTCAATTCTTCTAATTTTAGCTATAACTTTGCGCCCTGTCTGCCCCTGGTAATTCCTATTTAGTGACTAGTATAGGTTTCTCTAGTCGGTGGTCTGATTATTAGATATTGCTTCTGGTGTTAATGGACTTGATAGATATATGTAACTATCATTTCTCCATCCCCTCTATCCTTTTGCTTTTTGGACTGTTGGCTGTACTATGTATTTTATTGTTCTTTACGACGATGTGGCTTCACTGACATTAACCTGTGGTGGCCCACCAGGATGGCAGTGGATTGACGGAGTTGCCCTCCTGTCGCCCTGTCGATTCCTTGTCACCCCTCTGACTCCTGTCTGATCATACATGCACATGGTTATATACATGTGTATGGTGGTCTTTCATTGATCGACCTATAGTTGTGATCCTTTGAGTCCCTATATGTAATCTTACCTTACTTGACTCCTCCTGTTGTTGCCTACTCCATTGTGCACTCTACTGAGCCCCCTGTTCGATTATGCCGCCCCTTTTTGTCTAGTCTGCTTTTTAACTTGTGTGTGTTTTTAATTTCAATTTTAGTTGTCTTGCTCCTTGTTCACCGCATATGTGGACCCTTTCTCACTATGGAGCAAAGAAGCCTTTTTTATGGACTGGGACTTAATAGAGCATTCTCTGTGCAAATATAGGCCACCACGATATGAACTACAATATTTCATTATGGACATTTTATCTCAATGTGGTTGGCCTTCTACATTTTGAATGTCTCTATTATATTTATATCTTATTCCGTGCCCGGTCCGTTATATATTGGTTTTTAACAGGGAAAAATGCAAAGTACTACATCTTGGCAATAAAAATGAAAAAAGCATATACAGAATGGGAGGAATAGAGCTAAGCAACAGTACATGTGAAAAAGACTTAGGTATACTAATAGATCATAGACTGAACATGAGTAAACAGTGTGATGCAGCAGCAAAAAAGGCAAATAGAAATCTGGGATGTATTAACAGAAGCATACAGTCTAGATCACGTGAAGTCATTATCGCACTTTACTCCTCTTTGGTCAGACCTCACCTGGAATACTGTGTTCTGTTTTGGGCACCGCATTTTAAAAAAGACATTGACAAACTGGAGCAAGTTCAGAGAAGAGCGACCAGAATGGTGACCGGTCTGCAAACCATGTCCTATGAGGAACGGTTACAGGATTTGGGAATGTTTAGCTTGCAAAAAAGAAGACTGAGAGGAGACTTAATAGCTGTCTACAAATATCTCAAGGGATGTCACATTGTAGAAGGATCATCTTTATTCTCATTTGCACAATGAAAGACTAGAAGCAATGGGATGAAACTGAATGGGAGGAGACACAGATTAGATATTAGAAAAATCTTTTTGACAGTTAGGGTGATCAATGAGTGGAACAGACTGCCACGAGAGGTGGTGAGTTCCCCTTCAATGGACGTCTTCAAACAGAGGCTGGACAGACATCTGTCTGAGATGATTTAGTGAATCCTGCATTGAGCAGGGGGTTGGACCAGATGACCCAGGAGGTCCCTTCCAACTCTACCATTCTATGATTCTATGATTCTATGATATATTTGTGTGTGTTCTCTTTGCCTTTATATTCTCCACTGTTAGAGTTTTTCTGACTAATTGTGCACTGTGTAACTCCTTTGAATGAACAGAAGGGGTTAAACTTCTTGGCCTCTCCTGTATTTGGTGGTTGCGAATTGTTCTCGGTCCGCCCCTCACTAGAGAGGGACCAGTACGCATGCGCGGGATGCCGCGGTCATGTGACGATGACGCAGTCTCGAAGGGGCGGCGTCCCGGATCATGTGACGTAAATGGAAGAATTCCTCCATCCGGAATGCCTCCTGACACCACGCTGTGGTCACCGCTGCCCAGTAGCATGCAGCTTCATGCATCATCATTGGTCAGTGTTCACATCTGGTCCCCATATAAGGGTCACCCCATCCCGCACACTTTACCACAGTCCCCTGAAGAAGTACGGAAACACGTGTCGGGGCTCATCCCTGACACGGCTGGTGCTGCCACACAATCTACTGGGTACGATTACAATACATAGTATTGCTTGCCTGATTCACAACTGTTATTTGGAATATTTTGTAAATTGTCTCTTTTGGTTCACTGGTACAGCCCACTTCTTTGCAAATATCACTATTGTATTTTGTTTAGAATTGGAAGTCTATAATAATGTGGGTTGTACCTTATCAAAAATGTGACATCATTTTACTATGTGAGACTTGTGATATTTAGTGATGGGCGAGCACTAAAATGCTCGATGCTCGGGTCGAGTACATTGGAATACTCGGGTGCTCAACCCGAGCAACGAGCCCAATGTAAGTCTATGGGAAACTTAAGCATTTTTCAGGCGGCTCCCCCTGGCGGTCTGCACCCCAATACCACTTTGAAAGTTTGAACGCACCCCAATACCCCTTTGAGAGACTTAGAGGACGGCCTCCTGGAAACAATGTTCCCATTATTAGGAAGCAGGTCTCCCATTGTGTTTTCCTACGCAGTGAATGCAAGGGTTGCCAAAAATTTGGAGGCACTCCAATGCCCCTTGGAAGAGACGTGGAGGTCAGAGGGCCTCCTGAAAACAATATTCCCATTATTAGGAAGTTGGTCTCCCATTGTGTTTTTTTATGCAGTGAATGCAAAGGGTTGACGTAGAGGAGGGACTCCTGAAAAAAAATGTTCCCATTATTAGGAAGTGGGTCTCCCATAGTGTTAGCCTGTGCAGTGAATGCAAGGGCTGAAAAAATTGGGAGGCGCTTCAATGCCCCTTGGAAGAGACGTAGAGGAGAGCCTCATAAAAAATGTTCCCATTAGAAGGGAGAGGGTCTCTTATACTTGTAATGCCTATGCACTAAGTGTATTGGCTAACAAACATTTACCCCTGGGGGGTATACATGAACATACTGTAGAAAAAGGAGTGGCAGCAATCCCTGCATGTTGATTGGCGCCAAACATGCAGGGAGGGGACCCGAGCATCCGCCCGAGCATCCGCCCGAGCATCTCGCAAGTACTCGGCGAGCTCCGAGCATCTCGAGTACTGAGATGCTCGGGCGAGTACCGAGTACTTGCGAGTATGCTCGCTCATCACTAGTGATATTCTGTTCTTTTCCATAACAACCAAATATTGTGAAGCGTGTCACAATTGTAGTTTAACCCATGGATTGTGATGGCCTACAATCGGAACCATCTGTGTCTTATCTCCCCTATTTGGCTTGTCTGTCCTATGTAATTGTGTATGTATTATGGTTTGGATCCTGTGTTTTTCTTTGTATTATTAATTATTAAACATTTTGTAATTTTCATATTAACACATGGTCTTCTCCCATATTTACTTTGGGTATGTTAAACACTCCTTGTTCTTTTGAGACTATGACTAAGGGCCTTCATGGATGAATGGGAGAAATCATCTATATTTCATCCAGGAAACTGGCACAATTTTTTTCTAATTCTAAAACGATTTTCATCCATGTGCCATCTGTGCATCAGTTTTTAAAGTCCGTGTGACATTTGTGTGCGATCTGTTTACATACATCTACACTAAAATATGTGCATGATTACATGCAGCTTCTTAGGTTTATAATAGAAATGTATCCATAAAAATCAGATGCCACTCGGATGTTCCGTGTGGGATCAGATATTTTTTACGCACCCATAACCTTGAATGAGTCTGAGACTAGGAAGAAAGTAGAGCATGCAGCGACTTTTTTCGCATGGACTGTCGGACCGAGAAAAAAATAGTTAATCTGAACAGCAGTATTGAATAACATGGGTCCGATTACAAATCGGAAAGCACACGTCTAATTTATACGCTTATTCACGTCCGAGTTATACGCTTGTATTAATGAGCCCTTAGAGCGCTTTGTCGCCAGAAATGTGTCAGTGAAAACACTGCCAAAATTACATATTATTATGTAATTTTTACCATGATTTTCCAATGAAGAAGAAACATAGGACTATGGAAGTGCTGTTTCTCCTTCAATCTTTCAATACATAAACACACACATACACACACAGACATACACACATACACACACATGCACATATACACAGGCACACACAGATTCATGCACACATGTATAAATATCCAGGGAAGGGGAATTTTTGAAAGCATGATAGCTATTTTCAAGTGGGTGGGAAAGTGAGAATGGTTAGCTAAGCAAAAAAGTTTAAGCAGAATACTTTTTAAAAAGATGTAACATAATAGGTTTTCTTTGTCCTTTATTCACTGACCAAAAAGAAAAAAAAAACTGTTAGAATAGGTAAAAGAATATAGGGTAGAGCCAACATTAGGCCCTTTACCAGAATAATATGTTTTTTGTTTTTATACTTTTGCTTTGGGGCACACCCGTTTAGCTGGGTGTTTCTGTTTTTATATAGTTTTTTGTTTTATGCCATTTTGGGCATAATTATTGATGAATGAACGTGCTTGCCACAGCTCGGTACTCACCCGAGCATCACAGTGCTCGACAAACTCGGAGCTCAGGGAGTATTTCCGGGTTGCTCGGGTGGGAACTCGGGTCCCCTGCCTGCATGTTTGGCGCTCTTAAGAGAGCCAATGCATATGCAGGGATTGCTTGCCATACACTGTAATGCCGTAGCAATGTTGGTTGTGGGCATTACAGTGATTGGCTGGCCGCACAGCATCAACAGGTGTATATAAGACCTGGCGCCGCTATGCTCATCACAGTTTACCCCGGAAACAGGCAGAGTAAGGAGAGGTGCTGCTGAGTCAGGGAGAGTTTTGCTTGTTTATAGTTAGTATAGGTATTCCACAACATATACGGTATATATATATCTATCTGAACTAACAGTCCTTCTGAGGACTAATCCAGCTGCATATATTCAGTGGTGATAGCAGGAGTTAGGCAGGCAGGCAGTGTATGTGGCAGACTGCAGTGCATATAGTGCAAGAGGGTCCATTGAACGTCTTATTAGTATAGGTATTCCAAAACAAATATATATATATCCATTTGAACTAAGAGTCCTTCTGAGGACTAATCCAGCTGCATATAATCAGTGTTAGGCAGGAGTTTGATAGCAGTGGTGATAGCTGGAGTTAGGCAGGCAGGCAGTATATGTGACAGACTGCAGTGCATATAGCGCAAGAGGGTCCATTGAATGTCCTCTCTGCTACTGCTGTAAAAATTACAGATATCTGTAGACATACCCAAAATATCAGGGGTCAGGGCAAAAAATGTTTTGATCTTAATCCTGGTAATTTGCTTAAAAAGCAATCCAGAGTACACCCTTTTTCTGCTCCATTTGCTCGTTGTGGAAAATATTGGCCTCCTTTTCCATTATGTTCCATTGTGTTGGTCAAGCTATTCACACTAGGTGTCTGTGAAGAATAGCATTAGTAAATTACAGGACTGCTATTTCAAATCATGGTTCTCTGTCAGACATATAACCTTTAACAGTGTTCCAAAATCAGCCATTTCTTCCAATTTAATTTTATTGCAGTGCGTCGGTCAAGCTATTCACACTAGGTCTCTGTGTAGAATAATATTAGTAAATTACAGGCCTGCTATTTAAAACCGTGGCTCTCTGTCAGACATATCACCTATAAGAGTGTTCCAAAATCAGCCATTTCTTCCATTTTCATTTCGTTGCAGTGTGTAGGTCAAGCTATTCACACTAAGTGTCTGTGAAGAATAGTATTAGTAAATTACAGGCCTGCTATTTATAACCATGGTTCTCTGTCAAACATATCACCTTTAAGAGTGTTCCAAAATCAGCCATTTCTTCCATTTTCATTTCGTTGCAGTGTGTCGGTTAAGCTATTCACACCAGTTGTCTGTGAAGAATTGTATTAGTAAATTACAGGTCTGCTATTTTAAAACGTGGTTCTCTGTCAGACATATCAAATATAAGAGTATTTCAAAATCAGCCATTTCTTCCATTTTCATTTCATTGCAGTGTGTCCGTCAAGCTAATCACACTAGGTGTCTGTGAAGAATAGTATTAGTAAATTACAGCCTTGTTATTTAAAACCGTGGTTCTCTGTCAGACATATCACCTATAAGAGTGTTCCCAAATCAGCCATTTCTTCCATTTTCATTTTGTTGCAGTGTGTCGGTCAAGCTAATCACAATAGGTCTCTGTGTAGAATAATATTAGTAAATAACAGGCCTGATATTTAAAATTGTGGTTTTCTGTTAGACGTATTACATATCACTCCATTCCAAAATCAACTATTTCTCGTGAACGTGGAAAATATTGTCCTCCATTCAAAATGAGCAAGGTGCATGGCAAGGGACGGGGAAGTGGACATGATGGTGATGGTGCATGCAGAAGCCGAGGACGTGGCTGTGGGCAAGCTGATATTGTGCTGCAACAAACACCCACATCTTGTCGCTCTAACTTCCTGTCCCAATTACTAGGGGACCGCAGTAAACCACTATTGAACCCAGAGCAGTGTCAAAAGGTTGTTGGTTGGATAGCAGATAATGCTTCCAGTCACTTTGCTACCACCACTACCACCCTATCTTCCACACAGTCAAGTCTCAGTAGCCGTGAGCCTGGACTGCGTATTCCTCACCCTGATCCTCCTTCCTCCCACCATGCCGAGTGCCGGAGACAACTGATCCCACACTTGGACACTCAGAAGAGCTGCTCACTTTTCCATTTGCAGATTCGGGGCTCTCGCCCAGCCAGCTTCAAGCGAGTCAAGAGGAGAACGCATGTAGCGATGCCCAAATATTTGAGCAGCCACGTCCACACAAAGGCAACGGTGGAAAAGTGCAATTACTGTCGCAAGAGGTGGATAATGATGATGATGATGAGGCACAATTGCCAGAAAGTCAGGAGGAGGACCAGGTTGCGGAAGTGGAAGACAAGGAGGTGGATGATATAGTAACTGACCCAACCTAGCAGGGGGACATACAGAGCGAGGACAGCAGCACACAGGGGGAGGGAGGCGTAGCACTGCAAGAGGCAGAAAGAAGCAGTGTGGTGGCCGCAGACACAAGGAAAGCATTCCTTGTAACGCCAACATGATGGAAGTTGCCAGTACAACTGTTAGGTCTTCCCGAGTCTGATTTTTTTTAAAGACTGTGCACATACCCCAGGGTCTGCGGGTGACAAAACTGCTTCTTCCGCTGTTGTGTGTGCACGCCAATCCCCTGTCCATGGTGCATGCCAAGATGCTTCCCGCCCTGCACGTGTCGTTGCACACTCTCAACTAGAACCATCAGCAAGCACGTTCACTCCCTTGTCCCAGCGCTGCGTTCAGTTGTCCCTACCCCAGTCCTTGGAACCCAAGCACAAATACGCAGCCAATGCCCCACAGGCCACACTACTAAATTCACACATTTCGCGACTGCTTGCGCTCAAAAAGTTGCCTTTTAGGCTCGTGGAGACTGAAGCTTTCCGCAACCTGATGGCGGCGGCCGTCCCTTGGTACTCGGTTCTCAGCCGCCACTATTTCTCCTGGTGTGCCGTCCCTGCATTACACGAGCACGTGTCCCACAACATTGGCCCTGCCCTCAACAACGCAGTTACTGGGAAAGTTAACCTAACCACGGACAAATGGACAAGTGCTTGTTGGCAGGGACAGTACATCTTGCTGACGGCACACTGGGTTAAAATAGTGGAATCCAGGACCCAGTTGGACCTTGGGACAGAACACGTCCTCTCGACGCCGAGGATTGTGGGCACTGGGTTAATCAGGGTTGCCCCCACATTCTACAGCTCCTGCACTTCCTCCTCCTCTTCAGCCTCCATCTCCGAAATGACCACATCAGTCGCCAGCTGGAAACACTGGAGCACTGCCTCAGCCAAGCAGCAACAGGCTGTGCTGAAGCTAATATGCTTAGGTGACAAACCGCACAATGCTGAAGAGTTGTGGACAGCTCTGAAGGGCAGGCAGATCTGTGGCTCACACCGCTCACCCTACAGCCAGGCATGGTCTTGTGTGACAATGGCCAAAGCCTGGTGGAAGCTCTGAGGCGAGGCAAGCTCACACTCTTACCATGCCTGGCACATGTGCTTAACCTCATGTTTCAGCAGTTTCTCAAAACCTACCCGGATCTGACTGATCTGCTTGTCAAAGTTTGCCGCCTGTGTGCCCATTTTAGAAAGTCAGCTACAGCTTATACCACCCTTGCCGTGCTTCAGCAGCGTTTACAGCTTCCAGCTCACCGACTGATCTGCAATGTCCTCATGCATTACAACTCTACATTCCAGATGTTGGGAAGGATTTGTGAGCAGAAGAAGGCAGTTGTTGACTACCAGCATCAACAAGGCCATCGGTATTCAGTTCAGACTCCACACATAAGACCTCAGGAGTGGACATGGATGTCAGACATCTGTACCATCCTCCAAAACTTTGAGGACTCAACCAAGATGGTGAGCAGTGATGATAATTAGCGTCACCATCCCTCTTCTTTGTCTACTAAAACACTCTCTGCTCACAATTAAAGAGGATGTATTTCAGGCAAAGCACGATGAGATGGAGCAAGGAACCATACAGGGTGATTCCACACAGCCCAGCCTCATCTCATCCCAGCATGGATTGGGTGACAATGAGATAGAGGAGGAGGAGTAAGAACAAGAGCTATTTTCTTGCACTATAGACGGTACTACCTGCAAAACTGTCATACCGTCTGTTCAGCGTGGATGGCCTGGAGGACAGGGAGGAGGAGGAAGAAGAGGAGGAGAAAGATGAGGAGGAGAGCATGGTCAGTCGTCCTCTTGGTGGGGACACGAAAGTCTTGCCTCTTTGCAGTCTGGTACACATGGTTGAGTTTATTTTATGCTGCCTTTCCCGTGACCCTCACGTTGTCCAAATTTTGAGTGACAATCATTACTTGTTTTTGACACTTCTAGACCCACCCTACAAGGAGAACTTTATATCTCTTATTCCCGCGCAGGACAGGCCTAATAAAATGGGGCAGCACGAGAAGGCCCTTGTTGGGGAATTATTAAAAAAATTCCCATCTGAAAACACGGGCAGCAGTCACAGTTCGTTGGACAACCAAGGAGTACAGGCAAGAGAGACACAAATGCAATCCAGCAGAGGCAGGGGAACACTGTCAAAGTCCTGGGATAGTTTTATCAGACCCTCCCATTGCACAGGCTCGGAGACGCTGTGTACTCTCCCCAGGAGGGAAAAGTTTCGGAAGATGGTGATTGAGTGCCTTGCTCACCGTTCGAACGTCCTCCATGATTTCTCTGTGCCTTATAATTATTGGGTATCCAAGCTTTACACTTGACATGAACTGGCTCTCTATGCCTTGGAGGTCCTGGCCTGCCCTGCCACTAGCGTTTTGTCAGAGCGGGTTTTTTGTGCCGCCGGTGGAATTATAACCGATAGGCGCATCCGCCTGTCAACTGAAAATACTGACAGGCTGACTCTTATAAAAATTAACAAGGGCTGGATTGGGCCAGACTTCTCAACATCAACGAATGATGGCAGTGTAACATAAACTCAAATACAGTATTTTTTTTTTTTTGTGAGATCTAACTCTATTTCCATGCACCTCTGTCTTCACACCCAGATATGGGTATTTGCTTCCTGATTTTGTCCATTTGCTCGTGTCCTCCTCCTTCTCCTCATTCTCATCCTCCACATCCTCCTTCACATCATAACCATATCTACCATATCACCATATCTACGTCTCTTGGAAGGGACATTGGAGTTCCTCCAAATTTTTGGCAGCCATTGCATTCACTGTATAAGCAAACAATATGGGAGACCCACTTCCTAATAATGGGAACATTGTTTTCAGGAGGACCTCTGACCTCTACGTCTCTTTCAAGGGACACTAGAGTGCCTCCACATTTTTAGCAGCCAGTGCATTCACTCCATAGGCAAACAGTATAAGAGACCCATTCCTTTTTAATAGGAACATGTCGTACTCGTTAGTGTAGACAAGCTCTACGTGTCTTTAAATTGTTAGGGTTTTTCTTAAATTTTGGCAGCCGTTGGACTCACTGCATACCCTATAAATGGATAGCAGACCCTCTCCTTTATAATGGGAACATGTCGTACTCGTTACTGTGGCCCACTTTTATATGTGTTTAAATTGCTAGTGGGGTTTTTCCTAAATTTTGGCAGCAGTTAGACTCACTGCATACACTATAACTGGATAGCAGACCCTCTCCTTTCTAATGTTCTAATGGGAACATGTCATTACTGTGGCCCAGCTCTATGTGTCTTTAAATTGTTAGTGGGGTTTTTCCTAAATTTTAGCAGCCATTGGACTCACTGCATACCCTATAACTGGATAGCAGACCCTCTCCTTTCTAATGGGAGCATGTCATTACTGTGGCCCAGCTCTATGTGTGTTTTAATTGTTAGTGGGGTTTTTACTAAATTTTGGCAGCCGTTGGACTCACTTCATACCCTATAACTGTATAGCAGACTCTCTCCTTTCTAATTGGAACATGTTGTTACTGTGGTCCAGCTCTATGTGTCTTTAAATTGTTATTGGATTTTTCCAAAATAGAAGACCCACTCCTTTATAATGGGAAATTTTTTTTTACTGAGACCCTCCTCTATGTCTCTTCAAAGGAATATTGGGTTGCGTCCAAATTTTTGGCAGCCCTTGCTGTCACTGCATACGCAATAATAGTATAGGAGACCCACTCTTTAATAATGGGAACAACAAAACATAGTCAACTGTTGGCCCTTTAAGAACAGTAAGGCTGTAAAAATAGTGTTTGTGACTTTCACAATCCCTCCTTCATAAATGAACAGGATGTGTCTGATGATGTTTCACATACCACATGGCCAGATGAGGTTGTAAAATGCTAAAATTACATTTCCCCGTGAATGCTTTTGTCTTGGTTGAAAGCAATGTAAAAGTGCAAAAACGCATTAAAAAAGCTACGTGTGAACATAGCCCAGGGTGTGGAGGATCATTTTTGTTTTTGGTTATTTATTTTGCCTCATATACAAGTCATTATCCTGGAAAGGAAGTTCCTTAACATATTTCCTAGAAAAATCCATTTTGGTTTTGTTTTTGTATATTTTATTGTGAGTCCGTAAAAGTGGTGTAATACCTCTGACAACGTTGTTGACAGCAGTGACCTCGGAGTCAGAAATGCTTCCAGGGTCTTCCCCATGCTGTTCCAATGTCATTTGAGCACTGTTCCCATCGATTTCTGCAATTTTTAGGCCTCTGCAGACCGCCGGGAGGAGCCGCCGGTAAAATGCTCTAGTTTCCCATAGACTTACATTGGGCTCGTTGCTCTGGTCGAGAACCCGAGTATTCCAATTTGCTCGACCCGAGCATCGAGCACGCGAGCATTTTAGTGCTCGCTCATCACTAGTCATAATTAGAGATGAGTGGTGTTCGACTCGAACTGTTCGCCAATCTCAAATTCGAGCTGTTTTGGGCGGTGTTCGAGCCGTTCGGCGAACACGAACGATTTGAAAAAAATTCGGCCGTTCGAGGTGATGTTCGATAACTGTTCGTGCACCAAAATCATAACTGGATTTTTTCTCAGTAATGCTGAAAATTAATGTTAATACGCAGTTTGAGTGTACAGCGGGGCGGGGGGAGGGGCAGGGGATGGATCTCTGCAGGAATAATGAAGATCTCCATTTTTTTTTTCTCTTTCCCACATTTACAGTGGGGAGGTGCAATCTGTCAACCTATCAGCAGCGCACACACGGAGCGAACAGCTTTTTTTCACACAAGCAAGGGCATGTGTCATTGGCAGTGTATGTCACATGTCCTTGCCCTATAAGACCCAGCCATTTTCCCCGTCGCCACCATTTTCTCACTGCTGCAGCTGCGTGTTAGACGGCACCGCTGTTGCTGTATGCACTATACCTTGTTAATTTCAAGCCAATTTTCGCACAAATCTACAGATAGCTTGGGAGTAGGGTAGAGTTGTGATTGCAGTCCTTTTAAGAACTAGGTTACAGCATTTCCTACGACTTTTATCAGGCAGGTCTGTGCTCTTAAATAGATATGTTGGGAGTAAAGACTAATTGTAATTGCAGTCCTTTTCAGGACTAAGTTACATCAGTTCCTATCAGTTTTTGCCAGGCAGGTCGGTGCCAGTGCTGTGCAAATTTTTTTCACAGCATTTGGCTAAATCTAGCAAAGCAAATCCTTTTTGGCCTATTGCAGAGTGTGTTAGTCAGTGGAGTAGCCTATCTGTGTTGCAAGCTACACCACCTGTGTATAGAATACCAATTTTTTTACTGCACCTAGTGAAGTAAAACCTTTTGGGCATAGCATCATTCTATTAGTCCATCTATACTAACCTCCACCAGGTTGCAAATTGAATATAATTTTTTTCTGCAACTAGCTCTGAAAAAATATTTGGGCTTCTAGCAGTGTGTGGGACTTGGTCTATTAGTCCATCTATACTGACCTCCATCAGGTTGCAAATTGAATATAATTTTTTTCTGCATCTAGCTCTGAAAAAATATTTGGGCTTCTAGCAGTGTGTGGGACTTGGTCTATTAGTCCATCTATACAGACCTCCATCAGGTTGCAAATTAAAAATAATTTTTATCTGCATCTAGCTCTGAAAAAATATTTGGGCTTCTAGCAGTGTGTGGGACTTGGTCTATTAATCCATCTATACTGACGTCCATCAGGTTGCAAATTAAAAATAATTTTTATCTGCATCTAGCTCTGAAAAAATATTTGGGCTTCTAGCAGTGTGTTGGACTTGTTCTATTAGTCCATCTATACTGACCTCCATCAGGTTGCAAATTGAATATAATTTTTTTCTGCATCTAGCTCTGAAAAAATATTTGGGCTTCTAGCAGTGTGTGGGACTTGGTCTATTAGTCCATCTATACTGACCTCCATCAGGTTGCAAATTAAAAATAATTTTTATCTGCATCTAGCTCTGAAAAAATATTTGGGCTTCTAGCAGTGTGTGGGACTTGTTCTATTAGTCCATCTATACTGACCTCCATCAGGTTGCAAATTGAATATAATTTTTTTCTGCATCTAGCTCTGAAAAAATATTTGGGCTTCTAGCAGTGTGTGGGACTTGGTCTATTAGTCCATCTATACTGACCTCCATCAGGTTGCAAATTAAAAATAATTTGTATCTGCATCTAGCTCTGAAAAAATATTTGGGCTTCTAGCAGTGTGTGGGACTTGTTCTATTAGTCCATCTATACTGACCTCCATCAGGTTGCAAATTGAATATAATTTTTTTCTGCATCCAGCTCTGAAAAAATATTTGGGCTTCTAGCAGTGTGTGGGACTTGGTCTATTAATCCATCTATATTGACCTCCATCAGGTTGCAAATTAAAAATAATTTGTATCTGCATCTAGCTCTGAAAAAACATTTGGGCTTCTAGCAGTGTGTGGGACTTGTTCTATTAGTCCATCTATACCGACCTCCATCAGGTTGCAAATTGAATATAATTTTTTTCTGCATCTAGCTCTGAAAAAATATTTGGGCTTCTAGCAGTAGGTGGGACTTGGTCTGTTAGTCCATCTATACTGACCTCCATCAGGTTGCAAATTAAAAATAACTTTTATCTGCATCTAGCTCTGAAAAAATATTTCAGCTTGTAGCAGTGTGTGGGACTTGTTCTATTAGTCCATCTATACTGGCCTCCATCAGGTTGCAAATTCAATATAATTTTTTTCTGCATCTAGCTCTGAAAAATATTTCAGCTTGTAGCAGTGTGTGGGACTTGTTCTATTAGTCCATCTATACTAACCTCCACCAGGTTGCAAATTCAATCTAATTTTTATCTGCATCTAGCTCTGAAAAAATATTTCAGCTTGTAGCAGTGTGTGGGACTTGTTCTATTAGTCCATCTATACTGACCTCCATCAGGTTGCAAATTCAATATCATTTTTATCTGCATCTAACCCAGCCAATACTTTTGGCCTAATACCACAGTTTGACCACTCAGCTCTGCTCGGTTCCCATCCATTGTTTTTTTGTGCAAACAACTCCAGAGTTGTGAATTAGTTAACCACCAAAATGAGTGGAAAAAGGCCTGCTGCTGGTGGAAAGGGGAATAGGCGTGTTGCGAAGGGGAAAAAAGGTTGTGTCCATGGGGATGGTGTTAAAGCAACAGTAACATCTGCAGAAGAAAGACTTTCTTCCTGCCAAACTAAAATGTCTACATCTTTTAGCGGACAATGTGATATGATCCCTTTCTTACGGCCACGCCAATCGCTACAAATTCCAGATGAGGCACAAAAACAGCAGGTGCTTCAATGGATATCAAGTGCTCCTTTAAGTTGGCTCTCCTCCACCTCAACTTCAACATCACAAATACTCCAGTCCCCAGAGGTGTCACCCCAATCGCACTTGCTTCCTCACAGCTCCCAAATCTCCAGCTGCCCGTCAGAGTATGGGGTAGAACAGATGGTTGAGTCTGCAGAGCTGTTTACTCAAACTATAGCCTGGGAATCAGAGGTCGGCTCCAGAGCTTCTGTGAATCCAGACGAGGAAATGATCTGCACTGATGCCCAGAATCTTTATGAGTCGGATCCAGGACCAGACGCAGAAGGTTCTGACCATAATGTAGACCCTCATTCCCAAACTGTAACTCCTGTTGGTGGAGACAATGAGGAAGACGATGATGAGATGCAAATACCTGATTGGAGCAACAACTTTAGTTTTTTGTGAGGGCAGGAACAGGTTGGCTCTGAGGACGACGGGTGTGATAACACACAGGGTGATGACGATGAGGTTGGAGATCCCACTTACTGTCAACCCACAGTCAGCCAAGAGATGAGGTCAGCAGAGGAGGTGGAGGAGGAATCTAGTGACGACGAGGTCAGGTTGCGCCTTCCTGGACAGAGACGTAGTACTGGAAGCACGTCAACAACTGCATCCTCAAACACAAGTCTGCCTCTGACCACAAGTCATGGTGGCTCTTCAGGTCGCATGGGTGCTAAGCCTTGCATAGCCTGGGCATTTTTTCAGATCGATAAAGATGACCAACTCGTGTTATCTGTAGCATTTGTCAGCAAAAGCTAAGTAGAGGCCAAAAAATACATAGTTTGAGTACTTCATGCATGAACCGGCCCATGGACATGAAGCATAAGTTGCAGTGGGAAGCTCACTGTGCTACAATGCGGCCTAGCGGGCCGGGCCAACTACTGTCTGCCACATCTTGCGCATCCGCGGCCTCTTCATCCTCTGTGACTGGGGGGACAGCAGTCACACCTGTTTTGGGACGCAGACCTGCCACCTCTTTACCCGCAACAGCCAGTGTGATTGGCAGGTCATTATTTTCCTTGGAGGTGGTAACATCAGCTGGTGTTGAGCGCTGTCTGACATCGATAGCACCACCTTTGGATCAAGGCAACCTAACTTGTCCGCCTGCATCTTCCTCACAGACCGGCAGTTTGCCGGGGACACCCTTATCAACCCCGTCTAAGCACAACAGCCAGCCCTCGGTCCCTCAGATGTGGACAAGTAAAAGACCATTTCCTCCTAGCCATGAGAAAGCTAAGAGGTTGAATTTCACCATCTACAAGCTCTTGGCTACAGAAATGCTGCCTTTCCGCCTGGTGGACACAGAGGATTTTCGAGACCTTATGTCCGTCGCAGTGCCCCAGTACCAGATGCCCAGTCGGCACTACTTCTCAAAGAAAGGTGTGCCTGCGCTCCACCAGCATGTCGCACACAACATCACCGCTTCTTTGAGAAACTCTGTGTGTGACAGGGTGCATTTCACCACAGACACTTGGACGAGTAGGCATGGACAGGGGCGTTACATGTCGCTGACTGGGCACTGGGTAACTATGGTGACAGCAGGACAAGGGACTGCTGTCCAAGTCTTGCCGTCCCCACGAGTTGTGCGTCAATCCTCTTTATCTCAAAGTTCCTCCACTGCTTCTGCCTCCTCAACCTCCTCTCGGTCCACCACCTGCACCCAAAGCCTGTCTGGTCATGCCACAAGCTTTCTAACTGCGCAGAAGGGATCCTGCACACCTCCTTACTATGCTGGCAGTAGGGTTCAACGTCATCCGGCGGTTTTTACTTTGAAATGTCTGGGAAATGTGAGACACACAGCTGAGGAGTTGTGGTCCGCTCTGGAGAACCAATTTCATGAATGGTTGTCTCCACTGGACCTGAAACCAGGGAAGGCCGTTTGCGACAATGCTGCAAACCTGGGTGCGGCCCTTCGCTGGGGCAATGTCACACACGTGCCTTGTATGGCTCACGTGTTGAACCTGGTTGTCCAGCAATTTTTAGCCCTCTATCCCGGACTAGATGGCCTTCTGCAGATGGCACGGTCGCTGTGTGCTCACTTCCTCCGTTCGCATCCCGCAGCTCAGCGACTTACATCTCTACAGAAGTCGTTGGGCCTGCCACTTCACCGGCTAAAATGCGATGTGCCTACCCGGCGGAATTCAACTCTGCACATGTTGCAGCGACTGTGGCAGCACCGACAAGCCCTGGTGCAATACGTTCTGACGTATAGACTGGGCCAACGAGATCCAGAGGTGGGGCAAATCACGCTGGAGGAGTGGTCTCAGATCAGGGACTTATGCACCCTTCTGCACAGTTTTGAAATGGCGACAAAGATGTTTAGTGCTGACGATGCCATTATCAGCATGACTATTACGGTGATATACATACTGGATCACATGTTAAACAGAATTCGGAGTCAGTTGGTGCGACAAGAGGAGGTGGAGGAAGTATAGGAGAAGGAGTTGTATGCGGAAGGGCTAACATCTGCAAGGTCCAGACGGTCGGCAGCACCAAGGCGGCAGGCATGTGAGGATGGGGGAGATGGTTTTACCAGGGCGCATGGTAGCAGCCAAACTAGTGAGGAAGGTGGAGGAGCCCATGCAGAAGTGGAGGACGAACTGATGGAAGACTCATCAGATGAGGGAGACCTTGATCACATTTCTGTTGTGCGAGGTTGGTGGGAGAGGACAGAGGAAGGAAGCATGATTGTTACCTCGCCACCAACACAACAGGGACTTGGTGCTCCTGGATGCGCAACACACATGTGTGCCTTCTTGCTGCACTACCTGCAACATGACCCTCGAATTGTGAGAATTAGAAATAATCCTGACTACTGGGTTGCCACACTGTTAGATCCCCGGTACAAAAGTAAGTTTGCAGAAATTATTCCTGCCATAGAAAGGGATGCACGCATGCAGGAGTATGAGCAGAGACTGTTGCAGAATCTTACATGTGCTTTTCCACAAAACACCAGTGGTGCACGTAGTGAATCTCATAGTTCCAACTTGCCAACCGTGGGACCGTCGAGTGTTCAGCACTCAAACCGTAATAGAAACACAGTATCTGCTGGTAACATCAATTTTGCGAAATCATTTCATCACTTTTTTAGCCCATCCTTTGCAAGTCCACAGGAGACAAGAAGTCTGACACATAGTCAACGCCTAGAGACGATGGTAGAGGAGTATCTCCAAGTAAACATTGAAGCCATGACTGTGTCACTGGACCCTTGCTCTTTTTGGGCTTCCAATCTGGATAAATGGCCGGAGCTTGCCACTTATGCCTTGGAGATCTTGTCATGCCCAGCAGCCAGCATTCTGTCTGAACGTGTGTTCAGCGCTGCTTGTGGTGTGCTGACAGATAAGCTCACGCGGCTCTCCACTGATAATGTAGACAGACTCACGTTCATAAAGATGAACAAATCATGGATCCGAAATGACTTCTACCCCTGTGTCATTCTGGGGAGAGTAAAAGCTTGATGATTGGTTAAAATCACCTCACCAACCGTTTTAAGCTTTCAAATTACTAATCATGTTTATCTGTATCTTTGGTGGAAAATTATTTGGGCTTTGTAGCAGTGTGCAGTACTGATTCTATTAGGCCATCTATACTAAGCTCCACCAGATTTAAAATTAATAATCATGTTTACCTGTATCTTGGCTGGAAAATAATTTGGGTTTGTAGCAGTGTGCAGTACTGATTCTATTAGGTCATCTATACTAAGCTCCACCAGATTTAAAATTACTAATCATGTTTATCTGTATCTTGGCTGGAAAATAATTTGGGCTTTGTAGCAGTGTGCAGTACTGATTCTGTTAGGCCATCTATACTAAGCTCCACCAGATTTAAAATTACTAATAATTTTTAGCTGCATCTAGCCCGGAAAATAATTTTGGGGCTCCTAGATGCGCAAGACACATGAGTGCCTTCTTGCTGCACTACCTGCAACATGACCCTCAGATTGTCAGAATTCGAAGTAATCCTGACTACTGGGTTGCCACACTCTTAGATCCCCCACACTCTTCGATCAACCTTTTAATTTTAATAAATAACAAAAAAATGGTCGTTTTTGAAATTATAAGCATTAGCAGGTTATTAGAAACTGAAATGAAACAGTTTTCAGCTCAAAACTTTATTCTAGGTGATGTTACATTTGCACATAGGACCCCTTGTTTGAAAGGAGCTTCTGAACTCTCTAGTCCATTGAATTTGTCAGGTTTTGGATGGTTCCTGCTTCAATTGTTTTGCATGATGACAGAATACCCTTCCAGAGCTGTTGCTTAGATGTGAACTGCCTCCCGCCATCATAGACACTCCTTTTGATGATGCTCCAGAGGTTCTGAATGGGGTAGAGGTCAGGGGAGCATGGGGGTCACACCATAAGTTTGTCCCCTTTTATGCCCATATCAGCCAGAGATGCAGATGTGTTATGTGCAGCATGAGACGGTGCATTATCATGCATGAAAATGATCTTGCTGTGGAATACACGGTTCTTCTTCTTGAACCATGGCAGGAAGTGCTGTTTGAGAAACTCCACATACATTATGGAGTTCATCTTTACCCCTTCAGGGATCCTAAAGGGGCCGACAATCTCTCTCCCCATGATTCCAGCCCAAAACATTACTCCACCTCCTCCTTGTTGGCGCTGTAGCCGTGTTTGCATGGGGTGTCCATCAACCAGCCATCCTCCACTCCATCCATCTGGACCATCGAGCGTTGCACGGCACTCATCCGTAAACAAAACAGTTTTGAAGTCAGTCTTCATGTATTGTTTGGCCCACTGGAGCCGTTTCTGCTTGTGTGCAGTGGATAGAGGAGGTCGACAGGATCGCTTACGCACAGCTGCAAACCTCTGAAGGACCCTGCATCTTGTTTTTCGGGGGACGTTGGAGGCACCAACAGCTTCAAAAACTTGTCTGCTGCTATGACAAGGCTTTTTTGCCACTGCTCTTTTAACCTGATGTAATTGCCTGTAGGAAAGAGTCCTCAATTTGCCCTTATCAGCACGCACACGTGTGTACTGTGAATCAGCTACTTACTTCTTGATTGCCATGACACTTCATCCTGATCATCACACAATGTTGATTGTAGTCATGCCTTGACCTAAACACTCCACAATTTGTTGCTTCTCAGCAGCCGACACATCCTATTTCTTTCCCATTTTGGCAGAAAATGTAGGCTGCTTAATAATGTGGGACAGCCTTCTTAAGTAGTCTTGCCTTTCATTGGACACACCTGCTAAACTAATTAGCACAGGTGTCTGCAATTGCTTACAGTGATATAAAGAGCCCTGACACACATCACCATCAATGAGTTTAACTGACAAACAAACAAATTCTTCCCTTATCACTCCTAAACACTTTTTGCATAATAATTTGGAACACAGTGTACATGTGCTTTTCCACAAAACACCAGTGGTTCACATAGTGAATCTTACAGTTCTAACTTGCCAACCGTGGTCTGTATGGAGTTGTTCAATAAAGGGCCCAAAATTAAGATAACATTGACGGGAGAGATCTCTATGAATAGGAATTCCTAAGTATTTGATACCCTGTGAGGGCCAGGCAAAGGGAAAGTTGGACTGGATGGAATCCTGTATGGATTTCGGGAGCGAGACATCGAGGGCCTCAGACTTCGCTGCATTGATTTTAAAATTTGACCATGTAACAAAGTGATCTATTTCAGCCATAACAGCAGGGATGGATATATGTGATTGAGTGATATATACTACGACATCATCAGCAAATAGAGAGCACTTGTACTTGGTGCCTCCCACCTCAATCCACCTAATATTGGGGTTATGGCGAATTGATGAGAGCAGGTGCTCCGTCACTAGGATGTATAAGAGAGGGGACAGAGGACATCCCTGCCTTGTCCCATTGGTGATTATGAAAGGTGATAAAAAAGTTCTGACGCGCCCCCTGGGCCTTGGGACACCCGGAGCCGGACCCTTTTTGGTGGATGCTGGTGGTTGTAGTCTCCGTGGCGGTGACCCGATTCCGTGGCTCAGGGCGGTCAAACCAGTGGCGGAACTATTTATGTGGTTTTGATGTTTAAATGTCCGACTACTCCACCCGTGGATTGCGGTCAGAGTGAACCGCCGCTGCAGGGCAGACCGCTGAGGCTGGTGTTGTGGGTGCAGCAGAGCATAGTATAACTCCCCACGGGAGGAGTATAGCCTCAGGGCAGTGTATGCGGAGGATGGGGGTGATGGTGCAAGGCAGCAGCAGTAGCGACACAGAGTCAGTGATGCAGTCCAGGGCCTTTACTCACAGTTCTTATTATCCAGACCACTTCTGCAGGTAACGGCTGCCCACGTCGTACTGTGCTCATCAGGTGAGGGGCTCAGACAACTCCCAGATATCTTTGGAGCGCTTCACAGGACCCCCTTTGTGTGTCCTTTGTCTGGCCTTTCTTACCAACCCTTCTGTCCGGCTGCCTCGGGCCTCCTCTTGGTAAACTTGGCGCCAGTTTCCCTGACCCTATGTGGTGCCTTCCTAGCGGGTGTAGCGGGGGGCTGTGCCACATAAAATGTCACAGCCTCCGGTTTCTAGCTGAGGGTCGTTTCCCGCCTCCACTACTTTCGGGGACCGGTCTCCCCCTTTGGCCTGACCCCTCCACGCAGGTGGATTCGGGCGTGCGGTGGCGACTCGCCCATCCGCTCCCCTGGGATCCCTTTGTTCCTCGTTTCTGGAGCCTTCTCCACTCCTCTTCCATCCTTCTCCCTCTTCCAGGCCTGGGCCTCTGTTACTAGGCAGAGCCCCTGCTCCCTGTCACTTCTGCTCAGACTTCTCTGCACTGAACTAAGATGGTGCCCACCTTTTATACTTCCTTCTCAATGCACCCAGGAACTGCTTCCTCCCTGCTCCTGCACTACATGGTTCCTCTTCCTCAGTGTTCCCTCCCCCCACTCCAGCCAGGGACAGGGACTGTCGTGCCCATCTCAGGGGCATATTGGTCGCCCTGCCCCACGGCAATGTGGTGTAATGCATGCAGGTGTCGGGGTCCTGATCCACACTCCATCCTTACCTGAGAGTGAGATATCACACCTCTGGGTGAGGTGCAATACCTCCGTAGCAACCGAGCCCTCGGGGTGCTACAGTTCCATTTATCTTCAGCCTAGGTGACGTATTGCGATACAGGGCCATGATTTTGGCTATAAAAGGGTCCCCTAGACCCCTACCCCAAGATTTTTGAGAGAATAATATACGGCGTGTCAGGAGACTCTATGGAATGCTTTCTCAGCATCCAACGAGAGTATCTAATTACAAATTTTTAACTGCATCTAGCCCAGGAAATACTTTGTGCCTAGTAGCAGTGTCTGCTAGTCAGCGGATTATCCCAGCTGTTAAGCAAGCTACACCACCTGTAGTTTGGACACTTAATTTTTTCAAAGGAAATGCTTCGGGACCCCGGGATACTCAGTGAAGAGCATCAGGAGGCACCCCAAGGCATAGGGGCTGGGACTGGCGGTAGGACGCCTTGCGGTGGACCGCCAAGCTCGATCCTTATAAAAGCTTTTTAACTGCAGCAGCTTTAGTGGACGCTACTGGAGCTGGAATTACGCGGCTGCTGGCATGAGACTTGCCCTCCAATAGATCCTTGTAAAAGGATTTAAAGTGTATTCATTCAAATTAGAGAGACAATTTAAAAAGCTTAGACCTGCCTCCACCACAGGGGAGCTCGCTCGACCCACCAGCGGACAGGCACCAGTATTGGGAGAGGGTAGCTGGCCGTCAGGGTCCACCGCGGCTCTGGCACAAACCCGGCGACACGGAGGCGGCACGGGCAGGAACGGACTGGCCGTGTCGGCTTCTCACTTTTTGAATTTTAGAAGGGCATGACATGCCTATATCTGTGTCTCCCCCTCCTTTTACTCCTCCACCTCTTTTCTTTTCGCATGACTATATGTACTTGTCACTTTTCCATGTGTTAGTTATGTCTTCTGAGCAGTTTGTCAGCTTTTGGACACCTTTGAAGGTGTTTTCTATGTGTTTCTATGTGTTTTTGTTTGCCTGCCATTGGTTTTAACGGTGTTCGAAGGTGTTCGACGAACAGTTCGACAAACACAAGGGTGTTCGACGAACCGAACTCGAACACTACGGGGGTGGCTCAACACTAGTCATAATCTGTATTGAGCCGAAGGTGATAATCTTAAAATTTACTTGTTAAGTTTTATTTTGCCCCATGTTATGAGGGCAACCATGACTACTACCCCAAAATAATGTTTCCAACATCAGCAGAACCAAAATCTGTTACTGATAAACCTTTAATTACAGATCATATATGTAGCAAATATGATATAAATTCCCTATCGTTGTATTGTTACCCCATTTTTTGCATAGTAGCTATATTAAAGACTAAATGAGAAAATAAAAATTGGCTGTTTTCTAAGTGATGGCTCTTTAATGTAATTCTGGTATTGCTCTCAAGCACCTGCTTGCACATATAATGCATGCACACACAAGTGTATATCTTAACTAGAACAGGTTCATTTCTCAACAACAGGCAGTTGCTGGCAATATTCCATAAGTGTTTTATCTCCCCTCTGGCTAATTCCTTTCATAAATTATTATTACAAAGGAAGCACATAGTATGTCAAAACCTGCAAAATGAAGCAAAGCTACAGGAAAAATTGTTACACAATAACAAGGTATAAGCTACAATAAATCATTTGCAGATGTCTCTTTGTAAATATAAACCTGTTTGTTTTTGTAGATTCGAGGTACCCAATTCCACCCTGTCAGGATCATTATTGACTAAAAGTTCCTTTCTGGGCCTTTAGGAAAGAGAGACCTGTTACACTCAATAATAGTTTGAAAAAAAGCTACGAGAAGCAAATAGCATATTTATTTTAAGTTATAAACTGCTGAGATGATGTTTAGATATTTAAAGAGTTATTCCTAAAATCACAAGTTATCCTCTCTCCTAGTGATAGGTCATAACTTGCTGATCACTTGGAGTAACACCAGTGGGAAACCCAGCAATCCCAAAAGTGTGACTTTTGAACCACAAGAGTGAGGCCCTGCAGCCCTGTCAAGAATGAATGGTAGATGCAAATGCTCGACATCTGCTTCATTCATGGTCTATGGGACTTATTTTAAGTGTGAGACATATAATAACTGACACATTGTTTTCATATTCACGCACAGTTCTGTAGTGAGATCAAAGCTAACGCAGTACAGCAGAGGTAAACCTTGTCTCATTACAAACATTTGCAGTAGGACTTGTCCTCACTAGTGATGAGCGAGCATGCTCGCTACTGCTCGGTGCTCGCCCGAGCATCTCACTACTTGAGATGCTCGGCGCTCGCCGAGTATTTCCGGTGCTGCTTGGCGGGAGCTCAGGCCCCCTCCCTGCATGTTTGGCGCTCATTAGAGTGCCAATCAACATGCAGGGATTGCCTGCCACTCACTGTAATGCCGTAGCCATGTTGGTTGTGGCATTACAGTGATTGGCTGGCTGCATAGCGTCATCAGGTCTATATCAGACCTGACGCCGCCATGTTCGTCACAGTCACTCCGGAATTAGACAGTGTAGGGAGAGGTGCTGCTGCATCAGGGAGAGATTTGCTTGTGTATTAGGTAGTGTAGGGAGAAAAACCGTACATTACACATATCCATCTTAACAAACAGTCCTTTTGAGGACTAACTAATCCATCTGCAGAGATATCAGGCAGGCAGGGTATATAGGCAGACAGGCAGGGTATATAGCAGACTGCAGTGCATATAGCACAAGAGGCTCCATTCCAATTCTGCCTTCGGCTGCTGTTAGATATTTCTATACAAAGGCCCAGGTCTCAGGGACCAGGAATACTTTTCTTTGGGTCTTAATCCTCATTATTTGCTTAAGAAGCAATCCAGAGAACACCGTTTTTCTGCGCCATTTGCTTGTTGGCACTTCAGAATACAGCCAGGTCCTTTCCATATTACAGCGCTAGAAATCCAGCTATTTAAAACTGTGTTTTCTCCGTCAAATGGATCACATATACGTTGTCAGAAAATACTGCAATTTCTAGCCTCCATTAAAAATTTCCTTTAGTGTGTCAGTGAAGCAATTCACAGCAGTTTGCAGTTCAAACTATTTACCTACAGGCCAGGTATTTAAAACTCTGTTTTCTCCGTCACATGGATCACATATACATTGTCAGAAAATACTGCCATTTCTGGACTCCATTAAAATTTTCTTTCAGTGTGTCAGTGAAGCAATTCACAGCAGTTTGCTGTTCAAACTACTTACCTACAGGCCAGGTATTTAAAACTCTGTTTTCTCCGTCACACGGATCACATATACGTTGTCAGAAAATACTGCCATTTCTGGCCTCCATTAAAAATTTCCTTTAATCTGTCAGTGAAGAAATTCACAGCAGTTTGCTGTTCAAACTACTTACCTACAGGCCAGGTATTTAAAACTCTGTTTTCTCCGTCACACGGATCACATATACGATACGTTGTCAGAAAATACTGCCATTTCTGGCCTCCATTAAAAATTTCCTTTAGTGTGTCAGTGAAGCAATTCACACCAGTTTGCTGTTCAATCTGCTTACCTACAGGCCAGGTATTTAAAACTCTATTTTCTCCGTCACATGGATCACATATAAGTTTGCTCCAAACTCAGTCATTTGTAGTGAGTGTGGAAGATACTGTCCTCCATTTAAAATGGGCAAGGCGCGTGGCAAGGGACGGGGAACTGGATGTGATGGTAATGGTGCATGCAGAGGCCGAGGATAAGGCCGTGAGCAAGCTGAAATTGTGCCACAACAAACACCCACATCTTCTCGCCTGACCTTCCTGTCCCAATTTCTAGGAGACCGCAGCACACCACTATTGAACCCAGAGCAGTGTCAAAAGGTTGTTGGTTGGATAGCGGATAATGCTTCCACTCACTTAGCCACCACCCTGTCTTCACGGTCAAGTCTCAGTAGCCGTGAGTCTTGACCGCATATTCCTCACCCTGATCCTCCTTCCTCCCACCATGCTGAGTGCCCAGAGGCAACTGATCCCACACTTGGACACTCTGAAGAGCTGTTCACTTTTCCATTTATAGATTCGGGCCTCTCGCCCGGTCCACTTGAAGCTGGGCAAGAAGAGATCGCGTGTAGCGATGCCCAAATATTTGAGCAGCCACAGTCACACGAAGGCGATGGTGGGAAAGTATCACAAGAGGTGGACGATGATGAGACACAATTGCCATAAAGTCAGGAGGAGTACCAGGGTGCGGAAGTGGAAGACGAGGTGATGGATGATATAGAAACTGACCCAACCTGGCAGGATGACATGCAGAGCGAGGACAGCAGCACACAGGGGGAGGGAGGCAGAACACCCCAAGAGGCAGGAAGAAGCAGTGTGGTGGCCACAGACAGAAGGCAGGCAATCGTTCCCCCTAACACCAACACAAAGGAAGTTGCCAGTACAACTGTTAGGTCTTCCCGAGTCTGGTTGTTTTTTAAAGACTCTGCCGATAACCCCAAAAAGGCCATTTGCACCACCTGCCAGGCCAGCATAAGTAGGGGTGGCAAAACGACCAGCCTGACCACCACCAGCATGATCAGGCACATGGCAGAAAAGCATCCGACTTTGTGGGCCAAACCCCAGGGTCACGGAACAGTGTCTGCAGGTGGCACCATTGCTTCTTCCGCTATTGTGCATGCAAGCCAATCTCCTCTCCATGGTGCATGCCAAGATGCCGCCTGCCCTGCACCTGTCGTTGCGCACTCTCAAGTAGCCGCATCAGGAAGCAGGTCCATGTCTTTGTCCCAGCGCAGCGTTCAGTTGTCCATACCCCAGTCCTTGGAACGCAAGCGCAAATATGCAGCCAACACCCCACAGGCCACACTACTAAATTCTCACATTTCACGACTGCTTGCGCTCAAAATGTTGCCTTTTAGGCTCATGGAGACTAAAGCATTCTGCAACCTGATGGCGGCGGCCATCTCTCGGTACTCAGTCCCCAGCCGCCACTATTTCTCCCGGTATGCCGTCCCTGCATTACACAAGCACATGTCCCAAAACATTAGCCGTGCCCTCAACAACGCAGTTACCGGGAAAGTCCACCTAACCACGGACACGTGGACAAGTGCTTGTGGGCAGGGACGGTACATCTCGCTGACGGCACACTGGGTTAACATAGTGGAAGCCGGGGACCCAATCGGACCTTGGGACAGAACACGTCCTCCCGACACCAAGGACTGCGGGCCCTAGGTGAATCAGGGTTGCCCCCACGGTCTAGAGCTCATGCACCTCATTCTCCTCAGCCTCCTCCTCCTCTTCAGCCTCCATCTCCAAAATGACCACATCAGTCACAAGCTGGAAGCACTGCAGCACTGCCTCGGCCAAGCGGCAACAGGCTGTGCTGAAGATGATATGCTTAGGTGACAAACCGCACAATGCTGAAGAGTTGAGGACAGCTCTGAAAGAGCAGGCAGATCTGTGGCTCACACCGCTGAACCTACAGCCAGGCATGGTCGTGTATGACCATGGCCGGCACCTAGTGGCGGCTCTGAGGGGAGGCGAGCTCACACACGTACCATGCCTGGCCCATGTGCTTAACCTCGTGGTTCAGTGGTTTCTCAAATCCTATCCGGAGCTGGCGGATCTGCTTGTTAAAGTACGCCACCTGTGTGCCCATTTTAGAAAGTCAGTTACAGCTTCTGCTGACCTTGCCGTGTTTCAGCAGCGTTTGCAGCTTCCGGCTCACAGACTGGTGCGTTGTAACTCTACACTGCAGATGTTGGGAAGGATTTGTGAGCAGAAGAGGGCAGTTGTTGAGTACCAGCATCAACAAGGCCGTTCAGACTCCACACATAAGACCTCAGGAGTGGACATGGATGTCAGACATATGTACCATCCTCCAAAACTTTGAGGACTTCACCAAGATGGTGAGCGGTGATGATGCCATAATTAGCATCACCATCCCTCTTCTCTGTCTTCTGAAATGCTCTCTGCTCACACCAAAGAGGATGCATTGCAGGAGGGGCACGATGAGATGGAGCAAGAAACCATACAGGGTGATTACACACAGCCAAGCCTCATCTCATCCCAACGTGGATTGGGTGACAATGAGGAAGAGGAGGAGGAGGAAGGACAGGAGCTAGTTTTATGCACTATAGACGGTACTACCTGCACAGCTGTCATACCGTCTATTCAGCGTGGATGGCCAGAGGACAGAGAGGAGGAGGAGGAGAGCATGGTCAGTCATCCTCTTGGTGAGGACATGGAATGCTTGCCTGTTAGTAGTCTGGCACGCATGGCTGAGTTTATGTTACGCTGCCTTTCCCATGACCCTCGCATTCTCAAAATTTTGGGTGACAGTCATTACTGGTTGTTGACACTTCTAGACCCATGCTACAAGGAGAACTTTATATCTCTTATTCCTGATACGGACAGGTCTACAACAATGGGGCTGTACCGGAAGGCCCTTGTTGCAGAACTATTAAAAAAATTCCCATCTGAAAACGCTGGCGGCAGAGGGCACACTTCGTTGGACAACCAAGGAATATAGGCGAGAGAGACACAACTCCAATCCATCAGAGGCAGGGGAACACTGTCAAAGTTCTGGGAGAGTTTTCTCAGTCCCTCCCATCGCACAGGCCCTGAGGTGCGGGGTACTCTCACAAGGAGTGCAAAGTTTTGGAAGATGCTGAGGGAGTATCTTGCCGACCGTACCAACGTCCTCCGTGATTCCTCTGTGCCTTATAATTATTGGGTGTCCAAGCTGGATATGTGGAATGAACTGGCTCTTTATACCTTTCAGGTCCTGGCCTGCCCTGCCGCCAGCGTTTTATCAGAGCGAGTTTTTAGTGCCGCTGGTGGAATTGTAACTGATAAGTGCATCTGCCTGTCAGCTGAAAATGCTGACAGGCTGACTCTTATGAAAATTAACAAGGGCTGGATTGGGTCAGACTTCTCAATACCACCGAATGATAGCAGCGTAACATAAACTCAAATCCAGTGTCTTTTCTTGGGAGGTGTATTCCCATGCACCTTTTCACACCCATACATGGGTATACGCTTCCTGATTTTGGCTATTTGCTCTTGTCCTCCTCCATCTCCTCATCCTCCACCACCATATCACCAGGGTGACCGTGGTCCGTGATGCAACACCCATATAATTTTTTTAAAGGGTGTTTATGATGGCCGTAAAAAAATTTTTTATACAGTATGTTCATGTATACCCGCCAGGGGTAAATGTTTGTCAGCCCATACACTTAGTGCATGGGCATTACAAGTATAGGAGGCCCGCTCCTTTCTAATGGGAACATTATTTTATGAGGCCCTCCTCCACGTCTTTTCCAAGGGGCATTGAAGTGCCTCCAAATTTTTGGCAGACCTTGCATTCACTGCATAGACCAACACTATGGGAGACTCTCTCCTTTCTAATGGGAATTTGTCATTACTGTGGCCCTGCTCTATGTGTCTTTAAATTCTTAGTGGGGCTTTTCCTAAACTTGTGCAGCTGTTGGACTCACTGCATACCCTATAACTGTATAGCAGACCCTCTCCTTTCTAATGGGAACATGTCGTACTTGTTACTGTGGCCATGCTTTATGTGTCTGTAAATTCTTAGTGGGGTTTTCCTAAAATTGGTCATCCTTTGGACTCATGGACTCACTGCATACCCTGTAACTGTATAGCAGACTCTCTCCTTTCTTATGGGAATTTGTTGTCACTGTGGCCCTGCTCTATATGTCTTTAAATTCTTAGTGGGGTTTTTCCTAAAATTGGTCAGCCTTTGGACTCACTACTTACCCTTCAACTGTATAGCAGACTCTCTCCTTTCTAATGGGAATTTGTCATTACTGTGGCCCTGCTCTATGTGCCTTTAAATTCTTAGTGGGGCTTTTCCTAAAATTGTTCAGCCATTGGACTCACTGCATACCCTATAACTGTATAGAAGACCCTCTTCTTTCTAATGGGAACATGTCATACTTGTTACTGTGGCCCTGCTCTGTGTGTCTTTAAATTCTTAGTGGGGTTTTTCCTAAAATTGGTCAGACTTTGGGCTCACTGCATACCTTATAACTGTATAGCAGACTCTTTCCTTTCTAATGGGAATTTGCAGTTACTGTGACCCTTCTCTATGTGTCTTTAAATTCTTAGTGGGGTTTTTCCCAAATTTTGGCAGCCCTTGCAGTCACAGCATGGGCATTTCTACTATATTAGACCCGCTCCTTTATAATGGGAACATTTTTTTTACTGAGTCCTCCTCTATGTCTCTTCAAAGGGGTATTGGGTTGCGTCCAAATTTTTGGCAGCCGTTGCAGTCACTGTATACGCAATAACAGTATAGGAGACC
The DNA here is from genome assembly GCF_046119375.1 of Phyllobates terribilis. Taxonomy (NCBI): domain Eukaryota; kingdom Metazoa; phylum Chordata; class Amphibia; order Anura; family Dendrobatidae; genus Phyllobates; species Phyllobates terribilis. The sequence continues at coordinate 606,757,278 of NW_027362764.1, forward strand.
CACTTGTTAATAATGGGAACAACAAAGCATAGCCGGCTGATGGCTCTCTAACAATAGCGAGGGCCGACTGCTGGCCTTTTAAGAATAGTAAGGGCCGTCTGATGGCCCTATAAAAATAGATTTTATGACTCTCAGAGTCCCTCCATCATAAATAAAACAGGATGTGTCTGATGATGTGTCACACACCACAGATAAGGTTGTAAAATGTTAAAATAACATTTCCCGGTGATTGCATTTGTCTTAAAAAATAACGTAAAAAAACAAAACAATATGATCTTTCTTTAGTATAAAAAACAGCGTCACCAATTTAACCTCAATTTAATCACATTGTTCAGCTCCTGCACCTCCTCCTCCATCTCCGAAATGACCACATCAGTCACAAGTTGACAGCACTGCAGCACTGCCTTGGCCAACAGGCTGTGCTGAAGATAACATGCTTAATGCTTAATTGACAAACCGCCCAGCGCTGCAGAGTTGTTGAAAGCTGTAACACAGTTGCCTGATCTGTGGCTCTCACTGCTGAACATACAGCCAGGCATGGTCGTGTGTCACAATGGGCGGAACCTGGTGACGGAGAAATGACACCCAGAGTAGATATGGTTTCCCTCTATGCCAGTCCTTTCACCGAGCTAAATACAACTCTCAGCAAAAAAAGCCATCCCTGGCCTCATTCACCTGTCCACGTGTTTGTGGTTAAGTGGTCCTTCCCAGTAAGTGCACTGGGGAGGGCACGGGTAATCTTGTGGGACCCGTGCTGGTGGAAGGCGGAGACGATACTGGGAGAAATAGTGGCGGCTGGGGACCAAGTATGGACACCTGGCCGCCGCTGGCATGAGGTTATGAAAAGTTTCCACCTCCACAAGCCTAAAATGCCACATTTCAAGTGAAAGCAGCTTTAGATGACTTCCTGGGAGAAATGACAGCTGGGTAGATATGGTTTCCCAAGTCCTGTTACCAAGCTAAAGAATATGACTGTGATGAAATACAACTCAGCAAAAAAAGCTGTGGACTGGCTCCGTACCGTCCCTGGCCACATTCACCTGTCCACGTGTTTTTGGTTAGGCGGTCCTTGCCAGTAAGTGCACTGGAGAGGGCACGGGTAATGTTTTGGGACCCGTGCTGGTGGAAGGCGGAGACGACACCGGGAGAAACAGTGGCGGCTGGGGACAGAGTATTGACACCCGGCCGCCGGCATGAGGTTATGAAAAGCTTCTGCCTCCACGAGCCTAAACGACCACATTTCAAGTGCAAGCAGCTGTCAAAAAATTGGCAGTTTAGTATTGCAGCCTGTGGGTGGGTGGCTGGCTGCATACTTGCGCTTGCATTCCAAGAAATGGGGTAGGGACAACTGAACGTTGCGCTGGGACAAGGACGTGGATGGTGATTGTTGCAAGTCTGCAATGACAGGTGCATGGCGGGAGGCATCTTCGCATGTGCCAAGGATCACATTTGATGGGCACACTTTTAGGCAGTGACCTGGGAGTCAGAAATGCTTCCAGAGGTCTTCCCCATGCTGCTCCCATGTCTTTTCAACACTGTATGCATGTGTCTGATGATGTGTCACACACCACATGGCCAGATAAGGTTGTAAAATGTTAAAATGACATTTCCTGGTGAATGAATTTGTCTTGGTTGAAAGCAATTCAAAAGTGCAAAAACGCATCAAAAACGCTACGTGTGAACACAGCCCAAGGTGTGGAGGAGTATTTTTGGTTTTGGTTATTTATTTTGCCTTATATACAAGTCATTGGAAATAATGTTCCTTAATATATTTCCCAGGAAAATCCATTTTGGTTTTGTTTTTGTATGTTTTATTGTGAGTCCGTTAAAGTGATGTAATACTCTGACAACGTTGTTGACAGCAGGGACCTGGGAGTCAGAAATGCTTCCTGGTTCTTTCCCATGCTGTTCCCATGTCATTTGAGCACTGTTCCCATCGATTTAGGCAATTTATAGGCAGTCAGCAGACTGCCGGGGGGAGCCGCCTGAAAAATGCTCCAATTTGCCATAGACTTACATTAGGCTCATTGGGTCGAGCACCCGAGTACTCCAATTTGCTCGACCTGAGCAACGAGTACCCAAGCAATTTAGTTCTCACTCATCACTAGTCTTCACATAGTGCTGGCAGCTCTGCTGCAGAGCTGTGCCTGATTATGACCAACACACTACAGCACGGGTGAACCTTGCCTTATTACAAACACTAGCTATTGAACCCGTTCTATGCCATGGTGGCGAGCATTTTTATTGGTATATTGTCTTCCATGCTGGTATTTGTTCTGCCCCCATCCTGTTATTTGTGCTGCCCCCATCCTGGTATTTGTGCCGCCCCCATCCTGGTATTTTTGCTCCCCCATCCTGTTCTTCCATCTTGTTATGTGCTGCCCTCATCCCTATCCTAGTATGCATGGCACGCCTCCCCACTAATCCTGGTATGCATGGCACCCCTCACCCCCAATCCTGGTATGCATGGCACCCCCTCATCCCCAATCCTGGTATGCATGGAACCCCTCATCCCCAATCCTGGTATGCATGGCACCCCTCACCTCCAATCCTGTATGCATGGAACCCCTCACCCCCAATTCTGGTATGCAAGCCACCCCTCATCCCCAATCCTGGTATGCATGGCACCCCTCATCCCCAATCCTGACATGCATGGCACCCCTCATCCTGGTATGCATGGCTCCCTCATCCCTATCCTGGTATGTATGGTACCCCTCATCCTGGTATGCATGGTACCCCTCATCTGTATCCTGGTATGCATGGCACCCCATCCCTCATCCTGATATACATGGTACCCCACATCCCTATCCTGGTATAAAAACCGCCCCTCTTCCGAATTCTGGCATGCATGCCCCCCCTGATCCCTATCCTGGTATGCATGGTACCCCTCATCCCTATCCTGGTATGCATGGCACCCCTCATCCCAAATCTTGGTATGCATGGCACCCCTCATCCCAAATCCTGGTTTGCATGGCACCCCTCATCCCAATCCTGGTTTGCATGGCACCCCTCATCCCCAATTCTGGTTTGCATGGCACCCATCATCCCCAATATTGGTATGCATGGCACTCCTCATCCCCAATCCTAGTTTGCATGGCACCCCTCATTCCCAAACCTGGTATGCATGGCACGCCATCTCTCATCCTGGTATGCATGGTCCCCTCATCCCAAATTTGATATACATGGCACCTCTCATCCCAATCCTGGTATGTATGGCACCCCTCATCCCCAATCATGGTATGTATGGTACCCAATCCCTCATTCTGGTATGCATGGCTTCCTCATCCCCAATCCTGGTATGCATGGTACCCCTCATCCCCAATCCTGGTATGCATGGCATTCCTCATCCCTATCCTGGTATGTATGGTACCCCTTATACTGGTATGCATGGCACCCCATCCCTCATCCTGGTATGCAAGGTACCCCGCATCCCTATCCTGGTATGTATGGTACCCCTCATCCTGGTATGCATGGCACCCCATCCCTCATTCTGGTATGCATGGTACCCCGTATCCCTATTCTGGTATGTATGGTACCCCTCATCCTGGTATACATGGCACCCCTCATCCCAATTCTGGTATGTATGGTCTCCTCACCCCTCAATCCTGGTATGCATGGCACTCCATCCCTCATCCTGGTATGCATGGCATCCCATCCCTCATCCTGGTATGCATGGCACATCATATCCCTATTCTGGTATGCATGGTACCCCTCATCCTGGCATACATGGCACCCCCCAGTCTTGGTACACAATTATAGATTTCTGTATTTTTTAACGCTATTTATATCATGTAATTAACATGCTATAACACCAGCAGCTCCTCATGTTTTGTATGAGTATTGAGCCCTTTTAACATCATTTTGTTTATAATTCTATTGTCTATGTAAAATCTGATTAAATGTGGACATTACTTAGGTACAGACTACATGGGAAATAGAAGATATTTTACCAGAGGAGATATTGTTGATACTCTTTAATTAATCAAATTATCATGATAAAGTGTATCGCTATATTTGTTATTCAGAACCATGGACAGGTAAGCGCCCTGATTGGATTTTCATGTCCTTGCAACACAGTTGTGTAAACACATGTACCCACATACTCTAAGGCTATGTGCCCACGATGCAGAAATGAAGCAGAAAATTTCTGCAGCATTTCTGCATCTCCCTGGCAGAAAAAACGCATGCTGATTGTGCATGCGTTTTTCCTGCAGAATACATGCGGATCCACATGCGGATTCACATGCGTTTCCGCATGCAGATTGACACGCGCTTTCCAGGCGATAGCATCACTTGGAAAGTGCTTGACAACTAGGTCACACTGTATAAATCCATGCAAACAGCATGGATTTATACAGTGTGAACCGTAAAAATTAAAACAAATAAAGCTATACTCAACCCCGAGGCCCCGGCGTGTGCTGCAGCGCTGCTTCCTGGCTGGTTCCCGGCTGCCGGCATATCGCGAGACAGAGCGGTGAAGGGCCTGCGGTCACATGACTGTGACTTCACCGCAGGTCCTCAAGCGATGCCGGCATTCAGAGAGAAGCCTTCGGAAAGGTGAGTATAAACTTTATTTGTTATTTTATTCTTTTTTTACAGGTACAACGGGACCCAGGTCTGGATGAGAGTCTCCTCTCCTCCAGAACTGGGTACCATCCGCACATAGAGACGCATAGAAGCCGCTTGTAGAAATGTACAGTCGCGGTTTCTATGCGTCTCAATGCAAGTCAATGGCGGGAGTTCCGCTGCGCTTCTGCAAAATTAAATGACATGCTGCGGATTTTTGTACGCAGCATAAACGCTGCGGAAAAATCCGCAGCATGTGCATAGAACATGCGGAATCCCCTTGGGGACCATGGGGTGCGGATTACCTAGCGTTTCACAAGCGTTTATGCTGCGGAAATTCCGCAGCATAAACGCTTGAAAAACGCTACGTGGGCACCCAGCCTTCCTCTACAAAAAATGGTTTCAACAACTTAATAGATTGCATGTTTACAAGGTACAAAGTTTGAGCTTACCTAATGAGCCGGTTCCTTAAGAAACCCTTAAGGAACAAACATGGCCGGCCTGTGTGGTAGATGCCATAAAAAACAGTAGTATGGACTATCTATTTTGTGGTTTGAGGTGCTGGGCGGTAAGTACACAACTTGTTCGTGAGACACATGATATATGTTTATTTAGTAGCCAGCCTGTAATTTATTTTGTACTGTTGATGTATTTGCACTGCCAAGTATGAGAAACTAAAACCAGTGGCGCAAAAAAGTTACAGTAATTTATCCACAAAATATGTGTGTGTATCTGTGTATGTGTGTATGTATATTTGCACAGGGCAGCATGGTGGCTCAGTGGTTAGCACTACAGCCTTGCAGCGCTGGGGTCCTGGGTTCAAATCCCACCAAGGACAACATCTGCAAGGAGTTTGTATGTTCTCCCCATGTTTGTTTGGGTTTCCTCCAGGTTCTCCAGTTTCCTCCCACACTCCAAAGGCATACTGATAGGGAATGTAGATTGTGAGCCCCACTGGGGACAGTGATGATAATGTATGTAAAGCACTGCAGAATATGTTGGCGCTATATAAAAATAAAGATTATTGTTATGTGTGTGTGTATGGGTATGTTTGCGTGTGAAAGAAAGGAGGTAGTCCAGCTTGATGGAAAAGCAAATCCTTTATTGTGCATACAAGCTGGAGACAGGTTGAAATGCGAACATCTATGCGTTTCTGGTGCTAAGAGCTAATGTGCTAATGTGTTTTCCCATTGAAATAATAGGAATCTTAGTTAGAATATTTCAATATTTTTAACATGGACTCAAGGTTGCCAACTTGACTTATTTTTTATGGACAGCTTATCAAAAAATCACTTACATACAATATTTTTTAAGGACACAATGGAAAACCGTAATAAGCCATTAAGATTTTAGGTAATACATGTCTGTGTACAACCCATAATTCTGATATTAAGACATCAGATGCATTTGTGGCACCCCAGGGGTCTGGTTTTCCACAGTAATGTAATGTTATGTCTGAGAGCAGGTGGGAGGTCCTTTGGTCAGGGATCCTGTGCATGCCACACCTCCTGCCCAGTCTTGGGAGGGGAAGAACTTCCCCTGTATAAACCCGGGGCTGAGGCAGGGTGAGTCAGACAAGGAGAGTGGAGACAAGAAGCAGCATAGGAAACAGCAGAGTTACAAGGAGTCAGGGGCTGGCAGCTGCAGAGCTCGCCCTGACTAAGAAGATTCTTTACCGGACCCGGAGTCCGAGGCTGTGGGGACTAACTCCTACCCAGCAGCAGAATCCGTCAGGCAGGGGATTTCAGGTCCTCTGGCCCAGAAGCCCGAAGGCACGGTCACACGCGTGGGACCAGCACCACCATCGTGGAGCGGAAGCCATTAGAAGGCCCCGAGTCACCGGCCATACGGGTGAGCACCACACGGTACACTCAGGGACGTGGGCTACTTACATCAGCTTCTAGCAAGGTAGCCAGAAGAGTACAGTCAGTTTGGGAGGCCTACAACTACGCCTGGCCAGGGGAGATCCCATCTGCTCAAAGACTGACCAGGCCCCGTTTGCTAGCAAGTACTCCGGGAGGGTCTGTCGTTGTTACCAGTAAAGACCCTGAACTACACCGTACCGTCTCTGAGTGGTTCCTGCTACCCCCATCATCCACGTCGGCTGCCCTGAGGCCATACCCCTCCCGTTGGGGGTTATACTATCACGCTGCACAATCCTACCACCGGCCTCAGCGGTCTGCCCTGCAGCAGCAGCTTCCTGGCTGCACTCAACGGGTGGCGTAGTCATCAACTATTTACTACTAATAGACTGCCGTCTAGTTTGACTCCCTGGGCACGGACCGGGTCACCGCCACGAGACTACAACCCTCCACTGATCCGGCTCCGGGTAGGCTCCCGCGTGCGCAACGCAGCGCGACACAGGCCCAGGGGCGCGTCAATTTTGGCGTAGTCGGCAGGATTTCGTGCCCGCAACCACCGGGTACTGCGTGCCTGAAAAGCAAAGACTGTTCAAACTTACCAGTGGTGAAGATTCCCGCTATCCGTGGAGGTTTCCCGCCATCCGGCGCCATCTTCTACCTTCTTCCCGCCATCCGCGAAGTTTTCCCGCCATCCGGCGCCATCTTCGACCTTCTTCCCGCCATCCGTGGAGTTTTCCCGCCATTGGACGCCATCTTGAGGACGCCGCGCGGGAAGAAGAGGGGCGTGGACTCCGAAAGCGCGCGAGAACTGAAGCCCCGCCTCACGTCCGGACGTTGCGTAAGGTCCTGGAAGGATCCCAGCAGACGCCGACGTCACCGGAGCGCGACGGAAGGTCCTCAACCCTGACGATCCACTGCGGAGCCGCGGCCTACGGAACAGGATCATCGCAAGGTAGGCCACGGTCCACTAGGGGGGAGGAAGATGTCGGATACGGAGGAGAGCTTCACTGCCTCAACCCCCGCCAGCGCTACCGCTGCTGCAGTTATGCCCTTCACCATGCCCTATATCCCGGGAGCAGCTTGGCTACCCCAGTACTCAGGGGAGTCACATACCCTGCATGACTTTAGAGAAAAGCTGGATAGCCTCTTCCAGGTGTACCCCCTCACAGAAGAGCAAAAAGTGAGCATCCTGGTGGCCCAACTAACCGGGGCAGCCAAAAGGGAAGTAAAATCCTGGCCACCTGGGAGGAAGACTGTCGCAGGGATACTAACCCGGCTGAAGGACACCTTTGATACCCGCACCTCAGCCGAGATTAAGCTTAGATTCTACGGGTGCAAGCAGCGAGCGCATGAGAGTATAAGGGACTATGCACTAAACCTACAAGAGGCCCTGAGGGCCATTAAGCAGACCGACCCTGATGGGGTGGGAAACGAGGACAGGCTGTTGACTGAACAATTTATAGAGGGTTTATATTGCAATGCCCACCGAACCCAGTTGCGGGCAATGGCCTTACAGGATCCCCATCTGGACTTTGCACAGTTCAAGGACAGAGCCATCCGGGTGCTCCGAGAACCGGCACCAGGTGGCGTTGTGACCCACAGACGCCCCACTACCACTTACTACCAGGAGGCGGCGCCCTTGTCAGCAGGGCCTGTGGGAGCTGATGCGCAGGCTCTGGACAATGACCCGGCTCCAGACCTACACCATCAGGTCCAAGAGCTAGCTAAGAGCGTTGCTGCGCTAACCCGAACTGTGCAGTCTTTACAGGTTTCCACCCCAGGGAAGATCCAGCTGGCATCCGGACCGGAGGACATCCCGTGGCGTCGACCAAGGAGGACCCCACCGGCCAGAGGAAGACCCAGTGACCGATACAGCGAGGACGGACGACCCATCTGCCGCCGCTGCAATCAACCCAGACATATGGAAAGGTACTGTTCTTTAAACGGGCACAACCTGGGGTAGAGGGCCAACCCCCAGGAAAAAGATCACCAGGCCCATCGAACTGGCGCGACAGATATGTGGGAGGACGTCCAGTCTTGCCTGTGGTACTGGATGGCATTCCCATGAGTGCCCTACTGGATACCGGGTCACAGGTCACCACCATCCCGTACGTGCTCTTCAAGCAGTACTGGAATGACTCGGATATTACCCGCTACCCTGACGACGACTTGAGTATCATCGCCAGCAATGGCCAGCCCGTGCCACAGATCGGATTTAAAGAGGTGACCCTCAAAATCGGTAGAGTCGAACTGGCCGCACAGGGACTGATCATTGTAGATATTGATAAACATGAGAGTCACCCAAAAATAACTCTAGGAACTAACGTAATTGAAAATTGTCTTGCAGAGGTGATTTTCCTTTTACAGCAGGTTGCCAAGAACGCCAGCTCCGGCGAGCAGCGGGTGCTCCAGAAAGAGATCCGGGCACTGATGCAACGGCAACAAGTGGAACTCTCCGGCGGTGAGATTGGTAGCGTAAGAATGTGTGACCCTTTTCCTATTGCCATGCCCCCAAAAAGTGAAATGATGATTTGGTGCCGGGCAGCTATTGGTCTGAGAGGTAGAGATTACCAGGCAATGGTAGAACCAGTTTACTCAGACAGTAGGCCCACCATTTTGACAGCACGGGGGGTGGTCAATGTACGCCATGGGAGGGTGCCCATTCGCATAATAAATATCGGGGAGAGGGAAGTGTACCTGCCCGGTATGCCACGCTAGCCAAATTATATACCACTAATCAAAATTCTATACAATCTGTGGAACCCTTGCCTCCATCTCACCCGGAGGAAGGTAACGGCTCTAAGAAAGACATGGAGGACTGGTGTCAGCAACTACATTTGGGTACTGATTCCACTCCCTCACATCAGAAACAAGGAGTCTATCGGGTGGTTCAAGAGTATGAGAGAGTGTTTAGTAAACACCCGTTAGACTTCGGGCGAGTCAAGGGGGTAGAACACCGCATCCCCACGGGAGATCATCCTCCCATAAAAGAGAGGTATCGACCCGTACCCCCTGCACATTACCAACACGCCAAGGGGATGCTTAGAGACATGAAGGAGGCTGGGGTAATCCGGGATAGCTGTAGCCCCTGGGCAGCCCCACTAGTTTTAGTCAAAAAGAAAGACAACACCATGAGGATGTGTGTAGATTACCGGAAAATCAACCGTATCACACACAAGGATGCGTACCCCTTACCAAGGATAGAGGAGTCATTGGCTGCTTTAAGATCTGCTAACTTCTTCTCTACCTTGGATCTCACTAGCGGGTACTGGCAGGTTCCTGTAGCAGAGGCGGACCGGGAGAAGACCGCATTCACCACCCCGATGGGACTTAGCGAGTTCACCTGCATGCCGTTCGGACTCTGCAACGCCCCAGGAACCTTCCAACGATTAATGGAGTGCTGTCTGGGCCACAGAAACTTCGAGACGGTCCTGTTGTACCTGGACGATGTCATCGTATACTCCAAAACTTATGAGGACCACCTGAAACACCTGGCGGAGGTGTTCGAAGCTCTGGCGAGTTACGGCCTAAAGGTGAAACCCTCCAAGTGTCACCTCCTGAAACCAAAGGTGCAATACCTGGGACACGTGGTGAGCGCTGACGGAGTGGCTCCCGACCCCGATAAGATCACCGCAATTAAGGGATGGCCAAGCCCCTCCAGCGTAAAAGAAGTGCGGCAGTTCCTCGGGTTGGTAGGCTACTACCGAAGGTTTATTCCCGGTTTCACCAAAAAGGCAGCACCTATGCAGGACCTCCTGATAGGCCAGTCCCGGAAGGCCAAGAACCAGAAGCCGCCCTTCAAATGGGAAGAGCTGGAAGAAGAGTCCTTCCGCCAGCTGAAGATGGCCCTCACGGGGGACGAAATCCTGGCGTACCCGGATTATAGCCAGCCCTTTATCCTCTACACCGACGCCAGTAACATCGGGCTAGGAGCCGTACTGTCCCAGATTCAGCAGGGGAGAGAACGAGTAATCTCCTATGCCAGCCGAAAACTGCGACCCACCGAAAGGAACCCCGAGAATTACAGCTCATTTAAGCTAGAGTTCCTGGCCGTGGTATGGGCAGTCACCGAGCGCTTTAGGCATTACCTCGCTTCTTCCCGGTTCACCGTATACACGGATAACAACCCGTTGACACACCTGGACACGGCAAGACTCGGTGCCCTGGAGCAGAGGTGGATGGCCCGTCTGTCCAACTACGAGTTCACAATCAAATACCGGGCAGGACGCTCCAATACTAACGCGGATGCCCTGTCCAGGATGCCCAACCTGCCGGACGAAGGAGAAGATCCGGAGGGACTGGAAGAAGTTGAACTCCCTGCGTTCCACCGTCATGGGACTATCCAGTATTCCCACCGGGTAAGGGGTAAGCAGGCTGCTACGTTGAACCCCTTACCCCACTACAACTGGGCGGAAACGCAAGACAGCGACCCTGCCGTCCGACTGGTGAAGGAGATGCTGACTCGGCCGGAGGCTCGCCTTGAACCAGACGCTCCGGAGGAAGCCAAACAACTATGGGCGGAGAAGAGTCGACTATTCCTTTACAAGGGGAAGTTGTGCCGCAGAATGGTCAACTCCCGGACGCATGAACTACTCTGGCAAGTAGTGGTGCCACGAAGAGACGCAGCCATGGTGATGGAGGCATACCACGACGGAGCTGGACACTTCGGGTGGAAAAAGCTGGAGTTCCTGCTGCGCGAGCGGTTCCACTGGGTAGGCATGAGGGGAACCATCGAGAAGTGGTGCAGAGACTGTGGCCCGTGCAATCTGAGAAGGAAGGACCGGGCCAGCCAGAAGACTCCCCTGCAGTCCATCGTCACCCGGCAACCGTTGGAACTGGTAGCCTTGGATCATGTAAAACTGACCCCAAGCAGAAGTGGCTACGTCTACGCGTTAACCATCGTGGATCATTACTCCCGGTTCTTGGTTGTCGTCCCCGTCAAGGACTTAACGGCTCAAACAGCAGCTAGAGCCTTCCAGCAGCACTTCTGCCGTCCACACGGGTACCCGGACCAAGTGCTGACGGACCAGGGACCTGCCTTTGAAGCGGAGGTCTTCCAGGAATTCTGCAATCTGTATGGCTGCCGGAAGATAAGGACGACACCCTACCATCCGCAAACTAATGGACTTTGTGAAAAAATGAACCAGGTGGTAATGGATCTTCTAAAAACATTGCCCCTGGAAGAACGCAGTCTGTGGCCTGAGAAGTTGCCCGATCTGGTGGACCTATACAACCACATCCCGGTAGGTTCCACCAACTGTACCCCGGCTTACCTAATGAGGGCGAGACCTGGTAAGTTACCTGTTGACCTGGAAATGGGAGTCCTGACACCTGAGGACACTTCACCAGAAACAGACTGGGACACAGAGAGGCAGCAGCAGTACCGGAGAGTACAAGAGAGCGTGGAGCGAAGTCTCTGTCAGGCTAGGGAAAGACAAGAGAAGACTTACAACCAGTATGCTCCCGCTGTTCCCCTGGTACCCGGAGAGCAGGTCTTGAAGAGGAAAAGACGGCTCCACAAGTTGGATGACCAGTGGGAGAAGGACCCGTACACCGTACTGCCCTCAAGCCACGAGAACCCGAAGGTCTGTACCATCAGTAAAGACGGAGGGGAAACCACAGCCATTGTATCCCGGGACCACCTGAAGAAGTGTCCCGAACAACTGAGGAACCCTGAAGAGGAACAAGAAGACCATCGACCCGTGGGAGAAAGGGAAGATATGGTTAGTACCGTGCTCGGGGACTTCCCTCGGTCTTGGACTCAAGTCAATGGTGCAGTTGTGGTACCCGTACTCACCTTCCTCCAACCATCATCCCAAGAACCTACGGAGCAACGGGTAGAGCTGGAAGAACAGCCGGTCCAGGAGGCAGAAGACTCCACACGAGTAGAACAGGAGAATCAACCCTCTGCTTATAGTGAGCCTGCCGTACCCCTAGTGAGACAAAGAGCCGGTAGACAGCTGCCCAGTTTACCCTTGACAGCTCCTACACCCTGTAGTTCAGGGCCAGACAGTCAGCTCCGTAGGTCCACTAGGGCCACTAGAGGCCAGTTACCCGCACGCTGGAGAATTTGAAGTGTAAAAATAGTTTTATTTATGTTTATCTGTGTATTGTTGCTTGTGTATAATTTTGTGTTTCCAGTTGTTTTTAGGAAACCTTGGTGGATTTACCGGGAATCCTTGTATATAGTTGGAGCGTAACCCAGGATGGACTAGAGACTGTTAAGGACTCGGGGTAGGACAGACCCCTACCTGGTTACGTCTCCCTATGTTGGTGAAATGGACACCTTTGCTTTTCTTCAAAGACTGCATCCGGTTGCGGACACGCCGTAACCATCTTATGTGTTTTTCTTATTGTATTGTTATTGTTATACTTTGTTATGTTTTTCTAAATGTGTTTAGTCCCGGAGTACTAAATTTCACTAGGGGGGAATGTGGCACCCCAGGGGTCTGGTTTTCCACAGTAATGTAATGTTATGTCTGAGAGCAGGTGGGAGGTCCTTTGGTCAGGGATCCTGTGCATGCCACACCTCCTGCCCAGTCTTGGGAGGGGAAGAACTTCCCCTGTATAAACCCGGGGCTGAGGCAGGGTGAGTCAGACAAGGAGAGTGGAGACAAGAAGCAGCATAGGAAACAGCAGAGTTACAAGGAGTCAGGGGCTGGCAGCTGCAGAGCTCGCCCTGACTAAGAAGATTCTTTACCGGACCCGGAGTCCGAGGCTGTGGGGACTAACTCCTACCCAGCAGCAGAATCCGTCAGGCAGGGGATTTCAGGTCCTCTGGCCCAGAAGCCCGAAGGCACGGTCACACGCGTGGGACCAGCACCGCCATCGTGGAGCGGAAGCCATTAGAAGGCCCCGAGTCACCGGCCATACGGGTGAGCACCACACGGTACACTCAGGGACGTGGGCTACTTACATCAGCTTCTAGCAAGGTAGCCAGAAGAGTACAGTCAGTTTGGGAGGCCTACAACTACGCCTGGCCAGGGGAGATCCCATCTGCTCAAAGACTGACCAGGCCCCGTTTGCTAGCAAGTACTCCGGGAGGGTCTGTCGTTGTTACCAGTAAAGACCCTGAACTACACCGTACCGTCTCTGAGTGGTTCCTGCTACCCCCATCATCCACGTCGGCTGCCCTGAGGCCATACCCCTCCCGTTGGGGGTTATACTATCACGCTGCACAATCCTACCACCGGCCTCAGCGGTCTGCCCTGCAGCAGCAGCTTCCTGGCTGCACTCAACGGGTGGCGTAGTCATCAACTATTTACTACTAATAGACTGCCGTCTAGTTTGACTCCCTGGGCACGGACCGGGTCACCGCCACGAGACTACAACCCTCCACTGATCCGGCTCCGGGTAGGCTCCCGCGTGCGCAACGCAGCGCGACACAGGCCCAGGGGCGCGTCACATTCACTGTAAACTTTAAAAAATGGTAATTACAGTCAGTATAATCTGTAGAAGTTTTTTCAGCTCCAAAAAAAATCACAGATGCATTAATTTTTTCCGACAGGGTAAAAAAATGCTTTATTTTTACAGACTGTCCTGCAATTTCTGGACGGTTGGCAACCCTGCATGGATTTTGTCGTGAAATCTAAAAAAGCTTAATGTGAGGTATCCTTAGGTTCCCGAAGGAGCCTCTGATCCTGATGTGAGTATAATCCTAGCTGCTGTGACAGCACAACTAGTGTAAGTCAGGTTTGTTCAGGGGTTTTCATACCTTATGTACCATCAAATTGACTGATTCTGTTACCCGGGACTTCTGTTAATTTTCGTCAAACCATTTTGGCAATAAAAAAGGAGAAGTTTACATATCTTAAAAATACATTCTAAATTGAATGTGTCCGAATACTGGTCATAATGCCGAGGTCACATGAGCACAGATTCTCTCATGCGGGAGAATCGGATCGATTATGTGACTGACACTCAGATAAACCTCTGTTTTGAGCCGAGTATCAGCTTAGTGTGATATAATTCTCTCATATGAGAGAATGGTAGCACAGGTGAGGACAGGATGGAGAACAAGATTCCTCTGTCTTTTCCATTGTGTGAGTCCGTGGAAATCAGACTGCTCTCAGATGTCATCTGAGTGCAGTCCAATGATTTACATGCACCCATAGACTTGAATGGGTGGGTGCTATCCAAATTATGGAGCCACTCGCAGCATGATGTGATTTTTTTTTCATGCCGAATTGGCATGAGAAAAAAAAATTGCTGATCTGCACTGCCCCATAGTATAACATTGGTCCTAGTGCAATGTGATAAAACATCGGATAGCCCTTGTCTGATGTATATGCTCGTGTGAGTGAACTCTAACAAAGAGTTCTTATCCCTAACTCAGAACAATTGGGCATATTTATCAATACGCTCTAACTTTTAGGCGCATGGTGTCCCATGAAAGGTCATGACTACCTTTGTTAAGCCATGCCCCTTTTTAGTTAAGCTACGCCCCCTTGTTAAATAGGGTGCAGAAAGTTTCTAAAATACATAATAAACATGATGCAAGTTATGATAGACAGTTTTTTTGGTGTATTTCATTTGATAAATCTCACCATTTTTTTTTTATCTTGAATATATTGCAGAATTGGTGATAAATTATTTTCTACTTAATCAGTGAAAAAAATCTTAGTTGAAAGCTATAAAGTCTATTCCTCTTCTTTTCTAGGGACAGCAACAAGGGCTTAGTAGCTATATATGTTTTTCATCTCTAACTGTGCTGTGCATCCATAGAGTCGACCTTATGTAAACTCTCAACGTATCCATATTTTTGGCATTTAGAGAACAGCGTCTTGTTAAATTTGTTAATGTAGCATACCACGTACTATGATAATAAACAGGCTGGCATACAATTGATGTCTCTCCCCCTCATCTGGGAACTTAGAATATGAGGTGGTTTTATAGTTCCTAAAAACTCCAGGTCAACTTCTTGTTCTGATTATTGATTCTAGGATTGTGATTTCCGACATTACAACGTACTGGCATGTTATGTGTTTATGTATGTTTATGTAGTCTACATACAGATCTATGGGATATGTATAACAAAAGGATCATGTGTTAGTATAATGAAGTCAAAAGCGTTCCTTAATTTTCTGAAAACAAAGATATCACTGCAAAGTTTACAATGCATTGACAAGTGAAATGTTTCCCATGATGTTTCGGGACACAAGGATGTGCATAGAGTAACATGTTAGGCTGATGTTCTTGGATTCACTTAGCAAATGTCTATCTGCATCTGGAAATGATTCAGAAAGGAAGTTCTTCCAGCTCTATGTCCAGTTCAAAAGCTTGCTTCCCACATAATATCTGGAATCTCATTAGGAAACAACATTCCTGACTTATATCCAGATCTGGCCATATTACATCCACTAGACACATGAGACCACCTCATCTGTAGAATGACTGTAAGGAAATAGACACGCTGCTCATGTTACTGCTTGATGAAACAAGTATAATGTTGTGTGATGTAATGTGAACTGTGATGTATAATCTAATATGTGTTAAAGATGTTTGTAATATTGATAATGTGGGTAGTTTGACAGTAGGAATAGTGAGAGTTAATGTTTGGGACTAGCCCAGAGTGGGTGGAAATAGATCGAAGGGAAAGTGACAATTTCCTGATAGTGAGTTAGATAGGGCCTCGAGTGCATAGAAAGACGTCCAAAGGTCCCATGTGAGCAGTGCCGCATTTTGGGGTGTCCCTGAGGTGAGAGAAGACCGAAAGGAAGAGTTAGCAAGACAGAGAGAACTACCGAAGATGGGTCCTGGGAGAGGATGCTAGCAGCAAGGCCCAGAGTTTATAACTCTTGAAGGTAACAGAAATAGACAGGACTGAGTACTTGAGATGAGCAAAGTGCCCTGTACGGGAGTTCCAGAGAGTCAGCATAACAAGAGATAAGTTCCGGCTATATTGGCACTAGTTATGAGCGTTTAACCCTTTTAGCGAGCATGCTCTGGTGCTTACCGAGTATCTTCGGCGTGCTCGTATATTATGTTTGAGTCCCTGCATCTCCATAATTTATGTCTGTTAGATAGCCTCAACACATGCAGGGATTGCATGTTTGTTAGGGAATCCTCACATGTGTTGAGGCTGACTAACAGTCATAAATCATGCAGACGCAGAGACTCGAACATAATATACGAGCATGCCGAAGATACTCTGTAAGCATCCGAGCATGCTCGGTTAAAGGGTTAAATAAGCACGCTCGCTCATCACTAACTGGCATCCTCAGGGGGAACAAGATGTGGAACTGCGAGACGAGTACATGACTGTAGTGTCAAGATGGGTTGTGGTCAAGCAGTGACAAACAGTGGACACAGGTAATAAGTAGACAGAGTAAAGAGGAATGGTGAAGATAGAGAAAAGAAGGAAATTAAATGTGTGGAAAATGCTTTGAGTTGCAAAGAAAACATTCATAAGACTATGTACCCGGTATCTCTTGTATATATTCCCTATCAAGTTCCTGTTCAGTAAAAAGTTAATTTTTAAATGGTGGTCTCCCTCATTGAACTGTGAAACATCTGGTCCTGGCAAACTAGCAACATTGGTTACATGGGGCCTGCATAGGCGTAGCGCTCTAACAGCACAAGTCCATACACCCAGCCAGGACCCCCACTTTCATGTAACATGTCAGTGTATAAGAGAAGAGTACCTCACCCATGGCTACCGTCCCGCACCACAATACATGACTACAAGGTCTAGGGAAGGATTCTGAAAGAATATTAATGACATAATGTTTTAAGAAAATAACAAGATTTGCATGAACCTAATGAGTAGGAATGGAAGACCTTAAAGTCTTGGTTATAAACTATTGTCACAGGTGTGTCAGAGGTGACAGACAGTCGCCCTGCAGTTGGTTGCAGGAGATCTTTACGTTTGGCATTACAGACATCTTCTTAGAGGCTGGCTGTCTCTAGGACCCAGTGGCTACCTCCCTCTGGCTAATTAGCTCCCTGGCCTGAGTGTATAAATACCTGGTGTGTCTGAGAGGGAGGTGCCGGCGATATTTATTACTTCTTGTGAGGCTTTAACAAGAGCAGTACTTCATCCTCTCTGGAACTTGAGGCCTTGTGCACATTTGTCTGGAGTCGTCTAAAGCTAAGCAATCTCCCCTGTTTGTCCACCACTGTTGTCTATAGAGTTTAGTGGAGATCGACTAGTGCTCATCTCCTCCCTTCCCTAGCCTTAGCCATACGCCAGGGATAGTCATTGCGAGGCACTCGTGCGGCGATTGGTGAAGAGCCAATATAGGGACGGTAGTTGAGACAGGGTGACACTAGACCAGACTAGGAGGTCTCCACTCCCCCTTTCCCTAGTGTCTGGGCTCCCTTTCCCTCTGTGTTGGCAAGTCTTTCCCACACCAACGTGACAACTATCCCATATGCTAATATGTCATTCCTGAGTAGTACGCAGTTGTTGGTGAAATTCGTGGGACATCTTCCCATCTCCTTATCCTTCCCATCTCCCATCTCCTTATCCTCTTGGGTTGCACCATTGTTCAGATGCTCATATGGGCCTTGGTATTTGAATTTGTAATGTACTGTATATATTTATCTGACTTGTTCTAATTTGTATCCAATATTTACCAATTTTAACTCTATTTTAGAGCTGTATTACTTGTTATTTATATCTATTACTTGTTGGTTGTTGGATTCACTACCCTATTAATTTTTTATGTGTTCTACTGTACTATGATATCCAGGGAGAAGGATTGGATCTCTGCATATATTACTATGTGGAGACCTGGGGGTGATTCTGCACTTTGTTGCAATTTTGTTTTTAAATGTAAGCTATTGACTTTGGCTTATTAATAAATTTATGAATCATAATTGCCCGGTCAATTCAATGGGTTCATTATTATTATTATTATTTATTATTATAGTGCCATTTATTCCATGGCGCTTTACATGTGAAAGGGGTATACAAAGCACAAGCAATTACAATAATTTTGAACAATACAAGTCAGCAACTGGTACAGGAGGAAAGAGGACCCTGCCCTGAGGGCTAACAATCTACAAGGGATGGGTGAGGATACAGTAGGTCGGGGTAGAGCTGGTCGTGCAGCGGTATGATGGAGCGGTGGTTACTGCAGGTTGTAGGCTTGTCGGAAGAAGTGGGTCTTTAGGTTCCTTTTGAAGATATCCATGGTAGGCGAGAGTCTGATGTGTTGGGGTAGAGAGTTCCTGACTAGGGGGGATGCACTTGAGAAATATTGTATGATATTGTGGGAAGAGGAGATAAGAGGGGATTAAAGAAGGAGATCTTGTGAGAATCGAAGGCTGTGTGCAGGTAAGTACTGGGAGACTAGGTCACAGATGTATGGAGGAGACAGGTTGTGGATGGCTTTGTATGCCATGGTTAGGGTTTCTAATAGTGTTGAGCCACCCCCGTAGTGTTCGAGTTGGGTTCGGTTCGTCGAACACCCGTGTGTTCGCCGAACTGTTCGTCGAACTGTTCGTCGAACACCTTCGAACACCATTAAAACCAATGGCAGGCAAACAAAAACACATAGAAACACATAGAAAACACCTTCAAAGGTGTCCAAAAGCTGAAAAACTGCTCAGAAGACACAACTAACACATGGAAAAGTGACAAGTACATATAGTCATGCGAAAAGAAAAGAGGTGGAGGAGTAAAAGGAGGGGGAGACACAGATATAGGCATGTCATGCCCTTCTAAAATCCAAAAAGTGAGAAGCCGACACGTTCAGTCCGCTCCTGCCCGTGCCACCTCCGCGTCGCCGGGTTTGTGCCAGAGCCGCGGTGAACCCTGACGGCCAGCCCCCCTCTCCCAATACTGGTGCCTGTCCGCTGGTGGGTCGAGCGAGCCCCCCTGTGGTGGAGGCAGCTCTAAGCTTTTTAATTTAAATTGTCTCTCTAATTTGAATGAATACACTTTAAATCCATTTACAAGGATCTATTGGAGGGCAAGTCTCATGCCAGCAGCCGCGTAATTCCAGCTCCAGTAGCGTCCACTAAAGCTGCTGCAGTTAAAAAGCTTTTATAAGGATCGAGCTCAGCTGTCCACCGAAAGGCATCCTACTGCCAGTCCCAGCCCCTATGCCTTGGGGTGCCTCCTGATGCTCTTCACTGAGTATCCCGTGGTCCCGAAGCATTTCCTTTGAAAAAATTAAGTGTTCAAACTACAGGTGGTGTAGCTTGCTTAACAGCCGGGATAATCCGCTGACTAGCAGACACCACTACTAGGCACAAAGTATTTCATGGGCTAGATGCAGTTAAAAATTTGTAATTAGATACTCTCGTTGGATGCTGAGAAAGCATTCCATAGAGTCTCCTGGCACGCCATATATGATTCTCTTAAAAAGCTTGGGGTAGGGGTCTAGGGGACCCTTTTATAGCCAAAATCACGGCCCTGTATCGCAATATGTCACCTAGGCTGAAGATAAATGGAACTGTAGCACGCTGAGGGCTCGGTTGCTACAGAGGTATTGCACCTCACCCAGAGGTGTGATATCTCACTCTCAGGTAAGGATGGAGTGTGGATCAGGACCCGACACCTGCATGCATTACACCACATTGCCGTGGGGCAGGGCGACCAATATGCCCCTGAGATAGGCACGACAGTCCCTGTCCCTGGCTGGAGTGGGGGGAGGGAACAATGAGGAAGGGGAACCCTGTAGTGCAGGAGCAGGGAGGAAGCAGTTCCTGGGTGCATTGAGAAGGGAGTATAAAAAGGGAGTATAAAAAGTGGGCACCATCTTAGTTCAGTGCAGAGAAGTCTGAGCAGAAGTGGCAGGGAGCAGGGGCTCTGCATGAGCTCTGCTCCGGAGGCGGGCCTAGTAACAGAGGCCCAGGCCTGGAAGAGGGAGAAGGAAGGAAGAGGAGCAGAGAAGGCTCCAGGAACGAGGAACGAAGGGATCCCAGGGGTGCGGACGGGCGAGTCGCTACCGCACGCCCGAATCCACCTGCGTGGAGGGGTCAGGCCAAAGGGGGAGACCGGTCCCCGAAACTAGTGGAGGCAGGAAACGACCCTCAGCTAGAAACAGGAGGCTGTGACATTTTATGTGGCGCAGCCCCTCGCTACACCCGCTAGGAAGGCACCACATAGGGTCAGGGAAACTGGCGCCAAGTTTACCAAGAGGAGGCCCGAGGCAGCCGGACAGAAGGGTTGGTAAGAAAGGCCAGACAAAGGACACACAAAGGGGGTCCTGTGAAGCGCTCCAAAGTTATCTGGGAGTTGTCTGAGCCCCTCACCTGGTGAGCACAGTACGACGTGGGCAGCCGTTACCTGCAGACGTGGTCTGGATAATAAGAACTGTGAGTAAAGGCCCTGGACTGCATCACTGACTCCGTGTCGTTACTGCTGCTGCCCTGCACCATCACCCCCATCCTCCGCATACACTGCCCTGAGGCTATACTCCTCCCGTGGGGAGTTATGCTACGCTCTGCTGCACCCACAACACCAGCCTCAGCGGTCTGCCCTGGAGCGGCGGTTCACTCTGACCGCAATCCACGGGTGGCGTAGTCGGACATTTAAACATCAAAACCACATAAATAGTTCCGCCACTGGTTTGACCGCCCTGAGCCACGGAACCGGGTCGCCGCCACGGAGACTACAACCACCAGCATCCACCAAAAAGGGTCCGGCTCCGGGTGTCCCAAGGCCCAGGGGGCGCGTCAGAACATTTTCATCACCTTTCACAATCACCAATGGGACAAGGCAGGGATGTTCTCTGTCCCCTCTCTTATACATCCTAGTGATGGAGCACCTGCTCTCATCAATTCGCCATAACCCCAATATTAGGTGGATTGAGGTGGGAGGCACCGAGTACAAGTGCTCTCTATTTGCTGATGATGTCCTAGTATATATCACTCAATCACATATATCCATCCATGCTGTTATGGCTGAAATAGATCACTTTGTTACATGGTCAAATTTTAAAATCAATGCAGCGAAGTCTGAGGCCCTCGATGTCTCCCTCCCCAAATCCATATAGGATTCCATCCAGTCCAACTTTCCCTTTGCCTGGCCCTCACAGGGTATCAAATACTTAGGAATTCCTATTCATAGAGACCTCTCCCATCTATGTTATCTTAATTTTGGGCCCTTTATTGAACAACTCCATACAGACCACGGTTGGCAAGTTAGAACTGTAAGATTCACTACGTGAACCACTGGTGTTTTGTGGAAAAGCACATGTACACTGTGTTCCAAATTATTATGCAAAAAGTGTTTAGGAGTGATAAGGGAAGAATTTGTTTGTTTGTCAGTTAAACTCATTGATGGTGATGTGTGTCAGGGCTCTTTATATCACTGTAAGCAATTGCAGACACCTGTGCTAATTAGTTTGGCAGGTGTGTCCAATGAAAGGCAAGACTACTTAAGAAGGCTGTCTCACATTATTAAGCAGCCTACATTTTCTGCCAAAATGGGAAAGAAAAAGGATGTGTCGGCTGCTGAGAAGCAACAAATTGTGGAGTGTTTAGGTCAAGGCATGACTACAATCAACATTGTGCGATGATCAGGATGAAGTGTCTTGGCAATCAAGAAGTATGTAGCTGATTCACAGTACACACGTGTGCGTGCTGATAAGGGCAAATTGAGGACTCTTTCCTACAGGCAATTACGTCAGGTTGAAAGAGCAGCGGCAAAAAAGCCTTGTCATAGCAGCAGACAAGTTTTTGAAGCTGCTGGTGCCTCCAATGTCCCCCGAACAACAAGATGCAGGGTCCTTCAGAGGTTTGCAGCTGTGCATACGCCATCCTGTCGACCTCCTCTATCCACTGCACACAAGCAGAAACGGCTCCAGTGGGCCAAACATTACATGAAGACTGATTTCAAAACTGTTTTGTTCACGGATGAGTGCCGTGCAGCGCTCGATGGTCCAGATGGATGGAGTGGAGGATGGCTGGTTGATGGACACCCCACGCAAACACGGCTACAGCGCCAACAAGGAGGAGGTGGAGTAATGTTTTGGGCTGGAATCATGGGGAGAGAGATTGTCGGCCCCTTTAGGATCCCTGAAGGCGCTAAAGATGAACTCCATAATGTATGTGGATTTTCTCAAACAGCACTTCCTGCCATGGTTCAAGAAGAAGAACCGTGTATTTCACAGCAAGATCATTTTTTTGCATGATAATGCACCATCTCATGCTGCACATAAAACATCTGCATCTCTGGCTGATATGGGCATAAAAGGGGACAAACTTATGGTGTGACCCCCATGCTCCCCTGACCTCTACCCCATTCAGAACCTTTGGAGCATCATTAAAAGGAGTGTTTATGATGGCGGGAGGCAGTTCACATCTAAGCAACAGCTCTGGGAGGGTATTCTGTCCTCATGCAAAACAATTGAAGCAGAAACCATCCAAAACCTGACAAATTCAATGGACGAGAGAGTTCAGAAGCTCCTTTCGAACAAGGGGTCCTATGTGAAAATGTAACATCACCTAGAATAAAGTTTTGAGTTGAAAACTGTTTGATTTCAGTTTCTAACAACCTGCTAATGCTTATAATTTCAAAAATGACCATTTTTTTGGTCTTTATTAAAATGAAAAGGTTGATCGAAAAGTTTGGGGGATCTAAGAGTGTGGCAACCCAGTAGTCATGATTATTTCGAATTCTGACAATATGAGGGTCATGCTGCAGGTAGTGCAGCAAGAAGGCACTTATGTGTCTTGCGCATCTCGGAGCCCCAAAATTATTTTCCGGGCTAGATGCAGCTAAAAATTATTATTAATTTTAAATCTGGTGAAGCTTTAGTATAGATGGCCTAATAGGATCAGTGCTGCACACTGCTACAAAGCCCAAATTATTTTCCAGTCAAGATACAGATAAACATGATTAGTAATTTTAAATCTGGTGGAGCTTATTATAGATGGCCTAATAGAATCAGTGCTGCACACTGCTACAAAGCCCAAATTATTTTCCAGCCAAGATACAGATAAACATGATTAGTAATTTGAAAGCTTAAAACGGTTGGTAGGGTGATTTTAACCAATCATCAAGCTTTTACTCTCCCCAGGATGACACAGGGGTAGAAAAGTCGTTTCGGATCCATGATTTGTTCATCTTTATGAACGTGAGTCTGTCTACATTATCAGTGGAGAGCCGCGTGCGCTTATCTGTCAGCACACCACCAGCAGCGCTGAACACACGTTAAGACAGAACGCTGAATGCGGGGCATGACAAGATCTCCAAGGCGTAAGTGGCTAGCTCCGGCCATTTATCCATATTGGAAGCCCAAAAAGAGCAAGGGTCCAGTGACACAGTCATGGCTTCAATGTTTACTTGGAGATACTCCTGTACCATTGTCTCTAGGCGTTGACTATGTGTCAGACTTCTTGTCTCCTGTGGCCTTGCAAAGGATGGGCTAAAAAAGTGGTGAAATGATTCCGCAAAATTGATGTTACCAGCAGATACTGTGGTTCTGTTACGGTTTGAGTGCTGAACACTTGACGGTCCCACGGTTGGCAAGTTGGAACTGTGAGATTCACTACGTGCACCACTGGTATTTTGTGGAAAAGCACATGTAAGATTCTGCAACAGTCTCTGCTGATACTCCTGCATGCGTGCATCCCTTTCTATGGCAGGAATAATTTCTGCAAATTTACTTTTGTACCGGGGATCTAACAGTGTGGCAACCCAGTAGTCAGGATTATTTCTAATTCTCACAATTCGAGGGTCATGTTGCAGGTAGTGCAGCAAGAAGGCACTCATGTGTGTTGCGCATCCAGGAGCACCAAGTCCCTGTTGTGTTGGTGGCGAGGTAACAATCATGCTTCCTTCCTCTGTCCTCTCCCCCCAACCTCGCACAACAGAAATGTGATCAAGGTCTCCCTCATCTGATGAGTCTTCCATCAGTTCGTCCTCCACTTCTTCCTGGGCTCCTGCACCTTCCTCACTAGTTTGGCTGCTACCATGCGCCCTGGTAAAACCATCTCCCCCACCCTCACATGCCTGCCGCCTTGGTGCTGCCGACCGTCTGGACCTTGCAGATGTTAGCCCTTCCGCATACAACTCCTCCTCCTCTACTTCCTCCACCTCCTCTTGTGCCACCACCTGACTCCGAATTCTGTTTAACATGTGCTCCAGCATGTAAATCACCGCAATAGTCATGCTGATAATGGCATCGTCAGCACTAAACATCTTCGTCGCCATTTCAAAACTGTGCAGAAGGGTGCATAGGTCCCTGATCTGAGACCACTCCTCCAGCGTGATTTGCCCCACCTCTGGATCTCGTTGGCCCAGGCTATACGTCAGAACGTATTGCACCAGGGCTTGTCGGTGCTGCCACAGTTGCTGCAACATGTGCAGAGTTGAATTCCACCAGGTAGGCACATCGCATTTTAGCCGGTGAAGTGGCAGGCCCAATGACTTCTGTAGAGATGTAAGTCGCTGAGCTGCGGGATGCGAACGGCGGAAGTGAGCACACAGCGACCGTGCCCTCTGCAGAAGGCCATCTAGTCTGGGATAGTGGGCTAAAAATTGCTGGACAACCAGGTTCAACACATTGTCACACACAGAGTTTCTCAAAGAAGCGGTGATGTTGTGTGCGACATGCTGGTGGAGCGCAGGCACACCTTTCTTTGAGAAGTAGTGCCGACTGGGCATCTGGTACTGGGGCACTGCGACGGACATAAGGTCTCGAAAATCCTCTGTGTCCACCAGGCGGAAAGGCAGCATTTCTGTAGCCAAGAGCTTGCAGATGGTGAAATTCAACCTCTTAGCTTTCTCATGGCTAGGAGGAAATGGTCTTTTACTTGTCCACATCTGAGGGACCGAGGGCTGGCTATTGTGCTTAGACGGGGTTGATAAGGGTGTCCCCGGCAAACTGCCGGTCTGTGAGGAAGATGCAGGCGGACATGTTAGGTTGCCTTGATCCAAAGGTGGTGCTATCGATGTCGGACAGCGCTCAACACCAGCTGGTGTTACCACCTCCAAAGAAAATGATGACCTGCCAATCACGCTGGCTGTTGCGGGTAAAGAGGTGGCAGGTCTGCGCCCCAAAACAGGTGTGACTGCTGTCCCCCCAGTCACAGAGGATGAAGAGGCCGCGGATGCACAAGATATGGCAGACGGTGGTTGGCCCGGCCGGCTAGGCCGCATTGTAGCGCACTGAGCTTCCCACTGCAACTTATGCTTCATGTCCATGTGCCGGTTCATGCATGAAGTACTCAAACTATATATTTTTTGGCCTCTACTTAGCTTTTGCTGATAAATGTTACAGATAACACTAGTTGGGTCATCTTTATCGATCTGAAAAAATGCCCAGGCTATGCAAGGCTTAGCACCCATGCGACCTGAAGAGCCACCACGACTTGTGGTGAGAGGCAGAGTTGTGTTTGAGGATGCAGTTGTTGACGTGCTTCCAGTACTACGTCTCTGTCCAGGAAGGCGCAACCTGACCTCGTCGTCACTAGCATCTTCCTCCACCTCCTCTGCTGACCTCATCTCTTGGCTGACTGTGGGTTGACAGTAAGTGGGATCTCCAACCTCATCATCATCACCCTGTGCGTTATCACACCCGTCGTCCTCAGAGCCAACCTGTTCCTGCCCTGACAAAAAACTAAAGTTGTCGCTCCAATCAGGTATTTGAGTCTTATCATCGTCTTCCTCATTGTCTCCACCAACAGGAGTTACAGTTTGGGAATGAGGGTCTACATTATGGTCAGAACCTTCTGCGTCTGGTCCTGGATCCGACTCATAAAGATTCTGGGCATCAGTGCAGATCATTTCCTTGTCTCGATTCACAGAAGCGCTGGAGTTGACCTCTGATTCCCAGGCTATAGTATGAGTAAACAGCTCTGCAGACTCAACCATCTGTTCTACCTCATACTCAGACGGGCAGCTGGAGATTTGGGAGCTGTGAGGAAGCAAGTGCGATTGGGGTGACACCTTTGAGGACTGGAGTATTTGTGATGTTGAAGTTGATGTGGAGGAGAGCCCACTTAAAGGAGCACTTGATATCCGTTGAAGCACCTGCTGTTTTTGTGCCTCATCTGGAATTTGTAGCGATTGGCGTGGCCGTAAGAAAGGGATCTTATCACATTGTCCGCTAAAAGAAGTAGACATTTTAGTTTGGCTGGAAGATGGTCTTTCTTCTGCAGATGTTACTGTTGCTTTAACACCTACCCCACGGACACAACCTTTTTTCCCCTTCCCAACACGCCTATTCCCCTTTCCACCAGCAGCAGGCCTTTTTCCACTCATTTTGGTGGTTAACTAATTCACAACTCTGGAGTTGTTTGCACAAAAAAACAATGGATGGGAACCGAGCAGAGCTGAGTGGCCAAACTGTGGTATTAGGCCAAAACTATTGGCTGGGTTAGATGCAGAAAAAAATGATATTCAATTTGCAACCTGATGGAGGTAAGTATAGATGGACTAATAGAACAAGTCCCACACACAGCTAGAAGCCCAAATATTTTTTCAGAGGTAGATGCAGAAAATTTTTTTATTCAGTTTGCAACCTGATGGAGGTCTGTATAGATGGATTAATAGAACAAGTCCCACACACAGCTACAAGCCCAATATTTTTTCAGAGGTAGATGCAGAAAAAAAATATATTCAGTTTGCAACCTGATGGAGGTCAGTATAGATGGACTGATAGAGAAAGTCCCACACACTGCTAGAAGGCCAAATATTTTTTCAGAGCTAGATGCAGACAAAAAATTATTTTGAATTTGCAACCTGATGGAGGTCAGTATAGATGGACTAATAGAACAAGTCCCACACACTGCTAGAAGGCCAAATATTTTTTCAGAGCTAGATGCAGAAAAAAATTATATTCAGTTTGCAACCTGATGGAGGTCTGTATAGATGGATTAATAGAACAAGTCCCACACACAGCTAGAAGCCCAAATATTTTTTCAGAGGTAGATGCAGATAAAAATTATTTTTAATTTGCAACCTGATGGAGGTCAGTATAGATGGACTAATAGAGAAAGTCCCACACACTGCTAGAAGGCCAAATATTTTTTCAGAGCTAGATGCAGATAAAAATTATTTTTAATTTGCAACCTGATGGAGGTCAGTATAGATGGACTAATAGAGAAAGTCCCACACACTGCTAGAAGGCCAAATATTTTTTCAGAGCTAGATGCAGATAAAAATTATATTCAATTTGCAACCTGATGGAGGTCAGTATAGATGGACTAATAGAGAAAGTCCCACACACTGCTAGAAGGCCAAATATTTTTTCAGAGCTAGATGCAGATAAAAATTATATTCAATTTGCAACCTGATGGAGGTCAGTATAGATGGACTAATAGAACAAGTCCCACACACAGCTAGAAGCCCAAATATTTTTTCAGAGGTACTGTATATGAAGATAAAAATTATTTTTAATTTGCAACCTGATGGAGGTCAGTATAGATGGAGTAATAGAGAAAGTCCCACACACTGCTAGAAGGCCACATATTTTTTCAGAGGTAGATGCAGAAAAAATATATTCAGTTTGCAACCTGATGGAGGTCTGTATAGATGGATTAATAGAACAAGTCCCACATACAGCTAGAAGCCCAATATTTTTTCAGAGGTAGATGCAGAAAAAAATATATTCAGTTTGCAACCTGATGGAGGTCAGTATAGATGGACTAATACAACAAGTCCCACACACAGCTAAAAGCCCAATATTTTTTCAGAGGTAGATGCAGAAAAAAATATATTCAGTTTGCAACCTGATGGAGGTCTGTATAGATGGATTAATAGAACAAGTCCCACACACAGCTAGAAGCCCAATATTTTTTCAGAGGTAGATGCAGAAAAAAATATATTCAGTTTGCAACCTGATGGAGGTCAGTATAGATGGACTAATACAACAAGTCCCACACACAGCTAGAAGTCCAATATTTTTTCAGAGCTAGATGCAGAAAAAAATTATATTCAATTTGCAACCTGATGGAGGTCAGTATAGATGGACTAATAGAATGATGCTATGCCCAAAAGATTTTACTTCACTAGGTGCAGTAATAAAATTGGTATTCTATACACAGGTGGTATATCTTGCAACACAGATAGGCTACTCCACTGACTAACACACTCTGCAATAGGCCAAAAAGGATTAGCTTTGCTAGATTCAGCCAAATGCTGTGAAAAAAACTTGCACAGCACTGGCACAGACCTGCCTGGCAAAAACTGATAGGAACTGATGTAACCTAGTCCTGAAAAGGACTCCAATTACAATTAGTCTTTACTCCCACAATCTATCTATTTAAGAGCACAGACCTGCCTGATAAAAGTCGTACGAAATGCTGTAACCTAGTCCTTAAAAGGACTGCAATCACAACTATTCCCTACTCCCAAGCTATCTGTAGATTTGTGCGAAAATTGGCTTGAAATTAACAAGGTATAGCGCACACAGCAACAGCGGTGCCGTCTAACACGCAGCTGCAGCAGTGAGAAAATGGTGGCGACGGGGAAAATGGCTTGGTCTTATAGGGCAAGGACATGTGACATACACTGCCAATGACACATGCCCTTGCTTGTGTGAAAAAAAGCACTTCGCTCCATGTGTGCGCTGCTGATAGGCTGACAGATTGCACCTCCCCACTGTAAATGAGGGAAAGAGAAAAAAAAAATGGAGATCTTCATTGTTCCTGCAGAGATCCATCCCCTGCCCCTCCCCCCACCCCGCTGTACAATCAAACTGCGTATTAACATTAATTTTCATCATTACTGAGAAAAAATCCAGTTATGATTTTGGTGCACGAACAGTTATCGAACATAACCTTGAACAGCCGAATTTTTCTCAAATTGTTCGTGTTCGCCGAACGGCTCGAACACCGCCCAAAACAGCTCGAATTTGAGATTGGCGAACAGTTCGAGTAGAACAACGCTCATCTCTAGTTTTTAACTCGAGTCTCTGGGTAATGGGGAGCTAGTGAAGGAATTGACAGAGAGGAGAGGCCAGGGAATAGCGGGGGGACAGGTGGATTAGTTGGGCAGCAGAGTTTAGAATAGATTGGAGGGGTGCTAGAGTATTAGAGGGGATGCAACAGATCAGGAGGTTGCAGTAGTCGAGGTGGGAGATGATGAGCGCGTGCACTAGTGTTTTTGCAGATTCGTGGTTGAGGAATGTGCAGATCTGGGAGATATTTTTGAGTTGGAGTCGGCAGGAAGTGGAAAGGGCTTGGATATGTGGTTTGAAGGAGAGATTAGAGGCCAGGGTTACCCTGAGGCAGCAAGCTTGCGGGACTGGAGAGAGTCAGCAGCCATTGATATGATGGATAGGTCATATGGGGGGGGTTGAGTGAGACGGTGGAAAGATGATGAATTCTGTTTTATCCATGTTAAGTTTTAAAAATCTGTTAGAGAAGAAGGATGAAATAGCGGACAGACATTGTGAGATTCTGGATAGTATGGAGAAGATATCGGGTCCAGAGAGTTAGATCTGTGTGTCATCCGCATAGAGGTGATACTGAAAGCCATGGGACTCTATGAGCTCTATGAGGCCAAAGGTGTAGATTGAGAAGAGCAGGGGTCCTAGGACTGAACCTTGGGGGACACCGACAGATAGGGGGCGAGATGAGGAGGTGGTGTGTGAGTGGGAGACTCTGAAAGTCTGGTTTGTTTGGTATGAGGAGATCCAAGATAGGCCAAGTCTTTGATGCCGAGAGATGAGAGAGTCTGTAGTAAGAGGGAATGGTCCACTGTGTTAAAGGTAGATGATAGGTCCAGGAGGAGGAGGACAGAGTAGTGTCGTTTGGATTTGTTGGTGGTTAGTAGGTCATTGGTGGCTTTAGTCAGGGCAGTTTAAGTGGAGTGATGCGGTTGGAAGCCAGATTGTAAGTGGTCAAAAAGGGAGCATGAGGAGAGATGGGAGGACAGTTCAAGTTGAACATGTTGTTCCAGTAGTTTTGAGGCATAGGGGAGAAGTGATATGGGGCGATAGATAGTCATAGAGGATGGGTCAAGGGAGGACTTTTTGAGGATGGGTGTGATCGAGGCATGTTTAAAGCATGAGGGGAAGACACCAGTTGTTAGTGACAGGTTGAAAAGGTGGGTGTGGGTTGGGATGAAAACTGTGGTGAGGTTAGGGATGAGGTGGGACGGGATTGGGTCAAGTTCGCAGGTGGTAAGGTGTGATTTGGAGAGGAAAGAGGAAACTTGATCTTCCGTTATGGTGGAGAAGCTGGTTTTGGAGGAGGAGGGCTGAGTAGATATGAGGAGGGGGTGTGGGGACTTTAGGCGAAAGCTTTGTCTGATGATGTTAATCTTCTGCTTGAAGAATGAGTCAAAGTCTTCGGCTGAGATGAGAGGTGAGGGAGGAGGTGCTGGGGGGCAGAGGAGAGAATTGAAAGTGTTGAATAGCTGTTTAGGGTTGTGAGACAGGGAGGATATGAGAGATGAGAAGTATGTTTGTTTTGCTGCAGTGAGTGTGGATTTGAAAATAGTGAGGGACTGTTTGAATGCGATGAAATGCTCGTTGGAGTGGGACCTTTTCCATCTCCACTCAGCAACCATGGAGGCCCTTCGCAGCTGTTTAGTCAGGTTAGTGTGCCAGGGTTGCCTGTTGAGTGTGCGAGCTGTGGTATGTGTGAGGGGGGCGACCGAATTGAGAGCTGCAGCTGTTGTGGTGTTATATAAAGTGGCTCCAGCATCTGCATTGTGTAGGGAACTTATGTATGTAAGAGGGAGAAAGGATTCAGACAGTGAGTGTAGGTCAAGGTGTTTGAGATTTCCGCGAGGGTGTGCAAGTTTGTGGAATGGGGATTGTGCATCTGGAGAATAGAGGGAAGAGAATGTAAGTAGGTTGTGGTCAGACGTGGGGAGAGGGGAGTTAGAGAAGTTAGATAGGGAATAGTGATGAGCGAGCATACTCGCAAGTACTCGGTACTCGCCGGAGCATCTCAGTACTCGAGATGCTAGGAGCTCGCCTAGTACTTGCGAGATGCTCAGGCGACTGCTTGGGTCCCCTCCCTGCATGTTTGGCGCTCTTTACAGAGCCAATGAACATGAAGGGATTGCCTTCCACTCACTGTAATGCTGCAGCCATGTTGTTTGTGGCATAAGAGTGAGTGGCTGGCTGCACAGCATCATCAGGTCTATATCAGACCTGGCGCCGCTGTGCTCGTCAGTCTACTCCGCAATCAGAAAGTGTAGGGAGAGGTGCTGCTGAGCTAGGGAGAGATTTGCTTGTTTATTAGGCAGTGTAGGTTGAACAGAAGTATATTACACATATCCATCTCGACAAACCATCTAGAATCCATCTGCAGAGATATCAGACAGGCAGTGTATATAGGCAGGCAGGCAATGTATATAGCAGACTGCAGTGCATATAGCACAAGAGGTTCCATTCTAGTTCTGTCTGCTGCTGCTGTTAGACATTTCTAGACATAGACGCAGGTCTCAGGGGCCAGGAATAATTTTTTTTTGGATCTTAATCCTCATTATTTGCTTAAAAAGCAATCCAGAGAACACCGTTTTTCTGTGTCATTTGCTTGTTGGCAGTGCAGAATACAGCCAGGTCCTTTTCATATTACAGTGCTAAAAATCCAGCTATTTAAAACTGTGGTTTGTCCGTCACACAGATCACATATATGTTTTCAAAAATTGCTGACATTTCTGGCCTCCATTCAAAATTTTTTTCAGTGAGTCAGCGAAGTTTTTGACACTGGTTTGCTGTTCAAAATAGTTACCTACAGGCCAGGTATTTAAAACTGTGGTTTGTCTATCACACAGATCACATATACGTTTTCAGAAAATACTGCCATTTCTGGCCTCCATTCAAAATTTGTTTCAGTGTGTCAGTGAAGTTTTTGACACCGGTTTGCTGTTCAAAATAGTTACTTACAGGCCAGGTATTTAAAACTGTGGTTTCTCCATCACACGGATAGCATATAACTTCGCTCCAAATTCAGCCATTTGTAGTGAGCGTGGAAGATATTGTCCTCCATTTAAAATGGGCAAGGCGCGTGGCAAGGGATGGGGAACTGGACGTGATGGTGATGGTGCATGCAGAGGTCGAGGCCGTGGGCAAGCTGAAATTGTGCCACAGCAAACACCCACATCTTCTCGTCCGACCTTCCTGTCCCAATTCCTAGGGGACCACAGCACACCACTATTGAACCCAGAGCAGTGTCAAAAGGTTGTTGGTTGGATAGCGGATAATGCTTCCAGTCACTTTGCCACCACCACCACCACCCTGTCTTCCACATGATCAAGTCTCAGTAGCCGTGAGTCTGGACTGCATATTCCTCACCCTGATCCTCCTTCCTCCCACCATGCCAAGTGCCCAGAGACAACTGATCCCACATTTGGACACTCCGAAGAGCTGTTCAATTTCCCATTTATAGATTCGGGCCTCTCGCCCGGTCCACTTGAAGCGGGGCAAGAGGAGATCGCATGTAGCGATGCCCAAATATTTGAGCAGCCACAGTCACATGAAGGCGACGGTGGGAAAGTGTCACAAGAGGTGGACGATGATGAGACACAATTGCCAGAAAGTCAGGAGGAGGACCAGGGTGCGGAAGTGGAAGACGAGGTGGTGGATGATATAGTAACTGACCCAACCTGGCAGGAGGACATGCAGAGCGAGGACAGCAGTACCCATGGGGAGGGAGGCAGAGCACCCCAACAGGCAGGAAGAAGCAGTGTGGTGGCCACAGACAGAAGGCAGGCAACCATTCCCCATAACACCAACAGAAAGGAAGTTGCCAGTACAACTGTTAGGTCTTCCCGAGTCTGGTTGTTTTTTAAATACTCTGCCGATAACCCCAAAAAGGCCATTTGCACCACCTGCCAGGCCAGCACCAGCAGGGGTGGCAAAACTACTAGCCTGACCACCACCAGCATGATCAGGCACATCGCAACAAAGCACCTGACTTTGTGGGCCGAACCCCAGGGTCCTGGAACAGTGTCTGTGGGTGGAACCACTGCTTCTTCCGCTGTTGTGCGTCCTTCCAACGCCAAGGATTGCGGGCCCTACGTCAATTAGTGTTGCCCCCACAGTCTACAGCTCCTGCACTTCATCCTCCTCAGCCCCCTCCTCCTCTTCAGCCTCCATCTCCGAAATGACCACATCAGTCACAAGCTGGAAGCACTGCAGCACTGCCTCGGCCAAGTGGCGACAGGCCGTGCTGAAGTTAATATGCTTAGGTGAAAAACCGCACAATGCTGAAGAGTTGTGGACAGCTCTGAAAGAGCAGGCATATCTGTGGCTCACACCGCTGAACCTACAGCCAGGCATGGTTGTGTGTGACAATGGCCGGAACCTGGTGGCGGGTCTGAGGTGAGGCGAGCTCACACACGTACCATTCCGGGCCCATGTGCTTAACCTCGTGGTTCAGCAGTTTCTCAAATCCTACCCGGAGCTGCTGGATCTGCTTGTTAAACTATACCGCCTGTGTGCCCAATTTAAAAAGTCACCTACAGCTTTTTCCGCCCTTGCTGTGTTTCAGCAGCGCTTGCAGCTTCTGCCTCACAGACTGGTGTGTGATGTCCCCACGCTTTGGAACTCTACACTGCAGATGTTGGAAGGATTTGTGAGTACCAGCATCAACAAGGCTGTCGGTATTCAGTTCATACTCCACACATAGGACCTCAGGAGTGGACATGGATGTCAGACATACTGTATGCACCATCCTCCAAAACTTTGAGGACTCCACCAAGATGGTGAGCGGCGATGACGCCATAATTAGCGTCACCATCCCGCTTCTCTGTCTTCTGAAAAGCTCTCTGCTCACAATCAAAAAGGGTGCATTGCAGGCGGAGCATGATGAGATGGAGCAAGGAACCATACAGGGTGATTCCACACAGCCCAGCCTCATCTCATCACAATGTGGATTGGGTGACAATGAGGAAGAGGAGGAGGAGGAGGAAGAACAGGAGCTAGTTTCCTGCACTATAACGGTACTACCTGCACAACTGTCATACCGTCTGTTCAGCGTGGATGGCCTGAGGACAGAGAAGAGGAGGAGGAGAGCATAGTCAGTCGTCCTCTTGGTGAGGACACGGAAGTCTTACCTGTTAACAGTCTGGCACGCATGGCTGAGTTTAGGTTATGCTGCCTTTCCTATGACCCTCGCGTTCTCAAAATTTTGGGTGACAGTCATTACTGGTTGGTGACAATTCTAGATCCACGCTACAAGGAGAACTTTATATCTCTTATTCCTGAGGCGGACAGGTCTACAAAAATGGGGCAGTACCAGAAGGCCCTTGTTGCGCAACTATTAAAAATATTCCCATCTGAAATCGCTGGCGGCAGAGGGCACACTTCGTTGGACAACCAAGGACTACAGGCGAGAGAGACACAACTCCAATCCAGCAGAGGCAGGGGAACACTGTTAAAGTTCTGGGAGAATTTTCTCAGCCCCTCTCATCGCACAGGCCCTGAGGCGCGAGGCACTCTCACAAAGTGTGCAAAGTTTGGGAAGATGCTGAGGGAGTACCTTGCCGACCGTGATTCCTCTGTGCCTGATAATTATTGGGTATCCAAGCTGAATACGTGGAATGAACTGGCTCTCTACACCTTGGAGGTCCTGGTCTGCCCTGCTGCCAGCGTTTTATCAGAGCGGGGTTTTAGTGCCGCTGGTGGAATTATAACTGATAAGCACATCCGCCTGTCAACTTAAAATGCTGACAGGCTGACTCTTATAAAAATGAACAAGGGCAGGATTTTGCCGGCTTCTCAACACCACCGAATGATAGCAGCGTAACATAAACTCAAATCCAGTGTCTTTTTTTGGGAGGTGTATTACCATGCACATTTTCACACCCACACAAGAGCCTGATTTTGGCTATTTGCGCTTGCCCTCCTCCTTCTACTCATCCTCCACCGCCATATCACCAGGGTGACCGTGGTCCGTGATGCAACACCCACATATGTTTATGACGCCCGTAAAAAAAAATTTTTGTACAGTATGTTCATATATACCCCCCGGGGGTAAATGTTTGTCAGCCCACACACTTAGTGCATGGGCATTACAAGTATAGGAAACCCGCTCCCCTTCTAATGGGGACATTTTTTTATGAGGCCCTCCTCTATGTCTCTTCCAAGGGGCATTAGATTGCCTCCCAATTTTTGGCAGCCCTTGCATTCACTGCATAGGCCAACACTATGGGAGACCCACTTCCTAATAATGGGAACATTCTTTTCATGAGGCCCTCTGACCTCCACGTCTCTTCCAAGGGGTATTGGAGTGCCTCCAAATTTTTGGCATCCCTTGCATTCACTTCATAGGCAAACACAATGGAAGATCCACTTCCTAATAATGGGAACATTGTTTTCAGGAGGCCCTCTGACCTCCACGTCTCTTCCAAGGGGCATTGGAGTGCCTCCAAATTTTTGGCAACTCTTGCATTCACTGCATAGGCAAACACAATGGAAGTCCCACTTCCTAATAATGGGAACATTGTTTTCAGGAGGCCCTCTGACCGCCACGTCTCTTCCAACGGGCATTGTAGTGCCTCCAAATTTTTGGCAACCCTTGCATTCACTGCATAGGCAAATACAATGGAAGACCCACTTCCTAATAATGGGAACATTGTTTTCAGGAGGCCCTCTGACCTCCATGTCTCTTCCAAGTGGCATTGGAGTGCCTCCAAATTTTTGGCAACCCTTGCATTCACTGCATAGGCAAACACAATAGGAGACCCACTTCCTAATAATGGGAACATTTATTTCAGGAGGCCCTCCTCTAAGTCTCTTCAAAGGGGTATTGGGGTGCGTCCAAATTTTCAAAGGGGTATTGGGGTGTGTCCAAATTTTGGGCAGCCCTGCCACTCACTACATACGTAGTAACAGTATAGGAGACCCACTCTTTAGTTATGGGAACAACAAAGCATAGCCAGCTGATGGCTTTTTAAGAATAGTGAGGGCCGACTGATGGCCCTTTAAGAATAGTAAAGGCCGCCTGATGGCCCTATAAAAATAGGCGTTGTGACTTTCAGAGTCCCTCCTTCATAAATGAAACAGGATTTGTCTGATCATGTCTCACACCACATGGCCAGATAAAGTGGTAAAATGTTATTATGACATTTCCCGGTGAATGCATTTGTCACGGTTGAAAGCAATACAAAAGTCCAAAAACGCATCAAAAACGCTAAGTGTGAACATAGCCTATGGTGTGGAGGAGTATTTTTGTTTTTAGCTATTTATTACCCTGGAAAGGATGTTCCTTAACATATTTCCCAGGAAAATCCATGTTTTTTTGTATGTTTTATTGTGAGTCCCTAAAAGTGGCGTAATAACTCTGACAATGTTGTTGACAGAAGTGACCTGGGAGTCAGAAATGCTTCCAGGGGTCTTCCCCATGCTGTTCCCATGCCATTTTAGCACTGTTCCTATCAATTTGGGCAATGTTTAGGCCCGGCAGACCGCCAGGGGGAGCCGCTGGAAAAATGCTCGAGTTTCCCATAGACTTACATTGGGCTCGTTGCTCGGGTCAAGCACCCGAGTATTCCAATGTGCTCGACCTGAGCATCGAGCACCTGAGCATTTTAGTACTCACCCATCACTAAGAGGGAACAGTGGCAGGTGAAGATGAGGTCCAGTGTGTGTCCATCTTTGTGAGTGGGGGCAGAAGACCATTGAGAAAGGCCGATGGAAGAAGTGAGGGATAGAAGCCTAGAGACAGATGAATGGGAAGTGTCAATGGGGATGTTGAAGTCACCCATGATGATAATGGGGATGTCAGCGGAAAGGAAATGAAGCAGCCAGGTGGTGAAGTGGTCAAAGAAAGAGGTGGCTGGTCCTGGGGGGCAGTAAATGACGGCCAGTTGGAGGAGGAATAGATGCGCACAGAATGCACCTCAAAAGAGGGGAGGGCAACGGAGGGTGGCAGTGGGATATGGGTGACGGAGCAGTTGTTTGACAGGAGAAAACGGAGCAGTTGTTTGACAGGAGAAAACCTACTCCTCCACCATCCTTGCCGTTGGAGCTGGGTGTGTGAGAAAGATGGAGTCCACCATATGAGAGTGCAGTTGGTGAGGCTGTGTCAGAGGGGATGAGCCAGGTTTCAGTGATGGCGAGGTAGGAAAGTTTGTTAATAATGGAAAGACCATGGATGTAGGAAGGTTTGTTGCAGACGGAGTGAGCGTTCCATAGAGCTCCTGTTAGTGGGACTGGGGAAGCGGGGGCTGGGCGGATGGGTATAAGGTTTGAAAGGCTGTGAGAGTTTGTGACAGATCGTGGATAGAAGGCAGAAGTGACTGTGGGGATGTGGTGAGGAGGGCCAGGATTTGGAGAGATATCACCTGCAGTCAGAAGGAGCAGGGAAAGTGTTAGTAGGTAGGAGCAGGAGAGGGCATGAGGTGGCTGTCTGTGTTTGGAGACACAGGAGTGAATATTGAGGAATAGTTCTGAGGAGGAGGTGAGATGAATGGGGAGGATGGAGGGAGAGATGAAGAGTTCCTTGATAGGTGTAGGGATTAGGGGGGTTGGTAGAAAGTGGAGGACTATAGAGGGGGGAGAGTGAAAACAAACAGATACATTGTTTACTTTGCCTGGGTATCCAGTTTCATTTGGTTCCCTTCAGGTTCAATTCAGGTCTAATTCTTCAATTTGCCAAGGGATGTTAGCTTTTTAATGTCTAATGAGTATGAGAAGCTTTAAATTATTTTTTGCATATGCGGAAAATGGATGCCAGACAGGCCACTTCGACCAAAAATTGATGAGAATTGTGTCGAGCACAGCTGAGAAAAATGGTCTGTTTTCTATTGTATGTCTGCATGAGGACTAAAAATGTAGAATAGAGTCAGCTGTGGTTATGGGTGCTGCATAGGTTATTACATGGGTGTAACTTTCTGCATGTTGTTGGTTATTCCTGTATTACATAATATTGGATCTGTATTTTTCTTTTGTGCTAGTTTTCTGGCTTGACACTTTTGGTGGTAATTGTTTGGTACATGGGTTGTTCTATGTGTTTCTTTGAATGTAATTTTCCTGTAAAACTATTGTTCTGATTAAGCTGAAGACTCATTGTTAAAAAGTCACTGTCTGAACTTGTGCAAAAGGCTAATGTCCAATTGGGAAAAGTAGTAGTTGAACACTTGTTGGTTTCCAAGTATTACAGAACAATATATCCCATTGATCTTCTGTATATTCCCACAGACTTCTTATGAGAAAAGTAAAGTGATCACAGTGTGAAGTTGGTCTCCTAAAATGAAGTCATCCAGCATTTCCAGCATCTTTAAAATGCATGGCTGAAAAGCAATAAATCAAACTTGTATCTATAAAATCCTTAATAAAGTACCCCATTATGGGATTATTATTGCATATTAAAAGTCTTGTATTTTACTTAAATTCCATATCCAAACACATTAACAATAACATAACTGTTAGAAGACTTAGGTGGTTACTACAAATCTCATCTGCAGATGAAGGCAATGCTTATATGTAGTGTTTCACCTTTCACTGTAATATTAATCAAACTGATAAATATATGGAGCTAGTTCATTCCTGCTATCAATTTACCTGCTGGTGCCATATGAAGAATATGCTGTTCTAACTACTGCATTAAAAGGCATTTTTTTATTAATTGGATCTGTCTTAATTGATATTTAGTACTATTTTTGAAATGGTGTTTTATGTAAATGCATTTTTTGGCAAAGATTTGCAAAAATTAAGATCCCCAAGGGCTCAGGTTAAAAGATTTATATACATCTTATATATTGTATAAGGAATAGTGTTGAGCGAGCACTAAAATGCTCGGGTGCGCGAAGCTCGGGCCGAACTCACCGTGATACTCGGGTGCTCGACCCGAGCAACGAGCCCAATGTTAGTCTATGGGAGACCCGAGCATTTTTGCGGCGGCACCCCCAGCAGTCTATAGAAAGCCTAAAAAGTGCCCAAAACGATAGTGACAGTGCTCAAATGACATGGGGACAGCATGGGGATCACCCCAGGAAGCATTTCTGACCCCCAGGTCACTGCTGTCAACAACGTGGTCAGAGGTATTACGCCACTTTTACGGGCTCACAATAAAACGTTCAAAAACGAAACTGAAACTGCTTTCCTGTGAAATATGTTAAGGAACATCCTTTCCATGGTAAAGACTTCTGTATAAGGTAAAATAAATAATCAAAAACAAAAATACTCCTCCACACCTTGGGCTATGTTCACAAGTAGCATTTTTTATGCGTTTTTGCACTTTTGCATTGCTTTCAACCGTGACAAATGCATTCACCGGGAAATGTCATTTTAACATTTTACAATCTTATCTGGCCATGTGTTGTGTGACACATGCATACAGTGCTGAAAAGACATGGGAACAGCATGGGGAAAACCCCTGGAAGCATCTCTGAAACCCAGGTCACTGCCTAAAAGTGTGCCCATCAGAAGTGATCCTTGCCGCATCAGAAGATGCAGACTTGCAACTATCCCGGTGCAAGTCCTTGTCCCAGGGCATTGTTCAATTGTACCTCCCCCATTCCTTGCAATGCAAGCGCAAGTATGCAGCCTGCCACCCACCCACCCCCAGGCTGCAATACCATACTGCTTGCTTACACTTGAAATTGGGCCTTTTAGGCATGTGGAGGCAGAATCTGGCCACCACGTCATGGATGCGTTGGCGGCCTGGTATCCATACTCAGTCCCCAGCCACCCGGCGGCCGGGTGTCAACGCTTGGTCCCCAGCCGCCAGGGGGCGGCCGGGTGTCCATACTCGGTCCCCAGAAGCCCCGCGGCCGGGTGCCCACACACGGTCCCCAGCCGCCTGCGGGCGGCTGGGTGTCCATAAACGGTCCCCAGCCGCCCCTATTTGAAGGACAGCCTAACCACAAACACGTGGACAAGTGAATGTGGCCAGGGATGGTCCATCTGACTGATGCCGTCACACTGGGTTAATATTGTGGAAGCCGGGACACAGTTGGACACTGGGATGCAACACGTCCTCCAGACATAGAGGATTGCGGGTACTGGGTCAATCAGTCTTCAACACAAAGATCAGAAGGTAGACAGCAGCAGTGGTCGGCCTCCTACACAACGAGTAAATTATTCATGATCATGAGGCCATCCATCTCCTTAGCTTTCTGTTCCTTGGAATCCAAGCGCATGTATGTAGTAGCGGCTAGGCCTGAGGTGGTCAGCGTTTTGGCGCATATCCTACCTCCTCCGAGGATTGCTGGATGTTTTCCTGCTACTATCCCAGTTCTATGACTCCCGTTAAAACAAAGTTTCAGGTGATGAATGATGGATGATGTGGTGGCAAAGGAGAAAGAGCAGGAGGAACAGGGACCATTCACTTCAATATCAGGCCAGTCTACCACACATGTCTTGTAGGATATGTTTCTGTACCAAAAGGAGCGGTTCGGCTACACAGTTATAGGGCATACAGTGAGTGCAATGCCAATCAAAAATTTCGAGGCACTCCAATGCCCCTTGGAAGTGACATGGAGGTCAGAGGGCCTTAACTAAACCGTTTTTCCATTTATAGCAACTGGGTCTCCTGTACACTGTTGGCCTAAACAATGAATGGAAGGCTTTCCAAAAATTATGAGGAACTGCAATGCCCCTTGAAACTGACGTGGATTACAGCATACTAAAAACCTTCTACCCGTTATTGGGGAGTGGGTCTCCCTTAGTGTTCCCCTATGCATTGAAAAGCAAAAGCTGACTAAAATTAGGAGGAAATGCAATGCCCGTTGGAAGAGTAGGGAACGTTAGAGTTAATTAAAAACAACATTTCAATGCCCCTTGGAAGAGCTGTGGAGTTCAGAGTGGTTTAACAAGACGCTTTTAATGCCCCTTGGAAGAGAGGTGGAGGTCACAGTAGCTTAACAAGACAGTTTTAATGCCCCTTGGAAGAGTGGTGAGGTCACAGTAGCTTAACAAGACAGTGTTATTTTCCCTTGGAAGAGTGGTGGAGGTCACAGTAGCTTAACAAGACTGTTTTAATGCCCCTTGGAAGAGTGGTGGAGGTCGCAATAGCTTAACAAGACAGTTTTAAAGCCCCTTAGAAGAGACGTGGAGGTCACAGTGGAATAAAAAGACAATATCAATGCCCCTTGGAAGAGTGGGGGAGGTCACAGTAGCTTAACAAGACGGTTTTAATGCCCCTTGGAAGAGTAGTGGAGGTCGCAGTAGCTTAACAAGGTGGTTTTAATGCCCCTTGGAAGAGACGTGGAAGTCACAGTAGCTTAACAAGACGGTTTTAAAGCCCCTTGGAAGAGACGTGGAGGTCAAAGTGGAACAAAAAGACTATCAATGCACCTTGGAAGAGTGGTGAAGGTCGCAGTAGCTTAGCAAGACGGTTTTAATGCCCCTTGGAAGACACATGGAGTTCAGAGTGGTTTAACAAGACGGTTTTAAAGCCCCTTGGAAGAGAAGTGGAGGTCACAGTGGAATAAAAAGACAATATCAATGCCCCTTGGAAGAGTGGTGGAGGTCACAGTAGCTTAACAAGACGGTTTTAGTGCCCCTTTGATGAGTGGTGGGGGTCGCAGTAGCTTAACAAGACGGTTTTAAAGATCCTTGGAAGAGACGTGGAGGTCAAAGTGGAATAAAAAGACAAAATCAATGCCCCTTGGAAGAGTGGTGGAGGTCGCAGTAGCTTAACAAGATGGTTTTAATTCCCCTTGGAAGAGTGGTGGAGGTCGCAATAGCTTAACAAGACGGTTTTAATGCCCCTTGGAAGAGTGGTGGAGGTCGCAGTGGATTAACAAGACGGTTTTAATGCCCCTTGGAAGAGACTTGGAGTTCAGAGTGGTTTAACAAGATGGTTTTAATGCCCCATGGAAGAGACGGGGAGTTCAGAGTGGTTTAACAAGACGGTTTTAATGCCCCTTAGAAGAGACGTGGAGGTCAGAGTGGTTTAACAAGACGGTTTTAATGCCCCTTGGAAGAGACGTGGAGTTCAGAGTGGTTTAACAAGACGGTTTAATGCCCCTTGGAAGAGATGTGGAGGTCAGAGTGGTTTAACAAGATGGTTTTAATGCCCCTTGGAAGAGACGTGGAGGTCACAGTAGCTTAACAAGACGGTTTTAATTCCCCTTGGAAGAGACGTGGAGTTCAGAGTGGCTTAAAAAGACGGTTTTAATGCCCCTTAGAAGAGTGATGAAGGTCGCAGTAGCTTAACAAGACAGTTTTAGTGCCGCTTGGAAGAGACGCGGAGGTCACAGTAGCTTAACAAGACGGTTTTAAAGCCCCTTGGAAGAGACGTGGCGTTCAGAGTGGTTTAACAAGACGGTTTTAATGTCCGTTGAAAGAGACGTGGAGGTCAGAGTGGTTTAACAAGATGGTTTTAATGCCCCTTGGAAGAGACGTGGAGTTCAGAATGGTTTAACAAGACGGTTTTAATGCCCCTTGGAAGAGAC
Source organism: Phyllobates terribilis (assembly GCF_046119375.1). NCBI lineage: Eukaryota > Metazoa > Chordata > Amphibia > Anura > Dendrobatidae > Phyllobates > Phyllobates terribilis. The sequence continues at coordinate 606,799,914 of NW_027362764.1, forward strand.
GTGGAGTTCAGCGTGGTTTAACAAGACTGTTTTAATGCCCCTTGGGAATAGACGTGGAGGTCACAGTAGCTTAACAAGACAGTTTTAATGCCCCTTGGAAGAGACGTGGAGTTCAGAGTGGTTTAACAAGACGGTTTTAATGCCCCTTGGAAGAGATGTGGAGGTCACAGTAGCTTAACAAGACGGTTTTCATGCCCCTTGGAAGAGAGGTGGAGTTCAGAGTGGTTTAACAAGACAGTTTTTATGCCCCTTGGAAGAGACGTAGAGGTCACAGTGGAAATAAAAGACAATATCAATGCCCCTTGGAAGAGTGGTGGAGGTCGCAATAGCTTAACAAGACGGTTTTAATGCCCCTTGGAAGAGTGGTGGAGGTCGCATTGCAATAAAAAGACAATATCAATGCCCCTTGGAAGAGTGGTGGAGGTCACAGTAGCTTAAGAAGACGGTTTTAATGCCCCTTGGAAGGGAAGAGACGTGGAGGTCACAGTAGCTTAACAAGATGGTTTTAATGCCCCTTGGAAGAGACATGGAGTTCAGAGTGGTTTAACAAGACGGTTTTTATGCCCCTTGGAAGACATGTGGAGGTCACAGTAGCTTAACAGGATGGTTTCAAAGCCCCTTGGAAGAGACGTGGAGGTCACAGTGGAATAAAAAGACAATATTAATGCCCCTTGGAAGAGTGGTGGAGGTCGCAATAGCTTAACAAGATGGTTTTAATGCCCCTTGGAAGAGTGGTGGAGGTCGTAGTGGAATAAAAAGACAATATCAATGCCCCTTGGAAGAGTGGTGGAAGTCACAGTAGCTTAAGAAGACGGTTTTAATGCCCCTTGGAAGAGACGTGGAGGTCACAGTAGCTTAACAAGACGGTTTTAATGCCCCTTGGAAGAGACGTGGAGTTCAGAGTGGTTTAACAAGGCGGTTTTAATCCCACTTGGAAGAGACGTGGATTTCAGAGTGGTTTAACAAGACGGTTTTAATGCCCCTTGGAAGAGACGTGGAGTTCAGAGTGGTTTAACAAGACGGTTTTAATGCCCCTTGGAAGAGACGTGGAGACAGAGTGGTTTAACAAGACGGTTTTAATGCCCCTTGAAAGAGACGTGGAGGTTAGAGTGGTTTAACAAGATGGTTTTAAACCCTTTGGAAGAGACGTGGAGTTCAGAGTGGTTTAACAAGATGGTTTTAATGCCCCTTGGAAGAGACGTGGAGTTCAGAGTGGTTTAACAAGACCGTTTTAATGCCCCTTGGGAGAGACTAGGAGGTCACAGTAGCTTAACAAGACGGTTTTAATGCCCCTTGGAAGAGTGGTGGATGTCGCAGTAGCATAACAAGACGGTTTTAAAGCCCCTTGGAAGAGACGTGGAAGTCACAGTGGAATAAAAAGACAATACCAATGCCCCTTGGAAGAGAGGTGGAAGTCGCAGCAGCTTAACAAGACGGTTTAATGCCCCTTGGAAGATAGGTGGAGGTCGCAATAGCTTAACAAGACAGTTTTATTGCCCCTTAGAAGAGTGGTGGAGGTCGCAGTGTAATAAAAAGACAATATCAATGCCCCTTGGAAAAGTGGTGGAGGTCGCAGTAGCTTAACAAGGTGAATTAATGCCCCTTGGAAGAGACGTGGAGGTCAGAGTGGTTTAACAAGACGGTTTTAATGCCCCTTGGAAGAGACGTGGAGGTCACAGTAGCTTAACAAGATGGTTTTAATGCCCCTTGGAAGAGACTTGGAGTACAAAGTTGTTTAACAAGACGATTTTAATGCCCCTTGGAAGAGACGTGGAGTTCAGAGTGGTTTAACAAGACGGTTTTAATGCCCCTTGGAAGAGACGTGAAGGTCAGTGTGGTTTAACAAGACAGTTTTAATGCCCCTTGAAAGAGACGTGGAGTTCAGAGTGGTTTAACAAGACGGTTTTAATGCCCCTTGGAAGAGACGTGGAGTTCAGAGTGGTTTAACAAGACTGTTTTAATGCCCCTTGAAAGAGATGTGGAGGTCAGAGGGGTATAACAAGACAGTTTTAATGCCCTTTGGAAGAGAAGCGGAGTTCAGAGTGGTTTAACAAGACGGTTTTAATGCCCCTTGGAAGAGACGTGGAGTTCAGAGTGGTTTAACAAGACGGTTTTAATGCCCCTTGGGAAGAGACGTGGAGGTCACAGTAGCTTAACAAGACGGTGTTAATGCCCCTTGCAAGAGACGTGGAGTTCAGAGTGGTTTAACAAGACGGTTTTAATGCCCCTTGGAAGAGACGAGGAGGTCACAGTAGCTTAACAAGACGGTTTTATTGCCCCTTGGAAGAGTGGAGGAGGTTGCAGTAGCTTAACAAGACAGTTTTAAAGCCCCTTGGAAGAGATGTGGAGGTCACAGTGGAATAAAAAGACAATATCAATGCCCCTTGGAAGAGTGGTGGAGGTCGCAGTAGCTTAACTAGACAGTTTTAATGCCCCTTTGAAGAGTGGTGGAGGTCGCAGTAGCTTAATAAGATGGTTTTAATGCCCCTTGGAAGAGTGGTGGAGGTCACAGTAGCTTAACAAGATAGTTTTAATGCCCCTTGGAAGAGACGTGGAGTTCGGATTGGTTTAACAAGATGGTTTTAATGCCCCTTGGAAGAGACTTGGAGCTCAGAGTTGTTTAACAAGGCGATTTTAATGCCCCTTGGAAGAGACGTGGAGTTCAGAGTGGTTTAACAAGACGGTTTTAATGTCCCTTGGAAGAGACGTGGAGGTCAGAGTCGTTTAACAAGACGGTTTTAATGCCCTTTGGAAGAGACGTGGAGTTCAGAGTGGTTTAACAAGACGGTTTTAATGTCCCTTGAAAGAGATGTGGAGGTCAGAGTGGTTTATCAAGACGGTTTTAATGCCCCTTGGAAGAGACACGAAGTTCAGAGTGGTTTAACAAGACGGTTTTAATGCCCCTTGGAAGAGACGTGGAGTTCAGAGTGGTTTAACAAGACGGTTTTAATGCCCCTTGGAAGAATGGTGGAGGTCGCAGTAGCTTAACAAGACGGTTTTAAAGCCCCTTGGAAGAGATGTGGAGGTCACAGTGGAATAAAAAGACAATATCAATGCCCCTTGGAAGAGTGGTGGAGGTCGCAGTAGCTTAACAAGATGGTTTTAATGCCCCTTGGAAGAGTGGTGGAGATCGCAGTAGCTTAACAAGATAGTTTTAATGCCCCTTGGAAGAGACGTGGAGTTCAGAGTGGTTTAACAACATGGTTTTAATGCCCCTTGGAAGAGACGTGGAGGTCACAGTAGCTTAACAAGACGGTTTTAATGCCCCTTGGAAGAGTGGTGGAGGTTGCAGTAGCTTAACAACATGGTTTTAATGCCCCTTGGAAGAGACGTGGAGGTCACAGTGGAAAAAAAAGACAATATCAATGCCCCTTGGTAGAGTGGTGGAGGTCGCAGTAGCTTAACAAGACTATTTTAATGCCCCTTACAAGAGCCATGCAGTACTGCATGTTCAAAACATTATTCCCATTACTGGGGAGTGGGTCTCCCTTAGTCTTTGCCTATGCCTTCCAAGCAAAAGCTGCCAAAAATTAGGACGGAGGAACTTGCATTGCTGGCAAACAAGAGCCATGCAGTACAGCATATTCAAAACATTATTCCCATTATTAGGGATTGCGTCTCCGATAGTCTTTGCCTATGCCTTCCAAGCAAAAGCTGCCAAAAATTAGGACGGAGGAACTTGCAATGCTGGCAAACAAGAGCCATGCAGTACAGCATATTCAAAACATTATTCCCATCATTGGGGAGTGGGTCTCCCATAGTCTTTGCCTATGCCTTCCAAGCAAAAGCTGCCAAAAATTAGGACGGAGGAACTTGCAATGCTGGCAACACGGACCACGGTCACCCTGGTGGTATAGTGGTGGTGGAGGCTGAGGATAAGGAGAAGAGCAAAATACAGCCGAAATGAGGAAGCGTATACCCATGTGTGGGTGTGAAGCGGTGCATGGGAATACACCTCCCGAAATAACACAGTGGATTTGACTTTATGTAGCTCTGCTGTCATTTGGTGGTGATGAGAAGTCTGGCCCAATCCAGCCCTTGTTCATTTTGATAAGGGTCAGCTTGTCAGCATTGTCAGTTGACAGGCGAGTGCGCTTATCAGTTATAATTCCCCCAGCGGCACTAAAAACACGCTCCGATAACACAATAGCGACAGGGCAGGCCAGGACCTCCAAGGCGTACAGAGCGAGTTCATTCCAAGTGTCCAGCTTGGATACCCAATAATTAAAAGGCACAGAGGAATCACGGAGGACGCTGGTACGGTCGGCAAGGTACTCCCTCACCATCTTTTGAAACTTTCCACTCCTTGTGAGAGTACCCCGCGCCTCGGGGCCTGTAAGCTGGGCTGGTCTCAGAAAACTGTCCCAGAATGTTGACAGTGTTCCCCTGCCTCTGCTGGATTGGAGTTGCGTCTCTCTTGCCTGTACTCATTTGTTGGTTAACGAACTGTGACCTCTGCTGCTAGCGTATTCAGATGGGAAATTTTTTAACAGTTCTGCAGCAAGGGCCTTCTGGTACTGCCACATTTTTGTAGACCTCTCCACCTCTGGAATAAGAGAGTGAAAGTTCTCCTTGTAGCGGGGGTCTAAAAGTGTCACCAACCAGTAATGACTGTCACCCAACATTTTGACAACGCGAGGGTCACAGTTAAGGCAGCGTAACATAAAGTCAGCCATGCGTGCCAGACTGGTAATGGGCAAGACTTCCGTGTCCTCACCAAGATGACGACTGACCATGCTCTCCTCCTCCTCCCCCCTGTCCTCAGGCCACCCACGCTGAACCGACGGTATGACAGTTGTACAGGTACTACCGTCTACAGCGCACGATACCAGCTCCTGTTCTTCCTCCTCCTCCTCCTCCTCCTCTCCCTCATTGTCCCCCAATGCACGTTGGGATGAGATGAGGCTGGGCTGTGTGTAATCGCCTGTTACGGCTTCTTGATCCATCTCATCATACTCTGGCTGCAATGCCTCCTCTTTAATTCTCTGCAGAGAGCGTTGCAAAAGACAGACAAGTGGGATGCTGACGCTAATGATGGCGTCATCGCCACTCACCATCTTGGTGGACTCCTCAAAGTTTGTCAGGATGGTACATATGTCAGACATCCAGGTCCACTCCTGAGGTCTTATGTGTGGAGTCTGACCTGAATATCGACGGCCTTGTTGCAGCTGGTACTCCACAACTGCTCTCTTCTGCTCACAAATCCTTTGCAACATGTGGAGGGTAGAGTTCCAACGTGTGGGGACATCACACACCAGTTGGTGTGCCGGAAGCTGCAAACGCTGCTGCAACACAGCAAGGGTGGCGGAAGCTGTAGCCGACTTGCGAAAATGAGCTGACAGGCGGCGTACTTTGACGAGCTGATATGGCAACTCGGGGTACGATTTAAGAAACCGCTGAACCACGAGGTTAAGCACATGAGCCAGGTATGGTACGTGTGTGATCTCGCCTCGCCTCAGAGCCGCCACCAGGTTACGGCCATTGTCACACACGACCATGCCTGGATGTAGGTTCAGCGGTCTCAGCCACAGATCTGCCTGCTCTTTCACAGTTGTCCACAACTCACAACCAGTGTGAGGTTTATCACCTAAGCTTATGAGTTTCAGCACAGCCTGTTGCCGCTTGGCTGAGGCAGTACTGCAGTGCTTCCAGCTTGTAACTGATGTGGTGATATCTGAGATGGAGGCTGAACATGAGGAGGAGGAGGAGGATGATGCGCAGGAGCTGTACACTGTGGGGGCAACTCTGACTGACATAGGGCCCGCAATCCTTGGTAACATAGTAACATAGTAACATAGTTTGTAAAGCCGAATAAAGACTTGCGTCCATCAAGTTCGACCTGTTAGTTCTGTAATTGCTAAAGTTGATCCAGAGGAGGGCAAAAACCCCAAATGATTTGGCCAATCTTCACCTGAGGAAAAATTCCCTCCCGACTATAAAACCAGCAGTCAGAATAAATCCCTGTATCAACCTACTATTTTATTTTTAAGTATATGCTGAAATCTGCCTGGTATCTAGAAATGCATCCAGTCCCCGCTTGAACTGGTGTAGTGAATCCGACATTACCGTCTCCTCACTCAGTGAATTCCATATTCTCACTGCTCTTACCGTAAAGAACCCCTTCCTATGCTGGTGCTGAAACCTTTTCTCTTCCAGTCTTAGTGAATGCCCTCTTGTTACCGTAATATCCCTCCTTTTGAACAAATCCCGGGCAAGATCTCTATACTGTCCCCTAACATATTTGTACACATTTATTATGTCCCCCCTCAACCTTCTCTTTTCCAGGCTGAATAGTCCTAGTTTTGCCAACCTCTCTGGGTATTGCAGTCCCTCCATTCCCTCTATTAATTTTGTTGCCCTCCTTTGTACCTTTTCAAGCTCATTTATATCCTTTCTATATATTGGGGCCCATAACTGAGCACAGTATTCCAAGTGTGGTCTGACCAGTGCTTTGTACAGTGGAAGAACAATGTTCTCATCCCTTGCAGCTATACCTCTTCTGATACATCCCATTACCCTGTTTGCCCTTACAGCAGCGGCCTGACTTTGGGCACTCCAATTTAGTTTGCTATCAATCAAGATGCCCAAGTCCTTCTCCATCTCTGAATTCCCCAATGATTTCCCATTCAGTGAGTACTGGTGACTTCCATTTTTCCTTCCCATATGTATGACCTTACATTTCTCCTCGTTAAACCTCATTTGCCATTTAATGCTCCACCTATCCAGCTTATCCAAATCCCTCTGTAGGTCTGCACTGTCCTCTTTTGTATTAATTGTTTTACATAACTTTGTGTCATCTGCAAATATTGATATTTTACTATTTATCCCGTTGACTATGTCGTTAATAAAGATATTAAATAACATTGGGCTTAGTACAGACCCCTGTGGTACCCCACTAGTAACGCTTACCCAATCTGAGTATATTCCATTTATAACCACCCTCTGCCTTCTATCCTTTAGCCAGTTAGCTACCCACTTGCAGACATTTTCCCCCAGCCCCATCATTCTCATTTTGTATACCAACCTATTATGTGGCACGCTATCGAACGCTTTTGAGAAGTCGAGATACACGACATCCACTGGTTCCCCCTGATCTACTCGAGAGCTAACCTCCTCGTAGAAGTCAATCAGGTTTGTTTGGTAGGAGCGATTCCTCATGAATCCATGTTGGTTCGGGATTAAAAGATTATTAGCATCAAGATGCTCCGTAATCGCCTCTTTAATGAAGCTTTCAAAAATTTTGCCCACAACGGACGTCAGACTCACCGGCCGATAGTTTCCGGCGTCACTTTTCGCTCCCTTTTTGAATATTGGCACCACATTCGCCTGTCGCCAATCAAGTGGCACAGACCCAGTCTCAACAGAGTCCTTAAATATAAGATATAACGGTCTGTCTATCACATTACTTAGTTCCCTTAGTACCCGTGGGTGTATGCCATCAGGTCCTGGTGATTTGTTTATTTTAATGTTACTGAGGCGTTTCTGTACCCCAGCTTGGGTTAGATTAGTCATACTTAGTGGAGGATTAAGCTTGTCACTTCTCATTTCTCCTGTTAGTTCTCTTTCCTTTGTGAAAGTTGTCGAAAAAAAATGATTTAATAGATTAGCTTTATCCTCATCTTTCTCTATGATTTTGCCTTCCTCACTTTTTATCGGTCCAATATTATCCGATTTAATCCTTTTACTATTTATATACGTAAAGAACAGTTTGGGATTTGATCTACTTTCCCTAGCAATACGTCTCTCTGTTTCCTCCTTCGCTATTTTTATTTGTTTTTTACAGGTTCTCGTTTTTTCCTTGTAACACATTAGTGCCTCCTTACTGTTTTCCTGTTTTAATCTCTTGAATGCCTCTTTTTTGCTATTTAACGCCCCTTTTACGTTCTTGTTCAACCATATTGGTTTCCTCTTATTTCTGGCCCTTTTATTCCCATACGGTCTCTCGCACTGAGTATTCAGAATTCTTTTGAAGGTTTCCCATTTACTATTCGTATTCCTTTGATTAAGAACTTTGTCCCAGTCAATAAGTTGAAGGCTTTCTTTCAGCTGATCAAACTTCGCCCTCCTAAAGTTTAATGTTTTTGTTGTTCCCTTATTGATAACCCTACTGAAGGGCATTTTGAAGTCGATAATATTATGGTCGCTATTACCTAGGTGCCCCCCTATCTGTACCTCAGTTATTCTATCAGGCCTATTAGTCAATATTAAGTCCAACACGGCCTTCCCTCTCGTTGGTTCCTGCACTAGTTGGGAGAGATAATTATCCTTAATATTTGTCAAGAACCTTTTTCCTTTCTGAGATCTACAGGTTTCTGTTTCCCAGTCAATATCCGGGTAGTTGAAATCCCCCATTACAATCAATTCATTATGTTTTGCTACTTTGTCTATTTGTCCTAATAGCAGATTCTCATTCTCCTCTGTTATATTTGGTGGCTTATAGCAGACCCCCAGTAATATTTTATTATTATTTTTAGTTCCCTCTATCTCTACCCACATGGACTCGACCCCCTCTTCTCCCTCTCCTATATCTTCCCTTAGTCTGGGTTTTAGACATGACTTTACATATAAGCAGACTCCTCCGCCTTTCCCCTGTTTCCGGTCCCTTCTAAATAAACTATAATCTAATAAATTTACCGCCCAGTCGTAGCTATCGTCTAGCCAAGTCTCTGTTATACCTACGATGTCATACCTCTCCTCCGATATAAGCGCCTGCAGCTCATCCGCCTTATTGGTCAGGCTTCTTGCGTTGGTCAGCATGCAAGATAAAACTTTGGGGTTATTTAGCATCCTATTCTTCTCTAACGATCTAACTGTACTATCCCCACCCCCCTCTCCACCCTCATTATATTCATTTCTCCCCTTCCCCCTTGCTTGCCTCACATCCCACCTATTTCCTTGGTTCCCCCCCCGTCTCTAGTTTAAAAACTCCTCCAACCTATTAGCCATCTTCTTCCCCAGCACCGCTGCACCCTCCCCATTGAGGTGCAGCCCGTCCCTACGGTAGAGCCTGTAGCCGACCGCGAAGTCGGCCCAGTTCTCCATGAACCCAAACCCTTCTGCCTTGCACCAACTCTTTAGCCACTTATTCACCTCCCTAACTTCCCGTTGGCGCTCCTGTGTGGCTCGCGGGATTGGTAGTATTTCTGAGAAAACTACCTTGGAGGTCCTTGCCCTAAGCTTCCTACCTAGGTCCCTGGTGTGGGGAGGATGTGTTCCGTCCCAAGGTCCAACTGAGTCCTGGCTTCCACTATGTTTACCCAGTGTGCAGTCAGGGAGATGTACCGTCCCTGGCCACAAGCACTTGTCCACGAGTCCGTTGTCAGGTGGACTCTCCCAGTAACTGCGTTGTTGAGGCCATGGCAGATGTTTTGGACACATGCTTGTGTAGTGCGGGGATGGCACACCGGGCAAAATAGTGTCGGCTGGGGATCGAGTACCGAGGGACGGCCACCGCCATAAGGTTGCGGAAGGATTCCATCTCCACCAGCCTATGAGGCGTTGGCTGCGAATTTGCGCTTTTATTCAAAGGTCTGGGATATGGACAATTGAACGCTGCGGTGGGACGTGTACGTGGATGTTGATGCTGTTTCCTGAGAAACTGCCATAACAAGTGAAGACTGAGAGGAGGGGGCATTTTGCATGCAGTATGGACAGGGGAATGCCTTGCACGCACAACAGGGGGTTCTCTTACACGCACAACAGCGGAAGAAGCAGTGGTGACTAGTGTTGAGCCACCCCCGTAGTGTTCGAGTTCGGTTCGGTTCGTCGAACACCCGTGTGTTCGCCGAACTGTTCGTCGAACTGTTCGTCGAACACCTTCGAACACCGTTAAAACCAATGGCAGGCAAACAAAAACACATAGAAACACATAGAAAACACCTTCAAAGGTGTCCAAAAGCTGACAAACTGCTCAGAAGACATAACTAACACATGGAAAAGTGACAAGTACATATAGTCATGCGAAAATAAAAGAGGTGGAGGAGTAAAAGGAGGGGGAGACACAGATATAGGCATGTCATGCCCTTCTAAAATCCAAAAAGTGAGAAGCCGACACGGCCAGTCCGCTCCTGCCCGTGCCACCTCCGTGTCGCCGGGTTTGTGCCAGAGCCGCGGTGAACCCTGACGGCCAGCCCCCCTCTCCCAATACTGGTGCCTGTCCGCTGGTGGGTCGAGCGAGCCCACCTGTGGTGGAGGCAGCTCTAAGCTTTTTAATTTAAATTGTCTCTCTAATTTGAATGAATACACTTTAAATCCATTACTAAGGATCTATTGGAGGGCAAGTCTCATGCCAGCAGCCGCGGTAATTCCAGCTCCAGTAGCGTCCACTAAAGCTGCTGCAGTTAAAAAGCTTTTATAAGGATCGAGCTCGGCTGTCCACCGCAAGGCATCCTACTGCCAGTCCCAGCCCCTATGCCTTGGGGTGCCTCCTGATGCTCTTCACTAAGTATCCCATGGTCCCGAAGCATTTCCTTTGAAAAAATTAAGTGTCTAAACTACAGGTGGTGTAGCTTGCTTAACAGCCGGGATAATCCGCTGACTAGCAGACACTGCTACTAGGCACAAAGTATTTCCTGGGCTAGATGCAGTTAAAAATTTGTAATTAGATACTCTCGTTGGATGCTGAGAAAGCATTCCATAGAGTCTCCTGGCACGCCATATATGATTCTCTTAAAAAGCTTGGGGTAGGGGTCTAGGGGACCCTTTTATAGCCAAAATCACGGCCCTGTATCTCAATACGTCACCTAGGCTGAAGATAAATGGAACTGTAGCACCCTGAGGGCTCGGTTGCTACAGACGTATTGCACCTCACCCAGAGGTGTGATATCTCACTCTCAGGTAAGGATGGAGTGTGGATCAGGACCCGACACCTGCATGCATTACACCACATTGCCGTGGGGCAGGGCGACCAATATGCCCCTGAGATGGGCACGACAGTCCCTGTCCCTGGCTGGAGTGGGGGGAGGGAACACTGAGGAAGGGGAACCCTGTAGTGCAGGAGCAGGGAGGAAGCAGTTCCTGGGTGCATTGTGAAGGGAGTATAAAAGGTGGGCACCATCTTAGTTCAGTGCAGAGAAGTCTGAGCAGAAGTGGCAGGGAGCAGGGGCTCTGCATGAGCTCTGCTCCAGAGGCGGGCCTAGTAACAGAGGCCCAGGCCTGGAAGAGGGAGAAGGAAGGAAGAGGAGCGGAGAAGGCTCCAGGAACGAGGAATGAAGGGATCCCAGGGGTGCGGACGGGCGAGTCGCCACCGCACGCCCGAATCCACCTGCGTGGAGGGGTCAGGCCAAAGGGGGAGACCGGTCCCCGAACTAGTGGAGGCAGGAAACGACCCTCAGCTAGAAACCGGAGGCTCTGACATTTTATGTGGCGCAGCCCCTCGCTACACCCGCTAGGAAGGCACCACATAGGGTCAGGGAAACTGGCGGCAAGTTTACCAAGAGGAGGCCCGAGGCAGCCGGACAGAAGTGTTGGTAAGAAAGGCCAGACAAAGTACACACAAAGGGGGTCCTGTGAAGTGCTCCAAAGTTATCTGGGAGTTGTCTGAGCCCCTCACCTGGTGAGCACAGTACGATGTGGGCAGCCGTTACCTGCAGACGTGGTCTGGATAATAAGAACTGTGAGTAAAGGCCCTGGACTGCATCACTGACTCCGTGTCGTTACTGCTGCTGCCCTGCACCATCACCCCCATCCTCCGCATACACTGCCCTGAGGCTATACTCCTCCCGTGGGGAGTTATGCTACACTCTGCTGCACCCACAACACCAGCCTCAGCGGTCTGCCCTGTAGCGGCGGTTCACTCTGACCGCAATCCACGGGTGGCGTAGTCGGACATTTAAACATCAAAACCACATAAATAGTTCCGCCACTGGTTTGACCGCCCTGAGCCACGGAACCGGGTCGCCGCCACGAAGACTACAACCACCAGCATCCAACAAAAAGGGTCCGGATCCGGGTGTCCCAAGGCCCAGGGGGTGCATCAGAACATTTTCATCACCTTTCACAATCACCAATGGGACAAGGCAGGGATGTCCTCTGTCCCCTCTCTTATACATCCTAGTGACGGAGCACCTGCTCTCATCAATTCGCCATAACCCCAATATTAGGTGGATTGAGGTGGGAGGCACCGAGTACAAGTGCTCTCTATTTGCTGATGATGTCCTAGTATATATCACTCAATCACATATATCCATCCCTGCTGTTATGGCTGAAATAGATCACTTTGTTACATGGTAAAATTTTAAAATCAATGCAGCGAAGTCTGAGGCCCTCGATGTCTCCCTCCCCAAATCCATATAGGATTCCATCCAGTCCAACTTTCCCTTTGCCTGGCCCTCACAGGGTATCAAATACTTAGGAATTCCTATTCATAGAGACCTCTCCCATCTATGTTATCTTAATTTTGGGCCCTTTATTGAACAATTCCATAAAGACCACGGTTAAGAAGTTAGAACTGTAAGATTCACTACGTGAACCACTGGTGTTTTGTGGAAAAGCACATGTAAGATTCTGCAACAGTCTCTTCTGATACTCCTGCATGCGTGCATCCCTTTCTATGGCAGGAATAATTTCGGCAAATTTACTTTTGTACCGGGGATCTAACAGTGTGGCAACCCAGTAGTCAGGATTATTTCTAATTCTCACAATTCGAGGGTCATGTTGCAGGTAGTGCAGCAAGAAGGCACTCATGTGTGTTGCGCATCCAGGAGCACCAATTCCCTGTTGTGTTGGTGGCGAGGTAACAATCATGCTTCCTTCCTCTGTCCTCTCCCCCCAACCTCGCACAACAGAAATGTGATCAAGGTCTCCCTCATCTGATGAGTCTTCCATCAGTTCGTCCTCCACTTCTTCCTGGGCTCCTGCACCTTCCTTACTAGTTTGGCTGCTACCATGTGCCCTGGTAAAACCATCTCCCCCACCCTCACATGCCTGCCGCCTTGGTGCTGCCGACCGTCTGGACCTTGCAGATGTTAGCCCTTCCGCATACAACTCCTCCTCCTCTACTTCCTCCACCTCCTCTTGTGCCACCACCTGACTCCGAATTCTGTTTAACATGTGCTCCAGCATGTAAATCACCGGAATAGTCATGCTGATAATGGCATCATCAGCACTAAACATCTTCGTCGCCATTTCAAAACTGTGCAGAAGGGTGCATAGGTCCCTGATCTGAGACCACTCCTCCAGCGTGATTTGCCCCACCTCTGGATCTCGTTGGCCCAGGCTATACGTCAGAACGTATTGCACCAGGGCTTGTCGGTGCTGCCACAGTCGCTGCAACATGTGCAGAGTTGAATTCCACCGGGTAGGCACATCGCATTTTAGCCGGTGAAGTGGCAGGCCCAACGACTTCTGTAGAGATGTAAGTCGCTGAGCTGCGGGATGCGAACGGCGGAAGTGAGCACACAGCGACCGTGCCCTCTGCAGAAGGCCATCTAGTCTGGGATAGTGGGCTAAAAATTGCTGGACAACCAGGTTCAACACGTGAGCCATACAAGGCACGTGTGTGACATTGCCCCGGCGAAGGGCCGCACCCAGGTTTGCAGCATTGTCGCACACGGCCTTCCCTGGTTTCAGGTCCAGTGGAGACAGCCATTCATGAAATTGGTTCTCCAGAGCTGACCACAACTCCTCAGCTGTGTGACTCACATTTCCCAGACATTTCAAAGTAAAAACCGCCTGATGACGTTGAGCCCTACTGCCAGCATAGTAAGGAGGTGTGCAGGATCCCTTCTGCGCAGTTAGAAAGCTTGTGGCATGACCAGACAGGCTTTGGGTGCAGGTGGAAGACCGAGAGGAGGTTGAGGAGGCAGAAGCAGTGGAGGAACTTTGACATAAAGAGGATTGACGCATAACTCGTGGGGACGGCAAGACTTGGACAGCAGCCCCTTGTCCTGCTGTCACCATAGTTACCCAGTGCCCAGTCAGCGACATGTAACGCCCCTGTCCATGCCTACTCGTCCAAGTGTCTGTGGTGAAATGCACCCTGTCACACACAGAGTTTCTCAAAGAAGCGGTGATGTTGTGTGCGACATGCTGGTGGAGCGCAGGCACACCTTTCTTTGAGAAGTAGTGCCGACTGGGCATCTGGTACTGGGGCACTGCGACGGACATAAGGTCTCGAAAATCCTCTGTGTCCACCAGGCGGAAAGGCAGCATTTCTGTAGCCAAGAGCTTGCAGATGGTGAAATTCAACCTCTTAGCTTTCTCATGGCTAGGAGGAAATGGTCTTTTACTTGTCCACATCTGAGGGACCGAGGGCTGGCTATTGTGCTTAGACGGGGTTGATAAGGGTGTCCCCGGCAAACTGCCGGTCTGTGAGGAAGATGCAGGCAGACATGTTAGGTTGCCTTGATCCAAAGGTGGTGCTATCGATGTCGGACAGCGCTCAACACCAGCTGGTGTTACCACCTCCAAAGAAAATGATGACCTGCCAATCACGCTGGCTGTTGCGGGTAAAGAGGTGTCAGGTCTGCGCCCCAAAACAGGTGTGACTGCTGTCACCCCAGTCACATAGGATGAAGAGGCCGCGGATGCACAAGATATGGCAGACGGTGGTTGGCCCGGCCGCATTGTAGCACACTGAGCTTCCCACTGCAACTTATGCTTCATGTCCATGTGCCGGTTCATGCATGAAGTACTCAAACTATGTATTTTTTGGCCTCTACTTAGCTTTTGCTGACAAATGTTACAGATAACACGAGTTGGGTCATCTTTATCGATCTGAAAAAATGCCCAGGCTATGCAAGGCTTAGCACCCATGCGACCTGAAGAGCCACCACGACTTGTGGTGAGAGGCAGAGTTGTGTTTGAGGATGCAGTTGTTGACGTGCTTCCAGTACTACGTCTCTGTCCAGGAAGGCGCAACCTGACCTCGTCGTCACTAGCATCTTCCTCCACCTCCTCTGCTGACCTCATCTCTTGGCTGACTGTGGGTTGACAGTAAGTGGGATCTCCAACCTCATCATCATCACCCTGTGTGTTATCACACCCGTCGTCCTCAGAGCCAACCTGTTCCTGCCCTGACAAAAAACTAAAGTTGTCGCTCCAATCAGGTATTTGAGTCTTATCATCGTCTTCCTCATTGTCTCCACCAACAGGAGTTACAGTTTGGGAATGAGGGTCTACATTATGGTCAGAACCTTCTGCGTCTGGTCCTGGATACGACTCATAAAGATTCTGGGCATCAGTGCAGATCATTTCCTCGTCTGGATTCACAGAAGCGCTGGAGTCGACCTCTGATTCCCAGGCTATAGTATGAGTAAACAGCTCTGCAGACTCAACCATCTGTTCTACCTCATACTCAGACGGGCAGCTGGAGATTTGGGAGCTGTGAGGAAGCAAGTGCGATTTGGGTGACACCTTTGAGGACTGGAGTATTTGTGATGTTGAAGTTGATGTGGAGGAGAGCCCACTTAAAGGAGCACTTGATATCCGTTGAAGCACCTGCTGTTTTTGTGCCTCATCTGGAATTTGTAGCGATTGGCGTGGCCGTAAGAAAGGGATCTTATCACATTGTCCGCTAAAAGAAGTAGACATTTTAGTTTGGCTGGAAGATGGTCTTTCTTCTGCAGATGTTACTGTTGCTTTAACACCTACCCCACGGACACAACCTTTTTTCCCCTTCCCAACACGCCTATTCCCCTTTCCACCAGTAGCAGGCCTTTTTCCACTCATTTTGGTGGTTAACTAATTCACAACTCTGGAGTTGTTTGCTCAAAAAAACAATGGATGGTAACCGAGCAGAGCTGAGTGGCCAAACTGTGGTATTAGGCCAAAACTATTGGCTGGGTTAGATGCAGAAAAAAATTATATTCAATTTGCAACCTGATGGAGGTCAGTATAGATGGACTAATACAACAAGTCCCACACACAGCTAGAAGCCCAATATTTTTTCAGAGGTAGATGCAGAAAAAAATATATTCAGTTTGCAACCTGATGGAGGTCTGTATAGAGGGATTAATAGAACAAGACCCACACACAGCTAGAAGCCCAATATTTTTTCAGAGGTAGATGCAGAAAAAAATATATTCAGTTTGCAACTTGATGGAGGTCAGTATAGATGGACTAACAGAGAAAGTCCCACACACTACTAGAAGGCCAAATATTTTTTCAGAGCTAGATGCAGAAAAAAATTATATTCAGTTTGCAACCTGATGGAGGTCTGTATAGATGGATTAATAGAAAAAGACCCACACACAGCTAGAAGCCCAATATTTTTTCAGAGGTAGATGCAGAAAAAAATATATTCAGTTTGCAACCTGATGGAGGTCAGTATAGATGGACTAATACAACAAGTCCCACACACAGCTAGAAGCCCAATATTTTTTCAGAGGTAGATGCAGAAAAAAATATATTCAGTTTGCAACCTGATGGAGGTCTGTATAGATGGATTAATAGAACAAGTCCCACACACAGCTAGAAGCCCAATATTTTTTCAGAGGTAGATGCAGAAAAAAATATATTCAGTTTGCAACCTGATGGAGGTCTGTATAGATGGATTAATAGAACAAGTCCCACACACAGCTAGAAGCCCAATATTTTTTCAGAGGTAGATGCAGAAAAAAATATATTCAGTTTGCAACCTGATGGAGGTCAGTATAGATGGACTAATACAACAAGTCCCACACACAGCTAGAAGCCCAATATTTTTTCAGAGGTAGATGCAGAAAAAAATTATATTCAGTTTGCAACCTGATGGAGGTCTGTATAGATGGATTAATAGAACAAGACCCACACACAGCTAGAAGCCCAATATTTTTTCAGAGGTAGATGCAGAAAAAAATATATTCAGTTTGCAACCTGATGGAGGTCAGTATAGATGGACTAATACAACAAGTCCCACACACAGCTAGAACCCCAAATATTTTTTCAGAGGTACTGTAGATGCAGATAACAATTATTTTTAATTTGCAATCTGATGGAGGTCAGTATAGATGGACTAACAGAGAAAGTCCCACACACTGCTAGAAGGCCAAATATTTTTTCAGAGCTAGATGCATACAAAAAATTATTTTGAATTTGCAACCTGATGGAGGTCAGTATAGGTGGACTAATAGAACAAGTCCCACACACTGCTAGAAGGCCAAATATTTTTTCAGAGCTAGATGCAGAAAAAAATTATATTCAGTTTGCAAACTGATGGAGGTCTGTATAGATGGATTAATAGAACAAGACCCACACACAGCTAG
Source organism: Phyllobates terribilis (assembly GCF_046119375.1). Lineage (NCBI taxonomy): Eukaryota > Metazoa > Chordata > Amphibia > Anura > Dendrobatidae > Phyllobates > Phyllobates terribilis. The sequence continues at coordinate 606,817,097 of NW_027362764.1, forward strand.
AAGCCCAATATTTTTTCAGAGGTAGATGCAGAAAAAAATATATTCAGTTTGCAACCTGATGGAGGTCAGTAAAGATGGACTAATACAACAAGTCCCACACACAGCTAGAAGCCCAATATTTTTTCAGAGGTAGATGCAGAAAAAAATATATTCAGTTTGCAACCTGATGGAGGTCAGTATAGATGGACTAATACAACAAGTCCCACACACAGCTAGAAGCCCAAATATTTTTTCAGAGGTACTGTAGATGCAGATAAAAATTATTTTTAATTTGCAACCTGATGGAGGTCAGTATAGATGGACTAATAGAGAAAGTCCGACACACTACTAGAAGGCCAAATATTTTTTCAGAGCTAGATGCAGAAAAAAATTATATTCAGTTTGCAACCTGATGGAGGTCAGTATAGATGGATTAATAGAACAAGACCCACACACAGCTAGAAGCCCAATATTTTTTCAGAGGTAGATGCAGAAAAAAATATATTCAGTTTGCAACCTGATGGAGGTCAGTATAGATGGACTAACAGAGAAAGTCCCACACACTACTTGATGGCCAAATATTTTTTCAGAGCTAGATGCAGAAAAAAATTATATTCAGTTTGCAACCTGATGGAGGTCTGTATAGATGGATTAATAGAACAAGACCCACACACAGCTAGAAGCCCAATATTTTTTCAGAGGTAGATGCAGAAAAAAATATATTCAGTTTGCAACCTGATGGAGGTCAGTATAGATGGACTAATACAACAAGTCCCACACACAGCTAGAAGCCCAATATTTTTTCAGAGGTAGATGCAGAAAAAAATATATTCAGTTTGCAACCTGATGGAGGTCAGTATAGGTGGACTAATAGAACAAGTCCCACACACTGCTAGAAGGCCAAATATTTTTTCAGAGCTAGATGCAGAAAAAAATTAGATTCAGTTTGCAACCTGATGGAGGTCAGTATAGATGGACTAATAGAATGATGCTATGCCCAAAAGATTTTACTTCACTAGGTGCAGTAAAAAAATTGGTATTCTATACACAGGTGGTATATCTTGCAACACAGATAGGCTACTCCACTGACTAACACACTCTGCAATAGGCCAAAAAGGATTAGCTTTGCTAGATTCAGCCAAATGCTGTGAAAAAAACTTGCACAGCACTGGCACAGACCTGCCTGGCAAAAACTGATAGGAACTGATGTAACCTAGTCCTGAAAAGGACTCCAATTACAATTAGTCTTTACTCCCACAACCTATCTATTTAAGAGCACAGACCTGCCTGATAAAAGTCGTAGGAAATGCTGTAACCTAGTCCTTAAAAGGACTGCAATCACAACTATTCCCTACTCCCAAGCTATCTGTATATTTGTGCGAAAATTGGCTTGAAATTAACAAGGTATAGCGCACACAGCAACAGCGGTGCCGTCTAACACGCAGCTGCAGCAGTGAGAAAATGGTGGCGACGGGGAAAATGGCTTGGTCTTATAGGGCAAGGACATGTGACATACACTGCCAATGACACATGCCCTTGCTTGTGTGAAAAAAAGCACTTCGCTCCGTGTGTGCACTGCTGATAGGCTGACAGATTGCACCTCCCCACTGTAAATGCGGGAAAGAGAAAAAAAAATGGAGATCTTCATTGTTCCTGCAGAGATCCATCCCCTGCCCCTCCCCCCACCCCGCTGTACACTCAAACTGCGTATTAACATTCATTTTCATCATTACTGAGAAAAAATCCAGTTATGATTTTGGTGCACGAACAGTTATCGAACATAACCTCGAACAGCCGAATTTTTCTCAAATTGTTCGTGTTCGCCGAACGGCTCGAACACCGCCCAAAACAGCTCGAATTTGAGATTGGCGAACAGTTCGAGTAGAACAACGCTCATCTCTAGTGGTGACACCCGTGACACTGGTCGTGGACCCTGGAGTTCGCCCCACAAAGTCGGGTGCTTTGCTGACATGTGCCTGATCATGCTGGTGGTCGTCAGCCTGGTAGTATTGTCACCCCTGCTGATGATGGCATGGCAGGTGGTACAAATGGCCTTTTTGGGGTTATCAGCAGAGTTTTTAAAAAATTCCAGACTCTGGAAGACCTACCGATTGTACTGGCAACGTCCCTCATGTTGGTGTTACGGGGAACTGTTGCCCGCCTTCTGTGTGCGGCCACCACACTGCTTCTTCCTGCCTGTTGGGGTACTCAGCCTCCCTCCCCCTGTGTGCTGCTGGCCTCGCTCTGCGTGTCCTCCTGCCACGCAGGGTCAGTTACTAGATCATCCACCACCTCCTCCTCTTCCACTTGCGCACCACGATCCTCCTCCTCACTTCGTGGCAATTGTGTCTCGTCATCGTCCACCTCTTGTGACAAATTGCCAGCGTCGACTTCCTCTGGCTGTGGCTGTTCAAATATTTAGGCATCGCTACATGGGATCTCCTCTTCCACCACTTCAAGCGGAGCAGGCGAGTGGCACAAATATGGAAATGGACCGGTGAACAGCTCTTTTGAGTGTCCAAGTGTGGGATCAGTTGCTGTCTGACGACACTCGGCATGGTGGGAGGAAGGAGCATCAGGGTGAGGAGGAGTATGCGGTCGAGACTCACGGCTACTAAAACTTGACCGTGTGGAAGACAGACCGGAGGTGGTGGTGCCCAGGTAACTGGAAGTATTATCTGCTATCCAATTAAAAACCTGTTCACACTAATCAGTTCTCAATACTGGTGTTGTAGTGTGCTTCCCTAGTAATTCGGCCAAGAAGTGGGAGCGAGAAGATGTGGCTGTTGGTTGTGGCACATTTTCACCTTGGCCACGGCCCCGTTCTCTACACGCACCATCACCAGAACATCCAGTTCCATGTCCCTTGCCATTAGAGATGAGCGTTGTTCTACTCGAACTGTTCGCCAATCTCAAATTCGAGCTGTTTTGGGCGGTGTTCGAGCCGGTCGGCGAACACGAACAATTTGAGAAAAATTCGGCTGTTCGAGGTTATGTTCGATAACTGTTCGTGCACCAAAATCATAACTGGATTTTTTCTCAGTAATGATGAAAATTAATGTTAATACGCAGTTTGAGTGTACAGCGGGGCGGGGGGAGGGGCAGGGGATGGATCTCTGCAGGAACAATGAAGATCTCCATTTTTTTTTCTCTTTCCCGCATTTGCAGTGGGGAGGTGCAATCTGTCAGCCTATCAGCAGCGCACACACGGAGCGAAGTGCTTTTTTTCACACAAGCAAGGGCATGTGTGATTGGCAGTGTATGTCACATGTCCTTGCCCTATAAGACCAAGCCATTTTCCCCGTCGCCACCATTTTCTCACTGCTGCAGCTGCGTGTTAGACGGCACCGCTGTTGCTGTGTGTGCTATACCTTGTTAATTTCAAGCCAATTTTCGCACAAATATACAGATAGCTTGGGAGTAGGGAATAGTTGTGATTGCAGTCCTTTTAAGGACTAGGTTACAGCATTTCCTACGACTTTTATCAGGCAGGTCTGTGCTCTTAAATAGATAGATTGTGGGAGTAAAGACTAATTGTAATTGGAGTCCTTTTCAGGACTAGGTTACATCAGTCCCTATCAGTTTTTGCCAGGCAGGTCTGTGCCAGTGCTGTGCAAGTTTTTTTCACAGCATTTGGCTGAATCTAGCAAAGCTAATCCTTTTTGGCCTATTGCAGAGTGTGTTAGTCAGTGGAGTAGCCTATCTGTGTTGCAAGATATACCACCTGTGTATAGAATACCAATTTTTTTACTGCACCTAGTGAAGTAAAATCTTTTGGGCATAGCATCATTCTATTAGTCCATCTATACTGACCTCCATCAGGTTGCAAACTGAATATAATTTTTTTCTGCATCTAGCTCTGAAAAAATATTTGGGCTTCTAGCGGTGTGTGGGACTTGGTCTATTAGTCCATCTATACTGACCTCCATCAGGTTGCAAATTAAAAATAATTTTTTTCTGCATCTAGCTCTGAAAAAATATTTGGGCTTCTAGTAGTGTGTGGGACTTGGTCTATTAGTCCATCTATACTGACCTCCATCAGGTTGCAAATTAAAAATAATTTTTTTCTGCATCTAGCTCTGAAAAAATATTTGGGCTTCTAGCGGTGTGTGGGACTTGGTCTATTAGTCCATCTATACTGACCTCCATCAGGTTGCAAATTAAAAATAATTTTTTTCTGCATCTAGCCCAGCCAATAGTTTTGGCCTAATACCACAGTTTGGCCACTCAGCTCTGCTCGGTTACCATCCATTGTTTTTTTGTGCAAACAACTCCAGAGTTGTGAATTAGTTAACCACCAAAATGAGTGGAAAAAGGCCTGCTGCTGGTGGAAAGGGGAATAGGCGTGTTGGGAAGGGGAAAAAAGGTTGTGTCCGTGGGGTAGGTGCAGAAGAAAGACCATCTTCCAGCCAAACTAAAATGTCTACTTCTTTTAGCGGACAATGTGATAAGATCCCTTTCTTACGGCCACGCCAATCGCTACAAATTCCAGATGAGGCACAAAAACAGCAGGTGCTTCAACGGATATCAAGTGCTCCTTTAAGTGGGCTCTCCTCCACATCAACTTCAACATCACAAATACTCCAGTCCTCAAAGGTGTCACCCAAATCGCACTTGCTTCCTCACAGCTCCCAAATCTCCAGCTGCCCGTCTGAGTATGAGGTAGAACAGATGGTTGAGTCTGCAGAGCTGTTTACTCATACTATAGCCTGGGAATCAGAGGTCGACTCCAGCGCTTCTGTGAATCCAGACGAGGAAATGATCTGCACTGATGCCCAGAATCTTTATGAGTCGGATCCAGGACCAGACGCAGAAGGTTCTGACCATAATGTAGACCCTCATTCCCAAACTGTAACTCCTGTTGGTGGAGACAATGAGGAAGACGATGATAAGACTCAAATACCTGATTGGAGCGACAACTTTAGTTTTTTGTCAGGGCAGGAACAGGTTGGCTCTGAGGACGACGGGTGTGATAACGCACAGGGTGATGATGATGAGGTCGGAGATCCCACTTACTGTCAACCCACAGTCAGCCAAGAGATGAGGTCAGCAGAGGAGGTGGAGGAAGATGCTAGTGACGACGAGGTCAGGTTGCGCCTTCCTGGACAGAGACGTAATACTGGAAACACGTCAACAACTGCATCCTCAAACACAACTCTGCCTCTCACCACAAGTCGTGGTGGCTCTTCAGGTCGCATGGGTGCTAAGCCTTGCATAGCCTGGGCATTTTTTCAGATCGATAAAGATAACCCAACTCGTGTTATCTGTAACATTTGTCAGCAAAAGCTAAGTAGAGGCCAAAAAATACATAGTTTGAGTACTTCATGCATGAACCGGCACATGGACATGAAGCATAAGTTGCAGTGGGAAGCTCAGTGTGCTACAATGCGGCCTAGCCGGCCGGGCCAATCACCGTCTGCCATATCTTGTGCATCCGTGGCCTCTTCATCCTCTGTTACTGGGGGGACAGCAGTCACACCTGTTTTGGGGCGCAGACCTGCCACCTCTTTACCCGCAACAGCCAGCGTGATTGGCAGGTCATCATTTTCTTTGGAGGTGGTAACACCAGCTGGTGTTGAGCGCTGTCCGACATCGATAGCACCACCTTTGGATCAAGGCAACCTAACATGTCCGCCTGCATCTTCCTCACAGACCGGCAGTTTGCCGGGGACACCCTTATCAACCCCGTCTAAGCACAATAGCCAGCCCTCGGTCCCTCAGATGTGGACAAGTAAAAGACCATTTCCTCCTAGCCATGAGAAAGCTAAGAGGTTGAATTTCACCATCTGCAAGCTCTTGGCTACAGAAATGCTGCCTTTCCGCCTGGTGGACACAGAGGATTTTCGAGACCTTATGTCCGTCGCAGTGCCCCAGTACCAGATGCCCAGTCGGCACTACTTCTCAAAGAAAGGTGTGCCTGCGCTCCACCAGCATGTCGCACACAACATCACCGCTTCTTTGAGAAACTCTGTGTGTGACAGGGTGCATTTCACCACAGACACTTGGACGAGTAGGCATGGACAGGGGCGTTACATGTCGCTGACTGGGCACTGGGTAACTATGGTGACAGCAGGACAAGGGGCTGCTGTCCAAGTCTTGCCGTCCCCACGAGTTGTGCGTCAATCCTCTTTATGTCAAAGTTCCTCCACTGCTTCTGCCTCCTCAACCTCCTCTCGGTCTTCCACCTGCACCCAAAGCCTGTCTGGTCATGCCACAAGCTTTCTAACTGCGCAGAAGGGATCCTGCACACCTCCTTACTATGCTGGCAGTAGGGCTCAACGTCATCAGGCGGTTTTTACATTGAAATGTCTGGGAAATGTGAGTCACACAGCTGAGGAGTTGTGGTCAGCTCTGGAGAACCAATTTCATGAATGGTTGTCTCCACTGGACCTGAAACCAGGGAAGGCCGTGTGCGACAATGCTGCAAACCTGGGTGCGGCCCTTCGCCGGGGCAATGTCACACACGTGCCTTGTATGGCTCACGTGTTGAACCTGGTTGTCCAGCAATTTTTAGCCCACTATCCCAGACTAGATGGCCTTCTGCAGAGGGCACGGTCGCTGTGTGCTCACTTCCGCCGTTCGCATCCCGCAGCTCAGCGACTTACATCTCTACAGAAGTCGTTGGGCCTGCCACTTCACCGGCTAAAATGCGATGTGCCTACCCGGTGGTATTCAACTCTGCACATGTTGCAGCGACTGTGGCAGCACCGACAAGCCCTGGTGCAATACGTTCTGACGTATAGCCTGGGCCAACGAGATTCAGAGGTGGGGCAAATCACGCTGGAGGAGTGGTCTCAGATCAGGAACCTATGCACCCTTCTGCACAGTTTTGAAATGGCGACGAAGATGTTTAGTGCTGACGATGCCATTATCAGCATGACTATTCCGCTGATTTACATGCTGGAGCACATGTTAAACAGAATTCGGAGTCAGGTGGTGGCACAAGAGGAGGTGGAGGAAGTAGAGGAGGAGGAGTTGTATGCGGAAGGGCTAACATCTGCAAGGTCCAGACGGTCGGCAGCACCAAGGCGGCAGGCATGTGAGGGTGGGGGAGATGGTTTTACCAGGGCGCATGGTAGCAGCCAAACTAGTGAGGAAGGTGCAGGAGCCCAGGAAGAAGTGGAGGACGAACTGATGGAAGACTCATCAGATGAGGGAGACCTTGATCACATTTCTGTTGTGCGAGGTTGGGGGGAGAGGACAGAGGAAGGAAGCATGATTGTTACCTCGCCACCAACACAACAGGGACTTGGTGCTCCTGGATGCGCAACACACATGAGTGCCTTCTTGCTGCACTACCTGCAACATGACCCTCGAATTGTGAGAATTAGAAATAATCCTGACTACTGGGTTGCCACACTGTTAGATCCCCGGTACAAAAGTAAATTTGCCGAAATTATTCCTGCCATAGAAAGGGATGCACGCATGCAGGAGTATCAGCAGAGACTGTTGCAGAATCTTACATGTGCTTTTCCACAAAATACCAGTGGTGCACGTAGTGAATCTCACAGTTCCAACTTGCCAACCGTGGGACCGTCAAGTGTTCAGCACTCAAACCTTAACAGAACCACAGTATCTGCTGGTAACATCAATTTTGCGGAATCATTTCACCACTTTTTTAGCCCATCCTTTGCAAGGCCACAGGAGACAAGAAGTCTGACACATAGTCAACGCCTAGAGACGATGGTACAGGAGTATCTCCAAGTAAACATTGAAGCCACGACTGTGTCACTGGACCCTTGCTCTTTTTGGGCTTCCAATCTGGATAAATGGCCGGAGCTAGCCACTTACGCCTTGGAGATCTTGTCATGCCCCGCAGCCAGCGTTCTGTCTGAACGTGTGTTCAGCGCTGCTGGTGGTGTGCTGACAGATAAGCGCACGCGGCTCTCCACTGATAATGTAGACAGACTCACGTTCATAAAGATGAACAAATCATGGATCCGAAACGACTTTTCTACCCCTGTGTCATCCTGGGGAGAGTAAAAGCTTGATGATTGGTTAAAATCACCCTACCAACCGTTTTAAGCTTTCAAATTACTAATCATGTTTATCTGTATCTTGACTGGAAAATAATTTGGGCTTTGTAGCAGTGTGCAGCACTGATCCTATTAGGCCATCTATAATAAGCTTCACCAGATTTAAAATTAAAAATAATTTTTAGCTGCATCTAGCCCGGAAAATAATTTTGGGGCTCCGAGATGCGCAAGACACATAAGTGCCTTCTTGCTGCACTACCTGCAGCATGACCCTCATATTGTCAGAATTCGAAGTAATCATGACTACTGGGTTGCCACACTCTTAGATCCCCCAAACTTTTCGATCAACCTTTTCATTTTAATAAAGACCAAAAAAATGGTCATTTTTGAAATTATAAGCATTAGCAGGTTGTTAGAAACTGAAATCAAACAGTTTTCAACTCAAAACTTTATTCTAGGTGATGTTACATTTTCACATAGGACCCCTTGTTCGAAAGGAGCTTCTGAACTCTCTCGTCCATTGAATTTGTCAGGTTTTGGATGGTTTCTGCTTCAATTGTTTTGCATGAGGACAGAATACCCTCCCAGAGCTGTTGCTTAGATGTGAACTGCCTCCCGCCATCATAGACACTCCTTTTAATGATGCTCCAAAGGTTCTGAATGGGGTAGAGGTCAGGGGAGCATGGGGGTCACACCATAAGTTTGTCCCCTTTTATGCCCATATCAGCCAGAGATGCAGATGTTTTATGTGCAGCATGAGATGGTGCATTATCATGCAGAAAAATGATCTTGCTGTGAAATACACGGTTCTTCTTCTTGAACCATGGCAGGAAGTGCTGTTTGAGAAAATCCACATACATTATGGAGTTCATCTTTAGCGCCTTCAGGGATCCTAAAGGGGCCGACAATCTCTCTCCCCATGATTCCAGCCCAAAACATTACTCCACCTCCTCCTTGTTGGCGCTGTAGCCGTGTTTGCGTGGGGTGTCCATCAACCAGCCATCCTCCACTCCATTCATCTGGTCCATCGAGCGCTGCACGGCACTCATCCGTGAACAAAACAGTTTTGAAATCAGTCTTCATGTAATGTTTGGCCCACTGGAGCCGTTTCTGCTTGTGTGAAGTGGATAGAGGAGGTCGACAGGATGGCATATGCACAGCTGCAAACCTCTGAAGGACCCTGCATCTTGTTGTTCGGGGGACGTTGGAGGCACAAGCAGCTTCAAAAACTTGTCTGCTGCTATGACAAGGCTTTTTTGCCGCTGCTGTTTCAACCTGACGTAATTGCCTGTAGGAAAGAGTCCTCAATTTGCCCTTATCAGCACGCACACGTGTGTACTGTGAATCAGCTACATACTTCTTGATTGCCAAGACACTTCATCCTGATCATCGCACAATGTTGATTGTAGTCATGCCTTGACCTAAACACTCCACAATTTGTTGCTTCTCAGCAGCCGACACATCCTTTTTCTTTCCCATTTTGGCAGAAAATGTAGGCTGCTTAATAATGTGAGAGAGCCTTCTTAAGTAGTCTTGCCTTTCATTGGACACACCTGCCAAACTAATTAGCACAGGTGTCTGCAATTGCTTACAGTGATATAAAGAGCCCTGACACACATCACCATCAATGAGTTTAACTGACAAACAAACAAATTCTTCCCTTATCACTCCTAAACACTTTTTGCATAATAATTTGGAACGCGGTGTACATGTGCTTTTCCACAAAACACCAGTGGTTCACGTAGTGAATCTTACAGTTCTAACTTGCCAACCGTGGTCTGTATGGAATTGTTCAATAAAGGGCCCAAAATTAAGATAACATAGATGGGAGAGGTCTCTATGAATAGGAATTCCTAAGTATTTGATACCCTGTGAGGGCCAGGCAAAGGGAAAGTTGGACTGGATGGAATCCTATATGGATTTAGGGAGGGAGACATCGAGGGCCTCAGACTTCGCTGCATTGATTTTAAAATTTTACCATGTAACAAAGTGATCTATTTCAGCCATAACAGCAGGGATGGATATATGTGATTGAGTGATATATACTAGGACATCATCAGCAAATAGAGAGCACTTGTACTCGGTGCCTCCCACCTCAATCCACCTAATATTGGGGTCATGGCGAATTGATGAGAGCAGGTGCTCCGTCACTAGGATGTATAAGAGAGGGGACAGAGGACATCCCTGCCTTGTCCCATTGGTGATTGTGAAAGGTGATGAAAATGTTCTGACGCACCCCCTGGGCCTTGGGACACCCGGAGCCGGACACTTTTTGGTGGATGCTGGTGGTTGCAGTCTTCGTGGCGGCGATCCGGTTCCGTGGCTCAGGGCGGTCAAACCAGTGGCGGAACTATTTATGTGGTTTTGATGTTTAAATGTCCGACTACGCCACCCGTGGATTGCGGTCAGAGTGAACCGCCGCTACAGGGCAGACCGCTAAGGCTGGTGTTGTGGGTGCAGCAGAGCGTAGCATAACTCCCCACGGGAGGAGTATAGCCTCAGGGCAGTGTATGCGGAGGATGGGGGTGATGGTGCAGGGCAGCAGCAGTAACGACACGGAGTCAGTGATGCAGTTCAGGGCCTTTACTCACAGTTCTTATTATCCAGACCACGTCTGCAGGTAACGGCTGCCCACGTCGTACTGTGCTCACCAGGTGAGGGGCTCAGACAACTCCCAGATAACTTTGGAGCGCTTCACAGGACCCCCTTTGTGTGTCCTTTGTCTGGCCTTTCTTACCAACACTTCTGTCCGGCTGCCTCGGGCCTCCTCTTGGTAAACTTGGCGCCAGTTTCCCTGACCCTATGTGGTGCCTTCCTAGCGGGTGGAGCAAGGGGCTGCGCCACATAAAATGTCAGAGCCTCCGGTTTCTAGCTGAGGGTCGTTTCCTGCCTCCACTAGTTCGGGGACCGGTCTCCCCCTTTGGCCTGACCCCTCCACGCAGGTGGATTCGGGCGTGCGGTGGCGACTCGCCCGTCCGCACCCCTGGGATCCCTTCATTCCTCGTTCCTGGAGCCTTCTCCGCTCCTCTTCCTTCCTTCTCCCTCTTGCAGGCCTGGGCCTCTGTTACTAGGCCCGCCTCCGGAGCAGAGCTCATGCAGAGCCCCTGCTCCCTGCCACTTCTGCTCAGACTTCTCTGCACTGAACTAAGATGGTGCCCACCTTTTATACTCCCTTCTCAATGCACCCAGGAACTGCTTCCTCCCTGCTCCTGCACTGCAGGGTTCCCCTTCCTCAGTGTTCCCTCCCCCCACTCCAGCCAGGGACAGGGACTGTCGTGCCCATCTCAGGGGCATATTGGTCACCCTGCCCGACGGCAATGTGGTGTAATGCATGCAGGTGTCGGGTCCTGATCCACACTCCATCCTTATCTGAGAGTGAGATATCACACCTCTGGGTGAGGTGCAATACGTCTGTAGCAACCGAGCCCTCGGTGCTACAGTTCCATTTATCTTCAGCCTAGGTGACGTATTGTGATACAGGGCCGTGATTTTGGCTATAAAAGGGTCCCCTAGACCCCTACCCCAAGCTTTTTAAGAGAATCATATATGGCGTGCCAGGAGACTCTATGGAATGCTTTCTCAGCATCCAACGAGAGTATCTACTTACAAATTTTTAACTGCATCTAGCCCAGGAAATACTTTGTGCCTAGTAGCAGTGTCTGCTAGTCAGCGGATTATCCCGGCTGTTAAGCAAGCTACACCACCTGTAGTTTGGACACTTAATTTTTTCAAAGGAAATGCTTCGGGACCACGGGATACTTAGTGAAGAGCATCAGGAGGCACCCCAAGGCATAGGGGCTGGGACTGGCACTAGGATGCCTTGCGGTGGACAGCCGAGCTCGATCCTTATAAAAGCTTTTTAACTGCAGCAGCTTTAGTGGACGCTACTGGAGCTGGAATTACGCGGCTGCTGGCATGAGACTTGCCCTCCAATAGATCCTTGTAAATGGATTTAAAGTGTATTCATTCATATTAGAGGGACAATTTAAATTAAAAAGCTTAGAGCTGCCTCCACCACAGGGGGGCTCTCTCGACCCACCAGCGGACAGGCACCAGTATTGGGAGAGGGGGGCTGGCCGTCAGGGTTCACCGCGGCTCTGGCACAAACCCGGCGACACGGAGGTGGCACGGGCAGGAGCGGACTGGCCGTCTCGGCTTCTCACTTTTTGGATTTTAGAAGGGCATGACATGCCTATATCTGTGTCTCCCCCTCCTTTTACTCCTCCACCTCTTTTCTTTTCGCATGACTATATGTACTTGTCACTTTTCCATGTGTTAGTTGTGTCTTCTGAGCAGTTTGTCAGCTTTTGGACACCTTTGAAGGTGTTTTCTATGTGTTTCTATGTGTTTTTGTTTGCCTGCCATTGGTTTTAACGGTGTTCGAAGGTGTTCGACGAACAGTTCGACGAACAGTTCGGCGAACACACGGGTGTTCGACGAACCGAACCGAACTCGAACACTACGGGGTGGCTCAACACTACTTGCCATGCGCCTTGCCCATTGTAAATGAAGTAAAATAGCTTACACTCGCACTATCAATGGAAAAAGGGTAATAAAAAGGAGATTAGAACCGTGGAAGAGGAAAGCCACAGTTCTATTTCTCTGGCCTACACCAGAATCTTTTAAACAGATATATTTGTGTCTGAACACTGAGCGAGACACTCAATTTTTTTATTTTTTATATAAAAAGGCAAAACGGTGGATAATACTGAGATTTGAACCGTGGAACTGCAAAACCACAGTTATAGTTATGTGGCCTACACCAGAATCTTTTAAACAGATATATTTGTGTCTGAACAGTCAGGGAGACACTATTACTGATTATTTTTATGGTAAAAAAAGGCCAAAAGCAGGATAATACAGAGATTTGAACCGTGGAACTGCAAAACCACAGTTCTAGTTATGGGGCCTACACCAGAATCTTTTTAACAGATATATTTGTGTCTGAACAGTCAGCGAGACACTATTCCTGTTTTTTTTACGGAAAATCGGCCAAAAGCTGGATAATACAGAGATTTGAACTGTGGAACTGCAAAACCACAGTTATAGTTATGTGGCCTACACCAGAATCTTTTAAACAGATATATTTGTGTCTGAACAGTCAGGGAGACACTATTACTGTTTTTTTTTACGGAAAAAATGCCAAAAGCAGGATAAGGCTATGTGCCCACGATGCAGAAATGAAGCAGAAAATTTCTGCAGCATTTCTGCATCTCCCTGGCAGAAAAAACGCATGCAGATTGTGCATGCGTTTTTCCTGCAGAATACATGCGGATCCACATGCGGATTCACATGCGTTTCCGCATGCAGATTGACAAGCGCTTTCCAGGAGATAGCATCACTTGGAAAGTGCTTGACAACTAGGTCACACTGTATAAATCCATGCAAACAGCATGGATTTATACAGTGTGAACCGTAAAAATGAAAACAAATAAAGCTATACTCACCCCCGAGGCCCCGGCGTGGCTGCAGCGCTGCTTCCTGGCTGGTTCCTGGCTGCCAGCATATCGCGAGACAGAGCGGTGAAGGGCCTGCGGTCACATGACTGTGACGTCACCGCAGGTCCTCAAGCAATGCCGGCATTCAGAGAGAAGCCGCCGGACAGGTGAATATAACATTATTTGTTATTTTATTCTTTTTTTACAGGTACAATGGTACCCAGGTCTGGAGGAGAGTCTCCTCTCCTCCAGAACTGGGTACCATCCGCACATAGAAACGCATAGAAGCCGCTTGTAGAAATGTACAGTCGTGGTTTCTATGCGTTTCAATGCAAGTCAATGGCGGGAGTTGCGCTGCGCTTCCGCAAAATTAAATGACATGCTGCGGATTTTTGTACGCAGCATAAACGCTGCGGAAAAATCCGCAGCATGTGCATAGAACATGCGGAATCCCCTTGGGGACCATGGGGTACGGATTACCTAGCGTTTCACAAGCGTTTATGCTGCGGAAATTCCGCAACATAAACGCTTGAAAAAAGCTACGTGGGCACACAGCCTTATACAGAGATTTGAACCGTGGAACTGCAAAACCACAGTTTTAAACAGATATATTGGTGTCTGAACAGTCACAGACACACTCAATTTTTTTTTTTTTGTTGGGGGAAATACCAAAAGGTTAATAAGACGCGTATTTGTACAGACTGACTGAGAAAAAAAATAAATACAGGATTTAGATGAAAAAAAAAAAGATTTTTCCTGGCCCCTGAGACCGGGGAATAAGTCTAGCAATTTGACCAGCAGGCGCACACAGGACTGTAATGCACTGTTTGTTGGTATAACCACTGCATCTCCTATACAACCTGCCTGCCTGATATCTAGGATGGATATTAGTCCTGAGAAGGACTGTTTGTTTGATTTGGCAGGCTTTAGAGACCCTACACTACCTATTTCGCACTATATATCTCTCCCTAACTCAGCAGCACTGACCCTACACTGTCTGATCCCGGGAGACTGTGTCCAAGATGGCGGCGCCCGGTTTTAAATACTCGAGGTGACGCTGTGCGGCCAGCCAATCACTGTAATGCCCACAAACAACATGGCTGCGGCATTACAGTGACTGGCTGGCAATCCCTGCATGTTCATTGGCTCTGTAAAGAGCGCCAAACATGCAGGGCAGAGACCCGAGCTCCTGCCAGAGTAACCCGGAAATGCTCGGTGCTCGCCAAACATCCCGAGTAGTGAGATGCTCGGGAGAGTACCGAGCAGTGTCGAGCATGCTCGCTCAACCCTAATAAGGAACAATATATTGTGTATTTCTATATATCTTAGATACCTGGCATTTTACTGCCAAGATGGCAAACATGGCGGCCCCTGATGCTTAGAGTTGGTTTAAGACTGTAAGATAGCCGCAGGTCAGGTCCTCGAAAGGAGATATGCATCATCAAGGTTGGAAGTCTCAGTGATGTAAGCACAGAAAAGCAGGCTCCAGCACCTATAATGCTGAGAGAGTTGGCGTGTCCAGGACCGAGTTTATGAGCAGTCAGAGAGGATTGGTGGGGCTGACTGCTCAAATATCCCCTCCCCGGGGAGTGATACGGCAGATATAAGGAAGTCGAGCTGTATCATTAGTGTTGTGTGTACAAGGTGGAAGACTTTGACATGACCTAAGTGAAAGTCTGACATTGAAACGGATGAGCCCATGCTTTATATGGACTCTTTATTTTCCATTTTGGTGCTGTTATACTTTTTGTACCCAGAAGAGGCTGTTTTTGTTTGTTAACTTGGATGAACATTTAATAAATCGCATGTTTGTTTTGAACCAATGAATCGGACCCCTGTGTGTGCACCAGCGTCTACCTGAGAGCTGATCCCTTACAGGACTTATGCACATGGCAGAGCCTAATGCATGGAGCCTCTATAGTATCAAACAGTCTGTATGCCTCTGCTAATGGGGAGCCAGTGAACCGCACCACACTACAGGTTTTGTTACAAACCAAAGCCATAATTTGTCCGTGTTCTTGATTCTTTAGACCTTCGGTCGGATTTCTACTAGCCCCACTTTTATGCAGTCTCATCTAACTGATATAAGAGATAATGGAAAAATCCCTCAATATTAGAGATGAGCAGATAGATTCATGGAGGTTTGGTTCAAATTTCCTGAAAATTGTACCTTAACGGCAACTTTAACACTTTGAGAATTTGATCCTTGATTTTTCCAATATAAAAAAACTCTCGCTCCTTTTCCAGTGTGGAAGTTCATGCAAATTTCTTTGCCGCACATCATATTTTTTTGGAAAATTATGCATCCCTGTAAATTCGAATTTCAAAAGATCGTCTCATCCCTACTCAATATAATTGTGATTACACTGTGTCATTCTGTAACGACAGTGCAACAAGATAACACTTAGTTTTCTTGGTAGCGTGATTTTCCTATATTACAACCTGTGGCAACATTTTGTTAAAGGGCACCTGTCAGGTCCCCGGTACCCCCAGAACCACCAGCAGTTGGGTCTGCGTTTATAAACACCCGACCTAATTGTCCCTTTATTACATTACACACATAAACAGAGCTTTAGAAAAAGTATTTATAAAGTCCGTTTATGATATGTAAATGAGGACTTTGACTAGTCCGTGGGGCGTTAATTTCCCCAGGCTGGTCTGCTCACTTAGCGTGTTATCACCCCTCTGTGGGTGTGATAACTTGGCTTACAAGTGCCGACATCATTGCCAGTGCTTTACATACCTCGCGCATGTGCGCAGCTTCTTCCCTTCACATCATTGATCCTCTAAAGTCAGGTGTATGTGTGCCGGCTTCAGAGAGGTGCAATGTGCATGATCGCAAGTGTAGAAGACTTCCGATCATGCGCAGTGTGCCTCTCTGAAGTTCTAATTTTACCAAACATCACAAGCCCAACAACTTGTTTCCTCGTTTCTGTCTTTTATTAAATATCTATTATTTTTAATGATTGAGCAGATACCAATTAGTGCTTTTTCGGCGTATAAATAAGCGTTATATATTATATTGCTTTCATTTTGTGATTCTTCGATGATACAATAGTCGACATATTACTGTAATTGCTTTTGTGTCATTGATCCTGTGACCTCTGAAGAGTAAGCAGTCCTGTCCTCTTAGGTCCTTTGTAGGAGTAGGTCACATTGCTGGTCATCCCCCTTCAGAGCTGGAGACATTCCTCAGGAGATCAGTTCTATCACTCTCCTGATATGTGTCAGTCCAAATGGCAACATTGTATTATTTACAAGATACCCTGTGGCTTCTAAGATGTGACCTGGCCACATTGTATTGGTCCCAGCTGAAAAATAAACCTTGTTTAGACTTTTAAGAAAATGGAATGTTTCACAAGACACGTCTACTCATTTTCTACATCATTGAAGGCTTTTTACAGTAAGGAAATACCTAACTATTAAGCTGGAATCGTCTGTTTCATCACCATGAAAGACATATTAAAGTTTCTGTAAACTTTGCTTGAGAAAATAGCAATAAAAACATTAAAATATCTGAAGGTCGGAACATTAGAGATCTGAGTCTGACTGTGATAATGAATAGTATAGCAATACAGATGGTAAATAGAAAACACAGATTATGCATTAAAAAAAGTTTGGATGTTAAGATTAAATTTAAAGCAATGTTCAGATTACAATAATGATTGCTTAAAATACTTGTCCTGCCTAGAGCTCCCACCCCCCATAGTTTAAATCCTATATAACAAAGACTATTAAATGAAATTCCAGAAAATGGATTCGAAACGTGCTTGCTGTGCGATGGTATCAAGCATAGAGAGATGCACTGTAATTTGTAAACTAGGCGAGATTAAATAGAAGATAGCATGATTATTGGTGATTGCTGCATCCAAGTTTTGAAACTTGTTTTGAAGTATCTCAGTGGGGGAGATGTTTATTCTGGTTCAGCATAGGTGATTTTACCGCACTAGGTGATTTTTCTTTTGCAACCTTGTAGGGTTTGATTTATTCTTTTCTTCTGAGATTTAAGTATGTGCAAATCAATTGCAAATGTGTTTGTCAATGTAAAAATGGTTTTCCCAGTGGTTAAATCAATTCTACTTTACATGCCTTAGCACTTATGATATATCTTGTGTTGTAACCACAGCATCTCAGGGCAGCAACATTGTCCATGTGTGGATGTGGAACGAACAAATACATAGAATAGTAATGAATGACAAAAAGAAAAGTTACATCCTCTTTTTGTTGTTTTCATTAGAAATGAGTGGATTAATTAGCGGATGATCAAATTTTTTGGGTTTCACCGAAATTCAAACATTTTGAAATTTGATTCACGGATCACTCAAAAAGAAGAAAAACTTGCCGGCAACTTCCCACACTGCTGCGTCAGAGCAGGCAAATGTAATTTTGAATTGCTGAACAGTGCGCAGACCCCGGGCAGCAGCAGGAGGAGGAGGAAGTGCGGGACGGGGACTTCGGTGGTGACTGAGTTGGCGACCCTGACAGGGGATGGGAGAAGCATGTGGCGTTACACAAATCATGCATATTGAAATTTTTTTTTTCTTGGACCACTCTGTCCAAGGAAAAAAATCAGATATGTGCACAGCCCCATAGAATAACATGGGTACGAGTGCTATCTGTCAAAACCATGGATAAGTGAAATAACTGGAGAGACAAAAAGTGCAATAGGGTCTTATCTGGTAAAACAAAGGGTATTAAAAGAGCAATGTGGCAGGGTTGTGACAGTCACAACTCCTTTTAGAAAGCATATAAAGGCTGCTGCACGACCACCAAATAGAGGATGCAAATGATGAGGAAAGTGGTGGTTGAAAATTCGAGCTGCCAAATGTCTAAAACACGATCAGAGACAAATTGAAGTATGAGTGTGGTTTATTTAGTCAATACGTTTCGAGGTGTTCAAAACTCTTCATCAAGACAAAGCTATGGATAGCCCTCGTCCGATTTAAACAGTCGTGTACATAATGACCCTATAGAGTGTAAACTCTTATGGTCTGCGGTGCCCTGTCGCTCTCTATCCTTTGGAGTGTAAGCTCTTATGGTTAGCGGCGTCCTCTCTCTCTTCTGTAGTGTGTAAGCTCTTTATGTTAGCGAGTTTCTCTCTCCTCTCTCCATGTGTATTTTATGAGCAATTACAAAGTTTCTACTATTGAAATCTGAGCAAATTTTTTTTCCGTAAATTGAATTTTTGGGAAAACTTCGGCAAAGTCAGCGAATTCAAATTTCAAAAGATCCGCTCATCTCTAATTTTCACCTGCAATATGTATATTCAAGTGTTTATTTTGCTTTTATTGGTTATTTCTATGATGTTTGTGAGTTACACGTTGTGACAGATATACTGTATGATATATGAGGGGAGGTATATGTCACTAAGGTTGCTCTCCTGTGTGAACTAAAACCTAATAAATTTCTGCCAGCATGTTTTATGCTGGGGGTTAACTCTCTTAAGTGGTTTAATGGGAATGGCAAAGAGGGTGGGAGGCCATTCCCATACGTCCCCTCAGGGTGTGGCTGAGCAAGGTTTAAATGTTCAGTCAGTTTTTTTTTCTCTGAGTAGTGTGTGGCCTGAAGAGTGAAGTCTCTAGGCTGTGTTTGGGTGAAGCCAGAGAGCAACACTGGAGGACTGGTGTTTGCTGGGACTTTATCGTGCTACCCGGAGTGGGCCGAGCCCCGCTTGATATCAGACTCTGGTATACCTTATCTTTTGTTTTCCCATTAACCCTGAGAGGGTCTGTTTATTTTTTTGGGACACTGCTGGAGTTTATGCTGCAGAATAAACCAGCAAGAAGTTTAACCCGAACCGTGTGTCCTGTGTCTGCCTCTGGAGAGCCGTGCAAGTCGCTTAACCACAACATATTATACAATATATTCCTGCACACACTGTGTTATGCTGGTAAATTCCACATTTTGGGGCTGGGAGCCTTAGGCCTTTTAATGAATTTGACACCTTCACTTGTTAAGCTGTTCTAACTTTTAAAAAAGTTAGCGAAGCTGGGGTAAAAGGGTAAATTGCAAGTTGTGACATTCCAAAGAGTTGAACGCCTAAAGAAAGTTTTGCAGTAATCACTTGCTGCTCAATGAAACACTTTTAGTTTTGAGCACCCAGTAACAAAATGGAAGTATGGTAGAGGAGCTGGTCTACTAATAACATTTATGACTGGGGGGCTCACACTGGGCCAACCATTGAACACAAGCACAAGGGTCCTCTGAATGCAGTGTAGTCGCATGTGGGCACTAATACCACATTCAAGGAATCCATAGAATCCCAACATCTAGTCCAGTGAGATATGCAAGTGAAAATACACTAAAGAGAAATATTTTTATATAAACAGTCAAACACATGTATCAAATTATGGGAGGTATAAGACAAAACATCTTATCAGGCTGAACTATCTGAGCAAATTATTGCTGTCAGAGAGATAAACTCCAGGGCTAATTCAGTAATGATCACAGATAATTTGGGTTTGTTTTGGTTATAAATGACTCATGATAATTAGGCGTCAGGATGTAGTATTATTACTATACTGAAGGTTGGAAAAAAAGCAGAAAAAGTAAATTTCTACACAAAATGTTTGAAAAGATTCCAAATTATCTTGGCTATGGAAAAAGAAATAACAGTAAACTGAAGGAAATATATCAGCTATGGTATCGGGTACTCTAGATAATACTATTACGTGCTGCTTTAGTAAAGTATTTACAGCAGAGTGGATTAATAATTCTGCTAATATGGCTTTTATGAACATGCACAAAATACTGCTATTTGTATATTTTATTTCCCAAAGACTTTGGCCTACAAGTCTTTCTAAGTCTCTTTAAGGAGAAACTTTACCCCTAGATCCCCCGTCAAAGACGTTAAACTCTGCCAACCGGTCTCCTACTTTGCACTGCAGAGGCAACAATCCTGAAACAGATATAGACTAATAGTGGTCCTTGTCTGGCCTTATATCCTAAGCCATGTGGCAAGGCTATTTAAAGGGGACCTTTCAGCAAATATTTTAATATAAACTTAGTACCTTCTCCAATTGCCTCTGCTCTACTGATTCTGGAACAGGTTTGCTTTCTCTTCTGTGCCCTTCCATTCCAGAGTTATGCCCCCAGAGATAGTGTAGAAAATTGTCCCTTCAAGCGATTGGGCGTGTACCAGAGAACTTCTTTGTTGCCAATCAAAACACAGCTGCACTCACAGACAAGTTCTGTGATATACGCCCAGTTGGTTGGCACTAGATCTCATCCTCTGTGAAGAGGCTTTTTGCATATGAAATACTACCGGTTTAATATAATCACTGAGGGTATGTGCCCACGAATAGGAGCCGCTGCGCCCCGACACTGCAGAATAGCCGCACCACTTCTGCCTTCATTATGCAAATGAGCGGCCGCGATTTTTTTTTTCACATGCGGATTTTTCTCATTGATGCAAGTCTATGGCGAAAGCCCGCATGCAGACCAGCAAGAGAAATTGACATGCTGCAGTCCTGAAAGACGCGCCGCATGTCCATGTCCATTTCTGTATCAAACAAGTGCCTCTTGGCAGGAAAATCAATACATAAAAAACGTATGTTTTGCCGCATTCTTTCAAAAGTTTTTGATGCGTTTTTTAAGTACACTGCTCAAAAAAATAAAGGGAACACTTAAACAACAGAATATAACTCCAAGTAAATCAAACTTCTGTGAAATCAAACTGTCCACTTAGGAAGCAACACTGATTGACAATCAATTTCACATGCTGTTGTGCAAATGGAATAGACAATAGATGGAAATTATTGGAAATTATCAAGACACCCTCAATAAAGGAGTGGTTCTGCAGGTGGCGACCACAGACCACATCTCAGTACCAATTGTTTCTGGCTGATGTTATGGTCACTTTTGAATGTTGGTTGTGCTTTCACACTTGTGGTACCATGAGACGGACTCTACAACCCACAGAAGTTGATCAGGTAGTGCAGCTCATCCAGGATTGCACATCAATGTGAGCTGTGGCAACAAGGTTTGCTGTGTCTGTCAGCGTAGTGTCCAGAGGCTGGAGGCGCTACTAGGAGACAGGCCAGTACACCACGAGACGTAGAGGGGGGCGTGGGAGGGCAACAACCCAGCAGCAGGACTGCTACCTCCGCCTTTGTGCAAGGAGGAAGAGGAGGAGCACTTCCAGAGCCCTGCAAAATGACCTCCAGCTGGCCACAAATGTGCATGTGCCTGCACAAACGGTTAGAAACCTACTCCATGAGGGTGGTATGAGGGCCCGACGTCCACAGATGGGGGTTGTGCTCACAGCCCAACACCGTGCAGGACGCTTGGAATTTGCCACAGAACACCAGGATTGGCAAAGTCGCCACTGGTGCCCTGTGCTCTTCACAGATGAAAGGAGGTTCACACTGAGCACATGTGACAGACGTGACAGAGTCTGGAGATGACGTGGAGAGCGATCTGCTGCCTGCAACATCCTTCAGCATGACCGGTTTGGTGGTGGGTCAGTAATGGAGTGGGGTGGCATTTCTTTAGAGGGCCGCACAGCCCTCCATGTGCTCGCCAGACGTAGCCTGACTGCCATTAGGTACCGAGATGAGATCCTCAGACCCCTTGTGAGACCATATGCTTGTGCGGTTGACCCTGGGTTCCTCCTAATGCAGGACAATGCCAGACCTCATTTGGCTGGAGTGTGTCAGCAGTTCCTGCAAGATGAAGGCATTGAAGCTATGGGCTGGCCCGCCCATTCCCCAGACCTGTTCCGATTGAGCACATCTGGGACATCATGTCTCGCTCCATCCACCAACGTCACGTTGCATCACAGACTGTCCAGGAGTTGGCAAATGCTTTAGTCCAGGTCTGGGAGGAGATCCCACAGGAGACCATCCGCAACCTCATCAGGAGCATGCCAGGTGTTGTAGGGAGGTCATACAGGCATGTGGAGGCCACACACAATACTGAGCCTCATTTTGACTTGTTTTAAGGACATTACATCAAAGTTGGATCAGCCTGTAGTGTGTTTTTCCACTTTAATTTTGGGGTTGACTCCAAATCCAGGCCTCCATCGGTTAATAAATTTGATTTCCATTGATGATTTTTGTGTGATTTTATTGTCAGCTCATTCAACTTTGTACAGAACAAAGTATTCAATGAGAATATTTCATTCATTCAGATCTAAGATGTGTTATTTGAGTGTTCCCTTTATTTTTTTGAGCAGTGTGTTTTTTTACCTATTCAGTAGGCCATGTTCACACGTTCAGTATTTTGTCAGTATTTTACATCAGTATTTGTAAGCAAAAACCAGGAGTGGGTGATAAATACAGAAGTGATATAATTCTTATACTTATACTTTTTTTTCTCTGATTGTTGCACTCCTGGTTTTGGCTTACAAATACTGATGTAAAATACTGACCAAATACTGAACGTGTGAACGTGGCCAAAGAACTGACAGATTGAAACGGCTTCAAATCTGGAAAGACATAAAAAAGCAACATGATTGTGCATGAGATCTCAGAAATGTCATTCACTTTGTTGGACAGTAAAATGCTGCATTTTCAGCTCAAAAACAGGTGGAAAAAAACGTGGGTAAAATCTTGACCTTTGAACATACCTTTAGGTTACGTTCACTTGTCTTTTTCAAGTGTTTTTTTCATCAGTCAAAACCTCAGTAAAACGCTAAGTTCAAAATGATTTTTAGCGCTTTTGCAGCGTTTTTTTGTGGCGTTTGTTAACACGTTCTTTTTATGCGAATTGTGTGAATTGTCTACAGTACATGCTTACTAAAGTTAGTTTTATTCACCAAAAACGCAACTAAACGCTGAAACATGAGACATGCTGCAGATTTAAAAACATAATTCACCGATTAAAAAACAAGCGCGTGAGTGAGATTTCGAAAATCTCATAGCTTTTTCAGGTACTGTTAAAATCAGTCTTTAATTTGCAATAAAAAAAAGCATCAAAAAAACAGCAGAAATGCAACGTGTGAACATGACCTTAGATTCTTATTTTACGCAGAATTTAAAGCACATTCATATAAGGAGGCGACTTTAATAAACAAACACCCTGCAGAATACTCACCTTTTGTAAAAAAAATTACAAGGCTTAGCATATGAAAAAGACATAAATGACATTCTAGCAGTTGTATTTTATTCTACTACTGATAGCAAAAATACTTAGCAAAAATGTTCATACCAGATGCATACAAAATGTAATGAAGTAATACATATATTAAATTATTAACAATATGCACAAAGTGAACATTTATATCTACTGTTTTCTCCTTCTTTATCTCTCTGTCTTTTTTCCTACACTGTATTCATATACTGTGCACATGGAGTTCTGCGTCCACCATCCACCTCCGCACACACCTAGGCAGAGCAGCCACAATCACAGCTTCTTCCTAATGGCGGCCTGGCGACACCAGAGTGTTCAGTCTCAGATTGACGAGCCCTCTGCTGCCGATTTACAGTTACATGGCAGCCACTCTGGAGCCGAAACACATCTGGAGCAGAGTAAACTCAGGGATGCCGGGGCCAGTCTTGGCTGTAGTCTTAAATGAGAGCAGCTGATGAAAGCCAACACTACCTCCCAGAGCCCTCTCCAATCCCTTGGCCCATTTACTAATGTAAACAAAGATGGTAGAAACACACAATGACCTTATGCTGCAATGTTGACACGACTCCTATCACTCCAGGACCAGAGCAAAAAGAACATTAGTAATTAATTTTATCTGATCACATCTCATGTTCCAGGTTTTCTGTCATTGCAGTGGATTTACAGCATTACATTATTTCTGAAATTACATTACTGACCAGGGGCTGGCAGCTAAGTTTAAAATTATTAGTAAAATTCATCTGTAATAGATGCAGTATTAGCTTTACAATCTTCATGAAAAAAACATCTATCAGTTTCCTATAAAGGCGGTAATAAAAATGTTTGCCTCCAAATTTATCATCTAACACAACTGTATCATCTTTTTTACCATATAATATCAACCTTTCTTTCTCAACAATATGGCATGTGTTCTTTTTTTACCTATGCTGTTTAAAGGGAATATGCCACCATGTTTTTGCAATCCCATCTAACAGCAGGAAACCCCCTAATTCCATCCATGTGTCACTTACTGGGCCGCATATTGTTATTTTGATTAAATCACTGTTCTATCTGCTGTAGATCTAGTTATCGGAATGTTAAGCTCTGTATAACTCCACCCACACCACTGATTGGCAGCTTTCTGCCTATGTCCAGTGTACACAGAAAGCGTCCAATCACTGTTGGGGGTGAGGTTATACAGAGCTCATGAATATGGAGAACTACTTGGCAGCAGGTTTACTTGTCGTCTATTGATCATCTCATGCTGAAAAAAAACAAAATTATCAAAACTACAGCAAGCAGCCCAGTAAGTGACACATCACTGGAATCAGGGTCTCTTTTCCTACATTATGCTTCTCTTAGATTAGGTGGCAAAAACCTGGTGACTGATTTCCTTTAAGTCTTTAAGTATAAAATAAAGTCACAAGTCAATTCATAATATGAACTTGTAATTGGGTTTCTTTAAAGATGTTGTCCAGTACTTTATATTACCCCCCCAATGTATCCCTCCTGGGCCCCTAAGGATTTTTGTAATTAGCTTACGTTGCAGATACTGCCTGTGAGCTGCGCTATCACTGGCCGCTCACAGGCAACACGTGACCCCACGCTGACGTCACAACAAGTGAGGCGTGACTCAGCGCTGGGGTCCCTGCGGTGGCTGCTGGGTTGTGGGTGGGGTTACCCCCCGTGTCACACCCAGCATCCAATGAATGGGGAGAGGCAGAGCGCGCGGTGGATGCTGGGTGTAACGCGGGGGGTAACCCCGTCCACAGACTGGGATCCACCGTGGAACGCAGAAGACAGAGAACCCCGGCTGCTGCCTGTACTTGTTGTGACGTCAGCGAATGTCAAAGCCGGCTGCAGCTGGGGGTCACGTGATGCCTGTGATCGGCCAGTGATAGCGCAGCTCACAGGCAGTATCTGCAACGTAAGCTAATTACAAAAATCCTTAAGGGCCCTGGGGGGATACATTGGGGGGGGGGGTAATATAAAGTACTGGACAACCCCTTTAATTCTTTCAGGACCAGGCCATTTTTTGTATTTGAGTTTTAGTGTTTACCTCCTATTCTTCCAAGAGCTTTGGAGCTTACTGATTGCTAAGAAGGTGGCTTGTACTATCTATCTATCTATCTATCTATCTATCTATCTATCTATCTATCTATCTATCTATCTATCTATCTATCTACAGTATCTATCTATCTATCTATCTATCTGTCTATCATCTATCTGTGATTACACCTTATGCTCAATCCCTTGCACGCTCATGCTTTTTCTTACTGTGAAAACATCTTGATTACTGTAACACATTACTTACTATCAGTCTTCCACTCATTCAATTCTCCCCTCTACAATCTGTCGTGAATGCACCAGCCAGGCCCATTTGTCTGTCCACCCGTTTCTCTGATGCCTCCACCCTATGCCTGGTACTGCACTAGTGCTCCATTCACTTTACAAACCAATTTAAAGGGTTCCCAGCGCTTAATACAATCTTCACTGGATGCTATGAAAATAGCCAACCATGCAAAAATCACCTGCAATCATTCCTGTTGATCCAGAACCCTACCGCTTCGTGGTCTACACCAGCTCCGGAAGTGAAGACACCGCTATACCCCTGTCAAAAGGACCCCTGTGGCCTGTGATTGGTTGAAGCGATCAGGAGACCATCATTGGATGGGGCAACCCGTTTAAGCTTATTACTTTCAACTACAAAACTCTCCATCAGAACCTCCCACTCCCATTTCGTAAATTGTTTTGTGCTGCACCATCTCTCCGGAATGCGCTACCCTAAACATTTAGACTAATTCCTTACATTCAGATAGTCCTTTATAGATACTGACTGGACAACTGACTCATGCAGCTTTATGTACTCTGGTTTTTTTTTTTTAAAAAAGGCAAATCCACTGTCAAAGACCTTATAGCATTTCTATTTTCTCATAGATGGTGGAGCAGAGTCCTTACAGCTTTGAATCGTTTTATTTTCTTTCTATGCAATTTCTTATTCTGAATCGTAAAGTGCTGCAGAATATATTGGCAGTTTATAAATAAATATTATTGTTGTTGTTTTTTCAGAATGAACCTTTTTTTTATTTTATTGACTTACCACACATCTAAAATCAAATACTTGAGATAATCCCTTCACCTTGCAAAAGGCAGGCAAAGTATGACGCGTAGTATTTTCTTCTTTGCAACTGTTCAGTGCCAATGCTGAAATGTTAGTACATGCCGAAAGCCAACCAATCTTAAAAATGTGGTAGTGTTGAAAAGATGTAATAAAAAAAGTAATGAATTGGTCACCATTATAGTTTAGTTGTGCAATGCAAACACACAATCCATATACCGGGCTGTGGATGCACTTAGTGGAGCGGTTATTGGGTGGCCTCTGAGATCACACAGCGCAGCGCTGACTTGTACATTATTGCTCAGAGTAATGGCTGCAGTTAAATTAACAACATGTTAAAAGAGGACAATTGAGCATTGTACGTAACATGTTTTATCTGTAATTGATTGCACTTACCTGCAATTTGCTGCCAGTAAATTTCCTGGCCATAAGTATAAACATTGTAAAATTTTTGGCAAAAAGTTCTAGTATTTTTGCAATTAGTACAAACTTGTGTGCTCACTGGGACATGTAGTTGTTTAGTTTCAAATCCTACTGAAATGGGGCTTTGTTCTTCCTGTGGGCTGAAATCAACAGCATAACAGTAGAATTTTATGAGAAGTGATATCTGAGTTTTCCAAATAACATTCCGGGATACTACATTCTTAAATGTGTAACTACTTGTTTGCTGCCGGCATCCACTTTATGGTGTAAGATGTGCATTTGTTAACATGATATGTTCAGTTTTCTTAAAAATATGCGGCTCTTGAATAATGAATAAACTGGGGATTTGTTTAGTAAAAACAACGATAAAAGAATGTGTTGGTATTCACTACGATAGCTGGAGATAAGTGATGAGATGACTGGAGTGATAAAGAGAAACATTGCCTTAAAGGTGTTTTTTAGATTCAGAAAAAACTACTCTTAGCTGATGGCACAACTTAAAGAAGCACTCCCGCTACATTTTGTATTCATTAAATGTGTGTATATGTATAATGTAGGTAAACAGTATGCGTTGGCCCAGGTAGTTCCGTCGGTACGTTGATCCACCCTTCATCATGATCGACCGCCAGTTCATTAACTGTTTTTAGTGGGTTCTTCAGGGGGACACCTTTTCCCGTTTTTCTGCCTCAGAAAGGCATGGGCGAAGCATATTTCTGTGTGACACTCGTGTTGGGGCACTCTCTTAACCTTCAGGTCGAACTTCATAAATCGGGCTATTTGGGTGGACTCGCCTCACAATTCGATAGGGCACTTCTTCCCAAAGGGGTTCTTCCTGTGTTGGACTTTTCAAGTGGTATTCTATCTCTTTAAGTCTCTGTTCCGCTAAGCATCTCATCATTTGAAGTCGATGACGATTTCCCTGAACCCAGGTAGTTGGGTGACTTCCCGGATATTCATCCTCTAACTCTAGTCCTAATTCGGTAATTTCACGACCACCTTGCCCAAACAGTAATGTGTAGGATGTGTATCCAGTGGTCACATAAACCCGATTGTTATATACCCACACCAGCATGGAGACAAACTCAGGCCACCTAATTTTCTGATCTTCTTCCAGTGTTCGTAGCATTTGTAACAGAGTTCTATTGAACCGTTCACAAGCTCCATTTCCCTGTGGATGGTATGGCGTGGTCCGGGATTTGTCTATACCGAAGAGATGGTGCACTTATTTTCCTCCATTATCTTCTCTTGGAAGCAGGCTCCTTGATCTGAATGAATTCTCTTCGGGCACCCATACACATGGATAATATCTTGGCAAATTGCTTTGGCCGCTGTTTCTGCCGTCTGATCTCAAGTTGGAGTGACCACAGCGAATTTTCTGAAGTGGTCGGTCATTACTAAACAATGCTCATAACCATTGTAGGATGTTCCGATCATCAAGTAATCCACCATCAATACTTCCGACGGGGCAGACGTCTTTATAGTTTGGACTGTGCCCTTTGTTCTGAAGGCTTGGTTAACTCATACTGATAGCACCTTTGACAGGCGTCTTCCATTGTCTGTCAAAGCTGAGTGTTACGCACACGCCTGGACTGACTGGCGTGAGCATGATTAGTGATCTCACTGTACCATGAACCGAGGAGTGCCTGGAGGGGCGTAACTAAGTATCAACTCGGTCCGACCAAGGTCACACGGCGGCTCAGTCGACTCCGTGAACCAGGGAGGAACCGAGCAGAGGGACCAGGTGCCACTCCAGGTCAGACCCCGGTCACAGCTGTTGACCCACACCGGGGAATGCAGGATCAGGCAGGTTAGGCTGGCATACAGACAGGTGGATACTGGCAGGCATGACTGGTATGCAGACAGGTGGGTATTGGCAGGCATGGCTGGTATGCAGACAGGTGGGCACTGGCAGGCACGGCTAGCATGCAGACAGGTGGGCACTGGCAGGCACGGCTGGCATGCATACAGGCGGGTACTGGCAGGTAGAAACGCAGGCAGAATAGGGACCAGTACAGACTTCAACACAGGAACGGAACCGCAGGTGCGGTAGACAAGCAGAGCAGAGCAAAACCCGCAGATGCGGTAGACAAGCAGAGCAGAGCAAAATCCGCAGATGCGGTAGACAAGCAGAGCAGAGCAAAACCCGCAGATGTGGTAGACAAGCAGAGCAGAGCAAAACCCGCAGGTGTGGTAAACAGGCAGAGCAGAGCAAAACCGCCGATGCGGTAGATAAGCAGAGCAGAGCAAAACCCACAGATGCGGTAGACAAGCAGAGCAGAGCAAAACCTGCAGGTGCGGTAAACAGGCAGAGCAGAGCAAAACCCGCAGATGCAGTAGGCAAGCAGAGCAGAGCAAAACCCGCAGATGCGGTAGACAAGCAGAGCAGAGCAAAACCCGCAGATGCGGTAGACAAGCAGAGCAGAGCAAAACCCGCAGATGCGGTAGACAAGCAGAGCAGAGCAAAACCCGCAGATGCGGTAGACAAGCAGAGCTGAGCAAAACCCGCAGATGCGGTAGACAAGCAGAGCAGAGCAAAACCCGCAGATGCGGTAGACAAGCTGAGCAGAGCAAAACCCGCAGATGCGGTAGACAAGCAGAGCAGAGCAAAACCCGCAGGTGCAGCAAACAAGCATAGTAGAGCAAAACCGCAGCTGCGGTGAACAAGCAGAGCAGAGCAAAACCGCAGGTGCGGTGAACAAGCAGCGCAGAGCAAAACCGCAGGTGCGGTGAACAAGCAGAGCAAAGCAAAACCGCAGGTGCGGTGAACAAGCAGAGCAGAGCAAAACCGCAGGTGCGGTGAACAAGCAGAGCAGAGCAAAACCGCAGGTGCGGTGAACAAGCAGAGCAAAGCAAAACCGTAGATGCGGTGAACAAGCAGAACCAAATAAACACAAGGTACTTACAATGAAGAAGCGAGTGTACACAAAACTCACAAACAGAAGTACAGAGAAAAACGAGTTGGAGTTAGGTGCAGGTTCAGACACTGCAGGAAAAGGGAAGGTTTGGACATGGAGACAAACAGGAAACAAGCTAGGACACTGTTCAGACAGCGACAGAAACGGGAACAAGATACAGGAACGAGCCTGGGAACTCAGCCCCCAGGGAGGCGGAAACAGACTAGAAGTCAGAGATACAGGTAACAGCCGTGGATACTCAGCCCCCAGGGTGGCGGAAACAGACAAGATTCAGTTCCCACTTCCTCAACTCTGCAAGTTCAGGTTTGGACTGCTGGAGATAAATCCACTCATCCCTTGGGCGTCCCAGATCCTGGGCGGGTTTATGCTCTCCTTTTTCTTGAGCAGCCATCATGGCGGCTGCGAATCGAGTGAAATCTGGGATCTCGTTGCTTTCTAGATCTTCATCTGTGTCTCCCTTTGGACTTATTGGAGTGACTCGAGACAGTGCATCGGCATGGGTATTCTGAGCTTTTGACCGATACAAGATTCTGTACTGGTACTTGGACATTCTGGCAACCCAACTTTGTTCCAGTGCTCCTAACTATGCATTTTCGAGATGAGCAAGGGGATGTTATCGGTTCTCACCTGAACCTCCGACCCTGACAGATACTCAGCAAACTTTTCAGTCATGGCCCAGACTAGCGCCAGCAGCTCTAACTTAAATGAACTGTAATTATCAGGGTTCCTTTCGGTTTCTCTCAGTGACTGACTAGCATGTGCAATCACCTTGCCTTCTTGAATTTGCTCTAATACTGCTCCTAAGCCGTACAGACTTCCATCGGTGTATAGTAAGAAGGGTTGGGAGAAGTCAGCATAAGCCAATATGGGAGCTTTGGTTAATGCCATCTTCAGGGCACAAAAGGCTTCTTCCTGTTGGGGTCCCCACTGAATGACCTATTGTTTATATTCCCCAGCTTATCCTCTCAGAAGCTCATGGAGCGGGGTCACTATTTTGGCAAAATCTTTGATGAATCTTCGATAGTATCCTTCCAGGCCTAGGAACGCTCGTAGCTCTCTTATATTAGTCAGAATGGGCCACTTCTGTACAGCCGACACTTTTTCGGGGGTGAGGTAGACCCCAGCACAGGAGACGATGTGCCCCAGATACTCAATCTCCCTCTGGAACAAGTGACATTTCCAAGGTTTAATCTTCAGCCCATGCTTTTGAAGCCTCTCTAGCGCTTGTTCTAACCGACAGATGTTCTTCAAAGGTGAAGGAGAATACTACAATGTCATCCAGATAGATTAAGGTCGCTTCAAAATTAAGATCCCCAGACATCTCTTCATCAACCGTTGAAAAGTTCCGGGTCCGTTAGTTAGGCCGAAGGGCATCCGGCTGAACTCGAATAGACCCATGGGGAGGATGAAGGCAGTCTTCGAATGATATTTATTGGACATAGGAACTTGCCAGTAGCCGCTGGCTAGATCGAGGGAGGAGAAATGTTTAGCTTTTCCTAAAGCAGACAGGGACTCTTCAATCCGCGGCAGGGGATAGGAATCCCACACCGTATAAACGTTCAGTTGTTGATAATCTATGCAGAACCTCAAGGTCCCATCCTTCTTCCGAACTAGCACAATGGGTGCTGCCCAAGGGCTCCGACTTTCTCGAGTTACTCCATTTCGTAACATATGAAACAAGAGGTCTTTCACTTCTTGATACATTTGTGGAGGAATCTGACGGTATCTCTCTTTAATGGGAGCAGTGTCCCCCATAGGGATCTCATGCTGGATAGCCTCAGTGCACCCAAAATCGTCTTCATGACGAGCGAACACCCCATGATAATGCTGCAGTAAGCCCTCAATTTGTTCTACTTGCTCTGGGGAAAATTCTGTAAGGTTAGACTTCATCTGTTCCAGGAGAGAGCAACCAACCCGTGCTCCCCCTTCTTTCACTCTCTTAGCAAGAGACACTGATAGAGTCCATGGATCTCCTTCCAGGGGTGTCAATTCAATGGAGTTGGGTTTGGGAAGATCCTCTGGCATTACGTCACCTGGGCAATTTCTTTCTGAGGGTTCAACTGTAAATTTATTCAGCTCAAGTTGATGCAGCATACCGGCACACACACGTGCCACACTGTGGCAAGAGTTCGGGCGACCAGGAGCCCAGGTATTGTTTTGTCTCCTTGTATGGGCTCAATTTGCATCTTTACTCCCTTGATTGGTACACAGGCTCTTACTGGGAGAGTGAGTATGATTTGTCCAATGGATAGAGTCATGGCAGCCTCTGGAGGTATAATCACTTTGCCAAGAAGCAGAGAGGTGTCTGGTAAGTTCTGGACCTGACTCACTTGGATGAGTTGTTGAAAAACCTTCGTCTAGCATGTCCCTTGGTCACGTGATTCCAGTTGCCTCTTTGTGGTTCACCAATCAGGAACTCCCCTACTTCTTTCAGTATATTCATTCCCAACGTCACTATGGACCTGGGGCTTATTGGGCCTTTGATCCACACCACCCCGGCCCACTGGAATGGGGAGCTGGTTAGAAGCTACTGTTCTAATATTCGGCCCCTTGTTGGACCAGCCGACCACAGGGAAGTGAGCGTGGAAGTATTCTTCAGGAATAGTGGTCACTTGAGACCCCGTGTCCATTAAACATTGAATGCGTTTCCCATCAAATTCTGCCAAAGTCATGGGCCCTTTAGAGACAATATTTTCAGAGCCTTCCTCCCCTTCTCCTGGGACATGGTACCCCATGGTGTGCTCCTCAACAGTGGGGCTCCTTAGTTTAAAGGACGCCCTCTTCTTCCTTGGCTCCGGCTTGGGCACTCTCTGGATATATGTCCTCGGCCACCACAGTTCCAACATTCAACTCTTCGCTCTTCCATCCAGCGACGGGTCTGAGACGACAAATTCAGGGGTATAGCATCCGCTCCTTGGTCCTTCTCCTTATATCTAGCTGATGGCCCATCCCTTGGCAAGTTACTATAGGCTCCTTTGAGATTGCGTAACTTTCCTCGAATATCTCTGATCTCCTGACATAATTCATCGTGCCCAGTCAGGTTCCATGTCGGCGGCTTCCGAGGCAGTAGCTACCTGGTGACTCCAAACCGTGCCCATCAAAGTGGGTGCCTCTTTTTCTCAAATTCATGCCTCAACCCCGGCTTCAAAGAAAGTCATGTCCAGATTAGTCCGTAACCACTCCTTCAGAGCCTGTCGCAGGTAGGGGTCTCTTAGTCTGGCAACAAATTGATCCCACAGTACTTTGTATAAGGATCCATGCCCTTGATATTCCTCTTGAGTCTTCTTGGCGATATGGGCCGTCATCTCCTGCAGAGCATTGACATACTGCACAATAGTCTCACCTTCCCCTTGAATTTGCTTAAATAAGCGCATGCTTAAGTTACCAAGGTCAGTAGTATCACCGTGCATATCTTCCAAAATCCCAATCACTTTTTCTATTGTGTCACGGTCCTTAGGTTGTCGGTACATAACAGTCTGTCGTGCCTCCCCATCAAGAGTCAGTAAGGCTAGCTCTGCCTGCATGGCTGGGGCCATAGGTTACATACTGATCATGCTCTGCAGTCTCTCCACCCAATACCACAACTGTAAATTATTCCCCGTGAATTTTGGGAGGTTTCTGAGCATGGCCCCCAGGGGAATACTTCTCCTGACAAGCCCGCCATCACCTTGTTCCGCCATTTCCCCACTGGAATGTTGCATCAGTCCGACTACGCCATATATAATGCAGGTAAACAGTATGAAACAGCGAAGACACAGGCAAAACAACAGTATATTTCTTTTATTTAACAACTAATATAAATTGTAAAACATGTATTATTTGGTAACAATTTCTGAACAATATTTGACAGTAAAATAAGCAGTAAATCACATGGACTGCACGATGGCTCAGTGGTTAGCACTGCAACCTTGCAGCGCTGGGGTCCTGGGTTCAAATCCAACCAAGGACAACATCTGCAAGGAGTTTGTATGTTCTCCCTGTGTTTTCATGGGTTTCCTCCAGGTTCTCTGGTTTCCTCCCACATTCCAAAGACATCTTGATAGGGACAGTATGCCTATATACAGTCTGTGGGACAGTATGGTGTGTGTTTCTGAACCCTCGCATCTGAACTTGCCTCGAACAATGAGGCTCTGGTGTCCACCTTTTGGGAGGGCCTTTTCAGACGGATTAAGGATGAGCTAGCCGCTCGTGACATACCTCCCTCCCTGGATGACCTGGTGTCATTAGCTACCCGGATTGACATCTGTTTTCTAGAGCGAGCTAAGGAGACGGCCCCTGAGAGGAGACCTCTGCGCCTCGCTCCAACCCTCCAAAGTCCTGTCTCGCAACCAGCATTTCCCCGGGTGTCTTCTCCAGAGCCTATGCAAATTGACCAAGTTAAGGTGGTAAAGTCTCGCCAGGAGACCCGCCTCGCCGATGGGAGTTGCTTCTACTGTGGCAATATAGAACATCAGATCCGTTCCTGCCCGGTGAGACCGGGAAACTCCAGTGTCTAGGAACGCTCGGAGAGGTCATCCTAGGCAAGAGTTCTTCCTCTCCCTCCTTGACTCTGTCCATTTCTGTTACCAGTGGTGAGACCCGCTTCTTCGAGACTGCCCATCTGGATTCCGGAGCCGCTGGGAATCTCATTCAGCAGGCCGTTTTGGAGCGCTTCCAGATTCCCACCATACATCTGGCTGATCCTTTAGCGGTTTCCTCTGTGGATGGAGAGCTTCTCCCTGAAAACATCTTGTTGGTCACTGAGCCGGTAACTCTTCAGGTGGGAATGCTGCACTCGGAGAAGATCTCCTTTTATGTGCTGTCCGGTCTCTCTCATCCTCTCTTGCTTGGTCTGCCTTGGTTACAGAGACTTGAGCTCGTCCTGGAGCTCGGGTGAGGTGCTCCGTTGGGGTCAGGAATGCCATAAGTCCTGTCTGGTTCCGGTTCGTCCTGCTCGACCCTGGTCTACTCCAGCTAACCTATCTGGTCTGCCGGCACCCTACTGGTCATATCCGGACGTCTTTGATAAAAAGAAGGCAGAGACACTACCACCTCATAGGCCGTATGATTGCCCCATCTACCTAATACCTGGTGCTTCACCTCCTCGCGGGCGAATCTACCCCTTGTCGCTGGCCGAGACCCCTGCTATGTCTGAATACAAGAAGAGAATCTGGCTAGGGGATTTATCCAGAAATCCACCTCTCCGGCTGGAGCAGGATTCTTCTTCGTCAAAAAGAAAGACGGCTCTCTTCGTCCTTGTATCGACTATAGGGGCCTAAACCAGATTACCATCCAAAATAAGTACCCCCTGCCTCTCATCTCGGAGCTGTTTGACCGCCTAAACGGCGTGAAGGTCTTCACTAAGCTCGATCTTCGCACAATCTGGTCCGAATTCGGAAGGGAGACGAGTGGAAGATGGCATTCAATGATTCAGCAAAGTGTCCTATTCGACAAGTGTCTCTGACAGTCATTTCAATGGCAACTGACTAACGTCCATCCATGTCTTCTATCTTCACACAGGTATACAATCTCTGCTTGCTGTTTCTGTCATCTGCTGAACCCTCATGTTGAAACTATTCTATGGTATACAATCTCTGCTTGCTGTTTCTGTCATCTGCTGAACCCTCATGTTGAAACTGTTCTATGGTATACAATCTCTGCTTGCTGTTTCTGTCATCTGCTGAACCCTCATGTTGAAACTATTCTACGGTATACAATCTCTGCTTGCTGTTTCTGTCATCTGCTGAACCCTCATGTTGAAACTATTCTACGGTATACAATCTCTGCTTCCTGTTTCTGTCATCTGCTGAACCCTCATGTTGAAACTATTCTATGGTATACAATCTCTGCTTGCTGTTTCTGTCATCTGCTGAACCCTCATGTTGAAACTATTCTACGGTATACAATCTCTGCTTGCTGTATCTGTGCTCTGGTATTTGATGCATTGTATTCAATAGTCACTGTGTCCTTCCATCATTGTAGACTTTATCTGATGGTGAAAGGTGTTATACTGTGTCAGGCATAGTGTGTTAGGTCTGTGTCTTTGATCAGGCCTCCACTCCCCTGGTGAGCTGAACAGCTGGCAATTTAGTCACAAGCAGCTCCCACAATCCCTCTCACCTGATGCTATAGTCCTTCCTATAAATCTAGATGCATTGTAAGGGGTGCACGTGGTGTGGGGTGCATGCACGTGTCCTTATTCAGCAAAGTGTCCTATTCGACAAGTGTCTCTGACTGTCATTTCAATGGCAGTCATTCAGGGCAGGAGTCAGGTAACCCACACTTTGTACTCTATGCTATCTATGTATTTTATTCCTGTGTCCTTATTTCTATGTGCTTTTTTCATACACACTCACCGCCCGATCCCCCCTCCAGCACCACACATCCATATCTGCCCCTCACTCCTTCCCTCTCCCATGTACAGCTCCCATGCTCTTCTGAATTTGCTGAAAAATCTCACTCTGTCCCATCCAAAGGTACTGCACAAGAAACCATGTCACAAATCCAAAAACTATCTGCTCTTTCTCTTTTTACTGCTACTACTCATTTCAGGGGACATCTCTCCTAACCCCGGACCACCCTCCACCAACCTCAACCTCTCCCCCACCTCACATCGAAACCCTGCTAACCTAATTAACATCAGCTGTACTCCTTCATCTCCCTCCTTCAACTGCGCACTGTGGAATCCACGGTCTGTATGCAACAAGCTTCCTTTCCTGCACAATTACTTTCTGTCCAACTCTCTCAATCTGCTGGCCCTCACTGAAACCTGGATCCAGGACTCTGACACTGTCTCCCCTGCTGCTATTTCTCATGGCGGCTTGCATTTTTCCCATTCCCCGAGACCTGCAAACAGACTTGGTGGTGGAGTCGGCTTACTCCTGTCCCCACAATGCACCTTCCAGGTCATCCCGCCAGTACCATCACTCTCATTCCCTTCTTTTGAGGTACACACCATCAGGCTCTTCCATCCCCTCTCCCTCAGAGTAGCGGTCGTATACCGTCCCCCAGGCTCACCCACCCAGTTCCTTGACCATTTTTCTGCCTGGCTGCCACACTTCATGTCCTCAGATTTACCAACCCTTATCCTGGGAGACTTCAACATCCCCATAAACAGCCCCACCTCCTCATCCGCATCCCAGCTTCTATCTTTAACCACTTCTCTCGGCCTCTCACAGCTTTCAACCTCTGAGACACACAAAGATGGAAACACCCTTGATCTGGTCTTTGTCCGGCTTAGTTCAATCCCCCACCTAAATAACTCCGCTCTTCCCCTCTCTGATCATAACATTCTCTCCTTCAGGCTCACAAATCCTCGCCCGCCCCAGCACACTCCTACCTATCACACATTCAGAAATCTACAAGCCATTAACCCTCATACACTCACAGACTCCCTTCACTTATCACTGTCCCCAATCTCCTCTTCTTCCTGTCCTAATCTGGCTGTAAACCACTACAATGACACTCTCAGAAGCATGCTGGACCAATTAGCGCCCCTCACCCTCAGAACCTCTAAACACAGAGTAAAACAGCCCTGGCTCACACCGCAAACCCGATTTCTCCAGCGATGCTCTAGAAGTGCCGAACGGCTATGGAGGAAAACTCGGACACCAGAAAACTTTATCCACTACAAATTTATGTTAAAAACATATAACTCTGCCCTTCACCTCGCCAAACAGACCTACTTCACCACCCTGATCTCCTCACTATCCAACAACCCCAAAAAACTCTTCGATACCTTTCACTCCCTCCTCAGTCATAAAGCGCAGGCCCCCACCATGGACATTTGTGCTGAAGACCTGGCCTCCTACTTCACAGAGAAAATAGACACCATCCGTCAGGAAATCAGCTCCCAGCCACAAAGTGCCGTGACTCCCACCCCCCCGCACATCCCCTCTGGATCCCTCTCCACATTTGACCCAGTCACAGAAGACGAAGTCTCCAGGCTCCTCTCTTCTTCTCATCCCACCACATGCACCACTGACCCCATCCCCTCACATCTACTCCAGCCTCTTTCTTCAGTCGTCACTACTCACCTAACTAAAATCTTCAACCTCTCCCTCTCTTCGGGTATCTTCCCCTCCTCCTTCAAACACTCCATCATCACTCCATTATTAAAAAAGCCCTCTCTTGACCCTTCCTGCACAAACAACTACAGACCAGTCTCAAATCTTCCCTTCATCTCTAAACTCTTGGAGCGCCTGGTCTACTCCCGCCTTACCAGCTACCTCTCCACTCACTCTCTTCTAGACCCATCACAGTCCGGCTTCCGCCCTCTACATTCTACAGAAACTGCACTCATCAAAGTAACCAATGACCTTCTGACAGCAAAACACAATGGTGACCACTCTTTGCTCATTCTTCTTGACCTCTCTGCAGCCTTTGACACCGTTGACCACCACCTCCTACTCTCTATGCTTCACTCAATCGGCATAAAGGACACTGCTCTCTCCTGGTTCTCCTCCTACCTATCTGACCGCTCTTTCAGTGTATCCTTCGCTGGCTCCACTTCTTCCCCTCTTCCTCTCACTATTGGGGTTCCTCAGGGTTCAGTCCTTGGCCCTCTTCTCTTCTCTCTCTACACAGCCCCAATTGGACAGACAATCAGCAAATTTGGTTTGCAGTATCATCTTTATGCTGATGACACACAACTATACACCTCATCCCCTGACCTTACCCCCGCTGTACTACAGAACACCAGTGACTGTCTGGTCGCAGTTTCTAAAATCATGTCCGCTCTCTATCTGAAACTCATCCTCTCAAAAACTGAACTTCTTCTGTTCCCGCCGTCCACTCACCTCTCTAAATCTGACATCTCTCTCTCAGTGTGTGGCACCACAATAAGGCCGAGCAAGCAGGCGCGTTGCTTGGGCGTTGTGTTTGACACCAATCTCTCCTTCACCCTCCACATACAATCTCTTGCCCGCTCTTGTCGCTTGCACCTGAAGAACATCTCTAGAATCCGCCCCTTTCTCACCTTGGAAACAACAAAAACCCTCACTGTTGCCCTGATCCACTCCCTCCTTGACTACTGTAACTCTCTCTTAATTGGCCTCCCCCTCACTCGACTTTCCCCCCTCCAGTCCATCCTTAATGCTGCAGCCAGGGTCATCTATCTGGCTAATCGTTACTCAGACGCTTCCGCTCTGTGCCAGTCATTGCACTGGCTGCCCATGAATTATAGGATCCGATTTAAATTGCTTGTTCTCACCCACAAAGCTCTCCACAGTGTGGCACCCCCCTACATCTCTCTCATCTCTGTCTATCGGCCTACCCGTTTTCTACGCTCTGCAAGCGACTTTCGACTAACATCTTCACTAATCCGTACCTCCCACTCCCGGCTTCAAGACTTCTCCCGAGCTGCACCTATTCTTTGGAATGCTCTACCCCAAGAAATTAGGATGAACCACAATTTACACAGTTTTAGGCGCTCCCTAAAAACACATCTGTTTAGGGTGGCCTATCACGTTCCCTAATCAAAGTCCTTTTATATTCTCATAGCCCATTCCTTATTTCTCCAAACATAAGTCTCCACCCAACCAAAAAGCACTAGATACTGGCTGGTGATAAGCTCATGCAGCCTCTATCTATCCCTCATGCCCTCAAGATGGCTGGACCATCCTTGTAAATAAGCCATTGTACTTTGTGCCACCCCCACCTCATTGTAGATTGTAAGCTCTTAGGAGCAGGGTCGTCATTATTTTTGCTGTAATTATTGTATTATCTTTAGCTATGTTACTTATGACTGTTGTACATGAACCTGTGAATTGTTAAGCGCTGCGGAATATGTTGGCGCTATATAAATAAAGATTATTATTATTAATACTCGGGACGGTCACGCGTGATGCCCTTCGGTCTCTGTAATGCTCCAGCCATCTTCCAGGAGTTAGTAAACGACATCTTGCGAGATCTCCTGTATTCCTGCGTGGTTGTGTACCTGGACGATATCTTGGTGTTCTCCCCTGATCTGCCCTCTCACTGAAGGGATATTCGTCAGGTCCTGCTGAGACTCTGAAAGAATCGCCTGTATGCTAAGTACGAGAAATGCCTCTTTGAACAGACCTCCCTACCATTTCTGGAGTATATCATCTCTGAGACTGGACTGCGGATGGATCCCGAGAAGGTGCCGTCTTAAAGTGGCCCCGACCTGAGGGGTTGAAGGCTATTCAGCGGTTTCTGGGATTCGCTAACTATTACCGCCTCTTCATTCCTCATTTCTCCTCCCGGACTGCTCCCATCTCTGCTCTCACCCGTAAAGGAGCAAATCTCAGGGACTGGACTTCCGAGGCGGAGAATGCCTTTGTCTCTCTTAAACAAGCCTTCTCCTCCGCTCCAGTGCTACACCGTCTGGATTGCAATAAACAGTTCTTCCTGGAGGTTGATGCCTTTTCCTCCGGGGCCAGAGCAATACTCACCCAGAAATCCTCGTCCGGGTGAATGGTGACCTGCGGCTTTTTCTCCAAACTCTTCTCTCTGTCCAAGCGCAATTACTCCATAGGCGATCGAGAACTGCTGGCCATCAAATTAGCACTGGAGGAGTGGCGCTACTTGCTTCAGGGGGCTCTGCACTCAGTGGTCATCTCCACTGACCATAAAAACCTCTCTTATTTGCAGACCGCCCAAAGACTAAACCCGCGTCAGGCCAGATGGTCTTTATTCTTTGCTCAATTCTGCTTCACTCATCATTACCGCCCGGCAGACAAGAACATTAAAGTCTACGCTCTTTCCCACTCATTTCTGTCTACCGACCAAGAGGAGGAGCCTCTACACATCATTGACCCCTCCAGAATAATGACTGTTGCTCCGTTCGACCAGTCCCATCTACCTTCTGGTAAGACCTTTGTAGCAGCTCAGGATCGGAAGACGGTCTTACTCTGGGGTCATTCATCCAAACTGGCTGGTCATGCCGGCCAGAGGAAGACACTTCTGCTCATT
Source organism: Phyllobates terribilis (assembly GCF_046119375.1). Taxonomy (NCBI): domain Eukaryota; kingdom Metazoa; phylum Chordata; class Amphibia; order Anura; family Dendrobatidae; genus Phyllobates; species Phyllobates terribilis. The sequence goes on from NW_027362764.1 coordinate 606,857,910, forward strand.
GCCCGACATTATTGGTGGCCCCCCCCTGCGCAAGAATGTTGCGGATTTTGTCGCGGCTTGTTCCTCTTGTGCCCGTAACAAGATACCTAGGCACCTTCTAGCCGGTCGTCTTCTTCCTTTTCCCGTGCCTTCTGCTCCGTGGCAACATATTGCAATGGATTTCATCACGGATTTTCCTGTATCGGCCGGTTGTATTGTCATTTGGGTGGTCGCCGACCACTTCTCCAAGATGGCTCACTTCATCCCTCTGCCTGGTCTTCTGTCTGCACCTATGCTGGCTAAGGACTTCATCCGTCACATCTTCTGTCTCCACGGCTTACCCCTCCACATTGTCTCGGACCGAGGAGTTCAGTTCAGTTCTCGCTTCTGGAGAGCCACATGCAAGCTGCTGGATGTCTCTTTGCATTTTTCTTCAGCCTATCATCCTCAGTCCAAAGGTCAAGTGGAACGTATCAATCAGATCCTTACCAGTTTTCTTTGGCACTTTGTCAACTCTCACCATAGCGATTGGTAGAGCTCCTGCCTTGGGCCGAGTTTTCCTATAACAACCATGTGAGTGAGTCCTCTGCTAAGTCTCCATTTTTTGTGGTTTACGGTCGACACCCCCGGATTCCGTTTACCGTCTCCTCTTCAGTGGACAATCCTGCCACGGAGTCTCTCGTCAGTGAATTTTCAGTGATTTGGGAAGACACTACATCTGCGCTTCTTCAGTCCTCCGAGTGGATGAAGAAGCATTCTGGTAAGAGACGTCTAGATCCTTCTCTATTTCATCCGGGAGACAAGGTCTGGCTTTCCTCCAAATATGTCCATCTTAAGATACCATCATACAAGTTGGGTCTGCGGTTCATCGGTCCGTTCGAGATTCTGAACCAAATAAATCCAGTGCCTTACAAGCTGAAATTCCTGGCCTCCTTACGGATTCCCAACTCCTTTCACGTGTCTCTCCTCAAGCCGGTTGTCCTTAATTCTTTCTCTGACGATCCAGGTACCACTCCAGCTCCAGTGTCCGCTGAGGACATCTTTGAGGTAGAAAATATTTTGGCCATCAAGACGGTAAGAGGAAAGACTTTCTTTCTTGTGGATTGGAGGGGAGGAGAACATTCATGCCTCTCGTCTTCTAGAAAAATTTCTTGCGGGCCTAAAGAAGAGGGGGCGTAAAGGAGGGGGGGTACTGTAGTGTCGGCGTCTCTGCCTCCTGCCGGGCAGAGACGCCGTTCCCTTCACCGCCGTGGTCCCGGTCTGGCATCCTCCAGCTCACCCGCTGCTGCCCAGGATGCGCGCATCGTGCGCAGCTTCCTTGGCACTGTGCTTTGGGCGCGCGCACTCACTCCCTCTTAAAGGGGCTGTGCACACCATCCTAAAGAGTCCCCGGCTAATGACCGGAGGACCACTCCTATTTAAAGCACCTCTTCCAAAATGGAGATGCCTGTGCAAGGTTGTTGTTTGTGTGCTATCACTCTCCTCAGCCCTCAGGTTCCAGTGCCTGCCTGTCTATCAGCCGTGCCCGCCTGCCTGTCTATCAGCCGTGCCCACCTGCCTGTCTATCAGCCGTGCCCACCTGCCTGTCTATCAGCCGTGCCCACCAGCCTGTCTACCTGCCGTGCCCGCCGGCTTGCCTACTTGCAGCACCTGTCAGTTTACCTGCCGTGCCCACCGGCTTGCCTACCTGGATCACCTGTCAGGCTACTTGCCATGCCCGTCTGCTTGCCTACCCGGATCACCTGTCAGGCTACCTGCCGTACCCACCTGCTTGCCTACCCGCATCACCTGTCTGTCTACCGGCCGTGCTCATCCGCTGTGCCTGTCAGCTTCAGTCATCTGACCCGTGGGAGTCACCTGCTCTCACACAAGGTCGGTCCCAGAGTGGCACCTGGTTCACCTTCCCGGTCCCTCCTTGGTTCACGGAGTTGACTAAGCCGCCGTGTGGCCAGGGTCGGTCCGTGTAGGCACTTAGTAACGCCCCTCTGGTCCCTCCTTGCAACACAGCACAGAGGTTCCACCACCCAGATCCGTAACAAAAATGATCTATTGGAGGGAAGGGGAACTATATAATGGGCAAAGGGCAGTCTTTTAAAGTTTTGGCAATACTCTGTTCCTATCACAACTTGCTGCCCGTTTCCTCCATCACTCCCTATCCACTTTCGTGATGCTGCTCTGGCGTCTGCTGGTCCCCGTCTGACTACTGTCTTTCCCTCTATCCATGCCCAGTACCATATGTCCCTGTCAGAGATAACGGCCTGTCTTGCGCGTCCTTCCTGTTCGCCGACCCAACCGTGAATCTCCGGACTGACACCTCCGGAGCTTCTGCGACTTCCTGTCACTGGTGCACATGTCTGAGAACCATGCCACTGCAACCCGTTCCCATTCTGTCGACTGACGTCACCCGGGTGAGGAATCTTGACTGGCGTCACTCGGATCTTCGGGGCTTGACCGTCGACGTCTGGGCTGGATGGATACGCGCCACCTTTCTTCCTGACAGGAGCTCCGGACGTTGCTGTTGCTCCTCCTGTCTCTCTCTTCGGCGTCAGAATCACCTCAGAACTTGCACACGTGCTGTTTTTCTCCTCAGCTCGTTTCCCTGACAACACTGTCCCCAGAGTCCTGATCAAACTCCTCCCCTCTGCTATGCCTCCATGCTGTTCTGGTTCCACAGTGGCTTGTCTCCTTACATATGCATGTAGTATGATGTAAGTGTATTCATTTACTCACCTACCGCTGCTCTCTCCGGAGTCTAGCGCCGTTCTTCTCATCTTCTCAGAGACGTCACCCCTCTGCAGACTCTCCGGGTCACACTGCGCTCTCCGTGAGCCAGAAGTGGCTTTACAATGTATGGCTATGGAGCATCAGAGGAGGCTTTTGGTGAGTTTTTGATGTTGCAGATTTTTGTCACCATTTCTGCACCTATTGTGTAAATTAGGTTACTTGCAGTTTTTCATTACTTTTTTTTTACATGCGTTTTTATCACAATTTTGACGCTGCAATGTTTGTCTCTTTTTGGTATGTCATCTTTTAAATAAAGTTGTTTTGTCTTTGATACTTTCTAGTATTTGGCTTCGACAAAACTTGATTGATACAGTCATATGCTGATTGCATGCAGCTTTGGGGCATATCCCTAGCAGAAATGCACTAAAAGCACAAATGTGCTTTTTATCTGTGCATTTTCCGCATTTAATGCACTTCTATGGGGAAAATCCTCATATAAAACTCTGCGTACCAGCTGTGATCCCCTGCTGTAATGTCTGTATACTCTTTTCTCCCCCCCCCCTCCCAGGAGATGTTGTATGATCAGACCATGTTCCTACATGGTGAGGCACAGCCATTACACAGTACATATCAGGGACACATTTATAAGATTATCTCAGCACAGGAACATTTTTTGACACATTCAGTTGTGGAACTTATTTTTATTACAAGATCTATTGATTAAAATGTACATAGTTCATGGGAAAACCCCTTTAAAGAAATAAAAACATAACAAAAAAAACAAAAAAAAAACAACCTGAATACCCAGGGGAGAAGTGGGAATAAAATAATAAAAGCAAAACTTGGTAATTTTTGACACAGACCCCATATACTGCTCCTGCCTACTGTTGCCCAGCTTTGCCCCTTTTCTGTCTTTCCTGACCTCCTTTTCATAACCTCTTAAATAATGCCCAGTAGTACATATACCATTGTGAACCATTGCCCCTGACTTGGTTCCCAGCTAGCCATGCCGTGAACCAAGAAATTGGGCTAGAATAGAAACCAGCCTGCCTGTGCCTACAGACCTATTAGTTTCTTTTGTGTGGTTCCTGATGAAAGTACAGGCAGTACAGTCATATCCCAGTTTTACCAGACCCCCTCCTATGAAACACTCTTTTGGCATGATTTTTTTTTTTTTTTTGCTACAAAGAATAGTACATTTGTAAAGCTCCTGTCCAAATATTTTCAATATTCTCCTAAAGTGCCGTATTGCCATTAGAGTGAATACCACCAGGCAGTGTAGTCATTTTCAATTCATTTTCAATTTTATTCATTTTTTTGAAGAATTAAGGCAATGTTGATTATTCATATGTTCTGTTGCCAATGCTTTGTGCAGTTTGTTACAAATGACTATTCTGAAAGGCATGTTCCCAAGAGAAGAGAGGTGAAGAGAGGCGAAAACAAGTGCATTAAATTATAAACAACAATGTAACATGTTCTGCTGGGATCCAAAGTCATTAACAAATTAGATACATCATAGTTATTCTATACACATCACAGATGTGAACACTGGGAAGTAATCTTTCAATGCTCATGTAGTATTATAAGGTGATGTTATAATCTTTTTTTCTATGCCACCAAACGTCCCTAATGTGTTTTCATTTAAAAAAAATCTGTTTAAATGAATGGCAGAAAGCTTTTTAGATTTAATTAGGTAAATGTTGAATATTTGTGCACATATTATTGTCACCAGGCTGTTATTCAAACATCCATATGGCCTTAAAGGGATTTTAGACGTTTTGTTAAAATATTACAGAATGAAAAGTATTGTATCTTCCCAATATACTGTATATTATATATGCCTGTATACTATGTCGTGATCTCAGGCTGCAAGGTCTGGTTGTTTTCACGCTATTTTCCATCTGAGTCATTCTGGATGTGAAATGCAATAAGGTGTAATGTGAAAAACAGATAAAGTGAAAACATAATATATGAACATGTCATGGAGGAAACTATAGAGCAGTGGTCCCCAACCTTTCTTACCTTGAGTCGAGAGCCACATTGAGCTCTGAGAGAGGATCAGTAGCCATATCCAAAGCCCCCTCCGAATAGTGATATTCAGCTCCTGCTTCCTTCACAATAATGACACCCAGAGCCCCCATTATTGTTATAATGACAGCCAAAGCTTCCCCATAGAAATCACACTGAGGCAGCATCCTTACATATGAGTGTACCGACAGAACAATCGTTCAGGTGACAGCTATCCCATGTATAAGGGGAACTCTAATTTACTGTCACTGACCATCAAAATAAACAGGTAACTAAAAGGTATTGACAACATATTGATAACTATGCCCTAGTATTAAGCACAGGAACAATCCAGAAATTGATAACATGTTATTAGTCAAAAGTTATGTATTAGTTAATGAAATGAAGATATGAATATGTGAAAAGGCATTAACCCCTTCACGACATGTGCAGTACATGTACAACGCTGCATGAAGTGCGTTCCCACAAACTGCCTTACAAGAACGGCGAGATGATCGTGCCAGCTCACTAGCAGGGCTGGAGCGATCATCAGCGGGTGTCAGCTGTACATCATAATATCAGTAAGGCCACGGCCCCAATATCAGTATTTGGTCAGTATTTTTTCTCAGGAGTGGTAGCCAAAAACCAGGAGTGGGTGATAAATGCTGAATTAGTGCACTTGTTTCTATTATACCTTTTTTCTGATTGTTCCTCACCTGGTTTTGTCTCCCACTCCTGAGAAAAAATACTGACCGAATACTGACCAAATACTGATAGTGGGGCCATGGCCTAATGCTCACAATCAGTGCTAGCACAGATCTCAGGCGTTTAACCCTTCTGATGCTGCTGTCAATAGCAAGATTGATGCTCAATGTTATAAAATTCTGTGAATCACCTGTGGGTTCAAGGTGCTTACTACACCTCTAGATAAATTCCTGGATGTAGTTACCAAAATGGAGTCACTTGTGGGCGGTTTCCACTGTTTAGGCGCATCAGGGGTTCTGCAAATGTTACATGGCGTCTGCTATGTATTCCAGCCAATTTTGAGCTCCAAAAATCAAATGGTGAGCTTTCCCTTCTAAGCCCTGCTATGTGCCCAAACAGTAATTTTCCACAACATATGTGGTATCGGTATATGCAGGAGAAATTGTACAACAAATTATTTGGTCCATTTTCTCCTGTTACCCTCTTGAAAATGAAAAACTTGGGGCTAAAGCAACACTTTTGTGGGAAAAAACTTAAATTTTCATGTATTCCTTACATATTGCTTTCATTTCTGTGAAGCACGTAAAGGGTTAATAAACTTCTTGAATGTGGTTTTGAGCACTTTGAGGGGTGCAGTTTTCAAAATGGTGTAACTTTTGGGTATTTTCTGTTATATATGCCACCTCACAGTCTCTTAAAATGTGATGTGGTCCCTAAAAAAATTGGTTTTGTAAATTTTGCTGGAAGAATGATAAATTACTGATTAACTATTAACCCTTCTTACTTCCTAACAAAAAAATTATGTTTCAAAAACTATGCTGTAAAGTAGACACTTGGTAAATGTTATTTATTATCTATTTTGTGTGGCATAGCTATCTGGTTTAAAGTCCTAAAAATTAAAAGTTTGAAAATTGGGAAATTTGGACTGGTCAGGAAGATGAAAACAGGCTTTATGGTGAAAGGGTTAAAGGGCCAGTGGAGTAGGAAATATCCATATGAAAGTGGTCAATTGAATGCTTGGCATCAGAGTTTCCTAGGAATCATTGTAAACTGGTCAGGGGTTCTCCAGGCCACAACATCAGCAAGACCCATCACTTTTACATTAAGCAGGACACATTCTACAAAAATGCTCAACTAAATAGTCAACACAATTGAAAATATTACTGGTAAGAATATTACTACATTTTTTCGCTGTTGCCTCACCAAGTTCCTTCAAAGTAGGAGTAATAGCAGGTGGTAACAAGGTCTGGAGAAAATCACTTCCATCTTCAGGAACAACAATGGTAATGAACAAAGGGGGTATTATTATTATTATTTATTTTTGAAGCCACATTAATTCAGGGTGCTGTTCATGTGAAGAGGATATACATACATATAATACACATATAATATACAAGTACAGTAAACTACAGTAAACAAACTAACAGTGACAAGCTATTAGAGAGGGGGAGAGGACCCTGTCCTCACAGACTTATATTCTGCAAGGTACAAGGGAAGGAGAAAATAGTTCATTGGATTGCAACAGCTCCGGTGATATTAAGTTGACAGTGAGGTTATTCAGGGCCGTCTTAACAGCATTATGGGCCCCTGGACAAACCAGTGTGCTGTGGCCCCTATGAAAACAAGTCACAGGAATATAAAGTAAATGGTCATTAATATTAAACATATGTTTACTTTATTAACACTTCAACAAAACTGGTGTTAAAACATTAAAACATGCTGTACAGCAGCAGCATCTAATCAACATGATAAACATTTGAACAATACGCAAGCCTTGAAAAACTAATAATAATGATAATACTCAGTAAGCCACACAGTATAGGTGGCACAGTATAAAAGTATGAACTTCTTATTATAACAAGCATTTGTGGTAGTTCTTTTCAGAGAATTGCTTTATTATTGGCTGCCCCATTGTACTACGAGGCAGATTTTTGTTTATAAATTTCAGTTTTGAAAAAGAACCTTCTTCAGTACAGTTGGTCACCATCATGCACATGGACAATCTGAGTGCAATTTCAAAATTTGGGAATACAGATTTCAAATTGTCCGAAATTATTTTTCTGCACAGTGCAGGGAGAGTCTCACAATTTCCATCAAGGGCCATGTAGTGCTTGAGATGCTCACATTCATTGAAAAGGTCATCATAATTCAGGCCTTGGTGATAGATATTAGCCAGATGTTCACACTTTTTCTTTGGTGCATCTAAAGCCCCCGTCTCACATAGCGAGATCGCTGCTGTGTCACGGTTTTGGTGACGCAACAGCGACCTCACTAGCGATGTCGCTATGTGTGACACTTTGCAGCGATCAGGCCCCTGCTGTGAGGTCGCTGATCGCTGCAAAGTGTCCTGGACCATTTTTTGGTCGTTGCCCTCCCGCTGGTCAGCGCACATCGCTGTGTGTGACCAGCGGGAGCAGCGATCAGGCTGGTAACCATGATAAACATCGGGTTATTAGGGGTACACGCGCACCTAGTAACCCGTTGTTTATCATGGTTACAAGCCTGCTAAAGTGAGCGGTAACCTCCCGCTCACTGTAGCAGAGTGGTAACCATGATAAACAACGGGTTACTAGGTGCGCGTGTGCCCCTAATAACCCGATGTTTATCATGGTTACCAGCCTGCTCCTGCTTCAGCAGGCTGGTAACCGGAGCAGGACATCGTGGAAAGATTCTTTCCATGATGTCGCTGCTCCCCTGATCGTTGGTGAGCCTGCCTGTTTGACAGCTCACCAGCGACCACATAGCGACGCAGCAACGATCCCTGACAGGTCGTATCGTTGTCGGATCGTTGCAGCGTCGCTAAGTGTGACGGGGCCTTAAAGCAACAGTTTTCAATTCACTTTTCAAGAAAGAAAACAGATTTCCAATCTATGAATTAACCCCTGCACGTATTGTTAGTTCAAAGATTAGAGTGTCCAGAATAGAGAGGAAAATTTCCACCTTGACTTTTCAGTTTTACTGAGAGGTACCTCTTCTTCTGCTCATCCATCATTATCATATCTACTAAGACGCACACTTCATTTTCGTTCCTGTTTTTTTCCCATCACTGTAATCTGTATCTGGACACAGGTTTTCATAGACTCAAAAGATTTGTGGTGACAAGGATGTTCACATCCTTTGAATGCAGGGCCATATTTGTTTTGTTCATTTTTTCTAGCATGTCATTCCAAAGAATTGTGAGACAGATTGTTTCCAGGTTTTCCATTTTTTTGCTCAATCCTTCTGCCTCTCGCCTTGTATTCACTTGCTGTTCATTGTCAAGTGATAGAGAATCCAGTGCATGTTTTATTTTCTAGAACAGAGCATGAACAGCATCAAAATGTACTGACCATCGTGTGTCAGACTGACGCTTGACCAGAAAAGCTTTCCTAAAGATGATTTCAGTACATTCCAGCGATGAGTAGAACAAGCAAAAATATGAATATAGATGCTGAACAAAGTCAAAGAATTTTACGGTCTGTAGACAACACTCTGCTGCTTTTACTCCCACCAACTTCAGTCTGTGTCCAGCACAGGGGACAAAGATGGCAAGCTCATTAAGTTGATGTATTCGTACTTGCAATTCAATATATATCGTCCTGAGCATATTTGAAGCATTATATGACTGACCATGGCAGTTTGATAGTGGAATTTTGTTCTCAATAAAAAAATCCACAACAGAGTCTGTTAGATCCTTTGAGAAAACATGGGGATGAACATCAAGAAACGTTCCACAGGCTCACACCTTTTAATGTATCGGACAGTAAATGTCAATTGATCTGTGTGTGAGATGTCTGTAGTGGAATCTACACTTACTGAATAATACTTTGACTCTTTTTTCTCTTTAAGAATAGTACAAAGAACCTGTTGTCCCATTAAATTAATAAATTACTCACAAATATTTGCAGATATATACGACAGATTCCCTTTTCCAGGATTTCCATACTTTTTGAGATTTTCTTCTAGAAAAGGTCAAATTCACTCAGCAGCTCTAGTATACCTAAATAGTTGCCATTTTTGCTGACCCAATAATCTGATTGTTTCCACGAAATGCCAAACCTCTGGACGCAAGAAAGCAAATTACAGAAACCACACGCGTCAACACTTAATGCCAATATTCCTGCTCTGAGCGATGTTCCTCAAGTAATAAAGAATCTACACTTCCAGTTTCTTTATTCTTTATGCCTTATCATATATACTGTCGTGCACTTTTGATGTTCTTGTCCATTTTCATGTTGTACAATAACATTGCTATGCTTCTAGTCATTGAACCCCGACGTAGCAAAGGGAAATTCTTTCTTGGACAATAGGCAACATACAGTCAGCAGCCATTCATGTTTTAAACACTCGCTATTCCGCAGTCTACGTTTGATCACATTATTTGTTAAATACTTTGCTTTCATATTCTATACTCCAGCTATTTTATATACTCTGCACGAGTTTGTAAGGTTGCTATCATGATTTTGACATGATGAAGGCCCACTACAAATCTATTGTGTTAATATTAGTGTTGAGTGAGCATGCGCGACACTGCTCGTTACTCGCCCGAGCATCTCACTACTCGGGATGTTCGGCGAGCACCGAGCATTTCCGGATTACTCGGGCGGGTGCTCGGGTCTCCGCCATACACGTTTGGCGCTCTTTACAGAGCCAATGAACATGCAGGGATTGCCAGCCAGTCACTGCAATGCCGCAGCCATTTTGTTTGTGGGCATTACAGTGATTGGCTGGCCGCACAGCGTCACCTCGAGTATTTAAAACCGGGCGCCGCCATCTTGGACACAGTCGCTCCGGATCAGCCAATGTAGGGTCAGTGCTGCTGAGCTAGGGAGAGATTTATACTCTGAAATAGTTAGTGTAGGGTCTCTAAAGCCTGCCAAATCAAACAAACAGTCCTTCTCAGGACTAATATCCATCCCAGATATCAGGCAGGCAGGCACTATAGGAGACGCAGTGGTTATACCAGCAAACGCTGCATTACAGTCCTGTGTGCTCCTGTTGGTCAAATTGCTAGACTTATCCCCCAGTCTCAGGGGCCAGGAAAAATCCTTTTTTTTTCATCTAAATCCATTTTTTTTTCCCCTCAGTCAGACTGTACAAATACGCGTCTTATTAACGTTTTGGTATTTTTTTCCACGCCCAAAAAAATTGAGTGTGTCTGTGACTGTTCAGACACCAATATATCTGTTTAAAAGAGTCTGGTGTAGGCCAGAAAAATAGAACTGTGGTTTTGCAGTTCCACGGGTCAAATCTATGTATTATCCTGCTTTTGGCATTTTTTGCCATAAAAAAAACTGCAATAGTGTCTCCCTGACTGGTCAGACACCAATATATCTGTTTAAAAGAGTCTGGTGTAGGCCAGAGAAATAGAACTGTGGTTTTGCAGTTCCACGGGTCAAATCTCTGTATTATCCTGCTTTTGGCATTTTTTGCCGTAAAAAAAAACTGTAATAGTGTCTCCCTGACTGGTCAGACACCAATATATCTGTTTAAAAGATTCTGGTGTACGCCACATAACTATAACTGTGGTTTTGCAGTTCCACGGGTCAAATCTCTGTATTATACTGCTTTTGGCATTTTTTGCCGTAAAAAAAAACTGTAATAGTGTCTCCCTGACTGGTCAGACACCAATATATCTGTTTAAAAGAGTCTGATGTAGGCCAGAGAAATAGAACTGTGGTTTTGCAGTTCCACTGGTCAAATCTCTGTATTATCCTGCTTTTGGCATTTTTTGCCATAAAAAAAAACTGTAATAGTGTCTCCCTGACTGTTCAGGCACAAACATATCTGTTTGAAAGATTCTGGTGTTCGCCACATAACTATAACTGTGGTTTTGCAGTTCCACGGGTCAAATCTCTGTATTATCCTGCTTTTGGCATTTTTTGCCGTAAAAAAAACTGTAATAGTGTCTCCCTGACTGGTCAGACACCAATATATTTGTTTAAAAGATTCTGGTGTACGCCACATAACTATAACTGTGGTTTTGCAGTTCCTCGGGTCAAATCTCTGTATTATCCTGCTTTTGGCCTGTTTTACGTAAAGAAAAACAGTAATAGTGTCTCCATGTCTGTTCAGTCACAAATATATCTGTTTAAAAGATTCTGGTGTAGGCCAGACAAATATAACTGCGGTTTTCCTCTTCCATGGTTCTAATCTCCTTTTTATTACCCTTTTTCCATTGATAGTGTAAGCTATTTTACTTCATTTACAATGGGCAAGTCGCGTGGCAAGGGACGTGGAACTGGACGTTCTGGTGATGGTGCGTGTAGAGGATGGGGCCGTGGCCAAGGTGAAAATGTGCCACAACCAACGGCCACATCTTCTTACTCCCACTTCTTGACCGAATTACTAGTGAAGCACACTGCAACGCCAGTATTGCGAATTGATCAGTGTGAACAGGTTATTAATTGGATAGCAGATAATACTTCCAGTTACCTGGGCACCACCATTTCCGGTCTGTCTTCCACACGGTCAAGATTTAGTAGCCGTGAGTCTCGACCGCATACTCCTCCTCACCCTGATACTCCTTCCTCCCACCATGCCGAGTGTCGTCAGACAGCAACTGATCCCACACTTGGACACTCTGAAGAGCTGTTCACTGGTCCATTTCCATATTTGTGCCCCTCGCCTGCTCCGCTTGAAGTGGTGGAAGAGGAGATCCCATGTAGCGATGCCCAAATATTTGAACAGCCACGGCCAGATGAAGTCGACGCTGGCAATTTGTCACAAGAGGTGGACGATGACGAGACACAATTGCCACGAAGTGAGGAGGAGGATCGTGGTGTGCAAGTGGAAGAGGAGGAGGTGGTGGATGATCTAGTAACTGACCCAACGTGGTAGGAGGACACGCAGAGCGAGGCCAGCAGCACACAGGGGGAGGGAGGCAGAGTACCCCAACAGGCAGGAAGAAGCAGTGTGGTGGCCGCACACAGAAGGCGGGCAACAGTTCCCTGTAACACCAACACGAGGGACGTTGCCAGTACAACCGGTAGGTCTTCCAGAGTCTGGAATTTTTTTAAAGACTCTGCTAATAACCTCAAAAAGGCCATTTGTACCACCTGCCATGCCAGCATCAGCAGGGGTGACAAAACTACCAGCCTTACCACCACCAGCATGATCAGGCACATGAAAGCAAAGCACCCGACTTTGTGGGGCGAACCCAAGGGACCACGACTAGTGTCAGTGGGTGTCACCACTGCTTCTTCCGCTGTTGTGCATGTAAGAGAACCCCCTATTGTGCGTGCAAGACAATCCCCTGTCCATACTGCATGCAAAGATGCCCCCTCCTCTCAGTCTTCACTTGTTATGGCAACTTCTCAAGAAACAGCATCAACGTCCACGTCCCACCGCAGCGTTCAATTGTCCATATCCAAGACCTTTGAACGAAAGCGCAAATTCGCCCCACAGTCCTAAATTTGCACATTTCACGACTGCTTGCGTTGGAAATGCTGCCTTTTAGGCTGGTGGAGACGGAATCCTTCCGCAACCTTATGGCGGTGGCCGTCCCTCGGTACTCGGCCCCCAGCCGACACTATTTTGCCCGGTGTGCCATCCCCGCACTGCACAAGCACGTGTCCCAAAACATCTGCCGTGCCCTCAACAATGCAGTTACTAGGAGAGTCCACCTGACAATGGACACGTGGACAAGTGCTTGTGGCCATGGACGGTACATCTCCCTGACGGCACACTGGGTAAACATAGTGGAAGCCGGGACCCAGTCGGACCTTGGGACGGAACACATCCTCCCCACACCGAGGATTGCGGGCCCTATGTCAGTCAGAGTTGCCCCCACAGTGTACAGCTCCTGTGCATCATCCTCCTCCACCTCCTCATGTTCAGCCTCCATCTCAGATATCACCACATCAGTTACAAGCTGGAAGCACTGCCATACTGCCTCAACCAAGCGGCAACAGGCTGTGCTGAAACTCATAAGCTTAGGTGATAAACCTCATACTGCTTGTGAATTGTGGACAGCTGTGAAAGAGCAGGAAGATCTGTGTCTGAGACCGCTGAACCTACATCCAGGCATGGTCATGTGTGACAATGGCCGTAACCTGGTGGTGGCTCTGAGGCGAGATCACACACGTACCATGCCTGGCTCATGTGCTTAACCTCGTGGTTCAGCAGTTTCTTAAATCGTACCCCGAAGTGCCAGATCTGCTCGTCAAAGTACGCCGCCTGTCAGCTCATTTTCGGCTACAGCTTCCGCCGCCCTTGCTGTGTTGCAGCAGCGTTTGCAGCTTTCGGCACACTGACTGGTGTGTGATGTCCCCACACGTTGGAACTCTACCCTCCACATGTTGCAAAGGATTTGTGAGCAGAAGAGAGCAGTTGTGGAGTACCAGCTGCAACAAGGCCGTCGATATTCAGGTCAGACTCCACACATAAGACCTCATGAGAGGACCTGGATGTCTGACATATGTACCATTCTGACAAACTTTGAGGAGTCCACCAAGATGGTGAGTGGCGATGACGCCATCATTAGCATCAGCATCCCACTTGTCTGTCTTTTGCAACGCTCTCTGCAGAGAATTAAAGAGGGGGCATTGCAGCCAGAGTATGATGAGATGGATCAAGAACCCATAATGGGCGATTACACACAGCCCAGCCTCATCTCATCCCAAAGTGCATTAGGGGACAATGAGGGAGAGGAGGAGGAGGAAGAACAGGAGCAGGTATCATGCGCTGTAGACGGTAGTACATGTACAACTGTCATACAGTCGGTTCAGCGTGGGTGGCCTGAGGATAGGGGGGAGGAGTAGGAGGAGGAGAGCATGGTTAGTCGTCATCTTGGTGAGGACACGGAAGTCTTGCCCGTTACCAGTCTGGCACGCATGGCTGACTTTATGTTACGCTGCCTTAACCGTGACCCTTGCATTGTCAAAATGTTGGATGACAGTCATTACTGGTTGGTGACACTTTTACTAGGAGAACTTTCACTCTCTTATTCCAGAGGTGGAGAGGTCTACCAAAATTGGGCAGTACCAGAAGGCCCTTGCTGCAGAACTGTTAAAAATATTCCCATCTGAACACGCTAGCGGCAGAGGTCACAGTTCGTTGACCAGCCAAGGCATACAGGTGAGAAAGACGCAACTCCAATCCAGCAGAGGCAGGGGAAAACTGTCAACATTCTGGGACAGTTTTCTGAGACCCGCCCAGCTTACAGGCCCTGAGGCGAGGGGTACTCTCACAAGGAGGGGGAAGTTTCAAAAGATGGTGAGTGAGTACCGTGCCGACCATACCAGCATCCTCCGTGATTCCTCTGTGCCTTTTAATTATTGGGTATCCAAGCTGGACACTTGGAATGAACTCCCTCTGTACGCCTTGGAGGTCCTGGCCTGCTCTACTGCTAGCGTGCTATCGGAGCGTGTTTTTAGTGCCACTGGGGGAATTATAACTGATAAGCGCACTCGCCTGTCAACTGACAATGCTGACAGGCTGACCCTTATCAAAATGAACAAGGGCTGGATTGGGCCAGACTTCTCATCACCACCAAATGACAGAAGAGTAACATAAAGTCAAATCCACTGTGTTATTTCGGGAGGTGTATTCCCATGCACCGCTTCACACCCACACATGGGTATACGCTTCCTTATTTCGGCTGTATTTTGCTCTTCTCCTTATCCTCAGCCTCCACCATCACTATACCACCAGGGTGACGGTGGTCCGTGTTGCCAGCATTGCAAGTTCCCCCGTCCTAATTTTTGGCAGAGTTTGCTTGGAAGGCATAGGCAAAGACTATGGGAGACCCACTCCCCAATAATGAGAATAATGTTTTTAATATACTGTACTGCATGGCTCTTGTAAGGGGTATGAAAACCGTCTTGTTAAGCTACTGCGACCTCCACCACTTTTCCCAAGGGCATTGATATTGTCTTTTTATTCCACTGCGACCTCCACGTCTCTTCCAAGGGGCATTAAAACCGTCTTGTTAAGCTACTGCGACCTCCACCACTTTTCCAAGGGGCATTGATATTGTCTTTTTATTCCACTGCGACCTCCACCATTCTTCCAAGGGGCATTAAAACCGTCTTTTTAAGCTACTGCGACCTCCACCATTCTTCCAAGGGGCATTAAAACCATCTTGTTAAGCTACTGCGACCTCCACCATTCTTCCAAGGGGCATTAAAACCGTCTTGTTAAGCTACTGCGACCTCCACCACTTTTTCATGGGGCATTGATATTATCTCTTTATTCTACTGCGACCTCCACCATTCTTACAGGGGGCATTAAAACCATCTTGTTAAGCTACTGCGACCTCCACCACTTTTTCAAGGGATATTGATTTTGTCTTTTTATCCCACTGCGACCTCCACCATTCTTCCAAGGGGCATTAAAACCGTCTTGTTAAGCTACTGCGAACTCCACCATTCTTCCAAGGGGCATTAAAACCACCTTGTTAAGCTACTGCGACCTCCACGACTTTTTCCAGGGTTATTTATATTGTCTTTTTATTCCACTGCGACCTCCACCACTTTTCCAAGGGGCATTAAAACCATCTTGTTAAGCTACTGCGACCTCCACCATTCTTCCAAGGGGCATTAAAACCATCTTGTTAAGCTACTGCGACCTCCACGTCTCTTCCAAGGGGCATTAAAATCATCTTGTTAAGCTACTGCGACCTCCACGTCTCTACCAAGGGGCATTAAAACCATCTTGTTAAGCTACTGCGACCTCCACCACTTTTCCAAGGGGCATTGATATTGTCTTTTTATTCCACTGCGACCTCCACGTCTCTTCCAAGGAGCATTAAAACCGTCTTGTTAAGCTACTGCGACCTCCACCACTTTTCCAAGGAGCATTGATATTGTCTTTTGATTCCACTGCGACCTCCACCATTCTTCCAACGGGCATTGCATTTCCTCCTAATTTTAGTCAGCTTTTGCTTTTCAATGCATAGGCGAACACTAAGGGAGACCCACTCCCCAATAATGGGTAGAAGGATTTTAGTATGCTGTAATCCACGTCTGTTTCAAGGGGCATTGCAGTTCCTCATAATTTTTGGAAAGCCTTCCATTCACTGCTTAGGCCAACAGTGCACAGGAGACCCAGTTGCTATATATGGAAAAAACGGTTTATTTAAGGCCCTCTGACCTCCATGTCACTTCCAAGGGGCATTGGAGTGCCTCGAAATTTTTGGTAGGCATTGCACTCACTGTATGCCCTATAACTGTGTAGCCGAACCGCTCCTTTTGATACAGAAACATATCCTACAAGACATGTGTGGTTGACTGGCCTGATATTGATGTGAATGGTCCCTGTTCCTCCTGCTCTTTCTCCTTTGCCACCACCTCACCCATCATTCATCACCTGAAGCTTTGTTTTAATGGGAGTCATAGAACTGGGATAGTAGCAGGAAAACATCCAGCAATCCTCGGAGGAAGTAGGATATGCGCCAAAACGCTGACCACCTCAGGCCTAGCCGCTACTACATACATGCGCTTGCATTCCAAGAAAACAAAGCAGATGCTAACTTCTATCATCATCATCATGCTCCTCACCTTGGCACTCTCAACTCCCCTGATGGAGAAGCCAGGGCCCACCGGAGCAGTCTGGTTCTCTGGTGGGCTTGTCCAATGCTGCCCTAAAGCAGGTCGGACTAAGAAAAGTGTGGGGGAACTTCCAAGAAGAAATAGGGGTGGCTGGGGACCGTCTATGGAGCCCCGGCCGCCCCCAGGTGGCTGGGGACCGTGTGTGGACACCCGGCCGTATGGCGGCTGGGGATCGAGTATGGACACCCGGCCGCCCTCTGGCGGCTGGGGACCGAGCGTGGACACCCGGCCGCCGGGCGGCTGGGGACTGAGTATGGATACCTCGCTGCCAAAGCAGCCATGAGGTAGTGGCCAGCTTCGGCCTCCTCCAAACTAAAAGGCCCCATTTCAAGTGCAAGCTAGCAGTATGGTATTGCAGCCTGGGGGTGGGTGGTAGGTTGCACACTTACGCTTGCATTCCAAGAAAACAAAGCAGATGCTAACTTCTATCATCATCATCATGCTCCTCACCTTGGCACTCTCAACTCCCCTGATGGAGAAGCCAGGGCCCACCAGAGGAGTCTGGTTCTCTGGTGGGCTCGTCCAATGCTGACCTAAAGTAGGCCGGGCTAAGAAAAGTGTGGGGGAACTTCCAAGGAGAAATAGGGGCGGCTGGGGACCGTTTATGGACACCCAGCTGCCCCCAGGCGGCTGGGGACCGAGCATGGACACCCGGCCACCAGGCGACTGGGAACTCAGTATGGATACCTCGCTGCCAAAGCAGCCATGAGGTAGTGGCCAGCTTCGGCCTCCTCAAAACTAAAAGGCCCCATTTCAAGTGCAAGCTAGCAGTATGGTATTGCAGCCTGGGGGTGGGTGGGTGGCAGGCTGCATACTTGCGCTTGCATTGCAAGGAATGGGGGAGGTACAATTGAACACTGCCCTGGGACAAGGATTTGCATGGGAATAGTTGCAAGTCTGCATCTTCTGATGCGGCAAGGATCACTTCTGATGGGCACACTTTTAGGCAGTGACCTGGGTGTCAGAGATGCTTCCAAGGGTCTTCCCCATGCTGTTCCCATGTCTTTTCAGCACTGCATGCATGTGTCACACAGCACATGGCCAGATAAGATTGTAAAATGTTAAAATGACATTTCCCGGTGAATGCATTTGTCACGGTTGAAAGCAATACAAAAGTGCAAAAACGCATAAAAAATGCTACTTGTGAACATAGCCCAAGGTGTGGAGGAGTATTTTTGTTTTTGGCTATTTATTTTACCTTATACACAAGTTTTTACCCTGGAAAGGAAGTTTCTTAACATATTTCACAGGAAAACCGTTTCAGTTTCGTTTTTGAACGTTTTATTGTGAGCCCGTAAAAGTGGCTCAATACCTCTGACCACGTTGTTGACAGCAGTGACCTGGGGGTCAGAAATGCTTCCTGGGGCGATGCCCATGCTGTTCCCATGTCTTTTGAGCACTGTCATTATCGTTTTGGACACTTTTTAAGCTTTCTACAGACTGCCGAGGGTGCCGCCGCAAAAATGCTCGGGTCTCCCATAGACTAACATTGGGCTCATTGCTCGGGTCGAGCACCCGAGTATCACGGTGAGCTTGGCCCGAGCTTCGAGCACCCGAGCATTTTAGTGCTCGCTCAACACTAGTTAATATCATTAATATTCCATAGCCCTGGATCTGTCTCCTGGATTGCAAACTCCTTTAGTGTTACAGATTTGTGTATTTCCTCCTGTAAATGTCACCAGCAGCAGCAACAGGCAATGATAACACGTAAATCTATTAAGACACATAAATCTATTAAGACCATGGGGGTGTGTGAACAGATGATACGAGGGACCTGGTGTGGAAGGAAATTTTGTATGAGGGGAGAAAAAAAAAGGGATAATTAGATAAGGAAGGTGGGGCAATAGGCCAGTCTGAAGAAATGCGTTTTTAGGGCACGCTTAAAACTGTGGGTATTGGGGGTTAAGCGAAGAGTCCTGGGTAGTGCGTTCCAAAGAATTGGCAAAGAACGTGAGAAGTTTTGGAGACGGGAGTGGGAGGTTCGGATTATTGAGGATGTAATCTTAGGTCATTAGTAGAACAGAGGGCATGGGTAGGGTGTTAGACTGAGATGAGAGAAGAGATGTAGGGCGGTGCTGAAGCATGGAGCACTTTGTGGGTGAGGGTGATGAGTTTATATTGAACTCTGTAGCGGATAGGTAACCAGTGCAACGACTGGCACAGTGTGGAGGCATCGGTGTTGTGGTTGGCGAGGAATATGATCCTGGCTGCTGCTTTTAGGACGGATTGGAGAGGGGAGAGTTTAGTAAGAGGGAAACCTACAGTAAGAGTTTTTGCAGAGTCAAAGGTAAGAAAAGGTTGAATTCTAGAAATGTTTTTGAGGTGCAGATGACATAAGCAGGTGAGTGATTGGATCTGGGGAGAGAAGGAAAGATCTGAATCAAGTATAACCCCAAGACAGCAGGCTTGTTGCTGGGGAGTAATGGAGGAGACACACACGGAGATGGCAATGTTGGGCATAGGTAGGTTAGTGGAGGGAGGAAACACAAGAATTCATTTTTTTTCGGATTCAGTTACAGATACAGGGAGGACATAATGTTAGAGACGGCAGAAAGACAATCACTGGAGTTTTGTAATAATTCAGGGGTGAGGTCAGGAGACGATGTGTATAATTGGGTGTCATCAGCATAAAGATTGTACTGAAAACCAAATCTACTGATTGTTTGTCCAATAGGGGTCGTATATAAGGCGAAGAGGAGGGGTCCTAGGACCAATCCTTGAGGAACCCTGACAGTAAAGGGAAAAGGGGAGGAAGAGGAGCCAGCAAAAGATACAGTGAAGGAGCCGTCAGTTGGGTAGGAGGAGAACCAGGATAGAACACTGTCCTTGAGCACGATAGAGCGGAGCATTGTGAGGAGGAGCTGGTGATCCACAGTGTCGAATGCTGCAGAGAGATCCAGGAGAATCAGTAAGGAGCAGTGACCATTAGATTTAGGTGTTAGAAGATCATTGGAGACTGTAGTGAGGGCAGTTTCAGTGGAGTGTAAAGAGAGGTAGCCGGATTGTAGAGGGTCAAGAAGAGAGTTATCTGAGAGATAGCGGATGAGACGGGAGTAGACCAAGCATTCCAGGAGTTTATTATTATTATTATTTATTATTATAGCGCCATTTATTCCATGGCGCTTTACATGTGATAGGGATATACATAGCAAAAACATTTACATAATCTTAACAAAACGAGTCAGTGACTGGTACAGGAGGAACGAGGACCCTGTCCGCGAGGGCTCACAGTCTACAAGGGATGGGTGAGGATACAGTAGGTGAGGGTAGAGGAGGTCATGCAGTAATGTGGTGGAGCGGTGGTTACTGCAGGTTGTAGGCTTGTCGGAAGAGGTAGGTCTTCAGGTTTCTTTTGAAGGCTTCCATGGTAGGCGAGAGTCTGATGTGTTGGGGTACAGAGTTCCAGAGTAGGGGCGATGCACGGGAGAAATCTTGTATGCGATTGTGGGAAGAGGAGATAAGAGGGGAGTAGAGAAGGAGATCTTGTGAGGATCGGAGGTTGCGTGCAGGTAAGTACCGGGAGACTAGGTCACAGATGTATGGAGGAGACAGGTTGTGGATGGCTTTGTATGCCATGGTTAGGGTTTTGAACTGGATTCTCTGGGCAATGGGGAGCCAGTGAAGGGATTGACAGAGGGGGGAGGCCGGGGAATAGGGGGGGACAGGTGGATTAGTCGTTCAGCAGAGTTTAGGATAGATTGGAGGGGTGCAAGAGTGTTGGAAGGGAGGCCACAGAACAGGAGGTTGCAGTAGTCGAGGCAGGAGATGATGAGGGCATGCACTAGTGTTTTTGCAGAGTCTTTGCTGAGGAATGCACGGATCCGGGAGATATTTTTGAGTTGGAATCGGCAGGAAGTGGAAAGGGCTTGGATATGTGGTTTGAAGGAGAGATGAGAGTCCAGGGTTACCCCAAGGCAGCGAGCTTGTGGGACTGGGGAGAGTGAACAGCCATTGACTTTGATGGATAGGTCAGATGGGGGATATGAATGAGAGGGTGGAAAGATGATGAACTCTGTTTTATCCATGTTGAGTTTTAGAAATCTGGCAGAGAAGAAGGATGAGATGGCGGACAGACATTGTGGGATTTTGGTTAGTAGGGAGGAGATATCAGGTCCAGAGAGGTAGATCTGTGTGTCATCAGTAGTGTTGAGCCACCCCCGTAGTGTTCGGGTTCGGTTTGGTTCGTCGAACACCGGGATGTTCGAGGAACTGTTCGTCGAACTGTTCGTCGAACACCTTAGAACACCGTCGAACACCGTTAAAACCAATGGCAGGCAAACAAAAACACATAGGAACACATAGAAAACACCTTCAAAGGTGTCCAAAAGCTGACAAACTGCTCAGAAGACGCTTTCTTTAAAAAAGCCGGCCGGCAATTCAGCAGCGGCATACACCGGTACCCGACAATTTAGACATGAACGAATAGAGCATCACACATAGATTAGATAGATAGAAACATGTCAGTCACATATATATGAAGTACAGTGACAGTGTTGCTTACTGTACTTGTCATTTAGTGTAAAGGATTTATTAAAAAATATAATAGTGTTTTCGTGCACCGTCTCTTTAAAAAAGCCGGCCGGCAATTCAGCAGCGGTACCCGACAATTTATAACAGACAGAATAGAGCTTCACACATAGATTAGATAGATAGAAACATGTCAGTCACATATATATGAAGTACAGTGACAGTGTTGGTTACTGTACTTGTCATTTAGTATTAAAATAAAGGATTTATTATTAAAAAAAATTGGCGTGGGGTTCCCCGTAATTTTAGTCTCTAGCGGAGGTTAAGCAGACAGCTGGGGCAGATGTTTGAAGCCTGGGAAGGGGGTAATACCCACGGAGCTTCCCAGGCTACTAATATCAGCCCCCAGCTGAATACCTAGCCTTTACTAGCTATTAAAATGGAGGACCCCCCCAAAAAAATGACGTGGGGTCCCCCCTAATTTAATAGCTAGCAAAGGCTAGGCAGACAGCTGGGAGCTGATATTAATAGCCCAGGAAGGGAGCCATGAATATTGGCCCCCTCCCAGGCTAGAAACACCAGCCCTCAGCCGCCCCAGAAATGGCGCATCCATAGGATGCGCCAATTCTGGCACTTAGCCTCGCTCTTCCACGCTGCCCTGGTGCGGTGGCAGGGGGTAATAGGGTTGGGGTTGATGTCAGCTTATAATGCCAGCTGACATCAAGCCCAGGTTAGTAATGGAGAGGCGTCTATAAGACACCCCCATTACTAACCCCATAGTCAAAGTTAAAAAAAAAACACAAACACCCAGAATAAAGTCCTTTAATTGAAATAAAGACACAATTCTTTATTGTTCTAAATTAAACCATACTTACCATCACGCCCATTCCAGCTGAAGCCAACGATCTCCTGCAATAAAAGAAAAATAATAAAGCAACCTCATCCTTACCTTTCCATGGTTCCCAGGACAGCTCCAGCTCTGCTACATCGAGATGACAGGCTGGACCGCAGCAGAACGCTGCCATCCAGCTTGCCATGCCGCACACACTGAGAAGCGCAGGCATGCTTGCGCTCCTCAGTGTCTGACTGTGACGGCATCCAGATGAGCCGACAATGAACTCGGCTCACCTCATGTACGTCACTGACAGCGTGGGAAAATTCTCCTGCACTCAGCGCTTCAGCGTGAGAATTTTCCCACGCTGTCAGTGACGTGCATGAGGTGAGCCGAGTTCATTGGACATGACCTCGGCTCATCTGGATGCCGTCACAGCCAGACACTGAGTAGCGCAAGCATGCCTGCGCTTCTCAGTGTCTGCGGGATGACAGGCTGGATGGCAGCGTTCTGCTGCGGTCCAGCCTGTCATCTCGATGTAGCAGAGCTGAAGCTGTCGTGGGAGCCATGGAAAGGTAAGGATGATGTTGCTTTATTATTTTACTTTTATTGCAGGAGATCATTGGCTTCAGCTGGAATGAGCGTGGCGGTAAGTATGGTTTAATTTAGAACAATAAAGAATTGTGTGTTTATTTCAATTAAAGGACTTTTTTCTGGGTGTTTGTGTTTTTTTTAAATACTTTACTAGAAATTCATGGTGGTCATGTCTAATATTGGCGTGACCCCATGAATTTCGGGCTTAGGGCCAGCTGATAATGCCAAGCTGGCCTTAACCCCTTTATTACCCAGTGAGCCACCGCACCAGGGCCCTGGATGAGTTGGGTACAGCGCCAGAAGATGGCGCTTCTATGAACGCGCCATTTTCCGGGGCGGCTGCGGACTGCAATTTGCAGCGGGTGGGGCCCAGAAAGCTTGGGCCTCCCTGCGCTGCAGATTCCAGCCCCCAGCTGCCTAGTTGTACCTGGCTGGACACAAAAATATGGCGAAGCTCCACGTATTTTTTTTTTAAATTCATGAAATTCATGGAATAATTAAGAAAAAAAGGGCTTCCCTATATTGTTGTGTCCGGCTAGGTACAAATAGGCAGCTGGTGGTTGGGAGCAGCCCGTTCCTGCCTGCTGTACCTGACTGGACACAAATATAGGGCGAAGCCCCACATCAATTTTTTTTTCATTATTTCATGAATTTCCTGAAATAATTTAAAAAAAATTGACGTGGGGCTTCGCCCTATATTTGTGTCCAGTCAGGTACAGCAGGCAGGAACGGGCTGCCCCCAACCACCAGCTGCCTATTTGTACCTGGCCAGACACAACAATATAGGGAAGCCCTTTTTTAAAAAAATTATTTCATGAAATAATTAAAAAAAAATTGACGTGGGGCTTCGCACTATATTTGTGTCCAGCCAGGTACAGCAGGCAGGGACGGGCTGCCCCCAACCACCAGCTGCCTATTTGTACCTGGTTGGACACAACAATATAGGGAAGCCCTTTTTTTCTTAATTATTCCATGAATTTCATGAAATAATTTAAAAAAAAAATGCGTGGGGCTTCGCCCTATTTTTGTGCCCAGCCAGGTACAACTAGGCAGCTGGGGGCTGGAATCTGCAGCGCAGGGAGGCCCAAGCTTTCTGGACCCCACCCGCTGCATATTGCAGTCCGCAGCCGCCCCGGAAAATGGTGCGTTCATAGAAGCGCCATCTTCTGGCGCTGTACCCAACTCATCCAGGGCCCTGGTGCGGTGGCTCACTGGGTAATAAAGGGGTTAAGGCCAGCTTGGCATTATCAGCTGGCCCTAAGCCCGAAATTCATGGGGTCACGCCAATATTAGACATGACCACCATGAATTTCTAGTAAAGTATTTAAAAAAACACAACACCCAGAATAAAGTCCTTTAATTGAAATAAACACGCAATTCTTTATTGTTCTAAATTAAACCATACTTACCGTCACGCCCATTCCAGCTGAAGCCAATGTCTTCTGCAATAAAAGTAAAATAATAAAGCAACCTCATCCTTACCTTTCCATGGTTCCCACGACAGCTTCAGCTCTGCTACATCGAGATGACAGGCTGGACCGCAGCAGAACGCTGCCATCCAGCCTGTCATCCCGCGGACACTCAGAAGCGCAGGCATGCTTGCGCTCCTCAGTGTCTCGCTGTGACGGCATAAAGATGAGACAAGCTCATGTCCAATGAACTCGGCGCACCTCATGCACGTCACTGACAGCGTGGGAGAATTCTCCTGCACTCAGCACTTCAGCGTGAAAATTCTCCCACGCTGTCAGTGACGTACATGAGGTCAGCTGAGTTCATTGGACATGAATGAGCTCACCTCATGCACGTCACTGACAGCGTGGGAAAATTCTCACGCTGTAGCGCTGAGTGCAGGAGAATTTTCCCACGCTGTCAGTAACGTGCATGAGGTGAGCTGAGATCATTGGACATGAATGAGCTCACCTCATGCACGTCACTGACAGCGTGGGAAAATTTTCCTGCACTCAGCGCTTCAGCGTGAGAATTTTCCCACGCTGTCAGTGACGTGCATGAGGTGAGCTCATTCATGTCCAATGAACTCTACTGACCTCATGCACGTCACTGACAGCGTGGGAGAATTCTCACGCTGAAGTGCTGAGTGCAGGAGAATTCTCCCACGCTGTCAGTGACGTGCATGAGGTGCGCCGAGTTCATTGGACATGAACTCGTCTCATCTTTATGCCGTCACAGCCAGACACTGCAGAGCGCAAGCATGCCTGCGCTTCTCAGTGTCTGCGGGATGACAGGCTGGATGGCAGCGTTCTGCTGCGGTCCAGCCTGTTATCTCGATGTAGCAGAGCTGAAGCTGTCGTGGGAACCATGGAAAGGTAAGGATGAGGTTGCTTTATTATTTTTCTTTTATTGCAGGAGATCGTTGGCTTCAGCTGGAATGGGCGTGACGGTAAGTATGGTTTAATTTAGAACAATAAAGGAATGTGTCTTTATTTCAATTAAAGGACTTTATTCTGGGTGTTTGTGTTTTCTTTTAACTTTGACTATGGGGTTAGTAATGGGGGTGTCTTATAGACGCCTCTCCATTACTAACCTGGGCTTGATGTCAGCTGGCATTATAAGCTGACATCAACCCCAACCCTATTACCCCCTGCCACCGCACCAGGGCAGCATGGAAGAGCGAGGCTAAGTGCCAGAATTGGCGCATCCTATGGATGCGCCATTTCTGGGGCGGCTGACGGCTGGTGTTTCTAGCCTGGGAGGGGGCCAATATTCATGGTTCCCTTCCTGGGCTATTAATATCAGCCCCCAGCTGTCTGCCTAGCCTTTGCTAGCTATTAAATTAGGGGGGACCCCACGTCATTTTTTTGGGGGGTCCCCCATTTTAATAGCTAGTAAAGGCTAGGTATTCAGCTGGGGGCTGATATTAGTAGCCTGGGAAGCTCTGTGGGTATTACCCCCTTCCCAGGCTTCAAACATCTGCCCCAGCTGTCTGCTTAACCTCCGCTAGAGACTAAAATTACGGGGAACCCCACGCCAATTTTTTTTAATAATAAATCCTTTATTTTAATACTAAATGACAAGTACAGTAACCAACACTGTCACTGTACTTATTATATATGTGACTGACATGTTTCTATCTATCTAATCTATGTGTGAAGCTCTATTCTGTCTGTTATAAATTGTCGGGTACAGATGCTGAATTGCCGGCCGGCTTTTTTAAAGAGACGGTGCATGAAAACACTATTATTTTTTTTAATAAATCCTTTGCAGTAAATGACAAGTACAGTAAGCAACACTGTCACAGTACTTCATATATATGTGACTGACATGTTTCTATCTATCTAATCTATGTGTGAAGCTCTATTCTGTCTGTTATAAATTGTCGGGTACCGCTGCTGAATTGCCGGCCGGCTTTTTTAAAGAGACGGTGCACGAAAACACTATTATATTTTTTAATAAATCCTTTACACTAAATGACAAGTACAGTAAGCAACACTGTCACTGTACTTCGTATATATGTGGCTGACATGTTTCTATCTATCTAATCTATGTGTGATTCTCTATTCCTTCTATTCTAAATTGTCGGGTACAGATGCTGAATTGCCGGCCGGCTTTTTTAAAGAGACGGTGCATGAAAACACTATTATTTTTTTTGATAAATCCTTTACACTAAATGACAAGTACAGTAAGCAACACTGTCACTGTGCTTCTTATATGTGTGACTGACATGTTTCTATCTATCTAATCTATGTGTGATTCTCTATTCTTTCTGTTCTAAATTGTCGGGTACCGGTGTATGCCGCTGCTGAATTGCCGGCTTTTCATGTTTCACTGTGAGCACTGTTCCCATCGATTTGGGCAATCACTGTAATGCCACAACCACCATGGCTGTGGCATTACAGTGAGTGGCAGACAATCCCTGCATGATTGGTGCTCTAAATAGCGCCAGACATACAGGACACGCTTTTGGTGCACGAACAGTTATCGAACATAACCTCGAACAGCCGAATTTTTTGCAAATCGTTCGGGTTCGTCGAACAACTCGAACATCGCCCAAAACAGCTCGAATTTGAGATTGGCGAACAGTTCTAGTCGAACACCGCTCATCTCTAGTCATCAGCATAGAGGTGATACTGAAAGCCGTGAGACTCTATGAGCTGTCCCAGGCCAAAGGTGTAGATGGAGAAGAGCAGAGGTCCTAGAACTGAACCTTGGGGGACACCGACAGATAGGGGGCGAGATGAGGAGGTGGTGCGTGAGTGGGAGACGCTGAATGTCCTGTCTGCTAAGTATGAGGAGATCCAAGATAGGGCCAAGTCCGTGATGCCAAGAGATGAGAGAATCTGTAGTAAGAGGGAATGGTCCACTGTGTCGAAGGCAGATGACAGGTCCAGAAGGAGGAGGATGGAGTAGTGTCGCTTATATTTGGAAGTTAATAGGTCGTTGGTGACTTTGGTCAGGGCAGTTTCACTCAAGTGATGCGGTCGGAAGCTAGATTGCAGGCGGTCGAAGAGGGAACAGGAGGAGAGGTGGAAGGACAGTTCAAGGTGGACATGTTGTTCTAGTAGTTTTGAGGCAAAGGGGAGAAGTGATATGGGGCGGTAGCTAGTCAGAGAGGATGGGTCAAGGGAGGGCTTTTTGAGGATGGGTGTGATTGTGGCATGTTTGAAACATGACGGGAAGACACCGGTTGTTAGTGACAGGTTGAAGAGGTGGGTTAGGGTTGGGCTGAAGACTGTGGTAAGGTTAGGGATGAGGTGGGATGGGATTGGGTCAAGTTCGCAGGTGGTGAGGTGTGATTAGTTTAGAGAGAAAAGGAAGATTTGACACAGGTCTGTAATTAGCAGCACAGTTTTGGTCGAGGGATGGTTTTTTATGTAATGGATGTATGCTGGAGTGTTTAAATGAGGAGAGA
The DNA here is from genome assembly GCF_046119375.1 of Phyllobates terribilis. Taxonomy (NCBI): domain Eukaryota; kingdom Metazoa; phylum Chordata; class Amphibia; order Anura; family Dendrobatidae; genus Phyllobates; species Phyllobates terribilis. The sequence continues at coordinate 606,885,616 of NW_027362764.1, forward strand.
AAGATAACGGATGAGAGAGATTAAATATTTTAGTTAGGTGAGTGGTGACAGGCGGGGAAAGGGACAGAAGGAGAAGGAGGGAATAGGGTCACTGGTGCAGGTAGTAGGGCGAGAAGATGCAAGGAGCCTGATCACTTCTTCTTCCGTGACAGGTTCAAAGACAGAGAGTGAACTAGATGCAATGGGAGAGGGAGGACCGTGCATGGTATTAGGGGATTGGGAGAAAATTTCCTGTCTGATATGGTCAATTTTTTCTTTGAAATAATTAGCCAGATTGTCAGCACTGAGGTCGGTAGTCGGGAATTTCACTCTTGGATGGAGGAGGGAATGAAAAGTGTCAATGTGCCATTTAGGCTTTTTGGAAAGTGAGATGATGAGGGTATTGAAATAGGTTTGTTTGGAAAGGTGAAGGGCGGAGTTGTAAGTTTTAAGCATAAACTTATAATGGGTGAAATCTTCAGCCAGATTGGATTTTCTCCACAGACGTTCAGCACACCTGGAGCACCGCTGGAGAAAACGTGTTTGCAGCGTGTGCAAGGGTTATTGCCGTCTGTGCCGAGTTGTTGTGTGTACCTTTCCTTTCTACTGAAAGGGTTATTCACCTGGTGGCAGAAGGGGAGCTCATATATTCTAGGCTTCTGGTACATTCAGTAATGAGGAGACTGCTCCTTTTCTCTATTCTGACAGCCCCCTTGCATAATATTACCATTTCAGAGTTTGCTCGTGGGATGGAGGACGGTTGAAACTGGATCTTACCTGATCTCTGTTAGCTGACATAAAAATCTCTTCTTTTTCAGGCTACATTTTGTTGTTTTAAGGGTGACAGAGGCAGTGCACTAGATCACGAGAATGAAAAATGCTCAGCAAAACACAGACTTTCTTTTAGTATAAAGTTGTCCAAAAGTTTAATTATGCTTTAACATATACAGATTAGCAGGGGCCCCGTATGCTTGTGGGACCCCTGGGCAAGTGGTGGCCTGATGTCATCATGATGACATCGGGTCACCAGACCCCAGCAAGTTACTTTGATCATGCTTAGGCATTTTATGCAGGCATGCATAAAAGTGTCGTGGGCCACAGTTTTGTGAACCTCTGAAAAAAAAGGACACCGCTAAACAGAGGCCAGACAGATTACAGAGGAACTCTGTTGCTTCATTATAGTGAATAGATCCCTCGGGATAGGGTTAGCGTTATGTTAGGATTAGGGTTGTATTAGGGTTAACGTTGTGTTAGGGTTGTGTTAGGGTTGTATGAGGGTTAGAGTTGTGATAGGGTTAGGGTTATGTTAGGGTTGTGTTAGGGTTGTGATAGAGTTAGGGTTGTGTTAGAGTTAGTTTTTGTGTTAGGCTTGGGGTTAGGTTTGTGTTAGGGTTGTGTTTGGGTTGTGATTTTTTCAAAAGTAAAGAAAAAAATGATGATGATATGGCGACTAGTGTTGAGCGCAACTGCTCGCTACTTGAGTTTGCATCGGGTTCTTGGATGTGTACCAAGTATCACGGGTGCTGGAGTGACATGCTCGAGTCTCCGCCCCATATGTTTTGCGGCTGTTATACAGCAAAAAAAAACACTCAAGAATTGCCTGCCATACACGAGCAATCCCCACATTTTTTTTGGGGTGTCTAACAACCGTGAAACATTCGGGGTGTGGACTCAAGCATGTCTGTCATGGGTGTGTCAGAGGTGACAGACAGTCGCCCTGCAGTTGTTTATAGGAGATCTCTACATTTGGCATTACAGACATCTTCTTAGAGGCTGGCTCTCTCTAGGACCCAGCAGTTACCTCTCTCTGGCTAATTAGCTCCCTGGCCTGAGTGTATAAATACCTGGTGTGTCTGAGAGGGAGGTCCAGGCGATATTCATTACTACTTGTGAGGCTTTAGCAAAAGCAGTACTTCGTCCTCTCTGGAGCTTGAGGCCGTGTGCTCATTTGGCTGGAGTTGTCTAAAGCCAAGCAACCCCCCCCCCGTTTGTCTACCCTTGTTGTCTATAGAGTTTAGTGGAGAACGACTAGTGCTCATCTCCCCCCTTCCCTAGCCTTAGCCATACGCCAGGGAAAGTCAGGGCGAGGCACACGTGATTGGTGAAGAGCCAATATAGGGACTGTTGTTGAGACACTAGACCAGACTAGAAGGTCTTCAGTCCCCCCTTTCCCTAGTGTATGGGCTCCCTTTCCCTCTTCCCTCTGTGTTGCACTAAGTGTTTCCCACACCCTGCGTGACATTATTGCCGGCCGAGCACGTTTTGAAAAGGAAAAAGAAAAAAACAACAACAAAAAAAAACTGACATTTTTTTTTTTTTGTCTCTCTGTGTGTTTTTTGGGCGTGGACCTTTTTTTTCCTTTCTCCCTTGGTATGGGTTCAGTTGCAGAGCTTGCAGAGTGGCAGCACAGGCTGTCTCTGGAGGTGAATGACCTTTGTGGTGAGGTACAGCAGCAGCATCAGCTGCTACAGGTCGCCAATGTGAGGGTCTCTGCAGGTTGGCCTGTTCAGCCTGAACCCAAAGTTGTCCTCCTGGACAAGTTTTCTAGAGGTAGGGACAAGTTTTTTGTATTCAAGGAGGCCTTCAAACTGTATTTTACACTTTATCCCTATTCCTCTGGAAACGAGGAGCAACAGGTTGGTATTGTGATCTCTCTATTGCAGGGAGATCCTCAGTCATGGGCGTTTTCATTACTGCAGGACTCGGTTTGTCTCCAGTCTGTGGAGGGGTTTTTCGTGGCTCTAGCCCTCATCTATGATGACCCTGACCGAGTCGCCTCCTAGGCTGAGTCTAGGCTACGTCGCCTTCAGCAGGGAAATCAGTCAGTAGAAAAGTACAGTTCGGAATTCCGTAGATGGGCAACGGATTCCAAATGGAATGACTCAGCCCTTAGAAATCAATTTTGTGAGGGGCTTACTGAAGGTTTGAAAGATGCCTTGGCAGTATATGAAACCCCTCAGTCCTTAGAGGCTGCCGTCTTTGGCCATATGTCTTGATAGACACCTTCGGAATAGACGGGTGAGACCACCTTCTCCGGGGCCTTCTTGTCTGGGTTGTGTACCTCTGCCAGGGGAGCTGTCTGGGGTTGAGCCAGTACTGGGGGAAGTGGAGGAACCCATGCAGTTAGGGGGTGTCTCTATATCATACATCTCCCCAAAGATTCGCAAGAAAAAAGGGGAATTTTTTTTATGGGAAAAAGGGACATTTTGTTGGAACCTGTCCTTCAATTCCTAAACAAAAGGAGACTCAATTAACTCTTGGTAGTCTGGAGTTGGATAAACAAGGGGTGCATTTGTGGCCAAACTGCAGTTCCCACTTTGTCCTGACAGCAGAAGTGGTGCTAGAGAGCAAAACCGAGAAAATTTCTGTGTTTGCTGACAGCGGAGCCGGAGTCAGCATGGTTGATGGTGAGTTTGTGAAAACTCATGTTCTTGCTTGATGTGCTTTAGCTGAACCTATTTCCATCTTTGCCATTGACTCGGTGACACTTGCACAGAAAGCATTTATTCAGATTGTACATAATGTAAAACTGAGGGTGGGGTCAGTTCATTGTGAAATAATCCCTTGCTATGTTCTGGACATTCTTCCCACATCGATTGTCTTGGTGTCTTGGGTATTCCTTGGCTTGTTAAACATAATCCGTTGGTGGATTGGCAAACCAGGGAGATTATTGAATGGGGAAATTACAGCCATGAGAACTGTTTAGAGATTTCCCTTGCTACTGTCTCTATGGAAATATTACTTGCTTTTCTGTCTGGTTTTGAGGACGTTTTTTCTGAGAGTGGGTGTCAGGATTTGCCTCCTCATCATGCTGTCCTATTGACCTGACCCCTGGAGCTAAACTACCAAAGTCCCTACTATATAATCTTTCTGGCCCTGAAAGACAAGCCATGAAGGATTTCATTGCGGAAAGTCTGGAGAAGGGACATATCATACCCTCATCTTCATCCGTGGCGGCAGGGTTCTTCTTTGTGACGAAAAAAGATGGTGGTCTACGTCTCTGTTTAGATTTCCAGGAATTAAATCAAATTACCAACCGTGATCCATATTCACTTCCTCTAATTCCTGATTTGTTCAGCCAGGTTGTAGGAGCTAAGGTATTCTCCAAGCTGAATTTAAGGGGAGCCTACAACCTGTCCAGAGTCTGGTTATGCCTTTTGGTTTGACCAATGCACCTGCAGTATTCCAGCATTTCATAAATTATATTTTCCATCATTTGGTGGGGAGGTTTGTGGTGGTCTATCTGGACGATATTTTGGTTTACTCACCTGATTTTGAGACTCATTGGGGGCATGTTAAGCAGGTGCTCCAGATATTAAGGGATAACAAACTGTATGCCAAACTAGAAAAATGTGTTTTTGCTGTTCAGGAGGTGCAGTTTTTGGGGTACTTGTTGTCATGTTCGTTTTTTCGGATAGATCCAGAGAAGATCTGTGCAGTCCTTGACTGGGAATGTCGCAAGAACCTGAAGGCTTTACAACGTTTTCTGGGCTTTACTGATTTTTACCGGAAATTCATCCAAAATGACTCTGTTATAGTGAAACCTCTTACTGACATGACTAAGAAGGGGTCTGATTCTTCCAAATGGTCGGATGCTTCCCTCCAGGCTTTTTCTTCCTTAAAGAATCATTTTGCCACTGCACCTATACTCAGTCAACCCGATGTTGCTCAACCTTTTATTGTGGAGGTTGATGCGTCTGATGTCGGGGTTGGGGCTTTGTTGTCTCAGGGTTCGCCCCCTGATAAATGGCATCCATGCGCCTTCTTTTCTAAAAAATTATCTTCAGCTTAGAGAAATTATGATGTGGGTGATGATCAACTTTTGGCGATCAAATTGGCATTCGAGGAATGGCGACATTGGTTGGAGGAGGCTATCCATCCTATTACTGTTATTACTGACCATAAGAACCTGTCATATCTCCAGTCAGCTAAACATCTCAACCCTAGGCAAGCCAGATGGTCTCTGTTTTTTACTAGGTTCAATTTTGTTGTCACTTTTCGTCTAGGGGTCAATAATGTCAAAGCTGATGCTTTGTCCCGGAGCTTCCCTGGTGGTGGTGACCATGAGAACCCTGCCCCGATAATACAGAAAGGGGTAGTCATTTCGGCTCTTTATCCTGAACTGGAGGGTGAGGTGTTGGAGGCACAGGGGAATGCCCCTGCCTCCTGCCCTTCAGGAAAGTTATTTGTACCATCTAATTTGCATTGCAAAGTTATTAAGGAACATCATAACTCTGTGCTTGCTGGGCATCAGGGGGTAAGGCAACCGCAGACCTCCTCTCTTGTTGTTTTTGGTGGCCGGAGTTGCATCGAGATGTAATTGAACACGCAGCTGCTTGCAGTATTTGCGCGCGTTCTAATGTTTCGCATACCCGTCCGTCTGGTACTCTTCTTCCGCTAACTATCCCTAGTAGGCCATGGACACAATTGTCCATGGATTTTATTACTAACCTACCGGTTTCTGCAGGCAAAATGGTGGTTTTGGTGGTAGTAGATAGGTTCAGTAAAATGGTTCATTTTGTCGCATTGCCTGCACTTCTAAATGCCAAGACACTTGATCAGGTGTTCATAAATGAGATTGTGAAGCTTCACGAGATTCCCTCTGTTGTGGTGTCAGATTGGGGGACCCAGTTTGTTTCTAAGTTCTTGAAGGCATTCTGTTCTCGACTGGGGGTGCAGCTGTCCTTTTCCTCTGCCTTCCACCCTCAGTCGAATGGACAGACTGAGCGTGTCAATCAGAATTTGGAGACCTACCTCAGATGTTTAGTTTCTGAAAATCAGGAGGATTGGGCATCCTACCTACCGATGGCAGAATTTGCCATTAATAATCATCGTCAAGAATCCACTGGCAGGTCACCGTTCTTTGGTGCATACGGTTATCACCCACAGTTTGGTACCTTTAGTGGAGGAGGAGGTTCAGGAGTTCCAGAGGAGGAACGGTTTGCTTCGTCACTCTCCTTGATATGGCAGGGTGTGCTGAGTAATTTAAAGATCATGGGATACAGGTATAAACGTATGGCTGACATAAAGTCCACAGCATGTTCCATAGGTCCTTACTTAAAAAATATGTGGAACATCTTGAGCCCTCGCCTCTAACACAGCCCCCAGTAATGGTTGATGGTAATCTGGAGATCCAGATTTCGAGGATTGTAGATTCTCATCTCCAACGTCATTCTCTACAATAGTTGGTGCACTGGAAAGGCTATGGTCCAGAGGAGAGGATGTGGATTTCAGCGTCAGAGATGAACGCTCCCAGATTGGTTTGCTCATTTCCCACCTCTTTTCCTGAGAAACCCGGTCCTGAGTGTCCGAAGGCCACTCGTAGAGGAGGGGTACTGTCACTGGTGTGTCAGAAGTGACAGACAGTCGCCCTGCAGTTGGTTGCAGGAGATCGGTACATTTGGCATTACAGACATCTTCCAAGAGGCTGGCTATCTCGAGGATCCAGCGGCTACCTCTCTCTGGTTAATTACCTACCTGGCCTGAGTGTATAAATACCTGGTGTGTCTGAGAGGGAGGTGCCGGCGATATTCATTACTACTTGTGAGGCTTTAGCAAGAGCAGTATTTCATCCTCTCTGGAGCTTGAGGCCGTGTGCTCATTTGGCTGGAGTCTTCTAAAGCTAAGCAATCCCCCCTGTTTGTCCACCCTTGTTGTCTATAGAGTTTAGTGGAGATCGACTAGTGCTCATCTCCTCCTTTCCCTAGCCCTAGCCATGCGCCAGGGAAAGTCAGAGCGAGGCACGCATGCAGGCGATTGGTGAAGAGCAAATATAGGGACGGTGGTTGAGACAGGGTGACACTAGACCAGACTAGGAGGTCTCCACTCCCCCCTTTCCCTAATGTCTGGGCTCCCTTTTTCTCTTCCCTCTGTGTTGCACTAAGTCTTTCCCACAACCTGCGTGACAATGTCACTCGAACAACTGTGATACTGGGCGCATACCCGCGTACCCTATCAAACTCAAATAGCGAGCACTTGTGCTCAAGACTAATGACAACATATTCAATATGATGACCTAATTTTATCAAATTTTGTGTCGTACCTCCCGGTTTAAAATGTTCACTATACCCCTTGATAAAATCCTTGAGGGGTGTAGTTTCCAAAATATGGTCACTTAGGAGGGTTTCCACTGTTTAGGCACATCAAGGGCTCCTCAAATGCGACATAGCGGCTGCTCTCGATTCTAGCAAATTTTGCTTTCAAAAAGTGACACAGTGCTCCTTCCCTTCTGAACCATGTGTCCAAACAGCGGTTTTCCCCCACATATGGGGTATCGGCTTATCCAGGAGAAATTGCACAACAAATGGTATGGTGTAATTTCTCCTGTTACCCTGAAAACGCAAAATTGGGGGCTGAAAAACATTTTTGTGGGAAAAATATGAACATTTTATTTTTATTTCTCAATGTTATAAACTTCTGTGAAGCACCTGGGGATGCTCACAACACAAGGTGCTCACAACACATCTAGATCAGTTCCCTGAGGAGTCTAGTTTCCAAAATGGTGTCACTTGTGGGGGGTTTCCACTGTTTAGGTACATCAGGGGCTCCCCAAACGCGACATGGCATCCGCTAATTATTCAAGCAAATTTTACATTCAAAAAGTCAAATGGAGCTCCTTCCCTTCCGAACCCTGCTGTGCATCCAAACAGTGGTTTTCCTTCACATATGAGGTATCAGCGTGCTCAGGAGAAATTTGCACAACAAATTTTGGGCTCAATTTTTTCCTGTTACCCTTGCGAAAATAAAAAAATTTGGGTCTAAATTTAAATTTTTGTGAAAAAAATTTAAATGTTTATTTTTGTCTTCCACATTACAAAAATTCCTGTGAAGCACCTAAAGGGTTAATAAACATTGTGGATGTGGTTTTGAGCACCTTGAGGGGTTCAGTTTTTAGAATGGTGTCACTTTGGGTATTTTATGTCATTAACACCCCTCAAAGTGACTTCAAATTTGATGTGGTCCCTAAAAAAATGGTTTTGTAAATTTTGTTGGAAAAATGAGAAATCGCTGGTCAACTTTTAACCCTTATAGCTCCCTAATAAAAAAAAATGTTGGTTCCAAAATTGTGCTGATGTAAAGTAGACATGTGGGAAATGTTATTTATTAACTATTTTGTGTGACATATCTCTCTGATTCAAGGGCATAAAAATTCAAAGTTGGAAAATTGCAAAATTTTCACAATTTCTTTCTTTGCCAGAATTGATCAGTCATTATAATCAAAATTCTCAATTCTGAGGTAAAATCTGTATTCAGTGAAGACAGACTTTCTCATTACTGAGATAGGAGGTTGCAGTTTCTATGGATATGATTTTATGTAGACAGGAGGAGGTAGGAAATATAGACAGAGCTCCACCCTCCTCCTCCCTCGTCCTCCTATCTAAATAGAATCTTATCAGTACCAGCTGCCATCTCCTATTTCAGTGATGGAAAAGTCTGTCTTCACTGAATACAGATTTTACCTCAGAATTGAGAATTTTGATTCTGTCAGAGAAAAAAAGCTCATTTTTTTTATAAGATATATAACAAAGTTGCTTATTTTCATGTGTACTATTGATTTATGATATAAAAATTAAAAGGACGGTTACACTTTAACAGAGTTGTACTTAAAAGGAGCTGCATTAAAGTCCAAAGATAAATTCATATGCACCATTGATAAACTTGTGCTGGACTCGACTGGGCCTCTCACCAGGTCCAAAAGCAATATAAAAGTCCAGGAAATGTATAAAAGTCCAGTGCCTCGGTTTTTCTGGACTTTTAAAGACAGCAAATGCCAGGTCCTCCAGTATCAGGATGGCGGCACAAATCAACACCCAATATAAGGCCTAATTTTCTTAATGAAGTTAGAAACCAAAAATGATTTCCTTTTTATTATTGCCGTTTTGCTTAATATTCATGATAATCTCTCTATAACATTTTACTTTTTATTCCAAATTCTTAAGGAGAAACAAAAAAAGAAATCTTTTTTGTAACTGGAGTATCGCAGACATGATAGACCGGCAGTTCGGGTGAGTATGAAAGAGATCACTGCTTCAAATTTGATGACTTTTCCACCCCCAGAGGAATATTTAGTGGAAAATAAATGGACCATTTATCCGGCTGCTGGTTTCTATTGCGAAAGAGCAACTGACCCTGCAAATCAGCATAGAGACGCTGTGAACGATTCTGTTAGCTTTTTAGTGCAACACCCTTCAGCAATTCATTGCAGCCGTGTGAAGGGAGAGTGTTTGACTCTATCAGTAAACAGCGTACAAGAAACGTCTGTTTATCAATGATGACTGTATGATATAAAATGTTTATTCAGAAAGAATGTTGCTTTTTTTCACAGCCAAGCAACATTTGAATCAACACAATTTCTTATGGATGAAGGATTTTACTGCACTTGTACACTGGGATCTCTGATTTACAGGTACAGTGGCTCCATAGTGCCAGAGCTGGTGACTGACTTTCACTGCCTACCATATAATCTTTGATGACAAATCTGTGTTTTACCTTAAATTCGGTTTACAATCAAAGTGCACTTTGAGGTGAAGAGATTCCTGCAGCAATTCTTGATAGAGACCATCTGTTTATAGATAATTTTTTCCTGGCTCCAGGCACTAAGCTTTAAATACTTCTCTGTCTGTACTTGCTATCTAAACCTTTAAACCATAAAGCTCTTTTTGAGCTTAAGAGCAGGTTTTTCTATGTTCTCCTATAAAACATACTCACATATGTACTGTGGGTAATTTTGTGACCTAAATCATTTGGTTTTACTTTCAAAACTCCCAGACAGAATTAACAGTGTTAAGTAAAAACTATAACTTATGATCATACCAGCAGTATTACAACTATTTAAATATACACATATACATTATCTATCTATCTATCTATCTATCTATCTATCTATCTATCTATCTATCTATCTATCTATCTATCTATCTATCTATCTATTTATTATCTATCTATTATCTCTATCTATCTATCTATCTATTATCTATCTCTCTATCTATCTATCTATCTATCTATCTATCTATCTATCTATCTATCTATCTATCGAGTTTAAAAGAGAATGGAACAGCACCAAAAAATGTAAAGTTGGGTGCAAGGCCTCCCGGACAATGATCCCGTTGTCATGCAGATAAATTCAATAAGAAAATCAGGCAGCACTCCAAAAGTGGTGAAAAAATAAGGACTCTATTAGCCATCAGATGTGGCAACGTTTCGGCTGAGAACAGCCTTTTTCAAGCAATGTGCAAAGGCAAATGTGAGGTTTATATAGCAGTGGATTTGCATATTACAATTATTGATCAATCAACAAAGAATGCATAAAATACAGTAATAAGTGAAATAAAATACAATATAAAATTGATAGGTGCATACTATACATGATACAGAGAATGTCTTGGTAATTCATATTAAAAAATCCATCATATCTCCAATAGATAAAGTGCTTGTGCTATAATTAGTGTCATTGACGCACCTGTACATAATTAGAATAGAAGATCGATTCACCCATATATCATATATAATTAGTGAATTTTAAGTTTAGTTAATTTTAATTTAGTACCGCGGGGCTCAAATTAGCTCCGTGCATGCGCAATGATCAGAAGAGGATACAGTCGCCATCTTAGATCAGGAAAAACATACTAGCATTATTACTGTACGAAACAGGGTGGAATGTTATTATATAGGCTACTAGTAAGTATCTCATTTATATAGAGAACGGCTCATTTAAAAAATACGGCCCTACTCGTAATTCATATGTAGTACAAATAGGAGAGTATGGAGTTGGCCAGCTTTGGTGCATATCAATCTCAATTTCCAGGAGCCCAACCTCCATCTTCTGCTTCTCTTATTGAATTTATCTATCTATTTATCTGTCTATCTATCTATCTATCTATCTATCTATCTATCTATCTATCTATCTATCTATCGCCGCTATGAGACCTAAAGTGGATGTAACATTCTTTCCCATGTATTCTTTCTCTGAGTATACAATATGTACTTTATATTTGTTATATACAGGGTGGGCCATTTATATGGATACACCTAAATTAAATGGGAATGGTTTGTGATATCAACTTCCTGTTTGTGGCACATTAGTATATGGGAGGGGGAAAACTTTTCCAGATGGGTGGTGACCACGGTGGCCATTTTGAAGTTGGCCATTTTGGATCCAACTTTATTTTTTTGAAAGGGAAGAGGTCATGTGACACATCAATCTTATTGAGAAAGAAAAACAATGGTGTGCTTGGTTTTAACGTAACTTTATTCTTTCATGAGTTTTTTACAAGTTTATGACCACTTATAAAATGTGTTCAAAGTGCTGCCCATTGTGTTGGATTGTCAATGCTACCCTCTTCTCCCTCCCTTGACACACTGATACTGCACATCTCGTATGTTCACAGCATAGACAATTGCCTTCAGATGACCCCAAAGATAAAAGTCTATGGGGGTCAGATCAGGAGACCTTGGTGGGCATTCAACTGGCACACGATGACCAATCCACTTTCCAGGATACTGTTCATGTAGGAATGCTTGGACCTGACACCCATAATGTGGTTGTGCACCATCTTGATGGAAAAACTCAGGGAACGTGCCATCTTCAGTGCATAAAGAGGGCAACACATAGTCATGTAGCAATTTCAGATATCCAGTGGCATTGAGGTTTCCACTGATGAAGAATGGCCCCAATATCTTTGTACCCCATATACCACACCATACCATCATGATACGAGATGTGCAGCATCTGAAACAACGGATACTGGAAGCCTGTGCTAGCATTTCTTCTGCGGTGTTGCTATCAGTGTGTCAAGAGTGGGAGAAAAGGGTTGCATTGACAATCCAACACAATGGGCAGCACTTTGAACACATTTTATAAGTGGTCATAAATTTTTAAAAATACTCATGAAAGAATAAAGTTGCGTTAAAACCAAGCACAACATTGTTTTTCTTATGAAATTCTCAATAAGTTTGATGTGTCACATGACCCTCTTCCCATTGAAAAAGATAAAGTTGGATCCAAAATGGCTGACTTCAAAATGGCTTCCGTGGTCACCACCCATCTGGAAAAGTTTTTCCCCTCCCATATACTAATCTGGCACAAACAGGAAGTTGATATCACCAACCATTCCCATTTAATTTTGGTGTATCCATATAAATGACCCACCCTGTATACGTGTATTTATATATAAATATATATATATATATATATATATGCATATATATTTCTACACAAATATATATACACACTCAGAGACAGCATATATTGGAGAGAATGCTACACCCATCTTAGGACTCTCAGCAGTTATAGTATCCCCATAAATGTAAAGTGAACATTTCACCAGGTTTTACCCGAATACACACTTCCCACCAAGGTATGTGATATGAATAGCCCTTTGTAAGCTCAAATTTATTCTAAATAATGCAAATACAAATGGTATGGCTTCTCATTCTTAAGCCCCCGTCACACTAAGCGAGATCACTAGCGAGATCGCTGCTGAGTCACAAGTTTTGTGATGCAACAGCGACCTCAGCAGCGATCTCACTACGTTTGACACGTAGCAGCCACCAGGCCCCTGCTGTGAGATCGCTGGTCGTGTCAAAATGGCCTGGACCATTTTTTGATCATTGAGGTCCCGCTTGGTAGCATGCATCGTGTGTTTGACACCTTACCAACGACCTCGTTGGCCACTCAGAACTGAGACACATAGGCGTGCATTTGTGTTGCATCGTTATACAGGTCGCTATGTAACGCCTCTACTCAGAAAGCCCGTGTTTTACCCTGGGTGTTGGAGGGGGACTCGGTGTCGGGCCCTGGGTTGAAGAGATGGGATGCAGCCGTGGCCCGGGCCCGACCCGTGCTCAGGGCCGTCACATTAGAAAGAGATGGTGTGGGCTATTCCGGGTTGAATGGCTGATTAACGACTACGCCACCTGTGGTGTCTGGTGAAGGGCCACCAGCGGCGCTACAGTCCGCTGAGGCCTGGTGTCATGGCGGCTAAAGTTCTCACTGCTCCTAACAGGCGGAGCAAGGCCCCAGGGCAGGCAGGACAGGATGAAGGGGGGTAGCAGTAGCGCGGGAGAGTACGGGCACCGCGTCGCTTGGTATGGCGCGTAATGAACAGTCCAGAGGCCATAGGGGTGAACTTCCAAAGCTTTACTCACTCAGAGATGTTAGCGGGAAGGCGACTCCCTGCTCCTCGCGGAGTCCTGCGGCCACTAGGGACGGGGGTCCGACTACCTCCGAGGAAGTCCAGTGTTTGGTAGCGACTCTGCACCAGAGTGTTCCGGCACTACAGACTTCACCCTTTCCCGTCTGTGCGTGTGTAGATAGGCCGGGTCTCCCTCTGAGCTCCTCTCAGGTGTAGGGGTCGGGTGGCAATTCCTCTCCATCCGACGCCCGGTGGGATCCTCAGGGCCTAACCGGGCTTTCCCGTCCTGGACATAGAGTACGAGGTCGGGTGTCGGGGGCCGGTACCCCTCTTGCAGCTGGAATCCCTCTGAATAGATCAGGTAGGCGAGGACAGGTGGCGTGCTCCGCTCCGTCTGCATCCTCCCCGGGACCCATTTGCTAGGGAGCCACACTCTAAAGCTCCCGGGCCTTCTTGATCCTGGTCCTCGGCCGGGTTGAGACATTCCTTGTCTGCAACCTACCTCTCGTCCCAAAGATCGGGGTACAAGGGCTGTGTCCCATGCCGGTGCAGGCCCACACAGGATCTGCGCTCCCGGAGGGAAGTCACATTACACACAGTATTTTGACAGCATAGTCACAGCCGACAGACTAGCAAAGGCTACACAAAAGACGGACCGAACCAAGATCAAAGATGGCATTCTATTAAATATGAAATCTAAAGTGTCACTATCTAGTTGTTCCTCCACCCACACCCACTAACTGGTTCCTACCACTTTGTGCTCCCCAGTCTCCCTGTAACCAGGGGAGCAGCACCTAGTGCACACTAGCTCCCTCTGGTGGGAATGTGGTGTTGGATGCAAAAGGCTAGGTCACTACCATCACACTGGCCTTACCTCAGAGGAGGAACACCACACTCCATTGGAGAAATGCAGCATTCCTGTGGTGGTCGAACCCTCAGGGGCGCCACAGCTACGGGTCGCCATATCATTGCTGCGTCGTTGGGAAGATCTGACTGTTTGACATCTCACCAGCGACCACATAGCGATGCAGCAACGATCCCTGCCAGGTCGTATCGTTGTCAGGATCACTGTAGTGTCGCTATGTGTGACGGTACCTTTAGTCAAGGCCCTTTAAAGAGTCATTATTAACATTTAGCTTACTTCCAATAGGTGGCACTAGAGTTTCTGTCCTCGTTCCCTCTCAAGAGGCTATTTGCAGGATTGATGTGGATGACACTTGAAATATCATCCACAGGTGGCTCAAGCAGTGAAGTGTACAGTCAATTTTTCTTTTTATACTTAGGGGAATTTTTATTGTTCTTCACATGCTGTGTACAACTTTTGCATCAGTGTTTACAGCTGAACTAGAGAAGACGCAGAAGGAGAGTGACCAAGGGTATTAAGAAATTGGATGGATTGCAATACGAAGACATATTATGAAACTTAGGGTCATTCAGTTAGGAAAATGATGGCTTATGGGTTACCTAATAACAATATATAAAAATGTATAAATGGAAGGTACACAGATCTTTTCAATGGTATTTTTACACCTGAGCCTGTCCATCACACGGGGACATCTTCTACATCTCAAGAACAGAAGGGTCATCATCACAGACAGTGATTAATTACTGTGCGAATGTAAGGTGCCATAGAGCGGTAGTCGTGGTTGAGCTGCTGCTCCATGTCGCTGGACACTTTAAAAGAAAGTTGTGTCCCAGACTCAGTGTCCTGTCATGTGTGGGGTGCCTCACACTCACTTGCAGGCTGCAGGCCTCAGCCGTCTCCACGTCTTTGGTTACAGGAGCCTCCGCACACAGATCAGAGGACACCCAGTTAGTTTTAACACACAGTTTACCTTACAGTTCAAGTTCATTAATCAGATTGTAACACACAGTATTGGGTACAGCACACTCTGTTTCTTATTTCCGTAATACAGAACATTTTCAGCTTTTCTTTCCACTTTACCTGGACTATCCCTACGTTTACTGTTACTGTTCCTGTCAGCCCTAGGGATTCCCAGTTCAGTTCCGCAGTATTACCAAGATCCATTACCTTTCTCACACTCGGGTCCACGTCCATCTTCTGCTGTACGGAAGGGGCTCAGGTACTCTCCATAGCACCTGTATCGAGCCTTGAGCTCCGAACATTGCAGGAATGTCCACAGGGAATTTTGTAATGCCTCATACCATCCAGAACAATATGTAGTCCTCTTGCTATCAGCCCACTACACCTTGAACTTGACCTTGTCACACTACCCAAGGAACTCCTCACAAAACAGGAAGCAGTTCCTTTTTTACTCTAATTACACCCTCCCATGTGGGCTAAGCCGAAACATTAACTCTATCTTGTACTAATGTCCTAACTTACCTACAGTCACTATCTATAATAATAATAATAATTTTTATTTATATAGCGCCAACATATTCCGCAGCACTTTACAATTGAGACAATTATACAATACAATACAATTCGATCTATCGTTATCCTAAGCACTAAGCTTTGTCTTATCCTGTGCTTACCCTACACTATGCATTACTTATATATTACACATTACCATAGTACAGGACAATTCACATTGAATCACTTACTATGCAATATACACCAAAAAAATGCAGGACATAGTTCACACTTCACATAACACAATATATGTAAAAGACGCATGACATTATACACATGACGTGATTATTGTCTTCAGGGGCAGGAACACGACAGTACAGTCCACACCCTTACAAGAGCAGTGAGATTATAGAACTGTCTGCCACATGCTGTGATGATTGATTCATTAAACAAGTTGAAAAAAGTGCCTGGTTGCCTCTCTTGAAAAATATAATATTGGAAGATTTGATTCCTAGATTTCTGGAGATAGGTCATTGATCTATTGATTTATACTGAATGACCTATTTAAAGTCAGGAAGGAATTTTTTCCTTAATACGGGGCAGTTAGCAACTGCCTAAAATAGTTTTTTGCCTTCCTCAGGATTATCACGTTAGAATTATAGGTTACACCTTTATTTAATCTTATCAACTTTGATATTATGTGATTGTCCCCTTCTAACTTCCTGGGTCATTTCCTTTTTCACTGGTAGGGGCTGGCACTTAATAATGATTTCTCTAACCATAAAAAGAAAATCTCATGGTGCAAAAGTGTTTTAATATAATATATTCTGATTGTAAGGGTTTGCAAACCTTTACTCCCCACCTCTAAAGGAAATACATTGGCATGTAGGCCTTGAAAATATAAGGTTATGGCTACCTCCATAGATTGCTCCAGGTTCTGGTTGATCATTTTTCATACATATAAAATATTAATCATTTTTTTGCATGGTCCTAAAATCCTATTGTATATTTTGTAATGAGGCTGGAAGTGCATTGGGTGTAGACAGGTAAATAGCAAGTGCATCAGTCATCTTCATTACTTGACACCTGGCACCACCATCTTCTCCTTGATTGACAGCTCTGCCCTCTGCTGTATTACATGTTTGGCCAAGGGAGAGCAGAGCTGTCAATCAAGGAATAGAGGCCGGCCAATCGCAGGAAATAATTATGAAGGCTAATGAATGTGTTATTCAGTCCAAACAGCATTTCTCAGCCCTGAAGCAACACTTTGGGGCCATATAGACATCTATTATCTTGTATTTAAAAGATGTGCATGGCCATGTATTTTGTTTAGATGTAAAAAATAATGAGACCAGTAGACTATCCTATGTCATAATGATAAATAAAGGAAGAACCTCTTTTCTGATTTTCAATAAGTGATTTATAGCCTTCTTTGTATCAATGTTGATACATAGATAGCTGCCAATCAACAGTTAGGACCACCCAGTGGACTTCTAAGCCCAGAAATAGCAGTCATCTGGGTCTTAGAAAGACAATAGCATTCCAGCAACATATGGATTTAAGATAATTCTTTATCAACATGTAGGTATCTCCCCATTGAATTTTCATGGGAAAAGAGGTTGCTGTAAATTTGGGTTCATTAGGCACCATTCTCCAAATAGTTGAATGTCTTAAAGGGATAAATGCCAGAAATCTTTGAGATGGGAATTGTTATGTTTAAATGAGTAGTCTCCTTTCAGGAAATCTTCATCTTTGTATAAAAAAAACAAACAGTGCTGTACTCACCGGCCAATAAAGGCTGCCAATACAATTAAGATAGCTGTAAGCCAAATGTTCATTAGGCAGTGACAACTATCACCAACCCACCCATATTTGCTGATTAATTGGGGATGGGGGGGTCATTGAACACTAGAAATGTTATTTTATTCTTAACAACCAAATTCCTCTAAATTGCAATATGATCACAAAGGTAATGATTCAGGGATGTGCAGGAGAAAAATGCACCTAATTATTAAAGGAAATTTGTCACATGAAAAATTGCTATTAACCTGTAGATATAGGGTTAATCTGCAGGTTAATAGCGTTGTGAGCCTTCCCGACTCTATCACTTAGCCCCTCGCTACTGGGAGGAAATGAACTTTATTCTTCCCGTTAACGTTCGGGTTTCAGCCACAGGGACGGAGCTGGTTCCCTTTCAGAGGCACACACCACATAATAATTTAGAAGTGTGTTATCACTGGTGTGTGCCTTTGTGCGCCTCTCCAAAAATGTTACATAGTCAGGGTCTCAAGTATATTTCTGACGTAAGTTATTATTATTATACTTTGCTTATGCAGTACCATCATTTTCTGCAGCACTTTACAGACATTATCATCTCTTTGGGGCTCACAACCCAAATTCAGTATGTCTTTGGAGGACAGAAAGAAACCGGAGAACCCGGAGGAAACTCACATAAACATGGGAAGAACATGCAAACTCCCTGCAGATGTTGTCCTTGGTTGGATTTGGACCCAGAACCCTAGTGCTGCAAAGCAACAGAGCCAACCACTTAGCCACCGTGCTGCCATTAAAGAAAATAGTGTAATTTTTGAAGCATAACTTTTTTTGTTGGGCGGGCTTCACCATGCCCCGTCTTTCCAACAATCCACCCACTTGGCAGATGAAAATGCCAAAAGTCACAAAATTTTTGTGAAAATTTGAGTTGCACTAAAGTTTTGTGACTTTTCAAAGTGTTTTTATGAGCCAAAATGCACCAATAAAAATTGGACTCATTTATAAAATTTTTAATGGCGTCAGACCTCCGGTCAATTGGAAACCGTTTAAAAGCTAGAAACTTGACGATTTGCAAAATGTATACAGAAGTACGGTTGTCTCATAACCCTTCAAACTGCCAGCAGTGAGTTGATTTTGCCACACATTTCACCTGCCCAATAAAATTTTGTAGTGCCCAATAACCATAAGTGAGTATGCCCTGTGGCTTATACATGGATCATTTGCAGACTTTGGTCCATCAGTCACATCATTAGTCCTTGGTTGCAGGACCAGCAAACCTCCTCCTACTTGCAAGCATGCCAGGTGCCTATTCTGATCAGTAAGCCTGACACAACGTCATAGATTTGATGTGATTCATCCATGACTTTACGCTGGTACTACTAATCAGAAGAGGCACAAGGATTGCTCTGAGGTAGGGTTCGCTCACATTCAATCCGATGTTCATCTCGAAAAGTTGGACAAGTGTCATGCATATGTCATTCTGTAAATCATGCGACTGCAATGCGAGTGTGCATTTTTTTTCTTGCCTATTATCCATATGGCATCCATATGACATGTGTATGCAAGCCGTAACATTATCTTTTACATACTACAATACACTATGAGTATTATACTATATGTTACTGTTGTTACCGCTCTTCAGAGCCATTGGGTCTCGTTGAGTGCAGTGTGAGCTGGGAGTGGCTGCTGCTAAAACCTATGGATTCTCAGAACGAGGCTCCAAAGCCATGGTATGATGGGTTCGAGGAATGTCGTGGGAAGTGCTGGACTACGTCGTAAGTGCGTGGGACCTTTTTTATAATAAATTGGTGAACAGGAGAAGTGTCTTGTTTTTATTTCTCTCTTTTTATGGTTTTCAGGTTTCCATTTCTTGGACTACTTCAAATTCCTTGGACTATGTTGGTCCTGCCTGGGTTTGTTTTATTTTTTAATAAATTGGTGTACCAGTGAAAGTATCGAGGAGTGTTTTTTTAAATAAAGTATTTTTGTGTTTGTTTTGTACTTTTTATTAGTGTTGAGCCACCCCCGTTGTGTTCGAGTTCGGTTCGGTTCGTCGAACACCCGTGTGTTCGCCGAACTGTTCGTCGAACTGTTCGTCGAACACCTTCGAACACCGTTAAAACCAATGGCAGGCAAACAAAAACACATAGAAACACATAGAAAACACCTTTAAAGGTGTCCAAAAGCTGACAAACTGCTCAGAAGACACAACTAACACATGGAAAAGTGACAAATACATATAGTCATGCGAAAAGAAAAGAGGTGGAGGAGTAAAAGGAGGGGGAGACACAGATATAGGCATGTCATGCCCTTCTAAAATCCAAAAAGTGAGAAGCCAACACGTTCAGTCCGCTCCTGCCCGTGCCACCTCCGTGTCGCTGGGTTTGTGCCAGAGCCGCGGTGAACCCTGACGGCCAGCCCCCCTCTCCCAATACTGGTGCCTGTCCGCTGGTGGGTCGAGCGAGCCCCCCCTGTGGTGGAGGCAGCTCTAAGCTTTTTAATTTAAATTGTCTCTCTAATTTGAATGAATACACTTTAAATCCATTTACAAGGATCTATTGGAGGGCAGGTCTCATGCCAGCAGCCGCGTAATTCCAGCTCCAGTAGCGTCCACTAAAGCTGCTGCAGTTAAAAAGCTTTTATAAGGATCAAGCTCGGCTGTCCACCGCAAGGCATCCTACTGCCAGTCCCAGCCCCTATGCCTTGGGGTGCCTCCTGATGCTCTTCACTGAGTATCCCGTGGTCCCGAAGCATTTCCTTTGAAAAATTAAGTGTCCAAACTACAGGTGGTGTAGCTTGCTTAACAGCCGGGATAATCCGCTGACTAGCAGACACTGCTACTAGGCACAAAGTATTTCCTGGGCTAGATGCAGTTAAAAATTTGTAATTAGATACTCTCGTTGGATGCTGAGAAAGCATTCCATAGAGTCTCCTGGCACGCCATATATGATTCTCTTAAAAAGCTTGGGGTAGGGGTCTAGGGGACCCTTTTATAGCCAAAATCACGGCCCTGTATCACAATACGTCACCTAGGCTGAAGATAAATGGAACTGTAGCACCCTGAGGGCTCGGTTGCTACAGAGGTATTGCACCTCACCCAGAGGTGTGATATCTCACTCTCAGGTAAGGATGGAGTGTGGATCAGGACCCGACACCTGCATGCATTACACCACATTGCCGTGGGGCAGGGCGACCAATATGCCTCTGAGATGGGCACGACAGTCCCTGTCCCTGGCTGGAGTGGGGGGAGGGAACACTGAGGAAGGGGAACCCTGTAGTGCAGGAGCAGGGAGGAAGCAGTTCCTGGGTGCATTGAGAAGGGAGTATAAAAGGTGGGCACCATCTTAGTTCAGTGCAGAGAAGTCTGAGCAGAAGTGGCAGGGAGCAGGGGCTCTGCATGAGCTCTGCTCCGGAGGCGGGCCTAGTAACAGAGGCCCAGGCCTGGAAGAGGGAGAAGGAAGGAAGAGGAGCGGAGAAGGCTCCAGGAACGAGGAATGAAGGGATCCCAGGGGTGCGGACGGGCGAGTCGCCACCGAACGCCCGAATTTACCTGCGTGGAGGGGTCAGGCCAAAGGGGGAGACCGGTCCCCGAAACTAGTGGAGGCAGGAAACGACCCTCAGCCAGAAACCGGAGGCTGTGACATTTTATGTGGCGCAGCCCCTCGCTACACCCGCTAGGAAGGCACCACATAGGGTCAGGGAAACTGGCGCCAAGTTTACCAAGAGGAGGCCTGAGGCAGCCGGACAGAAGGGTTGGTAAGAAAGGCCAGACAAAGGACACACAAAGGGGGTCCTGTGAAGCACTCCAAAGTTATCTGGGAGTTGTCTGAGCCCCTCACCTGGTGAGCACAGTACGACGTGGGCAGCCGTTACCTGCAGACGTGGTCTGGATAATAAGAACTGTCAGTAAAGGCCCTGGACTGCATCACTGACTCCGTGTCGTTACTGCTGCTGCCCTGCACCATCACCCCCATCCTCCGCATACACTGCCCTGAGGCTATACTCCTCCCGTGGGGAGTTATGCTACGCTCTGCTGCACCCACAACACCAGCCTCAGCGGTCTGCCCTGGTCCGCCACTGGTTTGACCACCCTGAGCCACGGAACCGGGTCGCCGCCACGAAGACTACAACCACCAGCATCCACCAAAAAGGGTCCGGCTCCGGGTGTCCCAAGGCCCAGGGGGTGCATCAGAACATTTTCATCACCTTTCACAATCACCAATGGGACAAGGCAGGGATGTCCTCTGTCCCCTCTCTTATACATCCTAGTGACGGAGCACCTGCTCTCATCAATTCGCCATAACCCAAATATTAGGTGGATTGAGGTGGGAAGCACCGAGTACAAGTGCTCTCTATTTGCTGATGATGTCCTAGTATATATCACTCAATCACATATATCCATCCATGCTGTTATGGCTGAAATAGATCACTTTGTTACATGGTCAAATTTTAAAATCAATGCAGCGAAGTCTGAGGCCCTCGATGTCTCCCTCCCCAAATCCATATAGGATTCCATCCAGTCCAACTTTCCCTTTGCCTGGCCCTCACAGGGTATCAAATACTTAGGAATTCCTATTCATAGAGACCTCTCCCATCTATGTTATCTTAATTTTGGGCCCTTTATTAAACAACTCCATACAGACCACGGTTGGCAAGTTAGAACTGTAAGATTCACTACGTGAACCACTGGTGTTTTGTGGAAAAGCACATGTACACTGTGTTCCAAATTATTATGCAAAAAGTGTTTAGGAGTGATAAGGGAAGAATTTGTTTGTTTGTCAGTTAAACTCATTGATGGTGATGTGTGTCAGGGCTCTTTATATCACTGTAAGCAATTGCAGACACCTGTGCTAATTAGTTTGGCAGGTGTGTCCAATGAAAGGCAAGACTACTTAAGAAGGCTGTCTCACATTATTAAGCAGCCTACATTTTCTGCCAAAATGGGAAAGAAAAAGGATGTGTCGGCTGCTGAGAAGCAACAAATTGTGGAGTGTTTAGGTCAAGGCATGACTACAATCAACATTGTGCGATGATCAGGATGAAGTGTCTTGGCAATCAAGAAGTATGCAGCTGATTCACAGTACATACGTGTGCGTGCTGATAAGGGCAAATTGAGGACTCTTTCCTACAGGCAATTACGTCAGGTTAAAAGAGCAGCGGCAAAAAAGCCTTGTCATAGCAGCAGACAAGTTTTTGAAGCTGCTGGTGCCTTCAACGTCACCCGAACAACAAGATGCAGGGTCCTTCAGAGGTTTGCAGCTGTGCATACGCCATCCTGTCAACCTCCTCTATCCACTTCACACAAGCAGAAACGGCTCCAGTGGGCCAAACATTACATGAAGACTGATTTCAAAACTGTTTTGTTCACGGATGAGTGCCGTGCAGCGCTCGATGGTCCAGATGGATGGAGTGGAGGATGGCTGGTTGATGGACACCCCACGCAAACACGGCTACAGCGCCAACAAGGAGGAGGTGGAGTAATGTTTTGGGCTGGAATCATGGGGAGAGAGATTGTCGGCCCCTTTAGGATCCCTGAAGGCGCTAAAGATGAGCTCCATAATGTATGTGGATTTTCTCAAACAGCACTTCCTGCCATGGTTCAAGAAGAAGAACCGTGTATTTCACAGCAAGATCATTTTTTTGCATGATAATGCACCATCTCATGCTGCACATAAAACATCTGCATCTCTGGCTGATATGGGCATAAAAGGGGACAAACTTATGGTGTGACCCCCATGCTCCCCTGACCTCTACCCCATTCAGAACCTCTGGAGCATCATCAAAAGGAGTGTCTATGATGGCGGGAGGCAGTTCACATCTAAGCAACAGCTCTGGGAGGGTATTCTGTCCTCATGCAAAACAATTGAAGCAGAAACCATCCAAAACCTGACAAATTCAATGGACGAGAGAGTTCAGAAGCTCCTTTCGAACAAGGGGTCCTATGTGAAAATGTAACATCACCTAGAATAAAGTTTTGAGTTGAAAACTGTTTGATTTCAGTTTCTAATAACCTGCTAATGCTTATAATTTCAAAAATGACCATTTTTTTGGTCTTTATTAAAATGAAAAGGTTGATCGAAAAGTTTGGGGGATCTAAGAGTGTGGCAACCCAGTAGTCATGATTACTTCGAATTCTGACAATATGAGGGTCATGTTGCAGGTAGTGCAGCAAGAAGGCACTTATGTGTCTTGCGCATCTCGGAGCCCCAAAATTATTTTCCGGGCTAGATGCAGCTAAAAATTATTATTCATTTTAAATCTGGTGGAGCTTAGTATAGATGGCCTAATAGGATCAGTGCTGCACACTGCTACAAAGCCCAAATTATTTTCCAGTCAAGATACAGATAAACATGATTATTAATTTTAAATCTGGTGGAGCTTATTATAGATGGCCTAATAGAATCAGTGCTGCACACTGCTACAAAGCCCAAATTATTTTCCAGCCAAGATACAGATAAACATGATTAGTAATTTGAAAGCTTAAAACGGTTGATAGGGTGATTTTAACCAATCATCAAGCTTTTACTCTCCCCAGGATGACACAGGGGTAGAAAAGTCGTTTCGGATCCATGATTTGTTCATCTTTATGAACGTGAGTCTGTCTACATTATCAGTGGAGAGCCGCGTGCGCTTATCTGTCAGCACACCACCAGCAACGCTGAACACACGTTCAGACAGAACGCTGGCTGCAGGGCATGACAAGATCTCCAAGGCGTAAGTGGCTAGCTCCGGCCATTTATCCAGATTGGAAGCCCAAAAAGAGCAAGGGTCCAGTGACACAGTCATGGCTTCAATGTTTACTTGGAGATACTCCTGTACCATCGTCTCTAGGCGTTGACTATGTGTCAGACTTCTTGTCTCCTGTGGCCTTGCAAAGGATGGGCTAAAAAAGTGGTGAAATGATTCCGCAAAATTGATGTTACCAGCAGATACTGTGGTTCTGTTACGGTTTGAGTGCTGAACACTTGACGGTCCCACGGTTGGCAAGTTGGAACTGTGAGATTCACTACGTGCACCACTGGTGTTTTGTGGAAAAGCACATGTAAGATTCTGCAACAGTCTCTGCTGATACTCCTACATGCGTGCATCCCTTTCTATGGCAGGAATAATTTCTGCAAATTTACTTTTGTACCGGGGATCTAACAGTGTGGCAACCCAGTAGTCAGGATTATTTCTAATTCTCACAATTCGAGGGTCATGTTGCAGGTAGTGCAGCAAGAAGGCACTCATGTGTGTTGCGCATCCAGGAGCACCAAGTCCCTGTTGTGTTGGTGGTGAGGTAACAATCATGCTTCCTTCCTCTGTCCTCTCCCCCCAACCTCGCACAACAGAAATGTGATCAAGGTCTCCCTCATCTGATGAGTCTTCCATCAGTTAGTCCTCCACTTCTTCCTGGCTCCTGCACCTTCCTCACTAGTTTGGCTGCTACCATGCGCCCTGGTAAAACCATCTCCCCCACCCTCACATGCCTGCCGCCTTGGTGCTGCCGACCGTCTGGACCTTGCAGATGTTAGCCCTTCCGCATACAACTCCTCCTCCTCTACTTCCTCCACCTCCTCTTGTGCCACCACCTGACTCCGAATTATGTTTAACATGTGCTCCAGCATGTAAATCACCGGAATAGTCATGCTGATAATGGCATCGTCAGCACTAAACATCTTCGTCGCCATTTCAAAACTGTGCAGAAGGGTGCATAGGTCCCTGATCTGAGACCACTCCTCCAGCGTGATTTGCCCCACCTCTGGATCTCGTTGGCCCAGGCTATACGTCAGAACGTATTGCACCAGGGCTTGTCGGTGCTGCCACGGTCGCTGCAACATGTGCAGAGTTGAATTCCACCGGGTAGGCACATCGCATTTTAGCCGGTGAAGTGGCAGGCCGAACGACTTCTGTAGAGATGTAAGTCGCTGAGCTGCGGGATGCGAACGGCGGAAGTGAGCACACAGCGACCGTGCCCTCTGCAGAAGGCCATCTAGTCTGGGATAGTGGGCTAAAAATTGCTGGACAACCAGGTTCAACACGTGAGCCATACAAGGCACGTGTGTGACATTGCCCCGGCGAAGGGCCGCACCCAGGTTTGCAGCATTGTCGCACACGGCCTTCCCTGGTTTCAGGTCCAGTGGAGACAACCATTCATGAAATTGGTTCTCCAGAGCTGACCACAACTCCTCAGCTGTGTGACTCACATTTCCCAGACATTTCAAAGTAAAAACCGCCTGATGACGTTGAGCCCTACTGCCAGCATAGTAAGGAGGTGTGCAGGATCCCTTCTGCGCAGTTAGAAAGCTTGTGGCATGACCAGACAGGCTTTGGGTGCAGGTGGAAGACCGAGAGGAGGTTGAGGAGGCAGAAGCAGTGGAGGAACTTTGACATAAAGAGGATTGACGCACAACTCGTGGGGACGGCAAGACTTGGACAGCAGCCCCTTGTCCTGCTGTCACCATAGTTACCCAGTGCCCAGTCAGCGACATGTAACGCCCCTGTCCATGCCTACTCGTCCAAGTGTCTGTGGTGAAATGCACCCTGTCACACACAGAGTTTCTCAAAGAAGCGGTGATGTTGTGTGCGACATGCTGGTGGAGCGCAGGCACACCTTTCTTTGAGAAGTAGTGCCGACTGGGCATCTGGTACTGGGGCACTGCGACGGACATAAGGTCTCGAAAATCCTCTGTGTCCACCAGGCGGAAAGGCAGCATTTCTGTAGCCAAGAGCTTGCAGATGGTGAAATTCAACCTCTTAGCTTTCTCATGGCTAGGAGGAAATGGTCTTTTACTTGTCCACATCTGAGGGACCGAGGGCTGGCTATTGTGCTTAGACGGGGTTGATAAGGGTGTCCCCGGCAAACTGCCGGTCTGTAAGGAAGATGCAGGCGGACATGTTAGGTTGCCTTGATCCAAAGGTGGTGCTATCGATGTCGGACAGCACTCAACACCAGCTGGTGTTACCACCTCCAAAGAAAATGATGACCTGCCAATCACGCTGGCTGTTGCGGGTAAAGAGGTGGCAGGTCTGCGCCCCAAAACAAGTGTGACTGCTGTCCCCCCAGTCACAGAGGTTGAAGAGGCCGCGGATGCACAAGATATGGCGGACGGTGGTTGGCCCGGCCGGCTAGGCCGCATTGTAGCACCCTGAGCTTCCCACTGCAACTTATGCTTCATGTCCATGTGCCGGTTCATGCATGAAGTACTCAAACTATGTATTTTTTGGCCTCTACTTAGCTTTTGCTGACAAATGTTAAAGATAACACGAGTTGGGTCATCTTTATCGATCTGAAAAAATGCCCAGGCTATGCAAGGCTTAGCACCCATGCGACCTGAAGAGCCACCATGACTTGTGGTGAGAGGCAGAGTTGTGTTTGAGGATGCAGTTGTTGACGTGCTTCCAGTACTACGTCTCTGTCCAGGAAGGCGCAACCTGACCTCGTCGTCACTAGCATCTTCCTCCACCTCCTCTGCTGACCTCATCTCTTGGCTGACTGTGGGTTGACAGTAAGTGGGATCTCCAACCTCATCATCATCACCCTGTGCGTTATCACACCCATCGTCCTCAGAGCCAACCTGTTCCTGCCCTGACAAAAAACTAAAGTTGTCGCTCCAATCAGGTATTTGAGTCTCATCATCGTCTTCCTCATTGTCTCCACCAACAGGAGTTACAGTTTGGGAATGAGGGTCTACATTATGGTCAGAACCTTCTGCGTCTGGTCCTGGATCCGACTCATAAAGATTCTAGGCATCAGTGCAGATCATTTCCTCGTCTGGATTCACAGAAGCGCTGGAGTCAACCTCTGATTCCCACGCTATAGTATGAGTAAACAGCTCTGCAGACTCAACCATCTGTTCTACCTCATACTCAGATGGGCAGATGGAGATTTGGGAGCTGTGAGGAAGCAAGTGCGATTGAGGTGACACTGGAGTATTTGTGATGTTGAAGTTGATGTGGAGGAGAGCCCACTTAAAGGAGCACTTGATATCCGTTGAAGCACCTGCTGTTTTTGTGCCTCATCTGGAATTTGTAGCAATTGGCGTGGCCGTAAGAAAGGGATCTTATCACATTGTCCGCTAAAAGAAGTAGACATTTTAGTTTGGCTGGAAGATGGTCTTTCTTCTGCAGATGTTACTGTTGCTTTAACACCTACCCCACGGACACAACCTTTTTTCCCCTTCCCAACACGCCTATTCCCCTTTCCACCAGCAGCACTCCTTTTTCCACTCATTTTGGTGGTTAACTAATTCACAACTCTGGAGTTGTTTGCAAAAACAAACAATGGATGGGAACCGAGCAGAGCTGAGTGGCCAAACTGTGGTATTAGGCCAAAACTATTGGCTGGGTTAGATGCAGAAAAAAATTATATTCGATTTGCAACCTGATGGAGGTCAGTATAGATGGACTAATAGAACAAGTCCCACACACAGCTAGAAGCCCAATATTTTTTCAGAGGTAGATGCAGAAAAAAAATATATTCAGTTTGCAACCTGATGGAGGTCAGTATAGATGGACTAATAGAGAAAGTCCCACACACTGCTAGAAGGCCAAATATTTTTTCAGAGCTAGATGCAGGCAAAAAATTATTTTTAATTTGCAACCTGATGGAGGTCAGTATAGATGGACTAATAGAGAAAGTCCCACACACTGCTAGAAGGCCAAATATTTTTTCAGAGCTAGATGCAGATAAAAATTATTTTTAATTTGCAGCCTGATGGAGGTCAGTATAGATGGACTAATAGAGAAAGTCCCACACACTGCTAGAAGGCCAAATATTTTTTCAGAGCTAGATGCAGACAAAAAATTATTTTGAATTTGCAACCTGATGGAGGTCAGTATAGATGGACTAATAGAGAAAGTCCCACACACTGCTAGAAGGCCAAATATTTTTTCAGAGCTAAATGCAGACAAAAAATTATTTTTAATTTGCAACCTGATGGAGGTCAGTATAGATGGACTAATAGAGAAAGTCCCACACACTGCTCGAAGGCCAAATATTTTTTCAGAGCTAGATGCAGATAAAAATTATTTTTAATTTGCAACCTGATGGAGGTCAGTATAGATGGACTAATAGAGAAAGTCCCACACACTGCTAGAAGGCCAAATATTTTTTCAGAGCTAGATGCAGAAAAAAATTATATTCAGTTTGCAACCTGATGGAGGTCAGTATAGATGGACTAATAGAACAAGTCCCACACACAGCTAGAAGGCCAAATATTTTTTCAGAGGTAGATGCAGATAAAAATTATTTTTCATTTGCAGCCTGATGGAGGTCAGTATAGATGGACTAATAGAGAAAGTCCCACACACTGCTAGAAGGCCAAATATTTTTTCAGAGCTAGATGCAGACAAAAAATTATTTTGAATTTGCAACCTGATGGAGGTCAGTATAGATGGACTAATAGAGAAAGTCCCACACACTGCTAGAAGGCCAAATATTTTTTCAGAGCTAGATGCAGACAAAAAATTATTTTTAATTTGCAACCTGATGGAGGTCAGTATAGATGGACTAATAGAGAAAGTCCCACACACTGCTAGTAGGCCAAATATTTTTTCAGAGCTAGATGCAGATAAAAATTATTTTTAATTTGCAACCTGATGGTGGTCAGTATAGATGGACTAGTAGAGAAAGTCCGACACACTGCTAGAAGGCCAAATATTTTTTCAGAGCTAGATGCAGAAAAAAATTATATTCAGTTTGCAACCTGATGGAGGTCAGTATAGATGGACTAATAGAACAAGTCCGACACACAGCTAGAAGCCCAAATATTTTTTCAGAGGTAGATGCAGATAAAAATTATTTTTAATTTGCAACCTGATGGAGGTCAGTATAGATGGACTAATAGAGAAAGTCCCACACACTGCTAGAAGGCCAAATATTTTTTCAGAGCTAGATGCAGACAAAAAATTATTTTGAATTTGCAGCGTGATGGAGGTCAGTATAGATGGACTAATAGAACAAGTCCCACACACTGCTAGAAGGCCAAATATTTTTTCAGAGCTAGATGCAGAAAAAAATTATATTCAGTTTGCAACCTGATGGAGGTCAGTATAGATGGACTAATAGAACAAGTCCCACACACTGCTAGAAGCCCAAATATTTTTTCAGAGCTAGATGTAGAAAAAAATTATATTCAATTTGCAACCTGATGGAGGTCGGTATAGATGGACTAATAGAATGATGCTATGCCCAAAAGATTTTACTTCACTAGGTGCAGTAAAAAAATTGGTATTCTATACACAGGTGGTATATCTTGCAACACAGATAGGCTACTCCACTGACTAACACACTCTGCAATAGGCCAAAAAGGATTAGCTTTGCTAGATTCAGCCAAATGCTGTGAAAAAAACTTGCACAGCACTGGCACAGACCTGCCTGGCAAAAACTGATAGGAACTGATGTAACCTAGTCCTGAAAAGGACTGCAATTACAATTAGTCTTTACTCCCACAATCTATCTATTTAAGAGCACAGACCTGCCTGATAAAAGTCGTAGGAAATGCTGTAACCTAGTCCTTAAAAGGACTGCAATCACAACTATTCCCTACTCCCAAGCTATCTGTAGATTTGTGCGAAAATTGGCTTGAAATTAACAAGGTATAGTGCACACAGCAACAGCGGTTCCGTCTAACACGCAGCTCCAGCAGTGAGAAAATGGTGGCGACGGGGAAAATGGCTTGGTCTTATAGGGCAAGGACATGTGACATACACTGCCAATGACACATGCCCTTGCTTGTGTGAAAAAAAGCACTTCGCTCCGTGTGTGCGCTGCTGATAGGGTGACAGATTGCACCTCCCCACTGTAAATGCGGGAAAGAGAAAAAAAAATGGAGATCTTCATTATTCCTGCAGAGATCCATCCCCTGCCCCTCCCCCCACCCCGCTGTACACTCAAACTGCGTATTAACATTAATTTTCATCATTACTGAGAAAAAATCCAGTTATGATTTTGGTGCACGAACAGTTATCGAACATAACCTCGAACAGCCGAATTTTTCTCAAATCGTTCGTGTTCGCCGAATGGCTCGAACACCGCCCAAAACAGCTCGAATTTGAGATTGGCGAACAGTTCGAGTCGAACAACGCTCATCTCTACTTTTTATTACTGGGTTAGTAATGGGGTGTCTGATAGACAAAGCTACATTACTAACACTAGGGCTTGATGTCAGTTGTGTTTTTGGACAATTTACAATTGACATCAATCCCAAGCCTCATTACCCTGATTGCCACCTCACCAGGGCAATCGGAATGAGCGAAGGTGAAACTCCAGAATTGGCACATCTCATGTGATGTTTCACTTCTGGGGCGGCTGAGGACTGGTAATTTTAGGCTGGGAAGGGCTCAATAACCATGGACCTTCCCAGCCTGATAATATCAGCTCTCAGCTGTCTGCTTTATTTTTGCTGGTTTCATAAAATAGGGGGGACCCCACGTCGCTTTTTTCATTTATTTATTGATTTATTAAGTTAAACCAGGCTAAAAAGCTGTACAATAAAATCCACATAAAAGACACTAAAGGGTGCAAGTTTATAATATGTAGGGGTGTTGTTGTAAAAGTATATATCTACAGGATATGTATCTATCTATCTGCGTAAAAATCAGACGGAATACGCATAGTCCGTGTGACGCGTATTTTTTTTCTCACACCCATTGACTTGCATTGGTGAGTCTCGTCCTTTATGCGAGGCCATACGCAGCATGCTGCAATTTTTTCCTCAGTCTGATTACAGCTGAGAAAAAACTCGCAGATCAGCACTGACTCATTGATTAACATTGGTGCGAGTGCACCTCGTAGGAGGAGGTTCAATGGGCTCTGGTCCAGCAAATCATTTTGCTCAACTCCAATTATTAGTGGAGGTTCCCCTTTTTATGGATAGAGATTGTGTTTATGAGAACCCCATTGAAAAGAATGTTTGGTTAATGTTGGATTGCCATCAAAGTAAGTTTCATTGCTTTTCTCAGAAATTTAAGAAATTACAACTTACTGTAACTAGAGGAGCATACATTTTATAAGAACTAGTCAAAGATGAATCATCTAAGCCATTTTTAAAACTTTGAAAGTAAATGCGCACAGACATAGCTTTCCATAGACTAGCTTATGTTGTTGACTTGGTTCTAATAAATGCATTTATCGGTTCTGCCAGTGACCCAGAAAGTTATTTTCTTTTGCAGTTTCATACAGCAGAGTATTAAACTCCATATGACTCTTTAAAAAATTAAATTAAAGTAAAATTAATAAAATTCATGTTATGTGATGTCAATGAGCAAATTATAGGTACATGTTTATAACTTTTATTCTGTAGCACACTATAAAGACTTTATTGTTTATAAAGCTGTTCAAGGTTTTCAGAAATGTATATGTATTGTTGTGCATAACAAAGAGGGCAATAAGACAGAGTGCAGTTTACAGCTATAAAGCCTGGGAATTGCAATGTTCTGTTGTACTGTATGAGAGCACTGCCAATGGGATTGCTATAGGATCAAGGTCAGAGCTATATCAAGAAACATTATAAAAGGGTGATAATAAAAGGCATATTTGCTGAAAAATGTATATATGTTTGAAAGCTGTCTGTAACTTGCAGACACATGCCGGCTAGGGGAATTACATTTTTCTAAATATTATGTGGGCAGCATAATAAAGAACATATTTGCAATGAGATGATGGTAACAGAGTTAAGCAAGTACCATATGCTGATTAATTACAATAGTACAAGTAATGATGATTGTCTCCTTCCACCATACGTTATTCTATAGATGCTCTATGATTGACATCTAAAGTATAGCTGGACTTTTATCTTTCCCTATAAGCCAGAAGACTGTTGTCAAAAAGTCACATAATTTTGTTGAGTTATGTTGCTCAGAATGTTGCAGCTTTTTTCCCTTCGTGCCAGACCAGCAGGGGAGTAACGATCACGGTTGCAGAGGGTGCATGCGGGAGAGAATCTGCTAACACCTGGGCCAATTCCAGCTAGATGTTTGTCTGAGGACGCACATTCAGTTAAAATGTACTGCGGCACAGAGACCTGTCGACTCCTTGCACTGCAATACACACCGCCGGCAAATCGGTGGCCAGCAGCTGACGTGAGCCAGCCTGTCATGGGCTATGCATGGCAGTGATGACATCAGTTGCTGACATCAGTTGCTGGCCTCTGCGTGAGCTATGGAAGAGGTGCCATATGTCCTGGGAGCAGAGGAGGTAGTGAAAATCGTTTATTTTTTTTTAAATGTATAGAATATTGAAGAAGTGCAACAAGACAAGGGACATTATTACAGGATGGAGGACTTTGTTAAATACAAGATGGAGGACATTTTTAAAGGAAGGGGCCCGGGATGGAAGACATTTTTAAAGGAAGGGAGTCAGAATGGGGGAGCATTATTGCAGGAAGGGACCCAGAATGGGGACAGTATTCCAGGATGAGGCCAAGGATCGGGGGACATTACTACAGAAAGGGTTCCAAAAAGGAGGACATTATTATAGGGTGGGGGCCTTGGAGGAGGACATTAGTACCAGATGAAGGCCAGAATGGAGGACATTATAACAGGATGGGGAACATTATTAAAGAAAGGGGCCCAGGATTGGTAACATTATTACAGGAAGGAGCCCATGATGGTAGACAATTTTACAGGAAAAGGCCATCACAGAGAACATTATTACAAAATGGGGTCATGATGGGAGAAATTCTTAAATGGAGGTGAACACATATGTCTTTAAAGGATCTAGGATGCTACAAAGGCCCATACATCTGACCTACCGTACATGCAAGTGGGGTCCCAAGTCAAATTTTGCATTGGGGCCCATGGGACTCTAGTTACCCCACTTCAGCCCGGAAATGTTTTTCAAAAGTGTGCGGACCTTAGCAGAATTGGCATTGTACCTCAGAAAACTGGCCAACTTTGAAACTGAATAAATTAATAAATTTCATTTTCTGGTGCACACATAGCCCAAAGATGTGCCAAAATTTTTAAGACACTTGCACTTTTTTGGGGTTATGTATGTAACTATGTCCAATTTGCCTTTTTTTCTTTGTGTTTTTTTTTCGTTATTCTAAGACACACAAGTGCCAATACTTTTGGGCGTGACTGTAGGTGCAATTTATTCCAGCAGGCTCTGGGGGGGGGGACTTAACAAACCCTGTACACCAGAAAAGCGAATACGTAACCTATTAGGGTGGCAAAAAAAAGCATGTTTGCAGAAAAAAAAAAAATATATATATACAGTGAGGAAAATAAGTATTTGATACACTGCCGATTTTGCAAGTTTTCCCACCTACAAAGAATGGAGAGGTCTGTAATTTTTATCGTAGGTACACTTCAACTGTGAGAGAAAGAATCTAAAAAGAAAAAACAGAAAATCACATTGTATGATTTTTAAATAATTAAGTTGCATTTTATTGCATAAAATAAGTATTTGGTACAATAGAAAAACAGAACTTAATATTTAGTACAGAAAATTTTGTTTGCAATACAGAGGTCAGCTGTTTCCCCTCAGTTCTTGACCAAGTTTGCACACACTGCAGCAGGTTTTTTTTGCACCTGCTCCTCCATAAAGATCTTCTCCAGATCTTTCATGTTTCAGGGCTGTCGGTGGGCAACACTGAGTTTCAGGACCCGACAAAGATTTTATATTTGCATGGCACCCCTCACCCCCAATCCTGTTATGCATGGCACCCCTCATCCCCAATCCTAGCATGCATGGCGCCCCTCATCCCTCATCCTGGTATGCATGGCTCCCTCATACCCAATCCTGGTATGCATGGCCCCCTCAGCCTTATCCTGGTATGCATGGGCCCCTCATCCCCATCCTGGTATGCATGGCACTCCTCATCCCTATCCTGGAATGCATGGTACCCCATCCCTCATCCCTATCCTGGTGTGTATGGTACCCCTCATCCTGGTATGCATGGTACCTCTCATCCCTATCCTGGTATGCATGGCACCCCATTCCTCATCCTGGTATGCATGGTACCCCTCATCCCTATCCTGGTATACATGGTACCCCTCATCCCTATCCTGGTATGCATGGCCCCTCATCTGAATCCTGGTATGCATGGCCCCCCCACATCCCTATCCTTGTATGCATGATACCCCTCATCCCTATCCTGGTATGCATGGCACCCCTCATCCCCACTCCTGGTATGCATGGCACCCCTCATCCCAAATCCTGGTATGCATGGCACCCAATCCCTCATCCTGGTATGCATGGTCCCCTCACCCCTCAATCTTGGTATGCATGCACCCTCCTCACCCCTCAATCCTGGTATACATGGTCCCCTCACCCCCCAATCCTGGTATGCATGGTACCCCTCATCCCTATCTTGGTATGCATGGTCCCATCACCCCCCAATCCTGGTATGCATGGTCCCCCCTCATCCCCCAATCCTGGTATGCATGGCCCCCTCACCCCCCAAATCCTGGTATGCATTGTACCCTCTCATCCCTATCCTGGTATGCATGGCCCCCTCAGCCTTATCCTGGTATGCATGGGCCCCTCATCCCCATCCTGGTATGCATGGCACTCCTCATCCCTATCCTGGAATGCATGGTACCCCTTCCCTCATCCCTATCCTGGTGTGTATGGTACCCCTCATCCTGGTATGCATGGTACCTCTCATCCCTATTCTGGTATGCATGGCACCCCATTCCTCATCCTGGTATGCATGGTACCCCTCATCCCTATCCTGGTATACATGGTACCCCTCATCCCTATCCTGGTATGCATGGCCCCTCATCTGAATCCTGGTATGCATGGCCCCCCCGCATCCCTATCCTTGTATGCATGGTACCCCTCATCCCTATCCTGGTATGCATGGCACCCCTCATCCCCACTCCTGGTATGCATGGCACCCCTCATCCCAAATCCTGGTATGCATGGCACCCAATCCCTCATCCTGGTATGCATGGTCCCCTCACCCCTCAATCCTGGTATGCATGCCCCCTCCTCACCCCTCAATCCTGGTATACATGGTCCCCTCACCCCCCAATCCTGGTATGCATGGTACCCCTCATCCCTAGCTTGGTATGCATGGTCCCATCACCCCCCAATCCTGGTATGCATGGTCCCCCCTCACCCCCCAATCCTGGTATGCATGGCCCCCTCACCCCCCAATCCTGGTATGCATTGTACCCTCTCATCCC
The DNA here is from genome assembly GCF_046119375.1 of Phyllobates terribilis. Classification (NCBI taxonomy): domain Eukaryota; kingdom Metazoa; phylum Chordata; class Amphibia; order Anura; family Dendrobatidae; genus Phyllobates; species Phyllobates terribilis. Next base: position 606,920,935 of record NW_027362764.1, read on the forward strand.
TATCCTGGTATGCATGGCACCCCTCAGCCCCAATCATGGTATTTATGGTCCCTTCACCCCCCAATCCTGGTATGTATGGCCTCCTCATATACAAAAAAATAAACACTTACACTCACCTTTCTTCCCTGTGCTCCAGCACTGCAGTGTCCTGTTCTGCCGGAGGCCAGGGGAGGAGTGCGGTGCTGGAGTATGCGCATGCCCACACTGCGCTGTCCGGCGCCATTTTACTGAAGACACACTGAAAATGTGTCTTCAGTAAAATGGCACCGGATAGCGCTATGCGCATGCGCCAATTCCAATGTTTCACTCCTGCCTCGGTCTCCGGCGAGAAGAGAGGCGCCGCGGCAAGTATGTAAGTATGGCGCCGGAGATCGCGGTATGCGTTCAGTGTCTACGCATACCGCGATCTCCTGTGCCATACACACTCCTCTTACCTGTAACGGCTCCATGCGTTCTTCTGTCTGGAGCCAGACTGCGCAGGCGTGTCGCGCTTGTGCAGTCTATAAAGGCTTCAGACAGAGGGGCGCATTTCCAGTTATATTATATATATATTTATATCTATATATATATATATATGTATATACATACAGTGGGTACGGAAAATATTCAGACCCCTTTAAATTTTTCACTCTTTGATTCATTGCAGCCATTTGGTTAATGAGAAAAAAAAATGAACTTTTTAGAATTTAAGTACACTCTGCACCCCATCTTGACTGAAAAAAAACAGAAATGTAGAAATTTTTGCAAATTTATTAAAAAAGAAAAACTGAAATATCACATGGTCATAAGTATTCAGAGTCTTTGCTCAGTATTGAGTAGAAGCACCCTTTTGAGATAGTACAGCCATGAGTCTTCTTGGGAATGATGCAACAAGTTTTTCACACCTGGATTTGGGGTTCCTTTGCCATTCTTCCTTGCAGATCCTGTCCATTTCCGTCAGGTTGAATGGTGAACGTTGGTGGATAGCCATTTTCAAGTCTCTCCAGAGATACTCAATTGGGTTTAGGTCAGGGCTCTGGCTGGGTCAGTCAAGAATGGTCACAGAGTTGTTCTGAAGCCACTCCTTTGTTATTTTAGCTGTGTGCTTAGGGTCATTGTCTTTCTGTAAGGTGAACCTTTGGCCAAATCTGACGTCCAGAGCACTCTGGAAGGGGTTTTCATCCAGGATATCTCTGTACTTGGCCGCATTCATGTTTACTTCAATTGCAACCAGACGTCCTGTCCCTGAAGCTGAAAAACACCCCCATAGCATGATGCTGCCACCACCATGTTTCACTATTGGGATTGCATTGGGCAGGTGATGAGCAGTGTCTGGTTTTCGCCACACATACCACTTAGAATTATCACCAAAAAGTTCTATCTTCGTCTCATCAGACCAGAGAATCTTATTTCTCATAGCCTGGGAGTCCTTCATGTGTTTTTGAGCAAACTCTATGTGGGCTTTCATATGTCTTGCACTGACGAGAGGCTGCAGTGATAGTTGACTGTGTGGAACTTTCTCCCATCTCCCTACTGCATCTCTAGAGCTCAGCCACAGTGATCTTAGGGTTCTTCTTTACCTTTCACCAAGGCTCTTCTCCCACGATTGCTCAGTTTGGCTGGACGGCCAGGTCTAGGAAGACTTCTGGTGGTCCCAAACTTCTGTCTCTGAGCTCCTTGGGCAGTTCCTTTGAGCTCATTATTCTCATTTAGTCTGGCATGCACTGTGAGCTGTGAGGTCTTATATAGACAGGTGTGCGCCTTTCCAAATCAAGTCCTATCAGTTTAATTAAACACAGCTGGACTCCAATGAAGGAGTAGAACCATCTCAAGGAGGATCACAAGGAAATGGACAGCATGTGACTTAAATATGAGTGTCTGAGCAAAGGGTCTGAATACTTATGAAAATGTGATATTTCAGTTTTTCTTTTTTAATAAATTTTCAAAAATTTCTACATTTATGTTTCTTTTCAGTCAAGATGGGGTGCAGAGTGTACTTTAATGAGAAAAAAATGAACTTTTTAGAATTTACCAAGTGGCTGAAATGAAACAAAGAGTGAAAAAACTTAAAGGGGTGTGAATACTTTCCGTACCCACTGTATATTGTAAACTGAAAAAGCTTTTTTAAACTGCAGTGATTTTATGCAGACATAACTGGCACATTTTGGCACATATTATACCACACATCTATCCCTATAGGCTACATCCCTTTGTTGGGTGAGGAGCAAAAAGGGTCAAAACACTATTGCAATGGATCCAGATAGTATGACTCAACAGACAGGGAGGGATGTGATGGGCCTCATTCATTTTTCATAGTGCTGGAACAGGTTTTGTGTTGATTTCCTCTGGACTCTCATAATCCCCTCCTAGATGTCTGCGACGATAGGTTTCTGAACATATGGTTGCATATTTGTTCTGGCATATCCACAGTATCCTGCGTGATGCCACTTGCTCTGAACCATGTGAACTACATTTTGCTGGAATGGGAAAGTCTACAACTTAACAGCAAAACAAATGTGTGTTTCTGTGAATGAGCCTTGTTGATATATAAGCTTCCACCATTAATATTTTTTTGTGGAAATTCCTTCGCCTGGTAGGAGAGGGTATGATGGGTCTCATTCAATATGTGTGTTGGTCTGTTAAAATTAAAGTTGACTTCTGATTAGTTGCAACAAAGACAGTTTTATTAAAAAACAGTTTTGATGAATAAGGGCCCATACGCATTTCAAACCACAAGAGGAAGCGTTCTTTTTTTTGGTGGCCCATCCGTTTTAAGCAGACAAAGTATGAGGAGGCCACTTGCACTGGTATGTTGCTGTTCTTTTTATGAATGAACAAGATCCTAGCCTGTCTTTATAGATTTGTGGGTGCCGTAGTATGAACCAGAAGGAAGGCACCACCTACAATTCTATTACAAAAAAACTTCTCCTGGATAGATATTAGCTGTCCGGTAAATCAGAGCCCTTCTATAGCACATTTTGTAGTACTGCTTAAACACCCCAGGAAGAAGCTGGGCGAAACGCGCATCAGGATGATAGAACACAGAGCTGGGCTCTCCTGCATTCTGGAAGTTTGCATTATATTTTTAGGTATATGATCTTTTCACTATTACCCTTTGTGCATGCACTTTGTTATAATGCTATGTGCACTATCTGTCTCAGTGGAAACACATGTATATCTTATTAGGACACATGTTCTGTTTCCATTGGATTTTTTCTGATGTGTATTCATCAATATAGTTATATTTATTATTTCTGCAATCTCTGTGTCCATTGATGAGGCATCGCTACGATTTTCTGTCATTTATTTTTAATAAATGATTTAGGATTATTTTATCTTCCTGTTTTGATGGCATACATCTTATAGCTTTAGGATTCATCCCATTCCCAGCACTTGTTCTTGTTATAGTAATACCCAACCTCAGCTAACTGCATTCACATTGTAAGACCCAGCTTAGGTGTCCTGACCTTAACTAACTGCTTTAAAGACCTATATAAAGCGGCTAGCTAAGGTCGAAGACCTGGTGGTCAGGCTGGATCTTCCAATGCGAGAACGGTCAGTGTTTCATGGATGTGTAAAACTGACTGTTTCTACTTTCCTGGCCTTTGGGCATGAATCAAACTATTTGTCTTTTCCTAATAAACTTATTCTGTTTCTTTGAGACATTAACTGCAGATGTCTGTAGAAATAAAATCATTCCTTTATGGCATACAATTATAAATGAGTGTCTGAGGTTTTTTTTTTTCATTGATCTAAATTTCCTTAAATGGCTTCATTGACAAAGCTGGAACTGGCTGATTGTTTCTGCATCACCCGTGAGAATAGGAAACAGTTCAGATTTGTGACTTTGTGGTTCATTTACAATAATAGTTGGAATGGAAACAGTAACACATCATGGAGAGAACGCCATTCCCCCTCTTTTAAGCACTTTTCGAATGATTGGCTTTTCTTGCTTTATCATGTACTTTAAGGTGTTATAATACTTCTTGTGGTACCGAATGAGGAAGAAAGCCGAACAGTAAAATAAGTGTCAAGGAATTCATTGTCTGTTCTCCACCTGTTGTTATTCTGGTCTCAATCAACCTGCTAGCCAGGCTGGAGCCAGTGGCCATCTGGAAACACTGCTCTGTTTATAAACTTGGCATGAAGCAGCACTCCCAGGCCCTGACCTCCCACACAAATCTGGAAACAATTAGAGCAAGATGATAGGCAGGCAGTGAGCGCAACCCAGGGAAAAGAGAGAGGGAAAGAGACAGTCTACTGCTGCAAGGAATAGGAAGTGAGAGAGGAAGATAGACGGCCTGAGACATAGAGGAAAGGGACACAGAAAGAACGCGGCGCTGTAACATTGTGTTACCACCGCAGGTCTGTGTTTATAAACTGTGCGCAAGGAATTTTATGAAAGACTTCCTCTTCTCTAATATTTAAAAGTCATGTAGTAAGTAACAAGGGCTGTAATTTATCCCTTTTAGTCAGTTGAAGAAATACCTGTGTACTGCTAAATCTTATTTTTGGCAACACAGTGGATGTGATTTTTCATCCCTTCTTCCTACGCTTATGAATAATATCCCAAAGTTCACTCTCTGCCAAGAATAGTTAACACACGTGGGTATGTGAATTTCACTATGTGTAGACGTTTTCGATCTATACTTCCTTCGATATAGTTCTTATTCTTTCTTAAATTTTTAATAGTATAATTTATGCTACATTGCTGCAGACACATAGGCTCCACGTAAAATGCATTTATTTCTGTTGCTTAAATAGCAGCACCGTTTTCCGCAGCATTGCAATATGATTCACATAAGTCCCTATTTCCAAAACAGCTTAATTTTCTAACTTAAAAGGGTATTCCGGGTAGATAGAAGTTATCCAAAGTTAGGGTACAACCGCTACTACCTCCTACGATAGAGGGATATTTTTTTTTTTTTATTCTTAATTTTACACTTGTAGACAGCGGGGGCTGATTACAATTCTCAACATTGTTCCCTGCTTGTGCTGATCTCAGCGTGAGATCAGATAACAGATGCCTCCAGCACCCGACACATGGGAACAGCGCAAACTGTCCCGTTGATTCCCAGGTGCGGGTACGTGTCACACGAATGATACACAGATGTCATCCATGTGTCATCAGTGTGCACGTGTGTGGGATGTTTTGCTGCCCGTGCTGTGTGCAAAAAACAGAAATGTCCACGTGTTTTGCCCATGGACCCACGGTCCATGGAAACACACTGACATGTGCGCAGACTTATAGATTTGAATGGGTCTGCATATGTCAGTGTCTCCAGTATGTGTGAAAACTGTCACTACACGTACCGGATACACTGACATGTGAAAGAGGCCTAATATTGTGAATTCAGCTCTCTGATGTGGTTTTTATGATGTTCAAATGTCTTATAGGACATTTTGAAAAGGGTTGTCAGGATAAGACAACATATTTGAAGTACCTGGGAGATTGCAGATTATCAAATATCCTTTCTTCACTATTTTTATATTTATGCTTTTGGTACAGTGCCAGCATATTCTATAGTTTAGCACACCGAATGTACTAATCGCATCAGATCAGCCTTATAATTGACATTTTCTGAAGTGATTATTTGCAGTTCTGGGCATATATATATATATAAAAATATATATATATATAATATATATATATATATATATATACTACAGACCAAAAGTTTGGGCACACCTTCTCATTTAAAGATTTTTCTGTATTTTCATGACTTCGAAAATTGTACATTCACACTGAAGGCATCAAAACTATGAATTAACACTTGTGGAATTATATACTTAACAAAAAAGTGTGAAACAACTGAAAATATGTCTTATATTCTAGGTTCTTCAAAGTAGCCACCTTTTGCTTTGATGACTGCTTTGCACACTCTTGGCAATCTTTAAATGAGAAGGTGTGTCCAAACTTTTGGCCTGTACTGTACATATATATATATATATATATATATATATATATATATATATATATATGTATATATACTGCTCAAAAAAGGGAACACTCAAATAACACATCCTAGATCTGAATGAATGAAATATTCTCATTGAATAATTTGATCTGTACAAAGTTGAATGTGCTGACAATAAAATCACACAAAAATCATCAATGGAAATCAAATTTATTAACCAATGGAGGCCTGGATTTGGAGTCACCCCCAAAATTAAAGTGGAAAAACACACTACAGGCTGATCCAACTTTTATGTAATGTCCTTAAAACAAGTCAAAATGAGGCTCAGTATTGTGTGTGGCCTCCGCGTGCCTTTATGACCTTCCTACAAAGCCTGGGCATGCTCCTGATGAGGTTGCAGATGGTCTCCAGTGGGATGTCCTCCCAGACCTGGACTAAAGCATCCGCCAACTCCTGGACAGTCTGTGGTGCAACGTGACATTGGTGGATGGAGCGAGACATGATGTCCCAGATGTGCTCAATCGGATTCAGTTCTGGGGAGCGTGCGGGCCAGTCCATAGCTTCAATGCCTTCATCTTGCATGAACTGTTGAAACACTCCAGCCACATGAGGTATGGCATTGTCCTGCATTAGGAGGAACCCAGGGTCAACCGCACAAGCATATGGTCTCACAAGGGGTCTGAGGATCTCATCTCGGTACCTAATGGCAGTCAGGCTACCTCTGGCAAGCAAATTGAGGGCTGTGCAGCCCTCCAAAGAAATGCCACCACACACCATTACAGACCCACTGCCAAACCGGTCATGCTGAAGGATGTTGCAGGCAGCAGATCTCTCTCCACGGCGTCTCCAGACTCTGTTACGTCTGTCACATGTGCTCAGTGTGAACCTGCTTTCATCTGTGAAGAGCACAGGGTGCCAGTGGCGACTTTGGCAATCCTGGTGTTCTGTGGCAAATGCCAAGCGTACTGCACAGTGTTGGGCTGTGAGCACAACCCCCATCTGTGGACGTCGGGCCCTCATACCACCCTCATGGAGTCTGTTTCTAACCGTTTGTGCAGACACATGCACATTTGTGGCCTACTGGAGGTCATTTTGCAGGGCTCTGACAGTGCTCCACCTGTTCCTCCTTGCACAAAGGCGGAGGTAGCGGTCCTGCTGCTGGATTGCTGCCCTCCTACGGCCTCCTCCACGTCTCCTGGTGTACTGGCCTGTCTCCTGGTAGCGCCTCCAGCCTCTGGACACTACGCTGACAGACCTTCTTGCCACAACTCGCATTGATGTGCCATCCTGGATGAGCTGCACTACCTGAGCAACTTCTGTTGGTTGTAGAGTCCGTCTCATGCTACCACGAGAGTGAAAGTACAACCACCATTCAAAAGTGACCAAAACATCAGCCAGAAAGCATTGGTACTGAGATGTGGTCTGTGGTCCCCATCTGCAGAACCACTCCTTTATTGAGTGTGTCTTGATAATTGCCAATAATTTCAATCTATTGTCTATTCCATTTGCACAACAGCATGTGAAATTGATTGTCAATCAGTGTTGATTCCTAAGTGGACAGTTTGATTTCACCGAAGTTTGATTTACTTGGAGTTATATTCTGTTGTTTCAGTGTTCTCTTTATTTTTTTGAGCAGTGTATATATACATACAGGGTGTACCAAAAGTAGATGGACAGCAGATGGAATAGGGTCAATAAGGAAATTCCACCTTTGGTGTCTCCCCTATTTCCTCATAGATTGTAAGCTTGCGAGCAGGGTTCTCATTCCTCCTGGTATCTATTGATTTATGTGATTATTGTTATTCTGTAATGTCTTTTATTGTCTGTACAAGTTCCCTCTAAAATGTAAAGTGCTGCGGAATATGTTGGCGCTATAGAAATAAAAATTATTATTATTATAATAGGGATTTTATCATTCACTGTCCATCTACTTTTGGTACATCATGTATGTATACATATGTGTATATATATAAATATGTATATATTGTGACAGAGTCACTGGTGTTATATACGAGGGGAGGTATGTGTCACTCCGGCAGCTAGCCTGTGTGACCTGAAACCTACAAACTTTCTGCCAGCATGTTATATGCATGCTGAGGGTTAACTCACTTAAAGGGTGTGTTTTTTTTGTGAATGGCAAAGAGGGTGGGATGCCATTCACACTACCTCCCCTCAGGGTGTGACTGAGTAAGTTTAAATGCTCAATCACTGTTTTTTTTTCTGTAGTGTGTGGTCTGGAGAGTGAAGTCTCCAGGCTATGTTCTTTTAAGCTAGAGAGCAACACCAAAGGACTGGTGTTTGGTGAGACTTCACTGTGTCCCCCTCCTGGTAACAAAACCTCGCTCTCTAATGGACTCTGTTATACTTTATCTTTTGTTTTTCTGTTACCCCGGAGAGGGCCTGTTTTTTTTGTGGAACCCTGCTGGAGCTTATGCCATCTAAATAAACCAGCAGAAAGTTAACCCGAGATGTGTGTCCCGTGTCTGCCTCTGAGAGAGCTGAGCAAGTCGTTTTACCACAGTTGGTGTAAGAGTGCTGGCAAGAATCCAGGAACATGTGTACCTGCCACAAAGAACAGTGGATGTCCTGGGTAAAGGCCATCAGCCAGCCAGAGATGTCGGGCAGCATGGAGGAGCTTATCAAGCATTTAGTTCAGAGCCAGCAGCAGCAACATCAGCAGCACCTGCAACAGTTACAGAAGCAACGGGAGCTACAGCAGCAGCAGATCCTGCAGCAGCAGCAAGCTCAACAGGAGACGATCAAACTGTTGCTGCAACAGATCCAGTTGCAGCAAAAGGTGTAGCAGCAGCACCAGCAGGAGCAGCAACAGCAGATACAGCTTCTGGTGGACGCCATCCAGAGCAGAGCAACCGCCCCACCCCCAGGGCCGACTGATGACTCACACGTCAGGAAGGCAGTAAGACGGGCCATGCAGAAGATGATCCCCGAGCATGATGTAAAAACCTTTCTGACAGTCTTTGAGAAGGTTGAGAAGGTGGCTGATCTAGCGCCATATTTGTCGGGTGAACCCCAAAAGGCATATTATGACTTGGCACTGCAGGATACCAAGGAATATGCCAAACTAAAAACAGAGATCTTGACATGCATGGGAGTGAATATGGCGGTGAGAGCCCAACAAGTGCACCACTGGGCCGGCGACAAACCCCATCGCTTGCAGATGTTTGACCTACTGCATCTCGTTCAGAAGTGGTTGCAGCCAGAGACCTCCACTCCGGCCCAGATGGTCGAGTGGGTAGTGATTGATAGATTCATTCACTCTCTTCCCAAGTCGGTACAGACTTGGGTTGTCCAGGCCGATCCCCAAAATGCAGATGACTTCATTGGCCTGGTAGAGAGTAGTGTTGAGCCACCCCCGTAGTGTTCGAGTTCGGTTCGTCGAACACCCGTGTGTTCGCCGAACTGTTCGTCGAACTGTTCGTCGAACACCTTCGAACACCGTTAAAACCAATGGCAGGCAAACAAAAACACATAGAAACACATAGAAAACACCTTCAAAGGTGTCCAAAAGCTGACAAACTGCTCAGAAGACACAACTAACACATGGAAAAGTGACAAGTACATATAGTCATGCGAAAAGAAAAGAGGTGGAGGAGTAAAAGGAGGGGGAGACACAGATATAGGCATGTCATGCCCTTCTAAAATCCAAAAAGTGAGAAGCCGACACGTTCAGTCCGCTCCTGCCCGTGCCACCTCCGTGTCGCCGGGTTTGTGCCAGAGCCGCGGTGAACCCTGACGGCCAGCCCCCCTCTCCCAATACTGGTGCCTGTCCGCTGGTGGGTCGAGCGAGCCCCCCTGTGGTGGAGGCAGCTCTAAGCTTTTTAATTTAAATTGTCTCTCTAATTTGAATGAATACACTTTAAATCCATTTACAAGGATCTATTGGAGGGCAAGTCTCATGCCAGCAGCCGCGTAATTCCAGCTCCAGTAGCGTCCACTAAAGCTGCTGCAGTTAAAAAGCTTTTATAAGGATCGAGCTCGGCTGTCCACCGCAAGGGATCCTACTGCCAGTCCCAGCCCCTATGCCTTGGGGTGCCTCCTGATGCTCTTCACTGAGTATCCCGTGGTCCCGAAGCATTTCCTTTGAAAAAATTAAGTGTCCAAACTACAGGTGGTGTAGCTTGCTTAACAGCTGGGATAATCCGATGACTAGCAGACACTGCTACTAGGCACAAAGTATTTCCTGGGCTAGATGCAGTTAAAAATTTGTAATTAGATACTCTCGTTGGATGCTGAGAAAGCATTCCATAGAGTCTCCTGGCACGCCATATATGATTCTCTTAAAAAGCTTGGGGTAGGGGTCTAGGGGACCCTTTTATAGCCAAAATCACGGCCCTGTATCACAATACGTCACCTAGGCTGAAGATAAATGGAACTGTAGCACCCTGAGGGCTCGCTTGCTACAGAGATATTGCACCTCACCCAGAGGTGTGATATCTCACTCTCAGGTAAGGATGGAGTGTGGATCGGGACCCGACACCTGCATGCATTACACCACATTGCCGTGGGTCAGGGCGACCAATATGCCTCTGAGATGGGCACGACAGTCTCTGTCCCTGGCTGGAGTGGGGGGAGGGAACACTGAGGAAGGGGAACCCTGTAGTGCAGGAGCAGGGAGGAAGCAGTTCCTGGGTGCATTGAGAAGGGAGTATAAAAGGTGGGCACCATCTTAGTTCAGTGCAGAGAAGTCTGAGCAGAAGTGGCAGGGAGCAGGGGCTCTGCATGAGCTCTGCTCCAGAGGCAGGCCTAGTAACAGAGGCCCAGGCCTGGAAGAGGGAGAAGGAAGGAAGAGGAGTGGAGAAGGCTCCAGGAACGAGGAATGAAGGGATCCCAGGGGTGCGGACGGGCGAGTCGCCACCGCACGCCCGAATCCACCTGCGAGGAGGGGTCAGGCCAAAGGGGGAGACCGGTCCCTGAAACTAGTGGAGGCAGGAAACAACCCTCAGCTAGAAACCGGAGGCTGTGACATTTTATGTGGCGCAGCCCCCCGCTACACCCGCTAGGAAGGCACCACATAGGGTCAGGGAAACTGGCGCCAAGTTTACCAAGAGGAGGCCCGAGGCAGCCAGTCAGAAGGGTTGGTAAGAAAGGCCAGACAAAGGACACACAAAGGGGGTCCTGTGAAGCGCTCCAAAGTTATCTGGGAGTTGTCTGAGCCCCTCACCTGGTGAGCACAGTACGACGTGGGCAGCCGTTACCTGCAGACGTGGTCTGGATAATAAGAACTGTGAGTAAAGGCCCTGGACTGCATCACTGACTCCGTGTCGTTACTGCTGCTGCCCTGCACCATCACCCCCATCCTCCGCATACACTGCCCTGAGGCTATACTACTCCCGTGGGGAGTTATGCTACGCTCTGCTGCACCCACAACACCAGCCTCAGCGGTCTGCCCTGCAGCGGCGGTTCACTCTGACCGCAATCCACGGGTGGCATAGTCAGACATTTAAACATCAAAACCACATAAATAGTTCCGCCACTGGTTTGACCACCCTGAGCCACGGAACCGGGTCGCCGGCACGAAGACTACAACCACCAGCATCCACCAAAAAGGGTCCGGCTCCGGGTGTCCCAAGGCCCAGGGGGTGCATCAGAACATTTTCATCACCTTTCACAATCACCAATGGGACAAGGCAGGGATGTCCTCTGTCCCCTCTCTTATACATCCTAGTGACGGAGCACCTGCTCTCATCAATTCGCCATAACCCCAATATTAGGTGGATTGAGGTGGGAGGCACCGAGTACAAGTGCTCTCTATTTGCTGATGATGTCCTAGTATATATCACTCAATCACATATATCGATCCATGCTGTTATGGCTGAAATAGATCACTTTGTTACATGGTCAAATTTTAAAATCAATGCAGCGAAGTCTGAGGCCCTCGATGTCTCCCTCCCCAAATCCATATAGGATTCCATCTAGTCCAACTTTCCCTTTGCCTGGCCCTCACAGGGTATCAAATACTTAGGAATTCCTATTCATAGAGACCTCTCCCATCTATGTTATCTTAATTTTGGGCCCTTTATTGAACAACTCCATACAGACCACGGTTGGCAAGTTAGAACTGTAAGATTCGCTACGTGAACCACTGGTGTTTTGTGGAAAAGCACATGTACACTGTGTTCCAAATTATTATGCAAAAAGTGTTTAGGAGTAATAAGGGAAGAATTTGTTTGTTTGTCAGTTAAACTCATTGATGGTGATGTGTGTCAGGGCTCTTTATATCACTGTAAGCAATTGCAGACACCTGTGCTAATTAGTTTGGCAGGTGTGTCCAATGAAAGGCAAGACTACTTAAGAAGGCTGTCTCACATTATTAAGCAGCCTACATTTTCTGCCAAAATGGGAAAGAAAAAGGATGTGTCGGCTGCTGAGAAGCAACAAATTGTGGAGTGTTTAGGTCAAGGCATGACTACAATCAACATTGTGCGATGATCAGGATGAAGTGTCTTGGCAATCAAGAAGTATGTAGCTGATTCACAGTACACACGTGTGCGTGCTGATAAGGGCAAATTGAGGACTCTTTCCTACAGGCAATTACGTCAGGTTAAAAGAGCAGCGGCAAAAAAGCCTTGTCATAGCAGCAGACAAGTTTTTGAAGCAGCTGGTGCCTCCAACATCCCCCGAACAACAAGATGCAGGGTCCTTCAGAGGTTTGCAGCTGTGCATACGCCATCCTGTCGACCTCCTCTATCCACTTCACACAAGCAGAAACGGCTCCAGTGGGCCAAACATTACATGAAGACTGATTTCAAAACTGTTTTGTTCACGGATGAGTGCCGTGCAGCGCTCGATGGTCCAGATGGATGGAGTGGAGGATGGCTGGTTGATGGACACCCCACGCAAACACGGCTACAGCGCCAACAAGGAGGAAGTGGAGTAATGTTTTGGGCTGGAATCATGGGGAGAGAGATTGTCGGCCCCTTTAGGATCCCTGAAGGCGCTAAAGATGAACTCCATAATGTATGTGGATTTTCTCAAACAGCACTTCCTGCCATGGTTCAAGAAGAAGAACCGTGTATTTCACAGCAAGATCATTTTTTTGCATGATAATGCACCATCTCATGCTGCACATAAAACATCTGCATCTCTGGCTGATATGGGCATAAAAGGGGACAAACTTATGGTGTGACCCCCATGCTCCCCTGACCTCTACCCCATTCAGAACCTCTGGAGCATCATCAAAAGGAGTGTCTATGATGGCGGGAGGCAGTTCACATCTAAGCAACAGCTCTGGGAGGGTATTCTGTCCTCATGCAAAACAATTGAAGCAGAAACTATCCAAAACCTGACAAATTCAATGGACGAGAGAGTTCAGAAGCTCCTTTCGAACAAGGGGTCCTATGTGAAAATGTAACATCACCTAGAATAAAGTTTTGAGTTGAAAACTGTTTGATTTCAGTTTCTAATAACCTGCTAATGCTTATAATTTCAAAAATGACCATTTTTTTGGTCTTTATTAAAATGAAAAGGTTGATCGAAAAGTTTGGAGGATCTAAGAGTGTGGCAACCCAGTAGTCATGATTACTTCGAATTCTGACAATATGAGGGTCATGTTGCAGGTAGTGCAGCAAGAAGGCACTTATGTGTCTTGCGCATCTCGGAGCCCCAAAATTATTTTCCGGGCTAGATGCAGCTAAAAATTATTATTAATTTTAAATCTGGTGGAGCTTAGTATAGATGGCCTAATAGGATCAGTGCTGCACACTGCTACAAAGCCCAAATTATTTTCCAGTCAAGGTACAGATAAACATGATTAGTAATTTTAAATCTGGTGGAGCTTATTATAGATGGCCTAATAGAATCAGTGCTGCACACTGCTACAAAGCCCAAATTATTTTCCAGCCAAGATACAGATAAACATGATTATTAATTTGAAAGCTTAAAACTGTTGGTAGGGTGATTTTAACCAATCATCAAGCTTTTACTCTCCCCAAGATGACACAGGGGTAGAAAAGTCGTTTCGGATCCATGATTTGTTCATCTTTATGAACGTGAGTCTGTCTACATTATCAGTGGAGAGCCGCGTGCGCTTATCTGTCAGCACACCACCAGCAGCGCTGAACACACGTTCAGACAGAACGCTGGCTGCGGGGCATGACAAGATCTCCAAGACGTAAGTGGCTAGCTCCGGCCGTTTATCCAGATTGGAAGCCCAAAAAGAGCAAGGGTCCAGTGACACAGTCATGGCTTCAATGTTTACTTGGAGATACTCCTGTACCATCGTCTCTAGGCGTTAACTATGTGTCAGACTTCTTGTCTCCTGTGGCCTTGCAAAGGATGGGCTAAAAAAGTGTTGAAATGATTCCGCAAAATTGATGTTACCAGCAGATACTGTGGTTCTGTTACGGTTTGAGTGCTGAACACTTGGCGATCCCACGGTTGGCAAGTTGGAACTGTGAGATTCACTACGTGCACCACTGGTGTTTTGTGGAAAAGCACATGTAAGATTCTGCAACAGTCTCTGCTGATACTCCTGCATGCGTGCATCCCTTTCTATGGCAGGAATAATTTCTGCAAATTTACTTTTGTACCGGGGATCTAACAGTTTGGCAACCCAGTAGTCAGGATTATTTCTAATTCTCACAATTCGAGGGTCATGTTGCAGGTAGTGCAGCAAGAAGGCACTCATGTGTGTTGCGCATCCAGGAGCACCAAGTCCCTGTTGTGTTGGTGGCGAGGTAACAATCATGCTTTCTTCCTCTGTCCTCTCCCCCCAACCTCGCACAACAGAAATGTGATCAAGGTCTCCCTCATCTGATGAGTCTTCCATCAGTTCGTCCTCCACTTCTTCCTGGGCTCCTGCACCTTCCTCACTAGTTTGGCTGCTACCATGCGCCCTGGTAAAACCATCTCCCCCACCCTCACATGCCTGCCGCCTTGGTGCTGCCGACCGTCTGGACCTTGCAGATGTTAGCCCTTCCGCATACAACTCCTCCTCCTCTACTTCCTCCACCTCCTCTTGTGCCACCACCTGACTCCGAATTCTGTTTAACATGTGCTCCAGCATGTAAATCACCGGAATAGTCATGCTGATAATGGCATCGTCAGTACTAAACATCTTCGTCGCCATTTCAAAACTGTGCAGAAGGGTGCATAGGTCCCTGATCTGAGACCACTCCTCCAGCGTGATTTTCCCCAACTCTGGATCTCGTTGGCCCAGGCTATACGTCAGAACGTATTGCACCAGGGCTTGTCGGTGCTGCCACAGTCGCTGCAACATGTGCAGAGTTGAATTCCACCGGGTAGGCACATCGCATTTTAGCCGGTGAAGTGGCAGGCCCAACGACTTCTGTAGAGATGTAAGTCGCTGAGCTGCGGGATGCGAACGGCAGAAGTGAGCACACAGCGACCGTGCCCTCTGCAGAAGGCCATCTAGTCTGGGATAGTGGGCTAAAAATTGCTGGACAACCAGGTTCAACACGTGAGCCATACAAGGCACGTGTGTGACATTGCCCCGGCGAAGGGCCGCACCCAGGTTTGCAGCATTGTCGCACACGGCCTTCCCTGGTTTCAGGTCCAGTGGAGACAACCATTCATGAAATTGGTTCTCCAGAGCTGACCACAACTCCTCAGCTGTGTGACTCACATTTCCCAGACATTTCAAAGTAAAAACCGCCTGATGACGTTGAGCCCTACTGCCAGCATAGTAAGGAGGTGTGCAGGATCCCTTCTGCGCAGTTAGAAAGCTTGTGGCATGACCAGACAGGCTTTGGGTGCAGGTGGAAGACCGAGAGGAGGTTGAGGAGGCAGAAGCAGTGGAGGAACTTTGACATAAAGAGGATTGACGCACAACTCGTGGGGACGGCAAGACTTGGACAGCAGCCCCTTGTCCTGCTGTCACCATAGTTACCCAGTGCCCAGTCAGCGACATGTAACGCCCCTGTCCATGCCTACTCGTCCAAGTGTCTGTGGTGAAATGCACCCTGTCACACACAGAGTTTCTCAAAGAAGCGGTGATGTTGTGTGCGACATGCTGGTGGAGCGCAGGCACACCTTTCTTTGAGAAGTAGTGCCGACTGGGCATCTGGTACTGGGGCACTGCGACGGACATAAGGTCTTGAAAATCCTCTGTGTCCACCAGGCGGAAAGGCAGCATTTCTGTAGCCAAGAGCTTGCAGATGGTGAAATTCAACCTCTTAGCTTTCTCATGGCTAGGAGGAAATGGTCTTTTACTTGTCCACATCTGAGGGACCGAGGGCTGGCTATTGTGCTTAGACGGGGTTGATAAGGGTGTCCCCGGCAAACTGCCGGTCTGTGAGGAAGATGCAGGCGGACATGTTAGTTTGCCTTGATCCAAAGGTGGTGCTATCGATGTCGGACAGCGCTCAACACCAGCTGGTGTTACCACCTCCAAAGAAAATGATGACCTGCCAATCACGCTGGCTATTGCGGGTAAAGAGGTGGCAGGTCTGCGCCCCAAAACAGGTGTGACTGCTGTCCCCCCAGTCACAGAGGATGAAGAGGCCGCGGATGCACAAGATATGGCAGACGGTGGTTGGCCCGGCCGGCTAGGCCGCATTGTAGCACACTGAGCTTCCCACTGCAACTTATGCTTCATGTCCATGTGCCGGTTCATGCATGAAGTACTCAAACTATGTATTTTTTGGCCTCTACTTAGCTTTTGCTGACAAATGTTACAGATAACACGAGTTGGGTCATCTTTATCGATCTGAAAAAATGCCCAGGCTATGCAAGGCTTAGCACCCATGCGACCTGAAGAGCCACCACGACTTGTGGTGAGAGGCAGAGTTGTGTTTGAGGATGCAGTTGTTGACGTGCTTCCAGTACTACGTCTCTGTCCAGGAAGGCGCAACCTGACCTCGTCGTTACTAGCATCTTCCTCCACCTCCTCTGCTGACCTCATCTCTTGGCTGACTGTGGGTTGACAGTAAGTGGGATCTCCAACCTCATCATCATCACCCTGTGCGTTATCACACCCGTCGTCCTCAGAGCCAACCTGTTCCTGCCCTGACAAAAAACTAAAGTTGTCGCTCCAATCAGGTATTTGAGTCTCATCATCGTCTTCCTCATTGTCTCCACCAACAGGAGTTACAGTTTGGGAATGAGGGTCTACATTATGGTCAGAACCTTCTGCGTCTGGTCCTGGATCCGACTCATAAAGATTCTGGGCATCAGTGCAGATCATTTCCTGGTCTGGATTCACAGAAGCGCTGGAGTCGACCTCTGATTCCCAGGCTATAGTATGAGTAACTAACAAACCAAGGAGCAGAAAAAATACCCTTTAAAAAATAACTTTTAATATAACATTTAAAAATGTGTACCAAATAGTACAGTTAGGACAAACTACATATTTTGAGATGAGATACTAGATAGTAAGGGGATGGTGGGGATAGTCATATAACAATCAAAAATTGACCCTGAATAACCCTGGTAGAGGAGCTCCCCCTACCTAGCAACGGAGTGATATCACCCTAAGGGTTAAGATGGTGCCCCCCCTACACAAAAGCTGTCCCTCACCCAACCCTCAACATCCCTACTCAGACACATACACACAAATGACCAGTAATTTTTAAAGTTGGCGAACTAAATATATATCGGACACACAATAATTATGTCAATAGGGATACTAAATACATACACAGAAAATAGATAGGATCGCCTAGAAAAATAAAGGCAATCCTTAAAAGACAATAGCCAATTACAACATATACTGGTCAACCATTATATAGCTTCAAAAATGTATAGCAATGGACTTATTCTTATACAGAGCTTTCTGAGGTATCACTTCAAAAATGTATAGCAAAGGACTTATACAGAGCTTTCTGAGGTTTTTGCTGTTAGACAAATGTCCCCTTCAGACCACAGAACAATATATATATATAGCTGTGTGGACCAGGTCCAAAAAATGTTCGCAGCAAAACATATTCAATACATCAGGTGCCCTTAATAGCAGTTCCTTTAGGCAGGTATAAGATCACCAACAGGTAAACATATCCCTCAAATATAATCCCAACCTAAAAAGGATCAAAAAAAGAAAAAAATGAAACAAATATAAAAAAAAAAAAAGGAAGAAATGTCCCAAATAGTCTCAGTAGTTTCAAAAAATTATATATAACAATGGACTTATCTTGTTCAGATCCTTCTGAGGTTCCGGCTGATCTTCCTGTAGAAAAGATCCCTTCAGACACAAATGATTTATAGCTGTAGGAGCCCGGTCCAGAAGATAATCCCAGCAACAAAATATAAGCAGGTTGCTTCAGAGGCACACCAAAAGTCTTTAGTAATGGTCCCTCAGGCAGGTGTAGAATCAGGTTTACTTCAAAAACACACCAGAAGTCCTTAGTAATGGTCCCTCAGGCAGATATAGAATTATCAGCAAATAACATATATTTAAATATGGTCCCAAAATCGTCAACGGATCAAAAAGTCCTTTCAGAGTAGTCTCATAGTCCCTACGCGTTTCACCCCCCCCTCCTTAATGCGGGGCTCATCAGGGGACAAAATTGTACTAGAGGAGAAAAAGTGCACCGATAATAAGTGCTACCAAGTTAGAGGATTCTACACCTGCCTGAGGGACCATTACTAAAGACTTTTGGTGTGCCTCTGAAGCAACCTGCTTATATTTTATTGCTGGGATTATCTTCTGGACCGGGCTCCTACAGCTATAAATCTTTTGTGTCTGAAGGGATCTTTTCTACAGGAAGATCAGCCGGAACCTCAGAAGGATCTGAACAAGATAAGTCCATTGTTATATATAATTTTTTGAAACTACTGAGACTATTTGGGACATTTCTTCCTTTTTTTTTTTATATTTTTTTCATTTTTTTCTTTTTTTGATCCTTTTTAGGTTGGGATTATATTTGAGGGATATGTTTACCTGCTGGTGATCTTATACCTGCCTAAAGGAACTGCTATTAAGGGCACCTGATGTATTGAATATGTTTTGCTGCGAACATTTTTTGGACCTGGTCCACACAGCTATATATATATATTGTTCTTGGGTCTGAAGGGGACATTTGTCTAACAGCAAAAACCTCAGAAAGCTCTGTATAAGTCCTTTGCTATACATTTTTGAAGTGATACCTCAGAAAGCTCTCTATAAGAATAAGTCCATTGCTATACATTTTTGAAGCTATATAATGGTTGACCAGTATATGTTGTAATTGGCTATTGTCTTTTAAGGATTGCCTTTATTTTTCTAGGCGATCCTATCTATTTTCTGTGTATGTATTTAGTATCCCTATTGACATAATTATTGTGTGTCCGATATATATTTAGTTCGCCAACTTTAAAAATTACTGGTCATTTGTGTGTATGTGTCTGAGTAGGGATATTGAGGGTTGGGTGAGGGACAGCTTTTGTGTAGGGGGGGCACCATCTTAACCCTAAGGGTGATATCACTCCGTTGCTAGGTAGGGGGAGCTCCTCTACCAGGGTTATTCAGGGTCAATTTTTGATTGTTATATGACTATCCCCACCATCCCCTTACTATCTAGTATCTCATCTCAATATATGTAGTTTGTCCTAACTGTACTATTTGGTACACATTTTTAAATGTTATATTAAAAGTTATTTTTTAAAGGGTATTTTTTCTGCTCCTTGGTTTGTTAGTTAGTTTACATACCCTTTTTTCCAACGGTTGTTGGGTATTTTTCTGGTACCCCCTATAGTATGAGTAAACAGCTCTGCAGACTCAACCATCTGTTCTACCTCATACTCAGACGGGCAGCTGGAGATTTGGGAGCTGTGAGGAAGCAAGTGCGATTGGGGTGACACCTTTGAGGACTGGAGTATTTGTGATGTTGAAGTTGATGTGGAGGAGAGCCCACTTAAAGGAGCACTTGATATCCGTTGAAGCACCTGCTGTTTTTGTGCCTCATCTGGAATTTGTAGCGATTGGCGTGGCCGTAAGAAAGGGATCTTATCACATTGTCCACTAAAAGAAGTAGAAATTTTAGTTTGGCTGGAAGATGGTCTTTCTTCTGCAGATGTTACTGTTGCTTTAACACCTACCCCACGGACACAACCATTTTTCCCCTTCCCAACACGCCTATTCCCCTTTCCACCAGCAGCAGGCCTTTTTCCACTCATTTTGGTTGTTAACTAATTCACAACTCTGGAGTTGTTTGCAGAAAAAAAACAATGGATGGGAACCGAGCAGAGCTGAGTGGCCAAACTGTGGTATTAGGCCAAAACTATTGGCTGGGTTAGATGCAGAAAAAAATTATATTCAATTTGCAACCTGATGGAGGTCAGTATTGATGGACTAATAGAACAAGTCCCACACACAGCTAGAAGCCCAAATATTTTTTCAGAGGTAGATGCAGAAAAAAATTGTATTCAGTTTGCAACCTGATGGAGGTCAGTATAGATGGACTAATAGAACAAGTCCTACACACAGCTAGAAGCCCAAATATTTTTTCAGACGTAGATGCAGAAAAAAAATATATTCAGTTTGCAACCTGATTGAGGTCAGTATAGATGGACTAATAGAGAAAGTCCCACACACTGCTAGAAGGCCAAATATTTTTTCAGAGCTAGATGCAGACAAAAAATTATTTTTAATTTGCAACCTGATGGAGGTCAGTATAGATGGACTAATAGAGAAAGTCCCACACACTGATAGAAGGCCAAATATTTTTTCAGAGCTAGATGCAGATATAAATTATTTTTAATTTGCAACTTGATGGAGGTCAGTATAGATGGACTAATAGAGAAAGTCCCACACACTGCTAGAAGGCCAAATATTTTTTCAGAGCTAGATGCAGAAAAAAATTATATTCAGTTTGCAACCTGATGGAGGTCAGTATAGATGGACTAATAGAACAAGTCCCACACACAGCTAGAAGCCCAAATATTTTTTCAGAGGTAGATGCAGAAAAAAATTATATTCAGTTTGCAACCTGATGGAGGTCTGTATAGATGGATTAATAGAACAAGTCCCACACACAGCTAGAAGCCCAATATTTTTTCAGAGGTAGATGCAGAAAAAAAATATATTCAGTTTGCAACCTGATGGAGGTCAGTATAGATGGACTAATAGAGAAAGTCCCACACACTGCTAGAAGGCCAAATATTTTTTCAGAGCTAGATGCAGACAAAAAATTATTTTTAATTTGCAACCTGATGGAGGTCAGTATAGATGGACTAATAGAGAAAGTCCCACACACTGCTAGAAGGCCAAATATTTTTTCAGAGCTAGATGCAGATATAAATTATTTTTAATTTGCAAACTGATGGAGGTCAGTATAGATGGACTAATAGAGAAAGTCCCACACACTGCTAGAAGGCCAAATATTTTTTCAGAGCTAGATGCAGAAAAAAAATATATTCAGTTTGCAACCTGATGGAGGTCAGTATAGTTGGACTAATAGAACAAGTCCCACACACAGCTAGAAGGCCAAATATTTTTTCAGAGGTAGATGCAGATAAAAAATATTTTTAATTTGCAGCCTGATGGAGGTCAGTATAGATGGACTAATAGAGAAAGTCCCACACACTGCTAGAAGGCCAAATATTTTTTCAGAGCTAGATGCAGACAAAAAATTATTTTGAATTTGCAACCTGATGGAGGTCAGTATAGATGGACTAATAGAGAAAGTCCCACACACTGCTAGAAGGCCAAATATTTTTTCAGAGCTAGATGCAGATAAAAATTATTTTTAATTTGCAACCTGATGGAGGTCAGTATAGATGGACTAATAGAGAAAGTCCCACACACTGCTAGAAGCCCAAATATTTTTTCAGAGCTAGATGCAGAAAAAAATTATATTCAGTTTGCAACCTGATGGAGGTCAGTATAGATGGACTAATAGAACAAGTCCAACACACAGCTTGAAGCCCAAATATTTTTTCAGAGGTAGATGCAGAAAAAATTATATTCAGTTTGCAACCTGATGGAGGTCTGTATAGATGGATTAATAGAACAAGTCCCACACACAGCTAGAAGCCCAAATATTTTTTCAGAGGTAGATGCAGAAAAAAATTACATTCAGTTTGCAACCTGATGGAGGTCTGTATAGATGGATTAATAGAACAAGTCCCACACACAGCTAGAAGCCCAATATTTTTTCAGAGGTAGATGCAGAAAAAAAATATATTCAGTTTGCAACCTGATGGAGGTCAGTATAGATGGACTAATAGAGAAAGTCCCACACACTGCTAGAAGGCCATATATTTTTTCAGAGCTAGATGCAGACAAAAAAATATTTTTAATTTGCAACCTGATGGAGGTCAGTATAGATGGACTAATAGAGAAAGTCCCACACACTGCTAGAAGGCCAAATATTTTTTCAGAGCTAGATGCAGATATAAATTATTTTTAATTTGCAACCTGATGGAGGTCAGTATAGATGGACTAATAGAGAAAGTCCCACACACTGCTAGAAGGCCAAATATTTTTTCAGAGCTAGATGCAGAAAAAAATTATATTCAGTTTGCAACCTGATGGAGGTCAGTATAGATGGACTAATAGAACAAGTCCCACACACAGCTAGAAGCCCAAATATTTTTTCAGAGGTAGATGCAGAAAAAAATTGTATTCAGTTTGTAACCTAATGGTGGTCAGTATAGATGGACTAATAGAGAAAGTCCCACACACTGCTAGAAGGCCAAATATTTTTTCAGAGCTAGATGCAGATATAAATTATTTTTAATTTGCAACCTGATGGAGGTCAGTATAGATGGACTAATAGAGAAAGTCCCACACACTGCTAGAAGGCCAAATATTTTTTCAGAGCTAGATGCAGAAAAAAATTATATTCAGTTTGCAACCTGATGGAGGTCAGTATAGATGGACTAATAGAACAAGTCCCACACACAGCTAGAAGCCCAAATATTTTTTCAGAGGTAGATGCAGAAAAAAATTATATTCAGTTTGGAACCTGATGGAGGTCTGTATAGATGGATTAATAGAACAAGTCCCACACACAGCTAGAAGCCCAATATTTTTTCAGAGGTAGATGCAGAAAAAAAATATATTCAGTTTGCAACCTGATGGAGGTCAGTATAGATGGACTAATAGAGAAAGTCCCACACACTGCTAGAAGGCCAAATATTTTTTCAGAGCTAGATGCAGACAAAAAATTATTTTTAATTTGCAACCTGATGGAGGTCAGTATAGATGGACTAATAGAGAAAGTCCCACACACTGCTAGAAGGCCAAATATTTTTTCAGAGCAAGATGCAGACATAAATTATTTTTAATTTGCAACCTGATGGAGGTCAGTATAGATGGACTAATAGAGAAAGTCACACACACTGCTAGAAGGCCAAATATTTTTTCAGAGCTAGATGCAGAAAAAAATTATATTCAGTTTGCAACCTGATGGAGGTCAGTATAGATGGACTAATAGAACAAGTCCCACACACAGCTAGAAGCCCAAATATTTTTTCAGAGGTAGATGCAGAAAAAAATTATATTCAGTTTGCAACCTGATGGAGGTCTGTATAGATGGATTAATAGAACAAGTCCCACACACAGCTAGAAGCCCAATATTTTTTCAGAGGTAGATGCAGAAAAAAATATATTCAGTTTGCAACCTGATGGAGGTCAGTATAGATGGACTAATAGAGAAAGTCCCACACACTGCTAGAAGGCCAAATATTTATTCAGAGCTAGATGCAGACAAAAAATTATTTTTAATTTGCAACCTTATGGAGGTCAGTATAGATGGACTAATAGAGAAAGTCCCACACACTGCTAGAAGGCCAAATATTTTTTTCAGAGCTAGATGCAGATATAAATTATTTTTAATTTGCAACCTGATGGAGGTCAGTATAGATGGACTAATAGAGAAAGTCCCACACACTGCTAGAAGGCCAAATATTTTTTCAGAGCTAGATGCAGAAAAAAATTATATTCAGTTTGCAACCTGATGGAGGTCAGTATAGATGGACTAATAGAACAAGTCCCACACACAGCTAGAAGGCCAAATATTTTTTCAGAGGTAGATGCAGATAAAAATTATTTTTAATTTGCAGCCTGATGGAGGTCAGTATAGATGGACTAATAGAGAAAGTCCCACACACTGCTAGAAGGCCAAATATTTTTTCAGAGCTAGATGCAGACAAAAAATTATTTTGAATTTGCAACCTGATGGAGGTCAGTATAGATGGACTAATAGAGAAAGTCCCACACACTGCTAGAAGGCCAAATATTTTTTCAGAGCTAGATGCAGATAAAAATTATTTTTAATTTGCAACCTGATGGAGGTCAGTATAGATGGACTAATAGAGAAAGTCCCACACACTGCTAGAAGGCCAAATATTTTTTCAGAGCTTGATGCAGAAAAAAATTATATTCAGTTTGCAACCTGATGGAGGTCAGTATAGATGGACTAATAGAACAAGTCCCACACACAGCTAGAAGCTCAAATATTTTTTCAGAGGTAGATGCAGATAAAAATTATTTTTAATTTGCAACCTGATGTAGGTCAGTATAGATGGACTAATAGAGAAAGTCCCACACACTGCTAGAAGGCCAAATATTTTTTCAGAGCTAGATGCAGACATAAAATTATTTTGAATTTGCAGCGTGATGGAGGTCAGTATAGATGGACTAATAGAACAAGTCCCACACACTGCTAGAAGGCCAAATATTTTTTCAGAGCTAGATGCAGAAAAAAATTATATTCAGTTTGCAACCTGATGGAGGTCAGTATAGATGGACTAATAGAACAAGTCCCACACACTGCTAGAAGCCCAAATATTTTTTCAGAACTAGATGCAGAAAAAAATTATATTCAATTTGCAACCTGATGGAGGTCAGTATAGATGGACTATAGAATGATGCTATGCCCAAAAGATTTTACTTCACTAGGTGCAGTAAAAAAATTGGTATTCTATACACAGGTGGTATATCTTGCAACAGAGATAGGCTACTCCACTGACTAACACACTCTGCAATAGGCCAAAAAGGATTAGCTTTGCTAGATTCAGCCAAATGCTGTGAAAAATACTTGCACAGCACTGGCACAGACCTGCCTGGCAAAAACTGATAGGAACTGATGTAACCTAGTTCTGAAAAGGACTGCAATTACAATTAGTCTTTACTCCCACAATCTATCTATTTAAGAGCACAGACCTGCCTGATAAAAGTCGTAGGAAATGCTGTAACCTAGTCCTTAAAAGGACTGCAATCACAACTATTCCCTACCCCAAAGCTATCTGTAGATTTCTGCGAAAATTGGCTTGAAATTAACAAGGTGTAGCGCACACAGCAACAGCGGTGCCGTCTAACACGCAGCTGCAGCAGTGAGAAAATGGTGGCGACGGGGAAAATGGCTTGGTCTTATAGGGCAAGGACATGTGACATACACTGCCAATGACACATGCCCTTGCTTGTGTGAAAAAAAACACTTCGCTCCGTGTGTGCGCTGCTGATAGGCTGACACATTGCACCTCCCCACTGTAAATGCGGGAAAGAGACAAAAAAATGGAGATCTTCATTATTCCTGCAGAGATCCATCCCCTGCCCCTCCCCCCACCCCGCTGTACACTCAAACTGCGTATTAACATTAATTTTTATCATTACTGAGAAAAAATCCAGTTATGATTTTGGTGCACGAACAGTTATCGAACATAACCTCGAACAGCCGAATTTTTCTCAAATCGTTCGTGTTCGCCGAACGGCTCGAACACCGCCCAAAACAGCTCGAATTTGAGATTGGCGAACAGTTCGAGTCGAACAACGCTCATCTCTAGTAGAGAGGTACCAGGTGGATGAGAAATCCCTCGGGAAACCGGATATAGTAACTTCCCCATACTGGGATACCCAAAAGGGGGTGGGTTCACCATGGAAGGGGTTTAGAGCCACAATTGGGGGGCATCCCACTTCCACTGAAGGTGCCGTAAGGACTGTTGTTAAGGATATAGTCTGTTGGCAGTGTTAAAACCCTGGAAGCATAGCCGCCCGGTGTTATATGTCTCCTGAGCCCATGGACTGCAGCCTAGGCAGATGGTGTTCCTATTATGCTTATCCAGCCTGCAGTGTGGACTGTCGACCCGGCGAGGAGCCGCAAGTGTGTGCCGTATCCATTAATAGAGTAAAGGTGCTTGGACTGTTGGACTCTGGGAGTCAGGTGACTTTAATCAGAGCTACCTTTCCCCACTAGTTGGTCCTTTCCAAAACTGTGGGCATTTGGTGCATCTATGGGGACGCCAAGGACTACCCCGTGGCTACAGTGACAGTGGGAACAGACGGTGGAGCCCAATCCCACGAGGTCGCGATGGTTAAGGACTGGGCCGTGATCGTGCTTTGTTTTGGGACTTATGGGGAAAGGGAAAGGGAACCGGACTAATTAGAGTGGGAAAAAGCCAGGTCCCTGGGGAAGAACCCCCGACGCAGTCTCATGTGGATGAGTTCCCACTGTGCGTCCTTGCGGGCGAAAAGGGCGAGACGGTGACCACGGAGGCAGTCCTCCCTGAGTTAGATGTGTCTGGAGAGAACTTTGGGACTGCTCAAGTTTGGGACTAGTGATGAGCGAACTGGCCCGAGCATCACAGTGCTTGACAAGCTCGGCGGGTATTTCCGGGTTGCTCGGACGGGAGCTCAGGTCCCTGCCCTGCAGTGCATATAGTGCAAGAGGGTCCATTGAACGTTACGCCTGCTGCTGCTGTTCTAACAGATATTTGTATACATAGCCCCAGATATCAGGGGCCAGGGCTAACTTTTTTTTATCTTAATCCTGGTGATTTGCTTAAAAGGCTAGGCAGGCAGGGTATGTGACAGACAGCAGTGCATGATACAGCACAAGAGGGTCCATTGCATGTTCAACTTCTGACTGATCCCGCTGTGACAAATATTTGTAGACATAACCCCAGGTATCAGGGGCCAGGGCTAATTTTTTTTATCTTAATCCTGGTTGTTTGCTTAAAAAGCAATCCAGAGTACACATTTTTTCTGCTCCATTTACTTGTTAGCACTGCAGAATACAGCCAGATCTTTTCCATCTTACAGCTTTAAAAATACAGAAATTTGTAGTGAACGTGGAAAATATTGACCTCCATTTCCATTTTGTTGGAGTGTGTCAGTGAAGCAATTCACATGAGGTTGCTGTGAAGAATAGTATTAGTAAACTACAGGCCCGCTTTTTAAAACTGTGATTCTCCCTCAGATGTATCACATATAACTGCGTTCAAAAATCAGCCATTTCTGGCTTCCACTTACATTTTGTTGCAGTGTGTTGGTCAAGTTATTCACACGAGGTCGCTGTGAAGAATAGTATTAGTAAACTACAGGCCCACTTTTTAAAACCGTGGTTCTGTCAGACATATTACATATAACTGTGTTCCAAAATCAGACATTTCTGGCTTCCATTTCCATTTTGTTGCAGTGTGTCGGTCAAGCTATTCACACGATGTCGCTGTGAGGAATAGTATTAGTAAACTACAGGCCCACTATTTAAAACTGTGGTTCTCCCTCAGACGTATCACATATAACTGCATTCCAAATTCAGCCAATTGTAGTGAACATGGGAAATATTGTCCTCCATTTACAGTTTGTAGCAATGTGTCAGTGTACACCATTTTAAAGCTTCATTTGCTTGTTCGCAGAATACAGCCAGTTTTGTTTACTTTTATTCACATTACTGTGTTGTGGAAGCAGAGGAACTTTTTTCAATGATCAGACGCACGTGATCCATATCATTGCCGTAATAATACAGAAATTTTGTGGAGCATGCCAAATATTACACTCCATTTAAAGTCAGCCAGCTGTGTTTTGTTAAATCAATGGACATTTAGTTGCTGACAGATACCATACTATTAGGCGACTGCCTGAAACCGTGGCCATCAGACATTATCCCGTATGACTGCCCTAATAATCCATCAATTTTTGTGAGCATGTCAAATATTACACTCCATTTAAAGTATTGCACTTGTGGGTTCAAACCTATTCACAGTTGTCTGCTGACAAATAGCATATCTGTGAACAATGTTGTCAGGGTATTACACCACTTTTACGGACTGACAAAAAAAAAACATACAAAAAACAAGCTAAAATGGAAAAAAAGTTAAGAAACATTCTTATCCCATACTGGGATACCTCACCAGTAAAATAATTTCCGATAAGACAGTTAATATTCTAGAATATAGAATCTATTTAAATTGTCCCATTATTAAGGAGTGTGTCTCCTATACTGTTATTGCATATGCAGCAATTTCAGGGGCTGCCAAAAATTAGGATGAACTCCAATACACATTTGAAGAGACATAAAAAAAAAAAACACAGTAGGATCTTTCTTTAGTATAATAACCAGACTCGCCAATGTAACCTCAATGTAATCACATTGTTCAGCTCCTGGACCTCCTCCTCCTCCTCTTCTTCGACCTCCATCTCCGAAAGGATCACATCAGTCACAAGCTGGAAGCACTGCAGCACTGCCTTGGCCAAACGGCAACAGGCTGTGCTGAAGATAATATGCTTAATGCTTAGGTGACAAACCACCTACCGCTGCAGAGTTGTTGAAAGCTGTAACACAGCAGCCTGATCTGTGGCTCTCACCGCTGAACATACAGCCAGGCATGGTCGTGTGTGACAATGGGCAGAACCTGGTGGCGGAGAAATGACAGCCGTAGTGAATACGGTTTCCCTCTATGCCATTCCTTTCACCAAGCTAAAGAATATGGCTGTGGTGAAATACAACTCCCACTGAGAAGCAGTCTCAGACTGAAGAACATTGGGCCCACCAGAGGATTTGATTCTGAGGGCCCACCTTTCTCCCCCACTCAAGAGCCCCATAGTAGCTGCAAAGTTTGTGCTATCATGAAGTCTCCTGATGGAGAAGCCAGTGCCTACCGGAGGAGTCTCTGGTTCTCTGGTAGGCCCGTCCAACCCTGCCGAGAAGCAGCCCTGGCTAAGAAAAGTCTGTGGGAAGGTTCCCAGACATTCTATGGCTGCTTTTTTACTGTTGACTGGCTCCAGCAATGTATAAGATTGCAATCTATAAGATGGATCCCTTCACTGGCTCCCCATTGGCCAGAGACTTCAGTTCAAAACCGTAACCATGACATGCAAAGCCATCCACAACCTGTCTCCTCCATAAATCTGTGACCTAGTCTCCCGGTACATACCTGCAAGCAACCTCCGATCCTCACAAGATCAACTTCTCTACTCCCGTCTTATGTCCTTTTCCCACTATCGCATACAAGATTTTTCCTGTGCATCCCTTCTACTCTTGAACTCTGTACCCCAACATATCAGACTCTCACCTGCTATTGAAACCTTTAAAAGGAAGCTGAAGACCCACCTCTTCTGACAAGCCTACAACCTGCAGTAACCCTCGCTCCACCATACCGCTGCACAACCAGCTGTACCCTCACCTACTGTATCCTCACCCATCCCTTATAGACTGTTTATGCGCTCTTAAGCAGGGTCCTCTCTGCTCTTGTACCAGTCAGTGACCTCTTTTCACATGCAAAGCGTAATATAATAAATGGCGCTATAATAATAAATAATATTAATTATACTGCTTGTACTCTGGGACAATTGATGTCACTTTCCTGGTGATTGCCCCTAAATTGATGTGTTTTGGCAGCTTTTGGTCCCGTTTGAAGGTGTTGTGTATGCGTTTGGTTTTGGCACCCATTAAATCCAATGGTGTTCGGCAATGTTCGGCGAATATTTGACAATTACATTGGCGAATATTGAAAAACCGCGATTGTAATCTGAAACAAATATTGAAATATTCGCTCATCTGAGTCGTCTCTAATCAGAAACACCCTTAAAAAATTATGTGGGTGTTGCATCACCGTCACCCTGGTGATATGGTTGTGAACGATGAAGAGAAGGAGGAGGGCGACATAAAATAGAACAATTCCTGAAGGGAATATCCATGTCTGGGTGTGAAGGGGTGCATGGGAATAGACCCCCCAAAAAATAACCACTGGATTTGAGTTTATGTTTGATGCTATCATCTGCTGGTGTTGAGAAGTCTGGCCCAATCCAGCCCTTGTTCACTTTTAGAAGAGTCAGCTTGTCAGCATTTTCAGTTGACAGGCGGATGCGCCTATCAGTTTTATCAGTTATAATGCCCCCGGCGGCACTAAAAACCATCTATGACAAAACTCTAGCGGCCAGGACTTCAAAGGCATAGAAAGACAGTTCATGCCACGTGTCCAGCTTGGATACCCAATAGTTGTAAGGCACAGAGACAGAGAGGAATCATGGAGGATGCTGGTATAGTCGCCAAGGTAGTCCTTCAGCATATTTCAAAACTTTTCCCTCCTTGTCAGAGTACCCCATGTATCAGGGCCTGGGCACTGGGAGGGTCTGAGAAAACTGTCCCAGGACTTTGAAAGTGTTCTCCTGCCCCTGCCACATCTGGTTTGTGTCACCCTCGCTTGTACTCCTTGGTTGTCCAATGAACTGTCTGACTGTGACCTCTGCTGCCAGCGTTGTCAGATGGGAATTTTTTTTTGTTATAATTCTTCAACAAGAGCCTGAACTTAATATCTCCAAAAATGAACACCTTCGGTTTTCTCCCTCTACTAACCTAACTATACCTGACTTTGCAATTTCCTTAATGTGGTGCCACCATAACTGCCACTCGGCACGCCTGCTGTCTTGGAGTCATATTTGACACACAACTTTCCTTTATTCAATGTGGAAAATCACTCACTCGCTCATGTCACCTGCACCTTAAAAACATCTCCAGAATTCGACCTTTTCTCACCTTTCAAAAACTCTTACTGTCGCTCTTATTCACTACTGCAACTCTCTTCTAATCAGTCTCCCTCTAAAAAAATTGTCTCCTCTCCAATCCCTTCTGAATGCAGCAGCCAGGGCTGTATTTCTATCAAATCGCTTCACCAACGCCTCTACCCTGTGCCAGTCATTGCACTGGTTAGGTTAAACAATCACTACAGAATACAATAAAAACTCATCTCTCTCACCCACCAAGCTGTCCACAGTTCTGCACCGGCCTATATCTCATCCCTCATTTCTGTGTATCATCACTCCTTCCATACCCTCTGTTCTGCAATTGATCTAAGACTGACATCCTCCTTAATCAAAATCTCACACCTCCATCTCCAAGAATTTTCTCGTGCCGTGCCAGTTTTCTGTAATGCCCAAAATGCTTACAACGCGGTGGTCACAGTAAAGGCAGAGGAACAGTCAGCCTTGTGTGCCAGACTGCCAACAATCAAGACTTCCCTGTTCTCACCAAGAGTATGACTGTCTATGTTCTCTTCCTCCTCCACCTCCTCATTATCACCCAATCTGCATTGAGATGAGATGAAGCTGGGCTGAGTAGCATCACCCTCTGTAGTTCCTTGCTCCGACTGCAATGCCTCCTCTTTAAGTGTGAGCAGCGACCGTTTCAGTAGACAGAGAAGCGAGATGGTGATGCTAATTATGGCATCATTGCCGCTCACCATCTTGGTGTAGTCCTCAAAGTTTTGGAGGACAGCACAGATGTCAGACATCCATGCCCACTCATCAGCTCTTATGTGGGAGGCTGACCTGAATGCCAATGGACTTGTTGAAGCTGGTACGCAACAACTGCTCTCTGCTGCTCAAAATCATTCCAAACATCTGCAACGTTGATGTCCAATGCGTGGTCACATCGCACACCAGTTGGTGAGCTGGAAGCCGCAAACGCTGCTGAAGCCCTGCTAGGGAGGCGGAAGCTGTAGCTGACTTTCTGAAATGGGCACACACGCAGCGTACTTTCACAAGCCGCTCTGGCAGATCTGGTAGATTTTGAGAAACCGCAGAACCACTAAGTTGAGCACATGGGACAGGCATGGTACGTGTGTGAGCTTGCCTAGCTTCAGAGCCGCCACCAGGTTCTCTGATACAGCTTTCAACAACTCTACAACAGTGTGCTATTTGTCGCCTAAGCATACAGTCCTGCTTATTGTTAATGGCACACATGAAGTTTAAGTAAATAATCTGGAATATGTCCTGAAAAAATGAATCAAGTGATGGAGATGGAGGCTGAAATGGAGGAGGAGGTGGTGCAAGAGCTGTAGAATGTAGAGGCAACCCTAATTGACTCAGGGCCCGCAATCCTCTGCGTCGGGAGGATATGTTCCGTCCCAGGGTCCCACTGGGTCCCGGCTTCCGCAATAATAACCCAGTGGAATGCATCAGTGAGATGAATGAATAATTTGGTCGTTGTCTAGGAGACCTAGCACAATATTAACCCAGTGATGCATCAGTGAAATGTACCGTCCCTGGTCATATTCACTTGTCCACGTGTTTGTGGTTAGGCGGTCCTT
This sequence comes from Phyllobates terribilis, assembly GCF_046119375.1. Taxonomy (NCBI): domain Eukaryota; kingdom Metazoa; phylum Chordata; class Amphibia; order Anura; family Dendrobatidae; genus Phyllobates; species Phyllobates terribilis. The sequence goes on from NW_027362764.1 coordinate 606,953,037, forward strand.
CCCACTTAATTGCACTGGGGTGGGCACGGTAATGTTCTGGGACCCACGCTTGTGGAAGGCGGAGACGATACCGGGAGAAATAGTGGCGGCTTGGGACCGAGTATGGACACCCGGCCGCCGCCACCATGAGGTTGTGGAAAGCTTCCCCCTCCATGAGCCTGAAAGGCAACATTTTAAGAGCAAGCAATCCAGAAGTGTGACAGTTTAGTATTGCGGCCAGTGGGTGGGTGGCTGGCTGCATACTTGCGCTTGCATTCCAAGAACTGTGGTAGGGACAACTGAACACTGCGAAGGGACGAGGACGTGGATGGTGATGGTTGCAAGTCTGCAATGACAGGTGCAGGGCGGGAGGCATCTTTGCTTGAGCCATGGACTGGGGATTGGCGTGCACGCACAACAGCGGAAGAGGCAGTGGTGTCACCCGCAAACACTGTTTCTGGACCTTGGTTTTCGGCCCAGCTAGTCGGATGCTTTGCTGTCATGTGCCTGAGCATGCTGGTGGTGGTCAGGCTGGTAGTTTTGGTGTTCATGCTGATGCTGGCCTTGCAGATGTTGCAAATGGCCTTTTTGGGGTTATCTGAACAGTCTTTAAAAAAAAACAGACTCGGGAAGACCTAACAGTTATACTGGCAAAATCTGTCTTGTTGGTTTTCCCATGGATCAGTTGCCCGCCTTGTGTCTGTGGCCACCACACTGCTTGTTCCTGCCTGTTGTGGTGCTATGCCTCCCTCCCCCTGTGTGCTGCTGTCTTCGCTCTGCATGTCCCCTTGCCAGGTTGGGTCAGTGACCTCATCGTCCACCGCTTCGTCTTCCACTTCCGCACCCTGGTCCACCTCCTGACTTTCTGTTCATTGTGTCTCACCATTATCCACCTCTTGGGACAGTAATTGCAATTTCCCACCGTCACCTTCAGGTGACTATGGCTGCTCAAATTGCTACTAGAGTCTTATGTTGCCCTGCTCGAAGCTGGCCGGTCAAGAGGCCTGAATCTATTGATGGAAAAGTGAACAGCTCTTGGGGTAACTCTGGACTCTAATCTCTCCTTCAAACCACATAGCCAAGCTCTTTCTGCTTCTGAGCGGACCGAGTGAGAGGCCAGAATCTATAAATGCAAAGATGAACAAAACAGCTCTTCAGAGTGTCCAAGTGTGAGATCAGTTGTCTCAGGGCACTTGGATTGGTGGAAGGAAGGAGGATCAGGGTAAGGAAGATGCTGATTCCAAATAAAAAAATCTCCCGGATCCACGCATTCCTCAACCACGAATCTACAAAAACACTAGTGCACGTCCTCATCATCTCCTGCCTCGACGACTGCAACCTCCTGCTCTGTGGCCTCCCTTCTAACACTCTTGTATTCCTCCAATTCACCTGTCCCCTTGCTATTTCCTGGCCTCTCCTCTCTGTCAATCCCTTCACTGGCTCCCCATTGCCCAGAGACTCCAGTTTAAAACCCTAACCATGGCATGCAAAGCCATCCACAACCTGTCTCCTCTACACATCTGTGACCTAGTCTCCAAATACTTACCTGCACGCAACCTCTGATCCTCACAAGATCTCCTTCTCTACTCCCCTCTTATCTCCTCTTCCCACAATCGCATACAAGATTTCTCCCGTGCATCCCCCCTTCTCTGGACCATTTCTGACTCTCGTCTACTGTTGAAACCTTCAAAAAGCACCTGACATGCATACAACCTGCGGTAACCCTCATTCCACCTTACCACTGCATTACCAGCGCTATCCTCACCTATTGTATCCTCACCCATCCCTTGTAGACTGTGAGCCCTCGCAGGCAGGGTCTTCTCCTCTCCTGTACCAGTCGCTGTCACATTTTTGTTCAAGATTATTGTAATTGTTTTTGCGATATATACCCCTTTTTCACATGTAGTCCAGACTCACATCTACTGAGACTGGACCATGTGGAACACAGGGTGGTAGTGGTGGCAAACTGCATGGAAGCTTTATCTGCTATCCAACCAACAACCTTTTCACACTGTTCTGGCTTCAATAGTGGTGTTTCACAGCCCCCTAGAAATTGGGACAGAAAGTAGTTTGACATGACGTGGCTGCTCCCACAGCAGACACAGTTTCATCTTGCCCACTGCCACTGCGTGCACTATCACCATCACCATAACGTCCACTTCGCCGTCCCTTGACACACACCTTACCCATTTTAAATGGAGTTTAATATTTGTCACGTTGCCAAAAATGTCGGCATTATTACCGCTGTAAAATAGGATCACATCTGATTAGATGACCACAGTTTTAGGCAGTGACCTCGGAGTCATAGATGCTTCCAGGAGTCTTCCCCATACTGTATGAATGTGTCTGATTATGTCTCACATACCGCATTGCCAGATAAGGTAGTAAAATGTTAAAATTACATTTTACTACCTTATGAATTTTTCACAGTTGAAAAAAATGCAAAAGTGCAAAAACGCATCAATAACGCTACGTGTGAACATAGCCCAAGGTGTGGAGGAGCATTTTTGTTTTTGTATATTTATTTTGCCTTATAGACAAGTCATTACCTTGGAAAGTATGTTCCTTAACATTTTTCACAGGAAAATCCATTTTGGTTTCGTTTTTGTATGTTTTATTGTGAGTCCGTAAAATATATCTGACAACATTGTTGACAGCAGTGACCTGGGAGTCAGAGATGCTTCCATGCTGTTCCCATGTCATTTGAGCACTGTTCCCATCAATTTGGACAATTTTTAGGCCCTCTGCAGACCGCCGGGGGGGATGCCGGCAAAAATTCTCGAGTTTCCCATAGACTTACATTGGGCTCGTTGTTCAAACCAAGCACTCAAGCATTCCAATTTGCTCGACCCGAGCAACGAGTACCCGAGCATTTTAGTGCTTGTTCATCACTATTCGGGACCTGTCCTTAAAGGGGGCGTTTGACCAGGTTACGGTATATAATGGGGTTTGCTCAAGAGGCGGGGGCTGACACCAGGTTCCCCCACTTTGCAGTTCAGGGGGAGTTGTTATATCGGGCGGCCAAACTAAGGGGCGGTGAGATAGTGGAACAGCTGCTAGTGCCAGGGCCATACAGATGGAGGGTACTAGATATGGCCCATTCACATGTTCTCGGGGGACATCTAGGGGTCGAGAAAACTCAGGAGAGGATATTGAGAAGGTTTTATTGGTCAGGGTGTTACCGAGAAATTCCGGACTATTGTAGGTCCAGCCCCACCTGCCAAATAGCCGTTCCCTCTTTCCACTTCCGTAGTCCATTAGTTCCACTACCGGTCATAGAGGTCTGCTTTGAGAGGATTGCTATGGACCTAGTAGCGCCCTTAGTCAAATCAACCCGAGGCCACCAATACATTCTGGTGATCATGGACTATGCGACCCGGTATCCAGAAGTGGTACCGCTAAGGAACTCATCGAGCAAATGCATAGCCAGCGAACTTGTCCATATATTTGCCAGGACCGGTGTGCTGAAGGAAATCCTAATGGAACAAGGGACCTCGTTCATGAGCAAAATAATGAAGGAGCTGTGCAAGGTCCTCCAGATTACCCAGCTGCGAACCTCTGTTTACCATCCACAGACAGACGGCCTAGTAGAGCACTTTAATATGGCCCTGAAAGTGATGCTCAAGTAAGTCGTAGAGAAGGATGGACATGACTGGGACTACATGCTGTCATTCCTGCTCTTCTCGGTAAGGGCCTCTACTGGCTTTTCTCCGTAATGGCTACTGTATGGACGACATCCGCAAAGGCTCCTGGATAGTGCTATGGAAACCTGGGAAGCCGAGGTTACGCCACACTGGAGCATCATTGAATATGTCGCCCAGATGCTGGAAAGAATAGCGAAAGTGATGCTGATCGTGAAGGCGCATCTCCTCCAGGTGCAGGAAGCCCAGGCAATGGTGTATAACCGATCGGCGAGGCTGAAGCAGTTCCAGCCCTGGGATCTTGTATTGGTGCTAATCCCCACAGTCAAGAGCAAGTTCCTGGCCAAATGGTAAGGTCCATATGAGGTGGTGGAGAAAGTCAGCAAAGTTAATTATAAAGTCCACCAGCCTGGCCGAAGAAAGCCGCACCAAGTGTACCATAAAACAAAAAAAAAAACATGTAAACTTGCCCAAGCCGTAGTGGGACCGGGAACCTGTGGAAACTCCTTGCCTGGTAGCCGTTCCCAAAGGCAAGGTGGAAGAGGTCACTATAGCAGAGACTTTATTGCCGGCCAAAAGCAACAATGTCGAGAACTGCTACAGCGTAATCGTGACCTGTTCTCAGAGTTGCCGTGGCATACTTAGGTGGTAGAGCATAACGTGCTAACAGAGCCACATGTAAGAGTGAATTTGATGCTGTACCGGATTCCCGAAGCACGCCGGAAGTGATCTTGGCTGAGGTGAAGAGGATGTTAGACCTCGGTATGATAGAGGAGTCAAAGAGTGGCTGGTCAAGCCCAATCGTCCTCGTGCCAAAACCCAACAGAGAGTGGACGTTTTGTAATGACTACCACCAGCTGAATGAGGTGTCCAAGTGCCCTAAACCACACACACTTGGAGGGCACCACCCAAATAATGGGGATCTGCATGCAGTGTACCCAAAGACACTGTTTATCAAACAAAGAAAAAGAGATACACTATATTCGCAGTGATCACCCAAAATACTTTAAAGCGAATATAAATATGTAAATTTTATTGAATATCCACAATTGCACTAGAAACCCACAAAACACCTCAAACACAAGGTGTTTTGTGGATTTCTAGCGCAATTGTGGATATTCAATAAAATTAACATATTTATATTCACTTTAAAGTATTTTGTGTGATCACTACGAATATAGTGTACCTCTTTTTCTTTGTTTGATAAGCATACTCAATGCCCCGCGTCGAAGAGCTCATCGAAAGGCTGGGACCAGCGAGGTATATCACCACCCTTGACCTGACAAAGTGCTATTGGCAGATCCCCATGTCCCAGACAGCCAAGGAGAAGACGGCTTTCTTGACACCTGATGGGTGCTTTCAATACACTCGGATGCCGATCAGACTACAGGGGGCCCCAGCCACCTTCCAGAGGGCTATGGATCTGATCCTAGCCCCACATAATAAGTATGCAACAGCCTACCTTGACGACATTGTAGTCTTTATCCCAGATTGGGCTATCCATCTACCTAAACTACAGGCTGTTCTGGATGCTCCGAGGAAGGCGGGATTTACTATAAATCTAAGAAAATGTGCCGTTGGAAAAGAAGAGGCCAAGTATTTGGGCTATGTCATCGGGAGAGACGAAATAAAGCCGCAAGTCAAAAAAGTGGAGGCAATCCAGACCAAGTGCTTTCCTGGGAATGGTGGGATATTGCTGGCAGTTTATCCCAAATTTTGCCATGATGGCCGCACCACTGATGGATCTCCTGAAAGGCACCAGATGAACCATGGTGAAGTGGACGGAGGAAACAGAGTCCACGTTTCAACAGATGAAGCTAGCACTGTGTAAGCAGCCGGTCCTGGTCGCACCAGACTTTAAGAAAGAGTTTGTGGTCCAGACAGATGCTTCAGAGGTTGGTCTAGGAGCCATACTCTCTCAAATAAATGAGGAAGAACATCCCATTCTCTATCTGAGCTGGAAGCTTTCGTCCTGCGAGAATTACTACGCAATAGAAGAAAAAGAGTGTTTAGCCATAAAGTGGGCCATAGATACACTAAAATATTACCTACTAGGCCAGAAGTTTAAATTGGTGTCAGACCATGCCCCTTTGAGATGTTTGAGGGAAAAGAGGGGTAAAAATACCAGGGTAACTAGATGGTTCCTATGTCTTCAGGACTTTAACTTTCACGTGGAGCATAGTAGAGGGAAGTTACACGGGAACGCTAATGCCCTCTCTAGAATTCTCTGTCTGGTATCTGAACATACCCAAACCCACGGCTTTGGGCGGAGGGGGGGAATATGTGACAGAGTCACTTGTGTTATATACGAGGGGAGGTATGTGTCACTCCGGCTGCTAACCTGTGTGAACTGAAACCTACAAACTTTCTGCCAGCATGTTATATGCTGGGGGTTAACTCACTTAAAGGGTGTGGCTTTTTGTGAATGGCAAAGAGGGTGGGAAACCATTCACACTACCTCCCCTCAGGGTGTGGCTGAGCAAGTGTAAATGTTTAGTCACTGTTTTTTTTCTGTAGTGTGTGGTCTGGAGACTGAAATCTCCAGACTGTGTTTGGTGAAGCCAGAGAGCAACACCGAATGACTGGTGTTTGGTGAGACTTCACTGTTTTACCTCGACCGGGAAAAGCCTCGCTCGCTAATGGACTCTGTTATACTTTATCTTTTGTTTTTCTGTTACCCCGGAGAGGGCCCGTTTATTTTTGTGGAACCCTGCTGAAGCTTATGCCGTACAGACCAAAAGTTTGGACACACCTTCTCATTTAAAGATTTTTCTGTATTTTCATGACTATGAAAATTGTACATTCACACTGAAGGCATCAAAACTATGAATTAACACGTGTGGAATTATATACTTAACAAAAAAGTGTGAAACAACTGAAAATATGTCTTATATTCTAGGTTCTTCAAAGTAGCCACCTTTTGCTTTCATTCGCTTGATGAGCTTCAAGAGGTAGTCACTGGAAATGGTCTTCCAACAATCTTGAAGGAGTTCCCAGAGATGCTTAGCACTTGTTGGCCCTTTTGCCTTCACTCTGCGGTCCAGCTCATCCCAAACCATCTCGATTGGGTTCAGGTCTGGTGACTGTGGAGGCCAGGTCATCTGGCGTAGCACCCCATCACTCTCCTTCTTGGTCAAATAGACCTTACACTGCTTGGAGGTGAGTTTGGGGTCACTGTCCTGTTGAAAAATAAATGATGGTCCAACTAAACACAAACCAGATGGAATAGCATGCCGCTGCAAGATGCTGTGGTAGCCATGCTGGTTCAGTATGCCTTCAATTTTGAATAAATCTCCAACAGTGTCACCAGCAAAGCACCCCCACACAATCACACCTCCTCCTCCATGCTTCACGGTGGGAACCAGGCATGTAGAGTCCATTCGTTCACCTTTTCTGAATCGCACAAAGACACAGTGGTTGGAACCAAAGATCTCAAACTTGGACTCCTCAGACCAAAGCACAGATTTCCACTGGTCTAATGTCCATTCCTTGTGTTCTTTAGCCCAAACAAGTCTCTTCTGCTTGTTGCCTGTCCTTAGCAGTGGTTTCCTAGCAGCTATTTTACCATGAAGGCCTGCTGCACAAAGTCTCCTCTAAACAGTTGTTGTAGAGATGTGCCTGCTGCTAGAACTCTGTGTGGCATTGACCTGGTCTCTAATCTGAGCTGCTGTTAACCTGTGATTTCTGAGGCTGGTGACTCGGATAAACTTATCCTCAGAAGCAGAGGTGACTCTTGGTCTTCCTTTCCTGGGGCGGTCCTCATGTGAGACAGTTTCTTTGTAGCGCTTGATGGTTTTTGCAACTGCACTTGGGGACACTTTCAAAGTTTTCCCAATTTTTCGCACTGACTGACCTTCATTTCTTAAAGTAATGATGGCCACTCATTTTTCTTTACTTAGAATTTGTATTATGGCAAGAAAAAAGCAGCTAACAGTCTATTCAGTAGGACTATCAGCTGTGTTTCCACCAGACTTCTGCACAACACAACTGATGGTCCCAAACCTATTTATAAGGCAAGAAATCCCACTTATTAAACCTGACAGGGCACACCTGTGAAGTGAAAACCATTTCCGGTGACTACCTCTTGAAGCTCATCAAGAGAATGCCAAGAGTGTGCAAATCAGTCATCAAAGCAAAAGGTGGCTACTTTGAAGAACCTAGAATATAAAACATATTTTCAGTTGTTTCACACTTTTTGGTTAAGTATATAATTCCACATGTGTTAATTCATAGTTTTGATGCCTTCAGTGTGAATGTACAATTTTCATAGTCATGAAAATACAGAAAAATCTTTAAATGAGAAGGTGTGTCCAAACTTTTGGTCTGTACTGTATATCTGATTTATAGGACAAGATCACACCATGTGGTGGTAGTGCAGGGGATTTAATTAGAGGGCAATATTTCCCTAATAGCATTTTTTTAGGTTATTCTTACTTAGCATTTATATATTGAAATTCCTACATTTAGTATGATTTCTCATAAAGCTAATAAGTGCAAGATGGATGTTTCATATTGTGCAATTCTGCTGTAACATAAAAGCAGCTGAAGGCCAAGCTTTAGAAAAGAGCATTCACAGGCTGATATATTTAAAGTGGCAAAGAGGAAGCACTAGGGCAGTGTCCTTCCTGACTCCATACAATTTCCTGAGCTGATAGAGTGCAAGTCAGAGGTATTGCAGCAATTCATTCCAGGCCTCTTCTCCATTGTCTTCTGTCTGAATTTTTCATTTCATGGCTTGTCTGTCTTTTAATGATGTATTTATGACGACGTCTGTCCTACACAGTAATTCCTTAAGGGACAAAGTTCTGTTCATTACAGTAGGATGAATCACTTGTCTCAGTACATAAGAGTCTTATAGGTTTTGACATTTAGATAAAGAGAATAACTCTGATACTTATGTACACGGTTATGCAAACTGAACCTCTGTATACAATGGACATTAATTGTGGCAATTTTGTTTTTGCATTGGAATGTTGAGCATTGATTCTAGATAAAAGTCGCAGACATGCTTTGTTACTGTTGAGGTTTGAGAACTTCCAATAAGATTTTATATACTGTACTATGCATAAGTTTTAGGGATAAGTGTGGAAAATGCTGAAAAGTAAGAATGCTTTAAAAAAAATAGAAGCCTGTCTTCACCTTCCTGACCAGGCCAATTTTTTAAATTCTGACCAGTGTCATTTTATGAGGTAGTAAGTCTGGAACACTTCAATGAATCACAGTAATTTTTTCGTGACACATTGTAGTTTATGTTAGTGGTAAATTTAGCAATTTTTTAAAATTTCGCAGTTTTCAAACTTTCAATTTTTATATCCTTAAACCAGTTAGTCATGCTGTAAAAAATAATTCCTAAATTACATTTCCCATATATCTACTTTACGCCTGCATCATTCTTGAAACATAATTTTTTTTTGTTAGGAAGTTAGAAGGGTTAAAAGTTTATCAGCAATTTCTCATTTTTCCAACAAAATTTACTAAACCAGATTTTTTAGGGACCACTTCACGTTTGAAGTGACTTTGAGGGGCCTATATGACAGAAAATACCCAAAAGTGGCAGTATTTTAAAAACTGCCCCCCCCCCCAAAGTACTCAAAACCACATTCAAGAAGTTTATTAACCATTTAGGTGCATCACAGGAATTAAAGTAACGTGGAAGGAAAAAAATGAACATTTTAATTTTTCCCACAAGTATGTTCCTTTTGCTCCAAAGTTTTCCTTTTCATAAGGGTAACAGGAAACAATGGACCATACAATTTGTTGTGAAATCTCCTGAGCACAACAATATCCTATTTCTGGTGGAAAACTACTGTTTGGGCGCATGGCAGGGCTTTGAACAGAAGGAACGCCATTTGACTTTTGGAGTGTAAAATTGTCTGGAATAGATAGCGGACGCCATGTTGTGTTTACGGAGCCCCCGATGTGCCTAAACATTGGAAACCCCCCTACAAGTGACCCAATTTTGCATTTTGGAAACTACATCCGTCAAAGAACTTATCTAGAGGTGTGGTGAGCAGGTGCTTCACAGAATTTAATAATGAACCATGAAAATGAAAAAATAAATTTTTCCCATAAACATGTTCCTTTTGCCCCAAATTTTTCATTTTCACAAGGGTAACAGGAGAAAATGGACCATAAAATCTGTTGTGCAATTTCTGATACCCCATATGAGGTGGAAAACTACTATGCTCGGAACAGAAGCTGTGCGATTTGACTTTTAGAGTGCAAAATTGACTGGATAAGATTGCTGATGCCCCTGATGTGCATAAACAGTGGAAACCCCCCACAAGTAACCTCATTCTGGAAATTACACCCGTCAAGGGGCTTATCTAGTTATGTAGTGAGCACGTTGAACCCCCAGATGTTTCACAGAATTTTAGAATGTTGAAAATGAAAAAATACATTTTTCCCTCAAAAATTTTGCTTCAGCACCACATTTTTCATTTTCACAAGGGTAACAGGAGAAAATAGACCATTCATTTTGAATGTCGTGGAAAACTACTTTTTGGGCACAGGCCAGGTATTGGAATGGAAGGCGTGCCAATTGAATTCTGGAGCACAATTATGGCTGGAACAGATTGCGGATGCCCCTGACATTCTAAATCAGCAGAAACCCCCACAAGTGACCCCATTTTGTAAACTACAGCTCTTAAGGAAGTCGTCTAGTGAAGTAGTGAGCATTGTTAACCCTCAAGTGATTCACAGAATAGTATAACATTGGACTGGATCAATGGAAAATTACCATTTTTTCCACAAAAATGTTACTTTGGCCTCAAGTTTTCAATTTTCAAAAGGGATAATAGGAGAAAATAGAGCACTAAATATGTGAGTAAGCCAATACTGTGGTACCTGTGTTGAAAACTAATTTTGAAGGGCAGGAGCTCCATATTGTAGTCCACATTTTGGAGGAATGGTTTGAAGGTGCCATGTCACATTGGCTGAGACTTTGAGGTACCAGAACAGCAGAACCCCAACATAAGTGACCTCTCAATGAATTCCTATAGAGGTGTAGTGATCATATTGACATCACAGGTGTGTCTCAGAACTTTATACCATTGGGCAGTGAAGAAAAAATAATTACAATTTTACCCCAAAATTTTTGGTTTAGCCCCAGATTTTACATTTTCACTTGGGAAAATGGGTAAAAATGGCACCAAAATTTTTCTCACAATTTCTGCTGAATGTAGCAATATCCCACAGTACTGCTTAGCCACAAGCGAGACGCGGAATGGAAAGAATGCTGTTTGACTCTTGGAAAACATATTTTCGTAAAATAGTTTGCAGACTTCATATACAGAGCCCCTAAGTGCCCGAAGAGCAGAATCCCCCTTAAGTGAAATTGGAAATTACACCCCTCTGGGAATTTATCTACAGGTGCAGTGACAATTTTGACTCTATGGATGTTTGCTTGAAATCAGCAGCAGTGGATGTTGATGAGTGAACAACATCCACTGAACATTACAAATCTGCCAGTGTAGTGCCCAGTACATTGTAGTGCACATATATTGTAGTACCCATACATTGTTCCCAGCTTATGCTTCTGGAGACATTAATCCCATAAATTAAGCGGGCTCTCATCGCTACAGAAATAGCAAATGTGGATACTAACTGTGGTTTAGGCACACTGCGGGGCTCAGAAGGGAGGGGGGGCTTTTGGATTTGGGAGCACAGAATTTGCTGGATTTCTTTTGGGGGGCAAGAGCCATTTCGCTTTACCAGTAACGTGGACGTCCCATATATTTCCATTAACAGATGATGAACCTGAGTGGAGGCTTTATTTGTGGATTGAGTTGAAGCTTTTATTGTGAATATTGTACATAACATTTATCCTGAGCACTTACGTTGGGGTTTCCATCTACATCTTCGAATGACATGATTCAGATGAAATCCCCGAGGGATCCATTCACTATATTGAGACAGCAGAGTTACTCTGTACTCTGTCTGGCCTATATTCAGCAATGTCCTTCTTTTCAGAGGTGCCCAAAACTGTGTTCGACCGTGCTTTTGTGCACGGTTCTCATTTTCCAAATCTTCCGATGGGGGTTACATCTGAATCACATAATTCAGAGGTTTACATGGAAACTCCGGTGTAAGCGCTCAGCAGAGGGTAAATGTGCGCCAAGTCTTACTGCTATCTTTGTGAGGCATAATGAACAAATCAACAGCAGGTGAAGATTTGATTTTATTTATTTTTTGCACCGTTCTTCATGTAGTATAAGTGATTAGACGACTTTATTTTTCGGGTCGGTGCGATTATAGCAATATCAGATTTATATAGTTTTTTTTATATTTGGCTGCTGTCACACACTAATAGACGCTTTTTAGCAAAACAAAGTTTTTGCATCTCCATATTTTGAGAGCTATAATTTTTCTATATTTGTGCGGACAGAGTCATTTGAGGGCTTGTTTTTTGCAGGACAAGTTAACAATTTTATTTGTACCACTTTCTGGCACATAATATTGTTTGATCACTTTCTATTCTGATTTTTGGGAGAAAGAATGAACAAAAAACAGCAATTCAGGAATTATGTTTTGGTTTTTTTCATGCTGTTCATCGGGTGGTAAAAATGATAAAACAACTTTATTCTTTGGGTCAGTACAATTACAGTGATACCACATTTAAATATTTTTTTTTGTTTTGGCGCTTTTACACAATTAAAACTATTTTATAGAAAAAAGAATTGTTTTTGCATCTCTGTATTCTGAGAGCTATAACTTTTATATTTCTCTGCTGAAGGATCTATATGGTGCCTTGTTTTTTGCGGGACAAGATGATGTTTTCAGGGATACCATTTTTATTTACATTCGACTTTTTTATCACGTTATATTCAACTTTATTCTCCCCGGCAGCTTTCCGGTTTCAGTCATGGGGGTTCAGTCAAAATTGAGTATAGAGATGTGGTGTCTGTAACCGCGCCCCCGGCACTAACTGACATTGGCTCTGCATTAGTGTCACACAAGGTGTGTGAAAGACTAAGTGCAACATGACGAGAAGGGAGCCCAAACTCTAGGGGAAGGGGGAGTGGAGACTTCCTAGGCTGATCTGATATCACCCTGTCTCCCCTATCGTCCCTATATTGGTTCCTCACCAATCGCCGCAGAGGAACCTAAGCCCTGTATTTCCCTAGTGCTTGGCCCTAGATAGGGAAAGGTGTGGATGAGCACTAGTCAGTCCCCACTAACAATTAAAGACGACAAAGGAGACAAACACGGGGGAAAGCAACTTAGCTTGAGCTGACTTACACCAAATGTCCTCCTAGCTCCAGCTCCAGAGTGGTAGTAAGCAGACAGCAACAACTCAAAGCCTTCAGAAGGAAACATGTGAATATCACTGGCACCTCTCTGTAACAAACAGGAAGTACAGTGCCTACAAGTAGTATTCAACCCCCTGCAGATTTAGCTGGTTTGATAAGATGCAAATAAGTTAGAGCCTTCAAACTGCAAACGAGAGTAGGTTTTATGAACAGAAGCATAAATCTTACAAACCAAAAAGTTATGTTGCTCAGTTGAATTTTATTAAATTTTAAACATAAAAGTGTGGGTCAATTATTATACAACCACTATGTTTAATATTTTGTGGAATAACCCTTGTTTGCAATTACAGCTAATAATCGTCTTTTATAAGACCTGATCAGGCCGGCACAGGTCTGTGGCGTTATCTTGGCCCACTCCTCCATGCAGATCTTCTCCAAGTTATCTAGGTTCTTTGGGTGTCTCATGTGGACTTTATTCTTGAGCTCCTTCCACAAGTTTTCAATTGGGTTAAGGTCAGGAGACTGACTAGGCCACTCCAACACCTTGACTTTTTCCCTCTTGAACCAGGCCTTGGTTTTCTTGGCTGTGTGCTTTGGGTCGTTGTCTTGTTGGAAGATGAAATTACGACCCATCTTAAGATCCTTGATGGAGGAGCGGAGGTTCTTGGCCAAAATCTCCAGGTAGGCCGTGCTATCCATCTTCCCATGGATGCGGACCAGATGGCCAGGCCCCTTGGCAGAGAAACAGCCCCACAGCATGATGCTGCCACCACCATGCTTGACTGTAGGGATGGTATTCTTGGGGTCGTATGCAGTGCCATCCAGTCCCCAAACATCACGTGTGTGGTTGGCACCAAAGATCTCGATCTTGGTCTCATCAGACCGTAGAACCTTGAACCAGTCTGTCTCAGAGTCCTCCAAGTGATCATGAGCAAACTGTAGACGAGCCTTGACATGACGCTTTGAAAGTAAAGGTACCTTACGGGCTCGTCTGGAACGGAGACCATTGCGATGGAGTATGTTACTTATGGTATTGACTGAAATCAATGTCCCCACTGCCATGAAATCTTCCCGGAGCTCCTTCCTTGTTGTCCTTGGGTTAGCCTTGACTCTTCGGACAAGCCTGGCCTCGGCACGGGAGGACACTTTCAAAGGCTGTCCTGGCCGTGGAAGGCTAACAGTAGTTCCATAAGCCTTCCACTTATGGATGATGCTCCCAACAGTGGAGACAGGTAGGCCCAACTCCTTGGAAAGGGTTTTGTACCCCTTGCCAGCCTTGTGACCATCCACGATCTTGTCTCTGATGGCCTTGGAATGCTCCTTTGTCTTTCCCATGTTGACAGGGAAAAGAGATCTTTAATCCACACATGTGAAGCTCATTATTCTTGGTGCCTGAACTACTTCTTAATACTTTTGGGGGACCAAACAGAATTCTTGTGGTTTGAGGGGTTGAATAATAAATGACACTCTGAATTAACTTTTAACGTTTTTTTTAAAAAAAAAAAAAAAAAAAATTTGCTGCAGTGCATTTCCCACTTCCAGGCTGATCTACAGTACAAATGTCACAATGCCAAGTTAATTCCACATGTGTCAACCAGCTAAATCTGCAGGGGGTTGAATACTACTTGTAGGCACTGTATATAAACACCCAAGCCTGGGTGTCAATTAGCAGAGGGAGGTAGCCGCTGTGTCTTAGAGTGAGACAGATCTAAGAAGGCATCTGTAATGCCAAACGAAGAGATCTTCAGCAACCAACTGCAGGGCGACTGTCTGTCACATCTGACACCCCGTGACAATTAGGGCCAGCTGTCAGCTAGTGCTTCAGGCGCAGATTCCGTGCCAGCGCCTCCCACATGACCAGAATGCCAAGGGGGGAGTAAAGTTCATTTTATCCCAGCAGCATTTGGCTGCAGGCAGGCGCCGGGCAGATTAATAACGCTATTAACCTGCAGATTAACCCCATGTCTGCAGGTTAATAGCATTTTTTCTAATGACAGGTTCCCTTTAATTTTATGTTCCTAAATTAATCTAAAGTAAAAAATATATATATACTGTCACAAGTCTTGGTTAAAATAAAATGCCATTTTTGTCCACAGCTACAGTCTACATCCATATTTTCTGAATAGTATAATATATATGTTAAGTGTTTTATTCTGAAATCTGCTTAAGAAAATTCAATAAAACAAGAATTTCTATTGTTTCAATTCAAAAACTTTACAAATAATCTTTATTAAGCATACCCTAGAGTTCCACAGCTTCTCTGTAGTAGACCTTTGTGTCTCTATGGTTACAGACTACAAACAAACCCTGCTTGGAAGCAAAGCCTATAGTTATGTGTTCCTTCCATATATTTTTGCTTTTCTACTTTACATATACTAGGACGAAGAGTAGGCAAAGGGAGTGGAATAAGGATTGATTCACACTATGTTTATGGTACATTGTTGACAATGAAACAGGAAAAATATCCTAACAAATGGCAAAGTGCCAAAGCAACATGAAGATTTCAATATAAATTTGTACTCAACATGTATACTGTGCTATAATGCTAATAGTGGGTCACTGCATAGCATTGTATTCTCGCAGCGCTGGGGTCCTAGGTTCAAATCTCACCAAGGACAATATCTGCAAGAAGTTTGTATGTTCTCACTGTGTTTGCATGAGATTTATCTGGTTACTCTAGTTTCTTCCCACAGAGCACGTCAGTGCCTCCCGTTGTTGGTGTAGCAGAAAGAACCAGCAGGGGACTTAGAGAGCAACATCAAGGAACTAGTGGGTTATTGATAATGTGAGCATTATAGATGAGTAAATCGATTAAATTCAAGTTGAATTTGTGTCGAATTTTATTACATTTGCTCATCCCATCAAATTTTAAAAATTTGAGATTTTATCCACACAAATTGTTAAAAAAATGCCCACCACCATTTTGCACATAGCATCAGCCACAGAAGGCTCACATGACCTCAGGCAGCAGTGCCAGACTCAGTGTGAGTAAAGAGAGGAGAGAACAAGGCGCAATGGGTGACTCAGTATTGCAATTGTTAGAGGGGTGTGAGGATGGCTACTAACCTTATGAAGTTGTGCACCTCTGCACAACCCCAGTGTAAAGCTCCACAAGCTCCGCTCTGTTGGTGGCTGTCATCTAATTCCAGCGGCGCTCACAGATCCTGATCTCTCGATGGTGGATCACGTGATCAGGTTAGTTGCATGTAACGCCGAGATGGACGCCCAGCTTCACCAACACCCCAGGCAGCGCTCCGGAGGGGTTAGGGCAGCGCAGCTTGGAAAACCTGGGTAGTGATTCTAATTAAATTCCTCCCACAGGTGAAAGAACAATAAATTAAAGGCAGCTCTACCGCACCCCAACACACCTGATGAAGGTGGCTGTGTCCACCGAAACGCATTGTGTGTATTAATACACCAGTCCTTTTAATATTTTTGCCCTGTTATTGGCGCTCTGGTAGCGCTATTCATATTCACTTATAGACTCAGTGTGAGGGCTCATACTCATCTGCAAGAAAAATGGACGAGTGCAATCCGATAACTCTGATTAATGTTATTCTATGAGTCCATGCTTATCTGCAATTTTTTTCTCAGATCAGACCGGACTGAGAGAAAAATCACAGCATGCTGCAATTTGCTGCGTATATCGGACAAGACTCGCCAATGCAAGTCAATGGGTGCGTGAAAAAAATTGCATGGCACCCGGACCATTCGACTGCCGTCTGATTTTTACTTGTCCATCTCATAGAAATCTCGGCAGTTAATCAGCCACATACAGTAAAATCACAGGGTGAAAAGTCAGAATAGAATAGATAGAATAGATCTATACACTGTGTGCAGAATTATTAGGCAAATGAGTATTTTGATCACATGATACTTTTTATACATGTTGTCCTACTCCAAGCTGTATAGGCTTGAGAGCCAACTACCAATTAAGTAAATCTGGTGATGTGCATCTCTGTAATGAGGAGGGGTGTTGACTAATGAAATCAACACCCTATATAAGGTGTGCTTAATTATTAGGCAACTTCCTTTCCTTTAGCAAAATGGGTCAGAAGAGAGATTTGGCGGGCTCTGAAAAGTCCAAAATTGTGAGATGTCCTGCAGAGGGATGCAGCAGTCTTGAAATTTCCAAACTTTTGAAGCGTGATCACCGAACAATCAAGCATTTCATGGCAAATAGTCAACAGGGTCACAAGAAGCGTGTTGGCCAAAAAAGGCACAAAATAACTGCCCATGAATTGAGGAAAATCAAGATGCCAAGATGCCATTCGCCACCAGTTTTTCCATATTTCAGAGCTGCAACGTTACTGGAGTATCAAAAAGCACAAGGTGTGCGATACTCAGGGACATGGCCAAGGTAAGGAAGGCTGAAAAACGATCATCTTTGAAAAAGAAACATAAGATAAAATGTCAAGAATGGGCCAAGAAATATCTTAAGACTGATTTTTCAAAGGTTTTATGGACTGATGAAATGACAGTGACTCTTGATGGGCCAGATGGATGGGCCAGAGGCTGAATCAGTAAAGGGCAGAGAGCTCCACTCTGACTCAGATGCCAGCAAGGTGGAGGTGGGGTACTGGTATGGGCTGGTATCATCAAAGATGAACTTGTGGGACCTTTTTGGGTTGAGGATGGAGTAAAGCTCAACTCCCAGACCTACTGCCAGTTTCTGGAATACAACTTCTTCAAGCAGTGGTACAGGAAGAACTCAGTATCGTTCAAGAAAAACATGATTTTCATGCAGGACAATGCTCCATCACATACATCCAACTACTCCACAGCGTGGCTGGCCAGTAAAGGTCTCAAAGAAGAAAAAATAATGACATGGCCCCCTTGTTTACCTGATCTGAACCCCATAGAGAACCTGTGGTCCATCATAAAATGTGAGATCTACAGGGAGGGAAAACAGTACACCATTCGGAACAGTGTCTGGGAAGCTATGGTGGCTGCTGCATGCAATGTTGAGAGAAAACAGATCAAGTAACTAACAGAATCTATGGATGGAAGGCTGTTGAGTGTCATCATAAAGAAAGGTGGCTATATTGATCACTAATTTTTTTGGTTTTTGCTTTGTCAGAAATGTTTATTTCTAAATTTTGTGCACTGATATTGGTTTACCTGGTGAAAATAAACAAGTGAGATGGGATTATATTTGTTTTTTTTTAAGTTGCCTAATAATTCTGCACAGTAATAGTTACCTGCACAAACAGATATCCTCCTAAGATAGCCAAATCTAAAAAAACCCACTCCAACTTCCAAAAATATTAAGCTTGGATATTTATGAGTCTTTTGGGTTGATTGAGAACATAGTTGTTGATCAATAATAAAAATAATCCTCTAAAATACAACTTGCCTAATAATTCTGCACACAGTGTATATATAGAATAGATATAATGATGTCAGTGACATATATAATTAGTACAGTGTGTTACGCTCGCGCCCGGACTGACTGGCGTGAGCTTGATTAGTGATCCCACTGGATCATGAACCGAGGAGTGCCTGGAGGGGCGTAACTAAGTATCAACTCGGTCCGACCAAGGTCACACGGCGGCTCAGTCAACTCCGTGAACCAGGGAAGAACCGAGCAGAGGGACCAGGTGCTACTCCAGGTCAGACCCCGGTCACGGTTGTTGACCCACACCGGGGAATGCAGAAACAGGCAGGTTAGGCTGGCATACAGACAGGTGGGTACTGGCAGGCATGGCTGGTATGAAGACAGGTGGGTATTGGCAGGCACGGCTGGCATGCAGACAGGTGAGCACTGGCAGGCACGGCTTGTATGCAGACAGGCGGGTACTGGCAGGTAGGAACGCAGGCAGGATAAGGACCAGTACAGACTGGGACACTGGAACGGAGCCGCAGGTGCAGTGAACAGCAGAGCAGAAACGCCGGTGCGGTGAACAAACAGAGCAGGGCGAAACCGCAGGTGCGGTGAACAAGCAGAGTGGAGCGGAACCGCAGGTGCGGTGAACAAGCAGAGCAGAGCGGAACCGCAGGTGCGGTGAACAAGCAGATCAGAGCGAAACCGCCGGTGCGGTGAACAAGCAGAGCAGAACCGTCGGTGCGGTGAACAAACAGAGTGGAACAAAACCGCAGGTGCGGTGAACAAGCAGAGCGGAGCAAAACCGCAGGTGCGGTGAACAAGCAGAGCGGAGCAAAACCGCAGGTGCGGTGAACTAGCAGAGCGGAGCGGAACCGCAGGTGCGGTGAACAAGCAGAGCAGAACAGAGCAGAAGGTGCAGGCAGACAGGACAGGGCTCTGTTCACATGGAACAGACTGGAAAATACAGGAAGATGGTTAGAACACAGGAGGTAGATACGGAGGCAGGGAAAGGGGACAAGAAGAACCAGATACACACAAGGTACTTGCAATGAAGTAGCGAGTGGACACAAAACTCACAAACAGAAGTACAGAGACAACGAGTTGGAGTTAGGTGCAGGTTGAGACACTGCAGGAAAAGGGAAGGTTCGGACATAGAGATAAACAGGTAATGGGCTAGGACACTGTTCAGACCGGAACTGAACCAGGAACAAGATACAGGAACGAGCCTGGGAACTCAGCCCCCAGGGTGGCGGAAACAGACTAGAAGTCACAGATACAGGCAGCAGGCCTGGGTATACAGCCCCCAGGGTGGCGGAAACAGACAAGATACAGGACAGGACCTGGCAACTCAGTTGCACTGAACAAACTGAATGAAAGTGTTGCTCAGGCACCTCCTACTGGGTGGAGGGGGTTTAAGTATCCAGTGACTCACAGCAATAGGCTGGGGACGCATTAGGACTGCGCACACTGTAGCTTTAAGAATCAGGAAGTAACAGGGCCGCCGCTCCCTAAGCCAGCAGACAAGAGACATACAAACAGCAGGTACTGGAGCAAAGTGTGCAGCCTGGCCTGATAGGTAAGATTGCGGTCTTGCATGGTGGGAGGTGGTAAGCCATGCAAGCACGCCGCCAGGGATGTTACACAGTGCATGGGTAGCTTACTGTACATGTATTTAATTAATAAATTAATACATTTCTGAAAGAAATGGTGTGGAATCCTCTGAAATTTTATTAACCAGCAGAGGGAAAGCAGACAGCTGGGGGCTGTTGTTTATAGCCTGGGAAGGGGGTAATATCCATGGAGCTTCCCAGGGTATTAATATCAGCTCACAGCTGTATACTTAGCCTTTACTGATTATTAAAATGGGGGATCCCCCCAAAAAAATGATGTGGGGTTCCTCTTATTTTAAAAACCAGCAAAGGCTAGACAGACAGCTGTGGGCTGATATTAATAGCCTAGGAAGCGGCCATGGATATAGGCCCCCTCCTAGACTAAAAGCATTAGCTCTCAGCCGCCCCAGAAATGGTGCATCCATAAGATGCGCCAAATCTGGCGCTTAGACTCCGCTCTTCCCACTTGCCCTGGTGCACTGGCTAGGGGGAAATAGGGTTGGAGTTGATGTCAGCTTTGTATTGGCAGCTGACATCAAGCCCAGGAGTTGGTAATGGAGAGGCGTCTATAAGAATTGTTAAAAAAACAACTAGAATTACCTCCTTTATTTGAAATAATGACACAGACTCCTTTATTGAATCAAAAATAAAAAAAGTTATACTCACCTTTAACGCCCAATCCACTGAAGCCCATGTCCCCTGTAAAAAAAATAAAATAATAAAGCAACATAATATTCACCTGTCCCCGATGTGTAGATAATAATCCATTTGTCCATAGACGACTCTAGCTCTGCTACATCTACTTTGCACGCCGAATGCTGGCATGATGCGATCGTTCAGTCTGTCAGGCAGCAGAGACACTGAGCTGCGCGTGCTCAGTGTCTCACGGTAATGTGAGAAAGTTGAGCGGAGTTCATACCCAATGAGCTCAGTTCACCTTACTGACATCACTGCAAGCATGAGAAAGTTCTCACGTTCACGGTGCTATCTGAAAAGTTTATGGAGCCAATGAACTCAGTTCACCTCAATAACGTCAGCACGAGCGCCGTGAGATCTTTCCCACAGCGCTCGTGCTGACGTCATGAGGAGAATTGAATTCATTGGGTATGAACTCCACTCAACTTTATCACATCACCATGAGGCACTGAGCTGTGCAAGTGCCACTGCTGCTTGACAGGCTGAAGGTTCGCATCATGCCAGTATTCAGTGTGCCAAGTAGATGTAGCAGAGCTAGAGTCTATGGACAAATGGATTATTATCTTCACGTCGGGGACAGGTAAACTAGAATTGAACTTTTTGGGCATAATGACCATCGTTATGTTTGGAGGAAAAAGGGAGAAGCTTGGAAGTCCAAGAACACCATCCCAACTGTGAAACACAAGGATGGCAGCATCATGTTTTGGGGTTGTTTTGCTGCAAGAGGGACTGGTGCACTTTACAAAACAGATGGCATCATAAAAAAAGAAGATTATATGATAATACTGAAGCAACATCTCAAGACATTAGCCAGAAAGTTAAAGCTTGGGTGGAAATGGGTCTTCCAAATGGACAATGACCCGAAGCATACTGCCAAAATGGTAACAAAGTGGCTTAAGGATAACAAGTCAATGTTTTGGAGTAACCATCACAAAGCCCTGATCTCAATCTTATTGAAAATTTATGGGCAAAGCTGAAAAGGCAGGTGCGAGAAAGATGACCTGCAAACCTGGATCAGTTACACCAGTTTTGTCAGGAGGAATGGGCCCAAATTCCGACCAACTAATGTGAGAAGCTTGTGGAAGGATATCCCAAACGTTTGACCCAAGTCATTCAGTTTAAGGGCAATGGTACCAAATACTAATGAAATGTATGTAAACTTTTGAATTTGCAGTAAGTAATAAAAATGCCTTAAAACATTCTCTCTCTCATTATTCTGGCATTTGTCAAATATTAAAAATTATGGTAATCCTAATTGACCTAAAACGGGAAAGGCTTATTCTGATTTCATGTCAGATATTGAGAAAAACATGCATGTGTCTTTTTACATAGTGTATGTAAACTTCTGGTTTCAACTGTAAGTCTGAAAAAGGGATATTTTTTGGAAAACTTGTTAACTAACTAGCCACTGTTTCTGCACTTTCAAAGCAGCAAACCTGTTGCTACTCCCACAAAAAGGTACACTTTTTGGATGGCTTGATAAAAAGCCATTGCTTATCTTAGCAGTAAGTTCCAAAAAAAGGGATAGACTTGTTAAAAATCTATAAACAGACTGCGACCCGCATAGTAAATCATGTGGGTAAGGGGTCTCCAAGAAAAATCAGACCCCGTCCCCACATTGCCCACTCAAAACCATATATGAAAACTAGGAGAACAACTGAGTGGAAAGGCATGGAAAAACTTTATTACATAAATGGTTCGTTAAAAGACAGTACATCACATTAGTAATTTTAACATATAGTTAAGACTAGCAGACATATGGTCCCTCATATTGCATATGAATAGGCCTCTACAGAGGGTTCACCCCAGGGATCAGAAATACATGCTCATACTAAAACAGGGAGGACACATGGTCAAAACAGTTGGAATTCACTCCCATGTGGATTATGCGGTCCAAGTAATCCCAAAAGTCATATTGCACCTAACTTACCCAAGTACAGAAGGGCCCCAAACCTGCAAGAGACCACACAGGGACCGGACACTAGGTGGAATGAGCCTCGACGCGCGTTTCGCCGGTAGTACAACTTGGCTTTCTCAAGAGGCATATATGATGGTGCTTCCAGGACCTTTAACCGCTTCCCGACCGCCCACTGTAGATAAACGTCGGCGCTTGCTGAGCTCTGTGCAGCGCCGACGTTTAAAAACGGTGGGTGGTCTCGCAGTGCTCAGGACCCCTAGGGTCCTGCAAGCGCTGTGGGAGTAGTGCAGAGCGTTAGCTCTGACAGGGAACATCATCGGGACCTGATTAGATCAGGTCCCAGTGAAGTTAACCCTTTGCTGTCTTCTATATGCCGCGATCTATAGTGATCGCGGCATATAGAAGACAGCAGGAGGAGAGGGGGTCGTCCACTTACCTCTCCGACGACCCCTTGATTCCTTTCAGGACCTGGCGTTGCTATGGCAGCTGGAGGTCACATGACCGCCTCCAGCTCTGCCATATATGGTGTCCTTCCTGCCTGGCTTCAGCCTGCAAGCTGATGCCAGGCAGGAGACTGTGAAACAGTCAGTGAAGATCTCATATAATGTAATACATGTCTATTACATTACATGAGATCAGGGATCAGAAAAATAAAAATTAATGTCCCATACAGGGCTAAGTAAAAATGTAAAAAAAAGTTAAAAAAAATGTTTTGAAACTGTTAAAAAAAAAATACAAAATAAATAAAAATAAATAAATAAAATATTAAACCGATAAATCCATATATTTATGCAAAAATAAATAAAAGTACACATATTTGGTATTGCCGCGTCCGAAACAACCCGAGCTATAAAACTGTCACACTAATTAACTCCTTCTGTGCACACCGTAATAAAAATAAATAAAAAACGGAGCAAAAAACTATACTTTTTCATCATATCGCCAAACAAAAAGTGGAAAAAAATGCGATCAAAAAGCAAAATGGAAATAAAAATGGTAGCGCTGAAAACATCATCTTCTTCCGCAAAAAACAAGCTGCCATACAGCTCCATGAGCCAAAAAATAAAAAAGTTATAGCGCTCAGAATACAGCAATGCAAAAAAAAGATTTTTTCTATAAAATTGTTTTATTGTGTAAAAGCGCCAAAACATAAAAAAATATACAGTACGTGTAGTATCACTGTAAACGTACTGACCCGAAGAATAACGCTGCTGTAACATACCTGGCGGCGTCCTTGCATAGTGGTCCATCTCCCACTGTGCAAGAGCGCGCACTTGATCTCCTGTCCAGAATGTCTCTCTGGCTTCCCTCCATGCTGTCTGTTTGTGTCTGTTTCTGCTGCTTAAGGGCGGCGCCCGATCACTTCCTGCTTTTTGTACCTGCTGTGGGTCACACCCCTTGTGCGTCCTCAGCCTATTGCTGTCTGTCACCTGGTATATAGCTCAGCTGCTCCCATCTATCCCTGCCTGAGCATAGTGTTTCATTCAGTGTGTGCTTGCACTCTGAAGGTGCCAGGTCCCGTTCTGTGTTCTCTTGTCTGCCTATCCTGGAGGCTGTATTTCCAGGCCTGTCTGAACACGCTCCTAGCCTGTTCCTCCTGCCTTCTAGGGGCCGATTACCTAGACCCGTTCCTGTATCTTGTCTGACCTGTCTGAACACGCTCCTAGCCTGTTCCTCCTGCCTTCTAGGGGCCGATTACCTAGACCTGCTCCTGTATCTTGTCTGTCCTGTCTGAACACGCACCTTGCCTGTTCGTCCTGCCTCTCTGGGGGCCGTATTCCCAGACCCGCTCCTGTATTCCGCTGCAGTGTCGGTCTCCTCCGTACACTCAGTTCCAGTCTGAACTCTCTCCTATCCTTTACCTGTTTTGCCTCTATGTCCGTTCCCTTCCTTTTTCTGCAGAGTCTGAACTCGTACCTAACTCCTGCTTGTTGTCTCTGTACTCCCGTTTGTGAGTTTGTGGTCCACTCGCTACTTCTCTGCTAGTACCCTGTGGGTGTCTGGCTCTGCCTTTCCCTTCCTGTCTGTTCCGTGTGAACAGAGCCCTGTCCCCCCTACTCAGCCTAGCCTGCTCTGACTCCTTTGCTCACCGCTCCGGTGGTTCTAGCCTGCTCTGACTCCTTTGCTCACCGCTCCAGCGGTTCTAGTCTGCTCTGACTCTTCTGCCCACTGCTCCGGCAGTCCTGTCCTGCCCTGCTTCTGCCCGCTGCTCCGGCAGTCCTGTCCTGCCCTGCTTCTGCCCGCTGCTCCGGCAGTCCTGTCCTGCCCTGCTTCTGCCCGCTGCTCCGGCAGTCCTGTCCTGCCCTGCTTCTGCCCGCTGCTCCGGCAGTCCTGTCCTGCCCTGCTTCTGCCCGCTGCTCCGGCAGTCCTGTCCTGCCCTGCTTCTGCCCGCTGCTCCGGCAGTCCTGTCCTGCCCTGCTTCTGCCCGCTGCTCCGGCAGTCCTGTCCTGCCCTGCTTCTGCCCGCTGCTCCGGCAGTCCTGTCCTGCCCTGCTTCTGCCCGCTGCTCCGGCAGTCCTGTCCTGCCCTGCTTCTGCCCGCTGCTCCGGCAGTCCTGTTCTGCCCGCTGCTCCGGCAGTCCTGTCCTGCCCTGCTTGTGCTCGCTGCTCCTGCAGCCCCGTCCTGCTCTGTTCTTGCCCACCGCTTCGGGCGTTCCCTCTCTGCTGTGGTTGTCTACCGCATCTGCGGTTCTGTGACCCAGTCTGTACTGGGTCTTAACCTTTCTGTGCTCCAGCCCGTCCTTTCGGCCAGTACCTCCCTGCCTGCATACTCGCCTGTATCCACCCATCTGCATACCTGCCGTGTTTGCTTATATCCACCAGTCTGTGCCAGCCTAACCTGCCTGTTCCTGAGTCCCAGTGTGTACTGGGTCCTATCCCGCCTGTGTTCCTACCTGCTAGTGCCTCCCTGTCTGCACTCTAGCTGTGCTTGCCTGTACCCCTCTACCTGTATTGTTCCTGAGTCCCAGTGTGTACTGGGTCCTATCCCGCCTGTGTTCCTACCTGCTAGTGCCTCCCTGTCTGCACTCTAGCTGCGCTTGTCTTTACCCGCCTGCCTGCATACCAGTCGTGCCTGCCTATACCCTCCAGTCTGTGCGCTAGCCTAACCAGCCTGATCCAGTAATCCCTGTGTGGGTCAACCCCCGTGTCCGGAGTTTGACCTGGAGTAGCACCTGGTCCCCCTGCCCGGTTTCTCCCTGGTGCACTGGCGTCGTATGCCGTCGTGCCATCTTGGTCGGATCAGCCAGATACTTAGTCACGCCCCTCCAGGCACTCTCCGGTTCATGGTCCAGTGGAATCACTACAATCACACGCACACGCCGCTCAGCCCGGGCGTGTGCATAACAGCATGCTCAGGCCATGGTTCCCGTTGAGCCCCACGGCCTTCGCTCTCTGAGAAGTTTTCCAGCGAATACATGCATTAAAATAAATAAATAAATATTTTTTTTTTCCTTTAGCTGAGTTCCAGGCGAATTACGCACCCGTCCAGATGGATCTATCTGCTCTCGTTCCCGCGGATCCGCTACGTTATTATGGGGATCCTAGACAAAGTCGTGCATTTGTGGAGCAATGCATGCTACACTTCAAGTTCTACCCTCTATGTTTTCCCACCGATCGGGTTAAGGTGGCATTCATTATGTCTTACCTGGCGGGTGATGCCTTGGAATGGATCAACCCCCTATATGAAACACAGGATCCGATCCTCCTGGACCTAATGGCCTTCCTGGTGGCCTTTCTAATGGTCTTCGATGATCCTAACCCGGAGGCTCCTGCTGAAGCTTCACTTCCCAATATCCCGGAGCAGCCCCAATGGGTAATGTGTGTGGGTAGCGCAATAGTCCTCCAGCCCAATGAGACTACTGCCCACCCAGAATCCTCACAGGGTGACTACGCTTTCCGGAATACTTCTCCCAACCTCAAGAGGCAGTCCAGACGTGCTAGACGTAGAGGCAAGCCGTCACGCCAGGGTCTGTCCTCCCTGAGACCTCCTGACCCCAACCTTGAAGTCCCTACTGAAGCTTCATCTCCCTGTATCCCGGAGAAGCCCCAACGGGTAATGTGCGTGGGTAGTGCACCAGTTCTGCCCGAAGAGACTTCTGCCCATCCAGACTCCACACAGGAGAACTTCCTGCACCCGGCATCAGATGCTTCACCCACTTTAACCGGTGTGCATGTCCAAGGATGCTCCAAAGCTGTGGTTACCTCAGAGTCTGTGCACCTCTACTACCTGGCGGAGGACCCCCTGTTGCCTCCTGAATCCTCCGGGATACCACTCGATGTCAAATGGAGAGAGAATTCTCTACACCCGGTACTCGATACTTTGTCCGCTTCGTCCTGTGAGCCTGACAATGGGTACCCCAAAGTGGTAGTTACCCCCGAGTCTCTACACCCCTCCGACCAGGCGGAGGACCTCCAGTTGTCTCCTGAACCCTTCGGGGTGCTACCTGGTAGCGAAAGGACAGAGACTCTCCTATACTCTGTACCTGATACCTCGCTCGCTTCGTCCAGTGAGTCCAACCTAGTGTACTCCGAAGCAGAGGTTACTCCCGAGTCTCTACACCCCTCCGACCAGGCGGAGGACCTCCAGTTGTCTCCTGAACCCTTCGGGGTGCTACCTGGTAGCGAAACGACAGAGACTCTCCTATACTCTGTACCTGATACCTCGCTCGCTTCGTCCAGTGAGTCCAACCTAGTGTACTCTGAAGCAGTGGTTACTCCCGAGTCTCTACACTCCTCTGACCAGGCGGAGGACCTCCAGTTGTCTCCAGAACCCTTCGGGGTGCCACCTGGTGGTAAATGGACAGAGACTTTCCTATATCCTGGATCTGATACCTCGCTTGCTTCGTCCAGTGAGTCCGACCTAGTGTACTCTGAAGCAGAGGTTACCCGTGAGTCTCTACACCCCTCTGACCAGGCGGAGGACCGCCAGTTGTCTCCAGAACCCTTCGGGGTGCCACCTGGTGGAGAATGGACAGAGACTTTCCTATACTCGGTACCCGATACCTCGCCTGCTTCGTCCAGTGAGTCCGACCTAGTGTACTCTGAAGCAGATGTTTTCTCTGAGCCTCTGCACTCTTCTGACCCGTCGGAGGACCTCCAGTTGTTTCCTGAATCCTCCGGGGTACCACCAGAAAACAAAGAGACAGTGACTTTTCCTCATTATGTACCTGATAACCCGTCTATTTCTTCCTGTGAGCTTGACAAGATGTACCTCGAAGCAGAGATTACCCCCAAGTCTCTGTCCCCCTCCAACCCGGTGGAGGACTTCCAGTTGTCTCCTGTACCCTCTGGGGTGCCACCTGAAAATATGTGGAGAGAGACTTCCTTGTGTGCTGTTCCTGGTACTCCACCCGTTTCGTCTGTTGCTAAGGGTGGCTGGATGGGAGGTAGCATCCTAGCTACCCAGAGCAGACCAGTTTTTCCGGTGGACAGGGGAAGTGATCTCTTCGAAGTGAAGAATTGGCCCTCGAATTCCCTGCGGAAGATTCTGGCAGGCCTGAAGAAGAGGGGGCGTAAGGGGGGGGGGTACTGTAACATACCTGGCGGCGTCCTTGCATAGTGGTCCATCTCCCACTGTGCAAGAGCGCGCACTTGATCTCCTGTCCAGAATGTCTCTCTGGCTTCCCTCCATGCTGTCTGTTTGTGTCTGTTTCTGCTGCTTAAGGGCGGCGCCCGATCACTTCCTGCTTTTTGTACCTGCTGTTGGTCACACCCCTTGTGCGTCCTCAGCCTATTGCTGTCTGTCACCTGGTATATAGCTCAGCTGCTCCCATCTATCCCTGCCTGAGCATAGTGTTTCATTCAGTGTGTGCTTGCACTCTGAAGGTGCCAGGTCCCGTTCTGTGTTCTCTTGTCTGCCTATCCTGGAGGCTGTATTTCCAGGCCTGTCTGAACACGCTCCTAGTCTGTTCCTCCTGCCTTCTAGGGGCCGATTACCTAGACCCGTTCCTGTATCTTGTCTGACCTGTCTGAACACGCTCCTAGCCTGTTCCTCCTGCCTTCTAGGGGCCGATTACCTAGACCTGCTCCTGTATCTTGTCTGTCCTGTCTGAACACGCACCTTGCCTGTTCGTCCTGCCTCTCTGGGGGCCGTATTCCCAGACCCGCTCCTGTATTCCGCTGCAGTGTCGGTCTCCTCCGTACACTCAGTTCCAGTCTGAACTCTCTCCTATCCTTTACCTGTTTTGCCTCTATGTCCGTTCCCTTCCTTTTTCTGCAGAGTCTGAACTCGTACCTAACTCCTGCTTGTTGTCTCTGTACTCCCGTTTGTGAGTTTGTGGTCCACTCGCTACTTCTCTGCTAGTACCCTGTGGGTGTCTGGCTCTGCCTTTCCCTTCCTGTCTGTTCCGTGTGAACAGAGCCCTGTCCCCCCTACTCAGCCTAGCCTGCTCTGACTCCTTTGCTCACCGCTCCGGTGGTTCTAGCCTGCTCTGACTCCTTTGCTCACCGCTCCGGCGGTTCTAGTCTGCTCTGACTCTTCTGCCCACTGCTCCGGCAGTCCTGTCCTGCCCTGCTTCTGCCCGCTGCTCCGGCAGTCCTGTCCTGCCCTGCTTCTGCCCGCTGCTCCGGCAGTCCTGTCCTGCCCTGCTTCTGCCCGCTGCTCCGGCAGTCCTGTCCTGCCCTGCTTCTGCCCGCTGCTCCGGCAGTCCTGTCCTGCCCTGCTTCTGCCCGCTGCTCCGGCAGTCCTGTCCTGCCCTGCTTCTGCCCGCTGCTCCGGCAGTCCTGTCCTGCCCTGCTTCTGCCCGCTGCTCCGGCAGTCCTGTCCTGCCCTGCTTCTGCCCGCTGCTCCGGCAGTCCTGTCCTGCCCTGCTTCTGCCCGCTGCTCCGGCAGTCCTGTTCTGCCCGCTGCTCCGGCAGTCCTGTCCTGCCCTGCTTGTGCTCGCTGCTCCTGCAGCCCCGTCCTGCTCTGTTCTTGCCCACCGCTTCGGGCGTTCCCTCTCTGCTGTGGTTGTCTACCGCATCTGCGGTTCTGTGACCCAGTCTGTACTGGGTCTTAACCTTTCTGTGCTCCAGCCCGTCCTTTCGGCCAGTACCTCCCTGCCTGCATACTCGCCTGTATCCACCCATCTGCATACCTGCCGTGTTTGCTTATATCCACCAGTCTGTGCCAGCCTAACCTGCCTGTTCCTGAGTCCCAGTGTGTACTGGGTCCTATCCCGCCTGTGTTCCTACCTGCTAGTGCCTCCCTGTCTGCACTCTAGCTGTGCTTGCCTGTACCCCTCTACCTGTATTGTTCCTGAGTCCCAGTGTGTACTGGGTCCTATCCCGCCTGTGTTCCTACCTGCTAGTGCCTCCCTGTCTGCACTCTAGCTGCGCTTGCCTTTACCCGCCTGCCTGCATACCAGTCGTGCCTGCCTATACCCTCCAGTCTGTGCGCCAGCCTAACCAGCCTGATCCAGTAATCCCTGTGTGGGTCAACCCCCGTGTCCGGAGTTTGACCTGGAGTAGCACCTGGTCCCTCTGCCCGGTTTCTCCCTGGTGCACTGGCGTCGTATGCCGTCGTGCCATCTTGGTCGGATCAGCCAGATACTTAGTCACGCCCCTCCAGGCACTCTCCGGTTCATGGTCCAGTGGAATCACTACAATCACACGCACACGCCGCTCAGCCCGGGCGTGTGCATAACAGCTGCCTGATCACTTTTACCACACGCAGAACGGCATAAAAAAAAAACTCAAAAAACAATTCCTGAATTGTTGGTTTTTGTTAATTTTACCTCCCAAAAAACGGAATAGAAAGCGATCAAAAAATGTCACGTACCCAAAAATGGTACCAATAAAAATGTCAACTCGTCCCGCAAAAAACAAGCCATCACATGACTCTGTCGGCCAAAATCTGGAAAAATTATAGCTCTCAAAATATGGCGATGCAAAAACTAGATTTTGCAAAAAAAAAAGCGTCTCTTAGTGTGTGACAGCTGTCAGTCATAAAAACCCGTTATAAATCTGGTATCTCTGTAATCGCACCGACCCGAAGAATAAAGTAATCTAATCAGTTATATCACACAAGGAACGGCGTAAAAAAATAAATAAAACCAATTCTTCACCTGCTACTGATTTGTTTATTATGTCTCCCAAAGATCGCAGTATGGCTCGGCACACATTTATCCTGCGCCCTGCGCTGAGCACTTACGCCAGGGTTTCCGTGTAAATCTCTGAAATACGTGATTCAGCCGGAACCCATGAAGGAAGATTCCCTGTAATGAGGCAGATATAGGCCACTGTGGATGCCGTATGGCCTGTGATCCCACGGTGTCATTTGTTTTAGGCGTGCATAAAAGTGCGGTTGGCTACAGTTTTGTGCACTTCTGAAAAAAAGGACACCGCTAAACAGAGGCCAGACGGAGTCCAGAGTAACTCTGCTGCCTCATTACAGTGAATGGATCCCGCAGGGGTTTCATCTGAATTACATCACTTGGAAATTTAGATGGAAACCCCAATGTAAGTGCTCAGCCTAGAGCGCCGGATAAATGTTACATAAAATGTTCCCAATAAAAGCTTCAACTCAGTCCTCAAAAAAAGCTAGTCCCCACTCAGGTCCGTCATCTGTTAAAAATATAAGGGACTTCCAAGTTACTGGTAGCAGAAAGGCTCTGGAAAAGTGAAATGGCCCTTGCCCCCCAAAAGAAATTCAGAACATTTTGTGCTCCCAAATCCAAATGCCTATTCTACAATAATTTGTTCTCCAATTGTCAAATAGCACTCCGTCCCCCCCAGATCTCGCCGTATGGCTGAGCCACATATGGGGTATTGCCACTTTTAGAAGAAATTGTGTGACACATTTCGGCACCATTTTTACTCATTGCCCTGTGTGAAAATGTAAAATCTGAGGGTAAAACATTTTTTTGTGGTAAAAATATAATTATGCTTTTTTCACTGCCCAATGGTATAAATTTAAAAATTAAAAAATACTCACTACTTCCCTAGATGAATTCCTTGAGAGGTGTAGTTTACAAAATGGGGTCACTTGTGGGGGTTTCTGCTGTTTCGGCATGTCAGCAACTCTTCAAATGTGACATGGTGTCTGCTGCCTATCCCAGCCAACATAGCGCTCCTTTCTCTTCCGAACCCTGCCATACACCAAAGCAGTGGTTTTCCCCCACATATGGGGTATCGGCGTACTCAGCAGAAATTGAACAACAAATTTCATGGTGCAATTTATCCTGTTACCCTTATGATAATATAAAATTAGGGAATGAAAAACATTTTTTGTGGGAACAATGTGAAAATTTTATTTTTATGGTTCAATATTATAAACTTCTGTGAAGCAGCTGGGGGTTCAAGGTGCTCACCACACATCTAGATAAGTTCCCTAAGGGGTCTAGTTTACAAAATGGTGTCACTTGTGGGGGGTTTCCACTGTTTAGGAACATCAGGGGCTCTCCAAACGCAACATGGCGTCTGCTAATTATTCAGACAAATTTTACTTTCAAAAAGTCAAATGGCGCTCCTTCCCTTCCGAGCCCTGCCGTGCACCCAAACAGTGGTTTGCCTCCACATATGGGGTATCGGCGTGTTCAGTGTAACGGGTCTGGGAGGCGGAACCTCTGAGCTACTATACAAGGGGGCGGTCCTTGTAAGGGAGCGGGTGGCGACCAGGGTAGACGGGCAGGCAGTCACAGCAGGTGACTGGGACAGTCTCTGAATGAACGGGCAGGAGGTCACGGCAAGTGACCGGGGCAGTCTCTGGATGAACGGGCAGGAGGTCACGGCAAGTGACCGGGGCAGTCTCTGGATGAACGGGCAGGAGGTCACGGCAAGTGACCGGGGCAGTCTCTGGGTAAAGGATTGGTACGACCTGTGCTGGCAGATGATAGACGTGAGCTCCCAGGTGAGCAGGCGAGAGTCTCTGGATAATCGGGTGGTCACAGCATGTGACGGCGGAGCCTCCAGGAAGACCAACAGACAGGTAGCAGATGAGCGCTCCCAGGTGAGCGGGCAGGAGTCTCTGGACAGGCGGGTGGTCACAGCACGTGACGGCAGAGCCTCCTGGTAGGCTAGCAGACAGGCAGCAGATGAGCGCTCCCAGGTGAGCGGGCAAGCTGGTCCTTAGACAGACTGACAGGAGTTGGAAGGCAGACCGT
Organism: Phyllobates terribilis; assembly: GCF_046119375.1. Classification (NCBI taxonomy): domain Eukaryota; kingdom Metazoa; phylum Chordata; class Amphibia; order Anura; family Dendrobatidae; genus Phyllobates; species Phyllobates terribilis. The sequence goes on from NW_027362764.1 coordinate 606,985,538, forward strand.
CGGACCTCAGGCAAGCAGGCAGGTAGAAGATGTGCGCTCCCAGGTGAGCGGGCAAGCTGGTCCTTAGACAGACTGACAGAAGTTGGAAGGCAGACCGTCGGACCTCAGGCTAGCAGGCAGGTAGCAGGATATCAGGCAGGAATTAGACAGCAGACTGGCAGGAATCTGGCAGGTATCTGGCAGGTAACTGGCAACGGGACCTGAGGGCTGAAGCAGAGTAGTGAACAGTGCTACAACATTGCTCGGGCACCTCCATTTTGGAGGAGGTGCCTTTTATATGGGAGGTCCTCCGGCAATTGGCCGGGGACTCCTTAGGACGACGCGCGCGGTCCCTTTAAGAGAGGGGGAGCGCGCGCGCGCGCCCTAAGCACACTGCCGGGGAAGGAGCGCGTGCCGGAAGCAGCGGGGGGAGAAGCGCTGGAGGACGCCGCGCCAGGAGCGGGGAGGTGAGAAGGACGGCGTCTCTGCCTAGAACGGGGCAGAGACGCCGATGCTACATTCAGGAGAAATTGCACAACAAATTTCATGGTGCAATTTATCCTATTACCCTTATGATAATGCAAAATTAAGGGATGAAAAACGTTTTTGCAGGAAAAATGTGAAAATTTTATTTTTACAGCTGATTATTATAAACTTCTGTGAAGCACCTTGGGGTTCAAGGTGCTCACCACACATCTAAATAAGTTCCCTAAGGGGTCTAGTTTCCAAAATGGTGTCACTTGTGGGGGGTTTCCACTGTTTAGGCACATCAGGAGCTCTCCAAACGCAACATGGTGTCTGCTAAATATTCGGACAAATTTTACATTCAAAAAGTCTAATGGCGCTCCTTCCCTTCCGAACCCTGCCATGCACCCAAACAGTGGTTTTCCCTCACATATGGGGTATCAGCGCGCTCAAGAGAAATTGCACAAAAAAATTTGGGGTCCATTTTTTCCTGTTACCCCTGTGAAAATAAAAAAAATTGGGTCTAAATTAACATTTTTGTGAAAAAAGTTAAATGTTAATTTTTTTCTTCCACATTCCAAAAATTCTTGTGAAGCACCTGAAGGGTTAATAAAGTTCTTGAATGTGGTTTTGAGCACCTTTAGGGGTGCAGTTTTTAGAACGGTGTCACTTTTGGGTATTTTCTGTCATAAAGACCCCTCAAAGTGACTTCAAATATGATGTGGTCCCTAAAAAAATGTTTTTGTAAATTTTGTTGGAAAAATGAGAAATCGCTGGTCAACTTTTAACCCTTATAGCTCCCTAACAAAAAAAAATTTTGGTTGCTGATGTAAAGTAGACATGTGGGAAATGTTATTTATTAACTAATTTGTGCGACATATCTCTCTGATTTAAGGGCATAAAAATTCAAAGTTTGAAAATTGCAAAATTTTCAAAATTTTCACCAAATTTCCGATTTTTTCACAAATAAACACAAGTGATATCAAAGAAATTTTACCACTATCATGAAGTACAATATGTCACGAAAAAACAATCTCAGAATCAGGGGAATCCATTGAAGCGTTCCAGAGTAATTGCTTCATAAAGTGACAGTGGTCAGAATTGAAAAAATTGGCCCGGTCACGAAGGCAAAAACAGGCTCTGGTGCGAAGTGGTTAAATACGCCCCAATGTATCACATGATTTATCATGTGATATTCCAATATGGCCGCTGAGCGGTAGATGATATACGGCGCATGCGCGACGGTTGTCGCAGATCCCGCGCATGCGCCCCAGCCGTCATGACGTTGGCGCGCGGCCGGAAATGCAAATGAGTGCTATTCCCAGCGGCGCACCGAAGGCATAGTGACAGCCGAGCGCGGCACGGCATAGGAGAGACCGAGCGCATGCACACTGCATCTGTGTATAAAATGAACCTGGGAAGAGATAACAGTGAGATAAATACGGCCATTCAACAGAGAACAATTTCCCCACCAATCAGACCATAATAGCTATTCCAGCCAGCCAACACCATATAATAGTATTCATGCATTGGACCTAATGTCACAAATGCTGTATAGGTGGTGGCATTTAATGCTGGTCATACAAATGCAGCCCAATATCAGAGTACGAGAGAAAGGGTAATACATTGTGCCAAAGTCTAAAAAAATATAGATTTATCGGCATAAATCCAATCTGTCTCATTTCAGAAAGGGGTAATACATTGTACCGAGATATATGTAAATATAGATTTCTCGGCATAGTTCCAGTCTGTCTCAATTCCCGATGTTAGAAGAGGTCCACAGGTAAAATATATATCTCGGCAGATAATATGGGGTGGGGAGATCTTACAACGTCGTAAATTCAGTAGCAGCATGTATGTCAGAGTCTTCATTGCTCTCTTGTAGATGTCAAAAGGTAGAAGGAGTCCAAGACAGAGGTCGTCTACAATAGATGTTTATCAAGAATACAGGTCCTGGAGCACAATCACTGTAAAGGAAAAGGTGAGTACGAGGAGATAAAAGAATAAAAATAAGAAATTAGAAAATAATAATAAAAACATAGAACCATGGTCCGAAATGGACATAACATGGTCCGCAGGAGAGCAAAAAGATTAAATATCTCGTATAGTCAGATGCTTCGTCTCAGAGGAAGGATGAGAACCCCAAATTCTCATTAAGGTCCCGCGGAGCCACGGTGTCTAGAGTGACAATCCATCTGGCTTCTTTTTGGGCCAGAAGTTGCTTGCCATTTCCACACCGAGAGCCCAGATGTATAAAATCAATGCCGCGAAACTTCAGTGTCCGCGGATCACAATTATGGACTGCCTTGAAGTGACGCGGCAGTGTTTTGAGCTCCCTGGGGTCGACCATAGTCCGAGCCGCGCTAATGTCCCGCACGTGTTCACGAACTGTGATTCTTAGCTCTCTTGTAGTGAGTCCTACATAGATTAATTGACAGCCACATGTGGCATAATATAATCACATGGGTTGTATTGCACGAAATGTAGTTGCGGATTTTAAACTCGCGAGAGCCATCAGAGGACGCAAATGAACTACTGCGCAGGACATTGGCGCAGGCAGCACAGTGGCCACAAGGGAAAGAGCCAACCGTGGGTCCGCGGGACCCAAATGGGTTTGTCAGGGGAGGCACATAATGGCTAGACACCAGCAGGTAGCCCAGGTTATTGGCCCGCTGGGGGGTCATTTGTGGGTAGCTTCCTAATGACTCACGTAGGGAGGGCTCCACACTGAGAACACTCCAATGACGTGAAAGAATCCGCCGCATACTCCCCCACTCATGATTGTATGTGGAGATGTAGCGGATTCTTTCCGTTGTCCCCCGTTTAGATAAATTCGAGGGATAAATCAGATGGTTACGGAGTGTATTCCGTGCTCTTGCGTAGCCACGGCCGATGCAGCGGTTGCTGTAACCACGTTGCCTAAAACGTTCTGCCAGATCTGAGGCCTGTCTCTCGAACTTGTAGTCAGTAGAGCAGATCCGCCTCATCCTTAGGAACTGTCCTACTGGGACGGCACGAATTGTAGAGGGATTATGTGCAGAGGCTGCATGTACTAAAGAGTTGACCGAGGTGGATTTTCTAAAGACATCAGTCTGAATGGTGTGGTCCTCACCCACCTCCAGACTGATGTCTAAGAAATCAAGCCGTTTATGATGGTATGTATAGGTCAGCCTAATGGAACGATTATTTGAGTTAAGCTGCATCATGAAATCGTCAAGCTCCTCCACCATCCCCCGCCTAAAGAATAAAACATCATCAATGTATCTGAGCCATGACACGACGCGGTCGACGCCCCGCATGCCCTCATCGCCAAAATATCTCTCTCCCAGGACCCTAGGAAAAGATTGGCATATGTGGGCACACAGGCCGCCCCCATCGCCGTGCCACGTCTCTGTAGATACACCGTATCTTTAAATAAAAAATGATTGTGGTGAAGGACGAAGTGGAGGAGCTCAAGTATAAAATCTCGTGAAGGGCCACCCAGATCGGAAGCCCCAAGGAAGAGGCGGGCCACAGACAGGCCCAGATCATGGCTAATGCATGTGTAGAGGCTCTCAACATCGGCCGTGACTAGCAAGATGCCATCCGTCACAAGGACGCCATCAATGCGCCTCAAGACGTCCATCGTGTCCTTGATATATGATGGGAGTGTCTCCACTAATGGGCTGAGGTGGCTGTAAATATATTGACAAATAGGACCACACAGACCGCCTAACCCTGACACGATTATACGTCCCGGCGGGTCGAGGGCGTCCTTGTGAATTTTTGTAATTAAATAAAAAGTAGCGGTTTTAGGGAATCAAACAGTTAAAGCCTCAACTGTTTGCTTGTTAATAATTCCCTGGTCACAGGCCCTGCCCAGGATTCCCTGGAGCGCATCAGAGAAGGAGGCTGTAGGATTATAAGATAACCACGAATATGTCTCAGTATCTCTTAATTGGCGTATCGCCTCCCTCTCGTATTTGGAACAGGGCCACAGTACAATGTTCCCTCCCTTGTCCGCCGGTTTAATAACCACATCACGGAGCGATTTCAGCTGTTCTATCGCAGTGCGCTGGGAATAAGTAAGGTTGTCAAAGCGTCTGCGTGTGGAAGATGTCTCAGACCCTCCGTCACCAGACGCACAAATATCTTGACCACCGGACTCAGGGACAAGGGTGGGAACCTTGTGGATTTAGGATATCTCAACTGTGGTAACCCACCTGTATTGGGGGGTTGTTCCTGCTCCATAAGGAGGTCCTCCAAGTTCTTCAATGCCTCCCTCTCTGCTGCGGTCACAGGGCCATCCTCACCATGCGACCTGGAATGCAATTTTTTAAGGATGAGTTTCTGCGCAAACAGATGGAGGTCCTTCAAGGTAGTAAAAAAATTAAATGCATTAGTGGGTGCAAAAGATAGACCTAGCCCCAGGACCTCCATCTGTGCCTTAGTTAATACGTGATTGGATAAGTTGACAATGCGGAGTTCCCCCCAGGAGGCACTAACCTGATACGGCGTAGCACGTTTTCTTCTATTGGTAGACTTTGTTTGAATCTTTGAAGGCAGGAAGCTATCCACACCTGGGCGGCCGCCTGGGTTGCCAACTGGGTTTTCTGGCGGTATTTGTTCACCATTAGAAGTAGTTGAGGCGACCGATGTCGATCTTGAGCGAGAGAAAGAGTTATTACGGGATCTGGAACGTGATCTAACAGGTGGCAATCGCCACCTGTATACACTCTGAGATTGTTTATCTTTTATATCACGTTGAAATTTCTTGATTTTATTAGTATGTATTTCCTTCACCTTGTTAAAAATCTATAATTTCTTCATTTAACAAAAACACTTTTGCTACTCCCCAAAACAGAGATAATATTTGGACCATTACTTGTCAAAAAGTCATGGTTTCTTTGTACACTACTTTTGTATAAATACTGCCATTAATCATTAACCATTTTTACATTTTTAAATTCATAAAAGCCTGTCAGTACAGTATGTTATTAAACAAACTATTGGTTACCACTGGTTTCCATTCATTTTCCCCTAGCCAGACATTGTTGAGGTCACTTTGATATTACGAAGCCTGTGTTTGCACTTAAGCGCTGTAAAGGAGTTCAATAAAGTCTTTCACAGTAATATTGAAAAATGCATTTGACTAGGTATTGCAATACTCTTGGCTTATTCTTAATGATTTGTGCTTTGGCACATTGGCATGTGGGTTAGGAGATGTTTCCTATCCGATTGTCAACAATGCACTGTAGGCAGAGTGTGAATCAACTCTTCTTTCATTTCATATCATGCCTACTGATAGTAGAACAGCAGAAATAAAAGGAAGGAAGTGGCACATGATTACATGCATTGACTACACACAGGGTTTATTTGTAGTCTGTAACTATGAAAACACAAAGAACTACAAAGAAGCTGTAGAAAAGTATATATGCTTAAACAAAATTATTTGCAATGTTACTTATTTTCTTTCTTAAACAATAAAATTAAGGTTAGACAGAGCAAAAATGTTCCCCAAAATGTATTAAACAAGCAACCATATACAATGAATTGAACAATGGTATGCTTGAGGTTTTTTGGAGCGATATTCTGTTGCTGGATCCCTAAAAATCTAATTATCACCTTTCCTATGTACATGGCTTAGTTTCTAAAAAGAAAGTACATAAAAGTTCTCTTTCCTCCTAATGACATCTTAACATGTAGACTTTTTTGCGCTGCTTCTGTTTAACATTATGGAGCTCTTTATCCTTCACCAACATCTGGATGACATGCTTTCTTTTACTGCTGCCTAGCTTGTTGGTGGTCACACATTTGAGCTATCGATTCCAATAAGTTAACAAAAATTAAAGGAATATTCTTATAAATCAAAAATTCCTCACACCCAAAAATTCTTTCTTTTCATTTTTCGTTGCTAACTCTTACCATCTGCGCTTAGCCTTCCTTTGCTTGTGCTCTTTGTCACAGGAGGATGCTTTCTGGATGCTGAAATTTCTGCATCCTTCTTTTTATTTGCTACTGAAGTTTTGTGTTTCTTGTTGTACTCATATTTATTTTTTGTATTTTTTTATATTTTGGATTTGTGCATTTTGATTTCTGTCATAGTTCACTGTATTTGCCTTATGATTTTCATTGGTTTGTCTATTTGGATACAATTTTTTTACCTTACCCTAGAGGTGGCCTACATAAATGTATTTTTCATCTTTAACCATAAACACTACTACCTATGTGTCTTGGTGTAGCATGAGCTCCTTCACTACCGGTAACATTAGCAGATGCACAATCATACTATCGATGGTAAAGTATGTGACGCAGTTGCTATTCCCGTTCCTCTAAATAGGTAAGTTCTTTAACAAGTGATCCATACCTGTAAACAGAGAAAGAATATATGCCCAGTGCCACTCACTAAGACGTTTTAAATTATATCACTTATACATTTAATTTTACACATCATCATGTTTCTCATCTTTATTGCTAGCTCTGACTTGTCAGGTCAATGAGCTTAAATCCTTTTCATTACCCATAAGTTTAAAAGACTATAATTTTTACATCTATTGAACCTAGATTTAGGTTGTATTCTTAGCACCGATGAACCATCCAGTGACACTATAATTTCCAATTTGTAAAATAAATGTAGATAAAAAAGTGCTAAATATGATTTGTGCAATAATATAATGCAATTCTTAGTGATGGTAATTTAGCGTGTGGTAGGGCTCAGTGAACTGATTTATATATCTGCTGATACTACCCATTTATAGCTGTTTATAGCCTGGATTATTGCCTTAGATCACTTACTTAGCTCTGCACACTTCCAATCTATTTCTTTCTGCTGTGAGAATTTAAACTGGAATCACATGGATTTAAGTCAATCCCATGAATAATACACTCTGTGCTGGGTTGTTCCTTAAGTTTGAAATGTGGCTTTTCGGTAAGCCTTAGTAAGCCTTTTAAGTTTATAGTGACTACACTAAGTGCAATACAATTTTAATTGGTCCCCTATGTTTAAACTGTTTCATAATACGCAGATGTTCAAGACTTTTCCTTTTTTTCACATATATTTTTTCTTATTATTCATATAATTTTATTTGTTGAATGCATTGATTAAAACATTGAAACAAAACATATGAAAGCCCTAAGGCTTGGTAAAGACTAGTGATGAGCGAGCATGCTCGTTGCTCGAGATTTACGAGCATGCTCGGGTGTTTTCCAAATATCTTCAGCGTGCTTGGGTGTTATGTTTCAGTCACTCCCGTGTTCATGATTTGCGACTGTATGACAGCTTTAATACATGTGAGGAATGCCTATTTTTTCAGGGCAGAGACAGACTGCAGTATTTGTCGTGCAAGGATCGCATCGTAAACCTCGTACTGGCTGTCCTTTCTCCTGACTTGAGCTTGACAGCTGCATAGAAATCCTTCACGCTGTCATGTTCAGGTCAGGAGAGGTGCCGGTCAGTCCGTTCAGTGCGATGCGATTATCGCATGAGTTGTACGGCAGTCTGTCTCTGCCCTATTAGTCAGAACTGAGTAACAATTGTGGCTGCCCAACAAGAAATCACATTATTAAGAACAATTCAACGTGACTTCAATTACAGTCATCCAATATGGAGGAACTTGTACTTTCAATGTTGCACAACAGCAGAACATTTCCCAAAAAGATGTACAGTCTCTGGTATATCCATCTTTCTTGTGTGCCTGAGCTCACGTTGCCACAATAACACCACTGGAGTTGCAACCACACTGTTCAGGGATTGTTTGAGACCTAGTGTGGTTATGAGTAAAACGGGCATGATGGAGTGCACTAAAATACCCACTATGGTATCATATGGGTGCCATATCCTGCATTGAAAATGAGACGATATTGCAAGGGAGAAAGGAAAGAAACAATGCAAAAAGGGTATATGCACCCCAAATAGCCAAAAGTATACAATTTATTCAAGAAAGATCAGTGCACATACGAGAAAACATTAAAAACATTTAAAAACGAATGATCAGAAAGACCATGTCCACAAAAGCTTGATATAATATTGTAAGATAAATAGTTACATATAAACAGAATATACCCAAGCATGTGCAAATAATGGTCCAACCCACTCCTAAAGAATGATAACCAAAGCTGCTGGACAGATATTAATGCATAGTAACAAACATCACAACCCCAAGGCATCCCTATGGGGGAGTGTGTGCAAGAAATGTGTCTCAGTCATACTGGGTACACAGGCAAATCCTGCCAGGTAAATGTATAAGAAGATGTTCACCCTGAAGTAGAAGGTATATGCCTCTGCGGCAGGAGTCCCCACTGTTCTGTCAGAATATGTACCACGAGTACTGCCTGCTATACCTAGCAAAATGAGACCTAACAGCAGAGGAGGAAGAGAGAGGGAGGGAGAGGAAGACCTGGACATGGGAAAAAACCCATGCGTATCGCCGACTGGCGGCTTCGTCAGGGCTGGTCATAGTGTTTAGTGAGCGCACTGATGTATACAGTATATACTATACTCATCCAAAAGAAGGGGGCCTATTAAACGCAATACTTCATTTCAAACAAAATCCAATCAAGACAGAGAAGTATAAATGCAAATAAGATTCAAGTTTATTCAAAAATATTTTTAAAAAACATTCTATTAAAAATACATCAAGGAGAAGCAGAACGCGAAACGCGCGTTGTGGTTGCTCTTTCCCTTCAGTGACAAGGTTGTATTGATTCCCTCCTTGATTTTTGTTTATTGCATTGCCCTCTATCCTTCTTTAAAATCCCTCTTATGATTGACACTGGTCTTTACTATTTGGCAGCACTGCCGGGGACGCTATTTCTCTTGTGATTAGTGATATTTAGGGCTCTGGGATAATTTTGAAGCTTTTTACTCTGGACTGAATATGGCCTCATTTAGAAAAAACATAATCTTTTTCTTTACCATTGTGATACCCATCTTTTAGCCTTGGAAAACTGTTTTCTCACTTGGTCCAACTAGTAAAATATATACAGTTTGATCTCTTTGATTTTTTTGGATCCATTAATAGGCACTAAGCACAAGTCACTTTATATATTTGGCTGAATTGATGTGTTATATATGATTGTGGTTATATTTATGTCCGTGTGATTATATATACTACTTGTCACTGCGGGTACCTTCATTTTTTACTTCTCCTTGATGTATTTTTAATAGAATGTTTTTTAAAAATATTTTTGAATAAACTTGAATCTTATTTGCATTTATACTTCTCTGATGTATATATACTATATAGACAAATACCTTGATCAGTCTCAGGTGTGCATGTAGCCGCATTCCAGTGCTTAAGGCGGGGGACGGCATTGGTCACATGCAGTGCATCACGTGCTACAGGAAGGTCCTGGTAGGTACATAGTTAGGCTAAGTGCCCACGTTGCGGAACTGAAGCATATTTTTTACGCTTCTCCCTGGCGGGAAAATCGCATGCGGATTTTACATGCGGTTTTCCCGCCAGGTAGAAGCGTTTGTGAGGCGTCTTTGCAGCGTCTTTGCATGCATTTCCGCATGCGGGTTATCAAGCAATTCTCCAAGTGATTTAAGCATCACTTGGAAAAGTGCTTGACAACTTGTTCACACTATATAAATCCATGCAACCGGCATGGATTTATATAGTGTGACCAAGTAATAGTTAAAAAAAAGAATCAGAATGGTAAAAAATAAAAAAACAAAGTTTATACTCACCTACCGATGCATTCTCGGCCCCGTCCGGAGTCTTGAGCGGCTCACGCTGTTGTGTGTAGGACCTGCGGTGACATCATTGAGTCATGTGATGGGTCACATGACTCAATGACGCGGCAGGTCCTTCAGACAACAGCGCGACGGAGGGAAAACATCAGAAGATAAGTATAAACTTTATTTTATTATTTTTTTTACAGGTTCTTTGGTACCCAGGTCTGGATGAGAGTCTCCTCTCCTCCAGACTTGGGTACCATCCGCACATTGATTCCGCATGCGGAAACGCAAAATTAATGAACATGCTGCGGATTTTTGACCGCAGCATATACGCTGCGGAAAAATCTGCAGCATGGGCATTGACATTGCGGAATGCCATTGGGGACCATGGGGTGCGGATATACATGCATTTTACAAGCGTTTACGCTGCGGAAATTCCGCAGCATATACACTTGTAATACGCAACGTGGGCACGCAGCCTCAGTGTCTGCACGTCATGTGCGACAGGAAACGTCCGGGTTGGTACAGGATAATAAAACAGCGGTCATGTGTGCAAACAATTGACCATGATGTCATGTCGATGCACGTCATCGCGCATACGTATGAGATAGGAAGGAAGCCAGTGAGGATGCAAGGTACCATACCATACCTACAAGGCATGGGCATGCATTAGAAACAATGGAGGTACCATAATGAGCACTATAGTACATCATAATTGATGTCCATACACCAAAGGGGGATGAGAAAATGCCAATAAGGGCGCCCCCCCCCTTGTCCCACCGGTCCAACGATACAGCCAAAGGATTCAAGGCTGGCACTCAATAAGGTGGACAACAGAGGACCGCAAAAATACAGAGTAGACAGAATTCTAATGGGCTCCACAGGAGCCTTAGTAACCAATGTTATACCTAAGTCAGGCATAGTGGTGCAATATAAAAAGGGGGGGTAAGAGTATAGTTAAAGGGACAGCCTCTTATATGATCATGAAAAGAGGCCCAGTTGTACAAGTGGCACCATCGGGCTCCACAGGAACCTTAGTAACTGATGTTATACATAATTCAGGCATAGTGGTACAATACAAAAAGGGGTTATGAGTGTGGTTATGAGTGGACATTTTGCTTTTCCGTTTGGTGACTGACAACATGTTTACACATACTAGCACTGCTTAACACGCTATGTTACACACATAGCGTGTTACACACATACACACATACACACTGCATCTTACACGCAACTCACACTCTGCATGCCCTGCATGTTACAAACAAGCTACATGTTACATTCCCTGGTTCTCTGCATGAAGATCCCACACAAAAAGCAAAGCCACACTAAGAAGAATTAAAATTCCCCCAAGATTCAAGAAAAAACACAGCAAAAAAGGACAGCAATGTTTACCTGCCCAGATCTCAGAACTAATGCACTACCAGGGTGCAACAAACCCACACAAAGATGGCGGCTACGCAGGTGCAAAATACTGATGAGACAATCACTCACAACCTACCATTTCATGGAGGGGGTGACTGATTAGCATTTGAATTGCACACAAAAAGGCTTGTATAGGGTGCTGTTTACACTTTGGTAGTGCACAGTATCCAGCTTACAGCCTATTAGTTACACCCATACTATTAGACTAGGGTGGCTGCCCGGTACTATCCAAGTGCACTCCATGGGAACAGACATCCCAGTTTACAATGCCAACACTGATGGGCCTGGCTGCACCCTGGAATAAAAAAGTGCAAAAATGCATATATATATGAGGTATTAGTCGTTATTTTGGCCAAAATACGCAAGCTCGTAACCCATGTCAAGGGTCCTCATGCTTACGAGTCCCTACGCTAAACAGAAAAAGCAAAGTAACACTAAGAAGAATTAAAATTCCCCCAAGTTTCAAGAAAAAACACAGCAAAAAAGAGCAGCAATGTTTACCTGCCCAGATCTTCAGAACAAAATGCACTACCAGGGTGCAGCAAACCCACATAAAGATGGCGGCTACACAAGTGCAAAATACTGATGAGACAATCACTCACAACCTACCATGTTATGGAGGGGGTGACATTAGTATTTGAATTGCACACAAAAAGGCTTGTATAGGGTGCTGTTCACACTTGGGTGGTGCACAGTATCGGCTTAGAGGCATTAGTGCATTAGTTCTGAGATCTGAGCAGGTAAACATTGCGGCCAAGACATGGTATTTTGGTGCCCAAGGTAGATGAAGCCAATGGCGCCCTCCCTCCCCCACCCGAAGCACAGAAATATGTCAGAGACTAAGGTAACAGGTTCACTAACAAACCTGCTCCGATGGGTTAGGTAGCAAACTCTGATGACCACTTCCCCTAGAATTGTTACCTTTTTCACCAAACAATACTAGCAAAAGTAAAAAAGTTGTACTTTACAGGTGTGACTTAACAGGAAGTGCAATTTCAAAGTAATATATAGAATCATTCATAGTTTGTGGATCATTCATATAATGCAAGGGACAAATAGCAAAATTAATTTCTAGCGTCCTATATTTTAAATGTCAAACTCAAGGATAGTCATGGAAACTAATGTAGCTTAACTATAATGGGAGCCTTTTGGTTTTAATTAAGATATCCACCATTTGGGTGATACCCTAATGTAAACTAAACAGACCCCCATGATAGATAAAGGTATATGTATGATGGTTTTTGCATATTTCATGCTAAAAATACAGCTTGCACAAAACTGATGGAGGTTCTGGTGCAGTATTCGTGTATGTATTGATGGTAGTTCTGGTGATATATTCCAGTTTTGGTCAGATTCATGTAGCGATAGTTGTTTTGGTGCTGTATTCATGTAGTTCTGATGGCTCTGGTGATGTATTCTTGTAGTGATGATGAATCTGGTGATGTATTAATCATCGGAACCATCAATAGTACCTGAATACGAAACCAAAATCATCATAAGTATATAAATAGAACACCATAGCCATCAATAGTACATGAATATTACACTAGTACCATCATCAATAAATAAATAGGGCACCAGAACCACAATCAGTACATGCATATGGTGCCAGAACCATCATTGGTACATGAATATCTCAGAAAAAACACCATCAGTACATGAATGCATCACCAAAACCACCATAAGTACTTGAATGCAAGAACCAAGCTTAGTACAGTGATAAATTGTAATGTCAAGTTAGCCCCATATACAAATGTATCACGCAACTTACAACTCCTTATGTGTCCTTGGAATGCTATAAAGCCCCCGTCTCACATAGTGAGATCGCTAGCGAGATCACTGCTGAGTCACAGTTTTGGTGACGAAACAGCGACCTCACCAGCGATGTCGCTGTGTGTGACACTTTGCAGCGATCAGGCCCCTGCTGTGAGGTCGCTGATTGCTGCAAAGTGTCCTGGACCATTTTTTGGTCGTTGCCCTCCCGCTGGTCAACACACATCGCTGTGTGTGACCAGCGGGAGCAGCGATCAGGCTGGTAACCATGATAAACATCGGGTTACTAGGGGCACACGCGCACTTAGTAACCCACTGTTTATCATGGTTACGAGCCTGCTAAAGTGAGCGGTAACCTCCAGCTCACCATAGCAGAGTGGTAACCATGATAAACAATGGGTTACTAGGTGCGCGTGTGCCCCTAGTAACCTGATGTTTATCATGGTTGCCAGCCTGCTCCTGATTCAGCAGGCTGGTAACCAGGAGCAGGACATCGTGGAAAGATTCTTTCCACGATGTCGCTGCTCCCCTGATCGTTGGTGAGCCTGCCTGTTTGACAGCTCACCAGCGACCACATAGCAACGCAGCAACGATCCCTGACAGGTCGTATCGTTGTTGGGATCGTTGCAGCGTCGCTAAGTGTGACGGGGCCTTTAGACTGCACACAGGAATCACAGTACTGATAAGATGTAGTCAGCAAATAAACATTTACATCCAGGCAGAGGTGTATCTAGGTTTTCTGGCACCAGGGGCAAGAATTCAGTTTGGCGCCCCCCACCCAAAGCACATATGCAACTTGCACACTTAGTCACGTGCTGACAAGCTGCTCTCCCTTATTCTTTCAATGTTCAGTGAAAAACTGAGAGAAGCAGGAAGAAAAGCAAGTATGAAAATCGCATATGAGTGAAGTGGCTGGAACCTGCAAGCAGAGCTAAATCCTGACAGTGAGTATATTACATGCTGTTAGGATTGGCATGCTACTGGGCTTTATTTTATAATTAAAGGGCTTGTCCAGGTTTGAGATGAAAGTCTGCAGTCACTCTGTGTGACTGGAGGCTTCTGAATTCTCACAACACATGTGTAGCACCCTGAGGATTCGGCTGCTACAGGGGTATTACACCTCAAGCCAGAGGTGTGGTATTCCACTCCCGGGTAAGGATGGAGTGTGGAACTGAGCTTAGTAGGCTGCATGCACTACATACATCCCATTTCCGGGGGACAGAACTACGGTACTCCCACCAGTATATGTGCAGGTACGACAGCGTCTGTCCCTGGCTGGAGTGGGAGGGGGGGTGGAACATCCCAGTAGTGTAGGGGCAGATAGGGGGAGTAGTCTGGGTAAAGCTAGGAGCTCATTGGGTGCTGGTCACCTGGGCTCACACATAGAGGGAGTATATAAGGTGGGCACCATCTTAGATCAGGGTTCAGTTCAGGCAGGAGGAGAAGAGCAGAGGAGCTCAGCCAGGAGGGCTGACAGGGAGCTGTGGCTCCGGCTGGGCCCAGCTCCAGAGCAAGGCCTGCAGAGAGAGAGAGAGAGGAGTCAGAAGGACCCAGAGAGAAAGACAGAAGGAACCCCAAGAACCCAGAAACAGACCAGAAAGGGTGAAGGGTTGGCGGACACGGGTACCGGAACCCAAGCTGGCAGAGGCAGAAGTAACCCTTAGCCAGGAACCGGAGGTCGTGGTCAAGATTTGCCACGACCCTCACCAAATCCACCAGAAAGGCACACCAAGCATAGGGTCAGGGAACCCAGAGGAGGTTTGACCACCAAGAGACCCGAGGGAGCCGGCCAAAGGTGGATCCCTGGTGGGAACGGCCAGGAGGAAGAGAGAGACAGGGAAGCTCAGGACCACGCTCCGGACTGCCTGGGGGTTGGCCGAGTCCAGGACCTGGTGGACGCAGCACGGCTCGGGTGGTCACTCAAGGCCAGAGTGACTAAAGCAACATCAGTGAGTAAAAACCCTGAAACTGCATCTCCTGACTCTGCCTCTCCTTCCTGCATCATCACAACCCCCATCATCCACACCTGCTGCCCTGAGGCCATACCCCTCCCGTTGGGGGTTATACCATCACTGCTGCACATATACCACCGGCCTCAGCGGACTGCTCTGCAGCGGCGGCTTCAAAGCCGCACTCAACGGGTGGCGTAGTCGACACTTAAACAACATCTACAAAGACTGCCACACACTTAGTTTGACACCCTGGGCACGGACCGGGTCACCGCCACAAGGACTACTACCCCCATACAGATCCGGCTCCGGGTATCCCCTGAACATGGCCCAGGGGGCGCGTCAACTTTGGCGTAGTCGGCAGGATAACGTGCCCGCAACCACCGGGTACTGCGTGCCTGAAGAAAAGTTCATATTTACCGTAAAAAGAAGTCTCCCGCCAATTCCGGAGGGTCCCCGCCATCGGACGCCATCTCGGATCGGTTCCCGCCGTTTGCCCGCCATCTGCAGTCTTTTCCCGCCATCCACAGAGTTTCCCGCCATTGGGAAGCGGTTCCCGCCATCTGAGAAGATTTCCCGCCTTGGCAGAGCGGACGCCAATATGGGCGTGCCAGAGGGTGGCAAGAGGCCACCTCCCATCGTGGGCCAGGACCAAGAATGGCGCCAAAAACGGAGACCGCCCCCACCAGTAGAGACTGTGATGCTTGAGATGTCCATCAGCGTCTGGGGTCTGCCCCTGGAACTGACAATCACCAAGTTGCCCCAGGACCGCCCTCAATGGGGGCGGAGAGAGAACAAAAGAGAGAAGATGGGAGCAGCTTGGAGGAGTCTGGAGGAGTCGTACCCGGAGATGGAGGGGGAGGCAGGCAGCACCGACCCAGCGGTCAGGAGCCTGTTGCAAGCGACAACCCCACAAGGCCTGGTGGAGATCCTGGCGCAGCTCCCCAGAGATCGGGAGCATGCACGGACCGCACTGGAGGGCTTGGCTCAGAGGATGGCCCGAGTGCAGCGAGACGTACTGGCCACATGGAGCAGAGAGATGGCCCTGCAGGCAGGAACCCGCCAACGGAGCACGCCACCCGAGACGAGGAGTCAGACCGCCTCTGAGGATGGCGCAGGAGGAATCAAGGCCGGAGACGACGCCGAGGAAGGAGCTAAAGAAACGGAGGCAGGTAAAGGGGACGTCACTACCCCGAGCCGAGAAGCCGTGAGCCTGCCCCAGCTCCCCGTCGCAGAGCCCGAGACCCCACTCACCACTCACGTTGCTGCATCGTCACCGCTCCGAGCTAGGCCTCAAGCGGCAGGAGCCGCGGCCACGCCCCCTGCTACGTCATGCGCCTCGACTCAGAGCGCGGCCAAGCAAGAGACGCCACCGGCCTGGTCGCAAGGCCGAGTACCCCCGGGCGCCGCAGTACCAACAGCGCCCTCTACCTCTGCCGAGCCACCGGCCTGGTCGCAAAGTCAAGTACACCCGGGCGCCGCCGTCTTCACGGTGCCCTTCACCTTCAGGGTGCCCCAGGCCTGGTCGCAAGGCCTGGTGAACCCGGGCGCCGCTACCACCACCGCGCCCTCAACTTCCACTGTGCCGCACCTGGGTGAGGACTTGTTGGCCCAGCACACTTGCCCGGATGGGCAGCCCTTTGTGTGGCCACCGGAGTACCACCATCCCCGACTCCGGAAAGAAAGACCTCTGGATGAACCCCTGATCCCGGCTCCGGCGCCCGTCAAGATGACCTCGCTCTCGTTAGAGGAGGCGCAGTTTGAGTGGGACCCCACTGGAGGAGACCTCATCGGGTTCACTCAAGAGACCCG
This sequence comes from Phyllobates terribilis, assembly GCF_046119375.1. Classification (NCBI taxonomy): domain Eukaryota; kingdom Metazoa; phylum Chordata; class Amphibia; order Anura; family Dendrobatidae; genus Phyllobates; species Phyllobates terribilis. The sequence goes on from NW_027362764.1 coordinate 607,002,602, forward strand.
GGCGGCCGCAGCCCAGCGAGCAGAGTGCTGCCGGCAGCAGTTAGAGGTCTTTGACAGAGAAAGGAGAGAGAGGCGGGTCCACGAGGAGCGGCTCCAAGTCCAGAGCGCCGAGCAAAAGCGCCGGGCCCGCAGAAACCCCCGTACTGCCCACGGTCCCCGTGCCAGCGGGACTGTAATAAAATTCCAAATGGAGCACGGGTGGGGTTTTATACGGGACCACAGAACCCCCGGCGACGTCTTTGTCACCCGCAGAGACGTAGAAAGCCATCTGCCGGAGGGACACAGAGGTCGTGACCTTTACCTGGGAGATGAGGTCACCTTCACCCGGCACCAGTGTGCCAAAGGACCCTATGCACTTCATGTACATCGCCTGACGGAAGAGGAGTTGCGGTGTGAGGAAGGTCAAGAGGACCCGGACGGGTCTGAAGCCTACCCTCAGGAAGGAGCAGGAGGGCATCGTCACCATTAAGAGGTGAACTGAAACTGTATATAGTTACCCGTAAGGGTATATGCCATGCTGCTTAATTAAAATGAGTTCCCCGTTGGGACAAGTGTGAACTGTTCCAGTGTGTCCCATCTCCCCATAGGCTGAGGACTGTGAACAGCCATTCCTGTTCCCCACTGGCCGAGGACTGAGAGCGGCCACCTCCCTTTGTATATAGTTGCGCTTTCTAAGGCGCCCCCTACTGGTTTTATAGGAAACTGTGTTTTTTTCAGAAGAGACTGTTGCACTTTATCCGGTCACAAGTTGCACCGTGGCCGGAGGAACAAGAATGTTTATAATGAAAAGTTTTATATGAAGAGTTTATTGCTGCTGATAATGTTTATAATGTTTAATATGTTTATGATGTTTTGAAAAAAATTGTATGTTTTGGAATGGTTATTCTTTTACAGCCCGAGGACGTGCTGTGATTTACCAGGGGGGAATGTAGCACCCTGAGGATTCGGCTGCTACAGGGGTATTACACCTCAAGCCAGAGGTGTGGTATTCCACTCCCGGGTAAGGATGGAGTGTGGAACTGAGCTTAGTAGGCTGCATGCACTACATACATCCCATTTCCGGGGGACAGAACTACGGTACTCCCACCAGTATATGTGCAGGTACGACAGCGTCTGTCCCTGGCTGGAGTGGGAGGGGGGGTGGAACATCCCAGTAGTGTAGGGGCAGATAGGGGGAGTAGTCTGGGTAAAGCTAGGAGCTCATTGGGTGCTGGTCACCTGGGCTCACACATAGAGGGAGTATATAAGGTGGGCACCATCTTAGATCAGGGTTCAGTTCAGGCAGGAGGAGAAGAGCAGAGGAGCTCAGCCAGGAGGGCTGACAGGGAGCTGTGGCTCCGGCTGGGCCCAGCTCCAGAGCAAGGCCTGCAGTGAGAGAGAGTGAGAGGAGTCAGAAGGACCCAGAGAGAAAGACAGAAGGAACCCCAAAAACCCAGAAACAGACCAGAAAGGGTGAAGGGTTGGCGGACACGGGTACCGGAACCCAAGCTGGCAGAGGCAGAAGTAACCCTTAGCCAGGAACCGGAGGTCGTGGTCAAGATTTGCCACGACCCTCACCAAATCCACCAGAAAGGCACACCAAGCATAGGGTCAGGGAACCCAGAGGAGGTTTGACCACCAAGAGACCCGAGGGAGCCGGCCAAAGGTGGATCCCTGGTGGGAACGGCCAGGAGGAAGAGAGAGACAGGGAAGCTCAGGACCACGCTCCGGACTGCCTGGGGGTTGGCCGAGTCCAGGACCTGGTGGACGCAGCACGGCTCGGGTGGTCACTCAAGGCCAGAGTGACTAAAGCAACATCAGTGAGTAAAAACCCTGAAACTGCATCTCCTGACTCTGCCTCTCCTTCCTGCATCATCACAACCCCCATCATCCACACCTGCTGCCCTGAGGCCATACCCCTCCCGTTGGGGGTTATACCATCACTGCTGCACATATACCACCGGCCTCAGCGGACTGCTCTGCAGCGGCGGCTTCAAAGCCACACTCAACGGGTGGCGTAGTCGACACTTAAACAACATCTACAAAGACTGCCACACACTTAGTTTGACACCCTGGGCACGGACCGGGTCACCGTCACAAGGACTACTACCCCCATACAGATCCGGCTCCGAGTATCCCCTGAACATGGCCCAGGGGGCGCGTCACATGCACTGCTCAATATTAGGATTCTCCCTTGCACAAGTATGCAATATGTATACTTCTGGCTACATTCCAACTAGACGTGTCCAGCCTCGCTCAATTCATTCTCATTGAGTGAGGCCACACATGTCTAGTTGGCACATGACCACATGTATGCAAATCACTGGCACCAGAAAATCCTGGCAGCGTGCAGTGTGCACTGTGAGAATTCAGAAGTCTTCAGTCACATAGAATGACTTCAGACTCATCACAAACTTGGACAACCCCTTTAATGCCCACTACATAAATAAAAATATGAGAATTAGTCAATATCCCAAAAAAAAACATTTGCATCCAGGTACCTTTTTAGATGGACTCCAGAGACAATGTATCTTTCTTTTCATCTTCATCTTGTGCGACTTTTCTCATCCCAAGCTCGTCTCTGCAGACTTCTGTGGCACCCCGGTTGCCACAGTGACATTGCCTCCCTCACAAGAGGTGATGCCATGCCTGGAAGCAAACAGGGGTCCCCTAGTCAGGTATACTAGCATGCAACACTTTCCTGGCTACAGACCAGCAAGGGGAGCTCCTCCCCTTAGCAACTGGAATCTGGAGGCGGGGTTAGTTAGACTTAGTGAGAAGAGTTGAATACAGGACAGCGACTAGGAAAGACCTGGGGAGTGGAGCTGCACGGCAGCTCACCCCAGAGAGGAGCGTAGAAGAACCGGACACCGGAGTCCGAGGTTGTGGGGCACTGAAGGCCCAGCAGCAGAAACCGGAGGGCAGAAGACTGCAGGTCTCCAGGCCCCATCAGACGCCTGGAGGCTCAGCAGCACATAGGGCCCAGCACCGCCACGTGGGAGCGACACTCCAGGAAGGCCCGAGCTGCCTGCCATACGGGTGAGCACAAAGACGTTTTACTCAGGGAAGAGGGCCACAGCACAGCTATAAGCAGCAGGGCCAAAGAGATTAGCGCAAAGGGAAGGCCTCGAACTTCACCTGGTGATGTGGACTCCCAACTTGCTTCCAGGCCGCCAGGACCTCTACTACCATCTAGTACCCGTGCCCCGGTCTGCCTAACCACCGCAAGTAAAGATAAGAGAAAACCACCATTACGTTGTGGACTGATTATTATCTGCGCCATCCCCTGCACAGCAACATCTATCACATCACCACTTCCTGCCCTGGAGCTAAGCTCTGCCTGTGGAGAGCTGTACCAACTCTACTGCTTCACCATCAGCTCCAGAGGATCTGCACCGCAGCGGCGGCTCCATATAGCCGCATACCACAGGTGACATCACGAACATTAGATATAAAAACTATAATCCCCTTTCAATAACCCCTTTTTATTGACCGCCCTGGGTCACGGACCGGGTCACTGCCACTGTGACATCCCCCAGCATCGACCGGCCCAGCTACCGAGTACCCCACGGTCCAGGGGGCGCGTCACTTCCATCTTCTCCTGTCTTCTGTAGCACATCCCCACATGATGCCCTTAAAGATAGCAGTGTCATTATAATACTCCTGAATAAAAATATCTGCCCTATGCGGGTCCCCTGAATAAATAATTGTCCCTCACTATATTCCCTGCACAAAATATGACCCACACACTGTCCCTCTTATGATACATTCTCTCCACTCTGCCCTCTCCTTAACATACTGGGCCCCTTCTTTACAATATCCTCTCACACTGTGTCCCCCCCATAGGGCCCATTCTTTATACTGTGCCCCCTCATCACACTCCTCCTCGGCATACTATCCCCTCCTAGCTGTGCCCTTACACTGTTCCCCCATACTACCTCTCCACACTACTCAGTCTTTAGTCTATGCCCAGTCACACTTTTCTACCCGCATACTGACTCCTCACACTGCACCCATCCCCCCTTCACTCCTCATACTGCGTTCGCACCCATACTCCCCATTCTGTGTCTTCACACATTCCCCCACTCATCATACTGTGTCAGCATCCATCTTTCCCAATCACTATACTGTGAATGCACTCATCCTCCAATACTGTTTCCTTATACATGCAATCTTTCCCCCAGAATAAATATTTCCCCTCGTAGAATAAATATTCCCCCGTAGAATAAATATACCCCCAGAATAAATATTCCCCCTGACAGAATAAATATTTCCCCCACAGAATAAATATTAACCCCACAGAATAAATCTTCCCCTCACGGACAGCCCCCAACTGGTCATATAATATAAGAATAACATTTTTTTTTATACTCACCTAATCCAGGCTCCCTGTATACCGCAGCCGCCATCTCTTTTTCTATCCTGGATGGCAGTGGACGCTAGAAGGTGCGTTGCAGTGATGTCATTATGCTAACTAATGCCCTCTGTCAGCGCCATCTCCAACAGGGCACAGATTGGAAGTAGCCTTCATTCTGATAGAGTTCCCAGCGAAGCAGAGATCTAATTAAAGCTCCCCTGCTCCTGTACAGGGCAGCGCTCACATCAATTCTATTCGCGTATTACAACAATTTTTTTCAAAGTGTGCTCCCCTAGGCAAGAGATACCGCGGGAGCCTACCTTTCCTATCCCTCGTCCCTGCTTGTAATATCCCTTTCTTGGACATACTGTAGTTTATATCATTTAAAGTGATGCATGTGGGGTGTGTATGTTTGTGTTGTGTGTGTGTGGGGAGGGTGGATGAAATTGGTAGGAATATTGTAGCATCAGCATCTCTGCCTACTGCCGGGCAGAGATGCCGTTCCCCTCACCGCCGCGGTCCCGGTCCGGCGTCTTCCTGCTCCCCTCCTGCTGCTGCTGTAGCGTGCACCGCGCGCAGCTTCCCGGGCACTGTGCTTAGGGCGTGCGCATGCTCCCTCCCTCTTAAAGAGGCCGCGTGCGTCCTAAAGAGTCCCAGGCCAATGGCCGGAGGACTTACCCTTTATAAGGCACCTCCTCCAAAATGGAGTTGCCTGTGCAAGATTGTTGTTTTGTGTGCTAACACTTCCTTCAGCCCTTAGGTCCCGCTGCCTGTCAGTCTTGCCCGCCAGTCTGACTAACAGTCCTGTCCGCCAGTCTATCTAACAGTCCTGCTCGCCAGTCTGTCTATCTGCCGTGCCCGCCAGCCTGCTTACCTGGAGCACCTGCCAGTTACCTGCCGTGCCCGCCAGCTTGCCTACCCAGAGCACCTGTCTGGCTATGCGCTGCACCTACCTGCTTGCCAACCTGGAGCACCTGTCTGGCTATCAGCCCTACCTGCCTGCTTATTTGCCCGGATCACCCGCCAGCCTTTCTGCCGTGCTCATCCACTGTACCGGTCAGCTCCTGTCATCTGACACGTGGGAGTCACCTGCTCTCACACAAGGTCGGTCCCAGAGTGGCACCTGGTTCACCTGCCCGGTCCCTCCCTGGTTCACGGAGTCGACTAAACCGCCGTGTGACCTGGGTCGGTTCGACTAGGCACTTAGTTACCCCCCTCTGGTCCCTCCTTGCACTGAAGCACAGAGGTTCCACCACCCGGACCCGTAACAAATATTTATTACCTTTTTGGTACACCATGGCCAGCTGAAGTCAGGTTTATAAAGAACAGGATGGATGACTTTATTTTAACCAATTTACTGGCATAATTCTAGGATTTTCTTCTTATCTTTCACATTAGATTACACTGGATTTCAAGTTCTCTTCTTTCTGTACCCAATTTCTAACTTTAGATTGCCTTTTTATTTTTATATAAATTTCTCATCACTAGTATACAGATCTTCTGTACATATTTGCATTATATCTGCTTCTAGAGTCTAGTCATGTTCTACATATAATTTCCTCACGTAACTAAAGCCTTCATCACCTGATATTATGTAATCTTACAATTGATTGTCCTCTATATCAAAGAAAAATAAAAGTTTGATGAATACATTTGCCAGTAAAACAGACACCTCACTGATTCTTCAGAAACCCCTAGTGCAAAAATACTGTGCCAGCAGCCATGAATGAAAACAGGAAATTGTGAGCCAAAGAGTTGCAGTCAGTTGAGTTTTGAGGACTGAGCTCCCTATTGAGAAAAGAGCAACTATTTGTAATTCTGATGGAGAATTATTGCCAATATTTATAAATAAATTCAAAGGCAGTTTTCTGCTGAGCTGGTATATAATGTTATGTAATGTGCCATCTAGCAGAAACTAAAAGCAGGACTACATCATAGTTGAATCTTTGAAGAGAATCTGTCTACAGACCAATAGTGGCTAGTTTTTGCTTTTATTTTAGTCGCGATGCTCATTCATTAGTTCATTTTACTCACGTTTATAGCGCCATTAATTCCACGGAGGTGTACAGACGTAAGCATCACTGTCCTCATTGGTATTCACAATCTAAATTCTCTATCAGTATGTCTTTAGTGTGGGAAGAAACTGAAGGAAACCCAGGCAGACAAGGGGAGAGCATACAAACTCCTTGCAAATGTTGTACTTGGTGGGATTTAACCCAGGACCCCACTGCTGCAAAGCAACAGTGCTAACCACTGAGTCAAAGTGCTCCCCTGTGTAATCTGTATACTGTTTTTTCTTTTTCTTTTTAAATCCTCCATAACGGTTCCAGCAAAATAAATCTTTTCATTTAGTTTTAATTTTTATGGTCTTTACCATGGGGAAAGTGCTCACACATCTTCTGGACATGTTTTTAGGTTGCTATGCATTATTACCCTGGGTAAAGACCATACAAACTACACACTAAATAAAAAGGCCCATATCTCTAGAACCTCTGAAACTGTATGGCAGATTTTAAAAAAACAAACCCAACAAACCCCCCCCCAAATAATGGATTATACAGGGGAACAGGGGCAATAAAATAAGAGGAAAAGCTGGCCACTTTTGACCTAGTGACAGGTCCTCTTTAAAGGGTTTGTCTTATTTTATTATAATGTGCCTATTTAGTAATATGGTTTTCAGAGAGAATTGTCCTATACTCAGGGCTCCTCTCTGTTAGAGCAGTTACAGTTCGGTCCAGAAATATTTGGACAGTGACATAACTTTTGGCATTTTAGCTGTTTACCAAAACATATTCAAGATACAGTTACAATCAATACAGACTTAAAATGCAGACTTTCAGCTTTAATTTGAGGGCTTTCATATCCTAATTGGAGTAAAGGTTTAGGAATTACAGCTCTTTTATATGTAGCTCCTTCTTTTTGCAGGGACCAAAAGTAATTGGACAATTATTGCAAAAGCTCTTTGACGGGGCTACTTGGGCTTTTCCCATGTTAATCCATCATCAATTAAGCAGGTAAAAGGTCTGGAGATGATTCCAGGTGTGGCATTTGCATTTAGAAGCTGTTGCTGTGAACCCACAACATAAGGTCAAAGGAGCTCTCAATGGAAGTGAAACAGACCATCATTAGGCTGAAAAAAGAAGAAATCCATTAGAGAGAGTAGAAATGTTACGAGTGGGCAAATCTACAGTTTGGTACATTCTTAAAAAAAAAAACAGCGCACTGGTGAGCTTGGGAACTCAAAAAGGCCTGGACATTCACAATAGACAACAATGATGGATAATCACAGAATCTTTTCCATGGTAAACAAAAACCCCTTCACAACATCCTCCCAAGTGAAGAAAATTCTCCAGGAAGTAGGTGTTTAAGCACCACCCCAGCAGGTTTTTTTATGGCACCACTGGAGTGGCACTTTAAATGTAAGTGCCCTGCCCCTTGTCATATACTCACCTTCCTCCGCCTTCATCGGTATCCCCGCTGCTCCTGTGAAAAGTGACCTTCGATGCACTCCAGCAGACACTGGAGCGCGTCGGAGGTCACTTTTCATTACAAGTCTATGAGAGCCTTGTTCTGGCTCTCATAGACTTGTATTGAGAGAATGTGAGCTGAGCTTCTGACTTCTGGCTGTCAGAAGATGCGCTCACAAGATGGTGCCTTGGCACTAGAGCGGTTTTGAAAACCGGGGTAGATGCCAGAGGGTGAATATATCACCGGGGCTGGGAGCTTACACTTAAAGCAACAGTCCAGTGCTGAAAAAAAATGCTGGAGTAGTGCTTTAAACTATCTAAGTCTGCCATAAGGAGAAGATTTAATGAGAGCAAATGCAGAGGGTTCCCTACAAGTTACAAACCATTAATCAGCCTTAAAAATAGAAAGGTCAGATTAGAAAAGCTTTCTTTGGATAAATTAAACTAAGATCATGGGAAGTAGAAAGTATGGAGAAAGCTTGGAAAGGCTCATGATCCAAAGCACACCACGTGTTCTGTAAAACATGGTGGAGGCAGTGTGATGGCATGGGCATGCATGGCTTCCAATGGCACTGCACTGGGTAACTAGTGTTTATTGATGATTTCACTAAAGACAGAAGCACCCGGATGAATTCTGAATTGTACAGAGTGATACTTTCTGCTCAGATACAACCAAATGCCACAAGGTTGATTGGACGGCGCTTCACAGTAGAGAGGGACAATGATCCAAAACGTAAGGCAGAAAGACCCAGAAGCAAGCAACAACTGAAGTCAGCTGCAGTAAAGGAAAAGCATCACAAAGGAGGAAACTCAGCGTTTGGTGACATCCATGGCTACCAGACTTCAGGCAGTCATTGTCTGCAAATGATTCTCTACAAAGTATTAATAATGAATATTTTATTTATGATCAAGTTAATTTTCCAGTTATTTTTAAAAATTATAAAAGGAGGCTTTGTAGATAAATGGTTGCAGTTCCTAAACGTTTCACGAGATATTTTTGTTCAACCCCTTTAATTAAACCTGAAAGTTTACAGTTCAATTGCATCTTAGTTATTTCATTTTAAATCCAAAATAGTGGCATGCAGAGCCCACATCACGAAAATGCGGTCACTGTGCACATATTTCTGGATCTAACTGTATCTGATCTCAAAGCTTCAGCCTTTGCATTTGATACAGTACGTAACCTGCTTCTTGAAAGATTGACATATGTAATACTAAAATGCAAGGCTACCTGCCGTTTTCTCTGGCAATTAACAATTGTTTCTGAGGTTGGCCTTGCAGTGATATGCCCACTTAATCTCTTGGATTATATTTATTATACTTACTTATGGTATATAGCACCAACATATTCCACAGTGCTTTATAGTGCATTTACACTGGCCCATCCACTGATGTAAATGACCACCGATCCGCAGTTATTTATTAGTCTGATTAGACAGGCTGACTGCACTTCCATCCATAGGAATAATGATTAGTAAAATGATCATTCAGTGCACATAGAAAATCATTGTTCTCGGCAGCATATGTCCTGTTTACACTACATAATTTTTTATTTGTAGCCTTTTTAGATAGACCAATCTGGAAATGAGGGTTTGAACAAGTTCCAGGGTAAATGCATCATTATAGACATTGTTATCACTCCTCATTACTGCTCACAATCTAAATTCCACAACTAATCCACCATAATGTATCCTATAGCATACAGTTATTTATTTCTGGTTTTATCATTCCTATCTGAGAACTATATTTATTTTATTTTTACATCAATATAGTCATATAAGGTTTGTATTTTGCAGGATAGGTTGCATTGTTCATCTTCTCCATTTTGGTGCACATATACAATGCATTGAAACAATGTTTATTTTTTAGGGGGAAAAAATTGAAAATAATGGAAAAACACACATTTCTCCTAATATTTAAGTTTGTTTTTGGGGATAAATTTGTTTAGAGGTTCACCATGAAATGATAAATGATGCTTTAACTTTAACAAAGATTATGTCAATAGTAAATTAATATAGGTTTCATTTTTTACTACTCTTCCACAATAAAAACAGATGTAGAAATAAAAATAGTCTTTAGACTGCAGCATTGCAAAATGTGAAATTTTGTTCTAGGCATCAAGACTGAAACAGTTCAGGTCATCATTAGTATGATAATGGCTTAGCTTTTTAACACAAAACCTTCTGAGTAGTGTTGAGCATTCCGATACTGAAATATCGGGAATCGACCGATATTCGCAGTATCGGAGTTCCGATACTGAGTTCCGATACTTTTAGAATATCGGATACTGGAATCGGAAGTTCCCATAATGCAATGAGCCAGTGTGATTTTATTCAGCCAATAAGGATCCTAAGAAGTGTGGACACATCTTGTGGCATGTTAGGCATGTTAACTAATGGCATGGCTGTGATTGGCTGCTGAAATTATGTCATGATGCACTATAAAAGCCGCCGCCGCCATTTTGGGTTCACTGTGCTGTGAATTCAGTTAGGGATAGGATGCTGCTGTTCTGAGGGACAGTTTTAGCTACCTATTTGCTCTATTGTGCTTTATCCAAGCTACTTTATAAACCGCTGTGTCTTGCAGCACTAGTGCACAGTGCTCTGTACTGTTCACGGCTGTCTGCAAGGTCTCTCTGTGTGTGAGTGCAGCTCACCCTGTAGTGTGTGCTGCAGCCACGTCTGGTTGTAGTCCGCTCAGCGTGCGTCACTGCCTCATACATTGTCCTTTTTTGCTAATTGCTCCTTTTTCCTGATTTCTCCTATTAGTGTGGTTCCATCCGTATCTAGATAGATTGCTTCCAAACACACTATATAGGAGTAGATAGAGGAGCCTTTCTGCAGCCTTGTGTCCTGTAGCCCCAGCCAGATTAGTATTAGCCTATTTTTTGTAGCCTCATCTATTGCATTGTAGGTTACCTTCCTGCATTGTAATAGCTACAAAAAGTTTGTGTTTTACATCTTTGGGCACAGCCAGTGTCTTTTTGTGAAAAAATAAAGTTCACCAAACAGTCACTCAACTTTACAGTTGTGTAGGCCACATTAGCTCATATTAAAGTCTAGTCCACACTTTATAAAATTAGTGTTTCTTATACCTGTTAGCAGCTGTTCAGGAATAAGCACACTAAGCCCTTAGTACTTTTCTACCTATCTTTATCAGTCTACCAAGATGAAGAAGGTAGGGAGTAAGGCATGTGGTCGTAGTCGTGGGCGTGGGCGTGGAGTTTCTGCAGGGAGAGGACGTGAGGATTCTGTGCCTGCTGCGGGCACCAGTGACTCAGCATCCCCCAGTTTTACCAGGGAACAGTCCTTTATGCGCAGCTTTGTAGGAGCTCGCCATACCCCACTGTTGCGGGAGGACCAAATTGAAGCCGTTGTCTGATGGATGGCAGCTAACGCATCGACTTCAATTAGTTCCTGATCCTCTCAGTGCATGAAATTCATGAAATAATTTTTAAAAAATTGACGTGGGGCTTAACCCTTTTTTTGTGTCCAGTTAGGTACAGCAGGCAGGAACGGGCTGCCCCCATCCCCCAGATGCCTATTTGTACCTGGCCGGACACAAAAATATAGGGAAGCCCTTTTTTGTTTAATTATTTTATGAATTTCATGAAATAATAAAAAAAAAAATACGTGGGGCTTTGCCCTATTTTTGTGTCCAGCCAGGTACAACTAGGCAGCTGGGGGTTGGAATCTGCAGCGCAGGGAGGCCCAAGCTTTCTGGGCCCCCCCGCTGCAAATTGCAGTCCGCAGCCACCCCAGAAAATGGCGCGTTCATAAAAGCGCCATCTTCTGGCGCTGTACCCAACTCATCCAGGGCCCTGGTGCGGTGGCTCACTGGGTAATAAAGGGGTTAGGGCCAGCTTGGTATTATCAGCTGGCCCTAAGCACGAAATTCATGGGGTCACGCCAATATTAGACATGACCGCCATGAATTTCTAGTAAAGTATTTAAAAAAAACACAACACCCAGAATAAAGTCCTTTAATTGAAATAAACACACAATTTTTTAATGTTCTAAATTAAACCATACTTACCATCACGCCCATTCCAGCTGAAGCCAACGATCTCCTGCAATAAAAGTAAAATAATAAACCAACATCATCATTACCTTTCCATGGTTCCCAGGATGGCTCCACCTCTGCTACATTCACATGACAGGCTGGATCGCAGCCGAAAGCTGCCATCCAGCTTGCCATGCCGCAGACACTGAGAAGAGCAGGCATGCTTGCGCTCCTCAGAGTCTGGCTGTGACAGCATCCAGATGAGCCGAGTTCATGTCCAATGAACTCAGCTCACCTCATGCACGTCACTGACAGCGTGGGAAAATTCTCCTGCTCTTGCCGTGAGCTTGACAGAATTCTCCTGCGCTCACGGCAAGCGCAGTAGAGTTTTCCCACGCTGTCAGTGACGTGCATGAGGTGAACTGAGTTCAATGAACTCCGCTCACCTCATGCACGTCACTGACAGCGTGGGAAAATTCTCCTGAGCTTGCGCTTGCCGTGAGCGCAGGAGAATTCTCTCACGCTCAGTGCATGCGCTGGAGAATTCTCCCACGCTGTCAGTGACGTGAATGAGGTGAGCCGAGTTCATTGGACATGAACTTGACTCATATGGATGCCGTCACAGCCAGACACTGAGGAGCAAAAGCATGCCTGTGCTTCTCAGTGTCTGCAGCATGGCAAGCTGGATGGCAGCTTTCGGCTGCGATCCAGCCTGTCATGTGAATGTAGCAGAGCTGAAGCTGTCTTGGGAACCATGGAAAGGTAAGGATGATGTTGGTTTATTATTTTATTTTTATTGCAGGAGATCATTGACTTCAGCTGGAATGGGCGTGATGGTAAGTATGGTTTAATTTAGAACATTAAAGAATTGTGTGTTTATTTCAATTAAAGGACTTTATTCTGGGTGTTTGTGTTTTTTTTTTAACTTTGACTATGGGGTTAGTAATGGGGGTGTCTTATAGATGCCTCTCCATTACTAACCTGGCCTTGATGTCAGCTGGCATTATAAGCTGACATGAACCCCAACCCTATTACCCCACTGCCACCGCTACAGGGCAGTGGGAAGAGCGAGGCTAAGTGCCAGAATTGGCGCATCCTATGGATGTGCCATTTCTGGGGCGGCTGATGGCTGGTGTTTCTAGCCTGGGAGGGGGCCAATATTCATGGCACCCTTCCTGGGCTATTAATATCAGCCCCCAGCTGTCTGCCTAGCCTTTGCTAGCTATTAAAATAGGGGGGACCCCACGTCATTTTTTGGGGGGGTCCCCCATTTTAATAGCTAGTAAAGGCTAGGTATTCCGCTGGGGGCTGATATTACTAGCCTGGGAAGCTCCGTGGGTATTACCCCCTTCCCAGGTTTCAAACATCTGCCCCAGCCGTCTGCTTAACCTCCGCTAGAGACTAAAATTACGGGGAACCCCACGCCAATTTTTTTTTTTAATAGATCCTTTATTTTAACACTAAATGACAAGTACAGTAACCAACACTATCACTGTACTTCTTATATATGTGACTGACATGTTTCTATCTATCTAATCTATGTGTGATGCTCTATTCTTTCTATTCTAAATTGTCGGGTACCGATGCTGAATTGCCGGCCGGCTTTTTTAAAGAGAGTGTCTTCTCAGCAGTTTGTCAGCTTTTGCACACCTTTGCAGGTGTTTTCTATGTGTTTTTATTTGCCTGCCATTGGTTTTAACGGTTCGACGGTGTTCGACAGTGTTCTAAGGTGTTCGAGAAACAGTTCCACGAACATCCCGGTGTTCGACGAACCGAACCGAACCCGAACACTACGGGAGTGGCTCAACACTAGTCTTTAGTGCCGCAGGTGATGTACTAACAGACCGTCGCATGCGACTATCCTCCGATAACGTTGACCGGCTTACTTTTCTGAAAATGAACAAGGCCTGGATTTCGCATGAATTTGCAAGTCCTCTTCCAGATTAAATAATTGGTTGACAACGGTATCCAGGTCTCCTGTTGTGTTCATGCTTCTACCACCTGAACTGTAATCCCTGGGCTCCAACATCGCCAGTTGCTGCTCAAAAGTGCCGTCCGCACAAACAACGCTGGCTCCAGTGTTTTTGGGGTTCAGTAACGTCAGCTGATCCCCAGCTGAGTGACCGGCAATATCTCCTGCTCTGTCCATATTCACACTACTACAGATTTTAAACTTGCTCCAATTATACCTCTCGCTCCTCTCTGTTTTCAGTATTTACCCTGAGCTCCAACACCGCCAGTTGCTGCTCAGAAGTGCCGTCTGCACAGTCAACGCTTGCTCCAGTGTTATTGGGGTTTAGTAACGTCAGCTGATCCCCAGCTGTGTGTCCGGCAAATTCTCCTGCTCTGTCCACATCCACACTACTACTAATTTAAAGCTTGCTCCAATTAGACCTCTGGCTCCTCTCTGTTTTAATTATTTACCCTGAGCTCCAACACCACCAGTTGCTGCTCAGAAGTGCCGTCTGCACAGTCAACGCTTGCTCCAGTGTTATTGGGGTTCAGTAACGTCAGTTGATCCCTTGCTGTGTGTCCGGCAATGTCTCCTTCTCTGTCCACATTCACACTACTACAGATTTTAAACTTGCTCCAATTAGGCCTCTGGCTCCTCTCTGTTTTCAGTATTTACCCTGAGCTCCAACACCACCAGTTGCTGCTCAGAAGTGCCATCTGCACAGTCAACACTTGCTCCAGTGTTATTGGGGTTCAGTAACATGAGCTGATCCCCAGCTGTGTGTCCGGCAATATCTTCTGCTCTGTCCACATTCACACTACTACTGATTTTACACTTGCTCCAATTAGGCCTGTGGCTCCTCTCTGTTTTTAGTATTTACCCTGGGTTCCAGCACCGCCAGCTGTTTCCCAGCAGTGTCTTTGGCACGGGTACTCCCTCCTGCCCAGCCTGGTTCAAGCACGCCAGCTGTTTCCGGGAAGTGTCAACGTCAATTTGCCTCCAATACGTTGTCCTGTCGTGTTGCGGTCGGGTTAGCCGACTCTATGGTGCCTGCAGTTTAGGTGACTCCTATGTGGGCTGCGGGATCTGGTAATGAAGGCTGATTCCATAGTGCCAATAGGACAAGCACCCACTGTAGGACAGTGGGTTTCGGTAACTCCGGCCGGCTCGCGGCCTTGCAACTTTTTTTTTCATGTGTACCTTCTGCTAACTATCTGAGTTCCAGTACCGTCAGCTGGTTCTCGGCAGTGCCTTTGGCTTAGGTGCCTTCTTCTCGGTATCCGAGTTCCACCAACGTCTGCTGGTCCTTGGTAGTGCTTTCTGGCACAGGTACCTCCTGCTTAGTAACCGGGTTCCAGTACCGTCAGCTGGTCCTCGGTAGTTCCATTGGCTCTTGTACCTTTTGCTACCCATCCGGGTTCCAGTACCGTCAGCTGGTTCTCGGCAGTGTCTTTGGCTCTTGTACCTTCTGCTACCCATCCGGGTTCCAGTACAGTCAGCTGGTTCTCGGCAGTGTCTTTGGCTCTTGTACCTTCTGCTACCCATCCGGGTTCCAGTACCGTCAGCTGGTTCTCGGCAGTGTCTTTGGCACGTGTACTCCCTCCTGCCTAGCCTGGTTCCAGCACGCCAGCTGTTTCCGGGTAGTGTCAACGTCACTTTGCCTCCAATACTTTGTCCTGTCGTGTTGCGGTCGGGTTAGCTGACTCTATGGTGCCTGCAGTTTAGGTGACTCCTATGTGGGCTGCGGGATCTGGTTCTGAAGGCTGGTTCCATAGTGCCAATATGACAAGCACCCCCTGTAGGACTGTGGGTTTTGGTAACTCCGGCCGGCTCACGGCCTTGCAACTTTTTTTTTCATGTGTACCTTCTGCTAACTATCTGAGTTCCAGTACCGTCAGCTGGTTCTCGGCAGTGCCTTTGGCTTAGGTGCCTCCTTCTCGGTATCCGAGTTCCACCAACGTCTGCTGGTCCTTGGTAGTGCTTTCTGGCACAGTTACCTCCTGCTTAGTAACCAGTTTCCAGTACCGTCAGCTGGTTCTCGGTAGTTCCATTGGCTCTTGTACCTTCTGCTACCCATCCAGGTTCCAGTACCGTCAGCTGGTTTTCGGCAGTGCCTTTGGCTTAGGTGCCTCCTTCTCGGTATCTGAGTTCCACCAACGTCTGCTGGTCCTTGGTAGTGCTTTCTGGCACAGGTACCTCCTGCTTAGTAACCGGGTTCCAGTACCGTCAGCTGGTCCTCGGTAGTTCCATTGGCTCTTGTACCTTCTGCTACCCATCCGGGTTCCAGTACCGTCAGCTCGTTCTCAGCAGTATCTTTGCCTCTTGTACCTTCTGCTACCCATCAGGGTTCCTGTACCGTCAGCTGGTTCTCGGCAGTGTCTTTGGCACGTGTACTCCCTCTTGCCCAGCCTGGTTCCAGCACGCCAGCTGTTTCCGGGTAGTGTCAACGTCACTTTGCCTCCAATACTTTGTCCTGTCGTGTTGCGGTCGGGTTAGCCAACTCTATGGTGCCTACAGTTTAGGTGACTCCTATGTGGGCTGCGGGATCTGGTAATGAAGGCTGGTTCCATAGTGCCAATTGGACAAGCAACCCTGTAGGACTGTGGGTTTCAGTAACTCCGGCCGGCTCGCGACCTTGCAACTTTTTTTTTCATGTGTACCTTCTGCTAACTCTCTGAGTTCCAGTACCGTCAGCTGGTTCTCGGCAGTGCCTTTGGCTTAGGTGCCTTCTTCTCGGTATCCGAGTTCCACCAACGTCTGCTGGTCCTTGGTAGTGCTTTCTGGCACAGGTACCTCCTGCCTAGTAACCGGGTTCCAGTACCGTCAGATGGTCCTCGGCAGTTCCATTGGCTCTTGTACCTTCTGCTAACTATCTGAGTTCCAGTACCGTCAGCTGGTTTTCGGCAGTGCCTTTGGCTTAGGTGCCTCCTTCTCGGTATCCGAGTTCCACCAACGTCTGCTGGTCCTTGGTAGTGCTTTCTGGCACAGGTACCTCCTGCTTAGTAACCAGGTTCTAGTACCGTCAGCTGGTTCTTTTTAGTTACATTGGCTCTTGTACCTTCTGCTACCCATCCTGGTTCCAGTACCGTCAGCTGGTTCTCGGCAGTGTCTTTGGCTTTTGTACCTACTGCCACCCATCCGGGTTCCAGTACCGTCAGCTGGTTCTCGGCAGTGCCTTTGGCTTAGGTGCCTCCTTCTCGGTATCCGAGTTTCACCAACGTCTGCTGGTCCTTGGTAGTGCTTTCTGGCACTGGTACCTCCTGCTTAGTAACCAGTTTCCAGTACCGTCAGCTGGTCCTCGGTAGTTCCATTGGCTCTTGTACCTTCTGCTACCCATCCGGGTTTCAATACCGTCAGCTGGTTCTCGGCAGTGCCTTTGGCTAGGTGCCTCCTTCTCGGTATCTGAGTTCCACCAACGTCTGCTGGTCCTTGGTAGTGCTTTCTGGCACAGGTACCTCCTACTTAGAAACCGGGTTCCAGTACCGTCAGCTGGTTCTCGGTAGTTCCATTGGCTCTTGTACCTTCAGCTACCCATCCGGGTTCCAGTACCGTCTGCTGGTTCTCGGCAGTTCCTCAGCCTTCTTGTACCTTCTGCTACATTTCCAAGTTCAAGATTTTTTAAATGGTTTTTGGTAATCACTCTGGATCTCCCTGATGATGACCCTGAAGACGACGACCCTGAAGACCACCCCGAAGAAGACAAGGACCCCGAAGACGACGACCCTGAAGACGACGACCCTGAAGACCACCCCGAAGAAGACGAGGACCCCAAAGACGACGACCCTGAAGACGACGACCCTGAAGACCACCCTGAAGAAGACAATGACCCCGAAGATGACGACCCTGAAGACGACCCTGAAGACCACCCCGAAGAAGACGAGGACCCCAAAGATGACGACCCTGAAGACGAAGACCCTGAAGACCACCCCGAAGAAGATGAGGACCCCGAAGACGACGACCCTGAAGACCACCCTGAAGAAGATGAGGACCCTGAAGACGACGACCCTGAAGACGACGACCCTGAAGACCACCCCGAAGAAGACGACGACCCCGAAGATGACGACCCTGAAGACCACCCCAAAGAAGACAAAGAAGATGACCCTGAAGAAGATGACCAAGAGGACCAAGAACAAGAAGACAACCACCAAGATACAGAGAACAAGAGACAAAAAACCAAGAAGCGGAAGAACAAGAAGCTGCAGAACAAAAAGCAGAAGAACATTAAGCATAAGACTAAAAATCAGAGCAAAAGATATTATCTAAATTATAAGCAGAAGAAGACTAAGCAGTGTATGGGGGTGAGTCCTTTCCTCCTCGTGGTGCCCCTGGAAAAGACCTGCTGCTGCAGGCCAAACTGAACACGGACAAATCCTGTTGTAAATCTTTTGTGACAGGCAGAACGGAAGGTGTAATCTTCAAACTTTTATAGATAACAACTACAGGAATGCCTGTCACAAATAAGAATATGATGAAGAAGAAGAATATGAAGAAGATGAAGAAGTAGAATATGAAGAAGAATGATAGTTGAATAAGAAGAATATGAAGAATGCTCTTACTTTCCAGAGACCTGCCTCTCAACCAGTCACTCCCCGGGCGCACTCGCCCGAACCTATGCAGATCGATCAAACCAAGATGGTGAAATCTCGCCAAGAGTCACGCCGAGCCGAGGGGAGCTCTTTCTCTTGTGGCAGTAAGGAGCACCTCATCCGTTCCTGCCCGGAGAAGCCGGGAAACTCCAGTGTCTAGGACCGCTCGGAGAGGTCGTCCTAGGCAAAACTAAGCCCTCTCCGTCCCTGACTTTGTCTGTCTCTATCTCCTGGGGAGAGAACCGTCACTTTGAAATTGCTCACCTGGATTCTGGAGAAGCTGGAAACCTCATTTCCCAGTCCCTGGTAGAGAGATACCGGATTCCCACCAAACCTCTGGCTGAACCATTGTCAGTCGCCTCCGTGGATGGAAGACTCCTTCCGGTGACCATCCTGCTCGTCACTGAACCCATAACCCTGCAGGTGGGAATGCTGCACTCTGAGAAGATCTCCTTCCATGTGCTGTCCGGACTCTCTCACTCCCTGTTGCTAGGTCTACCCTGGCTCGACAGACATGAACCCGTGCTGAACTGGCAATCCGGTGAAGTATTCCGCTGGGGGCAGGATTGCCATAGGACCTGCCTGGTTCCAGTTCGCCCAGCTTGTCCTCCACCTACCCCGGCTAATTTACCCGGTCTACCGGCACCTTACTGGTCCTATGCAGATGTCTTCGGTAAAAAGGAAGCAGAGACTCTGCCACCTCATAGGCCATATGATTGCCCAATTGACCTGGTACCCGGTGACACTCCACCCCGTGGGCGTATTTACCCGTTGTTGTCGGCCAAAACCAGGGCCATGTCGGAGTACATCGAGGAGAATCTGGCCAGGGGATTCATCCGGAAATCTACCTCCCCGGCTGGAGCTGGATTCTTCTTCGTCAAGAAGAAAGATGGTTCTTTACGCCACAGTATTGACTATAGAGGACTCAACCAAATCACGGTAAAGAACAACTACCCCCTGCCGCTCATTTATGAGTTGTTTGACCGTCTTAGGGGAGCTAGGATCTTTACCAAGCTAGACCTACTTGGGGCATATAACCTGGTCCGGATCCGTCAAGGAGACGAGTGGAAGACGGCATTCAATACCCGGGACGGTCACTATGAATACCGTGTGATGCCCTTCGGTCTCTGCAATGCTCCTGTCGTCTTCCAAGAATTGGTCAACGACATCTTAAGTGATCTTCTTTACTCTTGCGTGGTGGTGTACCTGGACAATATCTTGATCTTTTCTCCGGATCTTCCCACACACCGGAGGGATGTTCGTCAGGTCCTGCTTAGGCTCATGCAGAATCACCTCTATGCTAAATTCGAGAAGTGCCTCTTCGAGCAGATCTCTCTCACTTTCCTGGGCTATGTTATCTCCCAGACAGGCCTACGAATGGATCCTGAGAAGCTCTCTGCTGTCCTAAAGTGGCCCCGTCCGGAGGGGTTGAAGGCGATTCAGCGATTCCCGGGCTTCGCCAACTACTATCGTCTCTTCATCCCGCTCTTCTCTTCTCGGACTGCTCCCATATCTGCACTCACCCGTAAGGGAGCAAATCCCAAGGAATGGTCGTCCGAAGCTGAGGAGGCCTTTCTTTCCTTAAAGCAAGCCTTCTCCTCTGCCCCAGTGCTGCACCGTCTGGATAGCAACAAACGGTTCTACCTGGAGGTTGATGCTTCCTCCTCTGGAGCCGGAGCGGTGCTCACCCAAAAGTCTTCTTCCGGGAGAATGGTAACCTGCGGCTTCTTCTCCAAACTCTTCTCCTCATCTGAGCGAAACTACTCTATAGGAGACCGAGAACTGTTAGCCGTTAAATTGGCGCTGGAGGAGTGGCGTTACCTGCTTGAAGGGGCTCTATACGCGGTGATCATCTATACGGATCACAAAAACCTGGCATATCTCCAGAATGCCCAAAGACTCAACCCGCGCCAGGCCCGGTGGTCTTTGTTCTTCGCCCGCTTCGATTTCGTCCTACACTTCCGCCCGGCGGACAAGAATGTCAAAGCCGATGCCTTGTCCCGATCCTTCCTGTCCTCCGATCAAGAGGAGGAGTCTATGCACATCATCGACCCTTCCAAAGTGATGAATGTGGCCCCCTTGGATGTGACTCGTCTTCCACCCGGTAAGACGTTTGTAGCGGTACCAGATCGTGAGAAGGTTCTTCATTGGGGTCATTCATTTAAACTAACCGGCCATGCAGGCCAAAAGAAAACCTTCCTACTCATTACCTGGCATTACTGGTGGCCTACCCTGCGCAAAGATGTGGTAGACTTCGTCTCGGCCTGTTCGTCTTGTGCCCGCAACAGAGTTCCCAGACATCTTCCAGCTGGTCGCCTCCTGCCTCTTCCCGTAGCTGCTGCCACATGGCAGCACATTGCCATGGACTTTATTACTGAGCTCCCTGTTTCTGCCAGTTGTAAAGTCATTTGGGTGGTCACCGACCGCTTCTCTAAAATGGCCCACTTCATTCCTCTGCCTGGTCTCCCGTCTGCATCGGAGCTGGCCAAGGATTTCTTCCGTCATATCTTCCGTCTCCATGGCCTACCCCTCCACATTGTTTCGGATCGAGGGTTTCAGTTCACCTCACGTTTCCGGAGAGCTACCTGTAAGCTACTGGATGTCACCCTGGATTTTTCCTCTGCCTACTATCCACAGTCCAATGGCCAAGTGGAGCGTATCAACCAAATCCAGCTACCTCCGGCACTTTGCTAACGCCCACCATACCGATTGGGTGGAGCTCCTACCATGTGCCGAATTCTCCTACAACAACCATGAGAGCGAATCTACTTCTAAAGCCCCGTTCTTCGTTGTCTATGGTCAACTTCCCCGGATTCCGTTTCCCATCTCCGCTTCTGTGGACAACCCTGCCGCGGAGGCTCTTGTCAGCGAATTCTCCACCATTTGGGAAAATACTAGGTCCGCACTTCTTCAGTCCTCCGAGCGGATGAAGAGACATGCCGACAAGAGACTTCTGGATCCGCCTCAATTCTGCCCGGGAGATAAAGTCTGGCTCTCTTCCAAACATGTTCGACTCAAAATACCCTGCTACAAGTTGGGTCCTCGGTTCATTGGTCCATTTGAAGTTCTCAAACAAATCAACCCAGTGGCCTACAAGTTGAAACTCCCGGCCACCTTACAGATTCCCAACTCCTTCCATGTATCTCTCCTCAAACCAGTTGTGTTTAATTCTTTTTTCAACAATCCAGGTACTCCCCCTGCTCCGGTTTCCGCTGAGGACGTTTTTCAGGTAGAGAACATTCTGGCCACTAAGAGGGTAAGAGGAAAAACCTTTTTTCTGGTAGATTGGAAGGGGTTTGGCCCAGGGGAAAGAACTTGGGAACCCAGGGAGAACATTCATGCCCCGCTTCTCCTTAAAAAATTTCTTTCTGGCCTAAAAAAGAGGGGGCGTAAAGGGGGGGGTACTGTAGCATTGGCTTCTCTACCCCCTGCCAGGCAGAGATGCCATCCCTCTCACCTCCTCGCTCCCCGCGCTCAACCTCCTCCAGCGCTCCTCTTCCTGCTGCGGCCGGCGCGCGCAGCTTCCCGGGCACTGTGCTTAGGGAGCGCGCGCGCTCCCTCTCTCTTAAAGGGGCCGTGCGTGCAATCCTAAGGAGTCCCCGGCCAATTGCCGGAGGACCTCCCATATATAAGGCACCTCCTCCAAAATGGAGGTGCCCGAGCAACAGTTGTCGGACAGTATACTTATCTGTGCTTCAGTCCTCAGGTCCCACTGCTAGCCTGACTAGTCCTGCCTGTTACCTGCCGTGCCTGCCAGCCCGCTTACCTGGGAGCACCTGCCTGTTACCTGCCTGTTACCTGCCGTGCCTGCCAGCCCGCTTACCTGGAAGCACCTGCTTGTTACCTGCCGTGCCTGCCTGCCCGCTTACCTGGAAGCACCTGCCTGTTACCTGCCTATTACTTGCCATGCCTGCCAGCCCGCTCGCCTGGAAGCACCTGCCTGTTACCTGCCTGTTACCTGCCGTGTCTGCCAGCCCGCTTACCTGGAAGCACCCGCCGTCACTCGCCGTGACCACCTGCCAGCCTACCTAGAGACTCCTGTCGTCACTTGCCGTGACCACCTGCCTGCCTACCTAGAGACTCCTGCCGTCACTAGCCATGTCTTCCTGATAGCCTACGTGGAGGCTTCTGCTCGCCAGCCTGCCTGCTGTGCCTACCTGCTATTCTGGTCAGTCCCTGCCATCTGTACAGTGGGAGTCACCTGCTCCCTTACCAGGTCGTCCCCAGAGTAGCACCTGGTCCCTCGGCTTGGTCCCTCCCTGGTCACGGAGTCGTTAGCTGCCGTACAACCAGGGTCGGTCCGGGTTGATACTTAGTTACGCCTCTCTGGGTCCCTCCTTGCACCGCAGCACAGAGGTTCCACCTCCCTGACCCGTAACAGCCTTATGCCACCATTCATGCTGAAGAATACATGTCGCACTGATGGATTATGGCATGGAACACTGTGGATTCTTTCCAGTTCGGATAGGTGAGGGGTATTGTTTTTTTTTACAGAGGACAATGGCTTCAGATGTTTAGGTGTTAGGTGAGTATAACTGTTTTTTTATTTTTAAATAAATGTGTAAAACAGGTTGTGTACTTTTATTTAAAATAAAGGATTTTTTTCAGGCTATGTGTTTATTTACAAACTTTTACTATGGGGTTAGTAATGGGGGCATCTTATAGACACCTCTCCATTACTAACCCCTTGGCTTCATGTCAGCTGCCAATACAAGCCTGACATGAACCCCAACCCTATTACCCCACTTGCCACCGCACTAGAGCAAGTGCAAAAAGTCAAGGCTAAGCGCCAGATTTGGCATATCATATTGATGCACCATTTCCGGGTCTACTAGGGGCTGATGCTAATAGCCTCAGAGGGGGCCAGGATGCATGGCTCCTTCTCTGGTTATTAATATCAGCCCGCAGCTGTCTGTTTAGCTTTTGCTGGGTAATTTTTTCTCTGGTCCCCCTGTAATCTAGCCAGTAAACACTAATCAAACAGCTTTGGGCTGTTATTAATAGCCAGGGAACCCTTTTGGCTAATTGCCCCTTCCCTGGCTAGTAATATCAGCCCCCAGTGGTCGGCTTTCCCTCTGCCCATGTCATTTTTTTTACTTAAATTCTTAATTTTACACTGGATGTACTCAATGGGGGCTGAATACAACTCCCATCATTGTCTCCTGCTCACGTTGATCTCAACGCGAGCAGGGGAGAACGATGAGAGTTGCCTTCAGCAGTCGGCGCCTGGGATCAGCGTGAACTGTACTGCTTTTCCAAAGTGCCGGTACATGCCATACAGATGTATTATATGGACACAAGGACACATGGATACACGGATGTCATACGTATGCCACATGGATGTCACATACAGACATACGGATGGCATAAGGACATGGATCACGCATCTCACCAGTAATGGTATTTCCTGTACAGGAATCACCAGGACATGTGAAGGAGGCTTTAAAAAAAGCCTTAATTCTACAAGAACATTAAAAATTTTTTTTTTTTTACCAGCTATTTCGTGTCGGACCACCAAGTGTAATAAGCTATGGACCTGTCTACACAGCTCAGCCAAAACTCCTAATATCCACACCATATATAGCTCATTGTGATAACTCTGAATTTTTGGGGTTTTTTTTTGCACTTTTTCAGTTACTCAGTATTTTACATATTGGAATTCATGCATCTGTTTGTCTCCAAGTATGAGTGATTTGGGAGGCTCAGAATTAGCTCTGAGAGTTTTATGTGCGTAATAAGAACTTAAATGGTTCAGTGCCCGTAGTACATTATTATTTCCCTGTCACAATATTGAGAAATGGATGGAAACAGCAACTATTTGCTCCTGCTGTCAATAAATCAGAAACATACTGCTCAAAAAAATAAAGGGAACACTAAAATAACACATCCTAGATCTGAATGAATGAAATATTCTCATTGAATACTTTGTTCTGTACAAAGTTAAATGTGCTGACAACAAAATCACACAAAAATCATCAATGGAAATCAAATTTATTGGAGTCACCCCCAAAATTAAAGTGGAAAAACACTACAGGCTGATCCAACTTTGATGTAATGTCCTTAAAACAAGTCAAAATGAGGCTCAGTATTGTGTGTGGCCTCCACGTGCCTGTATGACCTCCATACAATGCCTGGGCATGCTCCTGATTAGGTTGGGGATGGTCTCCTGTGGGATCTCCTCCAAGACCTGGACTAAAGCATCCACCAACTCCTGGACAGTCTGTGGGGCAATGTGACGTTGGTGGATGGAGCGAGACATGATGTCCCAGATGTGCTCAATCGGATTCAGGTCTGGGGAACGGGCAGGCCAGTCCATAGCTTCAATGCCTTCATCTTGCAGGAACTGGTGACACACTCCAGCCACATGAGGTCTGGCATTGTCCTGGATTAGGAGGAACCCAGGGCCAAGCACACCAGCATATGATCTCACAAGGGGTATGAGGATCTCATCTCGTACCTAATGGCAGTTAGGCTACCTCTGGCGAGCACATGGAGGGCTGTGCGGCCCTCCAAAGAAATGCCACCACACACCATTACTGACCCACTGCCAAACCGGTCATGCTGAAGGATGTTGCAGGCAGCAGATCGCTCTCCACGGCGTCTCCAGACTCTGTCACGTCTGTCACATGTGCTCAGTGTGAACCTGCTTTCATCTGTGAAGAGCACAGGGCGCCAGTGGCGACTTTGCCAATGCCGGTGTTCTGTGGCAAATGGCAAGCGTCCTGCACGGTGTTGGGCTGTGAGCACAACCCCCATCTGTGGATGTCGGGCCCTCATACCCCCTCATGGAGTCGGTTTCTAACAGTTTGTGCAGACACATGCACATTTGTGGCCTGCTGGACGTCATTTTGGAGGGCTCTGGCAGTGCTCCTCCTGTTCCTCCTTGCACAAAGGTGGAGGTAGCGGTCCTGCTGCTGGGTTGTTGCCCTCCTACGGCCCCCTCCACGTCTCCTGGTGTACTGGCCTGTCTCCTGGTAGTGCCTCCAGCCTCTGGACACTACGCTGACAGACACAGCAAACCTTCTTGCCACAGTTCGCATTGATGTGCCATCCTGGATTAGCTGCACTATATGAGCAACTTCTATGGACTATATTTAGTCTTGTCAACATGTATCAGCAAGACAGATTGGTTAAGTTGATTAAGAAATATAGATGCTACATATGCAGACATGTAAGGTATGCATGTCACATCTACATATTATAGTATAATAAGAATAAATGTATATAACAGGGTTTATGTACATTAAGAAATGAAATATAATAACATTAATTTAGTGTAAGGAAAGATTAAATCCCTAAATCCCTTCTGTGAAATTGCACTTAAACTTTCTACAATTCATGCACCAATATCAATGGCTCTGTTAAATGACAGCACATTAAAGGTCAATTCACACAGGTAGACCAGTGGTGCTAAACGACAGCTAATTCGCAACATGTTTTCTAGTCGGCCTGTTTCGATAGCTGGACAGTACTATGGGCATAGAACAATCACCAATAAATAGTTTAATGCACATAGGCTGCCATTTTGCTTAGTAGCACATGTCCTGTTCACAAAGGATGATGCACTGCTGAGAATGATGATCTTTTAGGAATATCAAAAGATTGGCCTTTGTTCCCAATAATCGTGCAGTGTAAATTCACATTAAAAACTCAAATTATGTCTCTCATTTTTGTATAAAGGCCTTTAGAATGAAGGCTATAACCAGGTAAAAATGTAACTTTCATTAAGTCATAGGTTGCATAATAAATAAAAATGATCTACAGAAAAAGTTGAGCGACTACATGCAAACATATTACCAGTTCCAGTTTCAAATAACAAAAACTTGACTTGCCTGCAGCTGTTTCATACCCACTACATCAGGTGACCACTGCAGCCAATCACTGATGCCTAGTAAATAGCGCTACACTGCTGAGCCCAGTAATTGGCTGCAGCAGTCACAAGTGGTAGACATGACGTCACCGCTACAGCCACGTCAACAAAGGTCAGTCAAGAAAAACAGACAGGGGGCACTGGAGTAGCAGTGGGTAAGTAATACTGATTTTGTTAATACAAAACTGAAGAAATGAGCCGGAACACCTGTTGGTATAAGTGCAATGCGTAGGTGCACATTCATACTGTGGTCATTAACAGACAAAACCTAGGATAAAGACATGAGTGATTACCCTGTAGTTAGTAAATAAATAGTAATAGTACATGTAAGTAACATAGGGTACTTAGTAGACACTATTTTGATTAAAAAGTGGAAACGCCATCCCACTGCGACAAGGTGCACCCCAATAAGAACGGTCACAAACTCTAGTATTTCACTCGCTACATAATAGACGGGGACAGAGCAGGACCCAGACCTGACTGTTTCACACATGCCTGTGGAAAGCTATATGGACAAAATGCCCAGCCCCAAAAGGGTTTTGTTCATAGCATATAGATCAGACCTTAGGACAATAGCACTTTCAAACCAGAACACTCCTAGAAATATACTGGATCAGTGATACAGCTTGCATTAAAGCCCAGAGCAGTATTAATACTTCTTTTGCCTTCAAAGCAGTGTTCCCTCTAAGCTGTGTGATCTAGAAAGCTAATAGTTAAAACAACATATAAATGAGGATCAACAAGCCCGATAACAATTCTACCTTTCAGAGAACGGTCAAGGCACTGTGACTGTGGTCAAAGCTCTGCGTACGCACGGCTTGCCATGATTGAGAAGCAAAATACAAAGTTTTGCCCTTATCCTGAGGGTTTGGAAATTTTAACTCCATCATTTCCACAGTGCACAGCTTAGATGAAACAGTGCTTAAAGGGGTTTTCCCATAAACAAAAGTTCGTTTGAATCAATAGTTCTTAGAA
Source organism: Phyllobates terribilis (assembly GCF_046119375.1). Lineage (NCBI taxonomy): Eukaryota > Metazoa > Chordata > Amphibia > Anura > Dendrobatidae > Phyllobates > Phyllobates terribilis. The sequence continues at coordinate 607,029,792 of NW_027362764.1, forward strand.
TAATAATAATTTCCACAATTGAATGTATTTAAATATAATGTTCCTGTGCTGAGATAATCTTTTGCATGTGTTCCTGCTGTGTACTGTGTAATGGTCGTGTCTGACCGTACAGGAACATGGTCTGATCATACCACTTCTCCTGGGCAGGGGGTGGGGGGGAGTATACAGACATTACAGCACGGGATCACAGCTGATTCTTTCTTTGAAGTAAAACATTGTTTAAAAACAAGCAGGGAAACGTTTTACCTCACATAAAGAATCAGCTGTGATCCCGTGCTGTATCCAATATCTATTGATTAAAATGAACTTTTGTTCGTGGGAAAACCACTTTAAGAGCTGCTGAAATCTCTAAAGATTTTAGTTAGATCAATGTCTGCACAGAGCCAGGTTGTAAGGAGCTGTAACTCACGTGTTTACAAAGCCTTAGGTTAATCACACACAATATCATATATTTTTACTTAGATATTTTTATTTCCTAACAAAAAATGTAGTGAAAAAATATATCGAGACATACATTTTCATTTGCTCTACATTGATGAAAATTACAACTTCTTGAATTTTCTTCCTGTGCAGATAGGAGATAGGTCTATCAAGAGGAAAAAAGATTTGTGGGATTGCCCAGTGCTTGCCGATATTTGTATTCTCACTTTTCAATTAGCTTTGTCTGTACTCCATTTCAGTATAAAACCCTCACCCTCTTTAGCGCTACTATTACTAGGTATTCACTCCATCCCTACTAAAGGAAGGGTGATCACTGCACATATTCCACTAGTTTCTAAGATGGCTATCATCAGGCTCTGGAAAACTCCAGGGTCATCCTCTATAGAGGAAACAACTCTATCCATTAATAAAACCTGCTAAATTGAAAAAACAAGAACGCATAAGATCAATAGATTGCAAACCTGTTTGAATGATTGGCAGATATTGCTCAATCATCCGAAGAATACAATTAACTTTCAAGAGGTTGTCCACTACTTTTACATTAATGGCCTATCCTTAGGCCATCAATGTCCGATCGGCTGGGGTTCGACACCCTGCACCCCAGTTAATCAGCTGTTATTGGCGTCGGTGGCCGCCGGCCGTAAGTACTTTCTTGTGTAGCTGGTCGTCTACTTCTAGTGGCCAAGGCAGGGTACTACACATCCGCCTATTGATTTGAATAGAAGGCGGATGAGTAGTATCCTGTGGCAGCCACTACAAGTAGACGGTCAGCTCTGGAAGTGAGTACTTACATCCGGCCGCCGCCAGTGAATAACAGCTGATCAGTGGGGGTACCGGGTGTCGGACCCCCATGGATCAGACATTGATTACCTATCTTAAGGATAGGCCATCAATGTAAAAGTAGTGGACAACCTCTTTATCCTCTGGTAGTCTTGTTGGACTTAAACTTCCAAGATATTGCTTATTGTTTCTGTATACTTGTTTAAAGTCTCTGTACATTTTTATAGTTTTTTTCTTTGTTATTTCCTTTGTTTTAGTAAGCCAAAAGGTTCCCTTCCATATACAAGTTAAGCACCTTATATGTTTTGTCATATATTTGGCTTTCATCTCATGTAATTAATTATTGCTATGTGATCTACAATCACTTTCTTGTTACTTCTAATAAAACCTAATAAAAAAGTTAATGTTTAAAAGAATAAAAGAGAACAAAAGAAAAGATTATTATGCATAAATATTGCTGACATTCTGTACTAATAAACTAAGGCACCATTCAGTCCACAAACACATGATCACATAACAGGATCACATCAGAGCGTTGCAATAAATACCAAGCAGAGTGCCCCTATAAACAATGAGTGTAGAGGTATTTTGATTTAATTTTTTTAAGAAGATCCATCTATGTGCTGGTTAATTTTAAAAAAAATCTAGGTGTCTTAAATAATATCCATTTATTTATCTAGATAGTTTCAAACTAGCTGAGACAAATTGTACATATTGTTAACAATTTTGGGGAAGAAACCTTTTCATATGATGTGCTTACTTGTACAGCTTGTGCTATTAGTATCAGTCTCACAAAAAAACAAATTAAACGTTGATATTCATTGCTGGCTACCTTTTAATAAACTGTCATAGGAAAAGGCGAGCATTAAAGCGGTCAGTATAATCTAAACAGATGAGGTCAAGTCCTCGCAGAAACACCACTTATTACAGGGAATAAATGCGCCTTATTTTAACTTTCTCAACTGTCTCTGGGTCTTTTAGGTCCCCTTACATTTCCATCAGAAACAATAAGTAGGTGAGAGCAACATATTGTGATATGATATCATTAAGTAAAAGCTTGTCCCGAAATATGATGAAAACTCAAGGTGAAATCTGATAAGGTGCATTAGGCATCAGGAGAATAGAGAGTGCCACTTGAAACTTCACAGCAGTTGAAAAAGAAAATCTTCAGGCTCCTAGTCACTCTTTGGCGCCAGGCAGGGATGCAAAAATGATCTCCTATGAATCATATTTTCCCTTTTTCTGTATTACTGGCTGACTTTCAATGTCCTTTTCCTTTTTGGAAGAAATAAATGACAGAAAACTACATGGACTTGGCCAACTGGAAAATGCTAACATGACTTTCTCATCTCCCATCACTTTCTTCAGGAATCTAATTTAGTAGGATTTCTACATCCGATTCACTTTGTGGAATTAGTGCAGGGTATTAATGCTATGTGCGTCACTCTGATTGCAATGATACATTATCCAATTAGTTGAAGAACTGCTCAAGCTTGTGGAATGATTGAAGAGGGAAAGAGGCAGATAGTTGGGAGATAATCTACAATATTAAAAGAAAAATCTGCATCTGTGTATACTGGTACTAGAATACTCTGTCAGCTGAATGAATATAATGCAAAGTGCACCAGTTACAGAAAATACTGATATGTCATAGATGGTTTGATAAGTGGGGTGTCTAGCCTTTTTGTGTATAGCCATTGGATCCAATCACCTGCTTATCCACTTCAACTCCTTCAGATAGATCAAATCCCAAAGGAATTCAAGACATATCTTAAAGGGAATCTGTCACAATGTTTGGCTGCCCCATCTGAGAGCAGCATTATGATGCAGCAGAGACTCTGATTCCAGTGATATGTCACTTACTGGGCTGCTTGTTGCGGTTTTGACAAAATTGCTATTTCCTCTGCTGATTATCTAGCAGTTCTCTGAATGCTGAGCTCTGTAAAACCCCGCCCACACCACTGATTGTCAGATTTTTGTTTATACTGTGCATAGGCAGAAAGCTGCTAATCAGTGGTGGGGGTAAGGTTTTACAGAGCTCAGGAATATGGAGGACTACATGGGAGCAGCTTTACTAGTCCTCTAGTGATCATCTGCTGCAGATAAAACTCTGATTTCATCAAAACTTTAAGAACCAAACCAGTAAGGGACATATTGCTGGTATCAGGGTGTCTGTCTTTACATCATGCTTCTCTTATATTAGGTGGCAAAAACCTGGTGACAAATTCCCTTTAAATGCTCATTTGGGTTATAATGTCCTAATTTATAATTGATCAACAAGGCTGAGATCAATTATACAATGTAACATCTTGACAAATGATAACAATCTAATGTCCTGTATCAAAGCACTTAATTCTTGGAGACACATTTATACAGGTCCATTAGGATAAGTATATATTTTCTATATTCATGTCAATTTGTCCTGCTATAGATTTCAATTCCTACAAAGAGAGATTATTGGGTAATGTAAAATAATTAGGTTTTTATCATAGGAGCCAATCACTGGCCATAGTGCTCACATGTTTATTCAAGCTGATAAATTCAAAAAATCAGTAGTGAAAAAACACTTTAAGCATACATTTCATCAACAGAGACTTAAAGAACTTAAAGGGAAATTCCAGCTCCTCTGACTTCTAATATCAAGAATAAGTTGGGCTGGTAATGTCACATCTTTTGATACCTGCACTTGTCTTGTATCCAGTACCTGTCCTATTCCATACATAAGACAGGTGTAAGATGACTATCGTGAAAGCTTCCTGAGAGAGATCAGTAGCTGCAATGTCACTGACCCTGCCCAAATAACCCTTTAATTTGTATAGCATGAAGGATAGAAGGGAAAGGGGGCATAATCAAAACCAGTAAATCTTTTTAAAGATCTTAAAAAAGTTCATCATGGAAATATTTTAATAAAAGTTACAAGAACAAGGGGAGACAATTTTAACCCAGTAGCAGTGTAAGTAAATTGTAATATTCCTATACTATTTCCAATAGAATAGCAATGGAAACAACTTTCCACGCGTGGAAATGGACAAGCCACAATAAGCCGCTTTAGCATTTTATAACATGAATGGGATAACCAATAAATAATAAAAAGCAAATAATAGAAGGACAGACATGTTTCTAATGAAAGTTAAAAGGCCTTACCAGTGATGCTACACTGGTAATCCCACCAATAGGGATGAGTGGACCCGTGGAAGTTCAGTTTCTGGTACCAGAACTGTACCCAAACTTGAACCAGAACCCGAACCCCATTCAAAACAACGAAGACCCATACTTTGGATCTGTAAAAAAAATGTCACTCTCTCTCTCTGTTTTTCTGCAACGGACTTCCGGGAGAAGTCTGTGTTCGGCGTTTAGCACCGGACACTAACTGTAAAGTACGGAATTCACTCATCTCTACCCACCAGTCTTTGTCAGCCCTCCTATAGTGACTACATGCTGGAGAGGGGATTTAAAAGGTAAGTATAGGTTTTATTTTATTCTTTTAATACATTCTCTGCTTTATGGTCACATTAAAAATATCTTGGACAACTCCTTCAATGTCAAATGTACACAACTATATATGGAAACAGCTGCACATGTCTGGGGCACACATTTAGCAAACCATCTCAAACAGTCTTGCCAAACACAATAAATGTTTATGTTCCATATATTGTCCTACTCTCATGCTATAGACTATTCAATGAACTGATGATATTCACGGTAAAAAATATTTGCAAACAAATATGTATTATGCTTCAGTGCAAGCCTTTAAATCACTGTCAAGATGATCGATGTCAGCAGTGAATAAAGGAATATATCCTTTTTGTAAGATAGACTTGAGAATTCAGATGTTGTTCTATATTTACAATTTAAAATTTTTCAAAAGGCTATCAAAGAGCGTTATCATATCCAGCAGAGAGAGAGAGAATATAAAATGTGATAATGCAACGTGATGGAAATTCACAAAGCTTGTATTTGTTGGAAACATTATCTTTATGTCCTTGAAAAGGCTCACAAGTAGCACCAAAAATAAATTATGACCAGAGAAACTGAGTGCAAAGGTTGAAGACAACCCCACCTTATTTTAATGCAAATTTCTGTTGTATACAAAATAAAGTAGCTTGAAGATCAAGGAACCCTAATGTGTAATCCTCAAAAGGCCCCCTGCTATAATGGGTCTTTAATAGGATTGGTTTTCTCATACAAGCGAAAGGTACCTTTTGGGGTCTTCTAGGCTACAGAGGTCAGGTGTGACCACAACCACTGTACCCACTAAAGTTAAGCCAAGGGTCCCAATGCAAAATGTCTAGCTGGGTCCCCAGCTACCACAGGTCTTTAATAAATGTTCTGATATGGACTAAAAGGACCGCGTGAGCCATCGTACATTTCAGGACTCGGAGGAAGCTGCAATCCAATCACCCACTATAGTTATGCCCCTGGGCATACACATATTGTGGACCATATGTTTACTGTTGACAGGCAGAGAAATGTTGTATGTCCGGTTCAGTAAATGTCTCATGTCAAAACTAATTCTTCTTCTAAGAAAATTTCTCCAATAGGAAACTATGAGATAATTTCTGTGGTTGATTCCGATTTTGCATTTTTGTGGGTTGGCTTGTGTGAATGAGTAAGTTAGCTCCCTGCAAATGGCAGCGTTAGAAAGGCACTCATCCCACCCCACTAAATAACTACACAGATATTTTTTTTTAACTGGATTTTATCCATTGGATTTATCTATTTATTCATTTAGCCTGGGATGTCGTTGTCTTTAAAGGACGGGTATGGAATCTCAATTTATTTACGAGTCTGGTATGGAGAGAGACAATTTATTTGTGTTGTTATAAGACAGGGTTGGCTGCAGAAGTGAGATGCCAAAGATTAATATTCCCTTTGTCAGATTGACACAGTTCTTTAACAAAAAGAGTGATAAAAATAGATGTCAATTTATTCATGAATTTCCAGGAAGAATGACAACGCAGAGTTCTAAGAGAAGAAGAGAAGGTGCTACAGTATTGGTGTCCACAAGTATTTACAAAGGGCTAACTGAATGATTCCCTTTGTTGATATGTATTCTGCCTTTGATTTTATCTCATCAGTTTGCAAAGTGATAGAACCTTGCATTTCCCTGTATACAACTTGTATCTGACCACAATATGGATACTTTATTGTGGAACTATTGGTTATATTTAGAGATGAGCAGTTCTTTTGAAATTCACATTCGCCAGGTTAGTCGAATTTTCCATAAAAACTTGATTCATGGCAAATTTATTTGCATAGCTAAAAAGCCTCTAATTGTTTATAGGTATAACAGTCTGAGTTCCCCTTGGAGTCTATTGAACCCATTTTGAGCCCTGTAATGCAAACACAGCCTTCTTAATGTCCAAGTGACTTCAAGGAGCTGGGGAAAATGAACGGTAACTAGTGGTAACCAGGAGCCTATCCACATAATGCAGTTTCAGACTTTGTAGGCGCATTTGGGAATAATCAAGAGCTTAGCACTTTGTTAAATAAAGAAGAGATAACTTTTTCATAAGCTGTCTAAAAATTATCCCTTTACTTAGGGAGACAAAGCAGGTGAACGGTTTTGAGTGTGAAGAAGTAATTGCTTCTCAATTAGAAATGAAAAAAATTATACCTTTTTTGGGGGTTCGCAACTAGTTTGCTAATTACAAAATGATTAGGCAATTATAAAGGCTTTTTATTTTTATCAAGTCATTCAAAAACAATCTCCTTTTTTTTCTGGAGACAAAACAGGATTACTGTTTTTAACACAAAGACGTTATTATTTCTCATCTGGAATTGAAATAATGTCCCATTTTTGGGATCCCCAACTGGTTTGCTAATCACGAAATGATTAGGCAATCACAAAAGCTTTTTATCAAACTGTCCCAAAATGATCCCATTTTTGATGGAGACAAAAGAAGAGTACTGTTTTAGCGTGAAGAAGTTCTGTCTTCTCAAATGGGAGTGAAAATTATCAAATTATCCTTCTTTCATGGTTCACAACAGTTTTTCTAGTTACAAAATGATGAATCAATTACCAAAGCTTTTTATCAAGCTGTCTAAAAATGATCCCCTTTTTTAAGGAGACAAAACTGGAGTACTATTTTTATAGTGAAGAAGATATGGATTGCTGTCACAAAGGCTTTTTAAAAATTTGTCCTATTTTGGGAGCTCTTTCATGTTTGTCTACCCTCAAGAGAGTATGTTTTCCAGCATCAGTAGTATTGTCTACCACTATAAAATATAGTGGACAGCTAGGAGATCTGTGGCTGGCGTGGCTGTGCAGTCATTGCGGCAATAGCAGCATGCTAAAGAGTTAGGACAGGACAGGCAAGGAGAAATGTGGCAGTTTAAGGTCAGCAATGGCAGCCCTGGCAGCAGAAGTACAATATAGGCTGACAGGGCTATGCAGTGGCAGTGGCAATGGTAGAAGCTGCATGGTAGAGAATTAGGACAGGGCAAGCAAGGAGATGTCTGAAATTGTAGGTCCAGCAACAGCAGCCCCAGCAGCAGCAGTACTACAATTTAGATAACATGATGGACAGGAAGTAGATGTCTGGCTGACTGGCTGAGCATGGGCCATCAGAAGGTGGCAGCTGAATGATGAAGAAGATAGACAATGGACTGTCAAGCAGGCAGAAGGTATGGCCAACTTCATCATTGCCATTAGCTGTAGGAGAATGAAAGTTAGCTTTGATCCATCCCTGATTCATTTAGACAAATGTCAGGTTTTCCACCTTTGCGGCAGATAACCTGCTCGGCATGAGTCTGAGAAAACCTATGGCCTCACTGAACACCTTTTCTGACAAAACTTTATGTTTCTTGTGTTTCTAGCAGTTCCTGGGTTGATATTTCGTAATTGGAGATGGTCGTTGACAGTCACACACCTGCACCAGTTCACATCTTATATATTATTCAAGTGATCATGCATCAATGAAGATATGCCTTTATAATAATATAATGTATGTAATGTCGATACTTTTTATATTTATTGTGACTGTATATATGTGTATCCACATGGATCTTGTTGTATTGCGGAATCAATATTTTATACACTGCTCATAAAAATAAAGGTAACACTTAAACAGCAGAATATAACTCCAGGTAAATCAAACTTCTGTGAAATCAAACTGTCCACTTAGTTAGCAACACTGATTGACAATCAATTTCACATGCTGTTGTGCAAATGGAATAGACAATAGATGGAAATTATTGGCAATTATCAAGACACCCTCAATAAAGGAGTGGTTCTGCAGGTGGGGACCACAGACCACATCTCAGTATAAATGCTTTCTGACTGTTGTTTTTGTCACTTTTGAATGTTGGTTGTGCTTTCACACTTGTGGTAGCATGAGACGGACTCTACAACCCACAGAAGTTGCTCAGGTAGTGCAGCTTATCCAGGATGGCACATCAATGCGAGCTGTGGCAAGAAGGTTTGCTGTGTCTGTCAGCGTAGTGTCCAGAGGCTGGAGGCGCTACCAGGAGACAGGCCAGTACACCAGGAGACATGGAGGGGGCCATAGGAGGGCAACAACCCAGCAGCAGGACCGATACCTCTGCCTTTGTGCAAGGAGGAACAGGAGGAGCACTGCCAGAGCCCTGCAAAATGACATCCAGCAGGCCACAAATGTGCATGTGTCTGCACAAACGGTTAGAAACCGACTTCATGAGGGTGGTATGAGGGCCCGACGTCCACAGATGGGGGTTGTACTCACAGCCCAACACCATGCAGGATGCTTGGCATTTGCCACAGAACACCAGGATTGTCAAAATCGCCACTGGCGCCCTCTGCTCTTCACAGATGAAAGCAGGTTCACACTGAGCACATGTAACAGACGTGACAGAGTCTGGAGACTCCGTGGAGAGCAATCTGCTGCCTGCAACATCCTTCAGCATGACAGGTTTGGCAGTGGGTCAGTAATGGTGGGGCGTGACATTTGTTTGGAGGGCTGCACAGCCCTCCATGTGCTCGCCAGAGGTAGCCTGACTGCCATTAGGTACCGAGGTGAGATCCTCAGACCCCTTGTGAGACCATATGCTGGTGCGGTTGGCCCTGGATTCTGACTAATGCAGCACAATGCCAGACCTCATGTGGCTGGAGTGTGTCAGTAGTTTGTGCAAGATGAAGGCATTGAAGCTATGGACTGGCCCGCCTGTTGCCCAGACTTGAATTCGATTGAGCACATCTGGGACATCATGTCTCGCTCCATCCACCAACGTCACGTTGCACTACAGACTGTCCAGGAGTTGGCGGATGCTTTAGTCCAGGTCTGGGAGGAGATCCCACAGGAGACCATCCGCAACCTCATCAGGAGCATGCTCAGTCATTGTAGGGAGGTCAAACAGGCACGTGGAGGCCACACACAATACTGAGCCTCATTTTGACTTATTTTAAGGACATTACATCAAAGTTGGATGAGCCTGTAGTGTGTTTTTCCACTTTAATTTTGGGGGTGACTCCATATCCAGGCCTCCATTGGTTAGTAAATTTGATTTCCATTGATGATTTTTGTGTGATTTTGTTGTCAGCACATTCAACTTTGTACAGAACAAAGTATTGAATGAGAATATTTCATTCATTCAAATCTAGGATGTGTTATTTGAGTGTTCCCTTTATTTTTTTGAGCAGTGTATTATATATTTTACATTTGGTCTGTGTGAATAACATATATATACATATATCTATAACTAATCATTGATCTTATACTTTAATGTATGCAAACCTTTTGTGGTCGCATAATAATTGGATATTTTTTTAAATACCTTATGTACAGGGTGGGCCATTTATACGGATACACCTAAATAAAATGGGAATGGTTGGTGATATCAACTTCCTGTTTGTGGCACATTAGTATATGAGAGGGGGAAAACTTTTCCAGATGGGTGGTGACCATGGCGGCCATTTTGAAGTCAGCCATTTTTGATCTAACTTTATTTTTTTCAAAGGGAAGAGGGTAATATGACACATCAAACTTATTGAGAATTTCATAGGAAAAATAATGTTGTGCTTGGTTTTAGCGTAACTTTATTCTTTCATGAGTTGTTTACAAGTTTATGACCAATTATAAAATGTGTTCAAAGTGCTGCCCATTGTGTTGGATTGTCAATGCAACCCTCTTCTCCCACTCTTGACACACTAATAGTAACACCACAGAAGAAATGCTAGCACAGGCTTCCAGTATCCGTTGTTTCAGATGCTGCACATTTCGTATCTTCACAGCATAGACAATTGCCTTCAGATGACCCCAAAGATAAAAGTCTAAGGGGGTCAGATCATGAGACCTTGGTAGCTATTCAACTGGCCCACGACGACCAATCCACTTTCCAGGAAACTGTTCATGTAGGAATGCTCGGACCTGACACCCATGATGTGGTGGTGCACCATCTTGTTGGAAATGCGCCGCAAACAGGAAGTTGATATCACCAACCATTCCCATTTTATTTAGGTGTATCCATATAAATGGCCCACCCTTTATATTGTATTGATATTTATATATATATGTCTGTACAGCAAGCATACATGTGATCATGCTCTTTTGCTTCATATGCTTGTAAGCACCATCAGTCTTGTAGTGTGGATAATGTATTATGTGCATGCCTTTGATGCTTTAATTATGGCCCATATACATAATATGGGATATATACAGTGGGAAAGTATTCAGACCCCTTTAAATTTTTCACTCTTTGTTTCATTGTAGCCATTTGGTATATTCTAAAAAGTACAGAAATGTAGAAATTTTTGCAAATTTATTAAAAAAGAAAAACTAAAATATCACATGGTCATAAGTATTCAGACCCTTTGCTCAGACTCTCATATTTAAGTCACATGCTGTCCATTTCCTTGTGATCCTCCTTAAGATGGTTCTACTTCTTCTTTGGTGTCCAGCTGTGCTTAATTAAACTGATAGGACTTGATTTGGAAAGGCACACACCTGTCTATACAAGACCTCACAGCTCACAGTGCATGTCAGAGCAAATGAGAACCATGAGCTCAAAGGAACTGCCCAAGGAGCTCAGAGACAGAATTGTGGCAAAGCACAGATCTGGCCAAGGTTGCAAAAGAATTTCTGCATTACTCAAGGTTCCTAAGAGCATAGTGACCTCCATAGTCCTTAAACGGAAGAAGTTTGGGACCACCAGAAGTCTTCCTAGACCTGGCCGTCCAGCCAAACTGAGCAATCGTGGGAGAAGAGCCTTGGTGAGAGAGGTAAAGAAGAACCCGAAGGTCACTGTGGCTGAGCTCCAGAGATGCAGTAGGGAGATGGGAGAAAGTTCAACAAAGTCAGCTATCACTGCAGCCCTCCACCAGTCAGGCCTTTATGGCAAAGGGGCCTGACGGAAGCCTCTCATCAGTGCAAGACATATGAAAGCCCGCATAGAGTTTGCTCAAAAACACATGAAGACTCCCAGACTATGAGAAATAAGATTTTCTGGTCTGATGAGACGAAGATAGAATTTTTGGTGATAATTCTAAGTGGTATGTGTGGAGAAAACCAGGCACTGCTCATCACCTGCCCAATACAATCCCAACAGTGAAACATGGTGGTGGCAGCATCATGCTCTGGGGGTGTTTTTCAGCTGCAGGGACAGAACGACTGGTTGCAATTGAAGGAAACATGAATGTGGCCAAGTACAGAGATATCCTGGATGAAAACCTCTTCCAGAGTGCTCTGGAGCTCAGACTTGGCCAAAGGTTCACCTTCCAACAAGACAATGACCCTAAGCACACAGCTAAAATAACAAAGGAGTGGCTTCAGAACAACTGTGTGACCATTCTTGACTGGCCCAGCCAGAACCCTGACCTAAACCCAATTGAGCATCTCTGGAGAGACCTGAAAATTGCTATCCACCAACATTCACCATCCAACCTGACTGAACTGGAGAGGATCTGCAAGGAAGAAAGGCAGAGGATCCCTAAATCCAGGTGTGAAAAACTTGTTGCATCATTCCCAAGAAGACTCATGGCTGTTCTAGCTCAAAAGGGTGCTTCTACTCAATACTGAGCAAAGGGTCTGAATACTTATGACCATGTGATATTTCAGTTTTTCTTTTTTAATAAATTTGCAAAAATTTCTACATTTATGTTTCTTTTTCAGTCAAGATGGGGTGCAGAGTGTACTTTAATAAAAAAAAAAATGAACTTTATAGAATAAACCAAATGGCTGCAATGAAACAAAGAGTGAAAAATTTAAAGGGGTCTGAATACTTTCCGTACCCACTGTATATGCGTTGGACCTTGATGCTTGGACCTGCACGCATGTGTGTCCTGCCTCCGCTATCTCCGCCGACTATCTGTATCTTTCATGATGGCTAACATCGGATCACATGGCCCCTATGTTATACTGACATCACCCATCAATTGACACGGACGTCGGCCAGCATCGCGGCTGCTATGGTAACACATGCGTCACATCCGGATCCGCACTTTCCTCAACCACGAATCTGCAAAAATACTAGTGCACGCCCTCATCATCTCCCGCCTCGACTACTGCAACCTCCTGCTCTGTGGCTTTCTTTCCAACACTCTAGCACCCCTCCAATATATCCTAAACTCTGCTATCCGACTAATCCACCTGTCCCCCCACTATTTCCTGGACTCTACTCTAGTGTTGAGCCACCCCCGTAGTGTTCGAGTTCGGTTCGTCGAACACCCGTATGTTCGCTCAACTGTTCGTCGAACTGTTCGTCGAACACCTTCGAACACCGTTAAAACCAATGGCAGGCAAACAAAAACACATAGAAACACATAGAAAACACCTTCAAAGGTGTCCAAAAGCTGACAAACTGCTCAGAAGACACAACTAACACATGGAAAAGTGACAAGAACATATAGCTATGCGAAAAGAAAAGAGATGGAGGAGTAAAAGGAGGGGGAGACACAGATATAGGCATGTCATGCCCTTCTAAAACCAAAAAAGTGCAAAGCCGACACAGCCAGTCCGTTCCTGCCCGTGTGACCTCCGTGTCACTGGCTTTGTGCCAGAGCCGCGGTGGACCCTGACGGCCAGCCCCCCTCTCCCAATACTGGTGCCTGTCCGCTGGTGGGTCGAGCGAGCCCCCCTACGGTGGAGGCAGGTCTAATCTTTTTAATTTAAATAGTCTCTCTAATTTGAATGAGTACACTTTAAATCTTTTTACAAGGATCTATTGGAAGGCAAGTCTCATGCCAGCAGACGCGTAATTCCAGCTCCAGTAGCGTCCACTAAAGCTGCTGCAGTTAAAAAGCTTTTATAAGGATCGAGTTCGGCGGTCCACCGCAAGGCGTCCTACCGCCAGTCCCAGCCCCTATGCCTTGGGGTGCCTCCCCGATGTTCTTCACTGAGTGTCCGGGGGGCCCGAACCATTTCCTTTGAAAAAATTAAGTGTCCAAACTACAGGTGGTGTAGCTTGCTTAACAGCTGGGATAATCCGCTGACTAGCAGACACTGCTACTAGGCACAAAGTATTTCCTGGGCTAGATGCAGTTAAAAATTTGTAATTAGATACTCTCGTTGGATGCTGAGAAAGCATTCCATAGAGTCTCCTGGCATGCCATATATGATTCTCTTAAAAAGCTTGGGGTAGGGGTCTAGAGGACCCTTTTATAGGCAAAATCACAGCCCTGTATCGCAATACGTCACCTAGGCTGAAAATAAATGGAACATTTTCATCATCTTTCATAATCACCAATGGGACAAGGCAGGGATGTCCTCTGTCCCCTCTCTTATACATCCTAGTGACGGAGCACCTGCTGTCATCAATTCGCCATAACCCCAATATTAGGTGGATAGAGGTGGGAGGCACTGAGTACAAGTGCTCTGCATTTGCAGATGATGTCCTAGTATATATGACTCAATCACATATATCCATCCCTGCTGTTATGGCTGAAATAGATCACTTTGTTACATGGTCAAATTTTAAAATCAATGCAGTGAAGTCTGAGGCCCTCATTGTCTCCCTCCCCAAATCCAAACAGGATTCCATCCAGTCCAACTTTCCCTTTGCCTGGCCCTCACAGGGTATCAAATACTTAGGAATTCGTGTTCATAGGGACCTCTTCCGTCTATGTTATCTTAATTTTGGGCCCTTTATTGAACAACTCCATACAGACCACGGTTGGCAAGTTAGAACTGTAAGATTCACTACGTGAACCACTGGTGTTTTGTGGAAAAGCACATGTACACTGTGTTCCAAATTATTATGCAAAAAGTGTTTAGGAGTGATAAGGTAAGAATTTTTTTGTTTGTCAGTTAAACTCATTGATGGTGATGTGTGTCAGTACTCTTTATATCACTGTAAGCAATTGCAGACACCTGTGCTAATTAGTTTGGCAGGTGTGTCCAATGAAAGGCAAGACTACTTAAGAAGGCTGTCCCACATTATTAAGCAGCCTACATTTTCTGCCAAAATGGGAAAGAAAAAGGATGTGTCGGCTGCTGAGAAGCAACAAATTGTGGAGTGTTTAGGTCAAGGCATGACTACAATCAACATTGCCAAGACACTTCATCCTGATCATCGCACAATCAAGAAGTATGTATCTGATTCACAGTACACACGTGTGCGTGCTGATAAGGGAAAATTGAGGACTCTTTCCTACAGGCAATTACGTCAGGTTAAAAGAGCAGCGGAAAAAAAGCCTTGTCATAGCAGCAGACAAGTTTTTGAAGCTGCTGGTGCCTCCAACGTCCCCCGAACAACAAGATGCAGAGTCCTTCAGAGGTTTGCAGCTGTGCGTAAGCCATCCTGTCGACCTCCTCTATCCACTGCACACAAGCCGAAACGGCTCCGGTGGGCCAAACAATACATGAAGACTGACTTCAAAACTGTTTTGTTCACTGATGAGTGCCATGCAACGCTCGATGGTCCAGATGGATAGAGTGGAGGATGGCTGGTTGATGGACACCCCACGCAAACACAGCTACGGCACCAACAAGGAGGAGGTGGAGTAATGTTTTGGGCTGGAATCATGGGGAGAGAGACTGGCGGCCCCTTTAGGATCCCTGAAGGGGTAAAGATGAACTCCATAATGCATGTGGAGTTTCTCAAACAGCTCTTCCTGCCATGGTTCAAGAAGAAGAACCATGTATTCCGCAGCAAGATCATTTTCATGCATGATAATGCACCGTCTCATGCTGCACATAACACATCTGCATCTCTGGCTGATATGGGCATAAAAGGGGACAAACTTATGGTGTGACCCCCATGCTCCCCTGACCTCAACCCCATTGAGAACCTCTGGAGCATCATCAAAAGGAGTGTCTATGATGGCGGGAGGCAGTTCACATCTAAGCAACAGCTCTGGGAGGGTATTCTATCCTCATGCAAAACAATTGAAGCAGAAACCATCCAAAACCTGACAAATTCAATTGAAGAGAGAGTTCAGAAGCTCCTTTCGAACAAGGGGTCCTATGTGCAAATGTAACATCACCTAGAATAAAGTTTTGAGTTGAAAACTGTTTGATTTCAGTATCTAATAACCTGCTAATGCTTATAATTTCAAAAATGACCATTTTTTTGTTCTTTATTAAAATGAAAAGGTTGATAGAAGAGTGTGGGGGATCTAAGAGTGTGGCAACCCAGTAGTCAGGATTACTTCAAATTCTGACAATCTGAGGGTCATGTTGCAGGTAGTGCAGCAAGAAGGCACTCATGTGTCTTGCGCATCCAGGAGCACCAAGTCCCTGTTGTGTTGGTGGCCAGGTAACAATCATGCTTCCTTCCTCTGCTCTCTCCCCCCAACCTCGCACAACAGAAATGTGATCAAGGTCTCCCTCATCTGATGAGTCTTCCATCAGTTCGTCCTCCACTTCTTCCTGGGCTCCTGCACCTTCCTCAATAGTTTGGCTGCTACCATGCGCCCTGGTAAAACCATCTCCCCCACCCTCACATGCCTGCCGCCTTGGTGCTGCCGACCGTCTGGACCTTGCAGATGTTAGCCCTTCCGCATGCAACTCCTCCTCCTCTACTTCCTCCATCTCCTCTTGTGCCACCACCTGACTCCGAATTCTGTTTCACATGTGCTCCAGCATGTAAATCACCGGAATAGTCAGGCTGATAATGGCATCGTCAGCACTAAACATCTTTGTCGCCATTTCAAAACTGTGCAGAAGGGTGCATAGGTCCCTGATCTGAGACCACTCCTCCAGCGTGATTTGCCCCACCTCTGGATCTCGTTGGCCCAGGCTATACATCAGAACGTATTGCACCAGGGCTTGTTGGTGCTGCCACAGTCGCTTCAACATGTGCAGAGTTGAGTTCTACCGGGTAGGCACATCGCATTTTAGCCGGTGAAGTGGCCGGCCGAAGGACTTCTGTAGACATGTAAGTCACTGAGCTGCAGGATGCGAACGGCGTAAGTGAGCACACAGCGACCGTGCCTTCTGCAGAAGGCCATCTAGTCCGGGATAGTGGGCTAAAAATTGCTGGACAACCAGGTTCAACACGTGAGCCATACAAGGCACGTGTGTGACATTGCCCCGGCGAAGGGCCGCACCGGGGTTTGCAGCATTGTCGCACATGGCCTTCCCTGGTTTCAGGTCCAGTGGAGACAACCATTCATGAAACTGGTTCTCCAGAGCTGACCACAACTCCTCAGCTGTGTGACTCACATTTCCCAGACATTTCAAAGTAAAAACCACCTGATGACGTTGAGCCCTGCTACCAGCATAGTAAGGAGGTGTGCAGGATCCCTTCTGCGCAGTTAGAAAGCTTGTGGCATGACCAGACAGGCTTTGGGTGCAGGTGGAGGACCGAGAGGAGGTTGAGGTGGCAGAAGTAGTGGAGGAACTTTGAGATAAAGATGATTGACGCACAACTCATGGGGACCGCAAGACTTGGACAGCAGCCCCTTGTCCTGCTGTCGCCACAGTTACCCAGTGCCCAGTCAGTGACATGTAACGCCCCTGTCCATGCCTACTCATCCAAGTGTCTGTGGTGAAATGCACCCTGTCACACACAGAGTTTCTCAAAGAAGCGGTAATGTTGTGTGCGACATGCTGGTGGAGCGCAGGCACACCTTTCTTTCAGAAGTAGTGCCGACTGGGCATCTGGAACTGGGGCACTGCGACGGACATAAGGTCTCGAAAATCCTCTGTGTCCACCAGGCGGAAAGGCAGCATTTCTGTAGCCAAGAGCTTGCAGATGGTGAAATTCAACCTCTTAGCTTTCTCATGGCTAGGAGGAAATGGTCTTTTACTTGTCCACATCTGAGGGACCGAGGGCTGGCTGTTGTGCTTAGACGGGGTTGAGAAGGGTGTCCCCGGCAAACTGGCGGTCTGTGTGGAAGATGCAGGCGGACATGTTAGGTTGCCTTGATCCAAAGGTGGTGCTATCGATGTCGGCAGGTCTGCGTCCCAAAACAGGTGTGACTGCTGTCCCCCCAGTCACAGAGGATGAAGAGGCCGCGGATGCACAAGATGTGTCAGACGGTGGTTGGCATGGCCGGCTAGGCAGCATTGTTGCACAGTGAGCTTCCCACTGCAACTTATGCTTCATATCCATGTGCCGGTTCATGCATGAAGTACTCAAACTATGTATTTTTGGCCTCTACTTAGCTTTTGCTGACAAATGTTACAGATAACACGAGTTGGGTCATCTTTATCGATCTGAAAAAATGCCCAGGCTATGCAAGGCTTAGCACCCATGCGACCTGAAGAGCCACCACGACGTGTGGTCAGAGGCAGAGTTTTGTTTGAGGATGCAGTTGTTGACGTGCTTCCAGTACTATGTCTCTGTCCAGGAAGGCGCAACCTGACCTCGTCGTCACTAGCATCCTCCTCCACCTCCTCTGCTGACCTCATCTCTTGGCTGACTGTGGGTTGAGAGTAAGTGGGATCTCCAACCTCGTCATCATCACCCTGTGTGTTATCACACCCGTCATCCTCAGAGCCAACCTCTTCCTGCCCTGACAAAAAACTAAAGTTGTAGCTTCAATCAGGTATTTGAGTCTCATCATCATCTTCCTCATTGTCTCCACCAACAGGGGTTACAGTTTGGGAACGAGGGTCTACATTATAGTCAGAACCTTCTGCGTCTGGTCCTGGATCCGACTCATAAAGATTCTGGGCATCAGTGCAGATCATTTCCTCATCTGGATTCACAGAAGCTCTGGAGCCGACCTCTGATTCCCAGGCTATAGTATGAGTAAACAGCTCTGCAGACTCAACCATCTGTTCTACCCCATACTCAGACGGGCAGCTGGAGACTTGGGAGCTGTGATGAAGCAAGTGCGACTGGGGTGACACCTCTGAGGACTGGAGTATTTGTGATGCTGAAGTTGAGGTGGAGGAGAGCCCACTTAAAGGAGCACTTGATATCCGTTGAAGCACCTGCTGTTTTTGTGCCTCATCTGGAATTTGTAGCGATTGGCGTGGCCATAAGAAAGGGATCTTATCACATTGTCCGCTAAAAGAAGTAGACATCTTAGTTTGGCTGGAAGATGGTCTTTCTTCTACAGATGTTACTGTTCCTTTAACACCTACCCCACGGACACAACCTTTTTTTCCCTTCCCAACAAGCCTATTCCCCTTTCCACCAGCAGCAGGCCTTTTTCCACTCATTTTGGTGGTTAACTAATTCACAACTCTGGAGTTGTTTGCACAAAAAACAATGGATGGGAACCGAGCAGAGCTGAGTGGCCAAACTGTGGTATTAGCCCAAAAGTATTGGCTGGGTTAGATGCAGATAAAAATTATATTGCATTTGCAACCTGGTGGAGGTTAGTGTAGATGGACTAATAGAACAAGTCCCACACACTGCTACAAGCCGAAATATTTTTTCAGAGCTAGATGTATAAAAAAATTATATTGAATTTGCAACCTGATGGAGGTTAGTATAGATGGACTAATAGAACAAGTCCCACACACTGCTACAAGCCGAAGCCCAAATATTTTTTCAGAGCTAGATGCAGATAAAAATTATTTTGAATTTGCAACCTGGTGTAGGTTAGTATAGATGGACTAATAGAACAAGTCCCACACACTGCTACAAGCCGAAATATTTTTTCAGAGCTAGATGCAGAAAAAAATATATTGAATTTGCTACCTGATGGAGGTTAGTATAGATGGACTAATAGAACAAGTCCCACACACTGCTACAAGCCGAAATATTTTTTCAGAGCTAGATGCAGAAAAAAATTAGATTGAATTTGCAACCTGGTGGAGGTTAGTATAGATGGACTAATAGAACAAGTCCCACACACTGCTACAAGCCGAAGCCCAAATATTTTTTCAGAGCTAGATGCAGATAAAAATTATTTTGAATTTGCAACCAGCTGGAGGTTAGTATAGATGGACTAATAGAACAAGTCCCACACACTGCTACAAGCCGAAATATTTTTTCAGAGCTAGATGCCGAAAGAAATTATATTGAATTTGCAACCTGCTGGAGGTTAGTATAGATGGACTAATAGAACAAGTCCCACACACTACTACAAGCCGAAGCCCAAATATTTTTTCAGAGCTATATGTAGATAAAAATTATTTTGAATTTGCAACCTGGTGGAGGTTAGTATAGATGGACTAATAGAATGATGCTATGCCCAAAAGGTTTTATTTCACTAGGTGCAGAAAAAAAAATTGTATTCTATACACAGGTGGTGTAGCTTGCAACACAGATCGGCTTCTCCACTGACTAACACACACTGCAATAGGACAAAAAGGATTGGCTTTGCTAGTTTTAGCCAAATGCTGTGAAAAAAACTTGCACAGCACTGGCACAGACCTGCCTGGCAAAAAGAGATAGGAACTGATGTAACCTAGCCCTGAAAAGGACTGCAATTACAATTAGTCTTTACTCCCAACCTATCTATTTAAGAGCACAGACCTGCCTGATAAAAGTGATAGGAACTGATGTAACCTAGCCCTGAAAGGACTGCAATTACAATTAGTCTTTACTCCCAACCTATCTATTTAAGAGCACAGACCTGCCTGGCAAAAAGTGATAGGAACTGATGTAATCTAGCCCTGAAAAGGACTGCAATTACAATTAGTCTTTACTCCCAACCTATCTATTTAAGAGCACAGACCTGCCTGATAAAAGTCGTAGGAAATGATGTAACCTAGTCCTTAAAAGGACTGCAATCACAACTATTCCCTACTCCCAAGCTATCTGTAGATTTGTGCGAAAATTGGCTTCAAATTAACAAAGTATAGCGCACACAGCAACAGCGGTGCCGTCTAACACGCAGCTGCATCAGTGAGAAAATGGTGGCGACGGGGAAAATGGCTGGGTCTTATAGGGCAAGGACATGTGACATACACTGCCAATGACACATGCCCTTGCTTGTGTGAAAAAAAGCAGTTCGCTCTGTGTGTGCGCTGCTGATAGGCTGACAGATTGCACCTCCCCACTGTACATGCGGGAAAGAGAAAAAAAATGGAGATCTTCATTATTTCTGCAGAGGTCCATCCCCTGCCCCTCCCCCCGTCATGCTGTACACTCAAACTGCGTATTAACATTAATTTTCAGCATTACTGAGAAAAAATCCAGTTATGATTTTGGTGCACGAACAGTTATTGAACATAACCTCGAACAGCCGAATTTTTTTCAAATCGTTCGGTTTCGCCGAACGGCTCGAACACCGCCCAAAACAGCTCGAATTTGAGATTGGCGAACAGTTTGAGTCGAACACCGCTCATCTCTACTCTACATACCTGCATGGAACCTCCGATCCTCACAAGATCTCCTGCTCTACTCCCCTCTTATTTCCTCCTCCCACAATCGCATCCCACAAGATTTCTCCCGTGCATCCCATCTACTCTGGAAATCTACCCCAACATATCAGACTCTCGCCTACCGTGGAAACCTTCAAAAGGAACCTGAAGACCCACCTCTTCCGGCAAGCCTACAACCTGCAGTAACCATCGTTCCATCATACCGCTGCACAACTAGCTCTACCCCCACCTACTGTATCCTCACCTATCCCTTGTAGACTGTGAGCCCACGCGGGCAGGGTCCTTGCTCCTCCTGTACTATTCGCCGTCATGTTTTGTTAAAGACCATTGTAATTGTTTGTGTATGTATACCCCTTTTTCACGTCTAAAGCGCCATGGAATAAATGTTGCTATAATAATAAATAATAATAATAATTTGGTCCGCGGTGTCACTTCCGGTCTGCAACGTTCCTTCCGGTCTGCGGTGTTAAACGATTGGTTAGTGGCCCTTTTTAAACACTGCTCATTCATTCCAGCCATGCTCCCTGACTAGTGTTGAGCCACCCAAGTAGTGTTCGAGTTCGGTTCGGTTCGTCGAACACCCGTATGTTCATCGAACTGTTCGTCGAACACCTTCGAACACCGTTAAAACCAATGGCAGGCAAACAAAAACACATAGAAACACATAGAAAACACCTTCAAAGGTGTCCAAAAGCTGACAAACTGCTCAGAAGACACAACTAACACATGGAAAAGTAACAAGTACATATAGTCATGCGAAAAGAAAAGAGGAGGAGGATTAAAAGGAGGGGGAGACATAGATATTAGTGTTGAGCCACCCCCGTAGTGTTCGGGTTCGGTTCGGTTCGTCGAACACCGGGATGTTCGAGGAATTGTTCGTCGAACTGTTCGTCGAACACCTTAGAACACCGTCGAACACCGTTAAAACCAATGGCAGGCAAACAAAAACACATAGAAACACATAGAAAACACCTTCAAAGGTGTCCAAAAGCTGACAAACTGCTCAGAAGACGCTTTCTTTAAAAAAGCCGGCCGGCAATTCAGCAGCGGCATACACCGGTACCCGACAATTTAGACAAGAAGGAATAGAGCCTCACACATAGATTAGATAGATAGAAACATGTCAGTCACATATATATGAAGTACAGTGACAGTGTTGCTTACTGTACTTGTCATTTAGTGTAAAGGATTTATTAAAAAATATAATAGTGTTTTCATGCACTGTCTCTTTAAAAAAGCCGGCCGGCAATTCAGCATCTGTACCCGACAATTTATAACAGACAGAATAGAGCTTCACACATAGATTAGATAGATAGAAACATGTCAGTCACATATATATGAAGTACAGTGACAATGTTGCTTACTGTACTTGTCATTTAGTGTAAAGGATTTATTAAAAAAAATAATAGTGTTTTCATGCACTGTCTCTTTAAAAAAGCCGGCCGGCAATTCAGCATCTGTACCCGACAATTTATAACAGACAGAATAGAGCTTCACACATAGATTAGATAGATAGAAACATGTCAGTCACATATATATGAAGTACAGTGATAGTGTTGGTTACTGTACTTGTCATTTAGTATTAAAATAAAGGATTTATTATTAAAAAAAATTGGCGTGGGGTTCCCCTTAATTTTAGTCTCTAGCGGAGGTTAAGCAGACAGCTGGGGCAGATGTTTGAAGCCTGGGAAGGGGGTAATACCCACGGAGCTTCCCAGGCTACTAATATGAGCCCCCAGCTGAATACATAGCCTTTACTAGCTATTAAAATGGGGGACCCCCCCAAAAAAATGACGTGGGGTCCCCCCTAATTTAATAGCTAGCAAAGGCTAGGCAGACAGCTGGGGGCTGATATTAATAGCCCAGGAAGGGAGCCATGAATATTGGCCCCCTCCCAGGCTAGAAACACCAGCCGTCAGCCGCCCCAGAAATGGCGCATTCATAGGATGCGCCAATTCTGGCACTTAGCCTCGCTCTTCCCACTGCCCTGTAGCGGTGGCAGGGGGTAATAGGGCTGGGGTTGATGTCAGCTTATAATGCCAGCTGACATCAAGCCCAGGTTAGTAATGGAGAGGCGTCTATAAGACACCCCCATTACTAACCCCATAGTCAAAGTTAAAAGAAAACACAAACACCCAGAATAAAGTCCTTTAATTGAAATAAAGACACAATCCTTTATTGTTCTAAATTAAACCATACTTACCATCACGCCCATTCCAGCTGAAGCCAACGATCTCCTGCAATAAAAGAAAAATAATAAAGCAACATCATCCTTACCTTTCCATGGTTCCCACGACAGCTTCAGCTCTGCTACATCGAGATGACAGGCTGGACCGCAGCAGAACGCTGCCATCCAGCCTGTCATCCCGCAGACACTGAGAAGCGCAGGCATGCTTGCGCTCTGCAGTGTCTGGCTGTGACGGCATAAAGATGAGACGAGTTCATGTCCAATGAACTCGGCGCACCTCATGCACGTCACTGACAGCGTGGGAAAATTCTCACGCTGAAGCGCTGAGTGCAGGAGACTTCTCCCACGCTGTCAGTGACGTGCATAAGGTGAGCTCATGTCCAATGAACTCAGCTCACCTCCTGCACGTCACTGACAGCGTGGGAGAATTCTCCTGCACTCAGCGCTTCAGCGTGAGAATTCTCCCACGCTGAAGCGCTGAGTGCAG
The DNA here is from genome assembly GCF_046119375.1 of Phyllobates terribilis. NCBI lineage: Eukaryota > Metazoa > Chordata > Amphibia > Anura > Dendrobatidae > Phyllobates > Phyllobates terribilis. The sequence goes on from NW_027362764.1 coordinate 607,053,328, forward strand.
GAGAATTTTCCCACGCTGTCAGTGACGTGCATAAGGTGAGCTCATGTCCAATGAACTCAGCTCACCTCCTGCACGTCACTGACAGCGTGGGAGAATTCTCCTGCACTCAGCGCTTCAGCGTGAGAATTCTCCCACGCTGAAGCGCTGAGTGCAGGAGAATTTTCCCACGCTGTCAGTGACGTGCATAAGGTGAGCTCATGTCCAATGAACTCAGCTCACCTCCTGCACGTCACTGACAGCGTGGGAGAATTCTCCTGCACTCAGCGCTTCAGTGTGAGAATTCTCCCACGCTGAAGCGCTGAGTGCAGGAGAATTTTCCCACGCTGTCAGTGACGTGCATGAGGTGAGCCGAGTTCATTGGACATTAACTCGGCTCATCTGGATGCCCTCACAGAGAGACACTGTGGAGCGTAAGCAAGCTTGCGCTTCTCAGTGTCTGCGGGATGACAGGCTGGATGGTAGCGTTCTGCTGCGGTCCAGCCTGTCATCTCGATGTAGCAGAGCTGAAGCTGTCATGGGAACCATGGAAAGGTAAGGATGATGTTGCTTTATTATTTTTCTTTTATTTCAGGAGATCGTTGGCTTCAGCTGGAATCGGCGTGACGGTAAGTATGGTTTAATTTAGAACAATAAAGAATTGTGTGTTTATTTCAATTAAAGGACTTTTTTCTGGGTGTTGTGTTTTTTTTAAATACTTTACTAGAAATTCATGGTGGTCATGTCTAATATTGGCGTGACCCCATGAATTTTGGGCTTAGGGCCAGCTGATAATGCCAAGCTGGCCCTAACCCCTTTATTACCCAGTGAGCCACCGCATCAGGGCCCTGGATGAGTTGGGTACAGCGCCAGAAGATGGCTCTTCTATGAACGCGCCATTTTCCGGGGTGGCTGCGGACTGCAATTTGCAGCGGGGGTGGCCCAGAAAGCTTGGGCCTCCCTGCGCTGCGGATTCCAGCCCCCAGCTGCCTAGTTGTACCTGGCTGGACACAAAAACAGGGCGAAGCCCCACGTCAATTTTTTTTAAATTATTTCATGAATTTCCTGAAATAATTTAAAAAAATTGAAGTGGGGCTTTGCACTATATTTGTGTCCAGCCAGGTACAGCAGGCAGGAATGGGCTGCCCCCAACCACCAGCTGCCTATTTGTACCTGGCCGGACACAACAATATAGGGAAGGCCTTTTTTTCTTAATTATTTCATGAATTTCATGAAATAATTAAAAAAAATTGAAGTGGGGCTTCGCACTTTATTTGTGTCCAGCCAGGTACAGCAGGCAGGAATGGGCTGCCCCCAACCACCAGCTGCCTATTTGTACCTGGCCGGACACAACAATATAGGGAAGGCCTTTTTTTCTTAATTATTTCATGAATTTCATGAAATAATTAAAAAAAATTGAAGTGGGGCTTCGCACTATATTTGTGTCCAGCCAGGTACAGCAGGCAGGAACGGGCTGCCCCCAACCACCAGCTGACTATTTGTACCTGGCCGGACACAACAATATAGGGAAGGCCTTTTTTTCTTAATTATTTCATGAATTTCATGAAATAATTAAAAAAAAAATACGTGGGGCTTCGTCCTATTTTTGTGTCCAGCCAGGTACAACTAGGCAGCTGGGGGCTGGAATCTGCAGCGCAGGGAGGCCCAAGCTTTCTGGGCCCCCCCCGCTGCAAATTGCAGTCCGCAGCCACCCCGGAAAATGGCGCATTCATAGAAGCGCCATCTTCTGGCGCTGTACCCAACTCATCCAGGGCCCTGGTGCGGTGGCTCACTGGGTAATAAAGGGGTTAGGGCCAGCTTGGTATTATCAGCTGGCCCCAAGCCCAAAATTCATGGGGTCACGCCAGTATTAGACATGACCGCCATGAATTTCTAGTAAAGTATTTAAAAAAAACACAACACCCAGAATAAAGTCCTTTAATTGAAATAAACACACAATTCTTTAATGTTCTAAATTAAACCATACCTACCATCACGCCCATTCCAGCTGAAGCCAACGATCTCCTGCAATAAAAGTAAAATAATAAACCAACCTCATCCTTACTTTTCCATGGCTCCCACGACAGCTTCAGCTCTGCTACATCGAGATGACAGGCTGGACCGCAGCAGAACGCTGCCATCCAGCCTGTCATCCCGCAGACACTGAGAAGAGCAGGCATGCTTGCGCTCCTCAGTGTCTCGCTGTGACGGCATCCAGATGAGCCGAGGTCATGTCCAATGAACTCGGCTCACCTCATGCACGTCACTGACAGCGTGGGAAAATTCTCACGCTGAAGTGCTGAGTGCAGGAGAATTCTCCCACGCTGTCAGTGACATGCATGAGGTGAGCTCATGTCCAATGAACTCAGCTCACCTCATGCACCTCACTGACAGCGTGGGAAAATTCTCTTGCACTCAGCGCTTCAGCGTGAGAATTCTCCCACGCTGTAAGTGACGTGCATGAGGTGAGCCGAGTTCATTGGACATGACCTCGGCTCATCTTTATGCCGTCACAGAGAGACAATGTGGAGCGCAAGCATGCCTGCTCTTCTCAGTGTCTGCGGGATGACTGGCTGAATGGCAGCGTTCTGCTGCGGTCCAGCTTGTCATCTCGATGTAGCAGAGCTGAAGCTGTCGTGGGAACCATGGAAAGGTAAGGATGAGGTTGCTTTATTATTTTATTTTTATTACAGGAGATCGTTGGCTTCAGCTGGAATGGGCGTGACGGTAAGTATGGTTTAATTTAGAACAATAAAGGAATGTGTCTTTATTTCAATTAAAGGACTTTATTCTGGGTGTTTGTGTTTTTTTTAACTTTGACTATGGGGTTAGTAATGGGGGTGTCTTATAGACGCCTCTCCATTACTAACCTGGGCTTGATGTCAGCTGGCATTATAAGCTGACATCAACCCCAACCCTATTACCCCCTGCCACCTCACCAGGGCAGCGTGGAAGAGCGAGGCTAAGTGCCAGAATTGGCGCATCCTATGGATGCGCCATTTCTGGGGCGGCTGACGGCTGGTGTTTCTAGCCTGGGAGGGGGCCAATATTCATGGCTCCCTTCCTGGGCTATTAATATCAGCCCCCAGCTGTCTGCCTAGCCTTTGCTAGCTATTAAATTAAGTGGGACCCCACGTCATTTTTTTTGGGGGGTCCCCCATTTTAATAGCTAGTAAAGGCTATGTATTCAGCTGGGGGCTGATATTAGTAGCCTGGGAAGTTCCGTGGGTATTACCCCCTTCCCAGGCTTCAAACATCTGCCCCAGCTGTCTGCTTAACCTCCGCTAGAGCCTAAAATTAAGGGGAACCCCACGCCAATTTTTTTAATAATAAATCCTTTATTTTAATACTAAATGACAAGTACAGTAACCAACACTATCACTGTACTTCATATATATGTGACTGACATGTTTATATCTATCTAATCTATGTGTGAAGCTCTATTCTGTCTGTTATAAATTGTCGGGTACAGATGCTGAATTGCCGGCCGGCTTTCTTAAAGAGACGGTGCATGAAAACACTATTATTTTTTTTAATAAATCCTTTACACTAAATGACAAGTACAGTAAGCAACACTGTCACTGTACTTCATATATATGTGACTGACATGTTTCTATCTATCTAATCTATGTGTGATTCTCTATTCCTTCTATTCTAAATTGTTGGGTACAGATGCTGAATTGCCGGCCGGCTTTTTTAAAGAGTCGGTGCATGAAAACACTATTATTTTTTTTGATAAATCCTTTACACTAAATGACAAGTACAGTAATCAACACTGTCACTGTACTTCATATATATGTGACTGACATGTTTCTATCTATCTAATCTATGTGTGATTCTTTATTCCTTCTATTCTAAATTGTCGGGTACGGCTGCTGAATTGCCGGCCGGCTTTTTTAAAGAGACGGTGCATGAAAACACTATTATTTTTTTTGATAAATCCTTTACGCTAAATGACAAGTACAGTAAGCAGCACTTTCACTGTACTTCGTATATATGTGGCTGACATGTTTATATCTATCTAATCTATGTGTGAAGCTCTATTCTTTCGGTTCTAAATTGTCGGGTACCGGTGTATGCCGCTGCTGAATTGCCGGCTTTTCATGTTTCACTGTGAGCACTGTTCCCATCGATTTGGGCAATCACTGTAATGCCACAACCACCATGGCTGTGGCATTACAGTGAGTGGCAGACAATCCCTGCATGATTGGTGCTCTAAATAGCACCAGACATGCAGGACACGCTTTTGGTGCACGAACAGTTATCGAACATAACCTCGAACAGCCGAATTTTTTGCAAATCGTTCGGGTTCGTCGAACGACTCGAACACCGCCCAAAACAGCTCGAATTTGAGATTGGCGAACAGTTCTAGTCGAACACCGCTCATCTCTAATAGATATAGGCATGTCATGCCCTTCTAAAACCAAAAAAGTGCGAAGCCGACACGGCCAGTCCGTTCCTGCCCGTGCGACCTCCGTGTCGCCGGGTTTGTGTCAGAGGCGCGGTGGACCCTGACGGCCAGCCCCCCTCTCCCAATACTGGTGCCTGTCCGCTGGTGGGTCGAGCGAGCCCCCCTGCGGTGGAGGCAGGTCTAATCTTTTTAATTTAAATAGTTTCTCTAATTTGAATGAGTACACTTTAAATCCTTTTACAAGGATCTATTGGAGGGCAAGTCTCATTCCAGCAGCCGCATAATTCCAGCTCTAGTAGCGTCCACTAAAGCTGCTGCAGTTAAAAAGCTTTTATAAGGATCGAGCTTGGCGGTCCACCGCAAGGCATCCTACTGCCAGTCCCAGCCCCTGGGCCTTGGGGTGTCTCCCCGATGCTCTTTACTGAGTGTCCCGGGGGCCCGAACCATTTGCTTTGAAAAAATTAAGTGTCCAAACTACAGGTGGTGTAGCTTGCTTAACAGCTGGGATAATCCGCTGACTAGCAGACACTGCTACTAGGCACAAAGTATTTCCTGGGCTAGATGCAGTTAAAACTTTGTAATTAGATACTCTCGTTGGATGCTGAGAAAGCATTCCATACAGTCTCCTTGCACGCCATATATTATTCTCTTAAAAAGCTTGGGGTTGGGGTCTAGAGGACTCTTTTATAGGCAAAATCACGGCCCTGTATCGCAATACGTCACCTAGGCTGAAGATAAATGGAACATTTTCATCACCTTTCATAATCACCAATGGGACAAGGCAGGGATGTCCTCTGTCTCCTCTCTTATACATCCTAGTGACGGAGCACCTGCTCTCATCAATTCGCCATAACCCCAATATTAGGTGGATTGAGGTGGGAGGCACCGAGCACAAGTGCTCTGCATTTGCTGATGATGTCCTAGTATATATCACTCAATCACATATATCCATCCCTGCTGTTATGGCTGAAATAGATCACTTTGTTACATGGTCAAATTTTAAAATCAATGCAACGAAGTCTGAGGCCCTCATTGTCTCCCTCCCCAAATCCATACAGGATTCAATCCAGTCCAACTTTCCCTTTGCCTGGCCCTCACAGGGTATCAAATACTTAGGAATTCGTATTCATAGAGACCTCTCCCGTCTATGTTATCTTAATTTTGGGCCCTTTATTGAACAACTCCATACAGACCACGGTTGGCAAGTTAGAACTGAAAGATTCACTATGTGAACCACTGGTGTTTTGTGGAAAAGCACATGTACACTGTGTTCCAAATTATTATGCAAAAAGTGTTTAGGAGTGATAAGGTAAGAATTTTTTTGTTTGTCAGTTAAACTCATTGATGGTGATGTGTGTCAGGGCTCTTTATATCACTGTAAGCAATTGCAGACACCTGTGCTAATTAGTTTGGCAGGTGTGTTCAATGAAAGGCAAGACTACTTAAGAAGGCTGTCCCACATTATTAAGCAGCCTACATTTTCTGCCAAAATGGGAAAGAAAAAGGATGTGTCGGCTGCTGAGAAGCAACAAATTGTGGAGTGTTTAGGTCAAGGCATGACTACAATCAACATTGCCAAGACACTTCATCCTGATCATCGCACAATCAAGAAGTATGTAGCTGATTCACAGTACACACGTGTGCGTGCTGATAAGGGAAAATTGAGGACTCTTTCCTACAGGCAATTACGTCAGGTTAAAAGAGCAGCGGCAAAAAAGCCTTGTCATAGCGGCAGACAAGTTTTTGAAGCTGCTGGTGCCTCCAACGTCCCCGAACGACAAAATGCAGGGTCCTTCAGAGGTTTGCAGTTAATCGTAAGCCATCCTGTCGACCTCCTCTATCCACTGTACACAAGCAGAAACGGCTCCAGTGGGCCAAACAATACATGAAGACTAACTTCAAAACTGTTTTGTTCACCGATGAGTGCCGTGCAACGCTCGATGGTCCAGATGGATGGAGTGGAGGATGGCCAACAAGGAGGAGGTGGAGTAATGTTTTGGGCTAGAATCATGGGGAGAGAGATTGTCGGCCCCTTTAGGATCCCTGAAGGGGTAAAGATGAACTCCATAATGTATGTGGAGTTTCTCAAACAGCACTTCCTGCCATGGTTCAAGAAGAAGAATAGTATATTCCGCAGCAAGATCATTTTCATGCATGATAATGCACCGTCTCATGCTGCACATAACACATCTGCATCTCTGGCTGATATGGGCATAAAAGGGGACAAACTTATGGTGTGACCCCCATGCTCCCTTGACCTCAACCCCATTGAGAACCTCTGGAGCATCATCAAAAGGAGTGTCTATGATGGCGGGAGGCAGTTCACATCTAAGCAACAGCTCTGGGAGGGTATTCTGTCCTCATGCAAAACAATTGAAGCAGAAGCCATCCAAAACCTGACAAATTCAATGGAAGAGAGAGTTCAGAAGCTCCTTTCGAACAAGGGGTCCTATGTAGTGTTGAGCGAGCACTAAAATGCTCGGGTGCTCTAAGCTCGGGCCGAGGTCGCCGTGATACTCGGGTGCTCGACCCGAGCAACGAGCCCAATGTTAGTCTAATGGGAGACTCGAGCATTTTTGCGGTGGCACCCCCGGCAGTCTTTTAAAAGTCTAACAAGTGCCCAAAACGATAGTGACAGTGCTCAAATGACATGGAGATAGCATGGGGATCGCCCCAGGAAGCATTTCTGACCCCCAGGTCACTGCTGTCAACAACGTGGTCAGAGGTATTAAGCCACTTTTACAGGCTCACAATAAAACGTTCAAAAATGAAAGTGAAACTTTTTTCCTATGAAATATGTTAATGAACATCCTTTCCAGGGTAAAGACTAGTGTATAAGTTAAAATAAATGACCAAAAGCAAAAATACTCCTCCACACCTTTAGCTATGTTCACAAGTAGCATTTTTTATGCTTTTTTGCACTTTTGTATTGCTTTCAACTATGACAAATGCATTCACCTTGAAATGTCATTTTAACATTTTACAACCTTATCTGGCCATGTGCTGTGTGACACATGCATAAAGTGCTGAAAAGACAAGGGAACAGCATGGGGAAGACCCCTGGAAGCATCTCTGACTCCCAGGTCACTGTCTAAAAGTGTGCCCATCATAAGTGATCCTTACCGCATCAGAAGATGCAGACTTGCAACTATCCCCATGCAAGTTCTAGTCCCAGGGCAGTGTTCAATTGTACCTCCCCCATTCCTTGCAATACAAGCTCAAGTATGCAGCCTGCCACCCACCCACCCCCAGGCTGCAATACCATACTGCTTGCTTGCTTGAACTTGAAATTGGGCCTTTTAGGCATGTGGAGGCGGAATCTGGCCACCACATCATGGCTGTGTTGGCGGCCTGGAATCCATACTCAGTCCCCAGCCGTCCGGCGGCAGGGTGTCCATACTCGGTCCCCAGCCGCCCCGCGGCCGGGTGTCCACACACGGTCCCCAGCCGCCTGGGGGCAGCCGGGTGTCCATAAACGGTCCCCAGACGCCCCTATTTCTCCTTGGAACATCCCCCCACACACTTTTCTTAGCCCGGCCTGCTTTAGGCAGCATTGGACGAGCCCACCAGAGAACCAGACTCCTCCGGTGGGCCATGACTTCTCCATCGGTGGAGTTGAGAGTGCCAAGGTGAGGAGCATGATGATGATGACAGAAGTTAGCATCTGCTATGTTTTCTTTTAATGCAAGTGTAAGTGTGCAGCCTGCCACCCACCCACCCCCAGACTGCAATTCCATACTGCTAGCTTGCACTTGAAATGGGGCCTTTTAGTTTGGAGGAGGCCGAAGCTGGCCACTACCTCATGGCTGCTTCGGCAGCGAGGTATCCATACTCAGTCCCCAGCCACCCATATTTGTCCTGGTGTGCCTTATGCATAAGATTAAGTGCGTATACCAAAATATTACCTGTGCCCTCCCCAGTGCATTTAGTGGGAAGGAGAGCCTATTCCACTGTAGTGTGTGCATGCCAAACCCCTGTTCATGGTACATGCGAAGATGCCTCCCACCTTGCACCTGTCGTTGCAGACTTGCAACTATCCCCATTCAAGTCCTTGTCCCAGGGCAGTGTTCAATTGTACCTCTCCCATTCCTTGCAATGCAAGCGCAAGTATGCAGCCTGCCACCCACCCACCCCCAGGCTGCAATACCATACTTTACATAGTTACATAGTTTATAAGGCCGAAAAAAGACAAGCGTCCATCCAGTTCAGCTTATTTCTTGTGCACTGTAGCTATTCCGCAGCATTGATCCAGGGGAAGGCAACAAAAAACCATGCGGTATAGGCCAATTTACATCATTGAGGAAAAATTCACTTCCCGACACCAATCTGGCAGTCAGATTAAATCCCTGGATTAATTAACTAAGCATAAGATGTAATTTTATTGTTCTCAATAAAGGCGTCCAGGCCTCTCTTGAACTCATTAAGTGAGTTGTTTGCTTGCACTTTAAATTGGGCCTTTTAGGCATGTGGAGGCGGAATCTGGCCACCACACCATGGCTGTGTCGGCGGCCTGGTATCCATACTCAGTCCCCAGCCGCCTGGTGGCCGGGTGTCCCCGCTTGCTCCCCAGCCTCCAGGGGGTGGCCGGGTGTCCATACTCGGTCCCCAGCCACCCCTATTTGTCCCGGTAACCTTTCCCACACTTTTCTTAGCCTGGCCTGCTTTAGGGCAGCATTGGCCGAGCCCACCGGACTATCAGACTCCTCCGGTGGGCCCTGGCTTCTCCATCAGGGGAGTTGAGAGTACCAAGGTGAGGAGCATGATGAGGATGATAGAAGTTAGCATCTGCTTTGTTTTGTTGTAATGCAAGCGCATGTATGTAGTAGCGGCTAGGCCTGAGGTGGTCAGCATTTTGGCGCATATCCTACCTCCTCCGAGGATTGCTGGATGTTTTCCTGCTACTATCCAAGTTCTATGACTCCCGTTAAAACAAAGCTTCAGGTGATAAATGATGGATGAGGTAGTGGCAAAGGAGAAAGAACAGGAGGAAAAGGGACCATTCACATCAATATCAGGCCAGTCAACCAGATATCTCTTGTAGGATATGTTTCTGTAACAAAAGGAGTGATTCAGCTACACAGTTATAGGGCATACAGTGAGTGCAATGCCTACCAAAAATTTCGAGCCACTCCAATGCCCCTTGGAAATGACATGGAGGTCAGAGGGAGTTAACTTAACCTTTTTTTCCATTTATAGCAACTGGGTCTCCCGTGCACTGTTGGCCTAAGCAGTGAATGGAAGGCTTTCCAAAAATTATGAGGAACTGCAATGCCCCTTTCAAGAGCCATGTGTGGCACCCCAGGGGTCTGGTCACCACAGTAATAGAGATATTACGTCGGAGAGCAAGTGGGAGGTTTCCTGGTCAGGATCCCTTAAACATGCAACATCCTCCTGCCCTAATCCTGGGAGGGGAGAATTCTGCCCTTATAAACTGGATCTGGGGCGGGATTGAGTGAGTCAGAGAACAGTCAGAGTCAGAGTGAGAGCAAGGGAAAGTAACAGCAAGGAGCTCTGTAGGAGCTAGGAACTAAAGACCAGGGGCTGGAAGCTGAGCAGAGCTCGCCCTGGCAGAAGACAATAGGAACCGGACACAGGAGTCCGAAGCTGTGAGGACTTATATATCCAGCAGCAGAAACCAGCCGGCAGAGGATTTAAGGTCCTCTGGCCATAGAAGCCCGGAGGCTCAGTCACAAGCAAGGGACCAGCACCGCCGTCGTGGAGCGGAGGCTAACAGAAGGCCCCAAGTCACCAGCCATACGGGTGAGCACTACACGGTACACTCAGGGACGTGGGCTACTTCTAACCGCTTACAGCAAGGTAGCCAGGAAGAGTGCAGACAGACGGGGAGGCCTACAACTCCACCTGGCCAGGGGAACTCCTGCTTGCTCACAGACTGACCAGGCCTCTTATGCTAGCCAGTACTCCCGGGAGGGTCTACCTTATAATCATCAGTAAAGACACTGAACTGCACTGCAAAGACTCTGAGTCATTCCTGCTGCGCTCGTGCACCATCACCCCCATCATCCACACTCATTGCCCTGAGGCTATACTCCTCCCGAGGGGAGTTATCAAATTCTATGCTGCGCACACAACACCAGCCTCAGCGGTTTGCCTCGCAGCGGTGGTACTCCCTGACCTCAATCCACGGGTGGCGCAGTCGGACAATTAACCTCAAAACCTAAGAAAGACTGCCACTGGTTTGACCAGCCTGAGCCACGGGACCGGGTGACCGCCACGGAGAGTACAGACCCCAGAGACCCGGCACCGGGTATCCCACACACGTGTACACACGGCCCAGGGGGCGCGTCACATGCAGTACAGCATATTACAAACATAAGTCCCATTATTGGGGAGTGGGTGTCCCATGGTATTTGCTTATGCTTTCCAAGCAAAAGCTGCCAAAAATTAGGACGGAGCAACTTGCAATGCCCCTTACAAGAGCCATGCAGTACAGCATATTACAAACATAAGTCCCATTATTGGGGAGTGGGTGTCCCATAGTATTTGCTTATGCTTTCCCAGCAAAAGCTGCCAAAAATTAGGACGGAGCAACTTGCAATTCCCCTTACAAGAGCCATGCAGTACAGCATATTGCAAACATAAGTCCCATTATTGGGGAGTAGGTGTCCCATAGTATTTGCTTATGCTTTCCCAGCAAAAGCTGCCAAAAATTAGGACGGAGCAACTTGCAATGCCCCTTACAAGAGCCATGCAGTACAGCATATTACAAACATAAGTCCCATTATTGGGGAGTGGGTGTCCCATAGTATTTGCTTATGATTTCCCAGCAAAAGCTGCCAAAAATTAGGACGGAGCAACTTGCAATGCCCCTTACAAGAGCCATGCAGTACAGCATATTACAAACATAAGTCCCATTATTGGGGAGTGGGTGTCCCATAGTATTTGCTTATGCTTTCCCAGCAAAAGCTGCCAAAAATTAGGACGGAGCAACTTGCAATGCCCCTTACAAGAGCCATGCAGTACAGCATATTACAAACATAAGTCCCATTATTGGGGAGTGGGTGTCCCATAGTATTTGATCTGCTTTCCCAGCAAAAGCTGCCAAAAATTAGGACGGAGCAACTTGCAATGCCCCTTACAAGAGCCATGCAGTACAGCATATTACAAACATAAGTCCCATTATTGGGGAGTGGGTGTCCCATAGTATTTGCTTATGCTTTCCCAGCAAAAGCTGCCAAAAATTAATACGGAGCAACTTGCAATGCCCCTTACAAGAGCCATGCAGTACAGCATATTACAAACATAAGTCCCATTATTGGGGAGTGGGTGTCCCATAGTATTTGCTTATGCTTTCCCAGCAAAAGCTGCCAAAAATTAATACGGAGCAACTTGCAATGCCCCTTACAAGAGCCATGCAGTACAGCATATTACAAACATAAGTCCAATTATTGGGGAGTGGGTGTCCCATAGTATTTGCTTATGCTTTCCAAGCAAAAGCTGCCAAAAATTAGGACGGAGCAACTTGCAATGCCCCTTACAAGAGCCATGCAGTACAGCATATTACAAACATAAGTCCCATTATTGGGGAGTGGGTGTCCCATAGTATTTGCTTATGCCTTGCAAGCAAAAGCTGCCAAAAATGAGGACGGAGGAACTTGCAATGCTGGCACCCTGGTGGTATAGTGGTGGTGGAGGCTGAGGATAAGGAGAAGAAGATTAAACAGCCGAAACGAGGAAGCGTATACCCATGTGTGGGTGTGAAGCGGTGCATGTGAATACACCTCCCAAAAATAACACAGTGGATTTGACTTTATGTTACTCTGCTGTCATTTGGTGGTGATGAGAAGTCAGGCCCAATCCAGCCCTTGTTCATTTTCATAAGGGTCAGCTTGTCAGCATTGTCAGTTGACAGGCGAGTGCGCTCATCAGTTATAATTCCCCCAGTGGCACTAAAAACACGCTCCGATAACACGCTAGCGGCAGGGCAGGCCAGGACCTCCAAGGCGTACAAAGCGAGTTCATTCCAAGTGTCCAGCTTGGATACCCAATAATTAAAAGGCACAGAGGAATCACGGAGGACGCTGGTAGGATCAGCAAGGTACACCCTCACCATCTTTTGAAACTTTCCACTCCTTGTGAGAGTACCCCGTGCCTCAGGGCCTGTAAGCTGGGCGGGTGTCAGAAAACTGTCCCAGAACGTTGACAGTGTTCCCCTGCCTCTGCTGGATTGGAGTTGCATCTCTCTCGCCTGTACGCCTTGGTTGGGCAACGAACTGTGACCTCTGCCGCTAGCGTGTTCAGATGGGAATTTTTTTAAGAGTTCTGCAGCAAGGGCCTTCTGGTATTGCCTCATTTTTGTAGACCTCTCCACCTCAGGAATAAGAGAGTGAAAGTTCTCCTTGTAGCGGGGGTCTACAAGTGTCACCAACCAGTAATGACTGTCACCCAACATTTTGACAACGTGAGGGTCACGGTTAAGGCAGCGTAACATAAAGTCAGCCATGCGTGCCAGACTGGTAACGGGCAAGATTTCCGTGTCCTCACCAAGATGACGACTGACCATGCTCTCCTCCTCCTCTTCCTCCTCCCCCCTGTCCTCAGGCCACCCACGCTGAACCGACAGTATGACACTTGTACAGGTACTACCGTCTACAACGCATGATAGCAGCTCCTGTTCTTCCTCCTCCTCCTCCTCTCCCTCATTGTCCCCCAATGCACGTTGGGATGAGATGAGGCTGGGCTGTGTGTAATCGCCCGCTACGGGTTCTTGATCCATCTCATCATACTCTGGCTGCAATGCCTCCTCTTTAATTCTCTGCAGAGAGCGTTGCAAAAGACAGATAAGTGGGATGCTGACACTAATGTTGGCGTCATCGCCACTCACCATCTTGGTGGCCTCCTCAAAGTTTGTCAGGATGGTACATATGTCAGACATCCCGTTCCACTCCTGAGGTCTTATGTGTGGAGTCTGACCTGAATATCGACGGCCTTGTTGCAGCTGGTACTCCACAACTGCTCTCTTCTGCTCACAAATCCTTTGCAACATGTGGAGGGTAGAGTTCCAACATGTGGGGACATCACACACCAGTCGGTGTGCCGGAAGCTGCAAACGCTGCTGCAACACAGCAAGGGCGGCGGAAGCTGTAGCCGACTTGTGAAAATGAGCTGACAGGCGGCGTACTTTCACGAGCAGATCTGACAACTCGGGGTACGATATAAGAAACCGCTGAACCACGAGGTTAAGCACATGAGCCAGGCATGGTACGTGTGTGATCTCACCTCGCCTCAGAGCCGCCACCAGGTTACAGCCATTGTCACACACGACCATGCCGGGATGTAGGTTCAGCAGTCTCAGCCACAGATCTGCCTGCTCTTTCACAGCTGTCCACAACTCACAAGCAGTGTGAGGTTTATCACCTAAGCTTATGAGTTTCAGCACAGCCTGTTGCCGCTTGGTGGAGGCAGTACTGCAATGCTTCCAGCTTGTAACTGATGTGGTGATATCTGAGATGGAGGCTGAACATGAGGAGGAGGAGGAGGAGGATGATGCGCAGGAGCTGTACACTGTGGGGGCAACTCTGACTGACATAGGGCCCGCAATCCTCGGTGTGGGGAGGATGTGTTCCGTCCCAAGGTCCGACTGGGTCCCGGCTTCCACTATGTTTACCCAGTGTGCCGTCAGAGAGATGTACCGTCCCTGGCCACAAGCACTTGTCCACGTGTCCGTTGTCAGGTGGACTCTCCCAGTAACTGCGTTGTTGAGGGCACGGCAGATGCTTTGGGACAAGTGCTTGTGCAGTGCGGGGATGGCACACCGGGCAAAATAGTGTCGGCTGGGGACCGAGTACCGAGGGACGGCCACCGCCGTAAGATTGCGGAAGGATTCAGTCTCCACCAGCCTAAAAGGCAGCATTTCCAATGCAAGCAGTCGTGAAATGTGCGTATTTAGGACTGTAGCCTGTGGGGCGTTAGCTGCGAATTTCCGCTTTCGTTCAAAGGTCTGGGATATGGACAATTGTACGCTGTGGTGGGACGTGGACTTGGACGTTGATGCTGTTTCTTGAGAAACTGCCATAACAAGTGAAGACTGAGAGGAGTGGACATCTTTATATGCAGTATGGACAGGGGATTGCCTTGCACACACAACAGGGGGTTCTATTGCATGCACAACAGTGGAAGAAGCAGTGGTGACATCCGCTGACACTGGTCGTGGACCCTGGGTTTCGCCCCACAAAGTCTGGTGCTTTGCTGCCATGTGCCTGATCATGCTGATGGTGGTCAGGCTGGTAGTTTTGTCACCCCTGCTGATGCTGGCATGGCAGGTGAAACATATGGCCTTTTTGGGGTTATCAGCAGAGTCTTTAAAAAAATTCCAGACTCTGGAAGACCTACCGCTTGTACTGGTAACGTCCCTCGTGTTGGTGTTACGGGGAACGGTTGCCTGCCTTCTGTCTGCGGCCACCACACTGCTTCGTCCTGCCTGTTGGGGTACTCTGCCTCCCTCCCCCTGTGTGCTGCTGGCCTCACTCTGCATGTCCTCCTTCCACGTTGGGTCAATTACTAGATCATCCACCACCTCCTCCTCTTCCACTTGCGCACCACGATCCTCCTCCTCACTTCCTGGCAATTGTGTCTCGTCATCGTCCACCTCTTGTGACAGATTGCCAACGTCGGCCGTGGCTGTTCAAATATTTGGGCATTGCAACATGGGATCTCCTCTTCCACCACTTCAAGCGTATCAGGCGAGGGGCCCAAATATGGAAATGGACCAGTGAACAGCTCTTCAGAGTGTCCAAGTGTGGGATCACTTGCTGTCTGACGACACTCGGCATGGTGGGAGGAAGGAACATGAGGGTGAGGAGGAGTATGCGGTCGAGACTCACGGCTACTAAGAGTTGACCGTGTGGAAGACAGACCGGAGGTGGTGGAGCCCAGGTAACTGGAAGTATTATCTGCTATCCAATTAATAACCTGTTCACACTGATCAGTTCTCAATACTGGTGTTGTTCTGTGCTTCCCTAGTAATTCGGTCAAGAAGTGGGAGCGAGAAGATGTGGCTGTTGGTTGTGGCACATTTTCACCTTGGCCACGGCCCCGTCCTCTGCACGAACCATCACCAGAACGTCCACTTGCACGTCCCTTGCCACGCGCCTTGCCCATTGTAAATGAAGTAAAATAGCTTACACTTGCACTATCAATGGAAAAAGGGTAATAAAGAGTAGATTAGAACCGTGGAAGAGGAAAACCACAGTTATTGTTTACTGGGGTATACCACACTTTTTTAAATAGAGATATTTGCGGCTGAACAGTGAGCGACACACTCAAACTGCTTTTTTTTTAGATACCAAAGGCCCAAAACTGGATAGTACAGCGATTTGACCCGTGGAACTGCGAAACCACACTGGGATGTCGGGCCTACACAAGACTATTTTCAACAGATATATTTTTGTGTCACAACAGTCAGGAGACACCACTGTTTTTCTTTACGGAAAAAACTACCAAAAGCTGAATAATAGAGATTTTTTACCGTGGGATGGCAAAACCACAGTTATTGTTTACTGGGGTATACCACACTTTTTTAAATAGAGATATTTGCGGCTGAACAGTGAGCGACACACTCAAACTGCTTTTTTTTTAGATACCAAAGGCCCAAAACTGGATAGTACAGCGATTTGACCCGTGGAACTGCGAAACCACACTGGGATGTCGGGCCTACACAAGACTATTTTCAACAGATATATTTTTGTGTCACAACAGTCAGGAGACACTACTGTTTTTCTTTACGGAAAAAACTACCAAAAGCTGAATAATAGAGATTTTTTACCGTGGGATGGCAAAACCAGTTATTGTTTACTGGGTATAACACACTTTTTTAAATAGAGATATTTGCGGCTGAACAGTGAGCGACACACTCAAACTGCTTTTTTTTTAGATACCAAAGGCCCAAAACTGGATAGTACAGGGATTTGACTCGTGGAACTGCGAAACCACACTGGGATGTCGGGCCTACACAAGACTATTTTTAACAGATATATTTTTGTGTCACAGCAGTCAGGAGACACTACTGTTTTTCTTTACGGAAAAAACTACCAAAAGCTGAAAAATAGAGATTTTTTACCGTGGGATGGCAAAACCACAGTTATTGTTTACTGGGGTATACCACACTTTTTTAAATAGAGATATTTGCGGCTGAACAGTGAGCGACACACTCAAACTGCTTTTTTTTAGATACCAAAGGCCCAAAACTGGATAGTACAGCGATTTGACCCGTGGAACTGCGAAACCACACTGGGATGTCGGACCTACACAAGACTGTTTTCAACAGATATATTTTTGGGTCACAACAGTCAGGAGACACTACTGTTTTTCTTTACGGAAAAAACTACCAAAAGCTGAATAATAGAGATTTTTTACCGTGGGATGGCAAAACCACAGTTATTGTTTACTGGTTTTATACCACACTTTTTTAAATAGAGATATTTGCGGCTGAACAGTGAGCGACACACTCAAACTGCTTTTTTTTTAGATACCAAAGGCCCAAAACTGGATAGTACAGCGATTTGACCCGTGGAACAGCGAAACCACACTGGGATGTCGGGCCTACACAAGACTATTTTCAACAGATATATTTTTGTGTCACAACAGTCAGGAGACACCACTGTTTTTCTTTACGGAAAAACTACCAAAAGCTGAATAATAGAGATTTTTTACCGTGGGATGGCAAAACCACAGTTATTGTTTACTGGGGTATACCACACTTTTTTAAATAGAGATATTTGCGGCTGAACAGTGAGCGACACACTCAAACTGCTTTTTTTTTAGATACCAAAGGCCCAAAACTGGATAGTACAGCGATTTGACCCGTGGAACTGCAAAACCACACTGGGATGTCGGGCCAACACAAGACTATTTTCAACAGATATATTTTTGTGTCACAACAGTCAGGAGACACTACTGTTTTTCTTTACGGAAAAAACTACCAAAAGCTGAATAATAGAGATTTTTTACCGTGGGATGGCAAAACCAGTTATTGTTTACTGGGTATAACACACTTTTTTAAATAGAGATATTTGCGGCTGAACAGTGAGCGACACACTCAAACTGCTTTTTTTTTAGATACCAAAGGCCCAAAACTGGATAGTACAGGGATTTGACCCGTGGAACTGCGAAACCACACTGGGATGTCGGGCCTACACAAGACTATTTTTAACAGATATATTTTTGTGTCACAGCAGTCAGGAGACACTACTGTTTTTCTTTACGGAAAAAACTACCAAAAGCTGAAAAATAGAGATTTTTTACCGTGGGATGGCAAAACCACAGTTATTGTTTACTGGGGTATACCACACTTTTTTAAATAGAGACATTTGCGGCTGAACAGTGAGCGACACACTCAAACTGCTTTTTTTTAGATACCAAAGGCCCAAAACTGGATAGTACAGCGATTTGACCCGTGGAACTGCGAAACCACACTGGGATGTCGGGACTACACAAGACTGTTTTCAACAGATATATTTTTGGGTCACAACAGTCAGGAGACACTGCTGTTTTTCTTTACGGAAAAAACTACCAAAAGCTGAATAATAGAGATTTTTTACCGTGGGATGGCAAAACCACAGTTATTGTTTACTGGTTTTATACCACACTTTTTTAAATAGAGATATTTGCGGCTGAACAGTGAGCGACACACTCAAACTGCTTTTTTTTTAGATACCAAAGGCCCAAAACTGGATAGTACAGCGATTTGACGCGTGGAACAGCGAAACCACACTGGGATGTCGGGCCTACACAAGACTATTTTCAACAGATATATTTTTGTGTCACAACAGTCAGGAGACACCACTGTTTTTCTTTACGGAAAAACTACCAAAAGCTGAATAATAGAGATTTTTTACCGTGGGATGGCAAAACCACAGTTATTGTTTACTGGGGTATACCACACTTTTTTAAATAGAGATATTTGCGGCTGAACAGTGAGCGACACACTCAAACTGCTTTTTTTTTAGATACCAAAGGCCCAAAACTGGATAGTACAGCGATTTGACCCGTGGAACTGCGAAACCACACTGGGATGTCGGGCCTACACAAGACTATTTTCAACAGATATATTTTTGTGTCACAACAGTCAGGAGACACTACTGTTTTTCTTTACGGAAAAAACTACCAAAAGCTGAATAATAGAGATTTTTTACCGTGGGGTGGCAAAACCAGTTATTGTTTACTGGGTATAACACACTTTTTTAAATAGAGATATTTGCGGCTGAACAGTGAGCGACACACTCAAACTGCTTTTTTTTTAGATACCAAAGGCCCAAAACTGGATAGTACAGGGATTTGACCCGTGGAACTGCGAAACCACACTGGGATGTCGGGCCTACACAAGACTATTTTTAACAGATATATTTTTGTGTCACAGCAGTCAGGAGACACTACTGTTTTTCTTTACGGAAAAAACTACCAAAAGCTGAAAAATAGAGATTTTTTACCGTGGGATGGCAAAACCACAGTTATTGTTTACTGGGGTATACCACACTTTTTTAAATAGAGATATTTGCGGCTGAACAGTGAGCGACACACTCAAACTGTTTTTTTTTTTAGATACAAATGGCCCAAAATGGATAATACAGAGGTCTGAACCGTGGAAGTGCAAAACAACACTTCTGTTTCTCTAGCCTACACCAGACTATTTTCAACAGTTATATTTGTGTATGAAAAATCAGACACGCTTTTTTTTGGGGGGAGGGGGGACACACCAAAAGGTTAATAATACGGGTATTTGTACAGTGTGAAGGAGGAAAAAAAAGGAGGATTTAGATGAAAAAAAAAGGATTTTTCCTCGCCCCCGACACCTGGTGCTAAGTCCAGCAATTTCAGCAACAGGAGCACACAGGACTGTAATGCAGCGTTTGCTGGTATAACCACTGTGTCTCCTATACATCCTGACTGCCTGGTATCTGGGATGGATATTAGTCCTGAAAAGGACTGTTTGTTTGTTCTGGCAGCCTTTACAGACCCTACACTAACTATTTTGCAGTTTATATCTCTCCCTAAATCAGCAGCGCTGTCCCTACACTGTCTAATCCGGAACGACTGTGTCCAAGATGGCGGCACCCCATTTTAAATACTCGAGGTGACGCTGTGCGGCCAGCCAATCACTGTAATGCCCACAACCAACATGGCTGCAGCATTACAGTGACTGGCTGGCAATCCCTGCATGTTCATTGGCTCTGTAAAGAGCGCCAAACATGCAGGGCGGAGACCCGGAAAATGCTCGGTGCTCGCCGAACATCAAGAGTAGCGTGATGCTCGGGCGAGTACCGAGCAGTGTCGAGCATGTTCGCTCAACACTAGTCCTATGTGCAAATGTAACATCACCTAGAATAAAGTTTTGAGTTGAAAACTGTTTGATTTCAGTTTCTAATAACATGCTAATGCTTATAATTTCAAAAATGACCATTTTTTTGTTCTTTATTAAAATGAAAAGGTTGATCGAAGAGTGTGGGGGATCTAAGAGTGTGGCAACCCAGTAGTCAGGATTACTTCGAATTCTGACAATCTGAGGGTCATGTTGCAGGTAGTGTAGCAAGAAGGCACTCATGTGTCTTGCGCATCTATGAGCCCCAAAATTATTTTCCGGGCAAGATGCAGCTAAAAATTATTATTAATTTGAAAGCTGGTGGATCTTAGTATAGATGGCCTAATAGAATCAGTACAGCAAACTGCTACAAAGCCCAAATTATTTTCCAGCCAAGATACAGATAAACATTATTAGTAATTTTACATCTAGTGGAGTTTAGTATAGATGGCCTATTAGAATCAGTACTGCACACTGCTACAAGGCCCAAATTATTTTCCAGCCAAGATACAGATAAACATGATTAGTAATTTTAAATCTGGTGGAGTTTAGTATAGATGGCCTAATAGAATCAGTACTGCACACTGCTACAAGGCCCACATTATTTTCCAGCCAAGATACAGATAAACATGATTAGTAATTTGAAAGCTTAAAACGGTTGATGAGGTGATTTTAACAAATCATCAATCTTTTACTCTCCTCAGGATGACACAGGGATAGAAAAGTCATTTCGGATCCATGATTTGTTCATCTTTATGAACGTGAGTCGGTCTACATTATCAGTGGAGAGCCGCGTGCGCTTATCTGTCAGCACACTACCAGCAGCGCTGAACACACGTTCAGACAGAACGCTGGCTGCGGGGCATGACAAGATCTCCAAGGCGTAAGTGGCGAGCTCCAGCCATTTATCCAGATTGGAAGCCCAAAAAGAGCAAGGGTCCAGTGACACAGTCATGACTTCAATGTTTACTTGGAGATACTCCTGTACCATTGTCTCTAGGCGTTGACTATGTGTCAGACTTCTTGTCTCCTGTGGCCTTGCAAAGGATGGGCTAAAAATTTTGGTGAAATGATTCCGCAAACTTGATGTTACCAGCAGATACTGTGTTTCTGTTACGTTTTGAGTGCTGAACACTCGGCGATCCCACAGTTGGCAAGTTGGAACTGAGAGATTCACTACGTGCACCACTGTTGTTTTGGGGAAAAGCACATGTAAGATTCTGCAACAGTCTCTGCTGATACTCCTGCATGCGTGCATCTCTTTCTATGGCAGGAATAATTTCTGTAAATTTACTTTTGTACCGGGGATCAAACAGTGTGGCAACCCAGTAGTCAGGATTATTTCTAATTCTGACAATTCGAGGGTCATGTTGCAGGTAGTGCAGCAAGAAGGCACTCATGTGTCTTGCGCATCCAGGAGCACCAAGTCCCTGTTGTGTTGGTGGCGAGGTAACAATCATGCTTCCTTCCTCTGCCCTCTCCCCCCAACCTCGCACAACAGAAATGTGATCAAGGTCTCCCTCATCTGATGAGTCTTCCATCAGTTCGTCCTCCACTTCTTCCTGGGCTCCTGCACCTTCCTCACTAGTTTGGCTGCTACCATGCACCCTGGTAAAACCATCTCCCCCACCCTCACATGCCTGCCGCCTTGGTGCTGCCGACCGTCTGGACCTTGCAGATGTTAGCCCTTTCGCGTACAACTCCTCCTCCTCTACTTCCTCCACCTCCTCTTGTGCCACCACCTGACTTCGAATTCTGTTTAACATGTGCTCCAGCATGTAAATCACCGGAATAGTCATGCTGATAATGGCATCGTCAGCACTAAACATCTTCGTCGCCATTTCAAAACTGTGCAGAAGGGTGCATAGGTCCCTGATCTGAGACCACTCCTCCAGCGTGATTTGCCCCACCTCTGGATCTCGTTGGCCCAGGCTATACGTCACAACGTATTGCACCAGGGCTTGTCGGTGCTGCCACAGTCGCTGCAACATGTGCAGAGTTGAATTCCAACGGGTAGGCACATCACATTTTAGCCGGTGAAGTGGCAGGCCCAACGACTTCTGTAGAGATGTAAGTCGCTGAGCTGCAGGATGTGAACGGCGGAAGTGAGCACACAGAGACCGTGCCCTCTACAGAAGGCCATCTAGTCCGGGATAGTGGGCTAAAAATTGCTGGACAACCAGGTTCAACACGTGAGCCATACAAGGCATGTGTGTGACATTGCCCCGGTGAAGGGCCGCACCCAGGTATGCAGCATTGTCGCACATGGCCTTCCCTGGTTTCAGGTCCAGTGGAGACAACCATTCATGAAACTGGTTCTCCCGAGCTGACCACAACTCCTCAGCTGTGTGACTCACATTTCCCAGACATTTCAAAGTAAAAACCGCCTGATGACGTTGAGCCCTGCTGCCAGGATAGTAAGGAGGCGTGCAGGATCCCTTCTGCGCAGTTAGAAAGCTTGTGGCATGACCAGTCAGGCTTTGGGTGCAGGTGGAGGACCGAGAGGAGGTTGAGGAGGCAGAAGCAGTTTAGGAACTTCAAGATAAAGATGATTGACGCACAACTCGTGGGAACGGCAAGACTTGGACAGCAGCCCCTTGTCCTGCTGTCACCATAGTTACCCAGTGCCCAGTCAGCAACATGTACCGCCCCTGTCCATGCCTACTCATCAAAGTGTCTGTGGTGAAATGCACCCTGTCACACACAGAGTTTCTCAAAGAAGCGGTGATGTTGTGTGCGACATGCTGGTGGAGCGCAGGCACACCTTTCTTTGAGAAGTAGTGCCGACTGGGCATCTGGTACTGGGGCACTGCGACGGACATAAGGTCTCGAAAATCCTCTGTGTCCACCAGGCGGAAAGGAAGCATTTCTGTAGCCAAGAGCTTGCAGATGGTGAAATTCAACCTCTTAGCTTTCTCATGGCTAGGAGGAAATGGTCTTTTACTTGTCCAAATCTGAGGGACCGAGGGCTGGCTGTTGTGCTTAGACGGGGTTGAGAAGGGTGTCCCCAGCAAACTGCCAGTCTGTGAGTAAGATGCAGGCGGACATGTTAGGTTGCCTTGATCCAAAGGTGGTGCTATCGATGTCGGACAGCGCTGAACACCAGATGGTGTTTCCACCTCCAAAGAAAATGATGACCTGCCAATCACGCTGGCTGTTGCGGGTAAAGAGGTGGCAGGTCTGCGTCCCAAAACAGGTGTGACTGCTGTCCCCCCAGTCACAGAGGATTAAGAGGCCGCGGATGCACAAGATATGGCAGACGTTGGTTGGCCCGGCTGGCTAGGCCGCATTGTAGCACAGAGAGCTTCCCACTGCAACTTATGCTTCATATCCATGTGCCGGTTCATGCATGAAGTACTCAAACTATGTATTCTTTGGCCTCTACTTAGTTTTTGCTGACAAATGTTACAAATAACACGAGTTGGGTCATCTTTACTGATCTGAAGAAATGCCCAGGCTATGCAAGGCTTAGCACCCATGCGACCTGAAGAGCCACCACGACTTGTGGTCAGAGGCAGAGTTGTATTTGAGGATGCAGTTGTTGACGTGCTTCCAGTACTACGTCTCTGTCCAGGAGTGTGCAACCTGACCTCGTCATCACTAGTATCCTCCTCCACCTCCTCTGCTGACCTCATCTCTTGGCTGACTGTGGGTTGACAGTAAGTGGGATCGCCAACCTCGTCATCATCACCCTGTGTGTTATCACACCCGTCGTCCTCAGAGCCAACCTCTTCCTGCCCTGACAAAAAACTAAAGTTGTCGCTCCAATCAGGTATTTGAGTCTCATCATCGTCTTCCTCATTGTCTCCACCAACAGGAGTTACAGTTTGGGAATGAGGGTCTACATTATGGTCAGAACCTTCTGCGTCTGGTCCTGGATCCGACTCATAAAGATTCTGGGCATCAGTGCAGATCATTTCCTCGTCTGGATTCACAGAAGCTCTGGGGCCGACCTCTGATTCCCAGGCTATAGTATGAGTAAACAGCTCTGCACACTCAACCATCCGTTCTACCCCATACTAAGATGGGCAGCTGGAGACTTGGGAGCTGTGAGGAAGCAAGTGCGATTGGGGTGACACCTCTGAGGACTGGAGTATTTGTGATGTTGAAGTTGAGGTGGAGGAGAGCCAACTTAAAGGAGCACTTGATATCCGTTGAAGCACCTGCTGTTTTTGTGCCTCATCTGGAATTTGTATAGCGATTGGCGTGGCCGTAAGAAAGGGATTTTATCACATAGTCCGCTAAAAGAAGTAGACATCTTAGTTTGGCTGGAAGATGGTCTTTCTTCTGCAGATGTTACTCTTGCTTTAACACCTACCCCACGGACACAACCTTTTTTTCCTTTCCCAACACGCCTATTCCCCATTCTACCAGCAGCAGGCCTTTTTCCACTCATTTTTGTGGTTAACTAATTGACAACTCTGGAGTATTTTGCACAAAAAGCAATGGATGGGAACCGAGCAGAGCTGAGTGGCCAAACTGTGGTACTAGCCCAAAAGTATTGGCTGGGTTAGATGCAGAAAAAAATTAGATTGAATTTGCAACCTGGTGGAGGTTAGTATAGATGGACTAATAGAACAAGTCCCACACACTGCTACAAGCTGAAATATTTTTTCAGAGCTAGACGAAGAAAAAAATTAGATTGAATTTGCAACCTGGTGGAGGTTAGTATAGATGGACTAATAGAACAAGTCCCACACACTGCTACAAGCCGAAATATTTTTTCAGAGCTAGATGCAGAAAAAAATTAGATTGAATTTGTAACCTGGTGGAGGTTAGTATAGATGGACTAATAGAACAAGTCCCACACACTGCTACAAGCCGAAATATTTTTTCAGAGCTAGATGCAGAAAAAAATTAGATGGAATTTGCAACCTGGTGGAGGTTAGTATAGATGGACTAATAGAACAAGTCCCACACACTGCTACAAGCCGAAATATTTTTTCAGAGCTAGATGCAGAAAAAAATTAGATTGAATTTGCAACCTGGTGGAGGTTAGTATAGATGGACTAATAGAACAAGTCCCACACACTGCTACAAGCCAAAATATTTTTTTAGAGCTAGATGCAGAAAAAATTAGATTGAATTTGCAACCTGGTGGAGGTTAGTATAGATGGACTAATAGAACAAGTCCCACACACTGCTACAAGCCGAAATATTTTTTCAGAACTAGATGCAGAAATAAATTAGATTGAATTTGTAACCTGGTGGAGGTTAGTATAGATGGACTAATAGAGCAAGTCCCACACACTGCTACAAGCCGAAATATTTTTTCAGAGCTAGATGTAGAAAAAAATTAGATTGAATTTGCAATCTGGTGGACGTTAGTATAGATGGACTAATAGAACAAGCCCCCACACACTGCTACAAGCCGAAATATTTTTTCAGAGCTAGATGCAGAAAAAAATTAGATTGAATTTGCAACCTGGTGGAGGTTAGTATAGATGGACTAATAGAACAAGTTCCATACACTGCTACAAGCCAAAATATTTTTTCAGAACTAGATGCAGAAATAAATTAGATTGAATTTGCAACCTGGTGGAGGTTAGTATAGATGGACTAATAGATCAAGTCCCACACACTGCTACAAGCCGAAATATTTTTTCAGAGCTAGATGTAGAAAAAAATTAGATTGAATTTGCA
Organism: Phyllobates terribilis; assembly: GCF_046119375.1. NCBI lineage: Eukaryota > Metazoa > Chordata > Amphibia > Anura > Dendrobatidae > Phyllobates > Phyllobates terribilis. The sequence goes on from NW_027362764.1 coordinate 607,078,674, forward strand.
ATCTGGTGGACGTTAGTATAGATGGACTAATAGAACAAGCCCCCACACACTGCTACAAGCCGAAATATTTTTTCAGAGCTAGATGCGGAAAAAAATTAGATTGAATTTGCAACCTGGTGGAGGTTAGTATAGATGGACTAATAGAACAAATCCCACACACTGCTACAAGCCAAAATATTTTTTCAGAACTAGATGCAGAAAAAAATTAGATTGAATTTGCAACCTGGTGGAGGTTAGTATAGATGGACTAATAGAACAAGTCCCACACACTGCTACAAGCCGAAATATTTTTTCAGAGCTAGATGCAGAAAAAAATTAGATTGAATTTGCAACCTGGTGGAGGTTAGTATAGATGGACTAATAGAACAAGTCCCACACACTGCTACAAGCCGAAATATTTTTTCAGAGCTAAATGCAGAAAAAAATTAGATTGAATTTGCAACCTGGTGGAGGTTAGTATAGATGGACTAATAGAACAAGTCCCACACACTGCTACAAGCCGAAATATTTTTTCAGAGCTAGATGCAGAAAAAAATTAGATTGAATTTGCAACCTGGTGGAGGTTAGTATAGATGGACTAATAGAGCAAGTCCCACACACTGCTACAAGCCGAAATATTTTTTCAGAGCTAGATGTAGAAAAAAATTAGATTGAATTTGCAATCTGGTGGACGTTAGTATAGATGGACTAATAGAACAAGCCCCCACACACTGCTACAAGCCGAAATATTTTTTCAGAGCTAGATGCAGAAAAAAATTAGATTGAATTTGCAACCTGGTGGAGGTTAGTATAGATGGACTAATAGAACAAGTCCCACACACTGCTACAAGCCAAAATATTTTTTCAGAACTAGATACAGAAATAAATTAGATTGAATTTGCAACCTGGTGGAGGTTAGTATAGATGGATTAATAGAACAAGTCCCACACACTGCTACAAGCCGAAATATTTTTTCAGAGCTAGATGCAGAAATAAATTAGATTGAATTTGCAACCTGGTGTAGGTTAGTATAGATGGACTAATAGAACAAGCCCCCACACACTGCTACAAGCCGAAATATTTTTTCAGAGCTAGATGCAGAAAAAAATTAGATTGAATTTGCAACCTGGTGGAGGTTAGTATAGATGGACTAATAGAACAAATCCCACACACTGCTACAAGCCAAAATATTTTTTCAGAACTAGATGCAGAAAAAAATTAGATTGAATTTGCAACCTGGTGGAGGTTAGTATAGATGGACTAATAGAACAAGTCCCACACACTACTACAAGCCGAAATATTTTTTCAGAGCTAGATGCAGAAAAAAATTAGATTGAATTTGCAACCTGGTGGAGGTTAGTATAGATGGACTAATAGAACAAGTCCCACACACTGCTACAAGCCGAAATATTTTTTCAGAGCTAGATGCAGAAAAAAATTAGATTGAATTTGCAACCTGGTGGAGGTTAGTATAGATGGACTAATAGAACAAGTCCCACACACTGCTACAAGCCGAAATATTTTTTCAGAGCTAGATGCAGAAAAAAATTAGATTGAATTTGCAACCTGGTGGAGGTTAGTATAGATGGACTAATAGAGCAAGTCCCACACACTGCTACAAGCCGAAATATTTTTTCAGAGCTAGATGTAGAAAAAAATTAGATTGAATTTGCAATCTGGTGGACGTTAGTATAGATGGACTAATAGAACAAGCCCCCACACACTGCTACAAGCCGAAATATTTTTTCAGAGCTAGATGCAGAAAAAAATTAGATTGAATTTGCAACCTGGTGGAGGTTAGTATAGATGGACTAATAGAACAAGTCCCACACACTGCTACAAGCCAAAATATTTTTTCAGAACTAGATGCAGAAATAAATTAGATTGAATATGCAACCTGGTGGAGGTTAGTATAGATGGACTAATAGAGCAAGTCCCACACACTGCTACAAGCCGAAATATTTTTTCAGAGCTAGATGTAGAAAAAAATTAGATTGAATTTGCAATCTGGTGGACGTTAGTATAGATGGACTAATAGAACAAGCCCCCACACACTGCTACAAGCCGAAATATTTTTTCAGAGCTAGATGCAGAAAAAAATTAGATTGAATTTGCAACCTGGTGGAGGTTAGTATAGATGGACTAATAGAACAAATCCCACACACTGCTACAAGCCAAAATATTTTTTCAGAACTAGATGCAGAAAAAAATTAGATTGAATTTGCAACCTGGTGGAGGTTAGTATAGATGGACTAATAGAACAAGTCCCACACACTGCTACAAGCCGAAATATTTTTTCAGAGCTAGATGCAGAAAAAAATTAGATTGAATTTGCCACCTGGTGGAGGCTAGTATAGATGGACTAATAGAACAAGTCCCACACACTGCTATAAGCCGAAATATTTTTTCAGAGCTAGATGCAGAAAAAAATTAGATTGAATTTGCAACCTGGTGGAGGTTAGTATAGATGGACTAATAGAACAAGTCCCACACACTGCTACAAGCCGCAATATTTTTTCAGAGCTAGATGCAGAAAAAAATTAGATTGAATTTGCAACCTGGTGGAGGTTAGTATAGATGGACTAATAGAACAAGTCCCACACACTGCTACAAGCCGAAATATTTTTTTAGAGCTAGATGCAGAAAAAATTTGATTGAATTTGCAACCTGGTGGAGGTTAGTATAGATGGATTAATAGAACAAGTCCCACACACAGCTACAAGCCGAAATATTTTTTCAGAGCTAGATGCAGAAATAAATTAGATTGAATTTGCAACCTGGTGTAGGTTAGTATAGATGGACTAATAGAGCAAGTCCCACACACTGCTACAAGCCGAAATATTTTTTCAGAGCTAGATTGTAATGCACACGCCCGGGCTGAGCGGCGTGTGCGTGTGATTGTAGTGATTCCACTGGACCGTGCCGGAGAGTGAATGCCTGGAGGGGCATAACTAGGTATTCACCCGATCCGACCAGGGTCGCACGACGGCATACGACGCCAGTGCACCAAGGAGGAACCGAGCAGAGGGACCAGGTGCTACTCCAGGACAGACCCCAGACACTGCTGTTGACCCACACAGGGGAATACAGGAACAGACTGGTAGGCTGGCACACAGACTGGTGGGTATAGGCAGGCATGACTGGTATGCAGGCAGGCGGGTATGCAGGCAGGGGGGTACAGGCAAGCACAGCTAGAGTGCAGACAGGGAGGCACTAGCAGGTAGGAACACAGGTAGGATAGGACCCAGTACACACTGGGACTCAGGAACAATACAGGCAGAGGGGTACAGGCAAGCACATCTAGAGTGCAGACAGGGAGGCACTAGCAGGTAGGGACACTGGCGGGATAGGACCCAGTACACACTGGGACTCAGGAACAGAACCACAGATGTGGCGGACAAACACAGCAGAGTGAGGCCGTCCAGAGAGGTGAGCGAGAACAGGGCAGGACAAAGCCGTCTGGAGCGGTGAGCAAGAGTAGAGCAGGACAAGGCCGCCAGGAGCGGTGAGCAAATGGTCAGAGCTGAGCGAGACTGCCGGAGCAGTGAGCAAGAGTAAAGCAGGACGAGACCGCCTGGAGCGGTGAGCAAGAGTGGAGGAAGACTGCCGGAGCAGTGAGCAAAAGGATAAGAGCGGAGCGAGACTGCCGGAGCAGTGAGCAAAAGGGTCAGAGCGGAGCAAGGCTGCCGGAGCAGCGAGCAAAAGAGACAGAGCAGGCTAGAACCGCCAGAGCGGTAAGCAAAGGAGTCAGAGCAGGCTAGAACCGCCGGAGCGGTGAGCAAAGGAGACAGAGCAGGCTAGAACCGCCGGAGCGGTGAGCAAAGGAGTCAGAGCAGGCAAGGCTGAGCAGGGGGGACAGGGCTCTGTTCACACGGAACAGACAGGAAGGGAAAGGCAGAGCCAGATACCCACAGGGTACTTGCAGTGAAGTAGCGAGTGGACCACAAACTCACAAACGGGAGTACAGAGACAACAAGCAGGAGTTAGGTACGAGTTCAGACTCTGCAGAAAAAGGAAGGGAACGGACATAGAGGCAAAACAGGTAAAGGATAGGAGAGAGTTCAGACTGGAACTGAGTGTACGGAGGAGACCGACACTGCAGCGGAATACAGGAGCGGGTCTGGGAATACGGCCCCCAGAGAGGCAGGATGAACAGGCAAGGAGCGTGTTCAGACAGGACAGACAAGATACAGGAGCGGGTCTAGGTAATCGGCCACTAGAAGGCGGGAGGAACAGGCTAGGAGCGTGTTCAGACAGGACAGACAAGATACAGGAACGGATCTAGGTAATCGGCCCCTAGAAGGCGGAAGGAACAGGCTAGGAGCGTGTTCAGACAGGCCTGGAAATACAGCCTCCAGGATAGGCAGACAAGAGAACACAGACAGGACTCAGTTCAGACACGGGAACTGATCCTGCAAGGCAGGAGACATAGACAGGACTCAGTTCAGACACGGGAACTGAAACCGCAAGGCAGGAGATATAGACAGGACTCAGTTCAGACACGGGAACTGAAACCGCAAGGCAGGAGACATAGACAGGACTCCGTTCAGACACAGGAACTGATACCGCAAGGCAGGAGACATAGACAGGACTCAGCTCAGACACGGGAACTGATACCGCAAGGCAGGAGACATAGACAGGACTCAGTTCAGACACGGGAACTGATACCGCAAAGCAGGAGACAAAGAACAGGACCTGGCACCTTCAGAGTGCAAGCACACACTGAATGCAACACTATGCTCAGGCAGGGATAGATGGGAGCAGCTGAGCTATATACCAGGTGATAGACAGCAATAGGCTGAGGACGCACAAGGGGTGTGACCCACAGCAGGTACAAAAAGCAGGAAGTGATCGGGCGCCGCCCTTAAGCAGCAGAAACAGACACAAACAGACAGCATGGAGGGAAGCCAGAGAGACATTCTGGACTGGAGATCAAGTGCGCGCTCTTGCACAGTGGAAGATGGACCACCATGCAAGGACGCCGCCAGGTATGTTACATAGATATAGAAAAAAATTAGATTGAATTTGCAATCTGGTGGAGGTTAGTATAGATGGACTAATAGAACAAGCCCCCACACACTGCTAGAAGCCGAAATATTTTTTCAGAGCTAGATGCAGAAAAAAATTAGATTGAATTTGCAACCTGGTGGAGGTTAGTATAGATGGACTAATAGAACAAGTCCCACACACTGCTACAAGCCAAAATATTTTTTCAGAACTAGATGCAGAAATAAATTAGATTGAATTTGCAACCTGGTGGAGGTTAGTATAGATGGACTAATAGAGCAAGTCCCACACACTGCTACAAGCCGAAATATTTTTTCAGAGCTAGATGTAGAAAAAAATTAGATTGAATTTGCAATCTGGTGGACGTTAGTATAGATGGACTAATAGAACAAGCCCCCACACACTGCTACAAGCCGAAATATTTTTTCAGAGCTAGATGCAGAAAAAAATTAGATTGAATTTGCAACCTGGTGGAGGTTAGTATAGATGGACTAATAGAACAAGTCCCACACACTGCTACAAGCCAAAATATTTTTTCAGAACTAGATGCAGAAAAAAATTAGATTGAATTTGCAACCTGGTGGAGGTTAGTATAGATGGACTAATAGAACAAGTCCCACACACTGCTACAAGCCGAAATATTTTTTCAGAGCTAGATGCAGAAAAAAATTAGATTGAATTTGCAACCTGGTGGAGGTTAGTATAGATGGACTAATAGAACAAGTCCCACACACTGCTACAAGCCGAAATATTTTTTCAGAGCTAGATGCAGGAAAAAATTAGATTGAATTTGCAACCCGGTGGAGGTTAGTGTAGATGGACTAATAGAACAAGTCCCACACACTGCTACAAGCCGAAATATTTTTTCAGAGCTAGATGCAGAAAAATATTAGATTGAATTTGCAACCTGGTGGAGGTTAGTATAGATGGACTAATAGAACAAGTCCCACACACTGCTACAAGCCGAAATATTTTTTCAGAGCTAGATGCCGAAAAAAATTAGATTGAATTTGCAACCTGGTGGAGGTTAGTATAGATGAACTAATAGAACAAGTCCCACACAGTGCTACAAGCCGAAATATTTTTTCAGAGCTAGATGCAGAAAAAAATTAGATTGAATTTGCAAGCTGGTGGAGGTTAGTATAGATGGACTAATAGAACAAGTCCCACACACTGCTACAAGCCGAAATATTTTCTCAGAGCTAGAAGCAGAAAAAAATTAGATTGAATTTGCAGCCTGGTGGAGGTTAGTATAGATGGACTAAAAGAACAAGTCCCACACACTGCTAGAAGCCGAAATATTTTTTCAGAGCTAGATGCAGAAAAAAATTAGATTGAATTTGCAACCTGGTGGAGGTTAGTATAGATGGACTAATAGAACAAGTCCCACACACTGCTACAAGCCGAAATATTTTTTCAGAGCTAGATGAAGAAAAAAATTAGATTGAATTTGCAACCTGGTGGAGGTTAGTATAGATGGACTAATAGAACAAGTCCCACACACTGCTACAAGCCGAAATATTTTCTCAGAGCTAGATGCAGAAAAAAATTAGATTGTATTTGCAGCCTGGTGGAGGTTAGTATAGATGGACTAAAAGAACAAGTCCCACACACTGCTAGAAGCCGAAATATTTTTTCAGAGCTAGATGCAGAAAAAAATTAGATTGAATTTGCAACCTGGTGGAGGTTAGTATAGATGGACTAATAGAACAAGTCCCACACACTGCTACAAGCCGAAATATTTTTTCAGAGCTAGATGAAGAAAAAAATTAGATTGAATTTGCAACCTGGTGGAGGTTAGTATAGATGGACTAATAGAACAAGTCCCACACACTGCTACAAGCTGAAATATTTTTTCAGAGCTAGATGCAGAAGAAAATTAGATTGAATTTGCAAGCTGGTGGAGGTTAGTATAGATGGACTAATAGAACAAGTCCCACACACTGCTACAAGCCGAAATATTTTTTCAGAGCTAGATGCAGAAAAAAATTATATTGAATTTGCAACCTGGTGGAGGTTAGTATAGATGGACTAATAGAATGATGCTATGCCCAAAATGTTTTACTTCACTAGGTGCAGTAAAAAAAATTGTATTCTATACACAGGTGGTGTAGCTTGCAACACAGATAGGCTACTCCACTGACTAACACACACTGCAATAGGCCAAAAAGGATTTGCTTTGCTAGATTTAGCCAAATGCTGTGAAAAAAAACTTGCACAGCACTGGCACAGACCTGCCTGGGAAAAGTGATAGGAACTGATGTAACTTAGTCCTGAAAAGGACTGCAATTACAATTAGTCTTTACTCCCATCCTATCTATTTAAGAGCACAGACCTGCCTGATAAAAGTCGTAGGAAATGATGTAACCTAGTCTTTAAAAGGACTGCAATCACAACTATTTCCTACTCCCAAGCTATCTGTAGATTTGTGCAAAAATTGGCTTGAAATTAACAAAGTATAGCACACACAGCAACAGCGGTGCCATCTAACACGCAGCTGCAGCAGTGAGAAAATGGTGGTGACGGGGAAAATGGCTGGGTCTTATAGGGCAAGGACATGTGACATACACTGCCAATGACACATGCCCTTGCTTGTGTGAAAAAAAGCAGTTCACTCCGTGTGTGCGCTGCTGATAGGCTAACAGATTGCACCTCCCCACTGTAAATGCGGGAAAGAGAAAAAAAAATGGAGATCTTCATTATTTCTGCAGAGATCCATCCCCTGCCCCTCCTCCCGCCCCGCTGTACACTCAAACTGCGTATTAACATTAATTTTCAGCATTACTGAGAAAAAATCCAGTTATGATTTTGGTGCACGAACAGCTATCGAACATAACCTCGAGCAGCCGAATTTTTTTCAAATCGTTCGGGTTCGCTGAACGACTCGAACACCGCCCAAAACAGCTCGAATTTGAGATTGGCGAACAGTTCGAGTCGAACACCGCTCATCTCTACCCCTGACGAAGGCTGATCCGAAACGCGCATCAGGGCGGACGTGCTAATCTTAGGAGCCCATGCATCATTGGTGTCCAAGGTAATTCATAAAGTTTTTTTTATGCTAGGCGCAATGGCACCGTTGTATATTGATAATTCTTCATATTTACCTTGGCAACTTATTCATTGGTACGATGGCAGGATTCTTTGTATGATACTGTATTTTCTTCAAACCTTCCATGATAGTACATATGATATATGATATCTAGACATATATTACTATCATTGCTCCTGTATTGCGTGCTCTTTTTTCTCACGGTTTGTCATCACACGTCCCATTTACCATGCCTTGTACATTTATTTTTTGATAATTAAATTTTCTTCTTTTTTGTATTACTTTGGACTATTTATCGTCATCTTTTGTTTCTGTGTATATATTGTGACAGAGTCACTCGTATGATATATGAGGGGAGGTATGTGTCGCACAGGTTGCTAGCCTGTGTGAACTGAAACCAATGGACTTTCTGCCAGCATGTTATACGCTGGTGGGTTAACTCACTTAAAGGGCATGGTTTTAGGGGAATGACAGTGATGGGAGGGATGTCATTCCCCATATCTCCACCTCAGGGTGTGGCTGAGCATGGTTTAAATGTTCAGCCCTGTTTTTTCTTCTGTGTGTTGTGTTTGGAGAGGCAAGGTCTCCAGACTGGACAGCCATAGGTCAGGAGGGAGCTGAAGGCTGGAAATAGCTTGTGTGTGCCACCCGCACACACATATATGGACTGTGCTATAGTTTATCTTTTGTTTTGTTGTTTAGCCAAGAAAGGTTGTATTTATTTTGCTGGAGTGCAGAGCTTTATGCTGTTAATAAAGCCTGCAAAGAAAACCCGGGTTCCTGAGTCTACTTCCGGAAGTGGCCGAGCGAGTCGTGCTACCACAATATATATTTATACTCGTCATTGTCCACTTGAATCCCTTAACATTAGCATGTCTATTATGCTATTATATAATCTTTGATTTATCTATACTGGGTTTATCATGCTACTATTTTCTATGAGTTACTGCTATGACATTGCTTTGGGCATACTGTTATCTTCGGTCTCCGGTAGACTGGACCAGTTCTTTCCACTGTTCCAATCTGTCGAAAAAGAATCCATGAGATTGCATCTCAAGGTATCTGCTGGAGAAAGGACACAGTGCAGATAAGACTGAATCTGGCTGTTCATGTGTTGCCACCCTGTTTGCTGATGTGTATCAGTTTGTTGTACTGACAGATAAACCATCTGGTCTATCATGTGATATATTGTATTGTAAGGCTATGTGCCAACGATGCAGATTTGAAGAAGAAATTTCCTGAGCGATTTTTCCTCTCCATGGCAGAAAAACGCATGCAGATTTTACATGCGCTTTTTAGGCTGAGTTCACACGATGCGTATTTCATGCGTTTCCGCGGCGTTTTTGCAGTTGCGTAAACGCCGCGGAAACGCATGAAAAACGCATGGTAGAAGGGAAGCAATGTTCCCCAATGGAAATCCGCATGTGCTGTGCCCATGATGCGGATTTTTCCGCAGCGTGAACGCTGTGGTCAAAAATCCGCAGCATGTCAATTAATTTTGCGGAAACGCGGCGATTTCGCCGCCATTGACTTGCATTAGAACGCGCCAATTCCGCAAGACAGCATCTGTACTTGCGCTATTGGCGCGTTCTAATATGCGGATGGTACCCGGGTGTGGAGGAGAGGAGAGTCTCATCCACACCCAGGTACCATTAAAAAAGCTGTAAAAAAAGAATGAAATAAAAAATAAATGTATTCTTACCTTCTGTCGGCCCGCGCAGCGCTCCCGCTTGGTTCCCGGCACTTGCAGTGAGTTGTAGGACCTGCGCTGACGTCAGAGTCATGTGACGGGTCACGTGACGCTGACGTCGGCAGGTCTTTCAATTCAAAGTTGCCGGCAGCCGGGAACTTTGTAAAGCAGGACAGCGCGGGCCATCGGAGGTAAGTATATACACTCTCTCGGGTCACACTATATAAATCCATGCTGTTTGCATGGATTTATATAGTGTGACCTAGTTGTCAAGCACTTTCCAGGTGATGCTAAAATCGCCTGGAAAGCGCTTGTCAATCTGCATGCGGAAACGCATGTGAATCTGCATGTGGATCCGCATGTATTCTGCAGGAAAAACGCATGCACAATCTGCATGCGTTTTTTCTGCCAGGGAGATGCAGAAATGATGCAGAAATTTTCTGCTTCATTTCTGCATCGTGTGCACATACCCTTAAACGTTTTTACATGCGTTTATGCATGCGTTTTTTCAAGCGTTTTTCCAAGCCATTTTGAGCATCACTCAAATGCATTTGGAAAAGGGCTTGACAATATAAGTTGATCACACAATATAAATCCATGCAACTCGCATGGATTTAGGCTGTGTGCCCACGTAGCATTTTTCAAGCGTATATGCTGCGGAATTTCCGCAGCATAAACGCTCCAAAAATGCTTGGTAATCCGCCCCCCATGGTCCTCAATGAGAAGCCGCACTGTCAATGCCCACGCTGCGGTTTTTTCCGCTGCGTTTATGCTCCGCGGAAAAATCCGCAGCATGTCATTTAATTTTGCGGAAGCGCGGCGTAATCGCCGCCATTGACTTGCATTGGGCCGCTTCAAATCCGCAAATATGTAAAAATAATTGCGGAAGTGAAGCGCCTTTGCTGCGGTCTTGTACCTCAAAACCGCAGCAAATAGGAAGTGACGTCACAATTGGGCGTTCCATCCATCCATCCCATGAGCATCCCATAATCCAGGAAGACGAGAATCCCATAATATTCCCGTCTCTCAGGATCATGGCTGCTAACGTGGGATGGTACAAGCGGATGAATGTCAACGTGGGATTCATGATTAGTGTGGTAAGTGTCTGTATGTGTCTGTGTGGTGTGTATGTGGTCTGTATGTGTCTGTGTGGTGTGTATGTGGGGTCTGTGTGGAGTCTGTGTGGGGTCTGTGTGCGCGGGTGTCAGCAGGCAGACATAGGCCGATGTGACACTACTACTCCCATCGGCCTATGTCTGTCCCCCGTCCACTCCTGCCAGCAGGATCAGCTCGATGGGAGCAGTAGTTCCCATCAGACTGATCCTGCTGTAAAATGTGCCCCAAAATTAAATTTAATAGCCCCCATATGTGCCTCCATATATTATTGACCCTATCCCCCCCCCCCCTATTTTTTTTTTTTTGGGGGGGGGGTGCTATCATTATTAAAGTTTTTTTTTTATTTGCCCCAATAATATGTCATCTACTGCCCCCTTTTTTTTCATTGGTGGCCAGTGGTTACCTAAAATAAAATAGTTCATACATTACCTGTCCCCGCCGATCGCCACCTAAAATAAAGTAAAAAATAAAAAACTACACCTATACTCACCTAGACACCTAATTCCCCGAAGCCATCGATCTCCTGTAATAAAATATAAAATAATAAACCACAACCTTATCCTTACCCCTCCGTAGTAGTCCACGAGTGTCCCACGAAGATCTCCAGTTCAGAGCAGCCACATAGAATGTGACCGCTCTGAACCGCTGCCGCCGCTAGAATGAACGGGTTCGCCGGAGTTCAGGCAGCGCTGCTCCGGTGATCTGCTTTACGGCCCCGCTGTATCGTGAGAAATTCCCACGGTACAACAGGGCTGTAAAGGAGGTCACCGGAGCAGCGCTGACTGAATGCACTCCGGTGACCTCAGTCAGGGGCTCATGCTGCTGGGAGCGGACGTGTTCCCGGCAGCGTGAGCTTACAGCAGCCATGACAGCTGTCACATCTCCAGATGTGACAGCTGTGCATGGGAGATCAGCGCAGGAACGTGGACAGGTAACTATTTTTTTTTTTTTTAGTAAAATTAGAATTAAATAAAATTGTGTTTTATTTCAAATAAATTATTTTTTTCTGGGTGTTTGTCTTTTTTCTTTTTAACACTTTGTAGGTTAGTAATGGGGGTGTCTTATTGACGCCCATCATTACTAACCTGGGCTTCATGTCAGCTGGCGCTGACATGAACCCCACCACTATTACCCCCTGCCACCGCACCAGGGCAGCGTGGAAGAGCGAGGCTAAGCGCCAGATTTGGCGCACAAATATGATGCGCCAAATCTGGGGCAGCTGAGGGCTGATATTATAGCCTGGGAGGGGGCCTATAACCATGGCCCCTTTCTAGGCTATTAATATCAGGTCGCAGCTGTCCGCCTAGCCTTTGCTGGCTACAATTTATAGGGGGACCCCATGTCATTTTTTTTGTGGGGGTCTTCATAAATAGTAGCCAGAAAAGGCAAAGTGGCTAGCCTTTGCTGGCTACAATTTATAGGGGGACCCCATGTCATTTTTTTTGGGTGGGGTCTTCATAAATAGTAGCCAGAAAAGGCAAAGTGGCTAGCCTTTGCTGGCTACAATTTATAGGGGGACCCCATGTCATTTTTTTTGGGGGGGTCTTCATAAATAGTAGCCAGAAAAGGCAAAGCGGCTAGCCTTTGCTGGCTACAATTTATAGGGGGACCCCATGTAATTTTTTTGGGGGGGGGTCTTCTTATATAGTGGCCAGAAAAGGCAAAGCGGCTAGCCTTTGCTGGCTACAATTTATAGGGGGACCCCATGTAATTTTTTTGGGGGGGGTCTTCATAAATAGTAGCCAGAAAAGGCAAAGCGGCTAGCCTTTGCTGGCTACAATTTATAGGGGGACCCCATGTAATTTTTTTTGGGGGGGTCTTCTTATATAGTGGCCAGAAAAGGCAAAGCGGCTAGCCTTTGCTGGCTACAATTTATAGGGGGACCCCATGTAATTTTTTTTGGGGGGGTCTTCATAAATAGTAGCCAGAAAAGGCAAAGCGGCTAGCCTTTGCTGGCTACAATTTATAGGGGGACCCCATGTAATTTTTTTTGGGGGGGTCTTCTTATATAGTGGCCAGAAAAGGCAAAGCGGCTAGCCTTTGCTGGCTACAATTTATAGGGGGACACCATGTAATTTTTTTTGGGTGGGGTCTTCATAAATAGTAGCCAGAAAAGGCAAAGCGGCTAGCCTTTGCTGGCTACAATTTATAGGGGGACCCCATGTAATTTTTTTTGGGGGGGTCTTCTTATATAGTGGCCAGAAAAGGCAAAGCGGCTAGCCTTTGCTGGCTACAATTTATAGGGGGACCCCATGTAATTTTTTTGGGGGGGGTCTTCATAAATAGTAGCCAGAAAAGGCAAAGTGGCTAGCCTTTGCTGGCTACAATTTATAGGGGGACCCCATGTCATTTTTTTGGGGGGGGGCTTCATAAATAGTAGCCAGAAAAGGCAAAGTGGCTAGCCTTTGCTGGCTACAATTTATAGGGGGACCCCATGTCATTTTTTTGGGGGGGGGCTTCCTATATAGTAGCCAGTAAAGGCTAAGCTAACTGCTGCGGCCTGGTATTAATAGCAAAGGAAGGGTCCATGGTTATTGGCTACTTCACAGACTATAACATCAGCCAACAACCGTCTGCTTTCCCTTTGCTATTTATTAAAGCTATGCGTGAGCCCACTTATTTTTTTTGGTTAAAAGATTGAAAGATTATTGTACAGTGTATGTAGGTTCATTCACTGAAAGCTCCTGCATACGCTGTAAGGTTGATTTCTCACGTCCACATATCCACGTTAGTACAGATAAGTGTGACCGAGCATGCTTTGCAATGGGTCTGTGTGTGGGTCTCCGCTGTGTGTGGAAAATGGCATCAACACTCGTCCCGGAGATTGACGTGTGAAAGAACCGTACAATATAGGTGAGGGGTTAGTGTTGGTGTGTGTGCGTACATATCTCCATATGTTTATTTAATTTTTTTTTTGGGGTTAATCTTTTATTCCTCCATTTTGTTTTTAAAATAATATTCACACACGTTATTATTCACTGTAGATTGAAAAATATCCCGAAATATGGGACCGAGCTAGTCCTGACTACAAAGACAAGCAGAAGAAAAAAGACGCCTGGGCCTCTGTGTTGAGCCAAATGTATCCCCAGTGGGTTAATGCTGAACGTGATGCCCAAGAGGAAATTAGTAAGTTTTGATTTTTACACTTATTTTTATATCTATTTATAATTGCACTTTTTGGTGTCAAAGCAGTTCATAAATTGTTTTGGTTGTGTCATTGCAGTGTATGATATTAAAAATCGGTGGAGATCGGTCACCGACCGGCTGGTGAAGTATCACCAGTCGGTGCAAAGTGGCTCATCACCCAAAAAAAGGAAATTTCCTTTTGCGGACGAGCTGGCCTTCATACTAACCAGTAGGAGTTTGCGGAGGTAAATTCCCAAAACATATTAATTGAAATGTTTCCAAAAATGTTGTATTTACATTGGGATTTACCTTTTATTATATACAGAACTGAAGGAAACATCATGGCCCCAACAGCAGAAGAGGACACAACCACTGAGCAAGTAGAGGAGGAATCCGAGGACTTTTTCCAGCTTTCCTCACCGGATCCATCTGCTTCGGCATCTTCAGCATCTGGTTGTCCCTCACATTCTTTGTCCAATCCAGCGGACATCGGGACGGGTTTGGTGACTGATTCTCCTGCTCCTGCTCCAAGTGACGCTGGAAGCTCTGCTGGTGATGTGTTGAGGCCCACTGGGAGGGGGTCTGGTTCTGCTCATCTCGTGGCATCGAGAAGGGCGGGCAAAAAAAAGGCCAAAAGCCACGGGGGTGGGACTATTGTGCTTGAAGCACTCACAAATCGAACCCTCAGCCTTGTGGAAAGGGCATCCCAGGAAGATGCCATCGATAAATTTTGCTCAGCCCAAGCTGCCCGCATCAGATCTCTGCCACGAGATAGGCAGAACATGTACATGACTGCAGCAGGCGCTATGGTCATGGCAATTGAAGAGGCAGCAGTTATGCCCTCGCCCCCAGCCGTAGTATGCGGAATATTTAATTGTTTCAAACCCAGTGTGCCTCCACCACGACCAGCAGCTGCAACCCAGCGTTTTGGGCAGGTTGCTGCAGCATACCGTCCAGAAGATATGCAACCAAGTTATGGTCGGCAAATGGCTCATGGTGCATCATCATTTATCAGAGGACCATCCCCCAACTCTACTTTTTCGCAAGAAATGTTTCCTGGGTACAGCTTTGAAGAAGACCTTCAAAACTTGTAGTTAAAAAATTTTACCCCTCCCTGTCAGCATTTTTGGACCCTAGCAAATACAGACAGCACCTGTAGGTCGATAGATACACAATGTTTTAGAGAATCAGACAATTAACAAAGACCTTTTCTTATGGTCACCTATACCAGGCATCAGGCGTAGGGGACTGTAAGAAAAGGTCTTTCTTTTTATATAATTAAACAACCTACAGGTGCTGCCCGTATTTTAGGGCCCAAAACTGATTAGAGGACAGGTGTGCTGTACACAGTGTGTAATTTTTTCCCAAGTTATGGGCAATGTTTGTCCGATTAAATTTTCTAGAAGTTTGTTGTTTTGTGTTTTTAAAAAGTTTTTTACAGTTATTCTATATTACGTATTAAAAAAATTATTTAAACTATCTGTTAATTTTTTTTTTCAAGTGTATATGTGGTTGGATTGGGTTGTAATGAAAAAGTGTTCCCCTGATCTGCGCTCACCATAGCGCAGGTCAGAGGAACTCTACATTTTTGAAATTTGTTCAAACTAATCTACGTATGTGGTCGGCTGTATACAGTGGTTTTTAAATTAGAAATATACTTTGATATTTTGGACCACAACTATTTTTTGGATGAATACTACTCTCAACACTGTTATTTGCTAGTTCTGTTCTTAGCGCAAGCAAATAACAATGGTGAGGGTTGACTTTAGCAGACAGTACTTGGGAATAGCGCTCTAGGTAGTAATGCCAATTTACAGGCTCTGGTCTTTGTGGCTTGTTCACTTTTGCGTTGACGTATTGTCGAAAAAAAAAATGTAGAAGGTTGCAATTCAAGAAATATTTTAGACAAATTTAAGTTTAACCAAAATTTATTTTTTTTAAAAACATTTTTTTTACATTTTTATTTTAAAAAAAAAGGAGGAAGTTCTTCTTTTATTGTTCATCAGATCTTCTCTGCTGGTCAGGCTGCTCAACACCAGCACAGGAGTATTGCCAGTGCACGGCACCTTCAGGACTCATGAAGTAGTCAGCGAAGGTTGGCCACAGTTTGAAAGCCTGCTGCGACCTGCAGCCAAGTCTCCTCGGTTGGAGAAGGCATCACGATGGGCTGCAACTTCTGCCAGATGACGGTACATGTGCACCTCACAATTCTGGAAATGGTGGATTTACCAACCCTAAATTGGAGGTGCAGTGATGTATAGCTCTCTCCTGTGGCCAAAAATCTGAAAAGGAAAAATAGATAATTAGAAAAGCCATAAAAAGAAATACAAGCCAACAGTAATTATCCATTATTAATTCATCTTTTAAAAAATTAAGGTCTTTATTACAAAAAACTATTCCAACAATGGGCTCTTTTTTTTTGGGGGGGGGGGGGGCTCCACATTCTCAATCTTTTTTGGTCATCTTTTGTTTTCTCTTGAGTTCACACATATCAATTTATAATGTGTTTTGACTTTGTGTCTGTGTTTGCCTACGATGTTTGCTCTAGAGTTTACACATCAGTGACCTTTTCAATCTGATCTCTGTGCATGGTGATCTCATGGTCAAGCTAAAAATATGTACACAAAGACAGACACAGTGGAGCCATCACCACAGGGTGGCTAACAAAACCAGGTACACCAGCCATCACCGCAGGGTGGCGAACAAAACCAGGTACATATAAATCAACATTCAACTTACCGCAAGGTGATGAGCAGCCTTTCCTCAGCAGAGATGGCCCTTCGCATTACAGTGTCTTGGAAGTCCAGGTCAGGAGACATAAGGCTTAGCAGCCGATCAAATGCAATAATGTTCAGACGGCAGAACTGTTTAAATTTTTCAGGAAAACTATAGTAAACAGAGAAAAAAAAAAATATTAAAAGATAATTTTGGAACATAGTATACAAACAAAACCTTAAAAAAACAGCATAGACGGATGACATTATACTTTGTTCACATATATCTTACCTCCTTAAATCCTGGTAGAGAACATTAAAGTGGCCCTTGTCCGTCCGCTCCTGCAAGATAGGGTGCACCCAAATTTTTTTTGGTCGTCTTCTCCTCCTTAAACGCTCCTATAGAACAATAATAGGTTAGTACACACACTACATAAAAATAATGTACCCCAAAAAAAATTAGTTTATATTACCTGCTCAACGTTGTAGTGCAGGAGATTTAAGCAAGTCATTAGCAGAAGGTTTAGGCATGGTCTGCTGACCCGCAGGGGCTGCAATTACTGTGGCATACTGTCTTTTGCAAAAAACAAAATGGTGAAGAGGGGTTGAACTAGGAAATGACATCAGGATTTCCATCTTTTTTTTTTTTTTTTTCAATAACTTTCTTTGTGCTCAAAAACGCATGAAATAAGCTTACAAAAACGCATGTAAAATCCGCATACAAAAACGCGTCAAAAACGCGTCAAAAACGCGACCAAAAAACGCACGCGATTTTCTGGCAAGGGACATGCAGAAATGTTGCAGAAATTTTCTGCTTCATAAATGCAACGTGGGCACATAGCCTTATATTGTGTGACCAACTTATAAGGAGAGTTCTGCTTTCAAATGGTGCATTTATACTAAAAAAAAGAAGCAAAAAAAAAACCTTATACTCACCTCTCCGGTGGCCCCCGACGAGGAGAGAGGATCGCCGACGGGAGGAGACCGGGGGCCGCTGGAGAGGTGATTATGAATAATTTTTTTTATTTTTTTACTTTATATTCTTTTTTAACTTGCGGGTATGATGGTACCTGGGTCGGATGAGAGTCTCCTCTTCTCCAGACCCGGGTACCATCCATGCATTGAACCGCATAAAGTCCGCATGTATAAATCTATACATGTTGATTTTATGCGATTCAATGCAAGTCAATGGGCGCGATTTTGCGGCAAATGATAATCCGCAGCGGAAATTTCCACAGCATGTGCACAGCATTACAGCATTATCATTGGCAAACATGGCAGACATCTTAACAAGTGATGTTAATGCATTAAATGCATTAAATCCACATCATGGGCACACAGCTTAACTGCTGCCACTGTTGCTTTGGTTATTTGTAAAATTGTTAGTTTTAAGAAAGAAAATTGCAATAATTTTCTTTCTCAAAAATTTTGGTTTCATAATTTTAAACAGTTTAGCAGTTTTCAAAACAAATTTTACCTTTCTGATCTTCCCCACTGTTGTGGATGTGGTGACTCCGCAGGGTGCGCATAGTGGTTACCTGGCCATCTATGCGGTCGGCAACCATCCACTGTGCAAAATCTTCACAGTTTAGGGAACATACATTTTACTGGCAATACGCCAATTCTCCTGCCCCAATAATTTTTTAATAATTTTTAAAAAATTTATAATTTTTTAAAAGAAACTTTTACTTGAGGGCTTCAAAGAATTTTGGTTTGATAATTTTAAAAACGTTGCCCTTTATTACAATAAAATGCATTTCGTGGCTGAATGTGACAGGGATGCCTTTTAGTACAATAAATAATTGTGGCTAGGTATGTTCAGTTGAACCAGAGCGCACGCGATTCCTTTGCAAAAGGCAGTACAGTCCATGAGGTCTGGTATCAATTATGGTAAACTTGGACATGTGGAAAATACAATTCCATGTAAGTGGATGACTGAACACATGATTTTTGGGCACAGAAAAGGAGAATTGATGATCCAATGGAAGTTTAGGCAAATGTGTATGGAAAACAGTAGGTGACAATAATAATGGGGCGTATGACAACTACATTGCACTACTTGTGGGTGCAGACTGTTTACCAGAAAGATGATCACAAGGAAAGGAAGGAGGACAGCTTGAGCCTAGCTCATTTTGCTGGTCAGTTTCCTGTTCACACAAGGGCACATAATGCCATTTCATGTGCTGATACAGTTCTAGTCAAAGTGAACCATGTCCCTGGGTTAAATTCCAACAGCACAGTCTTCACACTGCAATAGATTAGTCCTCTGGAAACATGGAAAAGTATTACCATGCACGAGATACCCACACTTAGAAGAACTCGTTGCCACCACGACCAACAAAACAGGTACTGTTGAGCCTCCTACATCAACATTGAACGAGAGATGGTAAGTTCTCCTGAAAGTCTTCAAACAGAGGCTGGACAGACATCTGTCTGAGATGATTTAGTGAATCCTGAATTGAACAGGGGTTTGGACCAGATGACCCTGGAGGTCCTTTCCAACAGTACCTTTTTATGTTTCTAACAACTGTCAAAACATCACCTGCTTCAGAGGTGATGGCAGAACATGCAGATTTTGACCCAGATGCTGTTTTAGCCACACATAGCCTTTGCTGTGTTTTGCTGATGCCAATTACCCCCTTCTCTCCTGACATCATTTCCTTCTTATCCATATCATGTTCTCAGGTCTTGTCCACCACAGAAACATCATGATTAATATCCATCATCCGGCTGACAGTTGCTTCGGTGTGGGAATTGGGGTCTCTGCCTCCCACCTGATTACCACCTTGAAATTTGCTTGCTATGGCCCAGAGAGAAATTACCATTGACAATGTCCCTACCACCTTGCATTGCAGAGCCTGCAAGACTGCTTGGCATTAGAATGGTTTTATTCATCTTCTTTGGCTTCATGCCTTTCAAGAACAAGGTGTAACTGTGCATCTTTTCCAAAAAATAGACAGGAAAAAGTTATTTTGGTGTAGTATAGTCCTTTGACCACAGAGTGCTGTGGGTTAGGGGACTATTAGGCAGAACAGAAACAGATGTCATTGATGGAATGGAACTTCTGCTATAAACAAGATTAAGTGTTATGGTGACGGAGGATGTGGTGGAGGACTGAGCAGAACATTTACTCCAGTTGATGGTGTTGCTGTCAGAGGCTACATTATCATGCTGTAATTCAGATGACTGATGGGACATATACTCCATTATGCTCTTCCCTACCTCCCCACTAATACGCTTGCCAGATGCAAAGAAGGCAAAATGTGTTCTGCACTTGGTACTACTGCTGCCAGGGCGCATACTGTCATTGTCAGTAGTGCCTGTGGTTTTGCTGCTGTTAGTGGCTAGCACATTCTTATTAGTAATATTAGTTATTTTTCTATTGTTCTATCACGTCGATTGCCCATGTCACATTTGGGTTAAGCACACATTTTGCACACAATGATAAAATTTAATTAGATCTTTAAAATTAAAAGCCAATCTTCAAAAAGAGGAATAAATCCTCCCTCCAAATTCAAGAATTAACACAGCAAAGAAGGGAAACAGTATTTACCTGCCCAAGTCACAGAAACAAATGCACTACAAGGATGCAGCAAACCCACTTAATAAAGATGGAGGCAACACAGGTGCAAAATACTGATGAGACAATCACTCACAACCTACAATTCATGGAGGGAGAGATTGCTTGGTATTAAACTTGCACACAAAATGGCAGCTGATTTATAATGATTTATGGCAAAAGTATATGACAATTAGTATGTAGACTAATGCAGTTTTTATGCAGAATTACAATTTATGAGCACTTGAAAGTTGGATAACAACCTCTATTGAAGCTACATAGGTGGCCACGTTGGTTCTCACCCAATTGTTACGAAATCTGAAATAACTGAAAACAAAACAACTAAGAAATTTTACAAAATTGACAGAAGAGGCCTTCATGAATATTAGTATGTCCTGTATGTTTATCAAAAAGACCATTGACAGGTTTTCACTCACTTCATGGTTTACTGATGTTTTTTATTTATTTGGGACCATGAATCCAGTCATTGTAGAGCTGTGTTTGTTAGTTATTGCAGAACTTGCAGACCCGTGATTTGATTATTTGTCCCTGTGGCAGGGAACCACTTCCTTTGTGGTCAATCACTTCCTGGTTAAACCATACAACTTGTCTGAAACTTGCAGTTATTCTCGTCTGTTAACGAAGCAAGGTGTCTCCTTACATAAATAAAACTTTACTATGTCCTCACTAAAGATGCCGTTTATTTGTACTGTCTGAATGTAGTATTTGCTGAAATGCAAATGAGTTGTAAATTGCAAACATTAAGATGATGTTGTGAAGACTACAGCATCTTAAAGAAACTCAGTTCATAGAGTATACACAGTCATCCATTGATGGTATGAGAATTGTATCAAACTGGTTACCAGCAACTCAATCTAAAAAGCCATCTTCTCAAGTCAAATCCCCTTCCCTACTTCTTTTCTGGCTTAAAGTGGATGTTGTATGGTCTTTATGATACAATTGCTATAATCTGTCCAACATATAGCCAGGGGTCAGGCTTATAAAAGCCCTAGTAAACAGTTGATATGCATGCAAATTTATAGACAACCACGTAAAACATGGACAGCCCAGGTCTACTAGAATGAGAGTTGCTCCTAATATGTCTCTTAGGTTGTCTTAGGTAGTGAGATGGAAGAGTGCAGAATTGGAGTCATAGGTCAAATTACTTGCAGGTTCTGAACAGATCCTGCATTTCCCATCTATCTCCTGCATCTATAGAATTGAAGGGATTGTCCAGGGAATAAAAAATGCAATTCATTGGCTAAGGTGGATCACTGAGGAATCAGTGATTGGTAGAGTAGAAACAAGATAGTGTCAGGAAGTAGAGGCTATCGGGGGCTGGTCAATCATAGAAAGGGGAGATATAGTAGATTGGCCTGAACCTTTTTAACTTCCATTCACAAACCCATTAAGAGGGGGATCTTAAAATGGAGTGAAATCAAGACACATGCAATGATGCTCCATTTAATCCCATTCTGACGTGGGGTGTATTAATATCATTTCTATATTTTTTTTAACCAGTCGGAACCTTTTTAACTTCCATTCACAAACCCATTAAGAGGGGGATCTAAAAATGGAGTGAAATCAAGCACATGCAGTGATGCTCCATTTAATCCCATTCTGACGTGGGGCGTAATAATACGTACCTGCACCCTGGGCCTTAATGACCAGGTATGGATTATTATGCCTCGGCGATCGTGCCCACACTGAGGCTGCCGGGTATCAGCTGATTCTAACAGCTGACACCCGCTACTATGTGCTAGGAGAGGTCCCGCACTGCTCCGGGCACATCAACACCCCATAACGCTGCAATCGAAGTCGATCGCAGCATTTCCAGGGCAAGCAGAGGTAAGAGCGCCCTTCTTACCTTGGATCGGACACCCAGCGCTACGTGCTCAGGGTCATGACGACATCCGGGTCACCAGGCATCAGGAAGTTAGATAGATCATGAACAGTATACAATCTATCTAACTTGTGCCAGTGCAGAGCTGACAGCCTGCATAGCACAAGGGTGCAGCTGCATCTGTATGCTATGCAAGCGATCAGCCTGCAAAAAATGAAAGCCCCATAATGGGACAAAGTGTAAAAGTAAAAGAAAGTGTCAGAAAGTGAAAAAAAAAAATTTTGTAAAAAAAATTGAAAAAATAATCAAAAAAAAAAAAAATACTGTACCCATAAATAAATATTATGAAATAAAACAACAAAACAATGAAAGTACACAAATTTGGTATCGTCGCGTCCGGAACGACCTGACTTATAAAATGTCCCACTAATTAACCCCTTTAGTGAACACGGTAAAAAAAACAAAGCAAAAAACGATGCTTTATCATCATACCGCCAAACAAAAAATGGAATAAAACACGATCAAAAAGACGAATGTAGATAAAAATGGTACCGCTGAAAACGTCATCTTGTCCCACAAAAAACAAGCCACCATACAGCTCCATCAGCCGAAAAATAAGTTATAGCTGTCAGAATAAAGCAATGCAAAAAAATTTATTTTTTCTATAAAATAGCTTTTATTGTGTAAAAGGGCCAAAGCATAAACAACTATATAAATGTAGTATCGCTGTAAATGTACTGATCCGAAGAATAAAGCTGCCTTATCAATTTTACCATACGCATAAAAAAAACAATTCCTGAATTGTTGGTTTTTGTTTATTCTGCCTCCCAAAAATCAGAATAGAAAGCGGTCAAAAAATGTCACGTGCCCGAAAATGGTACCAATAAAAAACAAACCCTTGCACGACTGTCAGCCGAAATATGGAAAACTGATTGCAAAAACTAGTCTTTGCAAAAAAAAAGCATCTTTTAGTATGACAGGTGCCAAACATAAAATCCCAATATGAATCTGGTATTGCTGTAATCGCACCGACTCAAAGAATAAAGTTGTCTAATCACTTATACCGCACAAGAAAAAAATAAACTCTAGGGTTAGGGTTGTGCTAGGGTTAGGGTTGTGCTAGGGTTAGGGTTGGGTTACGGTTGTGCTAAGGTTAGGGCTATGCTAGGGTTACGGTTGTGCTAGGGTTAGGGTTGTTCTAGGGTTAGGGTTGTGTTAGGGTTAGGGTTGTGTTGGGTTTGGGATTTTTCAAAAGTAAAGAAAAAAAAATGTTGACGATATGGCGACTAGTGTTGAGCGCAAGTGCTCGCTACCTGAGTTTGCATTGAGTGCTTGGGCATGCTCAAAACTAACGACAACTTATTCAATATGATGACCTAATGTTATCAAATTCTGTGTCATATCTCTGAGTTCAAAATGTTCACTATACCACTTGATAAAATTTTGGAGGGGTCTAGTTTCCAAAATGGGGCCACTTGTGGAGGGTTTCCATTGTTTAGGCTCATCAGGGACTCTCCAAATGCAAAATGGCACCCGCTCTCGATTCCAGCCAATTTTGCGTTCAAAAAGTCACACATGGCTCCTTCCCTTCTGAACCATGCCGTGCGCCCAACAGTGTATTTTCCCCACATATCGTACTCAGGAGAAATTGCACAATAATTTTTGGGGTCCATTTTCTCCTCTTACCCTTGTGAAAATAAAAAAATTGGGGCTAAAAGATAATTTTTTGTGGAAAAAGTTTGATTTTTTAATTTTCACAGCTCTTAGTTATAAACTTCTGTGAAGCACCTGGGTGTTCAAGGTGCTCACCACACATCTAGATAAGTTCCCTAAGGGGTCTAGTTTTCAAAATTGTGCCACTTGTGGGGGGTTTTCCACTGTTTAGGCACATCAGAGGCTCTCCAAACGCGACATTGCGTCCGCTAATTATTCAAGCAAATTTTACATTCAAAAAGTCAAATGGCACTCCTTCCCTTCCGAGCCCTGCTGTGTGACCAAACTATGGTTTTCCTCCACATATGGGGTATCGGCATGCTCAGGAGAAATTGCACAACAAATTGTGTGGTTCATTTTTTCCTGTTAACCTTGTGAAAATATAAAAATTTGGGTCTAAAGTAACATTTTTGTGAAAAAAAGTTATTCATTGTTTTCTTCCACATTCTAAAAATTCCTCTGAAGTGTTAATAAACTTTTTTAATCTGGTTTTGAGCACCTTGAGGGGTGCACTTTTTAGAATGGTGTCACTTTTGGGTGGTTTCTGTCATAAAAACCTCTCAAAGTCACTTCAAATGTGATGTGGTCCCTAAAAAAATGGTTTTGTATTTTGTTGGAAAAATGAGAAGTCGCTGTTCAAATTTTAACTTATAACTTCCTGACAAAAAAAAAATTTGGTTCCAAAATTGTGCTGATGTAAAGAAGACATGTGGGAAATGTTATTTATTAACTATTTTCTGTGACATATCTCTCTGATTTAAGTACATGAAAATTCAAATTTAGAAAATTGCGAAATTTTCCAAATTTTCGACAAATTTCAGATTTTTTACAAATAAACGCAAATCATATTAAATACAGTTATATGAAAAAGTTTGGGCACCCCTATTAATCTTAAGCTTAATGTTTTATAAAAATTGGTGTTTTTGCAACAGCTATTTCAGTTTGATATATGTAATAACTGTTGGGCACAGTAATGTTTCTGCCTTGAAATGAGGTTTATTGTACTAACAGAAAATGTGCAATCTGCATTCAAACAAAATTTGACAGGAGCATAAGTATGGGCACCTCACCAGAAAAGTGACATTAATATTTAGTAGATCCTCCTTTTGCAAAAATAACAGCCTCTAGTAGCTTTTAATGAGTTCCTGGATCCTGGATGAAGGTATTTTTGACCATTCCTCTTTACAAAACAATTCCAGTTCAGTTAAGTTTGATGGTCGCCGAGCATGGACAGCCCTTTTCAAATGATCCCACAGATGTTCAATGATATTCAGGTCTGGGGACTGGGATGGCCATTCCAGAACATTGTAATTGCTCCTCTGCATGAATGCCTGAGTAGATTTGGAGCGGTGTTTTGGATCATTGTCTTGCTGAAAGATCCATCCCCTGTGTAACTTCAACTTTATCACTGATTCTTGAACATTATTGTCAAGAATCTGCTGATACTGAGTGGAATCCATGCGTCCCTCAACTTTAACAAGATTCCCGGTGCCGGCATTGGCCACACAGCCCCAAAGTATGATGGAACCTCCACCAAATTTTACTGTGGGTAGCAAGTGTTTTTCTTGGAATGCTGTGTTTTTTTGCCGCCATGCATAACGCCTTTTTGTATGACCAAACAACTCAATCTTGGTTTCATCAGTCCACAGGACCTTCTTCCAAAAAGAAATTGGCTTCTCCAAATGTGCTTTTGCATACCTCAGCCGACTCTGTTTGTGGCGTGCTTGCAGAAATGGCTTCTTTCGCATCACTCTCCCATACAGCTTCTCCTTGTGCAAAGTGCGTTGTATAGTTGACCAATGCACAGTGACACCATCTGCAGCAAGATGATGCTGCGGCTCTCTGGAGGTGGTCTGAGGATTGTCCTTGACTGATCTCACCATTCTTCTTCTCTGCCTTTCTGATGTTTTTCTTTGCCTGCCACTTCTGGCCTTAACAAGAACTGTCCCTGTGTTCTTCCATTTCCTTACTATGTTCCTCACAGTGGAAACTGACAGGTTAAATCTCTGAGACAGCTTTTTGTATCCTTCCCTTGAACAACTATGTTGAATAATCTTTGTTTTCAGATCATTTGACAGTTGTTTTGAGGAGCCCATGATGCCACTCTTCAGAGGAGATTCAAACAGGAGAACAACTTGCAAGTGGCCACTTTAAGTAGCTTTTCTCATGATTGCATACACCTGGCTATGAAGTTCAAAGCTCAATGAGGTTACAAAACCAAAAACAGTGCCTTAGTAAGTCAGTAAAAAGTAGGTTGGAGTATTTAAAACAAGAAAATGATAAGGGTGCCCATACCTATGCACCTGTCAATTTTTGTTTGAATGTAGATTGCACATTTTCTGTTAGTACAATAAACCTCATTTCAAGGCAGAAACATTACTGTGTCCAACAGTTATTACATATATCAAACTGAAATAGCTGTTTCAAAAACACCAATTTCTATAAAACATTAAGCTTAAGATTAATAGGGGTGCCTAAACTTTTTCATATAACTGTACATTTTACCACTATCATGAAGTACAATATGTCATGAATAGTGTTGAGCGATACCTTCCGATATCGAGAAATATCGGATCGGATTGTATCGGACCGATACCCAAAAAATATCGGATATCGCCGATTCCGATACCGGAAACCAATGCAAGTCAATGGGACACAAATATCAGAATGAAAATAAACCCTTTCTTTCCTTGTAGGTTAATTCTACATGAAGGAAAACAACTAAGAATAATGTAGAATGTATTGGGGGAGGTGGGGGAGACAATAAAGGCATAGAGGTTTAGCCCAATCAAATGGAATAGCATGAATTAATATTTTTTTTAAGACGTTCTGAGTTAAGGAAATATTGACTATGTTAAGTTTTTTTATATTTTGTCAGATATTTATGTTTCACTACGTCCATGCTCTTCACCTTCTTTTTTACTTCTCCCACACTTTCTCCTTCATCATCCTCAGCATCAGCATCTTTTTCATCAACTTCTTCTTCACCTTCTTCATCTTCTTCTTCTTCACCTTCTTCGTATTATTCTTTTTTTTACATTCATCATATTCTTCTTATTCAACTATTATTCTTCTTCATATTCTACTTCTTCATCTTCTTCATGTTCTTCTTCTTCATCATATTCTTATTTGTGACAGGCATTCCTGTAGTTGTTATCTATAAAAGTTTGAACATTACACCTTTCGTTCTGCCCGTCACAAAAGATTTACAACAGGATTTGTCCCCGTTCAGTTTGACCTGCAGCAGGTCTTTTCCAGGGGCACCACGAGGAGGAACGGACTCACCTCCATACACTGCTTAGTCTTCTTCTGCTTATAATTTAGATAATATCTTTTGCTCTGATTTTTAGTCTTATGCTTAATGTTCTTCCGCTTTTTGTTCTGCAGCTTCTTGTACTTCTGCTTCTTGGTTTTCTGTCTCTTGTTCTTCTGTATCTTGGTGGTTGTCTTCTTGTTCTTTGTCCTCTTGGTCAACTTCTTCAGGGTCATCTTCTTGGTCTTCTTCGGGTGGTCTTCAGGGTCCTCGTCTTCACGGTCGTCGTCTTCGGGGTCCTCGTCTTCTTCGGGGTGGTCTTCAGGGTCCTCGTCTTCAGGGTCATCGTCTTCGGGGTCCTCGTCTTCTTCGGGGTGATCTTCAGGGTCCTCGTCTTCAGGGTCCTCGTCTTCAGGGTCCTCGTCATCTTCGGGGTGGTCTTCAGGGTCGTCGTCTTCAGGGTCGTCGTCTTCAGGGTCCTCATCTTTTTCGGGGTTGTCTTCATGGTCCTCGTCAGGGAGATCCAGAGTGATTACCAAGATCCATTTCAAAAAGCTTGAACTTGGAAATGTAGCAGAAGGTACAAGAAGGCTGAGGAACTGCTGAGAATCAGCTGACGGTACTGGAACCTGGATGGGTAGCAGAAGGTACAAGAGCCAATGGAACTACCGAGGACCAGCTGACGGTACTGGAATTGGGTTACTAAGCAGGAGGTACCTGTGCCAGAAAGCACTACCAAGGACCAGCAGACGTTGGTGGAACTTGGATACCGAGAAAGAGGCACCTAAGCCAAAGGCACTGCCGAGAACCAGCGGACGGTACTGGAACCCGGATGGGTAGCAGAAGGTACAAGAGCCAATGGAACTACTGAGGACCAGCTGATGGTACTGGAACCCGGTTACTAAGCAGGAGGTACCTGTGCCAGAAAGCACTACCAAGGACCAGCAGACTTTGGTGGAACTTGGATACCGAGAAAGAGGCACCGAAGCCAAAAGCACTGCCGAGAACCAGCTGATGGTACTGGAACCCGGATGGGTAGCAGAAGGGACAAGAGCCAATGGAACTACCGAGGACCAGCTGATGGTACTGGAACCCGGTCACTAAGCAGGAGGTACCTGCGCCAGAAAGCACTACCAAGGACCAGCAGACGTTGGTGGAACTTGGATACCGAGAAGGAGGCACCTAAGCCAAAGGCACTGCCGAGAACCAGCTGACGGTACTGGAACTCGGATGGGTAGCAGAAGGTACCCATGAAAAAAAAAGTTGCAAGGCCGCGAGCCGGCCACAGTTACCGAAAACCACAGTCCTACAGTGGGTGCTTGTCCTATTGGCACTATGGAACCAGCCTTCATTGCCTGATCCCGCAGCTCACATAGGAGTCACCTAAACTGCAGGCACCATAGAGTCGGCTAACCCGACCGCAACACGACAGGACAACGCATTGGAGGCAAAGTGACGTTGACACTACCCGGAAACAGCTGGCGTGCTGGAACCAGGCTGGGCAGGAGGGAGTACCCGTGCCAAAGACACTGCCGAGAACCAGCTGACAGTACTGGAACTCGGATGGGTAGCAGAAGGTACAAGAGCCAATGGAACTTCTGAGGACCAGCTGACGGTACTGGAACTCGGTTACTAAGCAGGAGGTACCTGTGCCAGAAAGCACTACCAAGGACCAGCAGACATTGGTGGAACTTGGATACAGAGAAGGAGTCACCTAAGCCAAAGGCACTGCCGAGAACCAGCTGACGGTACTGGAACTCGGATGGGTAGCAGAAGGTACCCATGAAAAAAAAGGTTGCAAGGCCGCGAGCCGGCCGCAGTTACCGAAACCCACAGTCCTACAGGGGGTGCTTGTCCTATTGGCACTATGGAACCAGCCTTCATTGCCAGATCCTACAGCCCACATAGGAGTCACCTAAACTGCAGGCACCATAGAGTCGGCTAACTCGACCGCAACACGACAGGACAACGTATTGGAGGCAAAGTGACGTTGACACTACCCGGAAACAGCTGTCGTGCTGGAACCAGGCTGGGCAGGAGGGAGTACCCGTGCCAAAGACACTGCTGGGAAACTGCCGGCGGTGCTGGAACCCAGGGTAAATACTAAAAACAGAGTGGAGCCAGAGGCCTAATTGGATCAACTTTAAAATCAGTAGTAGACTAATAGTGTGAATGTGGACAGAGCAGGAGAAATTGCCGTACACACAGCAGGGGAACAGCTGACGTTACTGAACCCCAATAACATGGCAGCAAGTGTTGACTGTGCAGACGGTGTTAGAACTCTCCTGTTAGGTTTTTTCTATCTTGCTGGTCACATGACCTTTTTTGCCTATTTAATCCTGCTCCGCCCTCCTGGCCTTGCTGGACTTCATTGTAATTTCTACTTTTAAGTTAGCCTGGTGTTTAGTTACCTTTCTCAGTCAGTTTAGCTAGGTCTTCGGACCTTTATGTTCTATGTTGTGTGTTTGTCTTTTACTGCTACAATTTCTGCTAGGAGGTGTCCAACTTTATCCCAGTCCCTAGTTCTTGTAGGGATCCCTCCCTTGCATCTATAGGTCTTCGTACAGACTAGCCGAGGACTTTAGCGGGTCTGATCGCAGGATCAGGTTCCCCGTTACATCGTAGGGATCTAGCTTAGTTCTATTGTAGGGACAGATCTCCTGTCTTTCCTTAGCTGCTTGTAGCAGATCATAACAGACGGCACTTCTGAGCGCCAACTAGCGGTGTTGGAGCTCAGGGATAATACTGAAAACAGAGGAGCCAGAGGTGTAATTGGAGCAACTTTAAAATCTGTAGAAGTGAGAATGTTGACAGAGCAGGAGAATTTGCGGGACACACAGCAGGGGAACAGCTGACGTTACTGAACCCCAATAACACTGGAGCAAGCGTTGACTGTGTAGACGGCACTTCTGAGCAGCAACTAGCGGTGTTGGAGCCCAGGGTAAATGCTAAAAACAAAGGAGCCAGAGGTATAATTGGAGCTAGTTTTAAATTAGTAGTGCAGTGGATGTGGACAGAGCAGGAGAATTTGCCAGATACACAGCAGGGGAACAGCTGACGATACTGAACCCCAAAAACACGGCAGCAAGTGTTGACTGTGCAGACAGCACTTCTGAGCACCAACTGGCGGTGTTGGAGCTCAGGGATAATACTGAAAACAGTGGAGCCAGAGGTGTAATAGGTGCAACTTTAAAATCTGTAGTAGTGTGAATGTGGACAGAGCAGGAGAAATTGCCGTACACACAGCAGGGGAACAGCTGATGTTACTGAACCCCAATAACACGACAGCAAGTGTTGACTGTGCAGACGGCACTTCTGAGCAGCAACTAGCGGTGTTGGAGCCCAGGGTAAATACTAAAAACAGAGGAGCCAGAGGTGTAATTGGAGCTAGTTTTAAATTAATAGTACAGTGGATGTGGACAGAGCAGGAGAATTTGCCGGACACAAAGCTGGGGATCAGCTGACGTTACTGAACCCCAGTAACACTGGAGCAAGCGTTGACTGTGCAGACGGCACTTCTGAGCAGCAACTAGCGGTGTTGGAGCCCAGGGTAAATACTAAAAACAGAGGAGCCAGAGGTATAATTGGAGCAAGTTTTAAATTAGTAGTACCGTGGATGTGGACAGAGCAGGAGAATTTGCCGGACACACAGCTGGGGATCAGCTGACGTTACTGTACCCCAATAACACTGGAGGAAGCATTGACTGTGCAGACGGCACTTCTGAGCAGCAACTAGCGGTTTTGGAGCCATGGGTAAATACTAAAAACAGAGGAGCCAGAGGTGTAATTGGAGCAAGTTTTAAATTAGTAGTACAGTGGATGTGGACAGAGCAGGAGAATTTGCCGGACACACAGCTGGGGATCAGCTGACGTTACTGAACCCCAATAACACTGGAACAAGCATTGACTGCGCAGACGGCACTTCTGAGCAGCAACTAGCGGTGTTGGAGCTCAGGGTAAATACTAAAAACAGAGGAGCCAGAGGTGTAATTGGAGCAAGTTTTAAATTAGTAGTACAGTGGATGTGGACAGAGCAGGAGAATTTGCCGGACACACAGCTGGGGATCAGCTGTTACTGAACCCCAATAACACTGGAGCAAGCATTGACTGTGCAGACGGCACTTCTGAGCAGCAACTGGCGGTTATGGAGCCCAGGGATTACAGTTCAGGTGGTAGAAACATGAACACAACAGGAGACCTGGATACTGTTGCCAACCAATTATTTATTCTGAAAGAGGACTGGCAAATTCATGCAAGATCCAGGCCTTGTTCATTTTCAGAAAAGTAAGCTGGTCAACGTTATCGGAGGATAGGCGCATGCGACGGTCTGTTAGTACACCACCTGCGGCACTAAAGACGCGTTCCGATAATACACTAGCAGCAGGGCAAGCCAGCACCTCCAATGCATACTGGCTAAGCTCTGGCCATGTATCCCGCTTAGAGACCCAAAACTTGAAGGGGGAAGAGCCGTCTGGGAGTACACTGAGAGGGCAAGACATGTAGTCTGTCACCATCTGACGGAAACGTTGCCTCCTGCTGACTGGAGCCGTCTGTGATGGTGTAGACATTTGTGGCGGCGGGAACACAAAACTTTGCCACATTTTGGCCATACTGGTCTTGCCTTGTGCTGAGGCGCTGCTTCTGCTCCCTCTTTGTACAGAGCTTCCTCCACTGCCTCGACGCACTGAGCTGCTTTGTAAAGCACTAGCAGCACTGCACTCGGTTGGAATGGAGAACATGATGGAATGCACCAGTGCGTCTTGGTACTCCCGCATTTTACGCTCCCAGTTCAACGGTGTTATGAGGCTTTGTAAGTTGTCCCGGTAGCGAGGATCTAGGAGGGTGGACACCCAATAATCAGCCGTGTTGAGAATGTGGGCGATGCGGCGGTCGTTTCTCAGGCACAGCAGCATGAAATCAACCATGTGCTGCAGACTGCCAACTGGCCAAGAAATGCTGTCACCTGCTTGAGGCGTGATCTCTGCCTGCTCTGCATCACCCCACCCTCGCTCTAGATACTGACTACTAGAGCATTGTGTACCTCCCTCCTCTGGACAGATGTCTTCCTCCTCCATTGACTCCTCCTCATCCTCCTCACAAAGTGTCCCCTGCCTAGGCCTTTGTGAGGAACCATGTTGCGCAGACTGTACAGAAGCAGATAAATGAGAGGAGATAAGAAGCCGGGCTGATCCTCCGCGCTGGTCCAGAGACACACAAGGATTAATGATGAACCAAAACTTTCTTTATTCCATGGCCTACGCGTTTCGTGGCTACACTGCCACTTCCTCAGGGCTACCAAGTCAATCACAATCCACATTTATATAACATATAACTACAAGTGTCACACATGATGTAATTTCCTGTGAAAACGCCCACATTGTACACAGCAAACTCTAAAAACTAAAAGCACTCATAAAAGCTCACACATTGAACAATTAATAATAAAAAGCATGACATTTTTCGCAATGAGATGAATCTCTAGTAAACCACAAGAAAATTTTATAGTATCTTTCAAAAATTAAAATTCTGGCATTCACCGGGATCGATCCCATGAGGCAACATTACTCCAAAAATATGTAAGCCATATCATAGCATCAGACCACTAAGCCATATAGCTATTTGAAGGCATGAGATGCAGCCCCGTGTAAAACCACTATAGGGAGTACAAATTAATAAATAAAAAAAATATATATATATATATAAAAAAAATAAAATAAAAAAAGGGGAAAATATTAGCTAAAAAATTGTTGTAATAATTTATATTAGCAGGAATAATACTAGAATAGTTTTCTCTGCAATACACTTCAGAAGCAGATGGCATTTGTGACTCCTCATCCTCCACCTCTTCCAAAACCTCCTCCCTTAGTGCTTGCAGTGTTTTTTCAAGCAGGCAGATAAGGGGGATAGTCATGCTGACTAGTGCATCATCTGCACTCGCCATCCGCGTGGAATAATCGAAGGCACGCAAAACCTGGCAAATGTCCTTCATAGAGGCCCACTCAGTGGTGGTGAAGTGTGAACGGCGTGCACTGCGACTTGTTTGCGCCTGCTGCAGCTGGTACTCCATTACTGCTGCCTGCTGCTCACACAATCTCTCCAACATATGTAACGTTGAATTCCACCTGGTGGGTAGGTCACATATGATGCGATGTTCCGGAAGACGTAATCGGCGCTGCAGAGCTGCAATGCGCGATCTTGCGTTGCTGGAACGCCGCAAGTGAGCGCACTCTATGCGGACCTTGTGCAGCAGTGCATCAAGATCCGGATAGTCCCTCAAAAAACTCTGCACGACCAAGTTGAGCACATGTGCCAGACATGGGATGTGAGTGAGGTTGCCTAGGCCCAGAGCTGCCACCAGATTTCGGCCATTGTCACACACTACCATGCCTGGCTGGAGATTCGCTGGCACAAACCACACGTCGCTCTGCTGCTTGATGGCATTCCAGAGCTCCTGCGCTTCTTGGCTCCAATTCCCCAAAGAAATTAATTTTAATATGGCTTGTTGACGTTTGGCCACGGCTGTGGTCATATCGCTCATAATAACAGGTAAAACCGTTCAGGGTCGATGTGGAGGTAGACCGTGACGGCTCCTGCAGCGCTGATTCAGAGGAACTGGAGTATGAGGAGGAGTCAATGTGTACAGACTGGATTCCTGCAATCCTTGGAGTTGGCAGAACAAGTACAGCGCCACTCTCAAGATCTGTACCCGGCTCCACAACATTTACCCAATGGGCAGTGAGGGAAAGGTATCGTCCCTGTCCATGCTTACTGGTCCACGCATCGGTGGTCAGGTGGACCTTGCTACTGACAGCGTTTTGTAGCTCATGTTTAATTTTTACCTCCACATGCTGTTGCAGGGCAGGGACGGCTTGCCTGCTGAAAATAAAAGCGGCTGGGCACGTTGTATTGTGGGACTGCCAATGCCATAAAGTTACAGAAGGTGTCAGTCCCCACGAGCCTGAATGATAGCATTTCAAGGGCCAGTAGTTTTGAAATGCCAGCATTCAGAGCCTGTGCTCGGGGGTGGTTTGCCGAGTATGGGCGCCTTTTCTCCCATGCCTGTGCTAATGATGGCTGTAGACTGGCCTGGGAGTGTGAGGATGACAGGGAAAGTGGTGCTGTGGGTGGAATGACACTGTGTCTCTGTACAACAGTGCCAGAGGTTCTTCCATGGCGATCCTGTGAGGAAGCCGAACCAGCTGTGTGTGAGCTGGAAGAAGAGGCTAATACACGAGTTGAAGAGGTGGTAGGTGGCGCTGTACGTTGGCCTACGTCTTCAGTGTGCTTTTGTAACTCCACCTCGTGCTTGGTCCGCACATGTTTCCACATATTTGTGGTATTGAGGTTGCTGACACTTTTCCCTCTTTTCACCTTCTGATTACACAGCTTGCATTTGACAAAGCAAATGTCATCTGCAACTGTGTCAAAAAAGGACCAGGCACTGCTAGTCTTGGGAGCGCCCGCTTTGGATTTTGGAAGAGCATGCTCCTAATGGGTGCCGAAGTGAAGGCTATAGGCAACCAAGTCTGCCGCCTCCCTCTCCCTCCTTTTTGGGCCGTTCGGGGATACTCTTCCTCAGAGCTGCTCCCACCACCTTCCTGTCCCTCACGCCATGATGGGTCAAGGACCTCATCATCTACACCACCCTCTTCAAACAACTGCTTCTCCTGGGTAGTCTCGACAGCACAGTACGCACCGGAAAGTGGCACCTGAGTCTCATCATCAGATGCGTACTGAGGTGTGCTGCTGACCATAGGCACTGGCCCACCCGCCTCTTCAGATTCAGAGAGACAAAACGGTTGCGCATCACTGCATACTACCTCTTCTTCAAATTCTCGAATTCTGCTTGGCTGGCCCCCTCTTTCCAAGCCAAGAGATTCAGAGAACAGAAGTAGAGATGGCTCCTGTCCAGGGCTCTCTGACTGCCTGAGCAATTTGTCAGGTTGTGAAGAGACAGATGGGTGCTCTTCAGTGCTTAGGACCTGAGAGGATCTGGAACTAATTGAAGTCGATGCGTTAGCTGCCATCCATCCGACAAAGGCTTCAATTTGGTCCTCCCGCAGCAGTGGGGTTCGGCTAGCTCCTACAAAGCTGCGCATAAAGGACTGTTCTCTGGTAAAACTGGGGGAAGCTGAGTCACTGGTGCCCACAGCAGGCACAGAATCCCCACGTCCTCTCCCTGCAGGCACAGAATCCTCACATCCTCTCCCTGCAGCAACTCCATGCCCACGCCCACGACCACGACCACATGCCTTACTCCCTCCCTTCTTCATCTTGGTAGATTGATAAAGATAGGCAGAAAAGTACTAAGGGCTTAGTGTGCTTATTCCTGAACAGCTGCTAACAGGTATTAGAAACACTAATTTTATAAAGTGTGGACTAGACTTTAATATGAGCTAATGTGGCCTACACAACTGTAAAGTGGAGTGTTTGGTGAACTTTATTTAGGTTTTTTTTGTCACAAAAAGACACTGGATGTGCCCAAAGATGTAATACCGATAGTATCATAAACTTTTTATAGCTATTACAATGCAGGAAGGTAACCTACAATGCAATAGATGAGGCTACAATAAATAGGCTAATACTAATCTGGCTGGGGCTGCAGGGCACAATGCTGCAGAAAGGCTCCTCTATCTACACCTATATAGTGTGTTTGGAACCAATGTAGCTGAATACGGATGGAACCACCACACTAATAGGAGAAATCAGGAAAAATGATCAATTAGCAAAAAAGGACAATGTATGAGGCAGTGACGCACGCTGAGCGCACTACAACCAGACGTGGCTGAAGCACACACTACAGCGTGAGCTGCACTCACACACAGAGACCTTGCAGACAGCCGTGAACAGTGCAGATGCAAAGCACTGTGCACTAGCGCTGCAAGACAAAAAAAAAATTCTCTATCTACTCCTATATAGTGTTTTTGGAACCAATTTAGCTGAATACGGATGGAACCACCACACTAATAGGAGAAATCAGGAAAAATTATCGATTAGCAAACAAGGACAATGTATGAGGCAGTGACGCACGCTGAGCGCACTACAACCAGATTTGGCTGAAGCACACAGTACAGCGTGAGCTGCACTCACACACAGAGACCTTGCAGACAGCGGTGAACAGCACAGAGAACTGTGCACTAGCGCTGCAAGGCACAGCGATTTATAAAGTAGCTTGGGTAAAGCAGAATAGAGTAAATAGGTAGCTAAAAATGTCCCTCAGAACAACAGCGTCCTATCCCTAACTGAATTCACAGCAGAGTGAGCTCAAAATGGCGGCGGCGGCTTTTATAGTGCATCATGACATCATTTCAGCAGCCAATCACAGCCATGCCATTAGTTAACATGCCTAACAGGATGTGCCCACAGTTCTTAGGATCCTCATTGGCGGCATAAAACGAAACTGGCTCATTGCATTATGGGAACTTCCGATTCCGGTATACGATATTCTAAAAGTATCGGAATTAAGTATCGGAATTCCGATACAGCGAATATCGGCCGATACCCGATATTTCAGTATCGGAATGTCCAACACTAGGAAGAAAAAATCTCAGAAACAGTAGGATCTGTTGGAGCGTTCCAGAGTTATTACTTCATAAAGTGACAGTGGTCAAAATTGGCCTGGTCATTAACGTGCAAACCACCTTCGGAGGTAAAGGGGTTAAAGTCTAGTGCAATGACAGAGACAGGCATGTATAGTGATCCACTGTTTCCATCAATTAATTAGACATTAGTTGGAGCAGCATAATGCATGCCTGACCTCCCTTTTTATTCACAGTTGTATTACAGTGTGGCCGAATTGGGGCTTGATAAGTAGTGTTGAGCCACCCCCGTAGTGTTCGAGTTCGGTTCGGTTCGTCGAACACCCGTGTGTTCGCCGAACTGTTCGTCGAACTGTTCGTCGAACACCTTCGAACACCGTTAAAACCAATGGCAGGCAAACAAAAACACATAGAAACACATAGAAAACACCTTCAAAGGTGTCCAAAACCTGACAAACTGCTCAGAAGACACAACTAACACATGGAAAAGTGACAAGTACATATAGTCATGCAAAAAGAAAAGAGGTGGAGAAGTAAAAGGAGGGGGAGACACAGATATAGGCATGTGATGCCCTTCTAAAATCCAAAAAGTGAGAAGCCGACACGTTCAGTCCGCTCCTGCCCGTGCCACCTCCGTGTCGCTGGGTTTGTGCCAGAGCCGCGGTGAACCCTGACGGCCAGCCCCCCTCTACCAATACTGGTGTCTGTCCGCTGGTGGGTCGAGCGAGCCCTCCTGTGGTGGAGGCAGCTCTAAGCTTTTTAATTTAAATTGTCTCTCTAATTTGAATAAATACACTTTAAATCCATTTACAAGGATCTATTGGAGGGCAAGTCTCATGCCAGCAGCCGCGTAATTCCAGCTCCAGTAGCGTCCATTAAAGCTGCTGCAGTTAAAAAGCTTTTATAAGAATCGAGCTCGGCTGTCCACCGCAAGGCATCCTACTGCCAGTCCCAGCCCCTATGCCTTGGGGTGCCTCCTGATGCTCTTCACTGAGTATCCCGTGGTCCCGAAGCATTTCCTTTGAAAAAATTAAGTGTCCAAACTACAGGTGGTGTAGCTTGCTTAACAGCCGGGATAATCCGCTGACTAGCAGACACTGCTACTAGGCACAAAGTATTTCCTGGGCTAGATGCAGTTAAAAATTTGTAATTAGATACTCTCGTTGGATGCTGAGAAAGCATTCCATAGAGTCTCCTGGCACGCCATATATGATTCTCTTAAAATGCTTGGGGTAGGGGTCTAGTGGACCCTTTTATAGCCAAAATCACGGCCCTGTATCACAATACGTCACCTAGGCTGAAGATAAATGGAACTGTAGCACCCTGAGGGCTCGGTTGCTACAGAGGTATTGCACCTCACCCAGAGGTGTGATATCTCACTCTCAGGTAAGGATGGAGTGTGGATCAGGACCCGACACCTGCATTCATTACACCACATTGCCGTGGGGCAGGGCGACCAATATGCCTCTGAGATGGGCACGACAGTCCCTGTCCCTGGCTGGAGTGGGGGGAGGGAACACTGAAGAAGGGGAACCCTGTAGTGCAGGAGCAGGGAGGAAGCAGTTCCTGGGTGCATTGAGAAGGGAGTATAAAAGGTGGGCACCATCTTAGTTCAGTGCAGAGAAGTCTGAGCAGAAGTGGCTCTGCATGAGCTCTGCTCCGGAGGCGGGGCTAGTAAGAGAGGCCCAGGCCTGGAAGAGGGAGAAGGAAGGAAGAGGAGCGGAGAAGGCTCCAGGAACGAGGAATGAAGGGATCCCAGGGGTGCGGACGGGCGAGTCGCCACCGCACGCCGAGTACAAGTGCTCTCTATTTGCTGATGATGTCCTAGTATATATCACTCAATCACATATATCCATCCATGCTGTTATGGCTGAAATAGATCACTTTGTTACATGGTCAAATTTTAAAATCAATGCAGCGAAGTCTGAGGCCCTCGATGTCTCCCTCCCCAAATCCATATAGGATTCCATCCAGTCCAACTTTCCCTTTGCCTGGCCCTCACAGGGTATCAAATACTTAGGAATTCCTATTCATAGAGACCTCTCCCATCTATGTTATCTTAATTTTGGGCCCTTTATTGAACAACTCCATACAGACCACGGTTGGCATGTTAGAACTGTAAGATTCACTACGTGAACCACTGGTGTTTTGTGGAAAAGCACATGTACACTGTGTTCCAAATTATTATGCAAAAAGTGTTTAGGAGTGATAAGGGAAGAATTTGTTTGTTTGTCAGTTAAACTCATTGATGGTGATGTGTGTCAGGGCTCTTTATATCACTGTAAGCAATTGCAGACACCTGTGCTAATTAGTTTGGCAGGTGTGTCCAATGAAAGGCAAGACTACTTAAGAAGGCTGTCTCACATTATTAAGCAGCCTACATTTTCTGCCAAAATGGGAAAGAAAAAGGATGTGTCGGCTGCTGAGAAGCAACAAATTGTGGAGTGTTTAGGTCAAGGCATGACTACAATCAACATTGTGCGATGATCAGGATGAAGTGTCTTGGCAATCAAGAAGTATGTAGCTGATTCACAGTACACACGTGTGCGTGCTGATAAGGGCAAATTGAGGACTCTTTCCTACAGGCAATTACGTCAGGTTAAAAGAGCAGCGGCAAAAAAGCCTTGTCATAGCAGCAGACAAGTTTTTGAAGCTGCTGGTGCCTCCAACGTCCCCCAAATAACAAGATGCAGGGTCCTTCAGAGGTTTGCAGCTGTGCATACGCCATCCTGTCGACCTCCTCTATCCACTTCACACAAGCAGAAACGGCTCCAGTGGGCCAAACATTACATGAAGACTGATTTCAAAACTGTTTTGTTCACGGATGAGTGCCGTGCAGCGCTCGATGGTCCAGATGGATGGAGTGGAGGATGGCTGGTTGATGGACACCCCACGCAAACACGGCTACAGCGCCAACAAGGAGGAGGTGGAGTAATGTTTTGGGCTGGAATCATGGGGAGAGAGATTGTCGGCCCCTTTAGGATCCATGAAGGCGCTAAAGATGAACTCCATAATGTATGTGGATTTTCTCAAACAGCACTTCCTGCCATGGTTCAAGAAGAAGAACCGTGTATTTCACAGCAAGATCATTTTTTTGCATGATAATGCACCATCTCATGCTGCACATAAAACATCTGCATCTCTGGCTGATATGGGCATAAAAGGGGACAAACTTATGGTGTGACCCCCATGCTCCCCTGACCTCTACCCCATTCAGAACCTCTGGAGCATCATCAAAAGGAGTGTCTATGATGGCGGGAGGCAGTTCACATCTAAGCAACAGCTCTGGGAGGGTATTCTGTCCTCATGCAAAACAATTGAAGCAGAAACCATCCAAAACCTGACAAATTCAATGGAGGAGAGAGTTCAGAAGCTCCTTTCGAACAAGGGGTCCTATGTGAAAATGTAACATCACCTAGAATAAAGTTTTGAGTTGAAAACTGTTTGATTTCAGTTTCTAATAACCTGCTAATGCTTATAATTTCAAAAATGACCATTTTTTTGGTCTTTATTAAAATGAAAAGGTTGATCGAAAAGTTTGGGGGATCTAAGAGTGTGGCAACCCAGTAGTCATGATTACTTCGAATTCTGACAATATGAGGGTCATGTTGCAGGTAGTGCAGCAAGAAGGCACTTATGTGTCTTGCGCATCTCGGAGCCCCAAAATTATTTTCCGGGCTAGATGCAGCTAAAAATTATTATTAATTTTAAATCTGGTGGAGCTTAGTATAGATGGTTTAATAGGATCAGTGCTGCACACTGCTACAAAGCCCAAATTATTTTCCAGTCAAGATACAGATAAACATGATTAGTAATTTTAAATCTGGTGGAGCTTATTATAGATGGCCTAATAGAATCAGTGCTGCACACTGCTACAAAGCCCAAATTATTTTCCAGCCAAGATACAGATAAACATGATTAGTAATTTGAAAGCTTAAAACGGTTGGTAGGGTGATTTTAACCAATCATCAAGCTTTTACTCTCCCCAGGATGACACAGGGGTAGAAAAGTCATTTCGGATCCATGATTTGTTCATCTTTATGAACATGAGTCTGTCTACATTATCAGTGGAGAGCCGCGTGCGCTTATCTGTCAGCACACCACCAGCAGCGCTGAACACACGTTCAGACAGAATGCTGGCTGCGGGGCATGACAAGATCTCCAAGGCGTAAGTGGCTAGCTCCGGCCATTTATCCAGATTGGAAGCCCAAAAAGAGCAATGGTCCAGTGACACAGTCATGGCTTCAATGTTTACTTGGAGATACTCCTGTACCATCGTCTCTAGGCGTTGACTATGTGTCAGACTTCTTGTCTCCTGTGGCCTTGCAAAGGATGGGCTAAAAAAGTGGTGAAATGATTCCGCAAAATTGATGTTACCAGCAGATACTGTGGTTCTGTTACGGTTTGAGTGCTGAACACTTGACGGTCCCACGGTTGGCAAGTTGGAACTGTGAGATTCACTACGTGCACCACTGGTGTTTTGTGGAAAAGCACATGTAAGATTCTGCAACAGTCTCTGCTGATACTCCTGCATGCGTGCATCCCTTTCTATGGCAGGAATAATTTCTGCAAATTTACTTTTGTACCGGGGATCTAACAGTGTGGCAACCCAGTAGTCAGGATTATTTCTAATTCTCATAATTCGAGGGTCATATTGCAGGTAGTGCAGCAAGAAGGCACTCATGTGTGTTGCGCATCCAGGAGCACCAAGTCCCTGTTGTGTTGGTGGCGAGGTAACAATCATGCTTCCTTCCTCTGTCCTCTCCCCCCAACCTCGCACAACAGAAATGTGATCAAGGTCTCCCTCATCTGATGAGTCTTCCATCAGTTCGTCCTCCACTTCTTCCTGGGCTCCTGCACCTTCCTCACTAGTTTGGCTGCTACCATGCGCCCTGGTAAAACCATCTTCCCCACCCTCACATGCCTGCCGCCTTGGTGCTGCCGACCGTCTGGACCTTGCAGATGTTAGCCCTTCCGCATACAACTCCTCCTCCTCTACTTCCTCCACCTCCTCTTGTGCCACCACCTGACTCCGAATTCTGTTTAACATGTGCTCCAGCATGTAAATCACCGGAATAGTCATGCTGATAATGGCATCGTCAGCACTAAACATCTTCGTCGCCATTTCAAAACTGTGCAGAAGGGTGCATAGGTCCCTGATCTGAGACCACTCCTCCAGCGTGATTTGCCCCACCTCTGGATCTCGTTGGCCCAGGCTATACGTCAGAACGTATTGCACCAGGGCTTGTCGGTGCTGCCACAGTCGCTGCAACATGTGCAGAGTTGAATTCCACCGGGTAGGCACATCGCATTTTAGCCGGTGAAGTGGCAGGCCCAACGACTTCTGTAGAGATGTAAGTCGCTGAGCTGCGGGATGCGAACGGTGGAAGTGAGCACACAGCGACCGTGCCCTCTGCAGAAGGCCATCTAGTCTGGGATAGTGGGCTAAAAATTGCTAGGCAACCAGGTTCAACACGTGAGCCATACAAGGCACGTGTGTGACATTGCCCCGGCGAAGGGCCGCACCCAGGTTTGCAGCATTGTTGCACACGGCCTTCCCTGGTTTCAGGTCCAGTGGAGACAACCATTCATGAAATTGGTTCTCCAGAGCTGACCACAACTCCTCAGCTGTGTGACTCACATTTCCCAGACATTTCAAAGTAAAAACCGCCTGATGACGTTGAGCCCTACTGCCAGCATAGTAAGGAGGTGTGCAGGATCCCTTCTGCGCAGTTAGAAAGCTTGTGGCATGACCAGACAGGCTTTGGGTGCAGGTGGAAGACCGAGAGGAGGTTGAGGAGGCAGAAGCAGTGGAGGAACTTTGACATAAAGAGGATTGACGCACAACTCGTGGGGACGGCAAGACTTGGACAGCAGCCCCTTGTCCTGCTGTCACCATAGTTACCCAGTGCCCAGTCAGCGACATGTAACGCCACTGTCCATGCCTACTCGTCCAAGTGTTTGTGGTGAAATGCACCCTGTCACACACAGAGTTTCTCAAAGAAGCGGTGATGTTGTGTGCGACATGCTGGTGGAGCACAGGCATACCTTTCTTTGAGAAGTAGTGCCGACTGGGCATCTGGTACT
Organism: Phyllobates terribilis; assembly: GCF_046119375.1. Lineage (NCBI taxonomy): Eukaryota > Metazoa > Chordata > Amphibia > Anura > Dendrobatidae > Phyllobates > Phyllobates terribilis. The sequence continues at coordinate 607,121,349 of NW_027362764.1, forward strand.
GGGGCACTGCGACGGACATAAGGTCTCGAAAATCCTCTGTGTCCACCAGGCGGAAAGGCAGCATTTCTGTAGCCAAGAGATTGCAGATGGTGAAATTCAACCTCTTAGCTTTCTCATGGCTAGGAGGAGATGGTCTTTTACTTGTCCACATCTGAGGGACCGAGGGCTGGCTATTGTGCTTAGACGGGGTTGATAAGGGTGTCCCCGGCAAACTGCCGGTCTGTGAAGAAGATGCAGGCGGACATGTTAGGTTGCCTTGATCCAAAGGTGGTGCTATCGATGTCGGACAGCGCTCAACACCAGCTGGTGTTACCACCTCCAAAGAAAATGATGACCTGCCAATCACACTGGCTGTTGCGGGTAAAGAGGTGGCAGGTCTGCGCCCCAAAACAGGTGTGACTGCTGTTCCCCCAGTCACAGAGGATGAAGAGGCCGCGGATGCACAAGATATGGCAGACGGTGGTTGGCCCCGTCGGCTAGGCCGCATTGTAGCACACTGAGCTTCCCACTGCAACTTATGCTTCATGTCCATGTGCCGGTTCATGCATGAAGTACTCAAACTATGTATTTTTTGGCCTCTACTTAGCTTTTGCTGACAAATGTTACAGATAACACGAGTTGGGTCATCTTTATCGATCTGAAAAAATGCCCAGGCTATGCAAGGCTTAGCACCCATGCGACCTGAAGAGCCACCACGACTTGTGGTGAGAGGCAGAGTTGTGTTTGAGGATGCAGTTGTTGACGTGCTTCCAGTACTACGTCTCTGTCCAGGAAGGCGCAACCTGACCTCGTCGTCACTAGCATCTTCCTCTACCTCCTCTGCTGACCTCATCTCTTGGCTGACTGTGGGTTGACAGTAAGTGGGATCTCCAACCTCATCATCATCACCCTGTGCGTTATCACACCCGTCGTCCTCAGAGCCAGCCTGTTCCTGCCCTGACAAAAAACTAAAGTTGTCGCTCCAATCAGGTATTTGAGTCTCATCATCGTCTTCTTCATTGTCTCCTCCAACAGGAGTTACAGTTTGGGAATGAGGGTCTACATTATGGTCAGAACCTTCTGCGTCTGGTCCTGGATCCGACTCATAAAGATTCTGGGCATCAGTGCAGATCATTTCCTCATCTGGATTCACAGAAGCGCTGGAGTCGACCTCTGATTCCCAGGCTATAGTATGAGTAAACAGCTCTGCAGACTCAACCATCTGTTCTACCTCATACTGAGACGGGCAGCTGGAGATTTGGGAGCTGTGAGGAAGAAAGTGCGATTGGGGTGACACCTTTGAGGACTGGAGTATTTGTGATGTTGAAGTTGATGTGGAGGAGAGCCCACTTAAAGGAGCTCTCATCTGGAATTTGTAGCGATTGGCGTGGCCGTAAGAAAGGGATCTTATCACATTGTCCGCTAAAAGAAGTAGACATTTTAGGTTGCAAATTCAAAATAATTTTTTGTCTGCATCTAGCTCTGAAAAAATATTTGGCCTTCTAGCAGTGTGTGGGACTTTCTCTATTAGTCCATCTATACTGACCTCCATCAGGCTGCAAATTAAAAATATTTTTTATCTGCATCTACCTCTGAAAAAATATTGGGCTTCTAGCTGTGTGTGGGACTTGTTCTATTAATCCATCTATACAGACGTCCATCAGGTTGCAAACTGAATATTATTTTTTTCTGCATCTACCTCTGATAAAATATTTGGGCTACTAGCTGTGTGTGGGACTTGTTCTATTAGTCCATCTATACTGACCTCCATCAGGTTGCAAACTGAATATAATTTTTTTTCTGCATCTAGCTCTGAAAAAATATTTGGCCTTCTAGCAGTGTGTGGGACTTTCTCTATTAGTCCATCTATACTGACCTCCATCAGGTTGCAAATTAAAAATAATTTTTTTCTGCATCTAGCTCTGAAAAAATATTTGGCCTTCTAGCAGTGTGTGGGACTTTCTCTATTAGTCCATCTATACTGACCTCCATCAGGTTGCAAATTAAAAATAATTTTTATCTGCATCTAGCTCTGAAAAAATATTTGGCCTTCTAGCAGTGTGTGGGACTTTCTCTATTAGTCCATCTATACTGACCTCCATCAGGTTGCAAATTAAAAATTATTTTTTGTCTGCATTTAGCTCTGAAAAAATATTTGGCCTTCTAGCAGTGTGTGGGACTTTCTCTATTAGTCCATCTATACTGACCTCCATCAGGTTGAAAATTCAAAATAATTTTTTGTCTGCATCTAGCTCTGAAAAAATATTTGGCCTTCTAGCAGTGTGTGGGACTTTCTCTATTAGTCCATCCATACTGACCTCCATCAGGCTGCAAATTAAAAATAATTTTTATCTGCATCTACCTCTGAAAAAATATTTGGCCTTCTAGCTGTGTGTGGGACTTGTTCTATTAGTCCATCTATACTGACCTCCATCAGGTTGCAAACTGAATATAATTTTTTTCTGCATCTAGCTCTGAAAAAATATTTGGCCTTCTAGCAGTGTGTGGGACTTTCTCTATTAGTCCATCTATACTGACCTCCATCAGGTTGCAAATTAAAAATAATTTATATCTGCATCTAGCTCTGAAAAAATATTTGGCCTTCTAGCAGTGTGTGGGACTTTCTCTATTAGTCCATCTATACTGACCTCCATCAGGTTGCAAATTAAAAATAATTTTTTGTCTGCATCTAGCTCTGAAAAAATATTTGGCCTTCTAGCAGTGTGTGGGACTTTCTCTATTAGTCCATCTATACTGACCTCCATCAGGTTGCAAACTGAATATATTTTTTTTCTGCATCTACCTCTGAAAAAATATTGGGCTTCTAGCTGTGTGTGGGACTTGTTCTATTAATCCATCTATGCAGACCTCCATCAGGTTGCAAACTGAATATAATTTTTTTCTGCATCTAGCTCTGAAAAAATATTTGGGCTTCTAGCTGTGTGTGGGACTTGTTCTATTAGTCCATCTATACTGACCTCCATCAGGTTGCAAACTGAATATAATTTATTTCTGCATCTAGCTCTGAAAAAATATTTGGCCTTCTAGCAGTGTGTGGGACTTTCTCTATTAGTCCATCTATACTGACCTCATTCAGGTTGCAAATTAAAAATAATTTATATCTGCATCTAGCTCTGAAAAAATATTTGGCCTTCTAGCAGTGTGTGGAACTTTCTCTATTAGTCCATCTATACTGACCTCCATCAGGTTGCAAATTAAAAATAATTTTTTGTCTGCATCTAGCCCTGAAAAAATATTTGGCCTTCTAGCAGTGTGTGGGACTTTCCCTATTAGTCCATCTATGCTGACCTCCATCAGGTTGCAAACTGAATATATTTTTTTTCTGCATCTACCTCTGAAAAAATATTGGGCTTCTAGCTGTGTGTGGGACTTGTTCTATTAATCCATCTATACAGACCTCCATCAGGTTGCAAACTGAATATAATTTTTTTCTGCATCTACCTCTGAAAAAATATTTGGGCTTCTAGCTGTGTGTGGGACTTGTTCTATTAATCCATCTATACAGACCTCCATCAGGTTGCAAACTGAATATAATTCTTTTCTGCATCTACCTCTGAAAAAATATTTGGGCTTCTAGCTGTGTGTGGGACTTGTTCTATTAGTCCAACTATACTGACCTCCATCAGGTTGCAAACTGAATATAATTTTTTTCTGCATCTAGCTCTGAAAAAATATTTGGCCTTCTAGCAGTGTGTGGGACTTTCTCTATTAGTCCATCTATACTGACCTCCATCAGGTTGCAAATTAAAAATAATTTTTATCTGCATCTAGCTCTGAAAAAATATTTGGCCTTCTAGCAGTGTGTGGGACTTTCTCTATTAGTCCATCTATACTGACCTCCATCAGGTTGCAAATTAAAAATAATTTTTTGTCTGCATCTAGCTCTGAAAAAATATTTGGCCTTCTAGCAGTGTGTGGGACTTGTTCTATTAGTCCATCTATACTGACCTGCATCAGGTTGCAAATTCAAAATAATTTTTTGTCTGCATCTAGCTCTGAAAAAATATTTGGCCTTCTAGCAGTGCGTGGGACTTTCTCTATTAGTCCATCTATACTGACCTCCATCAGGCTGCAAATTAAAAATAATTTTTATCTGCATCTACCTCTGAAAAAATATTTGGCCTTCTAGCTGTGTGTGGGACTTGTTCTATTAGTCCATCTATACTGACCTCCATCAGGTTGCAAACTGAATATAATTTTTTTCTGCAAGTAGCTCTGAAAAAATATTTGGGCTTCTAGCTGTGTGTGGGACTTGTTCTATTAGTCCATCTATACTGACCTCCATCAGGTTGCAAATTGAATATAATTTTTTTCTGCATCTAACCCAGCCAATAGTTTTGGCCTAATACCACAATTTGGCCACTCAGCTCTGCTCGGTTCCCATCCATTGTTTTTTTGTGCAAATAACTCCAGAGTTGTGAATTAGTTAACCACCAAAATGAGTGGAAAAAGGCCTGCTGCTGGTGGAAAGGGGAATAGGCGTGTTGGGAAGGGGAAAAAAGGTTGAGTCCGTGGGGTAGGTGTTAAAGCAACAGTAACATCTGCAGAAGAAAGACCATCTTCCAGCCAAACTAAAATGTCTACTTCTTTTAGCGGACAATGTGATAAGATCCCTTTCTTACGGCCACGCCAATCGCTACAAATTCCAGATGAGGCACAAAAACAGCAGGTGCTTCAACGGATATCAAGTGCTCCTTTAAGTGGGCTCTCCTCCACATCAACTTCAACATCACAAATACTCCAGTCCTCAAAGGTGTCACCCCAATCGCACTTGCTTCCTCACAGCTCCCAAATCTCCAGCTGCCCGTCTGAGTATGAGGTAGAACAGATGGTTGAGTCTGCAGAGCTGTTTACTCATACTATAGCCTGGGAATCAGAGGTCGACTGCAGCGCTTCTGTGAATCCAGACGAGGAAATGATCTGCACTGATGCCCAGAATCTTTATGAGTCGGATCCAGGACCAGACGCAGAAGGTTCTGACCATAATGTAGACCCTCATTCCCAAACTGTAACTCCTGTTGGTGGAGACAATGAGGAAGACGATGATGAGACTCAAATACCAGATTGGAGCGACAACTTTAGTTTTTTGTCAGGGCAGGAACAGTTTGGCTCTGAGGACGACGGGTGTGATAACGCACAGGGTGATGATGATGAGGTTGGAGATCCCACTTACTGTCAACCCACAGTCAGCCAAGAGATGAGGTCAGCAGAGGAGGTGGAGGAAGATGCTAGTGACGACGAGGTCAGGTTGCGCCTTCCTGGACAGAGACGTAGTACTGGAAGCACGTCAACAACTGCATCCTCAAACACAACTCTGCCTCTCACCACAAGTCGTGGTGGCTCTTCAGGTCGCATGGGTGCTAAGCCTTGCATAGCCTGGGCATTTTTTCAGATCGATAAAGATGACCCAACTCGTGTTATCTGTAACATTTGTCAGCAAAAGCTAAGTAGAGGCCAAAAAATACATAGTTTGAGTACTTCATGCATGAACCGGCACATGGACATGAAGCATAAGTTGCAGTGGGAAGCTCAGTGTGCTACAATGCGGCCTAGCCGGCCGGGCCAACCACCGTCTGCCATATCTTGTGCATCCGCGGCCTCTTCATCCTCTGTGACTGGGGGGACAGCAGTCACACCTGTTTTGGGGCGCAGACCTGCCACCTCTTTACCCGCAACAGCCAGCGTGATTGGCAGGTCATCAGTTTCTTTGGAGGTGGTAACACCAGCTGGTGTTGAGCGCTGTCCGACATCGATAGCACCACCTTTGGATCAAGGCAACCTAACATGTCCGCCTGCATCTTCCTCACAGACCGGCAGTTTGCCTGGGACACCCTTATCAACCCCGTCTAAGCACAATAGCCAGCCCTCGGTCCCTCAGATGTGGACAAGTAAAAGACCATTTCCTCCTAGCCATGACAAAGCTAAGAGGTTGAATTTCACCATCTGCAAGCTCTTGGCTACAGAAATGCTGCCTTTCCGCCTGGTGGACACAGAGGATTTTCGAGACCTTATGTCCGTCGCAGTGCCCCAGTACCAGATGCCCAGTCGGCACTACTTCTCAAAGAAAGGTGTGCCTGCGCTCCACCAGCATGTCGCACACAACATCACCGCTTCTTTGAGAAACTCTGTGTGTGACAGGGTGCATTTCACCACAGACACTTGGACGAGTAGGCATGGACAGGGGCGTTACATGTCGCTGACTGGGCACTGGGTAACTATGGTGACAGCAGGACAAGGGGCTGCTGTCCAAGTCTTGCCGTCCCCACGAGTTGTGCGTCAATCCTCTTTATGTCAAAGTTCCTCCACTGCTTCTGCCTCCTCAACCTCCTCTCGGTCTTCCACCTGCACCCAAAGCCTGTCTGGTCATGCCACAAGCTTTCTAACTGCGCAGAAGGTATCCTGCACACCTCCTTACTATGCTGGCAGTAGGGCACAACGTCATCAGGTGGTTTTTACTTTGAAATGTCTGGGAAATGTGAGTCACACAGCTGAGGAGTTGTGGTCAGCTCTGGAGAACCAATTTCATGAATGGTTGTCTCCACTGGACCTGAAACCAGGGAAGGCCGTGTGCGACAATGCTGCAAACCTGGGTGCGGCCCTTCGCCGGGGCAATGTCACACACGTGCCTTGTATGGCTCACGTGTTGAACCTGGTTGTCCAGCAATTTTTAGCCCACTATCCCAAACTAGATGGCCTTCTGCAGAGGGCACGGTCGCTATGTGCTCACTTCCGCCGTTCACATCCCGCAGCTCAGCGATTTACATCTCTACAGAAGTCGTTGGGCCTGCCACTTCACCGGCTAAAATGCGATGTGCCTACCCGGTGGAATTCAACTCTGCACATGTTGCAGCGACTGTGGCAGCACCGACAAGCCCTGGTGCAATACGTTCTGACGTATAGCCTGGGCCAACGAGATCCAGAGGTGGGGCAAATCACGCTGGAGGAGTGGTCTCAGATCAGGGACCTATGCACCCTTCTGCACAGTTTTGAAATGGCGACGAAGATGTTTAGTGCTGACGATGCCATTATCAGCATGACTATTAAGGTGATTTACATGCTGGAGCACATGTTAAACAGAATTCGGAGTCAGGTGGTGGCACAAGAGGAAGTGGAGGAAGTAGAGGAGGAGGAGTTGTATGCGGAAGGGCTAACATCTGCAAGGTCCAGACGGTCAGCAGCACCAAGGCGGCAGGCATGTGAGGGTGGGGGAGATGGTTTTACCAGGGCGCATGGTAGCAGCCAAACTAGTGAGGAAGGTGCAGGAGCCCAGGAAGAAGTGGAGGACGAACTGATGGAAGACTCATCAGATGAGGGAGACCTTGATCACATTTCTGTTGTGCGAGGTTTGGGGGAGAGGACAGAGGAAGGAAGCATGATTGTTACCTCGCCACCAACACAAACAGGGACTTGGTGCTCCTGGATGCGCAACACACATGAGTGCCTTCTTGCTGCACTACCTGCAACATGACCCTCGAATTGTGAGAATTAGAAATAATCCTGACTACTGGGTTGCCACACTGTTAGATCCCCGGTACAAAAGTAAATTTGCAGAAATTATTCCTGCCATAGAAAGGGATGCACGCATGCAGGAGTATCAGCAGAGACTGTTGCAGAATCTTACATGTGCTTTTCCACAAAACACCAGTGGTGCACGTAGTGAATCTCACAGTTCCAACTTGCCAACCGTGGGACCGTCAAGTGTTCAGCACTCAAACCGTAACAGAACCACAGTATCTGCTGGTAACATCAATTTTGCGGAATCATTTCACCGCTTTTTTAGCCCATCCTTTGCAAGGCCACAGGAGACAAGAAGTCTGACACATAGTCAACGCCTAGAGACGATGGTACAGGAGTATCTCCAAGTAAACATTGAAGCCATGACTGTGTCACTGGACCCTTGCTCTTTTTGGGCTTCCAATCTGGATAAATGGCCGGAGCTAGCCACTTACGCCTTGGAGATCTTGTCATGCCCCGCAGCCAGCGTTCTGTCTGAACGTGTGTTCAGCGCTGCTGGTGGTGTGCTGACAGATAAGCGCACGCGGCTCTCCACTGATAATGTAGACAGACTCACGTTCATAAAGATGAACAAATCATGGATCCGAAACGACTTTTCTACCCCTGTGTCATCCTGGGGAGAGTAAAAGCTTGATGATTGGTTAAAATCACCCTACCAACCGTTTTAAGCTTTCAAATTACTAATCATGTTTATCTGTATCTTGGCTGGAAAATAATTTGGGCTTTGTAGCAGTGTGCAGCACTGATTCTATTAGGCCATCTATAATAAGCTCCACCAGATTTAAAATTACTAATCATGTTTATCTGTATCTTGACTGGAAAATAATTTGGGCTTTGTAGCAGTGTGCAGCACTGATCCTATTAGGCCATCTATACTAAACTCCACCAGATTTAAAATTAATAATAATTTTTAGCTGCATCTAGCCCGTAAAATAATTTTGGGGCTCCGAGATGCTCAAGACACATAAGTGCCTTCGGGCTGCACTACCTGCAACATGATCCTCATATTGTCAAAATTCGAAGTAATCATGACTACTGGGTTGCCACACTCTTAGATCCCCCAAACTTTTCGATCAACCTTTCCATTTTAATAAAGACCAAAAAAATGGTCATTTTTGAAATTATAAGCATTAGCAGGTTATTAGAAACTGAAATCAAACAGTTTTCAACTCAAAACTTTATTCTAGGTGATGTTACATTTTCACATAGGACCCCTTGTTCAAAAGGAGCTTCTGAACTCTCTCGTCCATTGAATTTGTCAGGTTTTGGATGGTTTCTGCTTCAATTGTTTTGCATGAGGACAGAATACCCTCCCAGAGCTGTTGCTTAGATGTGAACTGCCTCCCGCCATCATAGACACTCCTTTTGATGATGCTCCAGAGGTTCTGAATGGGGTAGAGGTCAGGGGAGCATGGGGGTCACACCATAAGTTTGTCCCCTTTTATGCCCATATCAGCCAGAGATGCAGATGTTTTATGTGCAGCATGAGATGGTGCATTATCATGCAAAAAAATGATCTTACTGTGAAATACACGGTTCTTCTTCTTGAACCATGGCAGGAAGTGATGTTTGAGAAAATCCACATACATTATGGAGCTCATCTTTAGCGCCTTCAGGGATCCTAAAGGGGCCGACAATCTCTCTCCCCATGATTCCAGCCCAAAACATTACTCCACCTCCTCCTTGTTGGCGCTGTAGCCGTGTTTGCGTGGGGTGTCCATCAACCAGCCATCCTCCACTCCATCCATCTGGACCATCGAGCGCTGCACGGCACTCATCCGTGAACAAAACAGTTTTGAAATCAGTCTTCATGTAATGTTTGGCCCACTGGAGCCGTTTCTGCTTGTGTGAAGTGGATAGAGGAGGTCGACAGGATGGCATATGCACAGCTGCAAACCTCTGAAGGACCCTGCATCTTGTTGTTCGGGGGACGTTGGAGGCACCAGCAGCTTCAAAAACTTGTCTGCTGCTATGACAAGGCTTTTTTGCCGCTGCTCTTTTAACCTGACGTAATTGCCTGTAGGAAAGAGTCCTCAATTTGCCCTTATCAGCACGCACACGTGTGTACTGTGAATCAGCTACATACTTCTTGATTGCCAAGACACTTCATCCTGAGCATCGCACAATGTTGATTGTAGTCATGCCTTGACCTAAACACTCCACAATTTGTTGCTTCTCAGCAGCCGACACATCCTTTTTCTTTCCCATTTTGGCAGAAAATGTAGGCTGCTTAATAATGTGAGACAGCCTTCTTAAGTAGTCTTGCCTTTCATTGGACACACCTGCCAAACTAATTAGCACAGGTGTCTGCAATTGCTTACAATGATATAAAGAGCCCTGACACACATCACCATCAATGAGTTTAACTGACAAACAAACAAATTCTTCCCTTATCACTCCTAAACACTTTTTGCATAATAATTTGGAACACAGTGTATATGTGCTTTTCCACAAAACACCAGTGGTTCACGTAGTGAATCTTACAGTTCTAACTTGCCAACCGTGGTCTGTATGGAGTTGTTCAATAAAGGGCCCAAAATTAAGATAACATAGATGGGAGAGGTCTCTATGAATAGGAATTCCTAAGTATTTGATACCCTGTGAGGGCCAGGCAAAGGGAAAGTTGGACTGGATGGAATCCTATATGGATTTGGGGAGGGAGACATCGAGGGCCTCAGACTTCGCTGCATTGATTTTAAAATTTGACCATGTAACAAAGTGATCTATTTCAGCCATAACAGCATGGATGGATATATGTGATTGAGTGATATATACTAGGACATCATCAGCAAATAGAGAGCACTTGTACTCGGTGCCTCCCACCTCAATCCACCTAATATTGGGGTTATGGCGAATTGATGAGAGCAGGTGCTCCGTCACTAGGATGTATAAGAGAGGGGACAGAGGACATCCCTGCCTTGTCCCATTGGTGATTGTGAAAGGTGATGAAAATGTTCTGATGCACCCCCTGGGCCTTGGGACACCCGGAGCCGGACCCTTTTTGGTGGATGCTGGTGGTTGTAGTCCTCGTGGCGGCGACCCGGTTCCGTGGCTCAGGATGGTCAAACCAGTGGCGGAACTATTTATGTGGTTTTGATGTTTAAATGTCCGACTACGCCACCCGTGGATTGTGGTCAGAGTGAACCGCCGCTGCAGAGCAGACCGCTGAGGCTCGTGTTGTGGGTGCAGCAGAGCGTAGCATAACTCCCCACGGGAGGAGTATAGCCTCAGGGCAGTGTATGCGGAGGATGGGGGTGATGGTGCAGGGCAGCAGCAGTAACGACACGGAGTCAGTGATGCAGTCCAGGGCCTTTACTCACAGTTCTTATTATCCAGACCACGTCTGCAGGTAACGGCTGCCCACGTCGTACTGTGCTCACCAGGTGAGGGGCTCAGACAACTCCCAGATAACTTTGGAGCGCTTCACAGGACCCCCTTTGTGTGTCCTTTGTCTGGCCTTTCTTACCAACCCTTCTGTCCAGCTGCCTCGGGCCTCCTCTTGGTCAACTTGGCGCCAGTTTCCCTGACCCTATGTGGTGCCTTCCTAGCGGGTGTAGCGAGGGGCTGCACCACATAAAATGTCACAGCCTCCGGTTTCTAGCTGAGGGTCGTTTCCTGCCTCCACTAGTTTCGGGGACCGGTCTCCCCCTTTGGCCTGACCCCTCCACGCAGGTGGATACGGGCGTGCGGTGGCGACTCGCCTGTCCGCACCCCTGGGTTCCCTTCATTCCTCGTTCCTGGAGCGTTCTCCGCTCCTCTTCCTTCCTTCTCCCTCTTCCAGGCCTGGGCCTCTGTTACTAGGCCCGCCTCCGGAGCAGAGCTCATGCAGAGCCCCTGCTCCCTGCCACTTCTGCTCAGACTTCTCTACACTGAACTAAGATGGTGCCCACCTTTTATACTCCCTTCTCAATGCACCCAGGAACTGCTTCCTCCCTGCTCCTGCACTACAGGGTTCCCCTTCCTCAGTGTTTCCTCCCCCCACTCCAGCCAGGGACAGGGACTGTCGTGCCCATCTCAGAGGCATATTGGTCACCCTGCCCCACGGCAATGTGGTGTAATGCATGCAGATGTTGGGTCCTGATCCACACTCCATCCTTACCTGAGAGTGAGATATCACACCTCTGAGTGAGGTGCAATACCTCTGTAGCAACCGAGCCCTCAGGGTGCTACAGTTCCATTTATCTTCAGCCTAGGTGACGTATTGTGATACAGGGCTGTGATTTTGGCTATAAAAGGGTCCCCTAGACCCCTACCCCAAGCTTTTTAAGAGAATCATATATGGCGTGCCAGGAGACTCTATGGAATGCTTTCTCAGCATCCAACGAGAGTATCTAATTACAAATTTTTAACTGCATCTAGCCCAGGAAATACTTTGTGCCTAGTAGCAGTGTCTGCTAGTCAGCGGATTATCCCGGCTGTTAAGCAAGCTACACCACCTGTAGTTTGGACACTTAATTTTTTCAAAGGAAATGCTTCGGGACCACGGGATACTCAATGAAGAGCATCAGGAGGCACCCCAAGGCATAGGGGCTGGGACTGGCAGTAGGATGCCTTGCGGTGGACAGCCGAGCTCGATCCTTATAAAAGCTTTTTAACTGCAGCAGCTTTAGTGGACGCTATTGGAGCTGGAATTACGCGGCTGCTGGCATGAGATTTTCCCTCCAATAGATCCTTGTAAATGGATTTAAAGTGTATTCATTCAAATTAGAGAGACTATTTAAATTAAAAAGCTTAGAGCTGCCTCCACCACAGGGGGGCTCGCTCGACCCACCAGCGTACAGGCACCAGTATTGGGAGAGGGGGGCTGGCCGTCAGGGTTCACCGCGGCTCTGGCACAAACCCGGCGACACGGAGGTGGCACGGGCAGGAGCGGACTGAACGTGTTGGCTTCTCACTTTTTGGATTTTAGAAGGGCATGACATGCCTATATCTGTGTCTCCCCCTCCTTTTACTCCTCCACCTCTTTTCTTTTCGCATGACTATATGTACTTGTCACTTTTCCATGTGTTAGTTGTGTCTTCTGAGCAGTTTGTCAGCTTTTGGACACGTTTGAAGGTGTTTTCTATGTGTTTCTGTAACATACCTGGCGGCGTCCTTGCATGGTGGTCCATCTCCCACTGTGCAAGAGCGCGCACTTGAGCTCCTGTCCAGAATGTCTCTCTGGCTTCCCTCCATGCTGTCTGTTTGTGTCTGTTTCTGCTGCTTAAGGGCGGCGCCCGATCACTTCCTGCTTTTTGTACCTACTGTGGGTCACACCCCTTGTGCGTCCTCAGCCTATTGCTGTCTGTCACCTGGTATATAACCCAGCTGCGGCAATCAATCCCTGCCTGAGCATAGTGTTTCTTTCAGTGTGTGCTTGCACTCTGAAGGTGCCAGGTCCCGTTCTTTGTCTCCTGCTTTGCGGTATCAGTTCCCGTGTCTGAACTGAGTCCTGTCTATGTCTCCTGCCTTGCGGTATCAGTTCCCGTGTCTGAGCTGAGTCCTGTCTATGTCTCCTGCCTTGTGGTATCAGTTCCCGTGTCTGAACTGAGTCCTGTCTATGGCTCCTGCCTTGCGGTATCAGTTCCCGTGTCTGAACTGAGTCCTGTCTGTGTTCTCTTGTCTGCCTATCCTGGAGGCTGTATTTCCAGGCCTGTCTGAACACGCTCCTAGCCTGTTCCTCCCGCCTTCTAGGGGCCGATTACCTAGACCTGTTCCTGTGTCTTGTCTGTCCTGTCTGAACACGCTCCTTGCCTGTTCGTCCCACCTCTCTGGGGGCCGTATTCCCAGACCCGCTCCTGTATCCCGCTGCAGTGTCGGTCTCCTCCGTACACTCAGTTCCAGTCTGAACTCTTTCCTATCCTTTACCTGTTTTGCCTCTATGTCCGTTCCCTTCCTTTTTCTGCAGAGTCTGAACTCGTACCTAACTCCTGCTTGTTGTCTCTGTACTCCCGTTTGTGAGTTTGTGGTCCACTCGCTACTTCACTGCAAGTATCCTGTGGGTATCTGGCTCTGCCTTTCTCTTCCTGTCTGTTCCGTGTGAACAGAGCCCTGTCCCCCCTGCTCTGCCTTGCTTACCGTTCCGGCGGTTCTAGCCTGCTCCTACTCCTTTGTTCACCGCTCCGGCGGTTCTAGCCTGCTCTAACTCCTTTGCTCACCGCTCCGGCGGTTCTAGCCTGCTCTGACTCCTTTGCTCACCGCTCCGGCGGTTCTAGCCTGCTCTGACTCCTTTGCTCGCTGCTCCGGCAGCCTTGCTCCACTCGGACCCTTTTGCTCGCTGCTCCGGCAGTCTCGCTCCGCTCTTATCCTTTTGCTCACTGCTCCGGCAGTCTTGCTCCACTCTTGCTCACCGCTCCAGGCGGCCTCGTCTTGCTTTACTCTTGCTCACTGCTCCGGCAGTCTCGCTCAGCTCTGACCCTTTGTTCACCGCTCCTGGCGGCCTTGTCCTGCTCTACTCTTGCTCACCGCTCCAGGCGGCCTTGTCCTGCCCTGTTCTCGCTCACCTCTCTGGGCGGCCTCACTCTGCTGTGTTTGTCCGCCACATCTGTGGTTCTGTTCCTGAGTCCCAGTGTGTACTGGGTCCTATCCCGCCAGTGTCCCTACCTGCTAGTGCCTCCCTGTCTGCACTCTAGCTGTGCTTGCCTGTACCCCTCTGCCTGTATTGTTCCTGAGTCCCAGTGTGTACTGGGTCCTATCCCGCCTGTGTTCCTACCTGCTAGTGCCTCCCTGTCTGCACTCTAGCTGTGCTTGCCTGTACCCCCCTGCCTGCATACCCGCCTGCCTGCATACCAGTCGTGCCTGCCTATACCCACCAGTCTGTGTGCCAGCCTATCAGTCTGTTCCTGTATTCCCCTGTGTGGGTCAACAGCCGTGTCCGGGGTCTGTCCTGGAGTAGCACCTGGTCCCTCTGCTCGGTTCCTCCTTGGTGCACTGGCGTCGTATGCCGTCGTGTGACCCTGGTCGGATCGGGTGAATACCTAGTTACGCCCCTCCAGGCATTCACTCTCCGGCACGGTCCAGTGGAATCACTACAATCACACGCACACGCCGCTCAGCCCGGGCGTGTGCATTACAGTTTCTATGTGTTTTTGTTTGCCTGCCATTGGTTTTAACGGTGTTCGAAGTTGTTCGACGAACAGTTCGACGAACAGTTCGGCGAACACACGGGTGTTCGACGAACCGAACTGAACTCGAACACTACGGGGGTGGCTCAACACTAGTTAGTATAGATGGACTAATAGAACAAGTCCCACACACTGCTAGAAGCCAAAATATTTTTTCAGAGCTAGATGCAGAAAAAAATTATATTCAATTTGCAACCTGATGGAGGTCAGTATAGATGGACTAATAGAATGATGCTATGCCCAAAAGATTTTACTTCACTAGGTGCAGTAAAAAAATTGGTATTCTATACACAGGTGGTATATCTTGCAACACAGATAGGCTACTCTACTGACTAACACACTCTGCAATAGGCCAAAAAGGATTAGCCTTGCTAGATTCAGCCAAAAGCTGTGAAAAAAACTTGCACAGCACTGGCACAGACCTGCCTGGCAAAAACTGATAGGAACTGATGTAACCTAGTCCTGAAAAGGACTGCAATTACAATTAGTCTTTACTCCCACAATCTATCTATTTAAGAGCACAGACCTGCCTGATAAAAGTCGTAGGAAATGCTGTAACCTAGTCCTTAAAAGGACTGCAATCACAACTATTCCCTACTCCCAAGCTATCTGTAGATTTGTGCGAAAATTGGCTTGAAATTAACAAGGTATAGCGCACACAGCAACAGCGGTGCCGTCTAACACGCAGCTGCAGCAGTGAGAAAATGGTGACGACGGGGAAAATGGCTTGGTCTTATAGGGCAAGGACATGTGACATACACTGCCAATGACACATGCCCTTGCTTGTGTGAATAAAAGCACTTTGCTCCGTGTGTGCGCTGCTGATAGGCTGACAGATTGCACCTCCCCACTGTAAATGCGGGAAAGAGAAAAAAAAATGGAGATCTTCATTATTCCTGCAGAGATCCATCCCCTGCCCCTCCCCCCACCCCGCTGTACACTCAAACTGCGTATTAACATTAATTTTCATCATTACTGAGAAAAAATCCAGTTATGATTTTGGTGCACGAACAGTTATCGAACATAACCTCGAACAGCTGAATTTTTCTCAAATCATTCGTGTTCGCCGAACGGCTCGAACACCGCCCAAAACAGCTCGAATTTGAGATTGGCGAACAGTTCGAGTCGAACAACGCTCATCTCTATTGATAAGTCCCACGTGCGGGATTCCAGTAAACAGACATTTATGTTTACTGTGAAATATCACTTTAATTTATTTTGTCACCCCAACCCCATACAATGCAACCCTTTCACATTTTCACACTATTCTAACAACTTATTTTAACAACTAATCCAAACAACTTTCTCATTTGATGAATTTTATGTGTTTTTTCATTATTTAAGAATGAATTATTTCTCACTTTAGATTTGTTGGTTTGGACATACCTTATTAGGCCCCCTTTACATGTCAGTGTCTCCAGTATGTGTGGTGACAGTTTTTACATGTACTGGAGACACTTACACATGTAGACATAATTCAAATCTATAGGTATGTGCACATCAGTGTGTTCACACGGACCATGTACCCATGTGCAAAACATGTAGACATGCCCGTCTTTTACCTGCTGACATAGTTGTGTCATCAGTTAGCACTGTTTCCAGGCGCTGGGTGCTGAATCCAACTCTCATCATCGTCACCTGGTCTCCCTGCGATCAGCGTGACCAGGCGACGCTGATGAGAGTTGGAATCAGCACCCACCATCTGTGAATAGCACACATTAAATAAATAAGTAAGCAAAAACAGGTTTCCCTTTATTTTTCCTAACCAGCTGAGGGAAAGCTGTCACGGGTGTGTCAGAGGTAACAGACAGCCGCCCTGTAGTTGGTTGCAGGAGATCTCTACGTTTGGCATTACAGACATCTTCTTAGAGGCTGGCTGTCTCTAGGACCCAGCAGCTACCTCCCTTTGGCTAATTAGCTCCCTGGCCTGGATGATTAAATACCTGGTGTGTCTGAGAGGGAGGTGCAGGTGATATTCATTACTACATGTGAGGCTTTAGCAAGAGCAGTACTTCATCTTCTCTGGAGCTTTAGGCCGTGTGCGCATTTGTTTGGAGTCGTATAAAGCTAAGCAATTCCCCCTGTTTGTCTACCCTTGTTATCTATAAAGTTTAGTGGAGATCGACTAGTGCTCATTGCCTTCCTTCCCTAGCCTTAGCCATATGCCAGGGAAAGTCAAGGTGAGGCACGCGTGCGGCGATTGGTGAAGAGCCAATATCGGGACTGTTGTTGAGACAGGGTGACACTAGACCAGACTAGGAGGTCTCCACTCTCCCCTTTCCCTAGTGTCTGGGGTCCCTTTCCCTAGTGTCTGGGGTCCCTTTCCCTCTTCCCTTTGTGTTGCACTAAGTGTTTCCCACACCGGGCGTGACAAAAGCAGACAGCACCTCTCCATTACTAACCCCTGGGTTTGATGTCATCAGACATAAAACAGTTGACCTCAACTCTAAAACTATTATCCCACTTGCCAACACACCAGAACAAGTGGGAAGAGCAAAGACTAAGTGCCAGAATTGGCACATCTAATGGATGTGTCATATCTAGGGCTTCTGAGGGCTGGGGTTATTAGTCTGGGAGGGTGCCAATATTCATGGCCCCTTCCCAGCCTATTAATATCAGCCCACATCTGTTTAACCTTTGCTGGTTATTAAAAATAGGGGGGAGCCCACATCTCTTTTTTAGGGGTCTTCCCTTTTTAATAACCAGTAACGGCTAAGAAAACAGTTGTGAACTGTAATTAATAGGCTGGGAATCTTTATGACTATTATCCCCCTCCCAGATTATTAGCATCAGACCCCAGCTGTCTGCTTTCCCTCAGCTGGTTAGAAAAAATAATTGGGACCCCATGGCATTTTTTTATTTATTTAATGCACGCTATTCACAGACGGTGGGTGCTAATTCCAAATCTCATCAACGTCGCCTGGTCGCACTGATCACAGGTAGACCATGTGATGATGATAAGAGTTGAATTCAGCACCCAGCGCCTTGGAACGGTGCTAACTGTACTGCTCTTCCCAGACGCCGGTACGTGTCACACTGATGGTGCACATGGGTGTCACTCGGATGGCACACATGGATGTTATACACAGACACATGGACACAGCACTGCTACTGGTTTTTCCAGTACCAGAAAATCAGGACATCTGAAAGATCCCTTTGGATCAGTCCTCTGTTTACAGACCAATCTTTTTTGTGGCTAATTTTCCTCTTAATATCATACTTTTTTGTAGTTAAAGGGGTTGTCTGGTCTCAGAAACAAAATGTCTGCAATAATTCTATGTGACTGCAAAACGCCACCGTGACAGTTTGTGATGTGAAAATTGTCACGATTTCACTATATTCCTCATACTGGTGGTTGGACACATGTTGACTAGACTCCTGCACTTCTTTCAATTCTCTTGAGATTAACCAGTATGTAACCACAAGTATGCAAAGTGCATAAATGTGATGATGTGAACACCCATCCACACAGACAATATAGGGGAATCGTGACAGTGTATGCATCAAACACTCATGATTCAGCAATCTGCACTCCCATAGAGTCACTCTAGACTTTTCTCCTGAGACAGGACAACCCTTTTAAGCACCACAGTAGGATTCCTTTATTTTAGTTAATCCCTATGAATGATTTAATTGCTTTTTATTTGTTTTGTAGTCTGCTGTTTTTTATTCTTATCAATAGTGGATGAGCACACTTCCTTTAATATGTAGCATTTTGTCAGCAATCATAGCTTCTATGTGAATGGAACGTTTATGCCAGGTAAATCGAGCACTGGACTGAATGTTCTACTCTGAGAAAGGGAACCCTCAGAACATAGAACACTGGACTAGTTTCAGCCACTTTTAACATAATCTAAAAAGAAAATATTTGTATATTTTCTTAATATTCTTACCTGGATATAAAAAAAAAGGAAAATAAACAGAAGAGAGAGAACTCCAGAGGATTAGAAATTGCTGAACAGCGAAAGAGTAAAAGGTTAAGAAGCTGCTGTCACTCTGTATCATGTCATGAAAATACTGTTTTGAAGGACTTAGCACATCTCACTAGGCAGTATGCTTCCAGCACAATTCAGGAACATTTTACAGGTTAAACACTTGTTTCCTCTTGTTTGTTTTAGAAAAGTCATTTGCCCGACCCTGGCAGGCACTTCTGAATCACCTACCTTATCTCTAGCATCTTCACTCAGCATGTATTATTAATGAGAACAGAATATCAAGAGTCAAGACCTGAGGAAAAGTAAATGATAAAAATAGCCAAAAAGGGTTCCATTAACATTAAGTGGAAGTCTATGTTTAACATGCTCTTAAGCACAGTATATCATAACTGGTGAGGTGAACATAATAATTGTGAAAGTTTCAAAATAATTGGATTATTGTTGAAGCCTTATAAAAATACCATATTAGGCATCTATGAGTTAATTAAGGTGGACGAGTTTTAGGATCCTCATTTTTTAAAACCAAGGTAGAGAGACTATCTCACTTTAGAGGATTAGAGATGTCGGTGCATTAAACAGGCAGTAGAATGATTTAATTGAAAACTGCTTTATGATTCATTGGCCCTGTGGTGGTCCTGCACAGTAGTTGACCACTTATTGCTAAGTTCCCCTAAATTTAACAGCTGATTGAAAAGCATCTCACTTGGGGGACATTGTGTGATAAGCCTATCATCCAAAAATAACAAAAATGTTGAACCTCTGTCAGTCAATGCCGGGGACGTGCTTACAGCCGCTTCTCTCTATACACAGAGCGGTGACTGAACCCAAGCTGGTGCCGCCTTCATGACTGGAACCCAAATACTGCTGGGAGGAATATGGTTCATTTAACTTCTGGCAGCGGGACTCTAAGTGCCAGCGGCAGGTTCACAACGCTATTAACCTGCAGATTAACCCTATATATGCCGTTTTGTTACTTGACAGGTTCCCTTTAAGAGTTAAGATCTTACACTGTAAGTTAAAAGGCTTTTTTTTTTTAATGCTAAATAATCATTCAAACATTGGAACTCTAAAACTATCAGACTGCAGGCCGTAACAAAACAAAAACTTCACACACCAGATAACATTTCTAAATTAATCAGACCCCAGAAAACACCCAAAAATTCATTCAGATCACAGACCAGACCCAAAAATAAATTTATACCCAGATCAGTGATCTGAATTGATTTAGAATGGATGGGACATATTTAGCAGATCTCTCCAACTCCCCTCCCCCCAAAAAAGCCCCTCAGACCTCCAACCAGACTTCTAAATTCATTTGACCCTTGAAAATACACAAAAATGTATTCAAACCCTACACCAGATACCTACATTAATTAAGACATTAGAGTATAAAATACTTATCAAGTCTTGTACTTGTGCTCAACGGGCACCAGGGTATCGTGCGCCAGCTTCTTTGAGCTCCTTGGCCTCTTCTGTGATTCGCTGGTGATGGCATGTACGCGTACCACTCGCCAGGATATCAGTCCAAAAGTGGAGCTGCGGGGAATTGTATGAGAGGTAAGCATGAAAAACTTATTTTTTTTTATAAAATGAATTAAATGGGCTTGGGGGGACAGCAAATGATAATAAATTGAGGAAGTTGGACAGGGGACAGTCAATCATGAATTGAGGGTGGAGGACAAGGGACAGTAAATGATGAATTGAGGGTGGGGGGGCGGGTGACAGTGAATTATGAATTGAAGGTGGGGGACGGGGGGCAGCAAATGATGAATTGAAGGAAGTGGGCGGGGAGAGAAAATTATGAATTGAGGGTGGGGTCTGTCAAATGATAATAAATTGAGGGTGGAGGGATAGCAAATGATGAACTGAGGGTGGGGTACAGCAAATGATATTGAATTGAGAGTACAGGGAGAGCAAATGATAATGAATTGAGACTGAGGTTAGGGGACAGCAAATAAGAAATTGAGGATGGGGGACAGCAAATGATGAATTGAAGATGGGGGAGAGCAAAGGATGAATTGTAGGTGGGGGAGAGCAAATGATGAATTGAGGGTAGGGGAGAATAAATGATGAATTGAAGGTGGAAGTAGGAGATAGAGAGGACATAACAATGAATTGGGAAGTAGAGGGGCATGTAAATATAATGAATCAGGGAAGCGGGAGGTAGATAGTGGGGGGCGTTGACAATGCAGGAGTATGACTGGTAATGAATTAGGGGAAAGAGAACAGGTGCTAAATAATTTATATATTCATTGGGTGGGGAAAGTGGCTATTTATAGTTAGTGGGGGCACAGTGGTGGATTACAATGTATATTTGAAATGGTGGGTTGCATAATAACTAATTATTTATAAATAGTGGGTGCACATCTGTATTCAGCTTTGTAGTGTAGAAGTTGGGGAAAAAGTGGGGAATCTGCTCTGAAAGCGGTGCTTTAGATAACTGTTTTATTTTATGCAGAGACGAGTTCTGTCTGGAAGAAGTGATGGCGGTCTGCACTGGATGAAGCAGAAAAGCGAATATTAAGGACTTCAACTAGAGATGTCACCGGTGAGTCAGTGTGTTACCTGTACACTTACACTATACACTCTATACTATTTACAGAGCTCCTGTATAGTGTCACTTATAGTGATGAGCACTAAAATTCTCGGGTACTCGTTGCTCGAGTGCTCGGTCCGAGTAACGAGCCCAATGTAAGTCTATGGGAAACTCGAGCATTTTTCCAGCCCCCCACCCCCTCCCCGGCGGTCTGCAAAGGGCCAAAAAATTGCCCAAATCAATGGGAACAGTGCTCAAATTACATGGTAACAGCATGAGGAAGACCCCTGGAAGCATCTCTGACTCCTAGGTCACTGCTGTCATCAACAATTTTGTCAGAGGTATTGCGCCACTTTTATGGACTCACAATAAAAAATACAAAAACTAAACCAAAATGGATTTTCCTCGGAAATATGTTAAGGAACATCCTTTCCAGGGTAATGACTTGTATATAAGGCAAAATAAATAACCAAAAACAAAAATGCTCCTCCACACCCTGGGCTACGTTCACTCGTACTGATTTTGATGCATCTTTGCACTTTTGCATTGCTTTCAAATGCATTCACCAGGAAATGTCATTTTAACATTTTACTACCTTATCTGGCTATGTGGTGTGTGACACATCATCAGACACATCCTGCTTCATTTATGATGGAGGGACTCTGAAAGACAGAAAGACTTATTATAGGGCCATCAGGTGGCCCTTACTATTCTTAAAGGGCCAGCAGTCGGCTATGCTTTGTTGTTCCCATTATTAACGAGTGGGTCTCCTATACTGCTATTGCACATGCAGTGACTGCAATGGATGCCAAAAATTTGGAGGAACTCCAATGCCCCTTGCAAGAGATGAAGAGGTTGGAGGGCCTCCTGAAAACAATGTTCCAATTATTAGAAAGTGTGTCTCCAATACTTTTTGCCTATTCAGTGAAGCAACTGCTGCCAAAAATTTGGAGGAACTCCAATGTCCCTGGCAAGAGATGTAGATATGTTGATATGGTTCTTATGGTGGTGATCTGGTGGTGGAGTATGAGGATGCAGAGAAGGAAGAGGACAAGAGCAAATAGACAACATCAGGAAGCGTATACCCATGTCTGGGTGTGAAGACAGAGGTGCATGGGAATAGAGTTAGACCTCCCAAAAAAAAAGACACTGTATTTGAGTTTATGTTACGCTGCTATCATTCAAAAGTCTGGCCCGATCCAGCTCTTGTTCATTTTTATAAGAGTCAGCCTGTCAGCATTTTCAGTTGACAGGCGGATGCACCTATTGGTTATAATTCCACCGGCGCCACTAAAAACCCGCTCTGACAAATCGCTAGAGGCAGGGCATGTCAGGACCTCCAAGGCGTAGAGAGCCAGTTCATGCCACGTGTCCAGCTTGGATACCCAATAATTATAAGGCACAGAGGAATCACGGAGGATGTTGGTACGGTCAGTAAGGTAATCCCTCAACATCTTCCGCAACTTTTCCCTCCTTGAAAGAGTACCACGCGCATCAGGGCTTGTGCGATGGGAGGGTCTGAGAAAACTGTACCAGAAGTTTGACAGTGTTCCTGTTATGTTCTGCTACCAGAGCTAAGGAAAGAGAGGAGATCTGTCCCTACGATAGAACTCAGCTGAATCCCTACGATGTAACAGGGAACCTGATCCTGCGATCAGACCTGCTAAAGTCCTAAGCTAGTCTGTACGGAGACCTATAGATGTGGGGAAGGAATCCCTACAAGTACTAAGGACTGGGAGGAAAATGGGACACCTCCTAACAGAAATAGTAGCAGACAGACGAACAAACAAAATATATAGAACATAGAGGTCCGTAGACCAAGCAAACTAACAGAGTTAGATACAGAGCACAGGCTAGCTAGAAAGTAGTTATACAATGAAGTCCAGCAAAGCCAGAAGGGCGGAGCAGGATTAAATAGGCCAACAAGGTCATGTGACCAGCAAAGGAAAAAACCTAAGAGCAAGGTTCTAACAGTTCCTCTGCCTCTGCTCGATTGCCTTTGTGTCTCTCTCACCTGTACTCCTTGGTAGTGTTGAGCCACCCCCGTAGTGTTCGAGTTCGGTTCGGTTCGTCGAACACCCTTGTGTTCGCCGAACTGTTCGTCGAACTGTTCGTCGAACACCTTCGAACACCGTTAAAACCAATGGCAGGCAAACAAAAACACATAGAAACACATAGAAAACACCTTCAAAGGTGTCCAAAAGCTGACAAACTGCTCAGAAGACATAACTAACACATGGAAAAGTGACAAGTACATATAGTCATGCGAAAAGAAAAGAGCTGGAGGAGTAAAAGGAGGGGGAGACACAGATATAGGCATGTCATGCCCTTCTAAAATCCAAAAAGTGAGAAGCCGACACGGCCAGTCCGTTCCTGCCCATGCCACCTCCGTGTCGCCGGGTTTGTGCCAGAGCCGCGGTGGACCCTGACGGCCAGCCCCCCTCTCCCAATACCTGTCCGCTAGTGGGTCGAGCGAGCCCCCCTGTGGTGGAGGCAGCTCTAAGCTTTTTAATTTAAATTGTCTCTCTAATTTGAATGAATACACTTTAAATCCTTTTACAAGGATCTATTGAAGGGCAAGTCTCATGCCAGCAGCCGTGTAATTCCAGCTCCAGTAGCGTCCACTAAAGCTGCTGCAGTTAAAAAACTTTTATAAGGATCGAGCTCGGCTGTCCACCGCAAGGCGTCCTACCGCCAGTCCCAGCCCCTATGCCTTGGAGTGCCTCCTGATGCTCTTCACTGAGTATCCCATGGTCCCGAAGCATTTCCTTTGAAAAAATTAAGTGTCCAAACTACAGGTGGTGTAGCTTGCTTAACAGCCGGAATAATCCGCTTACTAGCAGACACTGCTACTAGGCACAAAGTATTTCCTGGGCTAAATGCAGTTAAAAATTTGTAATTAGATACTCTCGTTGGATGCTGAGAAAGCATTCCATAGAGTCTCCTGGTACGCCATATATTATTCTTTTTAAAAGCTTGGGGTAGGGGTCTAGGGGACCCTTTTATAGCCAAAATCACGGCCCTGTATCGCAATACGTCACCTAGGCTGAAGATAAATGGAACTGTAGCACCCCGCGGGCTCGGTTGCTACAGAGGTATTGCACCTCACCCAGAGGTGTGATATCTCACTCTCAGGTAAGGATGGAGTGTGGATCAGGACCCAACACCTGCATGCATTACACCACATTGCCGTGGGGCAGGGCGACCAATATGCCCCTGAGATGGGCACGACAGTCCTTTTCCCTGGCTGGAGTGGGGGGAGGGAACACTGAGGAAGGGGAACCCTGTAGTGCAGGAGCAGGGAGGAAGCAGTTACTGGGTGCATTGAGAAGGGAGTATAAAAGGTGGGCACCATCTTAGTTCAGTGCAGAGAAGTCTGAGCAGAAGTGACAGGGAGCAGGGGCTCTGCATGAGCTCTGCTCCGGAGGCGGGCCTAGTAACAGAGGCCCAGGCCTGGAAGAGGGAGAAGGAAGGAAGAGGAGCAGAGAAGGCTCCAGGAACGAGGAACGAATGGATCCCAGGGGTGTGGATGGGCGAGTCACCACCGCACGCCCGAATCCACCTGCGTGGAGGGGTCAGGCCAAAGGGGTAGACCGGTCCCCGAAACTAGTGGAGGCGGGAAATGACCCTCAGCTAGAAACCGGAGGCTGTGACATTTTATATGGCGCAGCCCCTCGCTACAACCGCTAGGAGGGCAGCACATAGGGTCAGGGAAACTGGCGCCAAGTTTACCAAGAGGAGGCCCGAGGCAGCCGGACAGAAGGGTTGGTAAGAAAGGCCAGACAAAGGACACACAAAGGGGGTCCTGTGAAGCGCTCCAAAGTTATCTGGGAGTTGTCTGAGCCCCTCACCTGGTGAGCACAGTACGACGTGGGCAGCCGTTACCTGCAGACGTGGTCTGGATAATAAGAACTATGAGTAAAGGCCCTGGACTGCATCACTGACTCCATGTCGTTACTGCTGCTGCCCTGCACCATCACCCCCATCCTCCGCATACACTGCCCTGAGGCTATACTCCTCCCGTGGGGAGTTATGCTACGCTCTGCTGCACCCACAACACCAGCCTAAGCGGTCTGCCCTGCAGCGGCGGTTCACTCTGACCGCAATCCATGGGTGGCGTAGTCGGACATTTAAACATCAAAACCACATAAATAGTTCCGCCACTGGTTTGATCGCCCTGAGCCACGGAACCGGGTCGCCGCCACGGAGACTACAACCACCAGCATCCACCAAAAAGGGTCCGGCTCCGGATGTCCCAAGGCCCAGGGGGCGCGTCAGAACATTTTCATCACCTTTCATAATCACCAATGGGACAAGGCAGGGATGTCCTCTGTCCCCTCTCTTATACATCCTAGTGACGGAGCACCTGCTCTCATCAATTCGCCATAACCCCAATATTAGGTGGATTGAGGTGGGAGGCACCGAGTACAAGTGCTCTCTATTTGCTGATGATGTCCTAGTATATATCACTCAATCACATATATCCATCCCTGCTGTTATGGCTGAAATAGATCACTTTGTTACATGGTCAAATTTTAAAATCAATACAGCGAAGTCTGAGGTCCTCGATGTCTCCCTCCCCAAATCCATACAGGATTCCATCCAGTCCAACTTTCCCTTTGCCTGGCCCTCACAGCATATCAAATTCTTAGGAATTCCTATTCATAGAGACCTCTCCCGTCTATGTTACCTTAATTTTGGGCCCTTTATTGAACAACTCCATACAGACCACGGTTGGCAAGTTAGAACTGTAAGATTCACTACGTGAACCACTGGTGTTTTGTGGAAAAGAACATGTACACTGTGTTCCAAATTATTATGCAAAAAGTGTTTAGGAGTGATAAGGGAAGAATTTGTTTGTTTGTCAGTTAAACTCATTGATGGTGATGTGTGTCAGGGCTCTTTATATCACTGTAAGCAATTGCAGACACCTGTGCTAATTAGTTTGGCAGGTGTGTCCAATGAAAGGCAACACTACTTAAGAAGGCTGTCCCACATTATTAAGCAGCCTACATTTTCTGCCAAAATGGGAAAGAAAAAGGATGTGTCGGCTGCTGAGAAGCAACAAATTGTGGAGTGTTTAGGTCAAGGCATGACTACAATCAACATTGTGCGATGATCAGGATGAAGTTTCTTGGCAATCAAGAAGTATGTAGCTGATTCACAGTACGCAAATTGAGGACTCTTTCCTACAGGCAATTACGTCAGGTTAAAAGAGCAGCGCAAAAAAGCCTTGTCATAGCAGCAGACAAGTTTTTGAAGCTGCTGGTGCCTCCAACGTCCCCCGAACAACAAGATGCAGGGTCCTTCAGAGGTTTGCAACTGTGCGTACGCCATCCTGTCGACCTCCTCTAGCCACTGCACACAAGCAGAAACGGCTCCAGTGGGCCAAACAATACATGAAGACTGACTTCAAAACTGTTTTGTTCACAGGTAAGTGCCGTGCAACGCTCGATGGTCCAGATGGATGGAGTGGAGGATGGCTGGTTGATGGACACCCCACGCAAACACGGCTACAGCGCCAACAAGGAGGAGGTGGAGTAATGTTTTGGGCTGGAATCATGGAGAGAGAGATTGTCGGCCCCTTTAGGATCCCTGAAGGGTAAAGATGAACTCCAAAATGTATGTGGAGTTTCTCAAGCAGCAATTCCTGCCATGGTTCAAGAAGAAGAACCGTGTATTCCACAGCAACATCATTTTCATGCATGATAATTCACCGTCTCATGCTGCACATAACACATCTGCATCTCTGGCTGATATGGGCATAAAAGGGGAAAAACTTATGGTGTGACCCCCATGCTCCCCCGACCTCTACCCCATTCAGTACCTCTGGAGCATCATCAAAAGGAGTGTCTATGATGGCGGGAGGCAGTTCACATCTAAGCAACAGCTCTGGGAGGGTATTCTGTCCTCATGCAAAACAATTGAAGCAGAAACCATCCAAAACCTGACAAATTCAATGGATGAGAGAGTTCAGAAGCTCCTTTCGAACAAGGGGTCCTATGTGCAAATGTAACATAACCTAGAATAAAGTTTTGAGTTGAAAACTGTTTGATTTCAGTTTCTAATAACCTGGTAATGCTTATAAAATTAAAAAATGACCATTTTTTTGGTCTTTATTAAAATGAAAAGGTTGATCGAAGAGTGTGGGGGATCTAAGAGTGTGGCAACCCAGTAGTCAGGATTACTTCGAATTCTGACAATCTGAGGGTCATGTTGCAGGTAGTGCAGCAAGAAGGCACTTATGTGTCTTGCGCATCTCGGAGCCCCAAAATTATGTTCCAGGCTAGATGCAGCTAAAAATTATTATTAATTTTAAATCTGGTGGAGCTTAGTATAGATGGCCTAATAGAATCAGTACTGCACACTGCTACAAAGCCCAAATAATTTTCCAGCCAAGATACAGATAAACATGATTAGTAATTTGAAAGATTAAAACGGTTGGTAAGGTGATTTTAACCAATCATCAAGCTTTTACTCTCCCCAGGGTGACACAGGGGTAGAAAAGTCATTTCGGATCCATGATTTGTTCATCTTTATGAATGTGAGTCTGTCTACATTATTAGTAGAGAGCCGCGTGCGCTTATCTGTCAGCACACCACCAGCAGCGCTGAACACACGTTCAGACAGAACGCTGGCTGCGGGGCATGACAAGATCTCCAAGGCGTAAGTGGCGAGCTCCGGACATTTATCCAGATTGGAAGCCCAAAAAGAGCAAGGGTCCTGTGACACAGTCATGGCTTCAATGTTTACTTGGAGATACTCCTGTACCATCGTCTCTAGGTGTTGACTATGTGTCAGACTTCTTGTCTCCTGTGGCCTTGCAATGGATGGGCTAAAAAAGTGGTGAAATGATTCCGCAAAATTGATGTTACCAGCAGATACTGTGTTTCTGTTACGGTTCGAGTGTTGAACACTCGACGGTCCCACGGTTGGCAAGTTGGAACTGTGAGATTCACTACGTGCACCACTGGTGTTTTGTGGAAAAGCACATGTAAGATTCTGCAACAGTCTCTGCTGATACTCCTGCATGCGTGCATCCCTTTCTATGGCAGGAATAATTTCTGCAAATTTACTTTTGTACCGGGGATCCAACAGTGTGGCAACCCAGTAGTCAGGATTATTTCTAATTCTCACAATTCGAGGGTCATGTTGCTGTTAGTGCAGCAAGAAGGCACTCATGTGTCTTGCGCATCCAGGAGCACCAAGTCCCTGTTGTGTTGGTGGCGAGGTAACAATCATGCTTCCTTCCTCTGTCCTCACCCCCCAACCTCGCACAACAGAAATGTGATCAAGGTCTCCCTCATCTGATGAGTCTTCCATCAGTTCGTCCTCCACTTCTTCCTGGGCTACTGCACCTTCCTCACTAGTTTGGCTGCTACCATGCGCCCTGGTAAAACTATCTCCCCCACCCTCACATGCCTGCCGCCTTGGTGTTGCCGACCGTCTGGACCTTGCAGATGTTAGCCCTTCCGCATACAACTCCTCCTCCTCTACTTCCTCCACCTTCTCTTGTGCCACCACCTGACTCCGAATTCTGTTTAACATGTGCTCCAGCATGTAAATCACCGGAATAGTCATGTTGATAATGGCATCGTCAGCACTAAACATCTTCGTCACCATTTCAAAACTGTGCAGAAGGGTGCATAGGTCCCTGATCTGAGACCACTCATCCAGCGTGATTTGCCCCACCTCTGGATCTCGTTGGCCCAGGCTATACGTCAGAACGTATTGCACCAGGGCTTGTCGGTGCTGCCACAGTCGCTGCAACATGTGCAGAGTTGAATTCCACCGGGTAGGCACATCGCATTTTAGCCGGTGAAGTGGCAGGCCCAACGACTTCTGTAGAGATGTAAGTCGCTGAGCTGCGGGATGCGAACGGCGGAAGTGAGCACACAGCGACCGTGCGCTCTGCAGAAGGCCATCTAGTCCGGGATAGTGGGCTAAAAATTGCTGGACAACCAGGTTCAACACGTGAGTCATACAAGGCACGTGTGTGACATTGCCCAGGCGAAGGGCCGCACCCAGGTTTGCAGCATTGTCGCACACGGCCTTCCCTGGTTTCAGGTCCAGTGGAGACAACCATTCATGAAATTGGTTCTGCAGAGCTGACCACAACTCCTCAGCTGTGTGACTCACATTTCCCAGACATTTCAAAGTAAAAACCGCCTGATGACGTTGAGCCCTACTGCCAGCATAGTAAGGAGGTGTGCAGGATCCCTTCTGCGCAGTTAGAAAGCTTGTGTCATGAACAGACAGGCTTTGGGTGCAGGTGGAGGACCGAGAGGAGGTTGAGGAGGCAGAAGCAGTGGAGGAACTTTGAGATAAAGAGGATTGACGCACAACTCGTGGGGACGGCAAGACTTGGACAGCAGCCCCTTGTCCTGCTGTCACCATAGTTACCCAGTGCCCAGTCAGCGACATGTAACGCCCCTGTCCATGCCTACTCGTCCAAGTGTCTGTGGTGAAATGCATCCTGTCACACACAGAGTTTCTCAAAGAAGCGGTGATGTTGAGTGCGACATGTTGATGGAGCGCAGGCATACCTTTCTTTGAGAAGTTGTGCCGACTGGGCATCTGGTACTGGGGCACTGCGACGGACATAAGGTCTCGAAAATCCTCTGTGTCCACCAGGCGGAAAGGCAGCATTTCTGTAGCCAAGAGCTTGCAGATGGTGAAATTCAACATCTTAGCTTTCTCATGGCTAGGAGGAAATGGTCTTTTACTTGTCCACATCTGAGGGACCGAGGGCTGGCTGTTGTGCTTAGACGGGGTTGATAAGGGTGTCCCCGGCAAACTGCCGGCC
The DNA here is from genome assembly GCF_046119375.1 of Phyllobates terribilis. NCBI lineage: Eukaryota > Metazoa > Chordata > Amphibia > Anura > Dendrobatidae > Phyllobates > Phyllobates terribilis. The sequence goes on from NW_027362764.1 coordinate 607,151,244, forward strand.
TGTGAGGAAGATGCAGGCGGACATGATAGGTTGCCTTGATCCAAAGGTGGTGCTATCGATGTCGGACAGCGCTCAACACCAGCTGGTGTTACCACCTCCAAAGAAAATGATGACCTGCCAATCACGCTGGCTGTTGCGGGTAAAGAGGTGGCAGGTCTGCGTTCCAAAACAGGTGTGACTGCTGTCCCCCCAGTCACAGAGGACGAAGAGGCCACAGATGCACAAGATGGGGCAGATGGTGGCTGACCAGGCCGGCTAGGCCGCATTGTAGCACAGTGAGCTTCCCACTGCAACTTATCCTTCATGTCCATGTGCCGGTTCATGCATGAAGTTCTCAAACTATATTTTTTGGCCTCTACTTAGCTTTTGTTGACAAATGTTACAGATAACGCGAGTTGGGTCATCTTTATCGATCTGAAAAAATGCCCAGGCTATTCAAGGCTTAGCACCCATGCGACCTGAAGAGCCACCACGACTTGTGGTCAGAGGCAGAGTTGTGTTTGAGGATGCAGTTGTTGACGTGCTTCCAGTACTACGTCTCTGTCCAGGAAGGCGCAACCTGACCTCGTCGTCACTAGCATCCTCCTCCACCTCCTCTGCTGACCTCATCTCTTGGCTGACTGTGAGTTGACAGTAAGTGGGATCTCCAACCTCATCATCATCACCATGTGTGTTATCACACCCGTCGTCCTCAGAGCCAACCTGTTCCTGCCCTGACAAAAAACTAAAGTTGTCGCTCCAATCAGGTATTTGAGTCTCATCATCGTCTTCCTCATTGTCTCCACCAACAGGAGTTACAGTTTGGGAATGAGGGTCTACATTATGTTCAGAACCTTCTGCGTCTGGTCCTGGATCCGACTCATAAAGATTCTGGGCATCAGTGCAGATCATTTCCTCGTCTGGATTCACAGAAGCGCTGGAGCCGACCTCTGATTCCCAGGCTATAGTATGAGTAAACAGCTCTGCAGACTCAACCATCTGTTCTACCTCATACTCAGATGGGCAGCTGGAGATTTGGGAGCTGTGAGGAAGCAAGTGCGATTGGGGTGACACCTCTGAGGACTGGAGTATTTGTGATGTTGAAGTTGATGTGGAGGAGAGCCCACTTAAAGGAGCACTTGATATCCGTTGAAGCACCTGCTGTTTTTGTGCCTCATCTGGAATTTGTAGCGATTGGCGTGGCCGTAAGAAAGGGATCTTATCACATTGTCCGCTAAAAGAAGTAGACATTTTAGTTTGGCTGGAAGATGGTCTTTCTTCTGCAGATGTTACTGTTGCTTTAACACCTACCCCACGGACACAACCTTTTTTCCCCTTCCCAACACGCCTATTCCCCTTTCCATCAGCAGCAGGCCTTTTTCCACTCATTTTGGTGGTTAACTAATTCACAACTCTGGAGTTGTTTGCACAAAAAAACAATGGATGGGAACCGAGCAGAGCTGAGTGGCCAAACTGTGGTATTAGGCCAAAACTATCGTCTGGGTTAGATGCAGAAAAAAATTATATTCAATTTGCAACCTGATGGAGGTCAGTACAGATGGACTAATAGAACAAGTCCCACACACTGCTAGAAGCCCAAATATTTTTTCAGAGCTAGATGCAGATAAAAATTATTTTTAATTTGCAACCTGATGGAGGTCAGTATAGATGGACTAATAGACCAAGTCCCACACACTGCTAGAAGTCCAAATATTTTTTTAGAGCTAGATGCAGAAAAAAATTATATTCAATTTGCAACCTGATGGAGGTCAGTATAGATGGACTAATAGACCAAGTCCCACATACTGCTAGAAGCCCAAATATTTTTTCAGAGCTAGATGCAGAAAAAAAATATATTCAACTTGCAAACTGATGGAGGTCAGTATAGATGGACTAATAGAATGATGCTATGCCCAAAAGGTTTTACTTCACTAGGTGCAGTAAAAAAATTGGTATTCTATACACAGGTGGTGTAGCTTGCAACACAGATAGGCTACTCCACTGTCTAACACACTCTGCAATAGGCCAAAAAGGATTAGCTTTGCTAGATTTAGCCAAATGCTGTGAAAAAAACTTGCACAGCACTGGCACAGACCTGCCTGGCAAAAACTGATAGGAACTGATGTAACTTAGTCCTGAAAAGGACTGCAATTACAATTAGTCTTTACTCCCAACCTATCTATTTAAGAGCACAGACCTGCCTGATAAAAGTCGTAGGAAATGCTGTAACCTAGTCCTTAAAAGGACTGCAATCACAACTATTCCCTACTCCCAAGCTATCTGTAGATTTGTGCGAAAATTGGCTTGAAATTAACAAGGTATAGCGCACACAGCAACAGCGGTGCCGTCTAACACGCAGCTGCAGCAGTGAGAAAATGGTGGCGACGGGGAAAATGGCTGGGTCTTATAGGGCAAGGAAAGGACATGTGACATACACTGCCAATGACACATGCCCTTGCTTGTGTGAAAAAAAGCTGTTCGCTCGGTGTGTGCTCTGCTGATAGGCTGACAGATTACACCTCCCCACTGTAAATGCGGGAAAGAGAAAAAAAAAAATGGAGATCTTCATTATTCCTGCAGAGATCCATCCCCTGCCCCTCCCCCTGCCCCGCTGTACACTCAAACCGCGTATTAACATTAATTTTCAGCATTACTGAGAAAAAATCCAGTTATGATTTTGGTGCACAAACAGTTATCGAACATAACCTCGAGCAGCCGAATTTTTTTCAAATCGTTCGTGTTCGCCGAACGGCTCGAACACCGCCCAAAACAGCTCGAATTTGAGATTGGCGAACAGTTCGAGTCGAACAACGCTCATCTCTACTCCTTGGTTGTCCAACGAACTGTGACCTCAGCCAGCAGAGTTTTCAGATGGGAATTTTTTTTTAATAATTCCTTCTCGTACTGGAACATTTTATTAGGCCTGTCTTGCAAGGAAATAAGAGACAGATAGTTCTCCTTGTAACATGGGTCTAGAAGTGTCACCAACCAATAATGACTGTCACCCAAAATTTGGACAATGTGAGGGTCACGGGAAAGGCAGAGTAACATAAACTCACCCATCTGTGCCAGATTGCAAAGAGGCAAGACTTGCATGTCCTCACCAAGAGGACGACTGACCATGCTCTCCTCCTCATCCTCCTCTTCCTGCTCCTCCCTGTCCTCAGGCCATCCACACTGACCAGATGGTATGACAGTTGCTCAGGTAGTAGCGACTATAGCGCAGGAAACTAGCTCCTGTTCTTCTTCCTCCTTCTCCTCTTCCTCATTGTCACCCAATCCACGTTGGGATGAGATGAGGCTGGTCTGTGTGGAATCACCCTGTATGATTCCTTGCACCATCTCATCGTGCTCCGCCTGCAATGCATCCTCTTTAATTGTGAGCATAGAGCGTTTTAGAAAACAGAGAAGCGGGATGGTGATGCTAATTATGGCGTCATCGCCGCTCACCATTTTGGTGGAGTCCTGAAAGTTTTGGAGGATGGTACATATGTCTGATATCCATGTCTACTCCTGAGGTCTTATGTAGGGAGTCTGATCTGAATACCGACGGCCTTGTTGATGCTGGTAGTCAACAACTGCCCTCTTCTGCTCACAAATCCTTCCCAACATCTGAAATGTAGAGTTCCAACGCGTGGGCACATCACAGATCAGTCGGAGATCTGGAAGCTGCAAACGCAGCGGAAACACGGCAAGGACAGTGGAAACTGTAGCTGAATTTCTAAAATGGGCACACAGGTGGCATACTTTGACAAGCAGATCCGATAGATCCGGTTAGGCTTTGATAAACCGCTAAACTACGAAGTTAAGCAAATGGGCCAGGCATGGTACGTGTGTGAGCTAACCTCGCCTCAGAGCCGCCACCAGGTTCTGGCCATTGTCACACATGACCATGCCTGGCTGTAGGTTCAACGGTGTCAGCCACAGATCTGCCTGCTCTTTCAGAGCTGTCCACAACTCTTCAGCATTGTGCTGTTTGTCACCTAGGCATATTAGCTTTAACACAGCCTGTTGTTGCTTGGCCGAGGCAGTGCTGCAGTGCTTCCAGGTTGCGACTGATGTGGTCATTTCGGAGATGGAGGCTGAGGAGGAGGAGGTGCAGGAGCTGTAGAATGTGGGGGCAACTCTGATTGACCCAGGGCCCGCAATCCGGCGGGTGAATGTGTTCCGTCCCAAGGTCCGACTGGGTCCCGGCTTCCACTATAGTAACCCAGTGTGCCGTCCATGAGATGTACCGTCCCTGCCCACAAGCAATTGTCCACGTGTCCGCCTTTAGGTGAACTTTCCCAGTAACTGCGTTGTTGAGGGCATGTCTAATGTTGTGGGACACATGTTCATATAATGCAAGGTGGGCACACCGCAAGAAATAGTGTCGGCTGGGGACCGAGTACCGAGGAACAGCCACCGCCATCAGGTTGTGGAATGCTTCCATCTCCATGAGCCTAAAAGGCAACATTTCGAGCGCAAGCAGTTGTGAAATGTATGAATTTAGTAGTGTGGCCTGTGAGGCATTGACTGCGTATTTGCAATTGCGTTCCAAGTACTGGGGTAGGGACAACTGAACGCTGCGCTGGGACAAGGACGTGTAAGTGCTTGCTGATGGTGCTAGTTGAGAGTGTGCAACGACAGGTGCAGGGCGGGAGGCATCTTGGCATGCGCCATGGACAGGTGATTGGTGTGCACGCACAACAGTGGAACAGGCAGTGGTGTCACCCGCAAACACTGTTGCTGGACCCTGGGGTTGGCCCATTTAGTCGGGTGCTTTGCTGCCATTTGCCTGATCATGTTGGTGGTGGTCAGGCTGCTAGTGTTGCTACCCATGCTGATGCTGGCCTGGCAGGTGGTACAAATGGCCTTTTTGGGGTTATCTGCAGAGTCTTTAAAAAATAACCAGACTCGGGAAGACCTAATAGTTGTACTGGCAACTTTTGTTGTGTTGGCGTTACTAGGAACGCTTTCCTGCCTTGTGTCTGCGGCCAAAACACTGCTTGTTCCTGCCTGTTGTGGTGCTATGCCTCCCTCCCCCTGTGTGCTGCTGTCCTCGCTCTGCATGTCCCCCTTCCAGTTTGGGTCAGTTACTATATCATCCACCACCTCGTCTTCCACTTCCACACCTTGGTCCTCCTGACTTTCTGGCAATTGTGTCTCATCATCATCATCATCATCCACCTCTTGCGACAGTAATTGCACTTTCCCACCGTCTCCTTTGTGTGACCGTGGCTGCTCCAATACTTGGGCATCGCTACACGTGTTCTCCTCTTGACTCGCTTGAAGCTGGCCGGGCGAGAGGACCGAATCTACAAATGGAAAAGTGAACAACTCTTCTGAGTGTCCAAGTGTGGGATCAGTGGTCTCCGGGCATGGCGGGAGGAAGAAGGATCAGGGTGAGGAATATGCGGTCCAGACTCACGGCTACTGAAGCTTGACCATGTGGAAGACAAGGTGGTGGTGGTGGTGGCTAAATAATTGGAGCATTATCTGCTATCCAACCAATAACCTTTTGACATTGCTCTGTGTTCAATAGTGGTGTTCTGCGGTCCCCTATTAATTGGGACAGGAAGGTCGAGCGACAAGATGTGGGTGTTTGTTGTGGCGCAATTTCAGCTTGCCCACGGCCACATCCTCGGTCCTCTGCAAGCACCATCACCATCACGTTCACTTCCCCGTCCCTTGCCACGCACCTTGCCCATTCTTAATGGAGGACAATATTTTCCACGTTCATGAGAAATGGCTGATTTTGGAATGCAGTTATATTTGATACGTCTGTCAGAGAACCACGGTTTTAAATGTCACACCTGTAATTTGCTAATACTATCCTTCACAGACATCTAGTGTGAATAGATCGACCGACACACTGCAACGGAATGAAAATGGAAGAAATGTCTGATTTTGGAACACTCTTATAGGTGTTATGTCTGACAGAGAACCACGGTTTTAAATTGCAGGCCTGTAATTTGCTAATACTATCTTTCACAGACACCTGGTGTGAATAGCTTGACCGACACACTGCAACAGAATGGAAAAGGAGGCCAATATTTTCCACATTCAGTTTAAATTTCTGGATTTTTATCGCTGAAATATGGAACAGATCTGGCTTTAGTCTGCAGTGAGAACAAGCAAATGGAGCAGAAAAATGATGTACTCTGGATTGCTTTTTAAGCAAATAACCAGGATTAAGATCAAAATTTTTTTTTTCCCTCAGCCCTGATATCTGGGGCTATGTCTACAAATATCTATAAGAAAAGCAGCAGCAGGAACATTCAATTGACCCTCTTGCACTATATGCACTGCAGTCTGCCATGTGCACTGCCTGCCTGCCTAATTCACTATCAGTGATATCACCACTGAATATATGCAGCTGGATTAGTCCTCAGAAGGACTGTTAGTTCAGATGGAAATATATATATATATTGGTCTGTACTGTATATATATATATATATATATATATATATATATATATATATACACTGCTCAAAAAAATAAAGGGAACACTTAAACAACAGAATATAACTCCAGGTAAATCAAACTTCTGTGAAATCAAACTGTCCACTTAGGAAGCAACACTGATTGACAATCAATTTCACATGCTGTTGTGCAAATGGAATAGACAATAGACGGAAATTATTGGCAATTATCAAGACACACTCAATAAAGGAGTGGTTCTGCACGTGGGGACCACAGACCACATCTCAGTACCATTGCTTTCTGACTGATGTTTTGGTCACTTTTGAATGTTGGTTGTGCTTCCACACTCGTGGTAGCATGAGACGGACTCTTCAACCCAGAGAAGTTGATCAGGTAGTGCAGCTCATCCAGGATGGCACATCAATGCAAGCTGTGGCAAGAAGGTTTTCAGTGTCTGTCAGCGTAGTGTCCAGAGGCTGGAGGCGCTACCAGGAGACAGGCCAGTACACCAGGAGACGTGGAGGGGGCCATAGGAGGGCAAAAACCCAGCAGCAGGACCGTTAGCTCCGCCTTTGTGCAAGGAGGAACAAGAGGAGCACTGCCAGAGCCCTGCAAAAAGACCTCCAGCAGGCCACAAATGTGCATGTGTTTGCACAAACGGTTAGAAACCGACTCCATGAAGTCGGTATGAGGGGTTGACGTCCACAGATGGGGGTTGTGCTCACAGCCCAACATCGTGCAGGACGCTTGGCATTTGCCACAGAACACCAGGATTGGCAAAGTCGCCACTGGCGCCCTCTGCTCTTCACAGATGAAAGCAGGTTCACACTGAGCACATGTGACAGATGTCACAGAGTCTGGAGACACCGTGTAGAGCGATCTGCTGCCTGCTACATCCTTCAGCATGACTGTTTTGGCAGTGGGTCAGTAATGGTGGGGGGTGGCATTTCTTTGGAGGGCCGCACAGCCCCCCATGTGCTCGCCAGAGGTAGCCTGACTGCCATTAGGTACCGAGATGAGATCCTCAGACCCCTTTTGAGACGATATGCTGTTGCGCTTAGCCCTGGGTACCTCCTAATGCAGTCCAATGCCAGACTTCATGTGGTTGGAGTGTGTCAGCAGATCCCGCAAGATGAAGGCATTGAAGCTATGGACTGGCCCGCCCATTCCCCAGACCTTAATCCGATTGAGCACATCTGGGACATCATGTGTCACTCCATCCACCAACGTCACGTTGCACCAGAGACTACCCAGGAGTTGGCGGATGCTTTAGTCCAGGTCTGGGAGGAGATCCCACAGGAGACCATCTGCAACCTCATCAGGAGCATGCCCAGGCATTGTAGGGAGGTCATACAGGCACGTGGAGGCCACACGCAATACTGAGCCTCATTTTGACTTGTTTTACAGACATTACATCAAAGTTGGATCAACCTGTAGTGTGTTCTTCCACTTTAATTTTGGGGGTGACTCCAAATCCAGGCCTCCATTGGTTAATAAATTTGATTTCCATTGATGATTTTTGTGTGATTTCGTTGTCAGCACATTCAACTTTGTACAGAACAAATTATTCAATGAGAATATTTCATTCATTCAGATCTAGGATGTGTTATTTGAGTGTTCCCTTTATTTTTTTGAGCAGTGTATATATATATATATATATATATATATGTTGTGGAATACCTACACTAACTATGTATAGACTGTGACGAGCATGGCGGTGCCAGGTCTTATATACACCTGATGATGCTGCGCAGCCAGCTAATTACTGTAATGCCCACAACCAACATGGCTACGGCATTACAGTGCATGGCAGCCAATTCCTGCATGTTTATTGGCTCTCTAAAGAGCGTCAAACATGCAGGGAGGGGACCTGAGTTCCCGCCTGAGCAACCCGGAAATACTTGCCGAGCGCCGAGCTCGTCGAGTACAGTTATGTTCGGGCGATTACCGAGCAGTGGCAAGCATGTTTGCTCATCACTACACCCAACATTAAAAAAGAAAACAAGGACTCTCATTACTTCATTCCTATCAAGTTTGAACTTGATTTTCAATGGATTTCCACATCTGCCATGGTTGATTCAGAAGCAAATGGAAATTTTATGGACATCTCTTTCCCAAAGGAACATGGGGTAAAAATCCAAACCAGACTTTCTTCTATTATTATGAAAACTGTTGCTGGATCTCCACTAAATTCAGGACCAGTGAATCAAGAGACTGAACCCTTAGAGATAGTTATGGAACCTAATCACCATGAGTTCTTATTCTTCTTACTAATCTCATCTCCACATTTTACAATAATCCTGGGGTTGCGATGGCTTCAGACTCAAAATCCCACAATCAATGGGGAAACCATAGAAGTGTCTTTTCCATCTGCTGTCCATTCCCCACAGGCTTCGCTAAATGAAGAAGCTGTAAAAGATCCTGAGCAATCTTCTAAACTACCATCTATATATAAGGAATTTTCTGATGTATGTGACTAGAAAAATACCAACAAACTCCCTCCACATATGTCCAATAGATCTCTTGCACCGGAACAGCAATACCCTATGGAAGCATTTACCCACTGGCATAGCAGGAATTAAAAACACTCAAGGAATACATAGCCAAAGGGTTTATTTGTCCATCTTCATACCAGCAGGTGAGCCTATATTTTTTGTCAATAAAAAAGACGGTTCTTTGAGACCCTGCGCTGATTACAGAGAATTTAATAAAATTACTGTAAAGAATCGTTACCCTCTGTCTTTGATCCCTGAGTTGCTGGACAGAGTTTGTCATGCAAAGTTGTTCACGAAACTAGATGTTTGAGGGGCATATAACTTGGTTCATGTTAGAGCAGGTGATGAATGGAAAACGGCAATTAGGTCACGTTATGGACACTATTAGTACTTAGCCATGTCATTTGGACTTTGCAAAGCTGCTGCAACGTTTCAACATTTCGTTAATGAAATTTTCAGAGACTTGCCTGATCAATTTGTAGTCATTTATTTGGATGATATACTAATCTTTTCTAATTCTGCAGAAGAACATCAAAATCATTTGAAAACTGTGCTACAGCATCTAAGAACCCACCATCTCTATATTAAGCTGGAGAAATGTGAGTTCCATCAAACAGAGATCCAGTTCTTGGGCTATATAATCTCTGCTCAAGGATTACAAATGGACTCTCCCAAGATTCAAGCTATCATTGAGAGGCCAATGCCAAAAAATGTGAAAGAAGTCCAACGATTCTTGGGCTTTGCCAATTTTTACAGACGTTTCAGTAAGAATTTTTCAGGTAAAATTGCTGCAATCACCGAATTAACAAAGAAGGGCAAATCGTTTCTTTGGTCTCCTCAAGCAAAAGATGCTTTTTCTTGCCCGAAGACGAAGTTTACCATAGCTTCTATACTGATTCATCCCAATCCTGATCATGCCTTTATTGTAGAAGTGGATGCTTCAGGCGGTGCAGTTGAGGTCATTCTATCACAAAGAACAGGAATAAAAGATTTTCTTCATCCTTGTACCTATTTTTCCTGAAGTTTGACTGTGTCAGAGAAGAATTATGATGTGGGGAATAAAGAGCTCTTAGCTATCATTGCTGCTTTAAAGGAATGTAGACATCATCTAGAAGGAACAGCTCAACAAATTGTTGTTCTAACTGATCATCGTAACCTTGAATTTATCAGGTCTGCCAAATGTTTGTCCCCCTGCCAAGCTCGATGGAGTCTTTTTCTTAACCAATTCAACTTTGTTATCTCTTATAGACCTGGCTCCTGTAATGGTAAGGCTGATGCCTTATCTAGGATGTTCTCAAAGATTCCTCTACAGTAACACCACCAACAACTATTCTGCCTGAGTCCAACTTCCTGGGGGTGATCCATAACAAAGATTTGCTGGATGATATATGGGAAGCATACAAGACAGACCCAATTCTTCTGCATCCACCAGATGATATAACTCTTACCTTTCAAAATAAAGTAGGGACTCACAATCATAGTATATATGTTCCAGAAATTGTGAGACTAAAGGTATTAAAACTGATCCATGACTCCAAGTTAGCAAGACACAAAGGAATTAAAAAAACACAAAAATTTCTGTCTCTCTTCTTTTGGGGCTCTATATCTATGGACTTTATTGTTGAACTACCAGTTTCAAAGGGGAAGAGTTTCATTCTAGTAGTGGTGGACAGACTCATCAAAGCAGAACATTTTGTACCATGCACTGGTTTGCCTTCTGCAAACCAGAAGAGACTGCTAATCTTGTAATTCAAAATGTGTTTCATCTTCATGGGGTTCCAGATGAAGTTGTCTCTGATCGTGGAACACAATTTACATCGAGATTCTGGAGCAATTTTTGTGCAGCATTGGACATTGATGTCAGCTTATCTTTTGCATTTCATTCCCAATCTAATGGTCAGACTGAACACACAAACCAAACCTTAGAGCAATATCTTAGATGCTACATTTGTCATCTTTAGGATGACTGGGTTGATTTGCTTCCTATGGCAGAATTTTCATACAACTATTCTCAAAATGCTTCGACAAAACAAACACCATTCTTCACAAATTTGGGTTACCATCCAAGTATTGTTCCTAATTTTCACAGAGAAATGCCTATTCTTGCTGTCACTGAAAGAATACAATCCCTGCAACAGAATCTGGAAATGCTAAAAGATACTTTAAGAATTGCCCAGAAGAAATATAAGGAAGCAGCGGATACATTTTGCAGACCTTCTCCAAGCTTCCAAGTAAGTGATGCAGTATGGCTTTCCCAAAGAATTTGAAACTCCATATTCCCTCACCAAAACTGGGCCAAAAATGTGTTGGTCCTTTCAAAATCATTGGACAAGTTAGCTCAGTAGCTTTTCGCCTTCAAGTGCCCAGAACACTGAAGATACATCCAAGGTTCCATGACTCCTTATTTGTTTCAAATCCTTTTCCAGGGCGTCATCCATCTCCTCCTGATCCTATTGAAATGGATGGACAAGAATATTACACAGTTGAAAAAGTCCTGGACTCCCAAATATTCAGAAACAAGTGCAATACTTAATAAAGTGGCAAGGGTATGGTCCTGACGATAACTCCTGGGAACCTGTAGAAAATATCAATGCTCCTCAACTGCTTAAAGAGTTTCATCAAGAATACCCACATAAACCAAGTCAAGCATCGTCCAGAAGCCGCTGTTAAAATGGGGGAGTAATGTTAGGATTTCTGTTGTCCTTCTACAGTTTAACCAATAGTGGCAGCTATTGTTCACCTTGATATTGTGCTGCAATTTCACCTCTTACCACTGAAGGCTGCTGTCTGCTGCAAATTCTGAGTTCTTTCTGACTCACTACCAGGAATCTCTCTCTTGTCCCTTCAGCTTTTCCCCTCCCACTCTGGGCTGGTCCCAGCTATTAACTCTAATTGTCCCTGTTAACTACCTGTTCCAGGGCAGAACACAGCTTCATCGCTAACAATGCACATCACTAAACACACAAACATTAGAATAATACATGTATCTTTAAGGTGGAACATGGGCAGCATTTCCATCTCCTTACATTTGCCCCTTCTTTAGCAATGGAAATCCCCGGCCATCTGGAACCTAGAAAGCACCAATGCATTTCTCAACACATATAAAATTAAACTTCACAGAATTCTCTTCTCCTCATAGAACAACACTGACTTAGTCCTCCTTGGTGAGGAACCTGGAACCCGCAACTGACTAAGATCTTCACCTGGACTCGATCCTTCAGGTCAATCTGGCCCTCCTTAGCAAGGGCCCCAGAAAAAGCTACTGCAAAGTCTGTCTCCTTGCAAATAGCCCAAACAAAAGGGGCACAGTCCATCAGCAGTTCTTATGACTGCAACACAGCCCATGAACTGCAACAAAAACAAGAAAAAGAAAACAGCCCAACCCTCCTCGGTTGTCAGGTCACCAGAGTCTCGGGCTTTTGGACCATAGGTCTGCTGGATGTTTGCTCCCCTGGAGCTTTGAACTGCTCCAGGCATTGGGATGCAACGTGCACAACGTAAACCTCTCTAGCTTCCGACTCAGTTTTCTTCACTGGTCATCTGCTGACCTGTGCAATCCACCGCTCCATGGTAGTAGGGGTCCTCTCCTCAGAGGTGGGGACTGCTCTTGGGGTTGCTGGTGAACCCAACAGCAGCTGGGCCCATAAGGCTTCCAGCTGCTTGGCCTTTCTGCAGGCCATGAACCAGGCCTGGGTCCACAGTTTGGCTTTCACGCCCCTTCCAGGCTCTCCTTCAGGTGATACAGGGATATTCTTCACCAAGCTACCTTGCCTCACCCCATCCTCCATTAGGGTCACCAGCTGTTGCACCTGCGTGCCTTCTCGGGCCATTGCACACTTCTGCTCTCTCTCTGTCCGAAAATGACGCCTTCCCACTCACCTCTCGGCATCATACGTCAAACCTCCACCTCCAGCTGGGTGGGGTCTCTCTCGGCTCACCAACCCATTTCTCTGACTCCTCTGCTCATTCTCTGGAGTCACACTTTACTGGTCGGACCTATTCCTTCCACTTTGATTTTCTGCAGCGGCCCTCCTTGCTGTAGGCTGAAATTTCTAGTTCCGACACTCGCTCTGGTACGCATAACCTCTCCAGTGCTGGACGTCTCTTCATGCCAGCCCACAGCTTCTAGCACCACTCTCAAATGATTCATCATCAGGAAGCTACGCTAGTGTCACTTACTGCTTCTATCACTGCCCACAGTTAACGATTCATTTGAGGGTTGTGCTAGAAGCTGTAGGATGGCACTGGTGTCATTTACTGCTTCAATCTCCACCCCCTGAGGACGTCTTCTTTGAGGTAGAAGCTACGGTGGTGACGGGGATCACAGTAAACAGGCGCTGCACTGTCATCTCCTATAGCGTCCATCACCTAGGATCCAGGATGTCTGCAGAGGAGGCGGCAATGCAAGAAACTTGTAAGTAATTACAGCACTGCTCTCTGATAATGTCATGTTCCAGGAGGGGCAATGGATGCTGTGAGGAGTGAGTGCAGCCCCTGCCTCCTGTGATGTCACATTTGAGACTCTTCTCAAATGAAACATCACAGGAAGTACAGTAAAAAAACACATTTTGTGTAGGGATTTTGTGAAATGCGGATTTTATGTATTAATGCAAATCACAAAAGTGGTCAGGGTATAAAAACAGATATTTAGAAAATACATTTTAGAAGACCCTTTAATGTATGATTGTTGTAAGCCCCAACACTGAAGATTTATCACCAGTCCTGTGTGTAGGAGATAAACATCTCACATGGTAGAACCTGATTAAATTGTATAAAGTCTCAACAATGCGAGGTTAACAGATCTTTACTGTAACAAACATGAAAAATTCCATTATTCCCCATGATTTAAAGGAAAAGGGATATGTACAGATGTACAGTCTGCATAAAATGTAGTATTGATTGTGCCGTTTATATTTCAAGAATAAGTGAAATCAATATTTAAATTTGATATACTAAGGGGTTTAGCCAATGCTTAGCTTTACAAGGTATTAGACTCTCTTACCTTCTTAAACTTGCTTTTATGCTTTGTAAGTTTATAAGTTTTGAAAGCTTATAATTCTCAACTGCACATTGTCCACAAAGTGTGCATGATTTGTTCATTTTTTAGTTTTAGATTGAAAAATATTTTCTTTTTAATAGTTTGGAAATGTGTAGGAACCAGGCGAACAATGCAGCGTATATCATCAGGCAGTGATATTTACTAGGATCCTAGAGTAGACCACAGGAAGGAGAGAGGAACTATGAACATGACATATGAGAGATGTTCTTGGCTCAGTCTGAGTATTTTATAGCTCAAACTGAGTGTTACTGCATCTTGTCATTACATCAATTTGTTCCTGTGATTTTGGACTTCGTATGTTTGGCAATGAAAAGCTGGCTCTCTGCATTTTCCTATATTTAATTCTTAGTCTGCCTATTTCCCAAGTAAGATTTCTTTTTATTATGTTGTAAGAAAAGAAGATATCTATCTTAAAATTTGCAACAACAACAAAAAAATTTAACTAGAGATTATCAAATCAATTCAATGCTATTAAATTCAAGTAGAATTTTATGAAATTTGCAGGTACCAGCAAATTCATGCAATATGCAATTCGATTTGCATGAATTAGCCCCCCCAAAAATGCCCGCCAACATTTTACACAGAGCAGAAGATTGCATCAGCCATAGAAAGCTGAAATGACTTCAGGCACGAATGCACAGACTTCCTCATAACATCTTGCAGCTACCACATCACATGATATAGCGCATCCAATCCAGAGGCACTATCGTAGCCTGCATAAAAGCAGATTAAGGGAATGAAGCAGCCATTTTAGTGTGATTTTCGAATGAGGAGGATTATAGCTCAGCAATATAGATAGGAAGAGAAAGCCCTAAAACATTGGTCAGAACACTCCAAATAGCAGTGCTTTGAATACAGTGAAGAAGATGAGAGTAATCTAATACAGAGATTCAATTGATAGGGTTAGAGAGAAATAGGACGGGTGCCAGCAGCAGTGCCAGACTTAGTGTGATTGATCAGTAATATGGTGTAGCTGGTATCTGTCCTGAAAGTTTGAATTACAATTACACATTTTTTCTTCTTTCTCAATGCAGTAGAAAGCAGAAGCAAGCCAGCACAATAGTTTTTAGAGGGAAAAAAAATCTGAAATTGTTTTCAATAAGTGACAATGTACTTGCTTGTCACAAGCGACTGTACAGTACTGAGTTTTTGAATTTCTTGTGCAATTATTTTAGTCTAGGGAGAAATAATTGATTTTAAAAATGCTAAAGAAAATTCCCTAAATTCAGACTTTTAACTGCGACTAAGTACATTGCAGTGCATCTTACAAATTTTTTTTTTCTTTGCATATCTGTTTATTATTCAAATTTTACATCTATACACACCAAAAATGATGCAATTGCCTTCAGCTCAGTGTATTAGTGAAGGAAATTATGGAATATCTGCGACATCACTTTTCCCAGTCACAGTAGGTTGATGTTACCTCTAACAGCGACACTGTCAATTTGAAATAGTGTTTTGCACCGAAGAGTCTGCTTGATCACCAAAGTATAAGAGGGATAATTTTTGGAAAATTGTTATTTTTGAAAGGCATGAAAAGTCTGTCAGTGCACTTAGTTATTAAATGGTTTGCTGATTACTACTAAGTTACCATCCGCTTCAATAGTGAGGTCATTTTGACATTATTAGGAGACCTCACAGTGTTATTTACCAGTGATGAGCGAGCACTAAAATGCTCGGGTACTCGTTGCTCGGGTCGATCAAATTGGAATACTCGCTTGCTCGACCCGAGCAACGAGCCCAATGTAAGTCTATGGGAAACTCGAGCATTTTTCAGGCAGCTCCCCCCGGCAGTCTGCAGAGGGCCTAAAAATTGCCCAAATCGATGGGAACAGTGCTCAAATGACATGGGGACAGCATGGGGAAGACCCCTGGAAGCATTTCTGACTCCCAGGTCACTTCTGTCAACAACGTTGTCAGAGGTATTATGCCACTTTTACGGACTCACAATAAAACATACCAAAACTAAACCAAAATGGATTTTCCTGGGAAATATGTTGAGGATCATCCTTTCCATGACATGTACAATGTATATAAAGCAAAATAAATAACCAATAACAAAAATACTCCTCCACACCTTGGGCTATGTTTACACGTAGCGTTTTTGACGCGTTTTTGCACTTTTGCATTGCTTTCAACCAAGACAAAAGCATTCACCAGGAAATTTCAGTTTAACATTTTACAACCTTATCTGGCCATGTGGTGTGTGATACATCATCAGACACATGCATACAGTGCTGAAAAGTCATGGGAACAGCATGGGGAAGACCTCTGGAAGCATCTCTGACTCCCAGGTCACTGCCTAAAAGTGTGCCCATCATAAGTGATCCTTGGCGCATGTGAAGATGCCTCCCGCCATGAACCTGTCGTTGCAGACTTGCAACAGTCACCGTCCACGTCCTTGTCCCACTGCAGCGTTCAGTTGTCCCTACCCCATTCCTTGGAATACAAGCGCAAGTATGCAGGCAGCCAGCCACCCACCCGCAAACAGACTGCAATACTATACTGCCAAATTTTTGACAGCTGCTTGCACTGGAGGCGGAAGCTTTTCATAACCTCATGCCGGCGGCAGCCGGGTGTCCATACTCGATCCCCAGCCGCCACTATATTTCCCGGTATCGCATCTGCCTTCCACAAGCACGGGTCCCACAACAATACCCGTGCCCTCCCCAGTGCACTTACTGGGAAGGACCGCCTAACCACAAACACGTGGACAGGTGAATGTGGCCAGGGACGGTACGGAGCCAGTCCACAACTTTTTTTGCTAAGAGTTGTATTTAGCTCGGTGAAAGGACTGGCATAGAAGGAAACCCTATCTACCCTGCGTGTCATTTCTCACAGGAAGTCCTGTAAAGCTGCTTTCACTTTAAATGTGGCCTTTAAGGCCCGTGGAGGCGGAAGCTTTTCACAACCACATGCCTCATGTCCATACTCGGTCCCCAGCCGTCACTATTTCTCCCGGTGTTGTCTCCGTCTTCTACAAGCGCAGGAATATTACTGCTGGTACTTTTCTGTGGGAATTTGCTTGCCTCATACAAGCCTGGAATATTTCCAGCAAACTATGCTACGACGCCATGGTATTAGCACTGCCCCCAGTACCAGTAGCGAAGTCATCCCCAGTTTCCTTCTCAGGAATTTTATTTGGTAGACTGAGTGGCTGCCCAAATACATTTTCTCACAAAGGAACTAAAGATAGAGTGGCAGTAGTTGCAAGTTTCTCCAGCCTGTTAGATATTAGAGGCTGAACGGCAGCACATTGGATCAGTGGTTAGCACTGAAGACTTGCAGCACTGGGATCCTGGGTTCAAATCCCAGCAAGGACAACATCTGCAAGGACTTTGTATGTTCTCCCCGTGTTTGCGTGTGTTTCCTCCTCAGTAAAAAAGCAGCCATAAAGTATCCAGGAACCTTTCCACACACTTTTCTTAGCCAGGACTGCTTCTTGGCAGGGTTGGACAGTCCCACCAGAGAATCCTCTGGTGTGCCTTGGCTTCTACCTCAGGAGAGTTCATGATAGCGCTAACTTTGCAGCTGCTATGGGGCTCTTGAGCGGGGGAGAAAGGTTAGCCCTCAGAATCAAATCCTCTGGTGGGCACAATGTTTTTCAATTTGAAGCAGCTTTTCAGTGGGAGTTGTATTTCACCACAGCCATATTCTTTAGCTCGGTCAAAGGACTGGCATAGCAGGAAACCGTATCTACCCTGGCTGTCATTTGTCCATCAACAGGTTCCGCCCATTGTCACACATGACCATGCCTGGCTGTATGTTCAGCGGTGAGAGCCACAGATCAGGCTGCTGTGTTACAGCTTTCAACAACACTGCAGCACTGGGCGGTTTGTCAATGAAGCATTAAGCATGTTATCTTCAGCACAGACTGTTGCCGCTTGGCCAAGGCAGTGCTGCAGTGCTGTCAGCTTTTGACTGATGTGGTCATTTCGGAGATGGAGGAGGTGGTGCATGAGCTGAACAATGTGATTACATAGTTGTTAAATTGGTGACGCTGTTTTTTATACTAAAGAAAGATCCTATTGTTTTGTTTTTTTGACGTTTTTTTTAAGACAAATGCATTCACCGGGAAATGTCATTTTAACATTTTACAACCTTATCTGGCAATGTGGTGTGTGACACATCATCAGACACATCCTGTTTTATTTATGATGGAGGGACTCTGAAAGTCATAAAGCCTATGTTTATAAGGACATCAGACGGCCCTTACTATTCTTAAAAGGCCAGCAGTCGGCCCTAGCTATTGTTAGAGAGCCATCCGCCGGCAATGCTTTGTTGTTCCCATTATTAACAAGTGGGTCTCCTATACTGTTATTGCGTATCCAGTGACTGCAAGGGCTGCCAAAAAATTGGACACAACCCAATACCCCTTTGAAGAGACATAGAGGAGGGTCTCAGTAAAAAAATGTTCCCATTATAAAGGAGCGGGTCTCCTATAGTGGTAATACCCATGCAATGACTGCAAGGGCTGGCAAAATTTGGGAAAATTTAAAGACACATAGAGCAGGGCCACAGTAACAAGGTACGACATGTTCCCATTAGAAAGGAGAGGGTCTGCTATACAGTTATAGGGTATGCAGTGAGTCCAACGGCTGACAATTTTAGGAAAAACCCCACTAAGAATTTAAAGACACATGGAGTAGGGCCACAGTAACAAGTACGACATGTTCCCATTAGAAAGGAGAGGGTCTGCTATACAGTTATAGGGTATGCAGGGAGTCCAACGGCTGACAATTTTAGGAAAAACAACCACTAAGAACTTAAAGACACACAGAGTAGGGCCACAGTAACAAGGTACGAAATGTTCCCATTAGAAAGGAGAGGGTCTGCTATACAGTTGTAGGGTATGCAGTGAGTCCAACGGCTGACCAATTTTAGTAAAAACACCACTAAGAATTTATAGACACATGGAGCAGGGCCACAGTAACAAGGTACGACATGTTCCCATTAGAAAGGAGATGGTCTGCTATAAAGTTATAGGGTATGCAGTGAGTCCAACGGCTGACAATTTTAGGAAAAACCCCACTAAGAATTTAAAGACACATGGAGCAGGGCCACAGTAACAAGGTACTACATGTTCACATTAGAAAGGAGAGGGTCTGCTATACAGTTATAGGGTATGCAGTGAGTCCAACGGCTGACCAATTCTAGTAAAAACACCATTAAGAATTTAAAGACACATGGAGCAGGGCCACAGTAACAAGGTACGACATGTTCCCATTAGAAAGGAGAGGGTCTGCTATACAGTTATAGGGTATGCAGTGAGTCCAACGGCTGACCAATTTTAGTAAAAACACCATTAAGAATTTAAAGACACATGGAACAGGGCCACAGTAACAAGGAACGACATGTTCCCATTAGAAGGGAGAGGGTCTTCTATGCAGTTATAGGGTATGCAGTGAGTCCAACGGCTGACAATTTTAGGAAAAACCCCACTAAGATTTTAAAGATACACGTAGCAGGGCCACAGTATCAAGGTACGACATGTTCCCATTAGAAAGGAGAGGGTCTGCTATATAGTTATAGGGTATGCAGTGAGTCCAACGGCTGACCAATTTTAGTAAAAACACCATTAAGAATTTAAAGACACATGGAGGAGGGCCACAGTAACAATGTACGACATGTTCCCATTAGAAAGGAGAGGGTCTTCTATACAGTTATAGGGTATGCAGTGAATCCAACGGCTGACAATTTTAGGAAAAACCCCACTAAGAATTTAAAGACACACGGAGCAGGGCCACAGTAACAAGGTACGACATGATCCCATTAGAAAGGAGAGAGTCTGCTATACAGTTATAACTTATGCAGTGAGTCCAACGGCTGACAATTTTAGGAAAAACCCCACTAAGAATTTAAAGTCACATAGAGCAGGGCCACAGTAACAAGGTACGACATGTTCCCATTAGAAAGGAGAGAGTCTGCTATACAGTTATAGGGTATGCAGTGAGTCCAACGGCTGACAATTTTATGAAAAACCCCACTAAGAATTTAAAGACACACAGAGCAGGGCCACAGTAACGACAAATTCCCATTAGAAAGGAGAGAGTCTCCCATAGTGTTGGCCTATGCAGTGAATGCATGGGCTGCCAAAAATTTAGAGGCACTTCAATGCCCCTTGGAAGAGACGTGGAGGAGGGCCTCATAAATAAATGTTCCCATTAGAAAGGAACGGGCCTCCTATACTTGTAATGCCAATGCACTAAGTGTATGGGCTGACAAACATTTACCCCTGGGGGGTATATATGAACATACTGTATAAAAAATTTTTATTACGGGCATCATAAACACCCTTTAAAAAAATTAGGTGGGTGTTGCATCACGGACCACGGTCACCCTGGTGATATGGTGGTGGAGGATGAGGAGAAGGAGGAGGACAAGAGCAAATAGCCAAAATCAGGAAACGTATACCCATGTGTGGGGGTGAAAAGGTGCATGGGAATACACCTCCCAAGAAAAGACACTGTATTGGAGTTTATGTTACACTGCTATCATTCGGTGGTGTTGAGAAGTCTGGCCCAATCCAGCCCTTGTTCATTTTTATAAGAGTCAGCCTGTCAGCATTTTCAGTTGACAGACGGATGCGCTTATCAGTTATAATTCCACCAGCGGCACTAAAAACCCGCTCTGATAAAACGCTGGCGGCAGGGCAGGCCAGGACATCCAAGGCATAGAGAGCCAGTTCATTCCACGTCACGTATCCAGCTTGGATACCCAATAATTATAAGGCACAGAGGAATCACGGAGGACGTTGGTATGGTCGGCAAGGTACTCCCTCAGCATCTTCCCAAACTTTGCACTCCTTATGAGAGTACTCCGCGCCTCAGGGCCTGTCCGATGGGAGGGTCTGAGAAAACTCTCCCAGAACTTTGACAGTGTTCCCCTGCCTCTGCTGGATTGAAATTGTGTCTCTCTCGCCAGTACTCCTTGGTTGTCCAATGAAGTGTGCCCTCTGCCGCCAGCGTTTTCAGATGGGAATTTTTTTAATAGTTCCGCAACAAGGGCCTTCTGGTACAGCCCCATTTTTGTAGACCTGTCCACCTCAGGCATAAGAAATGTAAAGTTCTCCTTGTAGCGTGGGTCTAGAAGTGTCACCAACCAGTATTGACTGTCACCCAAAATTTTGAGAACGCGAGGGTCATGGGAAAGGCAGCGTAACATAAACTCGGCCATGCGTGCCAGACCACTAACAGGCAAGACTTCCGTGTCCTCACCAAGAGGATGACTGACCATGCTCTCCTCCTCCTCCTCTCTGTCCTCTGGCCATCCATGCTGAACAGACAGTATGTGCAGGTAGTACCGTCAATAGTGCATGAAACTAGCTCCTGTCTTTCCTCCTCCTCCTACTCTTCCTTATTGACACCCAATCCACGTTGGGATGGGATGAGGCTTGTAATCACCCTGTATGGTTCCTTGCTCCACCTCATCGTGCTCTGCCTGCAATGCATCCTCTTTGATTGCGAGCAGAGAGCGTTTCAGAAGACAGAGAAGCGGGATGGTGACGCTAATTATGGCGTCATCACCGCTCACCATCTTGGTGGAGTCCTCAAAGTTTTGGAGGATGGTACATATGTCTGACATCCATTTCCACTCCTGAATTCTTATGTGTGGAGTCTGAACTTAATACCGATGGCCTTGTTGATGCTGGTACTCAACAACTACCCTCTTCTGCACACAAATCCTTCCCAACATCTGCAGTGTAGAGTTCCAACATGTGGGGACATGACACACCAGTCTGTGAGCCGGAAGCTGCAAACGCTGCTGAAACACTGTAATGGCGGCGGAAGCTGCAGCTGACTTTCTAAAATGGGCACACAGGCGACATACCTTTACAAGCAGATCCGGCAGCTCCGGGTAGGATTTGAGAAACTGCTGAACCACGAGATTAAGCACTTGGGCTAGGCATGGTACGTGTGTGAGCTCTCATTGCCTCAGAGCCGCCACCAGGTTCCGGCCATTGTCACACACGACCATGCCTGGCTGTAGGTTCAGCGGTGTGAGCCACAGATCTGCCTGCTCTTTCAGAGCTGTCCACAACTCTTCAGCATTGTGCGGTTTTTCACCTAAGCATATTAGCTTCAGCACAGCCTGTTGCCGCTTGGCCGAGGCAGTGCTGCAGTGCTTCCAACTTGTGACTGATGGGGCCATTTCGGAGATGGAGGCTGAAGAGGAGGAGGAGGCTGAGGAGGATGAGGTGCAGGAGCTGTAGACCGTGGAGCCAACCCTGATTGACCTAGGGCCCGCAATCCTTGGTGTCGGGAGGACGTGTTCCGACTGGGTCCCGGCTTCCACTATGTTATCCAAGTGTGCCGTCAGCGAGATGTACCGTCTCTGCCCACAAGCACTTGTCCACGTGTCCGTGGTTAGGTGGACTTTACAGGTAACTGCATTGTTGAGAGCACGGCTAATGTTTTGGGATACGTGCTTGTGTAATGCAGGGACGGCACACCGGGAGAAATAGTGGTGGCTGGGAACCGAGTACCGAGGGAAGGCCGCTGCCATCAGGTTGCGGAATGCTTCCGTCTCCACGAGCCTAAAAGGCAACATTTCGAGAGCAAGCAGTCGTGAAATGTGAGAATTTAGTAGTGTGGCCTGTGGGGCTTTGGCTGCATATTTGCGCTTGCGCTCCAAGGACTGGGGTATGGACAACTGAACGCTGTGCTGGGACAAGGACATGGACGTGCTTCCTGATGCTGCTACTTGAGAGTGTGCAACGACAGGTGCAGGGCAGGAGGCATCTTCGCATGCACCATGGACAGGGGATTGGCTTGCATGCACAACAGCGGAAGAAGCAATGGTGCCACCCGCAGACACTGTTCCTGGACCCTGGGGTTCGGTCCACAAAGTCGGGTGCTTTGCTGCCATGTGCCTGATCATGCTAGGGGTGGTGAGGCTAGTCGTTTTGCCACCCCTGCTGATGCTGGCCTGGCTGGTGGTGCAAATGGCCTTTTTGGGGTTATCGGCAGAGTCTTTAAAAAACAACCAGACTCGTGAAGACCTAACAGTTGTACTGGCAACTTCCTTCGTGTTGGTGTTACGGGGAACGGTTGCCTGCCTTCTGTCTGTGGCCACCACACTGCTTCTTCCTGCCTGTTGGGGTGCTCTGCCTCCCTCCCCCTATGTTCTTCTGTCCTCGCTCTGCATGTCCTCCTGCCAGGTTGGGTCAGTTACTATATCATCCACCATCTCGTCTTCCACTTCCGCACCCTGGTCCTCCTCCTGAGTTTCTGGTAATTGTGTCTCATCATCATCCACCTCTTGTGACACTTTCCCACCGTCGCCTTCGTGTGACTGTGGCTGCTCAAATATTTGGGCATCGCTACACGTGATCTCCTCTTGCCCCGCTTCAAGTGGACCGGGCGAGAGGAACGAATCTATAAATGGAAAAGTGAACAGCACTTCAGAGTGTCCAAGTGTGGGATCAGTTGTCTCTGGGTACTCGGCATTATGGGAGGAAGGAGGATCAGGGTGAGGAATATGCGGTCCAGACTCACGGCTACTGAGACTTGACCGTGTGGAAGACGGTGGTGGTGGCTAAGTGACTGGAAGCATTATCTGCTATCTAACCAACAACCTGTTGACACTGCTCTGGGTTCAATAGTGGTGTGCTGCGGTCCCCTAGAAATTGGGACAGGAAGGTCAGGCGAGAAGATGTGGGTGTTTGTTGTGGCACAATTTCGGCTTGCCCACGGCCTTGTCCTAGGCCTCTGCATGCACCATTACCATCACGTTCAGTTCCCCGTGCTTTGCCACGTGCCTTGCCCACTTTAAATGGAGGACAGTATCTTCCACGCTCACTACCAATGACTGAGTTTGGAGCGAATTTATATGTGATCCGTGTGACGGAGAAAACAGAGTTTTAAATACCTGGCCTGTAGGTAAGTAGTTTGACCAGCAAACTGCTGTGAATTGCTTCACTGACACACTGAAAGAAATTTTTAATGGAGGCCAGAAATGGCAGTATTTTCTGACAACGTATATGTGAGCCGTGTGATGGAGAAAACAGAGTTTTAAATACCTGGCCTGTAGGTGACTATTTTGAACAGCAATCTGGTGTCAATTGCTTCACTGACACGCTGACATTTTTTTTTAATGGAGGCCAGAAATGACAGTATTTTTTGAAAACGCATATGTAATCCGTGTGATGGAGAAAACACAGTTTTAAATACCTGGCCTGTAGGTAACTGTTTTGAACAGCAAACCAGTGTCAAAAACTTTGCTAACCCACTGAAATTTTTTTTTAATGGAGGTCAGAAATGGCAGTATTTTCTGAAAACGTATATGTGATCCTTGTGACGGAGAAAACACAGTTTTAAATATCTGGCCTGTAGGTAACTGTTTTGAATAGCAAACCAGTGTCAAAAACTTTGCTGACACACTGAAAAAAAATTTAGTGGAGGCCAGAAATGGCAGTATTTTCTGAAAACGTATATGTGATCCGTGTGATGGAGAAAACACACTTTTAAATAGATTGATTTTTGGCGCTGTAATATGGAAAGGACCTGGCTGTATTCTGCAGTGCCAACAAGCAAATGGCGCAGAAAAACCGTGTTCTCTGGATTGCTTTTTAAGCAAATAACGAGGATTAAGTTGCAAAAAAAAATATTCCTGGCCCCTGAGACATGGGCCTATTTCCAGAAATATCTAACAGCAGCAACCTACAGAACTGGAATGGAGCCTCTTGTGCTATATGCATTGCAGTCTGCTATATACACCGCCTACCTATACACCCTACCTGCCTGATATCTCTGCAGATGGATTAGTCCTCAGAAGGACTGTTTGTTAAGATGGATATGTGTAATATACGGTTTTTCTCCCTACACTACCTAATACACGATCAAATCTCTCCCTGATACAACAGCAGCTCTCCCTACACTGTCTGATGCGGAGTGACTGTGATGAGCATGGCGGCGCCAGGTCTGATATAGACCTGATGACGGTGTGCGGCCAGCCAATCACTGTAATGCCCACAACCAACATTGCTACGGCATTACAGTGCATGGCAGGCAATCCCTGCATGTTCATTGGCTCTCTAAAGAGCGCCAAACATGCTGGTAGGGGAACTGAGTTCCCGCCCGAGCAACCCGGAAGTACTCGCCGAGCGCCGAGCTTGTCGAGCACCATGATGCTCGGGCGAGTACCGAGTAGTGGCGAGCGCGTTCGCTCATCACTATTATTTACATACTTTCAGGGCAATTAAAATATCTGCGATTTGGCAGCCAACATAAGAGCTCAAATTGAATATAGTACAGGAGAAGAAGGAAGAGACAACATCTCTATGGGTTCTACCAGAAGTTTGGTATTGATGGTCTGGGTTTGCTCCTCAGGGACTGTGAAGCACTATGGTGAGTGCATAAGTCAAACATTGTTTGGGACAGAGCTAGCTGAACATCACCCCAATAAGACAGCAAGCCTAGTAAGCAGCCCTATGTCTATTATGACAGTAGTTCCACCTGGATACTGTAATTTGACTGGACTGTTCATCTATGGACAGAACATTATAGCACTATTATTTCTTGGAAACACGTTAAATATAAATAATAATAGACATTTTTACTCTGCTCACAGTAAAGCAGGCTAGTTGAGATCATTAAAAATAGTAACCTTGTACTGTTTGGGGGCACCGTACACTGGTGTAATTAGAGTTCGATGGACCCCAGTGCAAGATTTGGTATCCTGGTATATTTACATGAATATCCCTCATCCTGGTATATATATATATATATATATATATATATATATATATATATATATATATATATATATATACTGCTCAAAAAATAAAGGGAACACTTAAACAACAGAATATAACTCCAAGTGAATCAAACTTCTGTGAAATCAAACTGTCCACTTAGGAAGCAACACTGATTGACAATCAATTTCACTTGCTGTTGTGCAAATGGAATAGACAATAGATGGAAATTATTGGCAATTATCAAGACACACTCAATAAAGGAGTGTTTCTGCAGGCGGGGACCACAGACCACATCTCAGTACCAATGCTTTCTGGCTGATGTTTTGGTCACTTTTGAATGTTAGTTGTGCTTTCACACTCGTGGTAGCATGAGACAGACTCTACAACCCACAGAAGTTGCTCAGGTAGTGCAGCTCAGCCAGGATGGCACATCAATGCGAGCTGTGGCAAGAAGGTTTGCTGTGTCTGTCAGTGTAGTGTCCAGAGGCTGGAGGCGCTACCAGGAGACAGGCCAGTACACCAGGAGACGTGGAGGAGGCCATAGTAGGGCAACAACCCAGCATTAGGACCGCTACCTCCGCCTTTGTGCAAGGAGGAACAGGAGGAGCACTGCCAGAGCCCTGCAAAATGACTTCCAGCAGGCCACAAATGTGCATGTGTCTGCACAAACGGTTAGAAACCGACTCTATGAGGGTGGTAGGAGGGCCCGACTTCCACAGATGGGGGTTGTACTCACAGCCCAACACCGTGCAAGACGCTTGGCATTTGCCACAGAACACCAGGATTGGCAAAGTCGCCACTGGCGCCCTGTGCTCTTCACACATGAAAGCAGGTTCACATTGAGCACATGTGACAGATGTGACAGAGTCTGGAGACGCCGTGGAGAGCGATCTGCTGCCTGCAACATCCTTCAGCATGACCGGTTTGGCAGGGCAGTGGGTCAGTAATGGTGTGGGGTGGCTTTTCTTTGGAGGGCCGCACAACCCTCCATGTGCTCGCCAGAGGTAGCCTGACTGCCATTAGGCACCGAGGTGAGATCTCCAGACCCCTTGTGAGACCATATGCTGGTGCGGTTGGCCCTGGATTCCTCCTAATGCAGGACAATGCCAGACCTCATGTGACTGGAGTGTGTCAGCAGTTCCTGCAAGATGAAGGCATTGAAGCTATGGACTGGCCGGCACGCTCCCCAGACCTGAATCCGATTGAGCACATCTGGGACATCATGTCTCGCTCCATCCACCAACGTCGTGTTGCACCACAGACTGTCCAGGAGTTGGCGGCTGCTTTAGTCCAGGTCTGGGAGGAGATCCCACAGGAGACCATCCACAACCTCATCAGGAGCATGCCCAGGCATTGTAGGGAGGTCATAAAGGCACGCGGAGGCCACACACAATACTGAGCCTCATTTTGACTTGTTTTAAGGACATTACATCAAAGTTGGATCAGCCTGTAGTATGTTTTTCCACTTTATTTTTGGGGGTGACTCCAAATCCAGGCCTCCATTGGTTAATAAATTTGATTTCCATTGATGATTTTTGTGTGATTTTGTACAGAACAAAGTATTCAATGAGAATATTTCATTCATTCAAATCTAGGATGTGGTATATGAGTGTTCCCTTTATTTTTTTGAGCAATGTATATATATATGTATATATATGCCCTCCATCCTGGTATATAAGTCCCTCATCCTGGCCCCATCCTGGTATATATATATGTGACACCCCAGGGGTCTGGTTGCCACAGTGATAGAGATATTATGTCTGAGAGCAGGTGGGAGGTCCTTTGGTCAGGGATCCTGTGCATGCCACACCTCCTGCCCAGTCTTGGGAGGGGAAGAACTTCCCCTGTATAAACCCGGGGCTGAGGCAGGGTGAGTCAGACAAAGAGAGTGGAGAAGAGAAGCAGCATAGGAAACAGCAGAGTTACAAGGAGTCAGGGGCTGGCAGCTACAGAGCTCGCCCTGACTAAGAAGATTCTTTACCGGACCCGGAGTCCGAGGCTGTGGGGACTAACTCCTACCCAGCAGCAGAATCCGTCGGGCAGGGGATTTCAGGTCCTCTGGCCCAGAAGCCCGAAGGCACGGTCACACGCGTGGGACCAGCACCGCCATCGTGGAGCGGAAGCCATTAGAAGGCCCCGAGTCACCGGCCATACGGGTGAGCACCACACGGTACACTCAGGGACGTGGGCTACTTACATCAGCTTCTAGCAAGGTAGCCAGAAGAGTACAGTCAGTTTGGGAGGCCTACAACTACGCCTGGCCAGGGGAGATCCCATCTGCTCAAAGACTGACCAGGCCCCGTTTGCTAGCAAGTACTCCGGGATGGTCTGTCGTTGTTACCAGTAAAGACCCTGAACTACACCGTACCGTCTCTGAGTGGTTCCTGCTACCCCCATCATCCACGTCGGCTGCCCTGAGGCCATACCCCTCCCGTTGGGGGTTATACTATCACGCTGCACAATCCTACCACCGGCCTCAGCGGTCTGCAGCAGCAGCTTCCTGGCTGCACTCAACGGGTGGCGTAGTCATCAACTATTTACTACTAATAGACTGCCGTCTAGTTTGACTCCCTGGGCACGGACCGGGTCACCGCCACGAGATTACAACCCTCCACGGATCCGGCTCCGGGTAAGCTCCCGCGTGCGCACCGCAGCGCGACACAGGCCCAGGGGCGCGTCAACTTTGGCGTAGTCGGCAGGATTTCGTGCCCGCAACCACCGGGTACTGCGTGCCTGAAAAGCAAAGACTGTTCAAACTTACCAGTGGTGAAGGTTTCCCGCCATCCGGCGCCATCTTCTACCTTCTTCCCGCCATCCGCGAAGTTTTCCCGCCATCCGGCGCCATCTTCGACCTTCTTCCCGCCATCCGTGGAGTTTTCCCGCCATTGGACGCCATCTTGAGGACGCCGCGCGGGAAGAAGAGGGGCGTGGACTCCGAAAGCGCGCGAGAACTGAAGCCCCGCCTCACGTCCGGACGTTGCGTAAGGTCCTGGAAGGAGCCCAGCAGACGCCGACGTCACAGGAGCGCGACGGAAGGTCCTCAACCCTGACGATCCACTGCGGAGCCGCGGCCTACGGAAGAGGATCATCGCAAGGTAGGCCACGGTCCACTAGGGGGGAGGAAGATGTCGGATACGGAGGAGAGCTTCACTGCCTCAACCCCCGCCAGCGCTACCGCTGCTGCAGTTATGCCCTTCACCATGCCCTATATCCCGGGAGCAGCTTGGCTACTCCAGTACTCAGGGGAGTCACATACCCTGCATGACTTTAGAGAAAAGCTGGATAGCCTCTTCCAGGTGTACCCCCTCACAGAAGAGCAAAAAGTGAGCATCCTGGTGGCCCAACTAACCGGGGCAGCCAAAAGGGAAGTAAAATCCTGGCCACCTGGGAGGAAGACTGTCGCAGGGATACTAACCCGGCTGAAGGACACCTTTGATACCCGCACCTCAGCCGAGATTAAGCTTAGATTCTACGGGTGCAAGCAGCGAGCGCATGAGAGTATAAGGGACTATGCACTAAACCTACAAGAGGCCCTGAGGGCCATAAAGCAGACCGACCCTGATGGGGTGGGAAACGAGGACAGGCTGTTGACTGAACAATTTATAGAGGGTTTATATTGCAATGCCCACCGAACCCAGTTGCGGGCAATGGCCTTACAGGATCCCCATCTGGACTTTGCACAGTTCAAGGACAGAGCCATCCGGGTGCTCCGAGAACCGGCACCAGGTGGCGTTGTGACCCACAGACGCCCCACTACCACTTACTACCAGGAGGCGGCGCCCTTGTCAGCAGGGCCTGTGGGAGCTGATGCGCAGGCTTTGGACAATGACCCGGCTCCAGACCTACACCATCAGGTCCAAGAGCTAGTTAAGAGCGTTGCTGCGCTAACCCGAACTGTGCAGTCTTTACAGGTTTCCACCCCAGGGAAGATCCAGCTGGCATCCGGACCGGAGGACATCCCGTGGCGTCGACCAAGGAGGACCCCACCGGCCAGAGGAAGACCCAGTGACCGATACAGTGAGGACGGACGACCCATCTGCCGCCGCTGCAATCAACCCGGACATATGGCAAGGTACTGTTCTTTAAACGGGCACAACCTGGGGTAGAGGGCCAACCCCCAGGAAAAAGATCACCAGGCCCATCGAACTGGCGCGACAGATATGTGGGAGGACGTCCAGTCTTGCCTGTGGTACTGGATGGCATTCCCATGAGTGCCCTACTGGACACCGGGTCACAGGTCACCACCATCCCGTACGTGCTCTTCAAGCAGTACTGGAATGACTCGGATATTACCCGCTACCCCGACGACGACTTGAGTATCATCGCCAGCAATGGTCAGCCCGTGCCACAGATCGGATTTAAAGAGGTGACCATCAAAATTGGTAGAGTCGAACTGGCCGCACAGGGACTGATCATTGTAGATATCGATAAACATGAGAGTCACCCAAAAATAACTCTAGGAACTAATGTAATTGAAAATTGTCTTGCAGAGGTGATTTTCCTTTTACAGCAGGTTGCCAAGAATGCCAGCTCCGGCGAGCAGCGGGTGCTCCAGAAAGAGATCCGGGCACTGATGCAACGGCAACAAGTGGAACTCTCCGGCGGTGAGATTGGTAGCGTAAGAATGTGTGACCCTTTTCCTATTGCCATGCCCCCAAAAAGTGAAATGATGATTTGGTGCCGGGCAGCTATTGGTCTGAGAGGTAGAGATTACCAGGCAATGGTAGAACCAGTTTACTCAGACAGTAGGCCCACCATTTTGACAGCACGGGGGGTGGTCAATGTACGCCATGGGAGGGTGCCCATTCGCATAATAAATATCGGGGAGAGGGAAGTGTACCTGCCCCGGTATGCCACGCTAGCCAAATTATATACCACTAATCAAAGTTCTATACAATCTGTGGAACCCTTGCCTCCATCTCACCCGGAGGAAGGTAACGGCTCTAAGAAAGACATGGAGGACTGGTGTCAGCAACTACATTTGGGTACTGACTCCACTCCCTCACATCAGAAACAAGGAGTCTATCGGGTGGTTCAAGAGTATGAGAGAGTGTTTAGTAAACACCCGTTAGACTTCGGGCGAGTCAAGGGGGTAGAACATCGCATCCCCACGGGAGATCATCCTCCCATAAAAGAGAGGTATCGACCCGTACCCCCTGCACATTACCAACACGCCAAGGGGATGCTTAGAGATATGAAGGAGGCTGGGGTAATCCGGGATAGTTGTAGCCCCTGGGCAGCCCCATTAGTTTTAGTCAAAAAGAAAGACAACACCATGAGGATGTGTGTAGATTACCGGAAAATCAACCGTATCACACACAAGGATGCGTACCCCTTACCAAGGATAGAGGAGTCATTGGCTGCTTTAAGATCTGCTAACTTCTTCTCTACCTTGGATCTCACTAGCGGGTACTGGCAGGTTCCTGTAGCAGAGGCGGACCGGGAGAAGACCGCATTCACCACCCCGATGGGACTTAGCGAGTTCACCTGCATGCCGTTCGGACTCTGCAACGCACCAGGAACCTTCCAACGCCTAATGGAGTGTTGTCTGGGCCACAGAAACTTCGAGACGGTCCTGTTGTACCTGGACGATGTCATCGTATATTCCAAGACGTATGAGGACCACCTGAAACACCTGGCGGAAGTGTTCGAGGCTCTGGCGAGTTACGGCCTAAAGGTGAAACCCTCCAAGTGTCACCTCCTGAAACCAAAGGTGCAGTACCTGGGACACGTGGTGAGCGCTGACGGAGTGGCTCCCGACCCCGATAAGATCACCGCAATTAAGGGATGGCCAAGCCCCTCCAGCGTAAAAGAAGTGCGGCAGTTCCTCGGGTTGGTAGGCTACTACCGAAGGTTTATTCCCGGTTTCACCAAAAAGGCAGCACCTATGCAGGACCTCCTGATAGGCCAGTCCCGGAAGGCCAAGAACCAGAAGCCGCCCTTCAAATGGGAAGAGCTGGAAGAAGAGTCCTTCCGCCAGCTGAAGATGGCCCTCACGGGGGACGAAATCCTGGCGTACCCGGATTATAGCCAGCCCTTTATCCTCTACACCGACACCAGTAACATCGGGCTAGGAGCCGTACTGTCCCAGATCCAGCAGGGGAAGGAACGAGTAATCGCCTACGCCAGCCGAAAACTGCGACCCACCGAAAGGAACCCCGAGAATTACAGCTCATTTAAGTTAGAGTTCCTGGCCGTAGTATGGGCAATCACTGAGCGCTTTAAGCATTACCTCGCTTCTTCCCGGTTCACCGTGTACACGGATAACAACCCGCTGACACACCTGGACACGGCAAGACTCGGTGCCCTGGAGCAGAGGTGGACGGCCCGTCTGTCCAACTACGAGTTCACAATTAAATACCGGGCAGGACGCTCCAATACCAACGCGGACGCCCTGTCCAGGATGCCCAACCTGCCGGACGGAGGAGAAGATCCGGAGGGACTGGAAGAAGTTGAACTCCCTGCGTTCCACCGTCATGGGACTATTCAGTATTCCCACCGGGTAAGGAGTAAGCAGGCTGCTACGTTGAACCCCTTACCCCACTACAACTGGGCGGAAACGCAAGACAGCGACCCTGCCGTCCGACTGGTGAAGGAGATGCTGACTCGGCCGGAGGCTCGCCTTGAACCAGACGCTCCGGAGGAAGCCAAACAACTATGGGCAGAGAAGAGTCGACTGTTCCTTTACAAAGGGAAGTTGTGCCGCAGAATGGTTAACTCCCGGACGCATGAATTACTCTGGCAAGTAGTGGTGCCACGAAGAGACGCAGCCATGGTGATGGAGGCATACCACGACGGAGCTGGACACTTTGGGTGGAAAAAGCTGGAGTTCCTGCTGCGCGAGCGGTTCCACTGGGTAGGCATGAGGGGAACCATCGAGAAGTGGTGCAGAGATTGTGGCCCGTGCAACCTGAGAAGGAAGGACCGAGCCAGCCAGAAGACTCCCCTGCAGTCCATCGTCACCCGGCAACCGTTGGAACTGGTAGCCTTGGATCATGTAAAACTGACCCCAAGCAGAAGTGGCTACGTCTACGCGTTAACCATCGTGGATCATTACTCCCGGTTCTTGGTTGTTGTCCCCGTCAAGGACTTAACGGCTCAAACAGCAGCTAGAGCCTTCCAGCAGCACTTCTGCCGTCCACACGGGTACCCGGACCAAGTGCTGACGGACCAGGGACCTGCCTTTGAAGCGGAGGTCTTTCAGGAATTCTGCAATCTGTATGGCTGCCGGAAGATAAGGACGACACCCTACCATCCGCAGACTAATGCACTTTGTGAAAAAATGAACCAGGTGGTAATGGATCTTCTAAAAACGTTGCCCCTGGAAGAACGCAGTCTATGGCCTGAAAAGTTGCCCGATTTGGTGGACCTATACAACCACATCCCGGTAGGTTCCACCAACTGTACCCCGGCTTACCTAATGAGGGCAAGACCTGGTAAGTTACCTGTTGACCTGGAAATGGGAGTCCTGACCCCCGAGGACACTTCACCAGAAACAGACTGGGACACAGAGAGGCAGCAGCAGTACCGGAGAGTACAGGAGAGCGTGGAGCGAAGTCTCTGTCAGGCTAGGGAAAGACAAGAGAAAATTTACAACCAGTATGCTCCCGCTGTTCCCCTGGTACCCGGAGAGCAGGTCTTGAAGAGGAAGAGACGGCTCCACAAGTTGGACGACCAGTGGGAGAAGGACCCGTACACCGTACTGCCCTCAAGCCACGAGAACCCGAAGGTCTGTACCATCAGTAAAGACGGAGGGGAAACCACAGCCATTGTATCCCGGGACCACCTGAAGAAGTGTCCCGAACAACTGAGGAACCCTGAAGAGGAACAAGAAGACCATCGACCCGTGGAAGAAAGGGGAGATATGGTTAGTACCGTGCTCGGGGACTTTCCTCAGTCTTGGACTCAAGTCAATGGTGCAGTTGTGGTACCCGTACTCACCTTCCTCCAACCATCATCCCAAGAACCTACGGAGCAACGGGTAGAGCTGGAAGAACAGCCGGTCCAGAAGGCAGAAGACTCCACACAAGCAGAACAGGAGAATCAACCCTCTGCTTATAGTGAGCCTGCCGTACCCCTAGTGAGACAAAGAGCCGGTAGACAGCTGCCCAGTTTACCCTTGACAGCTCCTACACCCTGTAGTTCAGGGCCAGACAGTCAGCTCCGTAGGTCCACTCGGGCCACTAGAGGCCAGTTACCCGCACGCTGGAGAATTTAAAGTGTATAAATTGTTTTATTTATGTTTTTCTGTGTCTTGTTGCTTGTGTATAATTTTGTGTTTCTAGTTATTTTTAGGAAACCTTGGTGGATTTACCGGGAATCCTTGTATATAGTTGGAGCGTAACCCAGGATGGACTAGAGACTGTTAAGGACTCAGGGTAGGACAGACCCCTACCTGGTTACGTCTCCCTGTGTTGGTGAAATGGACACCTTTGCTTTTCTTCAAAGACTGCATCCGGTTGCGGACACGCCGTAACCATCTTATGTGTTTTTCTTATAGTATTGTTATTGTTATACTTTGTTATGTTTTTCTAAATGTGTTTAGTCCCGGAGTACTAAATTTCACTAGGGGGGAATGTGACACCCCAGGGGTCTGGTTGCCACAGTGATAGAGATATTATGTCTGAGAGCAGGTGGGAGGTCCTTTGGTCAGGGATCCTGTGCATGCCACACCTCCTGCCCAGTCTTGGGAGGGGAAGAACTTCCCCTGTATAAACCCGGGGCTGAGGCAGGGTGAGTCAGACAAAGAGAGTGGAGAAGAGAAGCAGCATAGGAAACAGCAGAGTTACAAGGAGTCAGGGGCTGGCAGCTACAGAGCTCGCCCTGACTAAGAAGATTCTTTACCGGACCCGGAGTCCGAGGCTGTGGGGACTAACTCCTACCCAGCAGCAGAATCCGTCGGGCAGGGGATTTCAGGTCCTCTGGCCCAGAAGCCCGAAGGCACGGTCACACGCGTGGGACCAGCACCGCCATCGTGGAGCGGAAGCCATTAGAAGGCCCCGAGTCACCGGCCATACGGGTGAGCACCACACGGTACACTCAGGGACGTGGGCTACTTACATCAGCTTCTAGCAAGGTAGCCAGAAGAGTACAGTCAGTTTGGGAGGCCTACAACTACGCCTGGCCAGGGGAGATCCCATCTGCTCAAAGACTGACCAGGCCCCGTTTGCTAGCAAGTACTCCGGGAGGGTCTGTCGTTGTTACCAGTAAAGACCCTGAACTACACTGTACCGTCTCTGAGTGGTTCCTGCTACCCCCATCATCCACGTCGGCTGCCCTGAGGCCATACCCCTCCCGTTGGGGGTTATACTATCACGCTGCACAATCCTACCACCGGCCTCAGCGGTCTGCCCTGCAGCAGCAGCTTCCTGGCTGCACTCAACGGGTGGCGTAGTCATCAACTATTTACTACTAATAGACTGCCGTCTAGTTTGACTCCCTGGGCACGGACCGGGTCACCGCCACGAGATTACAACCCTCCACGGATCCGGCTCCGGGTAAGCTCCCGCGTGCGCACCGCAGCGCGACACAGGCCCAGGGGCGCGTCATATATATATATATATATATATATACCCCTCATCCTGGTATATGTGCCCCTCATACTGGGCCCCAACCTGGTATATATATCCCCCATCCTGCTATGTATGTTCCCCATCCTGGTATATATATCCCCCATGTTGGTATATATGTCCCTTATCCTGGGCCTCATCTTGACATATATATCTCCCATTCTGGGCTGACACACATCCCGTTGAAGTTTGTGCGAGCATCGCCCTCACCCACACGGGCCCTGCCACGACCTCTGTGACCGCGCTCGTTACGCCCCTGGGATTGTATATGCTACTTTGTACTATATTTATATCTCTGCACTGTATTTACTACTGAGTAACTGTTACATACAATTCTGGACTCTCTCCTTAGACCTCTGCCTCTATTGTTAAGCAGTGCTGCACTTGTACAGTGGACGGTGCTGGGGACACAGTTGCAGTCCTGTTTTACATTAGTGTGACTGGGATAGTGATGCTACAAGGCCAAGGCAACCTGGTCCTTCTGCAGAGTGCTGATTATTATCAGTTGTAATCAGCTTTTTGCTGTGAATCTTAGGAGGGATCACACCCTATTTAAACCCCCAGCAGTTTGCTGCAAGTGATCAGTTATAAGCCATTACTGATCCTGGTCTACTAATTTGTTTAGCCTTCTTTTTGTACTTCTGACATTGACTCATATTTTTGACTATCTAACTGTCTCACAATTCTGTCTTAGACCTTGAGCTCCTTGTTTTGACCTGGCATCATGACTATACTCTGCCATCTCACTCCACAAGCCAACAGCCACTCCTGCATATGTGGCGCCCTGCTGCGCACTGGTGCCACAGATCCCAGAGGGGTGCATGGATGAAATTCTCCCCAGTGGCCTCAATACATACAGACACCTCCACCCAAGTCCACTAGATGGAGCACTGTCAGGTATATAAATACTGGGGGTGGAGTTCAGGAAGTCAGTTAGTGGGAAGCAAACAGTGTGACACCATGCTGCAGCTTCAGAACAGCTGAAGTCTGTGTGGCTGAAGGCCAGGCTAGGCCCAAGCTACGGGCTAGTCTAGCCAGTGAGAGCCTGGAGTGGGCTAGAAGGCAAGTGAGAGTTCCTGTTAGGCACAGACAGGGACAGAACTCAGAGAGTCTGCTCAGGGAGTCTGCATGAGAGAGTCTGCAGACTGAGGAGAAGAAGGAGAAATGCATAGGGGGCAGAGGAGCATAACAGGCTCACCCCGAACCATATACCGGACACCGGGTCCGCGCCTACAGGGATCTTTATGACCAGTAGGAACAACCGGAATCCCTTGAGAACTACAAGTCCTAGGTTAACCAAGCGCTGACCACAGCAACAGGGTTAGGTACCACTAAGGCTCCAGCGACCAGGAATAGTGGGAACCAGGAGAAAACCCTACCGCCAGGTCAGTAGGTACAAGAAGGAAGCAGTAAGCAAGCCAGGCCTAGCTCCAGGCAGGCCCGAAGCTTAGAGAGTAAGAGACACAGATCAGGAGGCCCTACACCCGCTCACTAGGGAGAGTCCAGAAATGCACCCTTCGCCCTGAGTACCCTGGACCGTACCTGCATCACCACCAGTAAAGGTATTGAAGTTTACCCTTGTGTGTGTGCCTGTACTTCCTCTGGGACCGTCCTGCCGTCTCCCTCCTGCTTCCACCATCTTTCTACACCTCTACACTGCCCTGAGGCCTGCTCCACCTGTGGGGAGCCGTCCCATCATAGCTGCCCCTAACATCAGCCTCAGTGGACTGTCGCAGTGCTGGTGATCCTCACCAGACACCACAGGTGGCGTCACGATAAATCCCCTATAAATATATTTCCCCCTTTTTACTGACCGCCCTGGGTCACGGACCGTGCCTGCCACTGTGATATCCCCGGCAACCAGAGACCCGGCTGCCGAGTACCCCACAGCCCAGGGGGCGCGTCACATAAGTCTGTATGTCTATATAGGAATGTTGTTCAACCTATTCACACTTGGTCGCTGACCAATACCACATCTGTAAGTCCACTGCCCAAAACCGTGGTTATCAGACGTGATTCGATATTACTGCCGTAATAATCGTCACATTTTTTGGAGCGTGCCAAATATTACACTCCAGTTAAAATGAGGCATGGCAAGTGACGGGGAAGTGGACGTGATGCTGATGGTGCACGCAGAGGCCGAGGCCATGGGCAAGATAAAACTGTGCCTGCTGAGGGAGCACAACAAGCACACACATCATGTCAAACTACCTTCCTGTCCCAATTTCTAGGGGGCCAAGGAACATCACTCTTGAAGCCAGAGCAGTGTGAAAAGGTTATTGGTTGGATAGCAGATAATACTTTCATTCAGTTTGTCACCACCACCACCCTGTTTTCCACATGGTCCAGTCTCAGTAGCTGTGAGTCTAGACCACATATTCCTCATCCTGATCCTCCTTCCTTCCACCATGCAGAGTGCCCAGAGACAAGTGATCCTACACTTGGACACTCTGAAGAGCAGTTCACTTTTCCATTGATAGATTCACGACTCTCACCCGGCCTGCTTAAAACAGGCCAAGAGGAGATCGCATGTAGCGATGCCCAAATATTTAAGCAGCCACGGTCATATGAAGGCGACGGTGGGAAAGTGTCACAAGAGGTGGATGGCAGATGTTGCATATGGACTTTTTGGTGGATGATGATGATGGGACACAATTGCCAGCAAGTCAGGAGGAGGCCCAGGGTGCGTACGTGGAAGACGAGGTAGTGGACGATGAAGTCACTGACCAAACCTGGCAAGGTGACATGCATATCGAGGACAGCAGCGCAGAGGGGGAGGGAGGCATAGCACCAAAACAGGCAGGAACAAACAGTGGGGTGGCCACAGACACAAGGCGGGCAACTGTTGGTCTTCCAGAGTCTGGGTCTTTTTTAAAGACTGTCCAGATAATCCCAAAAACTCCATTTGCAACATCAGCAGGGGCAGCAAAACTACCAGCCTGACCACCACCAGCATGCTCAGGCACATGACACCAAAGCACCCGACTAGCTTTGCCAAATGCCAAGGTCCAGAAACAGTGCCTGCGGGTGACATAACTGCCTCTTCCGCTGTTGTGCGTGCATGCCAATCCCCTGTTCATGTCGCATGCGAAGATGCCTTCTGCCCTGCACCTGTCATTGCACACTCGCAACCACCACCATCAGCAACCATGTCCACGTCCTTGGTCCAGTGCAGCATTCAGTTGTCCCTATTCAAGTCCTTGGTATGCAAGCGCAAGTATGCAGCCAACCACCCACCCACGCAAAAGCCGCAATACTAAACTGCCACATTTCTGGACTGCTGCTTGCACTTGAAATGTTGCCTTTTAGGCTCGTGGAGGTGAAAGTTTTCACAACCTCATGGCGGCGGCGACTGGGTGTCCATATTGGGTCGCCAGCTGCCACTAATTCTCCCGGTGTCGTCTACGCCTTCCACAAGCACGGGTCCCAAAACATTACCCTGCCCTCCCTAGTGCACTTAGTGGGAAGGACTGCCTAACCACAAACACGTGGACAAGTGAATGTGGCCAGAGACGGTACATCTCACTAATGCATTCCACTGGGTTAATATTGTCGAAGTCGGGTCCCGGTGGGACCCTGAGATGGAACACGTCCTCCCAATGCAGAGGATTGCGGGTCCTGGGTCAATCAGGGTAGCCTCCACATTCTACAGCTCCTGCACCACCTCCTCCTTTTTAGGCCTCCATCTCCATCACTTGATTCATTTTTTTCAGTAAATATTCTAGATTTTGTACTTAAAGTTTGTGGGTGCCAATAACAATAAGCAGGACTGTATGCTTTGGTGACAAACTGCATACTGTTTCAGAGTTGTTGAAAGCTTGATCAGAGAACCTGGTGGCGGATCTAAAGCTAGGCAAGCTCGCACATGTACCATGCCTGGCCCATGTGCTCAACTTAGTGGTTCAGCGGTTTCTCAACACCTACCCGGGTCTGCCACAGCGGCTTGTGAAAATACGCTGCGTGTGTGCCCATTTCAGAAAGTCAGTTACAGCTTCCGCCGCCCTGGCAGGGCTTCAGCAGCATTTGCAGCTTCCAGCATACCAACTGGTGTGCAATGTGACCACGCATTAGAAATCAACGTTGCAGATGTTTGGAATTATTTTGAGCAGCAGAGAGCAGTTGCTGAGTACCAGGTTCAACACACCCGTCGGCATTCAGGTCAGCCTCCACACATAAGAGCTGATGAGTGGGCATGGATGTCTGACATCTGTGCTGTCCTCCAAAGCTTCGAGGACTCCACCAGGATGGTGAGCGGCGATGACGCCATGAATAGCGTCACCATCCCGCTTCTCTGTCTACTGAAACACTCGCTGCTCACAATTAAAGAGGAGGAATTGCAGGCGGCGTAAGGTACTATACAGGGTGATACTACTCAGCCCAGCCTCATCTCATCTCAACTCCGATTGGGTCATAATGAGGAGGAGGAGAAGGAAGAGAACATGGACAGTCGTCCTCTTGGTGAGAACAGGGAAATCTTGGCTGTTGGCAGTCTGGCACACATGGTCGACTTTATGTTCCACTGCCTTTTTTGTGACCATCGCGTTGTATGCATTTTGGGCATTAACCCTAGAAAGCATGACCATAAAAATCTACACTTTCACATACCTGGGGCCTTTTAGGCCCGTGTGCAAATAACATGGAATAACTCAAGCAAAAATGACAAACAACTATATACCTGAGGAATATCTAGAGTTTCAAAATTCTAACTAAAGTAATCTTGCAGAAAATAGAAAACAATTAACAGGGCAGGCCTGTGAGGCCCCAGGTATGCGTTCTAGGGTTAAAGAAAACTGTAGAGAATTCTTGGAGATGGGGGTGTGAGGTTCTGATTAAGGAGCATGTCAGTCTTAGATCAGTTGCAGAATGGAGAATGGAGGTGTGATACACAGAAATGCGGGATGAGATATGGGGTGGTGCAGAATTGTGGACAGCTTGGTGGGTGAGAGAGATGAGTTTGTATTGTATTCTGTAGTGATTGTTTAACCTAACCAGTGCAATGACTGGCACAGGGTAGAGGCATCAGTGAAGGGGCTTGATAGAAATACAACCCTGGCTGCTGCATTCAGAAGGGATTGGAGAGGAGACAGTTTGTTTAGAGGGAGACCAATTAAAAGAGAGCTGCAGTAGTGAATAAGAGCGGAAAAAAGAGTTTTTGCAAATCAAAGGTGAGAAAAGTTCGAATTCTGGAGATGTTTTTAAGGTGCAGGTGACATGAGCGAGTGAGTGATTTTCCACGTTGAATAAAGGAAAGTTGTGTGTCAAATATTACTCCAAGACAGCAGGTGTACCGAGTGGGAGTTATGGTGGCATCAAAGAAAATTGCAAAGTCAGGTATAGGTAGGTTAGTATAGGGAGAGAACTGAAGGAGTTCATTTTTGGAGATATTCAATTCAGGCTCTTCTTGAAGATAGAATTATAACAAATAAAAAATTCCCATCTGACAACGCTGGCGGCAGAGGTCACAGTCAGACAGTTCATTGGACAACCAAGGAGTACAATTGAGGGAAACCAGATGCAGCAGCGGCAGGGGAACACTGTCAAAGGTCTGGGACAGTTTTGTCAGACCCTCCCAGCGCCCAGGCCCTGATACACAGGGTGCTCTAACAAGGAGGGAAAAAGTTTTGGAAGATGCTAAGGACTACCTTGGCGACCGTACCAGAGTCATCCATGATTCCTTTCTGTGTCTTACAACTGTTAGGTATCCAAGTTGGACACGTGGCATGAACTGTCTCTCTACGCTTTGGAGGTCCTGGCTGCTAGCGTTTTGTCAGAGATGGTTTTAGTGCGGCCGGGGGCATTATAACTGATATAACTGATAGGCGCATCCGCCTGTCAACTGAAAATGCTGACAGGCTGACTTATCAAAGTGAACAAGGGCTGGATTGGGCCAGACTTCTGAACACCACCAGATGATAGCATCGAACATAAGCTCAAATCCAGTGGTTATTTTTTTGTGGTCTATTCCCATGCACCCCTTCACACCCAGGAACGGGTATACGCTTCAGGAATTATTCTATTTTATGTCACTCTCCTCCTTCTCGCCCTCCACCATATCACCAGGGTGACCGTGATGCAACACCCACATAATTTTTTTGTAATGGTGTTTATAATGCCTGTAGGAATTTTTTTTAGTGGCCTACCTCTAACATTCTGTATGTTATACAGTATGTTCATGTATACCCCCATGGGTAAATGTAAATGTTTTCAGACCATGCACTAAGTGCATGGGCATTACTAGTATAGGAGACCCACTCCTTAACAATGGTAACAAACAATCATGCCATGTCCACATAACTTTTTGAAGGGTGTTTCTGATTAAAGACAATCAAATATTTCAATATTCGTTTCGGATTACGATTGCTGTTTTTGCAATATTCGCCAATGTAATTGTTGAATATTCGCTGAACATTGCTGAACGCCATTGGATTCAATGGGGGCCAAAACCAAACGCATACACAATACCTTCAAACGGGACCAAAGGCTGCCAAAACACATCAATTTAGGGGCAGACACCAGGAAAGTGCCATCAATTGACCCAGAATACAAGTGGTATAATTATTATTATTTATTATCATAGCAACATTTATTCCATTGTGCTTTACATGTGAAAAGAGGTCACCAACTGGTACAAGAGGAGAGAGGACCCTGCCCGTGAGGGCACACAAACAGTCTATAAGGGATGGGTGAGGATGCAGTAGGTGAGGGTACAGCTGCTCGTGCAGCGGTATGGTGGAGCGAGGGTTACTGCAGGTTGTAGGCTTATCGGAAGAGGTTTCAACAGTAGGCGAGAGTCTGATATGTTGGGGTACAGAGTTCAAGAGCGGGAGGGATGCACAGGAGAAATCTTGTATGCGATTATGGGAAGAGTAGAGAAGGAGATCTTGTGAGGATCGGAGCTTGGTGCAGGTATGTACAGAGAGGCTAGGTCACAGATACAGTACAGACCAAAAGTTTGGACACACCTTCTCATTTAAAGATTTTTCTGTATTTTTATGACTATGAAAATTGTACATTCACACTGACGGCATCAAAACTATGAATTAACACATGTGGAATTATATACTTAACAAAAAAGTGTGAAACAACTGAAAATATGTCTTATATTCTAGGTTCTTCAAAGTAGACACCTTTTGCTTTGATGACTGCTTTGCACACTCTTGGCATTCTCTTGATGAGCTTCAAGAGGTAGTCACCGGAAATAGTTTTCACTTCACTAGTGTGTCCTGTCAGGTTTAATAAGTGGTATTTCTTGCCTTATAAATGGGGTTGGGACCATCAGTTGTGTTGTGTAGAAGTCAGGTGGATAAACAGCTGATAGTCCTACTGAATAGACTGTTAGAATTTGTATTATGGAAAGAAAAAAGCTAATCCCCTAATTAGGTTTTGATAAGCATGCAACACTGTCCTGGCTCCAGACCAGCAAGGGGAGCACCTCCCCTTGGCAACTGGGATCTGGGGGCAGGGTTAGTTAGACTTAGTGTGAGGAGTTGAAGTGAGGACGTCGACGAGAGAGGAGCTGGGGAGTGGAGCTGCGCGGCAGTTCACCCCAGAAGGAACTAACACAGAGGAACCGGACACGGGAGTCCAAAGCTGTGGGGCACTGAAGGCCCAGCAGCAGAAACAGGAGGGCAGGTGACTGCAGGTCTCCTGGCCCCATCAGACGCCCGGAGGCTCAGCAGCACTGCAGGGCCCAGCACCGCCATGTGGGAGCGACGCATCAGCAAGGCCCGAGCTGCCTGCCATACGGGTGAGCACAAAGACGTTGCACTCAGGGATGAGGGCCACCGCACAGCTACAAGCAGCAGGGCCAAAAAGATTAGTGGAAAGGGAAGGCCTCCAACTTCACCTGGTGAGGTGGATTCCTTACTTGCTTCCAGGCTGCCCGGACTTCCACTTCTAGCCAGTACCCTAGTCCCAGTTTTCCTAATCACCGCCAGTAAAGATAAGAGGAAACCACCATTAAGTTGTGGACTGATTATTGCTGCACCATCAAACCCTGCACTACAACGCCCAGCATCACCTATAACATCTACACTGCCCTGGAGCTAAGCTCTACCTGTGGAGAGCCACACCTGCTTTGCTGCACTAACATCAGCTCCGGAGGACCTGCTCCGCAGCGGCGGCTCCCTTTAGCCGCATACCACAGGTGGCGTCACGAACTTTGTACATAAAAACTATAAAATCCCCTTTTTACTGACCGCCCTGGGTCACGGACCGGGTCACCGCCACTGTGACATCTCCCCTAGCAAAGACTGGCCCGGCACCGAGTACCCCACGGCCCAGGGGGCGCGTCATAAGCACATCTAATCCACAGTAAAAAAGCAGCCATAGAGTGTCCGGGAAGCTTCACACAGACTTTTCTTAGCCAGGGCTACTTCTCAGAGAGATTTGTTTTTCACCGCAGCCATATTCTTTAGGTCGGATGAAAGGACTGGCATACAGGGAAACCGTATCTACTACGGCTGTCATTTCTCTGCCACCAGGTTCCGGACATTGTCACACATGACCATGCCTGGCTGTATGTTCAACGGTGAGAGCCACAGATCTTCCTGCTGTGTTACAGCTTTCAACAACTCTGCAGCGGTGTGCGGTTTGTCACCAAAGCATTAAGCATATTATCTTCAGCACAGCCTGTTTCCACTTGGCCAAGGCAGTGCTGCAGTGCTTCCAGCTTGTGACTGATGTGGTCATTTCGGAGATGTAGGCTGAACAGGAGGAGGAGGAGGTGCAGGAGCTAAACAATGTGATTACATTGAGGTTACATTGGTGAGTCTGGTTTTTATACTAAAGAAAGATCCTACTGTGCTTTTATTTATTTATTTTTTTATGTCTCTTCAAATGTGTATTGGAGTGCATCCTAATTTTTGGCAGCCATTGAAATTGCTGCATATGCAATAACAGTATAGGAGATCCACTCCTTAATAATGGGAAGGACAATTCAAATAGATTCTATAT
Source organism: Phyllobates terribilis (assembly GCF_046119375.1). Classification (NCBI taxonomy): domain Eukaryota; kingdom Metazoa; phylum Chordata; class Amphibia; order Anura; family Dendrobatidae; genus Phyllobates; species Phyllobates terribilis. The sequence continues at coordinate 607,195,404 of NW_027362764.1, forward strand.
TCTAGAATATTAAGTGTCTTATCTGAAATTCTTTAATATTCTCTGCCACCACCGGCCGAGTTTGAACTATAATACAGGCCTGGCCGGACGCCTTCTTTTTGGTAGCGTATATGGCTTTGGGGAAGGGAACGATTACAAGACAAAAGAAACAGAACTGTTACATTTTATATTTAATCCAAAAGGGAGGCAGTGTTTAGGAAAAATATATACAAGGATTTTTCAAAGGAGACATTACAATACATAAGCAAGCGTCCGGCCAGGCCTGTATTATAGTTCAAACTCGGCCGGTGGTGGCAGAGAATATTAATAATCAGGCTATCGTGAAGCTGACAGTGACCGTACGGAGGGCGTAAACACATATTCCATGCATTGGAATCCAGAGGTGTGATGCCATATGCTCACTGGTCGCTTGCCGATTCCTCCGTAGTGAGTAGTGGGGACCGTGTGCTTTCGGATCCCTGATGAAATCCTGACAGAGTAATGGCACGGTGAGATATTGTGTGATCTTCACGATGTCGTTTCTGTGGAATACCTGACAAATTGTTGGCAAGCAGTGGGATATTACAGAACATCAGTGACTGGATTGAGCATCAATCCTGTCACTGAAAACTTGCACAGTTCTTGAGAGAATTCTGTGCAGAGTTTTAAGAAATCAGACTCAGTGTTTTAATATTTTTTATCTGGGACATTACCGTATGTGTAGCAGTTGCACCCTCTCCCTTCTCTTGTTTTTCTGTCCTATCTTTTATTTGGCAATGATGGCTCAACATGGAGAGTCCTGTTATCAACAGCAGTCAAAGGTCACTCTCACTGCCCTCTGTGAGCTGAGACAGATTGACCCCACCGGCAAAAACAAGGCCCAAATAATTGCAGAACTCTGGCAAGGTGCCGCAGAGCCTGTCCGACAGCAGAGCCCTGATGATGGGGCTGCCAGCCCAGGCCCGGAAGGTGCTGCTGCAGGGGTACCACCTGTGATTGCCAGATATACCCGCAGCCAGGGTAGTGTGAACCCCAACTTGCAGATGGCCTTGGAGCAGCTCGCCGCAGACGATTGTGATGGACGACTGCAGCTAATCCTGAAGTTCCAGGAGCGAGCAGAGCAACAGGCCAAAGCTGACCGAGAGGCTGCTGAGCGCCAGGTCCAAGCTAAGTGCCAGGCCCAAGCTGACCAAGCTGAGCGCCAGGCCCAAGCTGACCGAGAGGAGCGCCAGGCCCAAGTTGACCGACAGCACCAGCTGGAGCTAGCCTGGATTCAGAAGGAGACATCCTCCACACAGACCCGTGAATCCAAAAGTGCCAACAGCTTTAAACCCCGTCCTGAACATTTTTCTGTAATGGAAAAGGAAGGAGACTTGGACATATTTTTGCGGGGATTTGAAAAAGCCTGCAGACAATATCAGCTGCCCGCAGACCAGTGGGCCAGATATTTAACCCCAGGGCTCAGGGGAAAAGCTCTGGAGGTGTTTGCTTCTCTCCCTCGAGAACATGATGGAGACTATGAGGCCGTCAAGCAGGCCCTGATAATAAAGTATCACCTGACTCCGGAGGTTTACCGGAAAAAGTTCAGAGCCCTCCATCGTGGACCCCATGATAGCTACAGTGATGTGGTGGATGGGCTCAGAACCAACTTTGAGCAGTGGGTCCAAGGACTGTCCGTTACCACCTTCAAGGACCTGAAGGATCTGATGGTGAAGGACCAGTTTCCTCATCTTTGCCCTGTGGAGGTGAGACAGTTTGTGCTGGACCGGGAGCTGAAGGAAGCTGCCAAAGCAGTCCAGATCACGGATACCTATGAGGTCAACTGCACACCCGAGGTGCAGAAGTCAGCTGCCGACAGCTGGAAAGGCGGGTAAGCCAACAACCACCCCCAGTGTTCTAGCCAGCCGGCCCTCAGCTGGTCCTGCCTCATCTTCCAGCACCTGTCCTGCATCTGACTCCCGTAAGTGCTATACCCGTGACAAGACTGGTCACATCAGCCTCACCTGCCCGCAGAGGCAGAAGCAGAGCCCCACACCTAAGGCTCAGGGACCTATTGCAGCATTTTTTTTTGTGGGTGGGGCGATTGGAGTTGTCTGTGACAACTTGCAATCAGTCACTGTGGGTGATAAAGTCACTATGGGGCTCAAGGACACCGGAGCCGAACGGACACTCATACGGCCTGAGTTGGTGTCCCCTGAAGACCTTATCCCCAGGAAAACCCTGACTGTCACTGGGATCACCGTCGTTTGCCCATGGCCCGGGTATTCCTAGACGGGAGTGCGGGGAGGGGGTTGCGGGAAGTGGGGGCATCCGAGAACCTCCCGACAAATGTGCTATTGGGGACTGATCTGGGACGGTTGCTTGCCCAATATGTTCCATGACAACCCTCCCAGATCTGATATATTACATAATGCTACTGTCAATAACGTCTGTGATGAAAATGCTGATTATATGAACACTAATATGATGCATAATGATAATATGTATAGTGGTAACGGAGTGCTCAACCATGTCGCCCTGCGGGGTGATGTTGCTGAGGACCCGCAAAATGAAGCCAGCATGAGTGCTAAGGGCGATGGGAGCAAGCACGGGGACGTCGAAGCCAGTGGTCCTGTGCCGCTGATCAGTGTCACGAGGGACTGTGACTTGGCTGGTCGCATCTCCCCCCTAGTGAGCACGGCTACTGAGCTATTGGGGGATGACGGGGAGGTGGTGCCTTCAGCCTGTCAGGCTAATGGTAAAGGGTTGTTGTCCTCCAGGGAGACGGTCTACATAGCTGCTGTCACCTGGAGTATGAGTATCCAGAACGCATGTGATGTGCTGCCTTCTGGGCCCTCATACACTGGTGGGACAACAGAATTGGCTGTGGACCCAGAGCCGGTCCCAAATGGTTCCAGTGAGGTTGGGGCCCTAACGTCGCTTCTGGCTACCTCCAGCCAGGAGTTCCAGGTGGCTCTGCGCACAGATGCAAGCCTAGAGGCGTTAAGGGACCTCGGGGAGAAGCCCATCTCCGAAACCGATAAGGAGAGGGTATTCTGGGATCATGGGAGGTTGTACCTGGAAACGGTCCCCTGTAACACCCAACAGGACTGGATGAAGGAAAGAAAGCTGGTCATGCCCTATCAGTTTAGGGAGGAGCTGTTGCGGATTGCCCTGAGATTCCACTAGCTGGACACTTGGGGGTCCGCAAAACCAAGGCCCAGCGCACCACTTCTATTGGCCCCAAATGAGGACAGAAGTTGCCAACAACTGCCGCTCCTGTATCACGTGTCAAAGAGTGGGGAAGTCGGGGCGTGCCCCCAAGGCTCCCATGATCCCTTTGCCAGTGATAGAGGAGCCATTCCAGAGGACTGCTGTGGACATCATTGGCCTGCTGGCCATCTCCAGCAGCTCTGGAAAACAGTTCATCCTTACTGTGATAGACTATGTTACCCGGTAACTGGAGGCAGTAGCTCTGTCCTCCATTCAGGCTGATAAGGTGGCGGATGCCCTGCTGGCCATTTTTTCACGAGTAGGATTTCCCAGGGAGATGCTTATGGACCAGGGGACTTGGTTCATGTCTCGGTTAATGGAAGCTCCCTGTAAGAAAATGCAGGTGCAGCACCTGGTATCCAGTGTGTATCACCCACAGACCAATGGTTTGGGTGAACAATTCAATGGGCAGATGCTTAAGATGCTGGTTGAAACCCATGGGTGACACTGGGAGCGGTACCTTCCACACCTGCTCTTTGCTTACAGAGAGGTACCACAGGCCTCATTGGGGTTTTCCCCCTTCGAGCTCCTGTATGGCAGACGAGTCCGGGGGCCCTTTGGTCTGGTAAGAGAATCCTGGGAAGGGGAATTGAACTCACCCGAAGTATCCGTCATAGAGTATGTCATGAACTCCGTGACAAAATGCAGGCAATGACACGGCTGGTACATGAGAATATGGTGCAGACCCAGGCCAGCCAGAAGCTGTGGTGCGACCGTAATGCCCGGGAGCGGGTGCACGAAGTGGGTCAGAAGGTGTGGGTCCTAGTCCCCATGACCCATAACAAGCTTCAGGCGGCCTGGGAAGGGCTATACCCTATATGCCAGCAACTCAATGCTGTCAACTATGTGGTCACCATTGACCATGTCAGGAAGAGGCAGAAGGTCTTCCACGTCAACATGATGAAAGCCCATCATGACCGGGAGGCCTGTGCCCTTCCTGTGTGTAGCGTCCCTGAAGAAGGCGAGACAGAAGTCCCGGTGGACTTACTGGCCGCCGCCCGGGACGGAGGGTCTATTGAGGGTGCGGAATTCAAGCCACAGCTATCCACAGACCATAAGTCCCAGCTGCTTGAGGTGTTTCGGCCTTACCTGACCGTCTTCACGGGTGTACCAGGGAGGACGCCGCTAGCTGTCCACCAGGTGAACACAGGGAGTCACCCCCAAGTCCGTCAATCCGCTTACCGTGTCTATCTAGAGGTGCAGAAAGACATGAAAGCTGACATAGATGAGATGTTGGGCTTGGTGGTGATTCAAAGATCAAAAAGCGAGTGGGCCTCGCCTGTAGTCCTGGTCCTGAAAAAGGACCGGACCACCCGGTTCTGCATGGACTACTGGAGGCTAAATGCCATCACAGTCCCGATGCGTACCGAATGCCACGCATCGATGAGCTGCTGGATCGCTTAGCTGGGGCCACGTACTTGACAATTATTATGAGTCGAGGATACTGGTAGATTCCTCTGTCTCAGGAGGCCCAGAAGAGTTCCGCCTTCATTACACCGTTTGGGCTGTATGAATCTCTCGTCATGCCCTTTGGCATGAGGAATGCACCTGCCACTTTCCAGCGATTAGTCAACCAGCTGGTCGAGGGACTGGAGAGGTTCGCGGTTGCGTACCTGGATGACATTGCTGTCTTCAGTCCCACCTGGGAGGAACACCTGGCACACCTGGAGCAGGTTCTGAGGTGGGTCCATGGCGCTGGGTTGAGTATAAAGCCTGCAAAGTGTAAGGTAGGTATGACGGAGGTGCAGTACCTCGGACACCGAGTTGCTGGTGGAACTCTGAAGCCAGAGCCCGAGAAGGTTGATGCTATCACCTCCTGGCCCTCCCCCAAACCAAAAAGCAGGTGATGTCCTTCTTGGGTACGGCAGGGTACTTTAGGAAGTTTTTTCTCAACTATAGTGCCCTTGCTAAGCCTCTGACGAACCTCACAAAAAAGAAGCTACCGCTGACAGTCAGCTAACTGTAAGCAGTCCTTCGCAGCACTGAAAGCTGCCCTAGCCAGTTCCCCAGTTCTGCAGGCCCCGGACTTTGTAGTCCAAAATGACACCAGTACGTTTAGCCTTGGGTGAAGTGCTCGGGCAGGGGAAGAGCATCCGGTGATGTTCCTCAGCCGCAAGCTCTTACCCCGGAAAGTGGCATATGCCACTGTGGAGAAGGAATGCCTCGCAATAGTGTGGGCCCTGCGGAAGATGCAGCCCTACCAATATGGGCGGCACTTCACCATAGTGACTGACCACAACCCCCTCAGCTGGCTGCAACGGTTGTCCGGTGACAATGGTAAACTACTGCGGTGGAGCCTGGCTTTACAGCAGAACGATTTTACTATTCAGCACAAGAAGGGTAGTGAACATGGCAACTCCAACGGGCTGTCCCGTCAAGGAGAGACCGAGGAGGTAGGCTTAAGGGGTGATCTGTAAACTAGTCCCTACGCCTCCTCAAAGAGATGGAGATGTCATAGAAAAATTGAAAATCTTTTCTTCTCCCCTACCATAGATATTAAGAGGATATTAACCATTTCTCCCAAGCCCCTTTCACCCCTCCCTTATCCACCTTTGTCACGAGACAAGAGCTAGCAATTGACCACTTGTCAGTACAAGAGCTGTCTCCATGTAAATCTCAGCACAAAAATCCAATTAACACACTCATGAGTAAGGCCCTGCAAACAAATGCTGGAAAGATAGGTATCACCATCCTACTTAAAATGCGAGTAGACTTCCACTGGCAAAGGCAGGGGACAATTAGACACAGGCTTGCGATAAATCTACTGACACCTGTTGAAATTTCATTCCCAGGACTTCAAAGAGAGTTTAACAAAAGTCTCCAGGCCTCTCAGAGCCGAAACGAAATATGGAATAACTAAAGTTCCATACATCCGATAATGATGGGACCCATATTTTTAGTGACAGGGTCAGCTAGGGAATGAGAGGGAAATTTTCCTGTCGCTATAAACCCCTCCATGGAGCTGTAGCGCAAAAGCACCAGAATAATGGATCGCAGGTATGCCATGCGTGGTCTCTAAATGAAGGTAGAATAATAACGTAAAAAATGGCATCGTTTGCAAACTTCTGTGATCAACGAGCAATAAGTTAGCGTTTTTAATCAAAACATGAAGGGTGGAGCCCAGCCCCTGTCATGTCGGCACAGGGGGATGTGGGCAAGTCTCTCCCTTCAGCATAAAATAGTCTGCTGAGGTTGGAGTAGCGTTCTTTGCCCGGGAGTATATGTTTATCATAGTGAATGATCGCGTTCGATAACACTCAAATCAAGAGAAGTGTCTCCCCTCCACCTATATTGAATCGTCTCAGCGATCGTATAGTAAGTCTCTTCCTTAATCCTTATTATTTTGTGTAACTGATTATGTATTGTAATGTCTCCTTTGTAAAATCTTGTATATTTTTCTTAAACACTGCCTCCCTTTTGGATTAAATATAAAATTTAATAGTTCTATTTCTCTTGATCTGTAATCATTCCCTCCCCCGAAGCCATACGCTACCAGAACGCAGGAGTCTGACCAAGCCTGTATTATATTTCAAACTCGGCCAGTGGTGGCAGCGAATAATATTAATAATCGGGCTATCGTGAAGCTGACAATAACCATACGAAGGGCGTAAACACATATTCCATGCATTGGAATCCAGAGGTGTGATGCCATATGCTCACTGGTCTCTTGCCGATACCTACGTAGTGCGTAGTCCGGATCGTGAGCTCGCGATTCGGGACGAAATCCGTGACATAGTGACGGCACGGTGAGATATTGTGTGATCTCCCCGGTGTCGTCGCTGTGGAATACCTGACAGCTGACTTTAAATTCAGTGGAATATTTTCCACGCTCCACAAAATTTCTGTATTATTACAGCAGTCAAATGAGATCACGTCTGATGGCCACAGTTTCAGACAGTCACCTAATAGTATGGTATTTGTCAGTGACTAAGTGTCAATTGGTTCAACAAAACACAGCTGGCTGTCTTTAAATTCATTGGAATATTTGGCACGCTCCACAAAATTTCTGTATTGTTACGGAAGTCATATGGGATCACGTTTGATGGCCACGGTTTCAGGCAGTCACCTAATAGTATGGTATTTGTCAGCGACTAAATGTCAATTGGTTCAACAAAACACAGATGGCTCACTTTAAATTAAGTGGAATATTTGTCACGCTCCACAAAATTTCTGTGTTATTACCAGTCATATGGGATCACATCTGATCATTGAAAAAAGTTTATCTGCTTCCACAATACAGTCATGCGAATAAAATAAAAAAAATGTGGCTGTATTCTGCTAAAAAGCAAATGGAGCCGTAAAATGGTGCACTCTGGATTGATTTTTAAACAAATAATCAGGATTATGATAAAAAAAAATTAGCCCTGGCCCCTGATATCTGGGGCTATGTCTACGGATATCTGTAACTGCAGCAGACAGAACGTGTAATGGACCCTCTTGTGTTGTATACACTGCCACAAACCCTGCCTGCCTAACTCCTGCTATCACCTTCACCACTGAATGTATGCAGCTGGATTAGTCCTCAGAAGGACTGTTAGTTCAGATGGATATATATCTTGCTGTACAATGCCTATATCTAACTATTACACCGCCAATTCTGTCCCTAGCTCAGCAGCATCTCTCCCTATTCTGCCTGTTTCTGGGTTAGACTGTGACGAGCATAGCGGCACCAGGACTTATATAGACCCAATGATGCTGTGCGGCCAGCCCATCACAGTAATGCCACAACCAACATGGCTACGGCATTACAGTGCATGGCAGACAATCCCTGCATGTTCATTGGCTCTCTAAAGAGCGCCAAACATGCAGGGCAGGGATCAGGGCTCCCGCCGAGCAACCCCGGAAATACTCGCCGAGTGCCGAGCATGTCGAGCACAGTGATGCTCGGGCGAGTACCGAGTAGTGGCGAGCAGGCTTGCTCATCACTAATTGTGAGTCCATAAAAGTGGAGTAATACTCTGACAAAATTGTTCACAGCAGTGACCTGGGAGTCAAAGATGCTTCCAGGGGTCTTCCCCATGCTGTTCCCATATAATTTTAGCACTGCTCTCATCGATTTGGCCAATTTTTAGCCCCCTCCAAACCTTCTGGGGGGGGGGGGAGACCGGAAAAATGCTTCAGTTTCCCATTGACTTACATTGGGCTCGTTGGTCGGGTCGAGCACCCAAGCATTATGATTTGCTCGACCCGAGAAATGAGCACCCGAACATTTTAATGCTCGCTTATCACTATTCTCTATAAAAAAAAAACTGGTGTAGGAAATATGTTCATTTTGTCCTTTTGGGGCTAATAATTGTATCCTAAAGATCCGCTCAGACTTTCTCCTGAGGATGATCTTGACTACATTTCCTCCGCTCATTTTTGGTTTAATGAGTTCCACCATACAAAAGAAGATATCTCTTAGATGTCCCTCATGGATGTTGTTAATGTGACATGGAATCGGGTTGTCACGTTTGTTTCTGATGTCCCCCAAGTACTCACCTACCTGCATTCTAAGTTCTCTAGTAGTCTTTCCAATATATTGTCAAAAGGGCAGGTGGATGTGCACCGAAATCCCTGGTAGAGAAGGTTTTCCCTGATGATGCACTTTTACAGACTTAACAGGGGTCCATCTATTCGCACGTGCAACATTTACCACATCTGAAGTACACGAAAACCCTTCTATCAAGCCAAGTCTCTGGTTTCGGTGGCCTCTGGTACAGGCTGTGCACCAGACGATCATCGATGGATCTTCCCCTTCTGTATGTGATGTTGGGGGTGGACGAAATTATCCCTTTAAGGTTTGGATCTGCTAGTAGAATACCCCAATGTTTCTTGAGGGTCTAGTACACACTATCGAAAGTTCCAATTACCCTGATATTGTTTACACTCTGTTTTTCTTTGTAATTATGAAAAAGGGAACGTCTTCTTTTCCTAAGTCATGGGAGTGCGAAAAATCAAAGACCTGTTGAGGGTAACTCCTATCCTGGAATATCTGATAAAGATCAGTTTTGAGTTATTGAATCAAAGCCTGACACTATTAGAGACGAGCAAACTTGTTCGCCAATCTCAAAGTTGGCACGAACATTGCACATTCGGATTCATGTTCGGATTCCCGAGCATTTTCCTCAAAATCGGCAAAATTCAGCCAAAGTTTGGTGAATGATCAAGTTTCCTCTTTTGTTAGGACTTTGGCTAGGATAGTTGTGCTGCATGATGAGCGGTGGGGACGTGTTTGATGAGGAGAGGGGATGGGGAGAGATCAGAGGAGCGGCGACTGTTATTCTTTTTTTTAACTTAATGTGTGGAGATTCCATCAAAAACCATCCACAACGTCCAGACACAAGGGTTTGTGTCATTGGCTGCTGAAGTCACATGTCCTTCTCCATATAAAAAGTGGACATGTGGCTTCGGTGCAATTTTGTCAGTGTAACAGCATAGTGAGGCTGCTCCTGCTGCTGCAAGTAGTCAGATAGCTAGCTAGGCGGTTTATTGTAAGCTAGTTCAGATAGATAGGATCCTGTGTGAAATCGACCTTTGTTCTAATTGTGTGGTCCAGACACCAGTTCATATTTCAGCATCTAGAGCTTTGGGTGGAGGATGCAAATTAAGTTTTTTCTCTTAGTGAGGATCTTCTTGGAGGGAGAAATAGTACTTCCCTAAAAACTTTATTCAAAGAATTATATATATACTATAAAGAGAATATTAGAGCATGATGGGAAATCAAGCGGCTAGAAATTCATTAAGATTAAGACTGTACCCAAGGGCTTGAAAATAACAGTTCACCCCTCACCACATACCCTCAGCTCATAACTGCCTGGGTCAAAGAATCAGTGGAGTGCTTGATCAGGTTTATGAATGTGGTATCCCACAAAGTGGCCATTTCTATGGAGTACTGGATATATCATGTGTTCCATATAAATGCTGTGATTTTTTTGTGTAAACTGTAAATCATAAACACATTGTGAGACCTGCTCACAGGCAGCACAAAAAGGGTTAATCTTCCCCTCATAGACTCGATTATGCGACTCAGCTCTGTTTAGTATGCAGAAACTTCTGGAACAAACGCCTCTGGGCAGTCAGCCAATGACTGAAACTTTAAGAGTCACATGAGGGTGGGAGGAGCCAAATCCTGTGAGGTAGCTAATAATTGAGGTGACAGTTGGTGGTCAGACATTTTGTGAAGAGGAAGCCATTTTGTAGGTGAAGGAATTACCTACTCCCCCCCCCTAACTGCTGCACTTAAAAAAGGGACTAATAAAATAAGGGAAGCTGACAGTCTTTATATTAGGAAGATTCCTATTACACCTCTAGGAGGAAAAATTACCTCAGGTCAGAAGCAAAGCATAGCGCAGAGGAAAAAATATTCTAATTTAATGAAACAGGTGTTTACAGAGATCTGTCTGTCTGCAGGTACCCAGCAATCTTCAACCGTGAGTGTAACCCTGTACATCAATTTCCTACTGTTTGTAAATAATAATTTTCCCCATTATCATCAGTAAAGAGACTTCTGTTTAAGTTCTTATGGCTTCTTCATGATTGGGGCTCAGTTGCACAAACTACTACCACCACAATCATCCTCTACTTAGAGGCAGTTACTATCCAAACCTTATATTGTGGAGTTTTGTGTGTGTGTAATTTGAGAAGGGAAGACTCTCATCCTGACAGAAAGCTTGGCCACCGTGAGGCACATTATACACTGCCAGGAGTGCAACCTTCTGCCGTACACCACATGAGATTACCACATGAACATCCTTCTCACAGAGGAGAAGAGTGTCAGGACTCAAACCCAACAGCTCTTTTGCACCAGGTGGCAGCTTTTATTTTTTAACTATTCAACTCGCTGGACAGTTCCTTGCTAACCCAGATACTAGTACCTGTGTTGTTCCTGATTGCCTCCAACCTGAGTTCCTGATTGACTCCACCGTCAGTTCCTGATTGAACACTCTTAAACCTGTCATTTCACTTCCTTCTTTGCGATATTATTGAGCTCCCAGCCTTTAGTCAAATTCTCCTTTCACCTGCTGCCTCATCCATAACTATACTGCTGCTCCTGTGTACTGACCTCTGACTGATTCCTGACTACGCAACCTGCTTATCCTTCAAACTATACCGCTGCTCCCGTGTACCAACCTCTGGCTGATTCCTGACTATGCAACCTGCTTATCCTTCAAACTATACCACTGCTCCTGTGTACCAACCTCTAGCTGAATCCAGACTAAGCTACCTGCCAGTGCTGCCCCTAATGGTTGCAATACCTCTACTCCAACCCAGGTCAGTTCATAACAAAGAGACTTTTTGAGGACTCCACAAAACAACTTAACAAACAGAGAAACTCTTTAAACATAATGCAAATCCTAACTTTAATAGGCATGAGAACATTTTACAGATATCTGTTGAGAAATTCCAGTCCATCATTAAAGAGGGAAACATGCACAATTTACCAGAGATCTGGCAGAATTTAAGAATAATCGGGCATATAATTTTACATCAAAATAAGTTTCGTAAATATCATCATTATCGCACATTGATACATTAGATACAGAGAGAACAGAGAGCGGAAATAGAGGAGGTTTTTGTGGGAGGTGGAGACCCTTCAAAACAAAATGGAGGCTGACAAACAAGAGACTCAGCAAGGCAGAGGGGAACATGGAGAGAGTCATCAACAACATCAGACGTGAACATCAGATCTATATCCCCATCCTCCTCCTCATCACACTCTTTTTTCGAGCTGAGGTACGACATGGGGTACGACTTGACGAAAAAGCCCTAATGAATTAAGGACAAATAATTAATCTAACTCCACATTCACTAACAAAAGAAGAGTATAGAGTACTACAAAAGGGATTAAGCTTTGTACATACAAACGACTTTTAACTGTTTCAATTGGGTCAAGGACCTCAACATCTTTGGACGTAATTTGAAATAGAAAATATTTTTTCAACACCACAATAGGGAGCAATGTCATCAATTAGGACTTTCTGACAATGACATTGAGGGCTACGAATCACTCATGGGACTCCTTCAAGAAAACAAAAAAGATAGGGGAAAAGGCCCTTTTGCAGACTTGAAGAGAAAGAGCACCTCTATGCCACCAAATAATAATATTACGAGTGTTGACATATTTTTGAAACTGGTGGAGGAGAATTTATGTAACTTCACGATAGCCCAATTATTATTATTCTCTGCCACCAGCAGCCGAGTTTGAAATATAATATAGGCCTGGCCGGATGCCTGCGTTTTGGTAGTGTATATGGCTTCGGGGGAGGGAACGATTACAGAACAAAAGAAACAGAACTATTACATTTTATATTTAATCCAAAAGGGAGGCAGTGTTCAAGAAAAAATATACAAGGATGTTACAAAGGAGACGTTAAAAATACAGCACAGACCAAAAGTTTGGACACACCTTCTCATTTAAAGATTTTTCTGTATTTTCATGACTATGAAAATTGTACATTCACACTGAAGGCATCAAAACTATGAATTAACACATGTGGAATTATATACTTAACAAAAAAGTGTGAAACAACTGAAAATATGTCTTATATTCTAGGTTCTTCAAAGTAGCCACCTTTTGCTTTGATGACTGCTTTGCACACTCTTGGCATTCTCTTGATGAGCTTCAAGAGGTAGTCACCGGAAATGGTTTTCACTTCACAGGTGTGCCCTGTCAGGTTTAATAAGTGGGATTTCTTGCCTTATAAATGGGGTTGGGACCATCAGTTGTGTTGTGAAGAAGTCAGGTGGATACACAGCTGATAGTCCTACTGAATAGACTGTTAGAATTTGTATTATGGCAAGAAAAAAGCAGCTAGGTAAAGAAAAACGAGTGGCCATCATTACTTTAAGAAATGAAGGTCAGTCAGTCCGAAAAATTGGGCAAACTTTCAAAGTGTCCCCAAGTGCAAATGCAAAAACCATCAAGCACTACAAAGAAACTGGCTCACATGAGGACCGCCCCAGGAAAGGAAGACCAAGAGTCACCTCTGCTTCTGAGGATAAGTTTATCCGAGTCACCAGCCTCAGAAATCGCAGGTTAACAGCAGCTCAGATTAGAGACCAGGTCAATGCCACACAGAGTTCTAGTAGCAGACACATCTCTACAACAACTGTTAAGAGGAGACTTTGTGCAGCAGGCCTTCATGGTAAAATAGCTGCTAGGAAACCACTGCTAAGGACAGGCAACAAGCAGAAGAGACTTGTTTGGGCTAAAGAATACAAGGACTGGACATTAAACCAGTGGAAATCTGTGCTTTGGTCTGATGAGTCCAAATTTGAGATCTTTGGTTCCAACCACCGTGTCTTTGTGCGACGCAGAATAGGTGAATGGATGGACTCTACATGCCTGGTTTCCACCGTGAAGCATGGAGGAGGAGGTGTGATGGTGTGGGGGTGCTTTGCTGGTGACACTGTTGGGGATTTATTCAAAATTGAAGGCACACTGAACCAGCATGGCTACCACAGCATCTTGCAGGGCATGCTATTCCATCCGGTTTGCGTTTAGTTGGATCATCATTTATTTTTCAACAGGACAATGACCCCAAACACACCTCCAGGCTGTGTAAGGGCTATTTGACCTGGCCTCCACAGTCACCAGACCTGAACCCAATCGAGATGGTTAGTGGTGAGCTGGACCGCAGAGTGAAGGCAAAAGGGCCAACAAGTGCTAAGAATCTCTGGGAACTCCTTCAAGATTGTTGGAAGACCATTTCCGGTGACTACCTCTTGAAGCTCATCAAGAGAATGCCTAGAGTGTGCAAAGCAGTCATCAAAGCAAAAGGTGGCTACTTTGAAGAACCTAGAATATAAGACATATTTTCAGTTGTTTCACACTTTTTTGTTAAGTATATAATTCCACATGTGTTAATTCATAGTTTTGATGCCTTCAGTGTGAATGTACAATTTTCATAGTCATGAAAATACCGAAAAATCTTTAAATGAGAAGGTGTGTCCAAACTTTTGGTCTGTGCTGTACTCCCGGGCAAAGAACACGGCTTCAACCTCAGCAAACTATTTTATGCTGAAGGGAGAGACCCCCCTGTGATGACATCACAGGGGCTGGGCTCCACCCTTCAGATTTGTATTAAAAACCTGTTTTTTGGAATAACTCATCGCGTGTTGATCCCAGAAGCCCAAAAGTGATATATTTTCTATTATGATTTTACCTTCATGTAGAGACCACACATCGAATAGCTGCCATCTGTTATCCTGGTGTTTTTGTGCTGCAGCTCCCTGATTTTGCTTGCAGCCCTGGAAAACTATGGATGCATTCCTGGGCTGGTTCAGTCACTAAAACTATGGGTCCCGTTATTGTCGGACGTATGGAACTCACAATATTTCATATCGGAGTCGACCTGGCTATGACTTGTGGCCGGGAATTGTTTGTGAGTCCCTTTGAACTTAACAAACCATTCCCTCTTTCCTCCAAACTCTGGCCTGGAAGAAGGTGTCATTCTATCTCAGGTCTGTCTTAAGAGGAAACACATTTGCATTTTAGCTTGTAACACTTCATGGCTGGCATTTGTTTGTGTATGGCCTCCCTCATGACTGTGTTAATTGGGGCTTTTGTGCTGAGTAGAAGGGGAAAAATGGTCAATATCTGAGTCAGGGAAATATGGAAGAGCATTTTCAATATTCCTCAATACTTCCCTGACATCTCCCCCTCTTTGAGGTGGTGTAATGGGTGATTTACCAATCATCCCTTTAATCCCACCTCCTGGCCCACCCTTCCTGCTTATCCGACAAGCTGGGGATCCAGCTTTCCGATCACCCTGACAGGTTTGGGATACATTTTCCCCACACCTCTGACAGGCTATGGCTGCCTTCTTCCCATACCCCTGACAGACAGGGGGACACACCTTCCTCCTACCTCGCCTGCCCTTCCACCCCTCATGGCTACCTGGGGGGGCATGCTCACTATGGGGCAGCTTTGACCGGCCTTGTCACATTCCTTCGTGGCACTGGTCGGCGGCAAGGGACAACTTTCCTTATGAACCCCATGCTTCTCTTCATCCTTTTTCATCACCTCTGGAGCTGGGCTAGTCATGGGTCAGCTACCATTGACCATGCCACTATCTGACGTGACACTGGTCATCGGCACAGGATGACCTGCTTCCTGGTGTCCATGCCTGCTCCCCTTGCCCCTAGTACTTATACTGGCTCGCTTTAGGGGATCCTCAGCAGCATCACCCCGCGGGGTGACGTGGCTGAGTTCCCCTTTACCACAATACACACTTTTATTATTCATCACATTGACATTGTTGACAGAGGCATTACATGACATACCAGATCTCGGAGGGTTGTCAGGAATGTATCGGGCAACCAACCGTCCCAGATTAGTTCCCAATAGCACATTAGTGGGGAGATTCTCCGACACCCCCACTTCCCTTAACCCCCTCCCCGCACCCCAGTCCGGGAAAACTCGGGCCATCGGTATGGGACAGCGAACACCCCCAAGCCGGTGACAGTCAGGGTCTTCCCAGGAATGAGTTACTCTGGTAACACGAACTCAGGGCGGATGAGGGTACATTCTGTGCCAGTGTCCTTAAGGCCAACAGTGACCGTGTTGCCCACAGTAACGGGTTGTAAGTTCTTCCGGGCCCAGCCAACCGCCCCACCCACAAAAAGAATGGCGGCAGTAGGCCCTGAGGCCTCAGATGTGGGGTCCATCTTCTGCCTCTTTGGGCAGACAAGGCTGATGTGACCCATTTGGTCACAAGTATAGCACTTACGGGAGTCAAATGCAGTCCAGGTGCTGGAAGATGGGGCAGAACCCACTGAGGGTCGGGTGGCTGGAACACTGGGGTTGGTTGTAGACTTACCCCCTCTCCAGCTGGCGGCGGCTGACTTCCGCACCTCTGGTGTGCGGTTGGCCTCATAGGCATCTGCGATCTGGGCTGCTTTGGCGGCTTCCTTTGACTCCCAGTCCAGCACAAACTGTCTTATTTCCACAGGACAAAGATGAAGAAACTGGTCCTTCACCATCAGATCCTTCAGGTCCTCAAAGGTGGTGACTGAGCCCGTCTACCACGTCACTGTAGGTGTCATGTAGT